>NC_083717.1:77889828-79228997 GCF_028564815.1 Eubalaena glacialis
TTTTATTCTTTTTGTTGTGATGGTAAATAGGATTGTTTCCTTAATTTCTCTTTCTGATCTATCATTGTTAGTGTATAGGAATGGAAGAGATTTCTGTGCATTAATTTTGTATCCTGCAACTTTACCAAATTCATTGATTAGCTCTAGTAGTTTTCTGGTGGCATCTTTAAGATTTTCTATGTATAGTATCATGTCATCTGCAAACAGTGACAGTTATACTACTTCTTTTCCAGTTTGTATTCATTTTATTTCTTTTTCTTCTCTGATTGCCGTGGCTAGGACTCCAAAACTGTCAAATAAGAGTGGCGAGAGCGGACATCCTTATCTTGTTCCTGATCTTAGTGGAAATGCTTTCAGTTTTTCACCATTGAGAATGATGTTAGCTGTGGGTTTGTCATATATGGCCTTTATTATGTTGAGGTAGGTTCCCTCTATGCCAATTTTCTGGATAGTTTTTATCATAAATGGGTGTTGAATTTTGTCAGAAGCTTTTTCTGCATCTATTGAGATGATCATATGGTTTTTATTCCTTAATTTGTTAATATGGTGTATCACATTGATTTGCATATATTGAAGAATCCTTGCATTCCTGGGACAAATCCCACATGATCATGGTGTATGATTCTTTTAATGTGCTGTTGGATTCTGTTTGCTAGTATTTTGTTGAGGATTTTTGCGTCTATGTTCATCAGTGATATTGGTCTGTAATTTTCTTTTTTTGTGATATCTTTGTCTGATTTTGGTATCAGGGTGATGGTGGCCTCGTAGAACAAATTTGGGAGTGTTCCTCCCTCAGCTATATTTTGGAAGAGTTTGAGAAGGATAGGTGTTAGCTCTTCTCTAAATGTTTGATAGAATTCGCCTGTGAAGCCATCTGCGGAATTCACAGATTCATTTCCCTTCCAGCTCTAAAATTCTATACTTCTACAAAATGTCACATTTCTCCTCTTGGTATTTCACTGTGATCCCACTGCAACAAAAGGTTTTCTTCAGCTACCCAAGGGTTTAGGCTGTAAAGTGCATGCACTCCACACTAAAAGTAAATTCTTGCATTAGTTATCCAAACTGTTTGAAATGAGGAACCAAATTTTCAGCTATATCTCCCTCTTTATCAGCAAATAGTAATTTAAAGCCAATTACCAGGGCTGTGATTCCCCAGTGACAGACTGTGGGCTATTAAAATTAATCCTGACAGAAGATCCTTGCTGCTTTCTCCAAGCACATTCAGGCCATTGGTTTATGAACAGGATGAACAGACGGCCCATCCCAGAGGGCTTGAGGGAGGAAGTACGTTAAAATGGCTGCCTGCATCTTTGTTTGCTCAGCTGCTTGGAAAAACTAAGACTGAGGGAAATGGGATTAATCAAGGGGGCAGTTGCCCATGGAAAAAAAATAGGAAGACTCTGGTGAGAAAATTCCAGCCAAATAAGGTTCAAGTCAAAGGGAAAGAATTCTTATCTCTTCAGACTTTCACACGGTTGAGTGTTGTTTGGTGACAAATTTCCCATTTCAGGCCACCACAGTGTTTTATGATATTTTTGTTAGCATGTGAAGAGAGAATTCAGGAAAAAAAATTAAATGTTTGATTCTTTAAAGTTCCAGGTGATTTACTTTGTAATTAGCAACATTAATGAAGATTATTGGTTAGATATGTGACTAATGGTTATTGAATAACACCTTTCTATGATTTTTCATATGAATAAACTCACAAACCAGAAAAAAAAAGTCCCTGAAAGATCGCATGTACTGCTATGTGGTACAGAATATACAGACATTGTAGCTGAGGCTCCTCCTCCTCCCTCTCCCATTAGGAGACAATCTTTTTTTTTTTTTTTTTTTTTACATTTTATTGAAGGATAGTTGATCTACAATGTTGTGTTAATTTCTGCTGTACAGCAAAGTGATTCAGTTATATATACTTTTCCATTATGGTTTATCACAGGATGTTTAATATAGTTCCCTGTACTATACAGTAGAACCTTGTTGTTTATCCATCCTATATAAACTAGTTTGCATCTGCTTATCCCAAACTCCGAATCCTTCCCTCTCCCAAACCCCTCCCCCTTGGCAACCACAAGTCTATTCTCTATGTCTGAGTCTGTTTCAGGAGACAAAATCTTGAATAAGATGTAAAATGTCTTCCCCTCTCCTGACTTATTCACTTCCCTTTGATGCATTGGCTAAAATTCCACCAATAAGAAAATTACTAGGTTAAAAAGGATCTTCCTTTGAGACAGTACATACTTCTAGAAGGGTTGTGACCTATCAGTCATTTACAGTTGAGTGTGAATTTGTTCCAAATGGCTTTCTCACAAAAAGCTAGCTGAGGTGATGACTTGCACTAAAAGAGTGGGCTTTGTTAGGAGGGAAAGCGAGAAAATAGAGAGAATTTTGAGCAATTGGAGAGGAAGAGTAGACCAGAGAAAGTATTACAACAGAGAGTTCAGGTGGCAGGAAGACCCCAGAAGGCCTCCTTTTCACAATTTGGAGAATATGTAGGCCAGGCAAAAAGGGAGGATGTCAAAACCAAACTTTGCTTAGAATTGGTTCAGATTCCATGCTGGAAGGCAGACCCTCCTATACTTACGTGGGCCTTGTCTAAGAGTCTTCATAAAATATCCAGTACATTGTTTAAGGGGAGTAATTTGCAAAGTCACTAAAGGGTGAGATTTAATAATTTCCTTTCAAGTTTCATGGGAGAGGGATTTGAGAGTTGTACTTTTAGTGGAGGGAAAGAAGAACCAGGTCTCTACCACAATGCTGGCACACTGTATGTCTCACTCTTTGGAATCTGATGTACATCAGAGGCCATAAAATAAAGAAACTGGTGATCGGCAGCAAAATGGACTTAGAGAAAACTGACCACCCTTCTCCTCTCATGAGACCTGGCCGGAATCAAGTATCTGGTCACCTTTAATTTTCTGTCTTGCATGAAAAAGAACACAGCTAGCTCCGAAAAGCTTCAGCTAGGGGAAATAGGAGAAAAGGAGCAAGGGATGCCCATATAATATAGAGTTGGGAGAATGACCAAGGAAAGAAAAGTCATCCTTGATTTTCTTCTCCAAAATTTGGAGGAGAGAATAGTCAAGCATAGTATATAGACAGTAAAGGTGATCCAGATCAGAGAAATGAAGGGATGGTGGTGAAATTTGTCAATTTCCAACTATGATTTTGGGAGAGGGCTTGTGTACCGCTAACTTTGTGGCCAGTTAATTTCCCCAGGCCTCAGTTTTCTCCCATTTAAAATGAGGGTATTGAACCAGACAAACTCCAAGGTGCCTTTCAGTGCTTAAATTATAGTATTCTAGGATGACTGATGTTATTCTTTGGCAACATCTGCATCTATTTAAGTTCATAAATGTTGAAGAAATATTTGGTATGCAGTAAACCAGGAAGCAGGTAGCTCCCTTTAAATAAATAGTCATGCAACATTGATGAAGTTTAGGGTATTATCAACCTTTGCTGGACTCCTGTGGTTGCCCATATCTTATGGGACTGGATCATGTTTTCCATCACCTAGAATTCTTGGGCTTAATTTAATTTTTATATCTAATGGATGACAGCTCTGAGTAATTTAAGATTGTTTATAAGGTTTAAAAAACCTGAAGTTGTCAAAATAGCAGAAGACAGACAAAGGGTAATGAATGATGTGGGAGGAACATCACTTCAAGCTGACTGGAGAAAAAGGTGGTTTGAAGGAATAAGTATTTTCTTTATAATGCACAGAAAGAAAAACATTAGATAATGTAAATAAAGTGTTGCAAATTGCGGGTCTTTGGCCACGTCCAATCTACAGATGAATTTGCTCAGCAGCACAGAGTTTTTCAAAATAATGAATTTGAGTGACTTTAAGATGGACATGTACTTATAATCCTGGTGAGCACCCTTCTTGCCTCTCCCTGCCACCAGCCACTCACCCCCATTATCCTACCACAGACCCTTGCCACCTTTTTTTTTTGACCCTTGCCACCTTGATGCAAACTTCCTGGGCACCAGGACATTTGAGTTTGGGTGTGTGATGCAAGTATAAATGAAAAATGTAGGCCAACTCTTTTTCTTTTTTGAGAGGCTGCAATTACAGTCAGTCCTCCATATATGTGGGTTCCACATCCACGGATTCAACAAACCTTGGAACCAAAATATTCAGAAAAAGAAAAAAACAATTCTGGAAAGTTCCAAAAAGCAAAACTTGAATTTGCCTGTGAACAGGCAACTATTTACAAAGCATTTACATTGTATTAGGTATTGTAAATAATCTAGAGATGATTTAAATTATAGGAGAGAATGTGTGTAAGTTTATGCAAATACTACACCATTTTAAATAACAGGCTTGAGCATGTGTGGATTTTGGTATTTGTGGGAATGTGGGGCCTGGAACCAATTCCCCCACCTTCTCTCGATACTGAGGGATGACTGTGACACCATGGAAACTTCTCGATCACTTCCTAGATCACTTGTTATAGGAAGGTGTTCTTTACCTCTAAATCTGTTTTCCTAAGGCCTTCTGTGTTTTAAGAATCCCTACAGGGACTTCCTTGGCGGTCCAGTGGTTAGGACTCCACGCTTCCATTGCAGGGGGCACGGGTTCGATCCCTGAGCAGGGAACTAAGATCCTGCATGTTGTGCGGTGCGCCCCCCCACCTCAAAAAAAAGGAATCCCTACAAATGGTTGTCAGGTGATTCATAGCGTTAATGTCCCCACAGATTGTAAACCTCATTGATATTGCAAGTTTGGTTTTGTGTGTTTTTTTTTTTTTGCTAGAATCAAGTGTAAAAAGTGGATATTAATTCAAAAGAACTCAGCCTTTTCTGGGGAAAACCAGTTTGCATGATTTGTAGTCAGACTAATAAATGCTCTAGTCAAAGGATATAATCCTGTTATTTTGAACAATTGCTAAGAAATTGTTTGCAAGCATCTCTAACAATATATAGAGTTTGTTTACAAAGCTTGATTTAACATCTTTATCTATAGCAAAAGCCATTTTAAAAAGTCAAAGAAAATTATGAATCTTTATGATTACTGTAGAAACATTAGCATCTTTACAACTACATTTTCTGTTTTAAATTCCGTATTGGGATTTTGTGATAAAAACGGTCAACTTGAGACAGCCCTTATTTCCTTCCCCCAGCCCTCCAAAAATGTTTAAATAAATTTGTGGGTACCATAAAGATATTTTATTTAAGGGTTGGGCCACAAAGTGACCAGTTAAGATTTTTCAGGCTGAACATGCATTGTTTAGGAGGTGGCAAGTTAGAGAGGAAAGGGGAGAATTAAAATATTTGCAAGATGTCATTAATCTCCAGCAAGAGCCAAGAGTTGTTTTTTTCCCCCTTCATTTCAGAACTAATCCAGCTTTCTGTTATTTGGCTCAGAAAAGTCTTAAATCCGTAACAAGAGAGTAACTTCCTGTTCTCAAGAGTATGGCTGCCAAAGAAAACATTTACAAGAAAAGTCCCAGGGCCAAAAAATTGCCTACTAATTATTTCTCAGCCCCCCACACCCCTAATTCAGGAAGGTGAATGCTGTAAATGCTATATGTTAAAACTCAAAAGTATGTGTTGAAAAATTAAGAGAAAACCCCCAAGAACTGTTTGCCATTTATTTATATTTTATTGCATTCAAATTACGTCAGTTTTATGGCCTTTGGGCACAAATTAATGTTTCTTATAATATTTTGTTCAGAATTCCACAAAGATTATACTATACCTTCATCTGAATACATTATGGAAGTTTTTACCTGGTACCTTCCCAACTGAAGAAGAGAGAAGCAGCCCCAGCATTCAGGAACTCACATAGTCCCACCAGCTGCAAGCTGGCCTGATACTCAGCAGTGGGTCTTGGTTTTCTCCTTGGGGATCTGTCTATTCAGTGCAGTGTCAGTCAAAATTCCAGCAGCCCATAGGTAGAAACTGACAGACTGTAAAATTCATATGGAAATTCAAAGGTCCTAGAATAGCCAGAACAACTTTGAAAAAGACCAGAGTTGAAAAGCCTATACTACCTGACTTCAAGGGCTTAAGATAAAGCTACGGTAATCAAGACAGTGTGGGACTGGTGTTAAGATAGGCAACTAGATCAGTATTAACAGAGTGTACAGAAATAGACCTATGCATGTATGGGCAGTTGATTTCCAACAATGGTACAAGGGCAATTCAGTGGGAAATGGGTAGTCTTTTCAACAAATGGTGCTAAAACAATTAATTGGACATTCATATGCAAAAACCTCTTTGATTTACACTTCATACCACGTATTAGTAATCTAATCCTGCCTAACAAATTACCTCCAAACTTTGCAGCCGTCTCCCTCTGGTCTCTTTGCCTCTGGTCTCTCTTTCCAGAAACATATCTCCAGTCTTTCTTCGGGGCTTGTCCTCCTCTGACAAAGTCAAGTGAGTTATTCTCAAATTTCCATATAAGGAAAAGGAGTCTATGGTTTATTTAATCTTATGTTTATCCAGACACAATTTTTTTTTTTTGCCCTACTTTCCTTCTGCACAATCCTACTCACAAGTAAGCATTATTCATTAAGTCTCTAATGTGTGTCCAATAAGAGGAAATCCTTGGGTTTAAAAATATTCATGTGCAACACCTCCTTCACAGTAATGTCTAGTACTAATAGCAGGGGTCAATTGTTGGTATCGATTGTAAGCATGTCTCTGGCGCAGTGCTGGAAACTTTTCCCATGCTGCTTCACATGATCATCACAGCAGGCCTCTGTGGAGGGCAGGTGGAATTCCATTTCCTTCCTAGGCAGAGCTGCTCATGGGAGCCCTGCACCTGAGAGCAGAGGTGACCCGCCCAAGGGAGTATTGCAATTTAGTGGCAATACCGACTCCAGGCTTCCCACCCCTGTTCTGGAATCAGACGGGCCTGGGTGGTTTCAGGCAATTTTCATCTCTCTTTGAGTTTCCATTTCCTTAACCACAAAACAGTTGTAGTGACATTTTCTACACAGAACTGCTATGAAGATTGACTGGTTGCATGCTGTGCCGAGGTCCGTAACTCTTGGTCTCCTTTACTTCCCCCAGCGAAGGCTCTTTCTGGATACTTTTCACTTGTAGATTTCTCCATGCTTATTGAGGTGTGGAATGAGTCTCCTCCTTTATAGGAAACTGCCCCTAAGGAGCTTACATGGATGGAGAGAAAGGAAATGGACACGATGGTCAGTCATTTGATGTGAGAGTAGAAAAGAGGGGAGCAGGAAAAAAGTACCCCTGGGATTCAGAGACATCAAAGACCAGGAGGAGACAGACTCACTGGGAATAATTTTCGAAGAGGATGAGGGTATTGAGGGTACACGTCTGTGTGTCCCCAGCACCTGGCATGCATTGCTTGAACTGAACTGGGCCTCTGAGTCTGGATGTCAGGGAGATCACTATGGTCTGATGTGGCCTGAAGTAGGACAGGAAGGAATCCTGCCCTTCCTTTCACACCCCTCACCCCACCCTCTGTCTTGGGGACCACCCTAGAGTTCCTGGAGTAGGCCAATGGCATTTGCTGGGGAGAAAGAGGGTGCCCAGAGTAGACAGACACGTGGACCAGCTCAGGGTCAGTCTTGGTTGGTGCATCCTCTGTTGGGGAGACCATGTCACATCACCAAACTCCAGACACTTCCCAAATGTTCCTCTCTCCCCAGCTAGCCCTGAAAGGGACCCTCTGGGGCATGTGCCACCCAGACTCAAACCCCATGTCAGGCACATGGCCTGAATTTTCTGTCTCAACGGCTGCCTCTTGCTTCTGACTCACTAAGCAGCAGGCCATCTGAGGCCAGGATCCTGTGGGACACCAGCTGCTTCTAAGTAAGCCCAGTCCCGTTTCCATTCAGCTGCCCAGTACTCTCTGGGCCCTGAGGACACTTACAGGCCTGCAGCTCACACCTGCATGGTCCCGAGCTCAGGTATCCAAAGGCAATATCCTGAAGGAACTTTATTCACTGCCTGTTTGGGGGGCGTGCCTGCCTAAAGCAGGCAATTTTATACACACCTTCATTTCTCACTCCCAGTGTTGGCAACGGAGTCAGGAAAGAACATCCTCATACTGTTGGTGAGATTTTCAGTGGACTCCAATTTCCAGAGGCCAGATTGGACCACGTGCACGAAAAGACTTAAATGTGCCTAACTTGTGACCCAACGATTCCTCTTCTAGGAATTTATCCTAGGCAAGTGTACAAAGACATGTGTACAAGATGGTTCCACAGAGGATTGCTTTAAAAAGAGTAAAGACAGCCTCCAAAATTCCAACCTCAGGGGATAGGTCAAGTAAACCATAGTACCTCAATAAAGTGGAATCCAACTAGCTGTAAGAAACAGTGGTGTAGCTCCATACATCTGTGTCTATATAGAATTATATATAAGTGATTATATATGTGGTTACAAAAGTATGAGTGATAATAGGTAGCACTTACTAAGTGCTTACTATGTGCCAAGCACTATTCTAAGAACTCCACAGATATTAACTCATTTAATCTGCACACAGTGACAGTTGGGAAAGAACTGTCGCTGATCCCATTTTACAGGGGCTCAAAGAGGTTCTGTGCTCAAGCCACACACTAGTGACTAAGCTGAAACAGTCTCCAGAGCCCACGTTCCTGAATACCATGATTCTGCTTCTCAGTATAGGGTCCTATGTGTGCTAAAACAAAATAAATGGGGGAGGGGGTGTGTTTAAGAAAGTCTGGAAGGATTGGAATGAGAATATCAATTGAGGCATTATCATAGGAATACATTTTTATTTTTAAAAAACTTAACACACTGCTGTTTTCCATTTCAGTTAGATAAATTTGCTGTGTAATATTAGAGTTCATTCCCCCAGTTCTACACGATACCCGTGCTTATGAGGAGGTTGAAGAACAAACGTCACTCTTTCAGACGGTGGGTTGAGTGTCACTAATTTTGACAAAGGGTCGAGAAGGATCAGCTCTGGTTTTTTTCAGTTTCAAGTCTACCACTGAGGAAGTCTCTTCAGTGGTCTTTCTAAATAGTTCAAATAATATTTTAAATTCTCCACGTGTTGAAGGTATATATAAAATTATAAAGGGCCCAGGGACACCTTTAATGCTATGGAATGATCCCTGGCGTCCTTTGAATTTAAAATTACTAATTTTTTTCCTTTTTTTGACTGTTTTAAGAAAAGAAAAAAGGGGGGGGTGTGTGGAGTGCTTGCGTAACAGTCTTTGTTGTATTAAAACCGACATTCTTTATGCCGTGTTTCATTTAGAAGCTGTTTCCACACCAGCTTCTCCAGGGGCCCAGGGGTTGGCATACCTTCTGCCACTCTGAGTCCTGCTTCCCTACCTCCTGGTCCCAAGGCCTGCCTTTTCCTGAAATGCTCCTCCTTGGGGCTGCGCTAGGAAATGGCTTCTCATGCTAGAGCAGCTCAAAGAGTGAAGGTAGCCAGCACTCAACAGTGCTTTAAAACACACTTCAGAATGGCAGCACCCTCCTCTGCGTCCATCCCCAGGCCAGGCCTCTGCGTGACCTACCTCAGTTGGCACTCACATTGGCCTGTCAGGTGTGATTTTCTTTTTTTTAATTGAAGTGTAGTTGATTTACAGTGTTGTGTTAATTACTGCTGTACAGCAAAGTGATTCAGGTATAGATATATATATATACATTCTTTTTACATTCTTTTCCATTATGGTTTATCATAGGATATTGAATATAGTTCTCTGTGCTATACAGTAGCACCTTGTTGTTTATGCATTCTATGTATAAAAGCTTACATCTGCTCACCCCAACCTGCCACTCCATCCCTCCCCCAACGCCCTCCCCCTTGGCAACCACCAGTCTCTTCTCTATGTCTGAGATTCTGTTTCATAGGTTCATTTGTGTCATATTTTAGATTCCACATATAAGTGATATCATATGGTATTTGTCTCTTTCTGACTTACTTCACTCAGTATGATAATCTCCAGTTGCATCCATGTTGCTGCAAATGGCATTATTTCATTCTTTTTTATGACTGAGTAGTAGTAATCCATTGTATATATGTACCATATCATCTTTATCCATCTATTGATAGACACTTAGGTTGTTTCCATGTCTTGGCTATTGTGAATAGTGCTGCTATGAACATAGAGGTGCATGTATCTTTTTGAATTATAGTTTTGTCCAGATATATGGCCAGGAATAGGATTGCTGGGTCATATGGTAATTCTATTTTTAGTTTTCTGAGGAATCTCCACACCATTTTCCATAGTGGCTGCAGCAACTTACATTCCCACCAACAATGTAGGAGGGTTCCATTTCTCCACACCCTCTCCAGCATTTGTTACTTGTAGAATTTTTAACGATGGCCATTCTGACTGGTATGAGTTGGTACCTCATTGTAGTTTGATTTGCATTTCTCTAATAATTGGTGATGTTGAGCATCTT
The DNA here is from genome assembly GCF_028564815.1 of Eubalaena glacialis. Classification (NCBI taxonomy): domain Eukaryota; kingdom Metazoa; phylum Chordata; class Mammalia; order Artiodactyla; family Balaenidae; genus Eubalaena; species Eubalaena glacialis. Next base: position 77,900,203 of record NC_083717.1, read on the forward strand.
TTCAAGTGCCTATTGGTTATCTGTGTGTCTTCTTTGGAGAAATGTCTATTTAGGTCTTCTGCCCATTTTTGGATTGGGTTGTTTGTTTTTTTGTTATTGAGTTGTATGAGCTGTTTATGTATTTTGGAGATTAAGCCCTTGTTGGTCACATTGTTGGCAAATATTTTCTCCCATTCTGTAGGTTGTCTTTTCGGGTTTTTTTATGGTTTCCTTTGCTGTGCAAAAGCTTGTAAGTTTGATTAGGTCCCATTTGTTTATTTTTATTTCTATTGCCTTGGGAGACTGATCTAAGAAAACACTGGTACGATTTACGTCAGAGAATGTTTTGCCTATGTTCACTTCTAGAAGTTTTATGGTGTCATGTCTTATGTTTAAGTCTTTAAGCCATTTTAAGTTTACTTTGTGGAAAAAATATGGAATGCTTCATGAATTTGCATGTCATCCTTGCTCAGGGGCCATGCTAATCTTCTCTGTATTGGTCCAATTTTAGTATATGTGCTGCCGAAGCGAGCACCGGGTAGGTGTGATTATCCCAAGTTTTTAGAACATGAAGTTGATATTCAGAGAGCTTTGATGACATGCCCAAGGTCCCACAACCACAATTTAAATAAAAATTTGGTTTCAAAATATGCGTTTTCCTCTTGACACTGTCCTGACTTGTGGTGATTTACTCAACTGAGTTGCTTTGCTTTCTTTCTTTGGCTTTTTTTTTAAGTGGGGGAGTAAGGGGTAGGGAGTTCGGGCACAAGGGAGCATGATTTTTTTTTTTTAAGTAAAAATGATTTTTTTATTTTATAAACATGAATGCATCTTAGTGTTTCTAGAAGGTAGGTTAACTAGATAAATTTCAGGGTTTAAAGACACACACACACACACACACACACACACACACACAAAAACACACATACCTTCTCTTATGGTTTATAAATGATTCTAAGGACTGTACTGATTGAAAGATTATGGTGCCCTGACTTGACAGTCCAAAACCCGATTCTGTTCTCTACCCCTTCTACGCAGTCATGGATGACACACAATGACAGCATCAGTAGAACAAAATATATGGCATTTATTAAACATGTGACATAGGTTATAATATCAAAGTAGAGCATGCATGAACAAATCACTCATTCCTTTAACAAAAACACCAATTGGTATCGAAAACATTAAGTGATTAAATTTCCACAACATACAAAATTCTCTTTCAGTTAAAGTGAGAAAGAAAGAAAAAATAAATCACAGGTTGAATAAATACAGTGATTTCAGCTGGCCCCATAAAGGCATAAGGCACAAAGTAAACCAAGGGGTTAGCACGTCAGAATGAAGCGTGTCTGCCCACATGAGGACCGGCTGCAGCCGAGGCTCCCACACCCCTGCACAGGTCCTCGGCACCTGCCCCTTCCTTCCCAGGGTCACATTTCCCCGTGTGCCTGCGCTCCTGCGGACAGGCTTCCCTGTAGCAGAGAAACACCGCCTCTAATACTTCTACGGGTAAATAAAACCTTCATGCTGTAACAAATGATCCTGGCAATAAGTAACATGAAATTTCAAGTTAATGCCTTGTTTCCTCCCAGCCGAAGTCTAGTAAAACAGAAAATAGTGAGGGAATTCTCCCGATAGGACTCAGTGTCTGCATGGAAAGCTAAAGACGGCCCAGTACAACAGGGTACATACACTGGTTGGGTGTTTGAAATATGACCTTGAAACCTCTCTCTCCTGCCCTCCCCTCCCCCACTTTCCTTCATGTTTTAGAAGTGGATCAGAACCTCAGCAATTTCCACTGCAGCTTAAACAGTGTATAGGAGGAAGCAACAGTCACCCTTTCCAGACTTCAAGCTGCAGGGTTCCAGGGCCTTTGTCCATCAGTGAAAAGTGCACGTCTCCAAGTGCTTAAGTCAGAGTTTTCTTCATGGCTAACTCCAGGACTCGTGTGTATGGGGTATAATTCCTGGAAGGCACTGCGATCTCACGAGTCCTACCTGTTTGGCTGAGAAAGGAGAAAACGCATTCAGGAATATGAAACAAAACTTACCATATGCTTCATGTGGTAAGATAACTCTAGGAAATCCTTTTCAACACTTAAAAATAGACTGCAGTAATGTAGTTGAATATTTCATTTAAATATTATGAGGGAGAGAAAACCATAATTCAAAAAGAGTCATGTACCACAATGTTCACTGCAGCTCTATTTACAATAGCCAGGACATGGAAGCAACCTGTGTCCACTGACAGATGAATGGATAAAGATGTGGCACATATATACAAGGGAATATTACTCAGCCATAAAAAAAAACGAAATTGAGTTATTTGTAGTGAGGTGGATAGACCTAGAGTCTGTCATACAGAGTGAAGTAAGTCAGAAAAACAAATACTGTATGCTAACATATATATATAGAATCTAAAAAAAAAAAAAGATTCTGAAGAACCTAGAGGCAGGACAGGAATAAAGACGCAGATGTAGAGAATGGACTTGAGGACACGGGGAGGGGAAAGGGTAAGCTAGGACAAAGTGAGAGAGTGGCATGGACATATATACACTACCAAATGTAAAATAGATAGCTAGTGGGAAGCAGCTGCATAGCACAGGGAGATCAGCTCGGTGCTTTGTGACCACCTAGAGGGGTGGGATAAGGAGGGTGGGAGGGAGACGCAAGAGGGAGGCGATATGGGGATATATGTATATGTATAGCTGATTCACTTTGTTATAAAGCAGAAACACACCATTGTAAAGCAATTATACTCCAATAAAAAAAAAAAGTATATTAATGGTTGCCAGGGCCTAGGAGAAGCGGGGGGCCTGGATTTTGACTGATAAGGGGTACAGGGTTTCTTTTTGGGGTGAGGGAAATTTTCTAAGATAAGTGGTGCTGGTTGCACAACTTTGTAAATATACTAAAAACTATTGAATTGCACATTTTAAAAGGATGAATTCTATGCTATGTGAATTACATCTCAATAAAACTTATTTAAAAAAGAAAAAATATTATGAGGGACCATTATTTTTAGCAATTTCTTTAAAAAGTTTTATTGGAGTGTAGTTGATTTGCAATGTTGTGTTAGTTTCAGGTGTACAGCAGAGTGATTCAGTTATACATATATTCATTCTTTCTCAGATTCTTTTCTCATATAGGTTATCACAGAATATTGAGTAGAGTTCCCTGGGCTATACAGTAGGTCCTTGTTGGTTATCTATCTTATATATAGTAGTGTATGTATGTTAATCCCAAGCTCCTGATTTATCCCTCCTGCCCACATTTCCCCTTTGATAACATAAGTTTTCAATATCTGTAAGTCTGTTTCTGTTTTGTAAATAAGTTCATCTGTATCATTTTCAAAAACTAGATTCCACATATGAGTCATACCATATGATATCTGTCTTTCTCAGTCTGACTTACTTCACTTAGTGTGATAATCTCTAGGTTCATCCATGTTGCTGCAATTGGCATTATTTCGTTCTTTTTTATGGCTGAGTAATATTCCATTATATATATGTACCATATCTTCTTTATCCATTCCTCTGTCAATGGACATTTAGGTTGCTTCCATGTCTAGGCTGTTGTAAATAGTGCTGTAATGAACATCGGGGTGCATGAATCTTTTCTAATTGTGGCTTTCTCCAGATATATGCCAAGGAGTGGGATTGCTGGATCATATGGTAGTTCTAGTTTTAGTTTTTTATGGAACCTCCATACTGTTCTCCATAGTGGTTGTACCAATTTACATTTCCACCAACAGTGTAGGAGGGTTCCCTTTTCTCCACACCCTCTCCAGCACCCTCTCCTCTTACTGTTTGTAGACTTTTTGATGATGGCCATTCTGACCGGTGGTAGGTGATACCTCACTGTAGTTTTGATTTGCATTTCTCTGATAATTAGTGATGTTGAGCATCTTTTCATGTGCTTTTTGGCCGTCTGTATGTCTCCTTTGGAGAAATGTCTATTTAGATCTTCTGCCCATTTTTGGATTGGGTTGTTCGGTTGTTGTTGTTGTTGTTGTTTTTTGACATAGAGCTGCATGAGCTGTTTGTATATTTTGGAAATTAATCTCTTGTCAGTCACTTTGTGTGCAAATATTTTCTCCCATTTTGTGGGTTGTGTTTTCGTTTCGTTTATGGTTTCCTTTGCTGTGCAGAAGCTTTTAAGTTTAATTCGGTCTCATTTGTTTATTTTTGTTTTTATTTTCTTTTTTTAATTTTTTTTTATTGAAGTATAGTTGATTTACAATACGGTGCCAATCTCTGCTGTACAGCAAAAGTGACTCGGTTATACACGTACAGGCATTCTTTTTTTATATTCTTTTCCATTATGGTTTATCATAGGAGATTGCATATAGTCCCCTGTGTTATATACAGTAGGACCTTGTTTATCCATCCTATCTATAATAGTTTACATCTGCTAATCCCAAACTCCCAGTCCTTCCCTCCCCCAACGCCCTCCCCCTTGGCAGCCAAAGTCTGTTCTCTATGTCTGTGAGCCTGTTTCTGTTTTGTAGATAGGTTCATTTGTGCCATATTTTAGATTCCACATATAAGTGATATCATATGGTATTTGTCTTTCTCTTTCTGACTTACTTCACTTAGTATGATAATCTCTAGTTGCATCCATATTGCTGCAAATGGCATTATTTTGTTCTTTTTTATGGCTGAGTAGTACTCCATTGTATATATGTACCACATCTTCTTTATCCATTCATCTGTTGGTGGACATTTAGGTTGTTTCCATGTTTTGTCTATTGTGAACAGTGCTGCTATGAACATAGGGGCGCATGTATCTTTTTGAATTATAGTTTTGTCCGGGTATATTCCCAGGAGTGGGACTGCTAGATCATATGGTAATTCTATTTTTAGTTTTCTGAGGAACCTCCATACTGTTTTCCATAGTGGCTGTACCAACTTACATTCCCACCAGCAGTGTAGGAGGGTTTCCTTTTCTCCACATCCTCTCCAGCATTTGTAGACTTTTTAATGATTGCCATTCTGACCAGTGTGAGTTGGTACCTCATTGTAGTTTTGATTTGCATTTCTCTAATAATTAGTGATGTTGAGCATCTTTTCATGTGTCTACTGGCCATCCGTACGTCTTCTTTGGAGAAATGTCTATTAAGGTCTTTGGCCCATTTTTCGATTGAGTTGTTTGTTTGTTGTTGAGTTGTATAAGCTGTTTGTATATTTTGGAGACTAAGCCCTTGTCTATTGCATCATTTGCAAATATTTTCTCCCATTCTGTAGGTTGACTTTTCATTTTTATATGGGTTCCTTTTCTGTGCAAAAGCTTCTAAGTTTGATACGGTCCTGTTTATTTTTATTTCTATTGCCTTGGGAGACTGACCTAAGAAAACACTGGTATGATTTATGTCAGAGAATAAATTCTAGAAGTTTTAGAAGTTTTATGGTGTCAAGTGCTAGAAGTTTTATGGTGTCATGTTTTATGTTTAAGTCTTTAAGCCATTTTGAGTTTATTTCTGTGCACGGTGTGAGGGTGTGTTCTAACTTCACGGACTTACATGCAGCTGTCCAACTTTCCCAGCACCACATGTTAAAGAGACTTTTTCCTATTTTATATTCTTGCCTCCTTTGTTGAAGATTAATTGACTGTAGGTGTCTAGGTTTATTTCTGGGCTCTCTATTCTGTTCCATTGATCCGTATGTCTGTTTTTGTACCAATACCACACCATTTTGATTACCGTAGTGCTGTAGTATTGTTTGAAGTCTGGGAGAGGTATGCCTCCTTTTGTTTTTTTCCCTCAGGATTGCTTTGGCAATTCTGGGTCTTCTATGGTTCCATATAAATTTTTGATTATTTGTTCTAGTTCTGTGAAAAATGTCATGGGTATTTTGATAGGGATCGCATTAAATCTGTAGATTGCTTTGGGTAGTATTGCCATTTTAACAATATTAATTCTTCCAATCCAAGAGCATGGGGTATCTTTACATTTCTTTGAATCCTCTTTAATTTATTAATGTTTTATAGTTGACAGCATGTAAGTCTTTCACCTCCTTGGTCAGGTTTATTCTGAAGTATTTTTTTTGGTGGTATTTTAAAAGGTTTTTTTTTTTTACGTTCCCTTTCTGATATTTCATTGTTAGTGTAAAGAAATGCAACTGATTTTTAGATGTTAATCTTGTATTTTGCTACTTTGCTTAATTCATTTACTAGATCTAGTGATTTTTGTGTGGAGTCCTTAGGGTTTTCTATATATAGTATCATGTCATCTGCAAACAGTGACAATTTCATCTCTTCCAATTTGGATACCTTTTATTTTTTTTCTTGTCTGACTGCTGTGGCTAGGACTTCCAATACTATGTTGAATAGAAATGGTGAGAGTGAGCATCCTTGTCTTGTTCCTGAATTTAGTAGGAAGGCTTTTAGCTTTTCACTGTTGAGTATTATATTGGCTGTGGGTTTGTCATAAATGGCTTTTACTATGTTGAGATATATGTTCCCTAGGAGGTGGATCCAAAAAGTTATTGCTGGGATTTATGTTCAGAGAGTGTTGCCTATGTTTTCCTCTAAGAGTTTTATAGTGTCCGGCCTTACATTTAGGTCTTTGATCCATTTTGAGTTTATTTTTGTGTATGGTGTTAAAGAATGATCTAATTTCATTCCTTCACATGTAGCTGTCCAGTTCTCCCAGCACCACTTATTGAACCCATTGTATATTCGTGCCTCCTTTGTCATAGATTAATTGACCATATGTGCGTGGGTTTATTTCTGGGCTTTCTATCCTGTTCCATTGATCTATGTTTCTGGTTTTGCACCAGTACCATACTGTCTTGATTACTGTAGCTTTGTAGTATAGTCTGAAGTCAGGGAGCCTGATTCCTCCAGCTCTGTTTTTCTTTCTCAGGATTGCTTTGGCTATTTGGAGTCTTTTGTATTTCCATATAAATTTAAAAATTTTTTGATCTAGTTCTGTGAAAAACGCCATTGGTAATTTGATAGGGATTGCATTGAATCTGTAGGTTGCCTTGGGTAGTATAGTCATTTTGATAATATCGATTCTTCCAATCCAAGAACATGGTATATCTTTCTATGTGTTTGTGTCATCTTCGATTTCTTTCATCACCATCTTACAGGTTTAAGAGTACAGGTTTTTTTGTCTCCTTAGGCAGGTTTATTCCTGGGTTTTTTTTTTTTTTTCTTTTTTGATACGATGGTAAATGGGATTGTTTCCTTAACACATTTTTGACTGGAGGCATATTATGGCCACAGGTGTTAGTTTCTACAAAAATCCCCTGGTCAATAATGTGTTAATTTCTCTTTCCCATCTTTTGTTGTTAGTGTATAGGAATGCAAGAGATTTCTGTGTATTAATTTTGTATCCTGCAACTTTACCAAATTCATTGATGATCTCTAGTAGTTTTCTGGTGGCATCTTTAGGATTTTCTATATATAGTATTATGTCATCTGCAAACAGTGACAGTTTTTCTTCTTTTCCAATTTGGATTCCTTTTATTTCTTTTTCTTCTCTGACTGCCATGGCTAGGACTTCCAAAACCATACTGAATAAAAGTGGTGAGAGTGGACATCCTTGCTTTGTTCCTGATCTCAGAGGGAACTTTTCACCATTGAGAATGATGTTAGCCATGGGTTTGTCATATATGGCCTTTATTATGTTGAGGTAGGTTCCCTCTATGCCCAGTTTCTGGAAAGTTTTTATCGTAAATGGGTGTTGACTTCTGTCAAAAGCTTTTTCTGCATCTATTGAAATGATCATATGGTTTTTATTCTTCATTTTGTTAATGTGGTGTATCACACTGATTGATTTGCGGATATTGAGGAATCCTTGCATCACTGGGATAAACCCCACTTGATCATGGTGTATGACCCTTTTAATGTGTTGTTGGATTTGGCTTACTGGTGTTTTGTTGAGGATTTTTGCATCTATGTTCATCAGTGATGTTGGTCTATAATTTTTTTTTGTCTGGTTTTGGTTTCAGGGTGATGGTGGCCTCATAGAATGAGCTTGGCAGTGTTCCTTCCTCTACAGTTTTTTGGAAGAGTTTGAGAAGGATAGGTGTTAGCTCTTCTCTAAATATTTGATAGAATTCGCCTGTGAAGCCATAATTTCAGTACTTGTGACTGGTCTGTTTGTATTTTCTGTTTCTTCCTGGTTCAGTTTTGGAAGGTTGTATCTTTCTTCTAGGGTGTCCATTTTATTGGCATATAGCTGTTTGTAGTAGTCTCTTATGATCCTTTGTATGTCTCTTATGATCTCTTTGTATCCTTTCCATGGTGTCTGTTGTAACGTCTCCTTTTTCATTTCTAATTTTATTGATTTGAGCCCTCTCCCTTTTTTACTAGATGATTCTGGCTAAAGGTTTATCAATTTTGTTTATCTTTTCAAAGAACCAGCTTTTAGTTTGATTGATCTTTTCTATTGTTTTCTTCATCTCTATTTATTTCTGCTCTGATCTTTATGATTTCTTTCCTTCTACTAACTTTGGGTTTTCTTTGTTCTTCTTTCTGTAGTTGCTTTAGGTGTAAGGTTAGGTTGTTTGAGATTTTTCTTATTTCCTAAGTTAAGATTGTGTTGCTGTAAACTTCCCTCTTAGAACTGCTTTGGCTGCATCCCATAGGTTTTGGATAGTTGTGTTTTCATTGTAATTTGTCTGTATGTATTTTTGATTTCTTCAGTGATCCATTGGTTGTTTAGTAACATATTGTTTAGCCTTCATGTGTTTGTGTTTTTTATGTTTTTTTCCCTGTAATTTATTTCTAATCTCATAGAGTTGTGGTTGGAAAAGATGCTTGATAATGATTTCAATTTTCTGAAATTTACTGAGGCTTGCTTTGTGGCCCAGCATGTGATCAATCCCAGAGAATGTTCCATGTGCACTTAAGAAAGTATATTCTGCTGCTTTTGGATGGATGTCCTATAAATATCAATTAAGTCTACCTGGTCTGTTGTATCATTTAAAGCTTGTGTTTCCTTATTGATTTTCTGTCTGGATGATCTGTCCACTGATGAAAGTTGGGTGTTAAAGTCCCCCACTATTATTGTGGTACTGTCGATTTCTCCTTTTATGGCTCTATTTCCCTTATATATTGAGGTTCTTGCCTTATATACTGAGGTGCTCCTGTGTTGGGTGCATATATATTTACAATTATGTCTTCCTTTTGGATTGGTCCCTTGATCATTATGGCCTGCCCCCGGAGCTCCTGTAGGTGGTGTCCTGTTGCCTGGGAGTGCTGACAGGGAAAGAAGCTCTTATGGTGGTCCCACCCTCTCCCCATGTGTCCCCCAGTAATGGCACTTTGCCTCTCTGGCAGGCCCAGGCTTCTTCCAAATACACCCTCAGTTGTCACAGTCCAGCCTCTTCAGGCTGTTTCTACGCAGCCAACCCTGGTCCTCTCCCTGGGTCTGACCTCCAGAGCCTGAGCTATAGCACCCAGCCCCTGCCCACACTGACAGACGAGTGTCTCAGGCTGGGGAGCACAGGGTGGCAGTGCCAACCTTCTGTGCAGGTTACTCTCTCTTTTGCCTCCCACAAACTGGTTACTGTGCTCTCCTCCTAGGCTCTGAAGCTCCCCCTCCATCCAGGCTGGTCTCCCTGCTGTGAGGAACAGGTGTGGGAACCTTTCCTTCTTCACAGCTGCCTCCCTGGACGCAGGCCCCATCCCAATGCCTTCTTTTTCTTTTTCCTTTTGTCCTACCTGGTTATGTGGAGGTTTTCTTGCCCTTTCAGAAGTCTGAGGTCTTCTTTCATTATTTAGTAGATGTCTGTGATTCGTTCCACTTGTAGATGTATTTTTAATGTTTTTGTGGGAGAAGGTGAGTTCCACGTCCTACTCCTCTACCATCTTGAGCCCCCTACCTGGAGCCAGCCATTATTTTTAGCAACTTTTAAAGGTTATACTAGGTATCCATGATTCAGAAAAATAAAAAAATGTGCATTCAAGGAACTCACAATTAGGTGGGAAAGATATGTACTTAAATAGTTGCAATGTGTTAGGTAATACATAAAGACAAAAAGCTATACTGGATACTCTGCATTTGCCTATTCAGATCCATCCCCCCTTCTCCACCCCACCCTATGCCCTGGGAAGCTTACCTGAAGGTCAGCATCAGTGGGCTCCCTCAGCCTTTACCTTCCAGTTGGTTTGGACCAATTGGGGGATCAAGGGATGAGAGAATGGAGGACAGGGAGGCCAGGACATCTGTTCCCTCTGATCAGTCTGCAGCTTGGTAGTTGGCTACATTCCTCTAGCAAAGGCCATGCTCCAGCTCACCCCTTCATCTCTTCTACCAGCTTTCTCTCCCCACCTCTTCAGGCCCAGGCTGGAAATAGCTCCAGAGCAAGCCAGTGTCCATTTTTTATTTCCCTAAAAGCTGCCCTCAAATTTTTACACAGTCCCTTCATTTAAGTCTCTTCTGTTTCCCTTTCTCCCAGGACCCTGAGCAATACAAGAGTGAACATATTATGGGCAAAGTGATGGCAGAACAAGTTAGCTTCACCGGGAGGAAACTGGCCCAGGGAAGGTGACTCCTGAAGGATGCCTAGGCATTCCTCAAGTGGTTGAGGAGGAGATGGGAATTCAGGCAGATGGACAGTACGGGCAAAGGCAAAGAAGGGTGAACACAGAGGCCATGGTGTGGAAAGGAGACACGCTTGGCAGGACTGGAGCAAAGAGTTCATGATGAAGTGGCTGGCAGAAGATGAGGTCGGGGTGGGGAAGCAGGGCCCTGTGTGCCCTGCTAAGGGGTTCAGAAGGGGACAGCGAGCCACTAAAGGTTTTTAAGGAGGGGCAGGATATGCTCCTATTTTTATTCTAGCAAGATCCCTTGGCACTGCTGAGGGTTGATTGCAGAGGGGTTAGTCTGGAGGCAGGAGGTTAATTAGGAGAGTTTTGCTATTTAGGAGGTGAGAGAGACCATGAGAACTCAAACTCTAAAAGTAGCACTGTAGATGAAGTAGCACAGAAAGGTTAAGATGATATTTGGGAGGCAGAATTAATGGGATTTGGTGACTAAGATGGAGAAAATATCCCATTTCTTTTTCTGCCTAGACACATAACTACCTTTCCCAGCCTCCCTTGCAGTTTGGTAGGCCATGTGACTATAATGGGCGGAAATGATTTATATTACTAGCAGGTGTAGCCCATATCCATTTTGCAGTCACAGCTATTTTCCTAAAAGGACAATTGGAGCATAGTCTGTTCTTTTTTTTTTAATAAATTTATTTTTTATTTTTGCCTGCATTGGGTCTTCGTTGCTGCACGCAGGCCTTCTAGCTGTGGTGAGCAGGGGCTACTCTTCGTTGTGGTGTGCAGGCTTCTCATTGCAGTGGCTTCTCTTGTGGAGCACGGGCTCTAGGCACGTGGGCTCAGTAGTTGTGGCTCGCAGGCTCTAGAGCGCAGGCGCAGTAGTTGTGGTGCTCAGGCTTAGTTGCTCTGCAGCATGTGGGATCTTCCTGGACCAGGGATCGAACCCCTGTTCTCTGCATTGGCAGGCAGATTCTTAACCACTGTGCCACCAGGTGTGTCCATATTACTGTTCTTAAAACTCTTCAAAGTCTCCCCCTTGCTTCCTGGATGGAGTCTAAACTCCTCTGCAGGGTGTAAAGGCCTCCACCTTCTACTGTTATATCTCCTGCCTGGCCTTGCTAAGAAACACAGCTCTCGTTTACACACTGCTTCACAGCTCTGCCATCCTCAGCTGTCCCCTCTGCCTTGAATGCTTCCCTCATCAAGTCGATCTGATGAATTCCTGCCTATATTCCAAGATTCAAACCAAACATCGCCTGCTCTGTGACAGTCTCCCCAATTCCCCGCAGCAGTGATAGAAACTATCATTCCTTTCTCTGTGTGCTCTCAGTTTCCTTGAGCAGCGCTGCTCAATTTTCTGCTTACATAAGGTTCACTTTTGCTAAACTTTCCCATCGGTAATATCTCCGATTACCCTGCAGTGATTTTCAACTATGGTTGGGAGACAACTTCTTAATAGGGTGTATTAGAAGCTTGGGGGGGAATGTTAAACTTCACGTGTCTCTCCCCAAGAGATTCCATGCTCTCCTCCCCTTGAAAATGACTGTCACAGAGGCTTGCAACACACTACTGGAAGCATCTCATTGCACCCACTGGTCTATATACATCCTCTGCTAGTTATAATTTCATGAAGCATGAAAACCATATCTTGCTTATCTTCATGACCTCAGCAGCTCACTCAGGCCAGGCACAGAACTATCACTACACAGATGGATGACACAGGGAACCAGAGGACGACGGATTTCAAGGAGTGGTCAGATTGTCACCTTCACCTGGCACAGAGAGGAATCCGCAAGATCTGGCAATTCAGGGGTTCCCCAGTGACCTGACCAGGTAATTTAGTGGATGCCAGGGGCAGGAGCCAGATGGCAATTTGTGCCAACTCCTGTGAAAATTCCACAGAACAGAAATAGTCTCTGGTGACAATATCCTAAAAGCCCATAAAATTCAGAAATATTTATAAAGGTGAACCCTCTGGTTTCAAAAACAGGCTTTCATATCCCACTCTTTCAAAAAGAAGTGAGGTATTTTATTTAGTTGATCACTAGGAAACAACAGGTTTTCAAGAACACAATTTCAACTCCAGAATGAAAATTCAGCCATTTTCTTTAACACATTAAGGCTATTGTTAACCTTTTATTAATCCATAAAGGGGCAGTTCCCTTGGGGGAAACGATAGCAGAGGCAGCAAATAAAGCTTTGACAAAAAGCTACTTTGTGTTTTGGTTTCTACAACAGAAATATGAAAACGTAGGCATTTTAAAACACTTATTATGCACTGGGCACTTATGACAACAAGGAATATTTTTCATTAAATTGTACCTATTAAGACATAATTTATGAGTTCGCTGGAAACTGAGTTTCACTAAGGGGCAAGAGAAAGAAGTCTCTTTTTTTTTGGTGTTCAATATTTTGTTTTCCACTTTTCTTCTTTGAATGAAGGCTAGCTGACCTAAAATTGCTCTCAATGGCTTTGATTAGTATATATCGAACTTTTCAAATCAAACTCTTGAGTTTCTCTTTTAAATAGGTGTTTACAAGCCCCTGAAATCATGGTGAGTGCCTTCGCACCTCTTCCCTCTCTCCTTGCTTTCCAGAAATCTGTGCAACACAAAGATGAGATGAAGGAGGGGGAGAATTTGAGAAGAAACTGGAGGCAGGGATGGGACTGAGTAGCTTGGAACACTGGTCTCCAGGAGGCTGGTGCAGTGGGAGTAGAGAGGTGTGAAGCAAGTCACGAAGGAAAAAGCCAGACCCGTACGAGTGAGTGATTCCAGGACAAAGCAACTCACGGCTCAAAGGTGACTGCAGAATACTGAGCTTAGGCAACAGGAGCAGTGGCGGCATCAACAGAAATATGCAAACGTGGTCACTACACTGGGCACTTTATGCCTGTATCTTAATCATCTCAGCAAGTTTCAGGAGGAATTACTATCAAAATCTATCTATCTTCCCATTCTTGGTAAGGAAATAGATTCAAAGGGGTTAGAGATTTGTCCAAAGCTATAGACATAGCAAGAGGCAGATCCAGGACCCAGACCCAGGTCTAATTTCCAAGCCACCGCTCTTAACCACAACTAGAGGATCTGACTTTGATGGGAAAAAACGATGTATTCAGCTATGGATAGGGTGGGTATGAAGATCAAGTGGGGCCCAGCAGGCGACCAGGAATGAGGACTTGTATGCAAGAGAGAGGTCTGAACTACCTGACAGCGCAGCCACAGGGAAGAAAGAGGTAACTCCATGAGACTGGATGCCATCTTTGCAGGAACGAGTGTTGCCAAGATGGAACCCTTAGGAGCACCCATGGTGGGGATCTGGGAGCAGAAAGAGGAGCTATCCAAGAAGATGGAGGATAGGCCAGGGAAGTAGGGAAAGAACCAGGAGAGGAGAGTCCCACAGGAAGCAGATATTCTTCTGCTTAGGAAGAACCATCAAATGCTACAGAGAGATGGCTCCATTCAACAAATATTGATTGAGGGCCTGCCTGGTGTGAGGCCCTGCTCTAAGTCAGTCCCAGGAAGACTGCAGTTAGTGACATGGATGTAAATCCCTGCCCTCATGGAGCTTACATTCTAGTGAGGAGAGAGAGAGAATAAACACTAAGAAGCAAAACGTAAGCAAGAATTGCCTCTTTCAAGTCCTTTCTCACTTGGTGTGGAACTTTCATTCATTCTGCCAGTGAATGTTTACTGAGCATCAGGAAAATGCTAGAGTAGGGGATGGGAGCCTAGGGTTCTTGTCCCCAGGAGTGCACAGTGCTGGCAGGGACAGGGGAAGTGGTCAGGGGTGGGGACAGGGTAATACAAGGGGCTTAATGGCTCTATAAGAAAAGGCTGATCTCAAATTTTTTCAGGAGCACATAAAAATAGAGCAGCTCTAATTGTAAGTCAGATGCTATTAGCAGTAGCATAGCATGTAAGACTTGCAGGTATATGGAGAAATGGGTCGTAGGTGCCATACTGCTTTACAGCAGTACTGGGCTTTGTGCCCAGTGCCTGGAACACGCTGGGACGCCTCTGATGTTACAGCTGACAGAGACCTCATCAATCACTGGGGCTTCCAGAGTTTTACACAGTGTCCAGAGGGTTCCAGACCACTAATAGTTTAATTGAAGAGCTCGATACATACTGAAGCACTATCCACTTGATTAAGCTATCAATCCATTTAATAAAATCACTTAACAGCTGCCAAAATAAATAAGTTAATAAATGTCATAGCACACTCAAATTTACTTATATTTGATACAGTGTCTGGAACAGGACAGAAAGCCTGGAAATAAACCCACACACCTGTGGTCAACTAACCTATGAAAAGGAAGCAAGAATATATAGTGGAGAAAAAGACACTCTCTTCAGTAAGTGGTGCTGGGAAAACTGGACAGCTACATGTAAAAGAATGAAATTAGAACATTTTCTAACACCATACACAAAAATAAACCCAAAATGGATCAAAGACCTAAATGTAAGGCTGGACACTATAAAACTCTTAGAGGAAAACACAGGCAGAACACTCTGACATAAATCATAAATCACAGCAATATCTTTTTGGATCTACCTCCTAGAGTAATGAAAATTTAAAAAAATAAACAAATGAGACCAAATTAAACTTAAAAGCTTCTGCACAGCAAAGGAAACCATGAACAAAATGAAAAGACAACCCACAGAATGGGAGAAAATGTTTGCAAACAAAGCAACCGACAAGGGATTAATCTCCAAAATATACAAACAGCTCATGCAACTCTATGTCCAAAAAAACAACCCAATCAAAAAACGAGCAGAAGACCTAAATAGACATTTCTCCAAAGGAGACATACAGATGGCCAAAAAGCACATGAAAAGATCACTCATGTGATCACTAATTGTCAGAGAAATGCAAATCAAAACTACAGTGACATATTTCACACCAGTCAGAATGGCCATCATCAAAGTGTACGAACAATAAATGCTGAAGAGAGTGTGGAGGAAAGGAAATCCTCCTACATTGTGTTGGTGGGAATGTAAATTGGTACAACCACTATGGAAAACAGTATGGACGTTCCTTAAAAAACTAAAAATAGGACTACCATATGACCCAGCAATCCCACTCCTGGGCATATATCTGGAGAAAACCATAATTCAAAAAGATACATGCACCCCAATGTTCACTGCAGCACTATTTACAACAGCTAAGACATGGAAGCAACCTAAATGTCCATCAACAGAGGAATGGATAAAGAAGGTGTGGTACATATATACAATGGAATATTACTCAGCCATAAAAAAGAATGAAACTATGCCATTTGCAGCAACATGGATGGACCTAGAGATTTTCATACTAAGTGAAGTCAGACAGAGAAAGATATCACTCGTGGAATCTAATTTTTAAAAATGATACAGATGAACTTATTTACAAAACAGAAACAGACTTACAGATATTGAAAACTTATGGTTACCAAAAGGGAAATGTGGGCAGAAGGGGTAAATCAGGAGCTTGGGATTAACATACACACACTACTATATGTAAGACAGATAACCAACAAGGACCTACTGTATAGCCCAGGGTACTCTACTCAATATTCTGTGATAATCTATATGAGAAGAGAATCTGAAAAAGAATGAATATATGTATATATATATAACTGAATCACTTTGCTGTACACCTGAAATTAACACAACATTGTAAATCAACTATACTCCAATAAAATTTTTAAAAAATACTTGATCCAGTGTCTTACATGTAAAATCAGAGTTTTGATTTGGATAATAGGGATACTAGCTATTATTTATTAAGTTCCTAACTTCAGTCCAGTTACCTTGCTAAATGCTTTATATACATGTTTTCATTTAATCCTCTTCACAACCCTATAAGATTTGATATTGTCATCTTCATTCCCATTTTAAGGATGAAATCACAGAAGTTTAAGAGAGACTGAGTAACTTGCCCAGCAGCTGACCGGGCAGGGAACCCACAGCCTGAGCCTTCCGAACTGGACTGCACTGCCAAGTTCTCTGCAGGAGAACAGGGAGTAAGAACAAAACTCATCTGCATAACTAAGGCTTAATTCATTACTTTTCTGGAGACTGTTTTTAAAATATTCTGGAAAACACCATGGAATCTTTTTATTAGTTAGATGCAAGTTTGAAGTCCAAGTGAGAACCAGGAATTGTATTAGAACAGATGTGACACAATTTAGCAGCTCTCTATTGCGTATTTTAAAACTACAGATGTGTACCATACCAGGACTGCAAAGGTATGGTTCAAATCCTGGCTGTGTGGCTTCTAGTGAATCCCTTTATCTCTCTGGGCCTCGATTTTGGTGTCTATAAAACAGGGAGATTAAACTAGATCGGGGGTTCCAATTTGATTTTGACCACAGAGCTCTTTTATTCAAGCAAAATCTTACTTGGAATCTAACATAAAAAACACACTAAAAGCTGAGTTTGTCAGGTTGTTTTTTTTGAGGGGGGACGGTCCCCACAGGCCAGCTCCTTGCTCACCTCCTCACCCCTGGAGGCCCCTCCCGGAGCCCTAGCACAGAGCACGCAGTTCCAAAAAGCACAGGTGGAAAACCACTGCCCTGAATCACGTCTCAAGATGCTGTGCTCCTCGCCACCCAGACGTGCACGGCGTCTGTCACATAGTAGGCACTTCATAAATATTCGTGAGGAAACGAATGAAATATTACTCTGCCTTTTCGGAAATGTGGATACGTAGTTTTCATTTCCTCTGCTGATTGACCCAGGTAGTTAAAGTGCTAAGATGGATCCTGGGGGAAACCAAATGTTACATTTATGGAAAAGCTGCTTTTAGATACTAAAGTGGCTTCCAAGTTCAGCGTGGCCATAAGTTAAGGGTCTGTCAGCACTTCCATTATGAAAACCACTGTGTGGTTTCATAACTTAGCTGTAAAAGTTTGCTTCAGGCTATCCCTCGGCATACAAATTGAAAACCTTGCTTTAAGCCAAAATGTGGGAATTAGAAAACAAACAATTTATTGGTTTCAGACATAGTTTTGTACCCGTCTTAACCAAATAAGATTTATTATGTGGGCAATTAGAGGGAACTAAACCACTTGGTTCTTGAAGAATAAAAAAGGAGGAAAATAGCCAAACTATTTATATTTTAAAAGTTGCGCCTGGACATGATCAATCATTCTTTTGGGTCCTATTTTTATCAAGTACTTTGTCCCCTGCATCGATGAGACCTGGAGTCTATTTATACATTCTTTTTCCTTCTTTTTTTAAATAAACATTTTCTGTTAATGACATCAGAATGATAAAATTGCCTTGTTTTTACCAAAAAGCAAGCAACATAAATGAGAATAATGTCAAAAAAAAAAAGCTTAATCCTGCTTTTGGTAAATACTTTGAGAATCGCCAGTGGCTCATTTTAGTGAACAAAAAAGACATCAGTAATGAATAAAATAGGGAAGGAGATGAGACATTGTTCCTCAATGTTAGAGCTGGTTAGAGCTGAGAAGTCACCTAGTCAACTGACTTAACAGATTGGGAAACCGAGGCCTCAGCAAAGAGAGGCCAGCCTGAACACATCCTGCAACTACTAACCTCAAGGATGAGAACCAGGTCTTCTACAGCCCAGTCTGGCGATCAGCTCATCCCTGTTTCCCACCCATGTAACCATTCAAGGCCCGGAGCCTACATTTTTCTGACCTACTAATGTCTAACATGACACACACACAAATGCCCCTAGTCACATAAAAATACACCTTCCTACGCACAGTGTATGAGGCACTTTGTGACTTTGGTTACCTCAGTCACAAGCTATGTACCATCAGTGTCCTTGTTATAAACTTGTTTTCTGTCCTCTTTGGGCCAAGCACAGTTTTGAACACCTAGAGACAGTGGGTTGGTTACTGGATCTCGCTGATCTGACTATGGAGAGAGCCAGGTACTGGGCTTGTGAGCAGCTTAATAACACATGGCTCAGTCCTCTAGCTCAGAAATGCAACTGAACAAACCAGGTTATAGTTACTGTTTATCTGCTCATGACTGAAGCGGATCATGTATTTCTGAATCTGGTCCAATGCTTGACAACACTCTGTTACAGTACTGGGGAACAGACAGATTTTGTTCAAGGTTTAGAGTCTCCCTCCTCTGTTACTAAAGCCCACCATTGAAAATGTCTGCCTGCATGTCTGACTTCCCTTGCAGACTGCACTCTGGGGCAGGAACCCAATCTCATTCCTCTCTCTATCATCACTGTCTGGCACAGGGAAGGTACTCAACAGATATTTGTTGAATGAACAAATGAATGAATAAATGAAGGACCAAATGCATGCATTCGCTGATAGGGCCCATCTCTCTCTGAAGTGGCTTCCCCAGGTCTCTCCTTCTCCACCCCATGTGCCCTGCACAATCTCCCCACTCCGCAGAAGCCAGTCAGACCCCTCAGCAGCCACGACTTCTCTTTGCAGAAGTACTTTTGAGAGAAAGAATGCAATTCTGGGAATAACAGCCCAGGAAAGTATTTTCTTAAGTCAAAGGGGAATTTGAGTTGGAAAACCAGGAAATGCTTAAATACCTGGGTAGAAGATCACAGCCCACTCCAACCTCTCTGGTTTCCACTTCAGTCTTCTGCTGGGTTTCTATTAAATAGTCCAACCTGCTTTGTAGTTCGTTATTCTAGAGATGAGGAAAAAAGTACTTTTAGTAAAGCAATTACGTTCCCCCACAAATACGTATGATACAATTTATATGTATTATCCGGATTTCCCCCTAGACACAGACATCTATCACAGTGTATTTATTAAGTGCCTCTTACACAGTAGGAATTGAAGAAATACATTGATTGAATCCTTACAGATAGAGTGCATAGACATACATATGTATCCAATTTTACCTAAATGGAAACAAACAAAATATCCTACTCTATACCATTATTTGCTGCTTTTCCCCACTCAACAATTTGTTGTGACTCTTTCCATGTTTATTAGTTTTCTTTTTATGTCAACAAATTATTTTAATGGGTTCATAGCATTCCATTGTATGGATCTACATTATTTAACTAGTTTCTTATTGATGGCATTTAGATATTTATCACTTTTTTTGCTATTATAAATAAGGTACAGCTCATGTTTTACTACTCCCTCATTAAACTATAAAATGAGTAAGTCTATTAATTTAGTGGGAAATACCTCTGTAACTTAATAATTAGTATTTCATAGGTGTGGAAAATTCAGAATCTCAAACATATAAAGTAGAACAAGTTCCTTGGGATTAAAATTAGCATTCTAAATAGTTTCTTTTCAGGCCAGAGCCAAACATTACATAGGTTGATGATTAGAATTGGAAATTTGCCCCATGGGGAAATGAAGGACAAGGGAGCAAGGGTGTTGAGGGTTTTGAAATGAAAATAGATGAAGTGTTGGACTTCCCTCGTGGCACAGTGGTTAAGAATCTGCCTGCCAATGCAGACGACATGGGTTCGAGCCCTGGTCTGGGAAGGTCCCACATGCCACGGAGCAACTAAGCCCGTGCACCACAACTACTGAGCCTGTGCTCTAGAGCCCGCATGCCACAACTACTGAAGCCCACACGCCTAGAGCCCATGCTCCACAACAAGAGAAGCCACCGCAATGAGAAGCCCGCACACCACAACAGAGAGTAGCCCCCGCGCGCCGCAACTAGAGAAAAGCCCGCATGCAGCAACAAAGACCCAATGCAACCAAAAATAAATTAATTAATTAAATTAAAAAAAAATAGATGAAGTGCTGGTGCTTAAAATCCAAAGGCCAAAAACACACATTTTAAAAAATTCAGAGATTTTTGGATTTTTTTTTAAGAAGTCATTCTATATATTTTCTGTAATACTAGACTAAATTTTCATGAGGCAGTGACCGTTAACTGTCTTTCTGGCTGTATTATCAGAGCATGCGTGGTATGTAGGAGATACAAGATAAATATTTATTGAATAAATGTATATATGCTTTTAAAATGAGCATTTTATTTGCATAACTAGAAACAAATTAAGCATTTGTCTTTTTAAGTTGGAGCTGCAGCTAAGGCACTGTATTCTGAGACACTAGACAACACATGAAAGTTGAAAAGTTCTTTGGAAACAGAAGCTCATTTGTTTTGAAAGAGCTCCTGCTCTGAATGTCTGATACCAAGGTGCAAAGCAGCAGCTCTGGTACAAACTCATGTTCTGCAGGATGTAAAGGTCTAGGAATCCCTTCCGATAAATGGGAAACAGCATAAAGGAAGAGAATGCATTCCAGGTTCCCTAGCAGCTGACAAGCCATGACAGATCTATGGGCTCTGCATCTATCACCTGGTGCTCAGTATGGGAGAATGGTGCTGGCTAACTGCCAGGGGTTCATCACCATTTACACACACACACACACACAGACACATACAGCTTCACCGAAAATATTCTGAACTCTTCCATTCATATGGAAAGAGAAAGGCAGAAGAGGCCTGCCCATTAACAAGCTTCAGCAATCCTACTGTTTTATCCTTTCTTAATGTAGACTTTAATCATGAGGATTTCTTAAAATGCTGGGCTGAGTTCCTATACTTAGGGGGCATAAAAGACAAGGTTAGCAAGCGTGCCCCAACTGGTACACAGTGAATAGTGGACTGGTAGCCCCAATTCCTTTGTTCTATTCCAGAGGAACTCTATGTGTACGCATCAGCTATCCACTGAAGCACTGATACAAAAACTTATACTCTTAAAAATATAATACTATCAGTTAAAAAAAAACCCAAAAAAACCCTGAGTATGTATCAGGTAGTATGTAAAATCAGGTAGGGGGAGGATGTTGGCAGTTAAAGAAATAGGTCATGATTTGCAACCTTTGAGGAGCTCAGTCTTTTGCAGGTACAGACACCTAAGCAGAAAATCACAGAACAAAGTCACAAGTCCCATGCCAGAGGGACCTAGAGAATATTATGGGGTGATTCAGAGGGGATGCCTAACTCAAAATGGGGAAAAGGACTGAATTGTCTGTGAAGATTTCCTGGAATTATGCAAGGGGAAGAGAGTCAGGGAAACAAAAGGGATAAGTAATCCAGAATTATGGAAACATACCAGATTGAGAACAGGCACCTGACTGCAGTATACAGGAGGGCAGGAGTTGGTTATAAAGGACTGTGTATGCCATTACCAAGACTCTACACCCAATCCTATAAGACCAAGGTCAAGATTTTATTTCAAACACTTGGGCTGCAAGTGGAAATTATATTGGAAGGAAATAAAACTATAGGCAAGGAAGATCAATCAAGGAGGTCATTGCAATTTTCCAGGTAGAGTGAGAGCTGCACTTCTAGTATATAGGAGTAAGTGCTTAACGAATAGATCCTCCTTCAAAGAACAGCTATCAACCTTGGACAAAAGATAACTGCTGAGGTCTTTAAAGACTCAACAAGGATGGGCAAGTTTTAGAGGGGAGGTAAAACTTGGAGCAAATGACAAGCACTGAATGGGTTCTCTGTGATTCATTTGTTTTTGTTTGCAGCTTTGCCCAAGAGCAGTACAGTCATGGTGCTGGCAGCACAGACACAGACACAGTAAAAATTCAATAGAAAAATCATCTTTCTGGTAGAAGAAAACCAGTAGGAGTCTACGGGATAGAAGAATAACCAGGGGGTTAATTCCAAGAGTAAGGGGGAAACCAAAAAGGAAGGGTCAGAGAAGACTGAAATTCTGAATTCTGTATATAAACTCAGTTCAAGTCTCTGGCAGACCCCTAAACCACGTATGTGTGGGGCAAAGTAAAAGAAGTCTGCAGCCAAGGCTTAAAGAACTGAACTGAGATCTAAGCCATCACCCACTACATTATGGCAGGGTGCAATTGAGTCTAACCAGATTCTTTACCTTTTAAAACAATTACAAGCCTATTTTCCTTTACATCACTGATGAAGGAGTAAAAAAAAAAAAAAAACCAGAAAGAAATAGAAAATATAAATAGAAAACAAATGGTAACTTTAGAACAGAAAAATACAATGCCTGAAATTTAAAAATCACTAGATTGACTTAAGAAAAGAATGGATATGACAAAGGAAGGAGTCAGTGGTAAACTTGAGGACACAGAGACACATTAATAGAAATCCATCAAAATAAGATAAAGAAAATGTTGAAAATAATAAATGGAACTTCATGGAACTGGGGGACAATTTCTAAAAGCCTAACATAGAGATGCTGGAATCACAGAAGGAAAGGAGGGAGAAACTTGAGAAAAAATATTCAAAGAAATAATGGCTAGGAAAAAAAGAAAGAAAGAAAAGCACTTACATCTCCAGGTTCTTGGTGGGGGCGGGAGGAGAAAAGAAATAATGGCTGAAATTTTCTCATATTTGGTGAAAGACATAAGTATACAAATTCAAGAATCAGCAAACCCAGACAGAATAAATTCAAAGAGAAGCATACCTTGGCAAATCAGAGTCAAACTACTGAAAAACACAAAGAAAAACCTTGAAAGCCATCCTGTTACATATAGGGGAACAATAATTTGAATTACCAAAAGTTGCTCATCAAAAACTACGAACGCCAGAAGGGAGTGAGTACTAAAAGAAAGAAACTGTCAACCTAGAACTCTATATATTTCAGTAATGAAGGTGAACTAGAGGCCTTACTTTCAAATAAGAAAAACTAAGTGAATTTGTCCCCAGCTGGCCTGCTCTATACAAAATGCTAAATAAAAGTTCTTCAGGCTGAAGAGAGATGATACTAGAAAGAAACTCAGATTTTCAGAAATGAGTAAAGAACGTCAGAAATAAATACTATATGAGTAGACATAAAAGATGATTATTTTGGGCTTCCCTGGTGGCGCAGTGGTTGAGAATCTGCCTGCCAATGCAGGGGACACGGGTTCGGGCCCTGGTCTGGGAAGATCCCACATGCCGCGGAGCAACTAGGCCCGTGAGCCACAACTACTGAGCCTGCGCGTCTGGAGCCTGTGCTCCACAACAAGAGAGGCCGCGATAGTGAGAGGCCCACGCACCGCGATGAAGAGTGGCCCCCACTTGCCGCAACTAGAGAAAGCCCTCGCACAGAAACGAAGACCCAACACAGCCATAAATAAATAAATAAATAAATAATAAATTTTTAAAAAAAATTTGTTAAAAAAAAAGATTATTTTCTCTTAATTTCTCTAAAATACCTATGACTGTTAAAAACTATAACAATGTACTGTGGGTTTATAGTATATATAAGATACAATACATGAGATAACTCTAACAGCAGGGGAAGGGGTAGATGGAGCTTATCATTCCAAGACTTCTACATTTTTCATGAAATGGTACAATATTACCTCTAAGTGGACTGTGAACACTTAATGAAGTATATTGTAATACCTAGAGCAACCACTAAAATATTAAAGACACAGCAAATGCCAATAGATAAATTAAAATGGAATTCTAAAAAATACTGGAATAATCCAAAAGAATGCAAGAGAGGGGAACAAGACAAACAAAACAAACCAGAGGGACTAAATAGAAAACAAATAATAGGGACTTCCCTTGTGGCAGTGGTTAAGAATCCGCCTGCCAATGCAGGGGACACGGGTTCGAGCCCTGGTCCGGGAAGATCCCACATGCCACAGAGCAACTAAGCCCGTGTGCCACAACTACTGAGCCTGCACTCTAGAGCCTGCAAGCCACAACTACTGAAGCTCGTGCACCTAGAGCCCGTGCTCCGCAACAAGAGAAGCCATCGCAATGAGAAGCCCGTGCACCGCAACGAAGAGTAGCCCCCCGTGCGCAGCAACAAAGACCCAATGCAGCCAAAAATAAAATAATAAAATGAAATAAAATAAAAAGTAATAAAATAATAATAATAATAAACTGGCAGACCTAAATAAATCCAGCCATATCAATAATAATTAAATGTCAATGGACAGTATACTTCAATATAAGACAATATCAGAATGTATAAAAAAACCAAGACCTAACTATATATTGTCTATAGGAGATGTATTGAATATTTACCTTAAATAGAGAGACACAGATCAGTTAAAAATAAGTGGATGGAAAAAGATATACCATACAAACAGTAAACATAAGAGGGCAGAAAGGGTAATACTAATACCAGATGAAATAGACTTCAAGACAAAGAGTATGAACAAAGGTAGTGACCAACATTTCATAATAATGAGATCAATTCATCTCCAAAACACAACAATCAAAAATTATGTACCTAATAACAAAGCTTCAGAATATATGAAGTAAAAAAATAACAAAATTAAAGAAAGAGACAGTCTAAAGCCATAGCAAGGGATTTTAACACCCCTCTCTCAGCAATAGAACAATTATACAAAAACCAGTAAAATCATAAATAATTTAAACAATATTATCAACGACCTAAATCTTATTGGTATTTATAGAACACAAAAAGAGCAGAAGACTTTTTTTTCTTTACAATATTCAACCAAGAGAAACCATATGCTGAGCCATAAAACAAGTCTCAATAAATTTAACAGAATGAAAACCATACAAAGTATGTTCTAGGACCATGACAAATTAGAAATCAAAAACAATAAGATACCTAAGAACACCTCAAATATTTGGAAGTTAAACAACACACTTCTAAATAATCCATAAGTCAAAGAAGAATCTCAAAGGAAATCAGAAAATATTTTGATATGCTGAATACAGCATATCAAAACTTGTAGGTTGCAGCTGAAGCAGAACTCAGAGGGACAGTTAGAGCTTTAAAGGCTTATATTTAAAAAGAAAGGTCTAAAATCAATGACCTAAGGTCTACCTCAAGAAGCTAGAAAAAGAAGAGCAAAGTAATACCAAAATACTTAGAAGTCAGGGAATATAAATATCAGAGCAAAACTCAATAAAACAGAAAACAGATAATAGAGAATATCGACAAAGCCAAAAGCTATTTTAATTTTTTTTAAAACAACAAAATTGATAACATTCTAGCTAGACTGATCAAAGAAGGGGGAAAGGGGACAAATGATCAATATCAGAAATTAAGGAGACATTAAAAGGAAACAGTTGGATAGCTATGGTGAAAAAAAGAATATCAATCCTTATTTCACACAAAACACAAAAATTAACTCCAAATGGATCTTAGATCTAAATTGAAAAGCAAAAATTATACAATTTTTAGAGGAAATCATAGCAGAAAATCTCTGTGACCAAAGATTTCTTAGGACACAAAAAGCAGAAACCATACAGAAAAAAAACTGATAAATTGAACTTTATCAAAAATAAAAACCAAAAACAAAAATTTCTCCAAAAGATATCATTAAGAAAATGAAAAAGCAGGTCATGAAATGGGAGAAAATATTCACAGTACATATATCTGACAAAGAACTGGTATCCAGAATACATAAAGAACTCTTAGCAACTAAATAAATAAGAAAAGTAAAAACTCAGTAAAACAATGGGCCAAAGATTTGAACAGACACTTCAAAAAAGAATATATACAAATGGCCAATAAGCATTTAAAACATGCTTAGCATCGCTAGTGACCATGGAAATGCAAATAAAAACCACAATGAGATACCACCACACACCCTCTAGAATGGCTACATTACAAAGACTGACAGTACTAAGTGATGATGAGGATGTGGAGAAACTGGGACATTCCAACTGCTGGTGGGAAGGTAAAATATACGACTCCTTTGATAAACTGACAGTTTCTTAAACAGTTAAACCTATATCTACCATACATCCCAGCCATTCCATTACTAGGAATTTACCCAACAGGAATAAACCATATGTCCACATAATGACTTGTAATGTTCACAGCAGCTTTATTCACAGTAGCCCCAAACTGGAAATAACCCAAATGTATATCAGCAGGAGAATGGAGAAATAAACTGTGGAATCTTAATACAATAAGAAATATTCTGCCACAAAAGAATGCATATAACATGGATATATCTCAAATCCTTATGCTGAGTGAAAGAAGCTAGCTAGACACAAAAGAACACACAACTATATGATTCCATTTATACAAAATGCAAACAAGTCCAAAAAAGATCCCTGGTTGCCTGGGGGTGCATGGAGAGATGGACTGCAAAAGGGAAACAGAGAGGTCTTTGGGGAATAATGGAAATGTTCTATATCTTGACTGCAGTGGTGGTTTCACAGGTATATACAACTGTCAAAATTCATTAAATTATATATTTTTTTTAAATTTAGGTTTAATTGACATATAACATTATATTAGTTTCAGCTGTACAACATAACGACTTGGTATTTGTACACACTGCAAAATGATCCCCACAGTATGTCTAGTTAACATCTGTCACCGTACGCTTTAAAAAGATGCAGCTTTATTTACATGAATTAATACAAGGTTGACAAGACAGAAAAAAAGATGATGAGAGCCTGAATATGGGCAGTAGGAGGAAATTAGAGGGGGACGACAGAAATACTTTAAAAGAGGACAGGTCTTGATAGAGGAAAGCAAGGACACTCCACTCGGAGTCTTGCCGACTATGACTAAAGAGCAGCCTCAGCTGGCCGCCTGGCCCGTGCTGGGGAAGAGATTGCTTCCAGGACCGAGAATCAGGTTCCAGGTTTTTCCTTTCAAATACCACCACCTTGTGTTGAGCTGTGAAATACAGACCACCCAGGGGCTTGGGAGGCTGTGCGCCTTCCCGGAAAGAAGGACCTGGTGTGGCACCTCTTGGCATTTTGGGGAAATTATGTCACAAATGAATGGCAGCCACCTCCTCCCCCAGCTCCCTCGAGCCCAGGGGAGGGAGCAGCCGCAGCTGTAACACATGCACTAAACAAGAATGCTTGTCCAATAAAACTCGTACACGGTGCCTGGTGCTGCCGCCCTAGCATTGCACAGGAAAATTCATAATTGACCCAGGAATGCACAGCAGACACATTGAGAGGTTTATGTGCCACACAACACACGTTAAATGCAGGATGGACAAAACCAAGACGTTTGTCTCCTTTCCTCTGACTTTTGAGTTGAGCTGTAAGTTGAGGATTTTCAGCAGAGAAAAATGAAATGGCATCTGTTCAGATTTAGAAAGCTGATCAACCTTATGAAGATAGACACTCATAATTTTATTTTAATAAACTTTTCTATCTTGGAAATAGGGGATGGGATAGTTCTTCAAGAGATGAGTGAATAAAAAGTTATTTGGAAAAAAAATAGAATGGGCATATTTTCACATCAGACAGATTTTTTAATCAGTTGATGAAAACGTAGTCTGATGGGGCCAGGCGAGCGCAAACTTCTAGGGATCTGATGGGGGTGGGAGTAGCAAAATAGAATGAGTTTTAGCATTGGTAAGTACAAATGATGAATTCAAGGACCAAAATCATCTACATTCTCTATTTAAAAGAAGGAGGAGGAGGAAAAGGAGGACGAGAAGGACAAAGAGGAAATATATATCATTAACAATAAAAGGAGTTCCTGGGACCTAGCCATTGAAGAAACAGTAAAGACATGGCATTTACTGTGAGCCATGTACTTTTCTATTCACTTAGTGTTAACTAATTTAGTCATAACAACTCTGTGGAGGGGACTCCCTTAGCAAACTAAGGCACAGAGCAGTTAAGTAACTTGCTCCAGACCACATAACTAGTAAGTGACAGAGCCGACACTGGAACTCAGGCAGTCTAGCTCCAGAGTCTGCAGTTAGGCCCTTAACAGAGGGTAGCTACTTTATTAATAGGATGGGATATAGGAGGTTACCAGCTCTGTCCACCAAAACTTTTCAAAGATACCTGAAACACCACCACTGGCATCATTATGGTTTAAGGCAGGGGATGGAATGTCAAGGTATAAAAAGTCCTGGTGTTAGAATAGGTCAACATAATAGAAACTCTTAGTGGCCAACAGAACCCTGTATTGTAAAACAAAACAGTTAGATAAATTTGGAAAATGTCAGTGCGACCTCATAATCATAAAAAGAAACATTTTCCCCAGTTCCGTCAGTACTAAAATGGGCCTTAAACAACAAGGTTGTACTGTATAGCACAGGAAACTATATTCAATATTCTGTGATAAACCATAATGGAAAAGAATATGAAAAAGAATGTATATGTATAACTGAGTCACTTTGCTGTACAGCAGTAATTAACACAAAATTGTAATTCAACTATACTTCAATAAAAAATAAATTAACAAAACAAATAAAATGGGACTAACAGTAGGCACAGCACTTTAGCCTACTACCAACGCTCACGCCCAGATAGCCTGCCGTACAGCTCTCCACTAAAACAACCCAGGGCTCCTCGGAGACAAGCCAATATCGTATCTTGGGACAGGACAAAAACGAGGACAATCTGAAACTCCTGTTGTTGCCATACAGCAAGAATGACTCCACAAGCATCGGGAACCCTGCTGCACGGGCGAGGAAGGTAACGCAGAACTCTTAGCAGCTGAGCTGTGATAATCTGAGCATCAAAACTTGGAGGAGAAGGAAACAATTACTGTGGGAGCAAGGTGAGTCTGAGAAATGCCTTGTGTTCATGATGTCACTCAAAAGGAAAGTTAATATAAAGTGTAGAGAAAGATAGTTTTAATAGCGAAGAAAGATGACAATATGTTACAATTTGTCATCAACTTTTAAAACTAGGAAGCATTAATATATAAGATGATGTAGTTTCTTTCATAGAGTGTTAATTACATGTTTGTTTATAAGATTTCTGTGCTGAGTAGTAAAGAATAACAAAAGGAACTTTAAGTCAGGTCGTCCCAGGACTTGAGGGCCCTTGGAAGGGCTGCTTGGCATTGGTGGTCATACAACAAGCAGGTGGAAAGAGGGGCAGAGATTCACTGGCAGCAGTGGTCACACACAATTAGCAAGGAGTCAGTCAGCGGTGTGTTTGTAACATCATAAACTACTCACACAGCCTGAAGAGGAAAACCAAGTACTCAAACTCAACCTCATCTCCTAGGAGGTGAAATCTCTACCTAGTCTGACAAAGAATGGTAAAATATTAATAAGGAATGCATACTTTTTAATAGTGCTAAAGATAGGTCAATGCATCCCAATGATAAGGGGTCCTGAGTTTGAATCACCTTGAAGCTACCTAGTCCTATATTGTAAAGCAAGAATTGTGTCCGTCCAAGAATTGGCATCCTCTAGCCTTAGCTGTTTGGAGAAGGTATTCCATGTCCTTTGGATCTAAAAGATCACTGCATTTGTCTGGAAAGTGTCAAAATGATGTTAACTAAGAGAAATTGGCCTTCGGAAGATACTAAAAACCAAGCACACAAACAATGAAGAAATAAATTAAACCCAAGATACTAAATATTTTAGAATAAGTTAAAGTGTAGATGTATTATCGAATCTTGACATTTTGTCTATGTTTTATCTGCTGTTTAAGGTGGATGATCAAAAGGAATTAGTCATTCTAAATTTGTAGTAGAATTTAAATAGTTTAATCAACCAAATTTATAATCAATGTTTAAATGCTCAAGGAATGATGGTTTTCAAACCATTTTTGAATGGCTTATTGGATATACATAGCAGACACAGCCAGACGCACCCATATGCTCTGGACACTCACCATTTCCTGGCATGCCACTTGTGACTCTTTCCCTGGGGCTTCCTCTGCCCCCTGGAGCCCAGTTGGCTCTGCCCAGGGCAGAATTGTCACACCCCCCAGGAGCTGCCCTCACCAGCTACTGATAGGAGTTAGTGGATAAATGCCCTAGCTTTCTGACCTTTTGGTAAGGGTAACTCAGAGGCCAGTGCACATCATCTTCCAGAGATGCCCAGGGCAAGTGAGCAGCAGCTGTCCACAGTGGTAACCTCCGTAAGGCACCCATTATTGGCCTTCGACCTTTCCCTGACTCATTTCTCCCCTCCCCCACTGGGGCTTCCTGGGATCACCTCCCAAATAAACTAGTGGACTCATATCCACATCTCAGAGTCTGGGCAACCCAAACTAAGAGAAGAAAGGAATTTAATAAATTAAGATTAAACAAAGCACACATATGTGTAAGGAAGGCTCTTCTCAATGCAGAGTACCCCTTGGACATTTCCTAATCTCCCAGGAGGCTTGAGTAGCACAGCCAGGGGAAGGGGAGAGGGGTGGGCACTGTCTTGGGTAACCTTCTGCCTCTCCTGTTGGCGTCTCTTTCCTCCCTCCTGGAACCAGCCTCTCTCGGGACCCATGACTTTCACCAGGACACTCACTCTCTGACTCTCACTGGGAAAGTATGATTCCTCCCACAGGGAGCTGTGATTTCAGAGGGCAATCTTAGAAACAGAAATGTCCATTCATAAAGCTGGAGGTGGACTCAGTGACTGCAGAGGGGAAAACATTGTGACAAGACAAGTGTCCGCTTACTCAGCTGTCAGGACACTGAGATTCCTGGGCTTTTTGAGTCTGCTACCAGGTCCCCATGGGCCACGAGGGACTTCTGCTTATGACTTTTATAGGCAGCCCCCCCACCACACAGAGTAAATAATGACACTGCTCCCCATCCCTACAAACATGGTGGTTAAGAGCTCAGGCTTACCCATTTCTAACAGTCACCTTGGGCAGATTCCTGAACATCCCTGAACCTCAGTTTCTCTAGCTACAAAATGGAGGAAACATAATCTAACTCACAGGGCATCGCTCTTAATAAAGAGAGAAAATGATGGAGTGCTTAGGCATGTCAGGCACTTTGTATGCACTCTCATTGCATGGACACACACGTAGGTACAGTTCTCATCCTCAATTTCTAATTCTAAGAAACTTACCTAGGGTCAGCCAGCTAATAAGCAGATCTAGCATTCAAATTTGGGCAAGTCTGATTCCACTCTTAACCTCTAGCTTATACAAAAGATACGGAAAGTAGAAGTGCCCAACACACACTAGGAGCTTAATTACTGTCGTTACTTTCCTGTCTTCTTTATTATTCTCTCCTGGGCTGTCTCTCACCGGGGAGGGACTACAAGCGGGGCACAGACAAGGAGAGATTCACGGAGGCTCAAAAGGAAGAGGCTCAACGCCAAGTTCTTAATAAATAGTCTTCCGAGAAAACAGAAGGCTTCCCCTTCTATTAACACCTAAGCTCTTAAGGTTCTTCCAACTCCATAATTTCCTTCCCTAGAACCTCCACAAAATCCCCAAAATGCCTTTCAAAAGACCAGAAAGTCAGGAATACTAAATATCTTAAGAGTTCCAGGTGAAATTAAGTCACCTGGAATGAGGAGTCCATCTCTCAGCCTGGCTCTGGCATTAAGCTGTGTGACCTTGAGAAAAGCCACCTGCCTTCTCTGTGCCTTTTTTTCTTTTTTTTTTTGGTTAATATGGAGATAATAATCCTTGTCTTGCCTTTCTTAAAGTTGTTGAGAGGATCATTGAGAAATGTATGTGAAAATACTTGGCAAATTATAACATACAACACAGATGTGGGGAGTTATCAGTATTCATCAACAGCTTATCAGACTTGCTAAGAAAATTCCTGAATAAGAAAAATGGGAGCCAAAAAGCAGAGGTGAGCAGCAAGAGGGAATGAGGAGAGTCAGATGGTAAAGAAAAACTAGCTGTCAGAACCTCATTTTCAGTGTTGGCAGTTAACCTTCAATCAATTTTATAAGGCCAGGAAATAGCCATATTTTTAATTAAGTGTCGGTGGTAGGCTCAGCAACATAAAATTTAATGATAGGGAAGACCCCAGCTTAAAGAAACACAGCTTCTTACCTCTCCTTCTAAGAAGGATATCTTTTCTAAAAGCTGCAATATTAAGAGCTGTTTCTGCTGCACCTTTTTCTTTAGTGATTCAATCTAGAAAGAAACAAATTGGAAATTGTTATCAAAAATGCAGAATTTGTACAAATTAATCAACTGGAAGAGAAGCCTTTGGTTTTCATTCAAATAGAAACTACACATTGGTTCTTTTGTGTTCCGTGGAACAGTATGAACATGAGGTGCTTCAATGGAGGCGGGTGGGGGGGGTGGTTCTGTGCCCGGGTAAGCTTGGGACATCATACGTGGTTGTGGAGTTGTTTCATTAGGTCTGTTTAGCCTAACATTTCTGCACTGATTTTGCCGTGTAACCCTTAGTAACATCCCACCGATGCTTTGGGAAATGCAGACATAACTCTACATAAAAGAATTATTTCGCTTGAATTTATGCAGCAGCCTGCATTTCAGACATTCTGCTCTCTTGTTCCTGTTCGTATACTTATATTTTGTTCAACCAAGTGTCAAAAGTTTGCTCTGGGGAAAAGGTCACTGTCACTGAAAGTAATAATGAAATTCAGAGGACTGAGGACTCACGTGGCCTGGGTTAAGCAGGGAAGGCTTCTGAAAGACAGAGACTTGAGCTGGGTTTTCACCTTTGTTTCTATACTATATCTATCTTGGACTACTCTAACTTTGTTTTTCATTCACATATCATGTCTCCACAGACATATCGTAGGTTCCCTAAAAGCAAGAACCAGGGTGCTCTCTACCAGGCCATGTCTTGGACAATAGTGGGAACAGTGTGTAGGTTCGATAAATAACATGTGATTTTGAAGAATGCACTAATTTTCCAACAACCTTTTATATGATATTTGAGCATCTGCAAAATCTTTTTTAAAAAATCCCTCTCTGTGCAAAATGACACAATTCCTATAGAAGGGACTCTAGCAATAACTGAAAGAAGTACAAGTAGGGACGTCCCTGGTGGCACAGTGGTTGAGAATCTGCCTGCCAACGCAGGGGACACGGGTTTGAGCCCTGGTCCGGGAAGATCCCACATGCCGTGAAGCAACTAAGCCCGTGCGCCACAACTACTGAGCCTGCGCTCTAGAGCCCGTGCTCTGCAACCAGAGAAGCCACCGCAGTGAGAAGCCCACGCACCACAACGAAGAGTAGCCCCCACTCGCTGCAACTAGAAAAAGCCCGCGTGCAGCAACGGAGACCTAATGGCAGCCAAAAATTAATTAATTTATTTTAAAAAAAAGAGAAGTGTACAATTACATTTAACCTTTGACCCAGCAATTCCATTTCTAGCAATAGATCCCAAAGAATCATTAGCCAAAATATGAAATGACTTGGACACAGGATTTTTGTTTTTTAGAAAACACACACACACAAAAACAGAACTCCATCAATAAGTGCCTGATAAATAAACTGTGGTTCATCTTAACAATGGATGCCTATGTAACCTTCAAGAAAAAAATGAAGGGGCTTCCCTGGTGGCACAGTGGTTGAGAATCTGCCTGCTAATGCAGGGGACACGGGTTCGAGCCCTGGTCTGGGAAGATCCCACATGCCGCGGAGCAATTAGGCCCGTGAGCCACAACTGCTGAGCCTGCGCGTCTGGAGCCTGTGCTCCGCAACAAGAGAGGCCACGACAGTGAGAGGCCCGCGCACCACGATGAAGAGTGGCCCCCACTTGCCGCAACTAGAGAAAGCCCTCGCACAGAAACGAAGGCCCAACACAGCCATAAATAAATAAATAAATAAAATTAAAAAAAAAAAAAAAAATGAAGATCTCTAAAACCCTGATACGATATATTGTAAGGAGTATATGGTATGCTAGCTTTGGTGTAAAACTGGTGAAGACATATGAATGAATATATATTTGCAAAATGAAACACCGCAAAGATCAAACAAATCTTAATTATTAATATTTACCAACAGAGAGCGGGAGGAAATTCGATGGAGGAGACAGAACAGAACAAAGACTTTTGTGATAATACCTTGTTACGTAAGTTCAATTTTGAAAGCACATTTTACACATTCAAAAAATAAAAACCAAAAAGGGGAAAAAAGTGAATCCTAAAATTTGAAAACAAACAGAACAAAAAGAACTTAACCGTATATCAAATTGGTTAAACGAATTAACTCAAGTGTTGTTAGGACAAGGTAATTTGACTGGATGTTTTTAGTGGAATGTGCTCTAAAGATAAACAATTGCACTCACTGGGAAAATTTTAGTAGTAATATTGGTATTATATTTTTAAACTATTTGATAGATTGTAGTGTAATAACATTTGGAACCAAGATTTTTAGTGTAAGAAAAAGAAATACAAGTACAAAATCAAAGAAGTAAAAAAATAAAGTTTTGTTAGATTTGAAATGAAAGTATCAGTATGAATTCATAATCTTTTATTTTCTTTTAAAAAGTATACTAGATGAGCCTAAGACACCTTATGCTACCTGAAAACAAGGACATGAAGGGTCTCCCTTGGGGCAAAGATGGGACAATATGAGCATCAAAAAGAATAATGAGTAAAACACATGGAATATGTATTTTTTAAAACCCTGAGTATTTTATTATTCTTAAAAAAGAAAAACAAAAACAAAGCAGCAACGACAACTCCTCGGAAATGACAGTGGAACCGACTCCTTACTTAGAAGCTTGGCAATTTGGATAAAAGAATAAAGCATTTATCCTGCCTTACTTGTACAAACTGCACGTTGAGATTACTCAAAAGTCCCAGTTTATGAAGAAAGAAGTTTTACTCTGCAGAGGAATTCCAGTTAGTAAGTGGGGAAGGAATGAGAGAATTCGAAAATCACCATTGTGCGATCCCCTAGGAAATAACTGACTCAAGCAAGCTTCACGGACAGATGAGACAGTGAGGGGCAAAGCTGGCGAGGGACTTTACGACTTTGCTGTGGGCTGTCACCACCTGATCCACGATCAGCCTTAGCATCACCCAAAGTGGGATCACCAGACATTGTGTGCCCCCGGAGCAATACAAAATGAATCACACAGCACCACCCTTGAAGTATTCTTGCCTTCCCCGGACAAAACAAAGTTGAAACGGAATCTAATTGAGCTATTAAGGAAACAAAAAGTCAAATTCAGAATGTGGGAACGTTTATAGGACAACTGACTTAGTTCCTGCAATAAGTCACTGGCTGGGGGTAAATTTGAGTTAGGGGGGCCGGGGGAGTAAACAGAGCATATGCTCTAGATTAAAGGACTTCAGAAACCTAACAACCAAATACAGTGGACCTCTCTGTATGCTGACTGGAACAAAATATCAGTTAAGAGACAATTTTAAAGACATGTTGGAAAATGTTATTACAGACTAGTATTAAATGGGACCAAGGAATTATCATTAATTTTGTTAGGTGTGGCAATAAGCATTATGATTACAGAAGAAAAAGTCCACGTTTTATTGATGCTTAATGAAGTATACAGGAAACATGCAGAGTGTCTGGGATTTGCTTTAAAATAATTGCACAAAGGAAAAAAGAAAAAGAAAAGAAGGTGTAGATAAGGCAAATGTGGCCAAATCTTGCTGCTTGTTGAATCTAGGTAATGATTCATCATTACGCTCTTTGTTCTGAGAGAATGTGACATTTTCATGATAAAATATTTTAAATTCCACCTGGTGTCAAAAAATATAATTCTCCGACATGAAAAGCAAACCATATGAAATAGAATACAATAAGAAACATACTTAAGAAAAAAATTGGTAATTATTTTTTAAATTAACAATTAAAACCAGTCACTGGTTATCCTTTCGTACCTATTAAATTTGCCCCAAACTACTGACTGAAGAAATCAGTGTTGGAAGGGCTGGGAGGGATAGCTACTCTCATGTGTTGCAGGTGGCGCTGTAAATTAGAATGACCCTTTGGGCAATGTAGCAATAAATATGAAGAGCCATAAAGCTGTTCATACCCTTTGACCTACTAATCCCACTCCTGGGAATTTATCCTAAGGATATAATTCAGATGTAGGAAGAAAGCTATATATACAAAGATGTTCTTGCTCCAATTATTTATAATAGAGAGAAAATGGAAATAACCTTAATGTCCAGCACTAAAGGAATGGGTAATAAATTATGGAATATCACTTGGATGGAATATATTACACAAACACTAAAAACAAATATATTACAAAATGGAAAAGTGTTTACAAAAAGCCTCAAGGGATAGAAAAACAAGAGTTTACAATGATGAAAGTAAAAGCTGGAAGAAAAGTTAGATAAACGAAATCGTGCCGGGGTTGGGGTAGGATTATGAGCAAAACAAAAGTTTGTTTTGTTTAAATTTCCTTCATTTTTGTAGGAATAATTTGCAAAAATCATCCTTACAGTATCCCTTTTTCATTCCTTCTTATAGTGTTAGAAATTTTTAAAGCTTTTAAAATCTTTAAATGATAGGCAAAATGTGTACTGAAATGAACTAAAATATTCCAAGAAGGTCAGGGGTAATATTTCATCAAATAACACAAAAAGTGACTTCACGCACACTGGTTTCACTATCTCTGAAGTAATCAGAGTGCTTTGTGAGTCAAGAGAAGCAAGAGGTGTGGGTTAAGGGCACCCTAGTGAACAGCTCATAGGAAGAGACCAAGATGATTCTGCTCACCTTTGTCCCTAGATTTTAGTTTTAAAAAGAAATAAATGCAAAGCAGAGATATCATCTGGAGAGACAGCTGAGGGGAGAACTCTGGGCTAATGCTAGCATGAGGAGGCATCTCATTCTGGAGAAAAAGAATAGGTCGAGGAAGGATGTAGGGGATCTGAAGCTTCAGACAACAAGGCTCGCGTTTTTCAGCAACTGATGCTTCAAGAAGCGATTGTGCTCTTGCACTAAAAATGAATGCTGTGCACACTCATTTGCTTTCATCCTTGAGCATTTCTCATACAGTACATTCTGTGGCCAGAGTTGACTTACTCGGATTAGAGAAAAAGAATGCTTAGGTTGGCAGTCAGTTCATGGCTGGCCCCTCATGCCCTAGAAGGGGTGCCAACTTTGAACCCCAAGTTACTCCCCCCTGAGGTCTGCTCCTGGAGCACATCCCATGCCTTCTCCCAAGTGCGGCACCCAGTTTCTAAAATAAGCAGGCTCTCACGCGTCTGGGTTTGCTAATATTCTAGGTATCGTCTGACTCCCAAGCCTTTGGTTCTTTTCCACAATATCTAAATCACACATTTGTGTGGAAAATGCTGTTATTTCTGACTGCCAACTTCAAAGAGCCTTGAAATATCGTCTCCTATAGCACCTAGCATGATAAACACTCAAAAATTAACTACTACTATGTTATTACTGGTATTTCTCCCTCCCTAGACTGTCAGCTTGAGAGTAAAGACCTTGATCATCTTCATATTCTCAGTCACTGAATGGATGAACCAAAGAATCCGTCCATCCATTATCTCTAAACAATCTGCCCCTTAGACTTCAGTGGCAAAGTTGTCTGGAACAAACTCTTGGAGGCCTAGATGAACCAAGACAGACTTGCTAAACACATAACCTCCAAAGCAACCCCCAAAATCGGGGGCACCCAAAATCCAGGGAACTATGCAGCCGGTATGCAAGTAAAATCCATTTGGCACCTTTGCTCTCACTTCTTAACTCATGTTAAGTTTGTAAATTTGACCTTCAAGAGGTTTATGTACACTCAAGAATCTGCATTTAAATCTAGCTGTCACCAGGTGGTGGTAAATGACCCAAGTTACCAGGCTCAAGTCAAGGCATTAAGAAATGAGAAATTAGATGAGGTCTGGAAAATGAGTGCTTCTATTTTAGTTAACCCAAGAATGTAATCTTGTTGCAACAGTTAAATTTAAATATCAAACAGTAAACCTCCTTATAGAACAAAGGGAAGAAACCCATCTTGGTAAAATCTAGAACCTTTTAACTGATGTTAACTCATTGAACTGATGTCTAATTTTGTCTTCATTAGCATGTTTTTTTTTTGGTAATTCAAACTGTGTATATGTCTTGCAGCCTAACTGATAATGCAGGATGCTAGGTTTCTAAGACTACAGGCCAGATTGATATTTAAGGTGGGGGGGGGGGTCATCTGGTTTCTTAAAACTGGAACCGGCTTTTCTTCACATCAGCCACATTTGAGTTACCTGCATAGATGGTTCGAGCTAAGCAATCCCTCTTAACCAGACCCACACACTGGAGTCGCCTGGATGGAGTCATCTACTTCTAGGCTCTACCCCAGAGATGCTGCATATATCACCCTCTTAACTTAAAAACCCTCCCAAGCTTCTGGGGTGGGGGGGGGGCGGATAAATTAGAAGTTCGGGATTCACATATACACACTACTATATATAAAAGAGATAACCAACAAGGACCTACTGTATAGCACAGGGAACTCTACTCAATATCTTGTAATAACCTATAATGGAAAAGAATCGATTATATATAACCAAATCACTTTGCTGTACACCTGAACCTAACACAACACTGTAAATCAACTATACTTCAATAAAAGAAAAAAGTACAAACAAACAAAACAAAACAACCCTCCCAAGCTTCTAATGTTCCAACTCCCTAGCGTGGACATGAGGCACTTCTGCTGTGGTCCCAGTTTATCTCCCCAGTTTCATTTCATGCCTGCTCTGTCCCACAATGAACCCTACTTAGAAGCCACTCCATACTCTCAGCATGCTGTGGACATACAATGGTCCTGCTGCCAGGCCTCTGCACAGGCTGGTCCCTTCACCAGGCATGCCCTCCCACCCTCCATTCCTTTTTCCACCAGGAAATCTGCTGTCAGGAAGCACTCAACAGTCGCCTCCCAGGCCAGCTCTTCCCAAGTCCTCCAGGCTGGCTTTGTGTCTCTCTCCTCTGTTCCATTTCAGCCCTTCGAGCAAACCCCTAGTAGAACCCATCATTGCCACTACCACCCTTTGTTTACATCTTTCCTTTGCATCAGACAGCAAACCCACATGGAACAGATGTTTAGTGCATCAATTATCTTATATGAAAGAGCAGTCCTCTTAGGAGGTGAAATCACCCCTATCAATCCACACATTTTTATAAACTTCTTTGGAAACAGATTCCTATAGTGAAAGGATCCCTCCCAATTTCTTTCAAAAAGACCTTGTATGTCAACCAGACCAAAATGAAATTGTACAAAAATTTAGTAAGGTCCTGTTATGGATTCACAGCAACCCAGGAGGTTGCAAGCCTTTTCAGCTTCCTGGAATTTTTTTCCATTGGTGACAGACATGTAGGGTCATTTCATGTTAGATGTCAGAATGTGATACAGCCCTATAATTAGAAGGATGTGAATAGTACCCAATTGTGCAAGACTCATGAAACATAACTCAATATTGAGGTTGGGGATGTGGAGAGAAATGAATGAATATAAGAAATACAGCAGCAAATAAGTATTAAATACTAGATAGCACTTGATATGGTTTTTTTTTTAAGAAATTGTGCTTTGGGGTGTTTTCTCTTACCAGCTGGCAAATGATGATACACATGTATCTGAAAATGCCTTATGTAAAACAGGAGACACAATGAAACGGCATGATATTAGAAGGTATGTTAAAACTGATGATCACATTGAATTAAATTGTTTAAAATCTTGTAAGGAAAAGGGAATTCAATTTTTTAAATCCAAACTGTCTAAGTTTATGATATTATTGTTCGTTTTCTTTGAAATCTGTTTTATTTTGTTTTCATTCTAATTTTAAGAATACCAATTAAAGTGCACAGGTACTTTTATTCAAAATCAGGGTGTGTGTATACGTACCTGTCATGAAACTCGACACATTAATAAGGTTTCCAAACCTCTATCACCAACACCCCACTTTGTTACTCCTTCTAATGGGCCCTCATTTAAAAACACTTTCTACTTTAAACTGCATTGATAAAGAAATAATTCATTTTCCCATTGAAAACGTACCAAAGATGGCTAATTGCCAATCAAAGCTTCTAATCAAAATGAGATAACCAGGGTTCTGAATTCTAGGTCAAAGTAAAGCAATAGGATACTTGAATGTGAGCCCTTCTCAATTTTTCATGGGAAAAGTATGCTGTTCGATTATTTGAAAATTTGACAGGAAAATAGCTTGAAGATCCCCATTATTGTTATCAAAACCCCTAGAGATCCAGGGACTTGGCGAACAGACTGGGGCACGGTTGGCACAAGACAGGCAAGAACCTTCTAGAACTCACCTGGGGTTTTAGTCACCTCCCTTTGCTCCCTCTTGTCCTGACCCAGCCTTGTTTTCAATTCAACCTCTTGTGATCTGGCAAATAGCTTTCTCCATTTCCCTCAACAAAACAGGACTCGTGTTTGATCCCCAAATACCTCACCCTGAAAAATGAGAATAATTGATATCTAATACTCTTCCTCTGAAAAGGTTTTTTATTTTTGCTGCAGTTTCTCTTCATTCATTTTAGAAGTGTTGTAACACTGTAATTTCATAGTTATGTATTTTTAAAGTGCATTCTCTTTGATAAAAACCACCATGGTAAGAATTTTAAAAATAAGGTTACCCTCTTTTCCTAAAAAATAATAAAGCACGGGGATATATGACAAGATCAGGATCTGCCCTGCACTAATGCAGCATGAAAGAACAGTTTAAAAAGGACAAGGAAAATGGTACATTATCTCATTTTGGGGGGAGTGAAGGGAATGAATTAAGGCCACAACAAAACGAAACTGAAAAATTGCTAAATGAAGCTCTGAGTGGGGAAAATGAAAAATCAATGAAGGAACGGAGGGGAAAAGGTACATTTTTCATCTTCATGATGCTTGATTGGGTTTGCAGAAATTCATTTTCAATTAATGTGTCTTGTGGCATTCAGCCAGGCCAGATATGAACAGGGCACACATTTTAATCAATTTTTTTCTATTAAGTTTGAAGTAATATATAATAATAGAACTATACTATTCAAAAGGATCAGTTGAAACTGGCTTCTGAGGTAAAATAATCTAATGCGGTTTGATTTCTATCTTATATTAAAGATAACCCAACTTCTGTTTAAGAAGAAATAGCACCCTGGGTGCCTGAACATGACTGGGCTATATAAACATCAGGGAAGGATGGATAAACTGGCATTCCAATCTATGTGCATTCACTGGGAAGGAAGAAAAACGGGTGCACCGAGTACCAGGGCTTTTGCTGGCTTAGCTCATTATTCTCAGAAACAACCCTAGGAGTCGTTATCCCCATAGACGAGGGAACTGGGGTTCCTGGAGTTTCATTGTCTGTTCATTCCTTAACAGTCAGCTGTGATCCCCTCTGCATCGGGCCCAGTGCTAGATTCTGGGAGCACCGCAGTGAGCCAGGAAGACCTGGTCTCCACTTTCAGGGAATCAACATCCCAGTGAGGCAGTAAATGGAGAAAGAAACACACACATTAGTGCAATAAGGGAGCAGGCAGAATGATGTTAGGTCTCCCCACCTACCCAGAGATAGGATGCACCTGCCGTCTGCCGATGGGGTGAGGGAAAGGTTCAGACCACAGGGCTAAAGAGGTAACCAGCTCGTTCCAGCTTGCCCAGAACTTTCTAGGTTCTAGTCTCATGAGTCAGGAACCTTCTCATTCTCAGGCAAACCAGGACAGGTGGTCACCCTAGAGCTCGATGCTGGCAGGGCTGAGATCTAAACCCACTTCTCTTTGATGACAAGGCCCGGGCTCTTCCGTTCACACCAGCCTGATGGCCAGAGGTTGGCCTCTATCTTCCCTATAACGACAACCTATCACGGCAATGCTGCCTAGAAATTAGGCAAGGCTGGGAAGAATACTGGCAGGTGATACCTTCTTTAACAAAGGATTTGCTGGAGCCCTAAATCTTCAGGCTATTCTTTCCTCCTCTGTGACCTTATTGGAAGGTGGGATGGAGAAGTGGGAAAGAGGGTCCTCTAAGCTTCTCTATCCCTACGCTTCCCTGGATGGGTACAGTATCAGGGACAGAAGACCATACACTGAACAGGAATATCCAGGGAGAGAAGTGTTTCAGGCTAAACAATTAGAGGAGGTACAGGCATAACTCATTTTACTGCACTTTGCTTTATGGTGCTTTACACGTCGCATTTTTCACAAACTGAAGGTGTGTGGCAACCCTGCATTGAGCAAGTCTGTCGGCACCACTTTTCCAACAGCATTTGCTTGCTTTGTATCTCTGTGTCACACTCTGGTAATTCTTGCAATATTTTAAATCCTCCACCAGCAAAAAGATTACAACTCACTGAAGGTTCAGATGATGATTAGTGCTCATTTTTCAGCAATAAAGTATTTTTAATTAGGTGTCACATTGTCTTTTTATACATAATGCTACTGCACACTTAATAGACTGCAGTATAACTTCTATATGCACTGGGAAACCAAAAAGTTCATGTGATTCACTTTACTGCAATATTTGCTTTATTGCGGTGGCCTGGAACCCAACCCGCAGTATTTCTGAGGTAGGCATGTATATATGGAAGCACCCAGCTCCACACCTGGCACAAAGCTAATGCTAAAAAAAAATGGTAGTTTAAATAAATGTTCCTATTGACATATACACATTACTATATATAAAGCAGATAACTAATAAGGACGTACTGTATAGCACAGGGAACTCTACTCAATACTCTGTAATGACCTATATGGGAAAAGAATCTAAAAAAGAGTGGATATATGTATATGTATAACTGATTCATTTTGCTGTACACCTGAAACTAACACAACTTTGTAAATCAACTATATGCCAATAAAAAAAAATTTTTTTAAGATGCTTATACTAGTCTTGTCAATTTTAAGACAAAACAAAACAAAAAAATAAAGGAGGCTTTAATTACACACACACACACACACACACACACACACACACACACACAATGTTCCTGAAGTTCAGGTGCCCTGGAACATGGACCCTCACCTGTACTGACCAGGACTCTCCTGGGAGCCCCCTAGCTGCCCTCCCTGCCCCTCTCCTCTCCTGTTCGCCAAGCACGCCCTGCCAGAGACATCCCTCTGAGGCTCAGATCTGATCAGGCAATGGGGAGCCATAAAGGAATTAGGAGCTTAGTAATAAAGGACATTTTCTTGGCTTGTTGCTGGTAATCCACAGCAATTAGGCCCAACCTACATTTCCAGTCTCTTCATCATTACTCCCTCCTACAATCCAGTCAGACTAGAATAATGCTCCCTGAACTCACCCTATACTTTCTGGCTTCCATGCTTTTGTTTTTTATTTATTCTATATCTTGTCTGGCACGTCCTTTTCCACCTACTCAATCCCTGCCTAGAAAAATCTAACACATGCTGCAAGACCCAGTCAAATTACACCTCCTCCCTAAAGACTCCACGCACACTAGAATTAGTGAACATTTACAGGCACTGAGCTACACCCTTAGTGTACATTCTTTCAGTCAATCAACAAACAACCCCTGAAGCAGGTACTATTATCATCATTCCCATTTTTTTGATAAGGAAACTAAATGTTGGAGATCAATAAGTTGCTCAAGATACAAAGCCCAGTCAGGAGCAGATGCAGGATACAAGGTCAGATTTAATTTACTTGAAGCCTACAAACTTAACCACTATGTTCTCCAGCTTGTGTGTTCCCAGCACACAGCCAATTGTCCTGCTTAACCCTTATATTCTGTCTTGAGTTATAAAGAGTTTTAATGTCAACCAGAAAGTCCTTTGAGGGCTTTGAGGACTCAGGTCCATTTTTACATTTGGTTTATAAAAGTTGCTTCTTAAATGTTTACTGATTGACCCATCAGAGAAAAGCTCTCCATAAGTGGAACCTAGCTCTTCATCACCCCCACTCCCACTTGTGTGTGTGAGGACTGGCTTTCCTGCAGACTTCAGCACAGAGGCAGGGGAACAGAAATATATAAACACAGTGGCACAAGGGAAACAACTCCAGCTTGATAAAGGTTGAATGAAAAAAATCAGTGAGGGAAGGATGGACTATCCAATAAATGGTGTTAGAGAAACCAGCTTTCCATGAGGGGGAAAAAGTGGGTAACAGCTCTATTCATACTATATACACAAGAAATAAATTCCATATGGATTATTCTTTATTTGTTCAACAAATATTTATTGAGCACCTGCTATATGCCCGTGACTATTCCAAGTATTAGGGATATAGCCATGAACAAAACAGACAAAAGCCACTGCCCTCAGGGAGCTTACATTCTAGTGGAGGGAAACAGACAACACATAAATAAAACAGATAAGTGTAGGATATATTACAAGATGATAAGTGCTATGGAGAAAAACAGAGTAAGGAAGAGGACGGTGGGAAGAATGTGGGGGAGGGGTGTAATTACAGACCTAAAGATGAAAAACAAAACTCTAAAACTTATAACAAACAAGACACACAACACAGCACAGAAAGACTGATAACTTTCTACCAAAATTTAAAACATGTATATTATACAAAACACCATAAACAAACAAACAAACGAAAATGACTGACGAGGAGAAGATAACAGCATTCAAATATTTTTTGACAAACGACTAATATTGGCAGTATACAGAGTTCCTAAAAATCAGCAGGGAAAAAAAGAAAAACAACCAAACAGAAAAATGAACAAAAGATATGACCAACCAGTTCATAAGAATGGGAGCCTGACTGGTGAGAAGTTTATGCTCAGTCTCCCCAGTTGTAATGAGCAGTCACCAGGCTGACGCAAGTTAAAACTAAGACAAAGAGATACTATTTCACAACTGGCTAAAATTATAGTCCAACAGCGCCAAGAGGTGATGAGGATGTGGAGAAATCTGCCCT
This sequence comes from Eubalaena glacialis, assembly GCF_028564815.1. Lineage (NCBI taxonomy): Eukaryota > Metazoa > Chordata > Mammalia > Artiodactyla > Balaenidae > Eubalaena > Eubalaena glacialis. The sequence continues at coordinate 77,945,001 of NC_083717.1, forward strand.
CATACGTGACGGGTGGAAGTCTACGTACACTTTGGAGAGCAATAGGGAAATACCTAGCAGAGGAGAAACTGTGCCAACCCCAGGCCCTGGCGATTCCTCCTCTGAGTATATTCCCTAGATAAGCACAGACACATGTGTGGCATTGTTTGCAAAAGAATAAAAAACTGGAAACAAGCTAAATGTCTATCAATAGGGTACATTACAATATATTCATCTAATGGAATATTAGACGGCCATCAAAATGAATAATTCCTATCTATATGTAACAACTCCAAAAACAAAATTGGGGAAAAGAGTAAGTTGCAAAATAAATACAATAAAATTTATTTATATATTACAAATAAAATTTTACATACTTTTTTGAACACAGAAACCAAGCTATATACCAACAATAAATACATGTATGTGTAGTAAAAGCATAGAAACATGGTCTGGATAGAGGCCAAATTGCCTCCAAAGGAGGTGTTAGGGCAGGATGGGGTGGAGGGTAAGAAGAAAAAAGATCCAAACTGGGAGGAGTAAAATGAGAACTTCTTTGTAATGTTTTATTTAGAAAAAATATGAAATACGCCAAAATGTTAACATCTGTCAATTCCAGAAGAGAATACATGGGTTTTATTTTTTATCATTCTCTATAAGTTTCTATATTTAAATTTTTTTTCCAATTATAAAAAATAAGAAGCAAAGAACAAGGCTGGCTTTGGAGTCAAAAATCTGGGTGTGGACCTAGCACCGTCATCACTTGTGGAGAGACCACTAGCTACTTATTTTTTAAGACTCTTAAGTCTCAGTTTCCAGTACTAAAAAATCGTGCTAATAATACCTCCCACAGAGGGTTAACGTGGGATGGGAGGTGTAGATGCACACCTACAACACACGATGCACACCTTGCAACATGAGAAACATCCACTGGCTGGGAGTTACTTGGATGAGGAGCACAGGCACACAAACTACTACGGGCAGAACGTGAGCACCCAGGTCTGAGAAACATTTCAGAGCCAATTAGAAACAATTTCAACAAACAGAAAGTGGGTTCAATGACATTTGCAAAGAAAAGACCTTCTCCCTTGAAAGGACAATTTGAATCGTGAATACGTTAATCAGTACATGTCACACAATGAACCTGCAATACTTCTATAATGCATACAAAAAAGAAGGTTTACACCCATGTGAGCTTTCTGATTACCTTCTAAAAACTTCATGCTTTAGATAAAGCAGCTGAGATTTTAAAATTAAAAAGTGGCTAATACAGTGTTAAACACCAGAATTGGAAACTGTAACATTTTCGATTACTATAAATAAATTTGGCCTCAACTTTTGAGTAGCATCTCCTTTGGGTGGGGGTGTGAGTGGCCCTGAGACAAAATCACAGCCTTATTAAGAGTCCAAGGCTTAGGATCCAGTTAGGGGTCGGGGATGGGGATGGGGTGGTGGTGCGGGGTGAGTGTGGGGCAGGGTTTGAGCACCTAACTCATGTTTGACGCAGTAAGTCAAGTTCATACCGTATCACAGTCCTGGCAGGAAGGGGTGAATTTAGGGACATGGGCAAAGGCAGGGAGGAGCAGGTGGAGGGAGGTCCTCTCAGGCAGGGGACCCGGATCTAAGGAGATCCCCGATTGGCCCAGGACCCAGCATCAGGCCTAGGGGGAGTGCAGGGGTCGTCTAGGGCACAGCATTTGGGAGGCACACTCACGGTCCTGCAGACAGCCTCGGCACCTCACTCACTCTCTGCCCCAGAACATAAGGCTACCGGGCCTCAGGGTACTATCTGTGCCCCAAAGGAGAGTAGGAACTCCAAGGGCAGCGGGGAGAGCACACAATCCTGGGAGAGAGGCCCAAGTGGGTGCCCCGCTTCCTCTAGAAGTCATTACATCCCCTTGTCTGATATTACTTCAATTTTTGAAGCTGGGTAGTGAGTCTACTCCACTAGAACAAATGCCAGTAACTTTTCCACCACAGACTGAAAAACATGAGGGCAGTAAAGGTATCCCTACAAACAGTGTAGGTCCCTACACTAGAGTGACATCTAGATTAGCGATTCTCAGATCTGACTCAAAGCTCGCTAGGGGAAGTCTGGAAACCCAGCAAGAGTACCTGGGGATCTGCATTCAAACAGAACACGGTGGAGGTAAACTGCATCAACGGTTCATACGCATGTGGGAAGTTATTCATCTGCTTCCTTTCCCATTACTGCCTACTTGCTTCAGCTGGGCAGAAGCATCTAAATTAAAGACCAAAGACAACTATTGACAAGAAAGCATTTACCTGCCCACTTTGCCACGGAGAAGAGAACGGAGCAGAAAACTACCCAACGTCTAAGTGACACCCACCCCCTTAATGAACTCACTTCATTATTATTAGGCTAATACCACCCACTGACTATTACTACCACTGCTGCTACTACAATTCTCAGCAACACCGTTCAGTTTTGATGAGACACCAGGGCCTGTGGCTGTCTCACGAAGACCTCTATGAAAATAAAGCATGCATGAAGTATATTTCACTTCAATGTATTTCAGCCAAATACATTTTTTTAAATTTATTTATTTATTTATTTTACAGCACACGGGCTTTTCTCTAGTTGCGGCGAGCGGGGGCTACTCTTCGTTGCGGTGCGTGGGCTTCTCATTGTGGTGGCTTCTCTTGTTGTGGGGCACGGGCTCTAGGCGCGTGGGCTCAGTAGTTGTGGCACGCGGGCTCAGTAGTTGTGGCTCATGGGCTCTAGAGCGCAGGCTCAGTAGTTGTGGCGCATGGGCTTAGTTGCTCCGCAGCATGTGGGATCTTCCCGGACCAGGGCTCGAACCCGTGTCCCCTGCATTGGCAGGCGGTTTCTTAACCACTACGCCACCAGGGAAGTCCCACAATCAATAGATGATAGAAGCAAACCAAATGTTTCTTAAACAAGAAGAATGCGAAGTTGATTAGTGCCGCTGATCTTCATTCAGAAAGGACATCCTCAGGGCCACCTCCTACATACAAATATAATCAAACTACAGAGACACTTGGCTTATTCTGTATTTTCTGGGGTGTGATCAGGTGGGGAGCACTTCTCCTGGGGCACTGGAGTTCTTTGAGCCCGCTTCCCATCTCCTTGGCAGGTGTCCTTGGCAGCTTTTCCATAAATAAGGCTTCATCATCCAAGACCAGCCTCCACCTGGCACTTTCTAAATTATTTTTTAGTACTGTTTTCATCACAGTTCCCTCTTTGATGTCTAGGAACCCACGTTTCTAGAAATACTCTATGGATCTTTGAGTTCTCTTGACTCTGCAGTGTCAGGCTGTAGAAGTTGAAGTTACAGAAGGTGGGTGTTTCCACAAATAAGAGCCCTATGTGGCCACATTTTCTCTTCAATGTCATGTCCTGCGTGTTTTGTTCATCAGCTCATCACACACACATGCCACCTCTTCCCAGCAGAGAGAGTACAAGTGTTCTTCGAACCACGAACGATAAAAGGAACTGCTTCCAACCCAGAGCAAGCTACCATTCTGTCATCTTCCAAAGAGCCAGAGACTAAATCTGGAGAAGAGCTCGTGGGACATGATCTGGAAACAGTTCAATTGAGCAGGTTAGCGTTGTGAGCTGGGTGCCACAGCTCCTTTCCCCTGCCCCCATGTGGCTAATTATCAGTGATGGAGATCACTCTGAATCCTCTAAACACAGGGTATTTGGCAAAAATGTACTTTTGCATTGTACATTTCAGCACACCACACAAGACTTTTAAAATAAATTGTGGGCTAACAAATGGCCGATCCATTTAAAAGGGAAGATTCTTGGCATGGAGAGAATTTAAATTTTTAAAATTGCTTTCCTCCAGATAATTTTCCCCTCGGCAGAAAGCTGCTTTGGTTGGCGGGGGACTGGGCCTTGAGGAGAGCACGTAAAGAGGTGTCAACGTCCTGTTGACTGAAGATGTTTGAAGATGTGTCAGGTGTTTACTGCTCTGGCTGCAGGTTCCTCCCAGCCTTGTGCTCCTCCCCGATCTCCTGGTTCCTTTAATGGCAAGCTAAAGAACTCAGCCGGATTTGAGACAAAGGACCTAGTCCCAACACGGCTTGTCAACAGAAGAATGAAGCCCAAGGGCAAGGATGACTGGAACTCAGCTAACACCAGATGGTAAGATCCATGAGGGCAGGACCACATCTGCCCTGCTCCCCACTGGGTACCCAGCCCCAGCACAGAGAAAATGCCGGTGGGTAACTGGTAAATGGATGGATGAGTGAGTTTCCTCATGAATGCTATTTTTTTCAGGCCCTCTGTATTTTCTGGCAAACCCTTAAAAGTCTAAAAGGGGCATATTTGGGCTTGTGTGTGTGTGTGTGTGTGTGTGTGTGTGTGTGTTTTCTGTCAGATCCAGAACCAGTCAGAAGAACTAGTGATGGGAAGGAGATGACCAATCCCTGTCTAACACCACAAAAGGAGACTTAATTTGGTACAAAGATCTAGCCAAGTGGGGGTATGTGCTCCCACACTTCACGCAAGACGCTTTGTATCTTTTCTCAATGAACTTGACCCCGTAAGATATATAATCCTTCATTTCAAAAGCGCCCATCCTGCCCCCTTCTTACATGCACAAACCCCTACTGAAATATACTGTCCCACACAATGAAAAGCCATTATTGAGCTAAAGACTGCAACACCTACACTGGTTAATTTTTATTCAATATATCATCATTATTATTATTATTATCATTAATATTATTATCATTATTATTATTATTAGAAATTACACTCCAGTGAGGTGGAAGTAAATATACTGCTTAACATTTAAAGATTCCAAGAACCTCAGTAATAATACCTGGATGTTTTGAGCTAAAAAAAGAAGCCCATCATTTTAATAAACTAACTTCATTCACAGACACTGTGATTCAGATGACAGCAACAATGGATGGGGACTGGATTCCTACCCCTGGTGAGTGTGAAGCCATCACAGGGACAAGCTTTCAGACTTCATGTGAGGGAAGGAAAACTGTCCATAACATTGGTGACACGTAAAGGTTGCCTCTATTTCCGGGTCAAATTTGTCTCAATATCTGGGTGGCTGGAGTTCACAGATAGAAAGACACTTCTCAAGTCAGAGTTCAAGATGCCACACATGACTAATTCAGTTGTCTGGATTTTTCAAAATTTGGTCCAAATGACTTGAACCAATTTAATATGTCTTTGCTGCTTTCACTCATTATGCAAAGCAATGAAAAGGCTGAGATCCTAACAACAGGCACAGCCTAGTAAACAACAGAGAATTCTTTATATAAGGAGCTTCTATCCCGACTTCTCTCCTCATAAAATGCACCCGTGATTAAAGGCTAACTATACTTCCCAGGACAGCCAATACTAGAAATGTTTCCTTTATGTTGAACAGAAAGCTGAAATTTGCCACCCAGTGGCTCCAGCCTGGCTTTGCATTGCAACACAAACAAAAATATATTCCCTCTTCTCCATGACCGTTTTCTAAGATGTGAATTCACCTGTCACGTCTCCCCTTGCCCATCTCTTGCCCAAGTCCTTCAGTCATTCCCTGGATTACTATAGTTCTCAACTCCTTTCCAACCTGATCCTGAACATCTCAATGTGCTCATTTGTCCCTTTTCCATGTTTCTAACTTTTAAAAAAAGTATTCACATAAATGGCTATAGCAATTGAAATTTTAAACCATCCTTTTGTTGTATGAGTTAATACAGTGTACTGGACAAATACACGAATTCTTACCACCTGATTTAAGTAGTTTTTAGTTTAAATTTAGAATTAAAGCTCTCTTCCTCTGTCTCTATCTAACTGTTGAAACCCAGCTGGCCCCTAGGTGGTGCTCATTCTGACGGCGCCATCCTAAATTTCAGCCTGTGATTTCATTCCCATGGCTGGGTCTTTCAGACCACATCATCAGCACTTAGAGAAGCTCTCTTTGGGAGATATTAAATCACAGGTAGTAAAGCAAGGCTTGGACAGTGATCTTTATATGCTTCCCTATTTTCATATATAAATATTCCCCTACTCCTTTCAAACTGGTATGTCTATTAGAGTCCGGAAGTCACTTAGAAAACAGAATTCTAAACTACTTGAAAATGTCTTTTAAAAAAGACCAATCATTAAACCCTTACAGATGATAACTCAGTCAGAAGCCAACGCACATGAGGTTTTGTTCACCGGTTCTCTAATATTCGACAGGGAAACAATGCAGACAGCACCCTGCGGTGAGGCGGGAGAAATGGAGTGCACCACAGCCAAGGAGCCCCACGGGGAAATGAGGGACAGCCTTGCCCCAGACTTCATGTGTGTGAAGTTCAGAAGCAGAAAAGCTATGATCTAACAGCCATGGTTCCGGAGATGCTAAATGTGACAAAGCAATGCTTTTCCTTGGGAAACATACTCCTGACATCTACTCAGTGCTGATATGCGGCAAGACCTACCCATCCCTGTTGCTGGCACTGCTCCTGCCTGGCAGTGCCAAGGAACTGTGAAAGTGCATGCGGGGTTTCCTCATCTGAGCCTTTGTTCCCCATTCTCTTATTCTACTGAGCCCTGAGACTAACACACAGGCCAATCACACTGTGTGACTGGGTTTCTCGTTTGGGAGCAGATTTTATCTCATGTGTACGTTTATCCTACACACAATAAAAAACGGTGTCCCTCCCCATCCTCACAATTCCCTGACCTTAACCCCACTCAGAGCTCCAACATTTTAGGGATTAATAAAAAAGATATACGTTTAATCTTCTATTTGTCTATCATATGTGTAAATTATTTATTAGAAGTAGATATACTTTCAATTTTAATAATACATTAACAGATAAATTTTCAGAGTTGTACTTAATATAAATTTTTTTTTCCAGCTTTTCCACTGCCAACCAAATGTTTAATTAAACTGAAACCTTTTCTTTGCAAGTTAGAGAATTAGTCCCTAGGGAATCCTTATCACCTTGTTAGTACTTACTGTTCTTATTTCCATCTGATTGTTTAATCGAGCAAGAAAAATACACTAATATGTGATTAGCTGTACACAGCATGGACTTTCTCCTATGGAGCATCACCACGAGAGAGACAGGTACAGTGACACAAGTTAAAAGAAACTTTTTTCCTCTTAGAGAAATATAAAAGTTCAACTTACCTGTTTTTTCATTTAGAAAAACAGGATAGTAAACTATGTCCAGCATACAGTAAGCCTAAAACTTGCTTTCATGTTACATAGACAGTTAAGGAGAAAAAGGATAGTAGAAAAGAGAAAAAAACGAAGAAAAAGGGACAGACAGGGAAAGGGAATGACAGAGACACACCAGACGTGGAGAAAGGACAAAAGCAGGAGCAGGGGGAGAGGCAGGCAGGTCCCGGGGTGCAGAGACCTGAGCTGAAGTGAACTGTTCTTGTCACACCCTTTGGTCCCTGAGCTGCAGGCACCCATAAAGGGTACTGCTGTCCTGTGTAGGTGAGTGAGCTTATGAACTGCACCTTCCAGCTTTCTTAACTGTAACCCTTTCATCTGGGGACGGCCCTCTTTTAGAGGGATCATCACCAGTCCACAGGGGACATATGAGGACCTTCTCCTCTGGGCCAAGATGGCAGTGGCCTGAGCTAGTTCACCGTGAGCCACAGAAGATGGAGCTGAGAGTCGTATCTGGCTCTAGGGCTGAAGTGTCCCCACCACAGGAAGCAATCCCGGGCCCAAGACCTTTCACAGGGGCTTACCTCCTCAACCATCTGCTTGACTTTCTTCTGCTGGCAATGCACCATGTCATCTAGGTGTCGGATCCGCTCCCGGAGGCTGGCTGACGCCTCCTCCAGCCGCTGATACCTAACACAAATAGAAGAAAGCGCAAGTGAATCCTCAAGCAAAGCAGCAAGAGCAGCGCCCAGAGTCACCGCTTGAAGGGAATATTGCCCAGAACAAGACGCACTCTTCCTACTTTGTGTGTATCCTAGTTTATTAACTACCAGTCGACCACCCCACTGTAGAAGGAAGATAGGACCATTTTTCAAGTTCCCACTTGCAAGTTTTACCCTGTATAAGGACAGTTACTATACTTTCCAGGGGCTGAGAGAGAATTTTTTTGCACCACTTACAGATATGAGAGGCTTTTTCTTTTTGGGTTAATACAGCATTGGAACATCCAGTAATTACCACGATCAGGAAAACAGAGAAGGAGAAGAATCTAGCAACACAACAAAATATCTGAAATCAAGTGGCAGAGTCCTGGAAAGTCAGGAATTACAATTGTTCCATATATCATTTATTTTGAGAAAATGGGAAATATGCTGGAAGACCCTCTCTCCATCAAAACAGAGCAGACCACCTCATAATACATTTCATACTTTAAAAAAAAGCACAAATTATCCTCAGACTTTACCTGGTTCAAATAAACCAAAGGAACCGGCAGATGGACTCTACAGTCCTTTGGGGCCACTGGACTGGAGCACGGACGAAGGGTCTGGTGGTCTGCTTACCACTTCCCATCTCTGCCAGGTCCCTCCTCAGCACTATGTTAAAGACTAGGAAAGATCCCTATAACTCTGCAAACTCTGAAGTTGCATAAGAGGAAGGAGAACAGGTATTTTTTCAGCACATACTACGTGGCAGGCAGTACACCCAGCAGTTCCCTCACAATAATACCCCAACGAGGCGGGCACTCTTCGCATCATTCCAACTCTCCCCACTTGAAAAAAGAATTCCCATTTTACAGAGAGGCAAAGAATCTCAGGGTTGTTAAGTAACTTGCTCAAATGCTCAAAGCATCCCAACCTTGTTTTCCTTCACTAGAGGGCCGTGCGTGGCCTCACTGCCTTCTGGTTTCCAGAAGAGGCCGTGGGCTGCTCCTGCATTTCCCATGCAGGGCTTTATACACTCATAGGCAGAGGACAAGGCAAGGTTTCATTGAGGAATGTTTGGAAACAAAGACACTGTAAAATTAGTTTCCATGGCAATGGTATTAGTCACTCTCGAATTTTCTCATCAACAAGGTGCATCCTGTGGAGCTCAAGGTTATGGAGAACATTTATAGACTGAACTCTGGCACTTGTGACAGGCTTTGATGTGTTCCACTGCACTAACAACCAGCCCTGGGTTGTAAGATGTAGCTGGAAGCTCCACGTTGGAAGCTCCCAGTCCAATGTTTTGCATGTATCAGTCTGCAATGGGTGACGACCAAACGAATGACGATGCAAGGACCAAGTGAGCCCACAAAAACACAGCGTGTCCACCATCTAAATCCTTTACAAGACAAAGGGCATTACATCTCACCTTTCTTTGTCAGAATTGGTAATTTCCGTTGACATTTCTGTTTCATGCTCCAGGAGCTGGAGTTGAAGTTGATGGCGTTCCTAAAACAGACAGACACTAATATTTAATTGATGGATCCCAAGTTGGCTGGAGAATGTACAGCAAGCAACTCCAGCACTAGTGAATTCAAGTCTATGTGACACCCATGGGTTTTATACGCCCACTTGCCAGGGTCCAAACAAAGCTCAAAATGTCAAATTTACTGGTGCGTATTTATAGATGTATTTATGAGTTAAAGACAAATATCCTGGATAAAGCCATTCAAGATTTATTTTTTTAAAAGCATTTCATCAGCCCAGGCTCAGATGTCTTGTGAAAATTTATGGTTCTAAATAATGTTAATCAATACTCTAAATCAGTGGCCTGTGATACTACAAATTTCTTGGGATTATTTTCTGAATCATCAAGAGGGTCTGGACTTCTGTAATATCCTATAAATTAACTGGGATGGTGTGTACACGGGTGTGTTCACTTGTAAAACTACATTGTGAAAATCAGAATAAGAGTCCCCCAACGGTGTCCACATCCTAATCTCTGAAATTTGTGAATATGTTGCCTTCCATGGATAAAGGAACTTTGCAGCCGTGATTAAGTTATGATCTTGAAAATGGGGAGATTATCCTGGATTATCTAGTTGGGCTCGTATTGGAAGGAAGAAGTAGGGTTAGAGTCAGAAACAGACAAAGACTGGGAGATGCTACAATGCTGGCTTTGAAGCTGGAGGATGGGGCCATGAGCCAAGGAATATAGTCAGTCTCTAGAAGGGAACAAAGGCTAGGAAATGGATTCTCCTCTAGAGCTCCCAAGAGGAAGCCAGCCCTGCCAACACCTTGATTTTAGGACTTCTGACCTCCAGAACTAAAAATGATAAATCCATGATGCTTTAAGCCTCTAACTGTGGTGAACTGTTAGAGTTTCAATAGGAAACCAATTCATGTATCAAGCTATGCACTTAAGATTTGTACACTTTGCTGTGTGTGTGTGTGTATATATATATATAAATTTAGAAGTTTACCTAAAATAAGTAATACAAGGGACTTCCCTGGTGGTCCAGAGGTTAAGAATCCGCCTTCCAATGCAGGGGACGCAGGTTCGATCCCTGGTCGGAGAACTAAAATCCCACATGCCACGGGGCAACTAAGCCCGCGTGCTCTACTGCCCACGTACCACAACTAGAGAGAAGCCGGTGCCCCGCAACGAAAGATCCCGCACACCGCAATGAATATCCCGCATGCCGCAACTAAGACCCAACGCAGCCAAACAAACAAATAACTAAATATATATTTTTTTAAAGTAATATAAAATCTGGACACATTTCTTTGAACAAAGTGGAAAATATTAATAAAAATGTAGTGCCCGTCACAACCAAAATTGCCCTAGAAATGTTACAGATGAGAGTATAATAAATTTCCTTACAATGAAGTTTATCAAATCCTGCTCATTAATTGGGAGGAGACTATTCTACTTTAGGTCCTTCTCTAAGTATGGTCGTGCCTCATCTTTAACCTCAGAAGTTCTCCCCAACAAGCTCTGGCTACTTATACACATTCCAAATGTCTTTTCCACCAAATATTTAAAGCAGATCCTTGAAACTTTAGCCCCCTCAACTTCTGAAGCTGTAAGCAGTGGCAGACCAAGGGTAGACCAGAGTGGGGAGCAGTCCACCACGGGAGGAAGGGCGTGTTATCATCGATGTACTCAGAATAATGAAGGAAGACCGACTTTTCAGTGGGGTTTTATTACTGCTTTTAAATCTCTACAGCGAATGCACATTCTTACTGTCCCCACGGGTTCTGCCACTGGCTGGAAGTTTACATTAGCCCTGAAATAATAATGATGACTCTTTAACAAGCGAGCCTTCCCTCAGACTCCCCAAGAAGCTGTCTTAAAGTAGGGCAAGGCCTAACTTACAGCACACTTTAAAATTTGATTTTTTTCTAAATTGAGGTACAACAAATCTTAAGTGAGTATTGCACAATCAGTACATTTGTATACACATTAGCTGGTGAAACCACCACTGCGATCAAGGCATAGAATATTATCTATTCTGCAGAAGGGTCTCTGATAGAACACATTCCTTACAAGACTTCTACTGATCAGGAAAAAAAGGGGTTTGGCAAACAATGCTGAGAACAGTAAACTAAGGGATATAGCACAGAAGCCATTCAAAAGCACATGGTTTGTCCTCGAGAAAAATCCAAAAATAGGTGAGAACAGGAATACAAACTCTGTGGGCATGCTGTTCACATCCTGTGTGACAGAGATTTGGCACGGTTCCTGCTGTCCCAGATTTATCCCTGAAGGGGGAAAAACAGTAAATGGGTAATCTAATCTTAGCTAAATAAAGCAAGCATTTCGCTAGCTTAAATGGGAAAGATTAAGAGGAAGGACAATAGATTTTCAATCACTAAAGAGAAAGCCAAGAGGACGTGGGGAACATTTTGTGTCACACAAATGCTAGCAGGGCTGGCCGGCCTTACCGACACCACCCTGGCCCCCCAGCCATATGGCCCTGACCCGGGCTCCACATGGACATCAGTGGGAAAAAGCTGGGAACTTTCAGAATCGCAAGGGTACAAAGAAACTCAGTTACAGAACAGGTCCAGCTGGAAAAGAAGCTGACACCAGGGGCAGACATTTATGCAAATAACAACATAAAAATCAGAGCCACACATTTGTGAGCCCCGACTTTATGGATGCCAGGCATCGCGCTGAGCATTTGGCACGGATTTTTCTCGGGTTCTCCTCACAGAAGGCCTAAGAGTAAGAATTACTATCGTCAGCATTTTACAGAAGAGGAAACTGAATTTGGAAATGTCAAGTAACCGCCCACAACGAGAAAGAGAGGCAAGACTCAAACCTTAGGTCTGTCTGATCCTAAAACCCATATTCTTAACCAGCACGCGGACAGTCTCTCTGTACATCTCCCTGTGCTGCCCGCTCACCTGGCTTCTGTTTGCTGCAGGACAATCTGTCACCCAGCGGGAGTATGTGCTTTAACCAGCGCCGCCTGCTGTTGTAGGAGAGCGGTGATGTGGGAGACAGCTCACCCACATTCTAGAAAATGCCCTCATTGCCCAATCGTCACGACTGCCACCTCCAGCCAATGCTGACGTTACCCCTAACCACGCCATTTACCCGCTCTTCAATACCGCATGGGATTCTGCTTTCCCAGAGAGTGGAGGCGAAATTGTAACTGACCCTCTATTTGCTCAAGTCCCTCCCCAAAAAAGATGTTACCCAAAACAGGAGCCCCCCACCAGCCCCGAAGCTCCACAGTATTGCATTTAAGGCTGTTCCCAAGCTGGTTACGCCTCCCTTGTCAGCGGACGGTGGAGGGGATCATGCCGCAGACACCACGGGTCAGCCCTCTTCTCAGAATCACCCGGGAGCCCAGTTGTTGACCCTGCTCACACTGTCACTCCCCCTCCCTCCATCGTCAGCCTGGGGATTCTCAGCATCCAGCGTGAGTGAGTTACGGGATGCTGATGGGTCAGGTCTTGGTTGGTCAGTGCTGTTCTGCAAACTCATGCCACTAGAGACCCACTTTCCAGGAAGCAGCCACAGCTCTAGCCTTCAACTACCCCCCTCCCCCAGCAGTGAGCCATCACCTGCTAAATAAAGGTCACCGCCCTTTCTCTCTCTTCTTTTTTCTCTTTCCTCTCTCCCACCCCTCCTTCCCGTTTCTCCACTTCCTGCCTCATTTCCAGGCTCCCTCCTCCCTTTCTCTAGACTGGCTCATCATCCGGGCAGAGCTCCTGCCTTCTGCAGGCCTCCCCCCAAACCCACAGAGAAAGGCAGTGTCCCCCACTCTGACACAGAGTGTCAGAGAAAAGCCAACCCTTCAGACCCAGGCAGGGCTTGGGGTGTCGCTGTAACGTCGAAATAGGGCTTGCCTGCTCAACAAGTAATCTAAGTTCATGCTTGGGGCCCCAGCAAAGCAGGGCTGCTAAAATATTAGTTTCTGTAAATAATTTGATACGTAATGTTTTTTGAAGCATCAAAATTTTCACCATGGGAAAAATTAGAACTTTGTGGGACTTCCTTATACTTTCTTTTACAGTTTTCTCTTTGTTTTTTTCAAGTCACACATTGCAGGGATGAGGGCTTCTCATACTTTGGGGCAGGCCTGCAGGGGACCTGCTGCACCGCAAGGGAGGCTGGGCGAGGGGCCCCGGGCCCCAAGCTGTGTTACCTTCTCCATGCGCTCAATCAGCCTGTCCAGCTCCCCGATCCTCTGGTCCTTCTCCTCTAGGCTGGTCTCTGCCACTTGCATCTTTTTATTGGCTTCTTCAATGGCTTTCAGAAAACTATTGGTTTCTTCCTGCAAAAGAAACATACTCTCCTCAGCAGAGCGTGGAGTAGCTACCAATCAGGGTCCAAACAGCTCAGGCCTGGCTAAATCATCATGTCTCTTTAAAAGCATGACCTGGGGGCCTAGAAGTGTCTCACAGACCATGAACTCAAATTCCAGGATTCTGGTTCTCACCCGTGAATAAAGACACATTGCATGGCTTTTTAATGGGCCTACTTATTTTTTCTCCTTTTTTTCCCCTTGAGTCTTTATGTCTAAAAAGAGCCTACAAATGTTATTTATCCCCTGACTAGGTGCTCAGAGTGTCACACAACCTAAACGGAATTAGGGCTGGATCTGGAATTGAATGCAGAATGCCCAGATCTTTCTCCCATATTGCAAAGCGCCGACTCAGGCAATCAATCAGCACATGTAGTAAGCCTGTGAGGACACAAGATAAGGCAGAATGGAGTCCCTGCCTTCAAGGAATTTATGCTCTTCTAGAGAAGCCAAGATGTGAGACATACAGCCCAGCTCCAATAACAGGGACAAGAGAATTCCATGGCAAAGAGCAGAGAAAGTGTGGGTTTCCCAAGGACAGAGGACACTTGCAGGTGTGTGAGTGGGAAAGACTTCATTCGTGGAGATGCTGGCATCTTCAGGGCTCTCAGGGAGCGTAGGTAGGATCAAGGACGGGCAAGGAAGAGCAAATGGAGTGAGAAAGGGCGTGGCTGCAGGTAAGCCCAGGATCTGCTCGGATGCTGGCAAATGGTCAGACCAGCTAGAGAAAGTGGTGATTGAGGACTATTCCAAGCAGGGAAGGTGGTGAGTAAAGGAAGGGAGGGAGAAGGGAGAGCAGTGAATCGGCAAATAATAAATTCCTTGACCCGTCACCCACATTAGAGTCCACTAACTCCCCTCTGAGCACAAACCCTACCAGGTAAAGCTCACCAACAATAATGCACCCCAAACTCTCTGCTACCCCATCAGCAGGTAGGACATACACACCAGGAGCGCCTCTTTCTCGGCACTGTGCCTCTGCTGCTCTTCGTGCAGCCTTTCTTCGTACTGGCTGTACAGCTTCCTGGTCAGCTCTCTCATCACCTCCGCGTTGGCTTCTTGGGAGGATTCCACCTGCAGAGAGACTCACTTCAGAGCTACAACTCTGGTGGGCTCAGGGGGAATCCACACCTTTCACTCTGTAGGTATCAAGTGTGGACTCACGAGGGAGTGGACCCATGCCCCAGGGTTCTGCAGGAGACAGAGGCAGCAGGAACTAACGGGCAAAGAGGTAGAAGGAAGAAGGAAAAGGGGTGAGCAGGTGCAGAGAAAATTAAAAGTGGCCCCTTACACTAATTTACTTGATATTATCTGGAAAAGGTGCTCCACAGGAGGGAATTTTTCAAAAGGCAGAAACGTACCTCTCTAAGTGCCAACCTTGCCCCCCAAATTTAGCCATTTTTAAACTGAATTCTCTAAAATGTATCATGCTCCACTGTCTTATTGACCTCTTTCTTCAATGACTCTCCCTGTCTAATGTTCTTTTGCTCCTGAAATTTTTATCGTCTTTTATTCTATCAGTTTTAACAAACCTTTTTCTCTAGTTAATATATCCACACTCTAATTGGCCTCAGAAAGATATGCTTTTTAAATTCTTCAGTATTCTACTGTGGGCTGAAAATAAGACCACTACGTTATTAGAATTGGGTCAGAGTCTTACAAAATCAAAAAGTAAAAAGGTTTGCTATAGGAGCAAGGAGGGAGTTAAAGAGAAAAGAGGAGATTACAGATACTGATGTTCTATTTCTTTGTTTTGTAGATTTAACTTTGAAACCAAGTAAATAATTTGTCTGTTATAAATATTAAATTTTAAACAATTATCTACCAAGATCATTCACTGGGACAAGAACAGACCTTTCAACAAATGGTGCTGGGATGATCGGATTTGTCACATACAAAAGAATGAAGTTGGATCCCTAATACACCATATACAAAAATTAACTCGAAATGGATTAAAGGCTTAAATGTGAAAGCCAAAACTATAAAACTCTTAGAAGAAAACCATAAGGCAAATCTTTGTGACCTTTGATTAAAATTAGATATGACACCAAAAGCACAACCGACGAAAAAGAGATAAATGAGACTTCATCAATATTCAATATTAAAAACGTCTGTGCTTCAAAGGATAGCATCAAGAAATTGAAAAGATAACACCTAGAGTGGGGGGAAATATTTGCAAATTATTTATCTAATAACTTGTATCTGGAATATATGAAGAATTTTTACAACTCAATAATAAAATATAAATAACCCAATTTAAAAATAGGCAAAGGATCTGATAGACACTCCAGAGAAGATATCCAAATGACCAATAAGCACAAGAAATGACGCTTAACATCATTAGTTATCAGGGAAATGCAAAACTACAATGAGCTTCACACCCACGAGGATGACTATAATCAATAACAGAGAGTAACCAGTGTTGGCAAGGATGGGGAGAAATTGCAATCCTCTTACATGGCTGGTAGGAATGTAAAATGGTGCAGGCATACCTCTATGTTACCTTTCATATTGTTTGACTTTTCCCCCCAGGTGCATACATTACTTTAAAAATTTTTTTAAGTCAGAAAAGCAGGAAGGCCTTTGAAGAGAAGCTGCCCACATGGAGTTGAAGCCATCCCATTAGTTGCACTAGCCAATCAGTCTCTAGGAAACACTTAAGCTCATATAAGAAATTTGGACTCATCCTTTCCATACCTTTGTGCTTTTCCAAATGTTGTGTTTGGAAACGTTCCCATCTGGTTTGGGGGACCTTAGCTGGGGATTCCTGGGGGCTTGCACAGGCCTAGCTTAGGAGATGAGAAAAAGTAGAGCCATGGGCAAGCAGGCTTATGTTGGGAGTGGCTGGTGTTTCCTTTCTTCCCCGGCCCTGCCCTCACCTGTGAACTTCAGGCCGTTGATTTTATGCCTCTGAAGGTTTGTTTGCATCCCCTCCTTCCAGCTTACTGCTTGTTTAAGAGAGCTGAGTTAGCTGGGTAGGTAACCTCTGGATGAGTAAGGTGTACTACAACCCGGATAGGCTACATGTTGTTTACTCCGAAGACTGGACAAAAGTCTCTCTTGATGCCCTCTCAATCTCCCCTCTCATCACTAGGCAAGTTTTGGTACCAAGAAAGCACAAAATGGGAAATCCTGAACAGAGGTTATCATTAGGGGAAAGAGACCCAGCGTGTCCTGCACTCCATCTCCACTTCTAGAATGGGCTCTGTCCCTCACATCCTGTTTACACTGCATCCAGGTCACATGAAATACTCTGAGTCCTGTCACTTTTGTAATTTGGGGGGTGTGGGGTTGGGTAACGTAAAGCATTAGTCTCTAAAACAGGCAATTGCAGACTGGATTTAGAGGCTTGGTCTCCCTGACACCACAGCACCTCTGGAACAGACACGGATGCAGAGCACAGGGGCAGAGAGTAGATACTCAGGACATATTTGTGGAATGAATGACTGCATAGAGATCCTACATTGAGGAAAAGACTCCAAACAGTCATTTCAGAACTTTTCAGCAACAAACCCCTTTTTTTCCTAGGTAACTCTTACACAGAAATACAATATATGAAAAAGTAGAAGAGCATCCCTGTTTGAAGTGAAAGCAAAGAGGAGCTGAGCGACTGTGTAGCTCTCCGGTCCCTCCCCCTTCCCAGGTGGTTGTGTTTGGCCAAGTGGGTGGTGATGGCACAGCCTGTGGGGCAGCCATCACAGAGGCTACACAGTGTGGTGTGGTGGCCCGTGCTCCCCATCAGCTGTCACTGAGGCAGCCCATAGGTAGGGGACCACATGGCCCAGTTTGTTCCCCTAACTAAATTCTATTCTATTCTATTCTATTCTATTCTATTCTATCTATCTATCTATCTATCTATCTATCTATCTATCTATCTATCTATCTATTTATTTATGGCTGTGTTGGGTCTTCGTTTCTGTGCGAGGGCTTTCTCTAGTTGCGGCAAGTGGGGGCCACTCTTCATCGCGGTGCGCGGGCCTCTCACTATCACGGCCTCTCTTGTTGCGGAGCACAGGCTCCAGACATGCAGGCTCAGTAGTTGTGGCTCACGGGCCTAGCTGCTCCGCGGCATGTGGGATCTTCCCAGACCAGGGCTCGAACCCGTGTCCCCTGCATTGGCAGGCAGATTCTCAACCACTGCGCCACCAGGGAAGCCCACTAAATTCTTAATAGCACCTCCCTTCACTCCTGAACATACTCTGGTTTGAGCAATAAATCGCATGGTACACTACCCATAACACACTCTCCCCTAGAGTAGCCTAAGGCTATGTTGAACACAATCTGAAAAGCACAGGCTTAAATAAAAACAAATTCATTCAGGAAATAATTTGTTGAGTGACTTCTGTGAGCCATTCGTGGGTCGGTTCCTGGAAGTTTCAAAGCTGGAAGGAGCACTGACATCTTCAGGGCCTTAGAAGCTGAGCTGAGGAATAAGCACGACCTGGGGGCAGGAGGGACACTGCCCAGAGTCCTTGGTCATCCATCCATTTTCTTCCTGGGGGCCCTTCAGCTCTTCATTGTCAAACCAGACAATGAGGCCTTGGAACCTCAGAGGGAATCTAAACAGTGAAGCTTCTGAAGTCCCAGACCTGTGGGCAGCCCCAGTGTGCTCTCGGTACATAAGAGCAGTGCCACGATGAGGTCTCAGTAGCCCTTGAGGCCACTGGGACCAAGGCAGGAGAGCCCAACAGGGGTATATACAGGGTACCCCCAATCTGCACTGACAGCTGTGAACACAGAAACCGCCTCAGTCCCTTCAAGTCAAATCCTGTGGCGTTGGCCACAAAAAGGGTGGGGAAGCCCAACAAAGAAGAGAAGAGATAAAGGGAAATGGGAGAGTTGGCGATGGGAGAAGAGAGAAAAGAAGGAGGGGAGAGAGAAAGGTTAGCAGGAAATCTACATTGCTGTACTTTACCTTCATTTTCAGCAGCTGATTTTCTACTTGTGCTACCTCTAACTGCCTCTGCTTTTCCCGCAGCTTGTCCATGGAGGCTTCATGTGTCTGCTGCAGATTTCTGATTTGTTCCTTAATGTTGCTATTCTCCAAAGTAACCTCCACAAGGGTTTTCTGTCAGGATGAAAATAAAAACCAGATCTAGCGGTGTGAGAAAACATGGTCAGAGTCATACACCGGGACATCCCTTTGTCATTAACGGCTGAGGGAGACATCGGCCCACAGGAGCTGCAAGTCTGGGACCCTGGTGTTAGAGCGCCTGAGGGCCCCCCTGGTGGCCAGGAGGTCTGCCGCCCTGTACTTGGGTGGGCCAGCCAGCTTTCCCCCGTAACATGCCATGGCTGCTGCTAACACCACTTGCCACTGCTTAGGATGGATGGAAATGGATTAAAACACTTTTCCAAGGAAACATGTTCGTAATACGTAATTTCACGTGGAAAAAAATTGGGTTTGAAAACAGTAAGTACAGAAGAATCCCATTTTGAAAAAAATAATGCATAAGCATCTGTCCAAATGTATTCATGCCTAGGAAAAAAAAAAACAAAAAACTAGGAGTCACCAAAATCCAAATAATGCTTTTCACTATGGGATAGGATTATAGATGGTATTAATTTTCTTCTTTGTATCTTCTATATTTTCCATATTCCCAAACTGAAATCATAAAACAAAATACGTGTTTTATAAAATGGAGATATTCCCCTTTTTTCTTAAACAGGTTGTTTACTTCTGTACTTCTAGACGAGCTGCCAGGCCAGCGACAACAGGGCTGAGGTTACTGTAATGCGTGCAAATGCTTCACCTCCCTCCCTCAGGCAGAGAAGGGTGGTGATGAAGGGAGGGGCAGGGAGCCGAGTCTGTGACTCAGACAAGTGCCTGACAAGTGTCAGAAGCCTGTTGCTTATTGCTCCAGGCTGCCCACTGGAGCAGGAATGCTTAAATTAATATCGCTGCTATTTCATGCTTCAGGTTACTTGCTTAACTCTCCTTACAGAGAAATGGCTTCCACAACCCCAGAATTTCTACCACCGGACACAGGTTTATGGGCACCTTCTACCACCTCCTGAAGTCACCTACAACTTTATATTAGAAGATCTGGAAACTCTGGTGTCGAACACACTTCCTAACACCTGAGTCCTCTTTGTAGATGACCAGTCTCTGAAGCTCCTCCACTCCTTAGCCTCCACTTTGGATAATAAGCCTCATTCCTAAACCTATTCGAATCAGTAGAAAGGATTTTCAATGGTGGTAAATAGATATTAAAGAAAATGCAGAAGCCATTTGAAAGTTGGAATCACAGAACACTGGAGATGCAAGGAGCCTTAGAAACCATCTGGCCAACCACCCTCTCTCCAAGTCCCACTGGCTTTACAAGGACCGGTCTTGTGCTCAGAACCTATATCTGGACCAAGAGACCAGGGCTGTAGCCCTGGACTAGCTATACACTTTGTTCAAGTCATTTCTGTTGGCCTCAGTTTGTTTATCCACAAAACAAGGGGGTTGGAGATCATCTCAATAGTGCTTTCCAGCTTTGACATTCTATAAAATCAAACCAAGGATCTGGTCTCGTCAGTAATAATGAAAATGGGGTAGACTAGACAATGGAAGAAATAAGAAGCCAACTATTTTCAGACTCAGTTGAGTTTCCTGGCCATGAGATGATGTGTTTCTTTCCTCTGCTCCTCCCTCTTCCCCAGCCTCCACCCCCTTCTTTTTTTGTTTTTTTAAACAACAGTTTTTAATCTTTTCATTATAAGGCTCCTCTGTCTACCCTGGAATAAGAGACTAGACTGTAACTAGAAATCAGTCAGGGTCCCTGGGTTAGGGTGGATCCTGTTCTAACAGTTGACCTCTGAAGTAAATGCCTGGCGTGTCAGTGGTGTGGACAAAAATGTTGCCTGCCATTCCAGTAAACAATGACTGCTGCCCACCATCAAGTCATCAGCCACCGCAGCCCACCCAACAGTGTGCCCTGAGGGGGATTCAAGATGGAAAAAAGCAGGATACCAGCCCTAGATAGTTAAGGTGCAAACCAAAGAAATAATTTCCATGAGCCCAGACTCTTACATCTTCTTATACATAGAAAAGCACTAAAAACATTAACTGAAGATGTCTGTTTTTTTGTGATTAACAGTAATCTTCTGATGTTTGGCTACATTTTTTTTTGAGTGAAACTCCTATCTATCCTGGTTCCTCCCTCACCCCTTTGGAGTAGTTCCTCAGAGCTGTCTGAGAGGCTGATTCCCAGGCTATAGGACTCAGTAAGGTCTGTGAATAAAACAGAACTCTGAACTTTTAGGTTGTATGGGTTTTTTTTAATCAACAGTGGGGTGGCGATTCAGAAGTATGACGGGGAAGAAAACCCAGATACTAACCAGATCTGAACTCAGGTGAGATAACAGCATTTCCTGGTTGGCCAGTAGTGAGATGTCTGAGAGGGAAGGAAAGGGAGCCTGGGTGAGCCCCCTTGATAGCACGAGGAAGGGAAAATAAAGGCTCCTGAATAAACCAGACCCAAAGTAGGGCTTGGCCTGAGGCCAGGGGAAAGCTGCCAGGCACTATGGGAGAGCCAGGAAAAGGGTGGGACTCAGAGGCCCCAACAGAAATGGGCCTCCCAGACAAATCCAAACACGAGGCCCACCCAGGCCCACTTCGGGACCGTGGCCTAGCTTTGCTGTTGGCACTACTGCCCGAACAGCTGTTAATAGAGAATACTAGATCCTAACGGAAGTGGATAATCCCAACATGAAAATTTGTTTGCTTATCTAGCAAATTATTTATAGAGAACCAGAAAGGATGTGAAATAGCTTGTGTGAACTTTCAAGAGGAAGGTAAAGAGATAAGAGCCAAATAAAGTTGGAAGGGGACAGAAACTATTATTTGCATGTTTGGAAATTAAAGCCAAGGGAAGCTGCTTCTGGTGAATATAATGCTTTACTCTGAACATTTTCAAGTTAATTTGCATGTTACGTGGGGGGGCTCAGTCGGAAGATTAACAATGGGCAGCATATGAGGGGTTAACTCCTAGCAAATCAAACTAATCAAGAGAAAAACCCCTTTGACGTGTGGTGACCACACACATTTGCACAAATGTGGGATCCTGACTCTTTTTGCTTCCCTGCCTGGTACTACAAGATATTCTTTGGAAGGCACATGATTTCTTTCAAAGCAACATAATTTCTAGGGACTTCCCTGGTGGTCCAGTGGTTAAGACTCCATGCTTCCAATGCAGGGGGTGCAGGTTTGATCCCTGACTGGGGAACTAAGATCCCACATGCCTCGCGGCCAAAAAATAGTAATAATAATAATTTCTAAATTAGGAAAAAGTACATAACAGCCTCTGGGAGTTACTTGTCATGAATGAACACAGATTGCCTTTGCTTAAGTCTGGCTTTCCTGTGGTTGGTGGAACTTCTCGTAACACTGGGGCTTAAGGGAGTGGGCTGATGTGCTGTCTTAGGCACTGACACTTAGGACCACTTGGGTGTCTAGTGGAACAAGCGACATCTCTAGCACTGAAATCAGGATCTAAACCCCCATTTTAATAAGCACAAAAACAACTGCAATTCCAAGGTTGAGAGTCTCAGCTTGGAAGCATTTCCATCAGCTTCCTTCCTTCACCGTCTCCCTGGCCTGGCCTTTACTGTGGCTGTGTGTAAAGGATTCCGAATAATGAGCTGAAGACATTCTGTGACTTACTTTTCTACAAAGACACAGGGCCCACCCTTGGCTAAGCTCTCTTGCACTGGAACAGAGGAGACCCAGGCGAATCGGGAGCAGATGAATACCTGCAGGCCGATGGAGTCCGACACCAAAGCCGAGTTCATGGTATTAAAACTGTCCAGGGCTGACGACTGGGTTTGGGTGTAATTCTGTTGATACTCCTGCTGAGCCTGTGAAACCTGGACAGATTGAAGAGACAGTTACACACAACTAATGCACACACACTCATGACAACCTTCAGTTGCACACAACCAATGCACACACACTCATGACAACCTTCAGTTACACACAACCAATGCACACACACTCATGACAACCTTCAGTTACAACCAATGCACACACACTCATGACAACCTTCAGTTAGGCTGGAACATTCCCCTGATGGTAGCCACGTCCGGGTCAGTGATATTTCAAGTACAGCTTTAAATTAAAAAGTCACCATCTGCATGACCCAGAGAGTAGAAAGACAAGACTACTTTTCCTTCGGATAATATTCACACATTCCCCCACAGGGCTTCACTTAGTCCTCGCAACACTTTGTGGCGGCCAGAACATTCCCTTTTATAAGGAGGAAACAGAATCAGAGAAGTTAAGGGATTTGTATGCAAATAGCTAGGAAGTGGAACAGCTACTTTTAGAACTAGAATGCAGTTGGATACCTTCTTGTGCCATCTTGCTTTTTTTTTTTTTTATAAATTTATTTATTTATTTTTGGCTGTGTTGGGTCTTCATTGCTGCGCACGGGCTTTCTCTAGTTGCGGCGAGCGGGGGCTACTCTTTGTTGCAGTGCGCAGGCTTCTCACTACGGTGGCTTCTCTTGTTGCGGAGCATGGGCTCTAGGCTCGCGGGCTTCAGTAGTTGTGGCTCACGGGCTCTAGAGTGTAGGCTCAGTAGTTGTGGCACACAGGCTTAGCTGGTCCGCGGCATGTGGGATCTTCCCGGACCAGGGCTCAAACCCGTGTCGCCTGCAATGGCAGGCGGATTCTCAACCACTGCACCACCAGGGAAGTCCCATCTTGCTTATTTCTACTCACCATGGAAGGAATACACTTTGGGCTCAACCAGTTCTCAAGAGCTGTTTTGTGGCTGCTGCAGTTGTTGTGCTGTCTTTGTTGGACGTGTATTTAACACGTTTGAGAGAGATTCAACAGGGGCCAGTCTTAAACTAGACCTTAAAGAAGGGCTGGATATAGAAAGGCCGGGAGAGGACTTCCCTGGCAGTCCAGTGGTTGGGACTCTGCGCTCTCACTGCCGAGGGCCCGGGTTCAATCCCTGGTCGGGGAACTAAGATGCCGCAAGCCTCGCAGTGCGGCCAGAAAAAAGAAGGCTGGGAGGCAGTAGAACCAGGGGTAAGGTTTCTGGGAGGCTCAAGGGTAGACCCCGTGTGGCCTGTGGGAGCCACAGGTAGCAGCCAGGCATGAGAGAGCGAGAAGTGCACCCTTGGGAGTGGGAGACAGAGTTGAAACAGCAGCCCAGGTCCAGGAGCAGGAGGCATGTTCCTGCTCACGGTGTGTTCCTACAGCAGTAAGTTAGCATCTTAACCTGGCTACAGTCCGTGGTGTGGCCTGGAGGAGGAGACTGAGGGTAGAGACTGAGCTCCTGCGACAGTCTAGCATGAGAAAACAGGGTGTGTAGGAGGCGGCAATGGAAAGCAAGGGGCAGAGATCTGTTTTTGCATCTATTGCAAATCCAATCCTTTGGCTTTAATTATAGTCATTAGTGTCAGTGGATGGCAGAGTGAATTTCCATAGGTAGGTGAGAATTTCACAAATCTCTTCCTACCTGTCAGTGAGCATGGGCTAGGTGGATATGTTTGAATACCCCCCTCCCCTGTAATCAAGGCAGTAGGTCTTACTTAAGCAGATAATTTCACAGACCAGACATAAACTAGACTCTAATACACAACAGTGGCAACTGTGCTTCTTTCCTGCAGATGTTAACTTATTTTTTTGAATTTTATATATTCATTTTTTATAAGCAGGCTCTTATTAGTTATCTATTTTATACATATTAGTGTATATATGTCAATCCCAATCTCCCAATTCATCCCACCACCACCCACCCCCCACTTTCCCCCCTTGGTGTCCATATGTTTGTTCTCTAATCTGTGTCTGCCTTGCAAACCAGTTCATCTGTACCATTTTTCTAGATTCCACATATATGTGTTAATATACAATATTTGTTTTTCTCTTTCTGACTTACTTCACTCTGTATGACAGTCTCTAGATCCATCCACGTCTCTACAAATGACCCAATTTCGTTCCTTTTTATGGCTGAGTAATATTCCATTGTATATATGTACCACAACTTCTTTATCCATTCGTCTGTCGATGGGCATTTAGGTTGCTTCCATGACCTGGCTATTGTAAATAGTGCTGCAATGAACATTGGGGTGCATGTGTCTTTTTGAATTATGGTTTTCTCTGGGTATATGCCCAGTAGTGGGATGACTGGGTCATATGGTGGTTCTATTTTTAGTTTTTTAAGGAACCTCCATACCGTTCTCCATAGTGGCTGCATCAATCTACATTCCCACCAACAGTGCAAGAGAGTTCCCTTTTCTCCACACCCTCTCCAGCATTTGTTGTTTGTAGATTTTCTGATGATGCCCATTCTAACTGTGTGTGAGGTGATACCTCATTGTAGTTTTGATTTGTATTTCTCTAATAATTAGTGATGTTGAGCAGCTTTTCATGTGCCTCTTGGCCATCTGTATGTCTTCTTTGGAGAAATGTCTATTTAGATCTTCTGCCCATTTTTTGATTGGGTTGTTTGTTTTTTTAATACTGAGCTTCATGAGCTGTTTATATATTTTGGAGATTAATCCTTTATCCGTTGATTTGTTTGCAAATACTTCCTCCCATTCTGAGTGTTGTCTTTTTGTCTTGTTTATAGTTTCCTTTGCTGTGCAAAAGCTTTTAAGTTTCATTAGGTCCCATTTGTTTATTTTTGTTTTTATTTCCATTACTCTAGGAGGTGGGTCAAAAAAGATCTTGCTGTGATTTATGTCAAAGAGTGTTCTTCCTATGTTTTCCTCTAAGAGTTTTATAGTGTCCAGTCTTACCTTTAGGTCTTTAATCCATTTTGAGTTTATTTTTGTGTGTGGTGTTAGGGAGTGTTCTAATTTCATTCTTTTACATGTAGCTGTCCAGTTTTCCCAGCACCACTTATTGAAGAGGCTGTCTTTTCTCCATCATATATCCTTGCCTCCTTTGTCATAGATTAGTTGACCATAGGTGTGTGGGTTTATCTCTGGGCTTTCTATCCTGTTCCACTGATCTATATTTCTGTTTTCTGCAGATGTTAACTTTTATGGCAAGTATGTCATACAAGACAGATTTTTTTGCTTCAAGGTTATTAATCACAAATATTTTTTTTAATGTTTTCTCCCATATGCGTTAGCTAGGTTAAACCAGAAGAAGCTTATTTTTTCTTTAATTTTTAGTAGGTAATACATTCATAGAGTTCAAACATTTTAAAAGTAGAAAAGGTATACACTAAAATAAATCTCCCTTTCACTCCTGTCCCATCTGCTCAGTTACCACCTTGCCCACTCTGCACCTCAAGTAGGAATCACTGTTAATTACTTTCTTGATGATCCTTCTAGTAACTTTGTGTACACACACAAAACAGTCTAGATATATTTATTTTCCTCTCCTGGTTTACATAAATGGTAGCACACTACATATGATATTTTCCTATGTCTTGCTTCTTTTTACCACTTACTCTATAGCTTTGAAATTTTTCTGTATCTCTTTTTGAAGAGCTTACTCATTCTTTTTTTTTTTTTTTTTTTTACAACTCTGTGTATTATAGAGATGTAATTTATTTTACTTTCTCCTTCTTAATGGACGTGTAGGCTTCCAATCTTTTTACTATTACAAACAATGCTTAACAACTAAGTTCATATATACATCATCTCACATATGTGAGATTTTATCTACAGAATAAATTCTTAGAAAGAAGCTTGCTGAGGATGTAGGCATTTGTAATTTGGGTAGATACTGCAAATTGTTCTCCCTAAGAGTAATGCAAACGACATTCCAAGCAGCAATCTTCCTGTTCCTCCACAGCACGGCTAATACAGCATCTTGTCCCACTTTTGCAGTTTTGCCAGTCTGTTAGGTGAAAATAGCATCTCAGGACCATTTTAATCTGAATTTCTCTTATTGAGAATGAGGCCAAGCATCTCGTCATACATTTAAGAGCTCTTCATCTTTCCTTTACTATAAGCTATCTGTCAAAAATATTTTGCCTATTTTTATGAGTTGTGGCCTTTTTCCTCTTGATTCATGGGCACTCTTTAAATACTCAGGATATTAGCCTATTATCTATAATATGAAGGCAAATAATTTTTCCCAGCTCGTCATTTGACTTTGGTGTTTTTGTCAGCACTAGTCTTCATTTTAATGTAGTCAAAGTTATCAACTTTTCCTTTTGTGGTTTTGGGATTGCATGTCATAGTAAGAAACTGCCTTCCCCACCCCAAGAGTATAAAAGAATTCACACATATTTTCTTCTGGCACTTGCAAGTTTCATTTTTTAGCATCTTTGATCTATTCAGAATTTACCCAGGTATAAGTCTGTCCCAACAGCATATACTGACTGGTCCATTTTCCTCCCTTCATTTCAGATGCCACATTTATCATATATTGGGGTACATTTCTGGGCTTTTTTTCATTGATGTCTATTCATTTATGTGCCAATACTATATACTGTTTTAATCACTGAGGCTTTCTCAATTTCTTGTAATATTAAGAGGGATAGTCTCCTTCATTGCCTTTTTTCCCCCAGAATTTCAACCCTTCATATTTATTTTCTGTATACCATGGAACCACCTAGTCCAGTTGTAAAAAACAACATAAAAATCTGTTGGTATTTTTATTGGGTTATATTAAATTTGTATATTAACTTGAATGGTATTAACATCTTATGATGTTGAATCTTCCTTTCTAAGTACATGGCATATCTTTCTACTTGTTAAAGTCTACTTCCAGATACCTGGTAGTTTTTGTTGTTGTTATTTCCTCTAACTGGTTGTTTTTTTGTATATTGAAACCTAACGTGTGTCCATTAATCTTTTACCCTGCTATCTTACAGAATTCTTTTATTGTTTATAGTAGTTTTTTTTATTGGTTCACTTGAGCTTTCTGAGTATATCACCATATAGTTTGTAAACAGTGATAGTTTTACATCTACCTGTCCAGTTTTTATACCTCTAAAAACTATTTATTTCTCTTGTTTAATTTATTTCTCTTGTTTAATTCCATTGGCTAGGGTCTCCAGTACAATGTTAAATAATAATAGTGGTAGCTGGCTTCCTCATCTTATTCCTGATTTTGGAGGGAATGCTTTGAATGTAAAGATTATTATCGCCACAAAAATTGTCCTGTAAATAATAAACTTCATTCTGTGATAAAATTCCCTCGGTTCATTTAAAATATGATTCCATCATAAGGAACATCATAAACTCAAATATCTTCAGGCAGTAGCAACTGAGAGGGAGTTCTAAGCTCTAGCATCCCTCCACATTTGACTTACTGACAGTTCCTGGGTGAGCTGTCGAATCTTCTGTCTCATTTCATCATAGTCTCCGTACATTCGCTTCCTTACATTTTCCAAAGTGGCTCTTACCTGCAGCCCACAAAGATGCTATTTAGAGATCAAGCTACAATATTTTCAAGTGAGATTTCTGAAACATTTAAGAAACCCTAATGAGAGAAGGGCCCCACAAAAAAACAATCTTAAGAACAGGACAATTGGGATATTAAGAAAGAAGATCAATCTAATTAGAAGCTGATGGAATTATCCAAATAATATTGATGATAATAATAATAAATGCATATTGTGATTATATATAATTATTGATAACTATTAATTATACAAATAACATGCTCTAAAGAAAGATTCGTTTACTGAAATTCACCTACCACCCTTAAAACCATATTCAGGCCAGATTTCCCCCTTTTCCTATCACATGTTTTTACAAGTAGGAAATGTTGAACAAGTTGACTTTCTAAACACATGGCTAGGAGGACCAAAAAACCAAAAAGCAAAAGCCACCTCTAATTTTCCCTACCTCTGCCCTGACTGCCAAAGAACAAATAAATGTTTGGAATATGAGGCAGGAAAGTATGAGCTTAGAGAGCCCGTAAAAGTGAAATTCAGTTCCTCAGTAATCACCAACAATACACAAGGCACTAAATATAAGTAAGGTGATCCCCCAAACACCTGTTTATACAAACTCTGTTTAAATTTCTCTGTAGTACCACTTCCAGAGGAGTAACGGGGCCTTAAATATATTTTCAATAAAAACAAAAAACCTAACAAATAGTCTCTGTCTTCCCCCTTCTTCTGGTGCCCCTAGGAGGATGAAGAACTCAGGGATCCTCGAATAGAACAGGAAGCCTCAAGGGAGCCCTCTCCAGAATGCTCTGGAACTTCTATCACAGGAAAGGCTCAAAGGCAGCAGTTTGGTTTGATGGGTGTGTAGGGCACAGCATGAGGGGACCTAATTTTGAAGCTGTACTTGCACAACTAGCACGTTGTTTTAAACTGACTGCATGTTTATTAGGAGTGACTGGATATTGGTGGAGATACCAGGGCAGGAAGGAGAGGGCAAGTCAAGACACCACGCCCTCCCCAGATGAATTCTAGTAATAAAGACTACTTTCTTGTCATTGACTACAAACATTTTGGCGAAATGAGCCAAAAGCACAACTTTTCATTCTGGGCAGGCAGAATGGCTCTCATCTGTGGTCCTGAGCTCTTGGGCTGCTCACCATTGGGAAGTGGGTGGAGCTGGGTGTTGCTCCCATTGGCAAATACTGCAGGAAGCCAACTAAGCCAGAGTCACCCACAAGCAAGGGAGGGCACACAAACCCATAAATACACTCAGGAATGAGGAGCGAGTGATAGGTCTGAAACCAGCTATAGAAGGTGTTTACCTGGAAATTAATTTCAAGTTGCAGATCACAGTGGCGGTTTGGAAATTCAGGTCAGTTGCTCCCCTGTGACCTGGGCACCTGACAGCCTGAACCTACTATCTTGTCTTGGGCAATCTGCAACTCTCCAATCTGCTTAGAAGGTTTACCTCTGAAGTGGTGCCATGTTATTTGGGGCATTTCAGTGAGGAAGGCCTAAGCATTTCCATGAGAAAAATACAGGAAACCAGGAAGGTGCAAGCTGTTCCTACATAGGAAAATTAGGAATGGGATACTGTGAATGGTTAAAACTGATCTTTGGGGGTTGGATGACTCGGGCTCTGAGGCTGGTGGTTGTCACACATCTTCTGCATGTTTGTGTAGGAGTATGGCTCTTCTGGCTTTTCTTCATTTTCTCTGCTAAGCATTTATTATCTTTTTTAATTCCCTAAAATTATACAAGCATCCAAATCTTTCGAGACACATTAAGAAATGCACATTTATTATTTTTGATATTTGATAAGAGATGTTCTTCTCAAAAACTCAAACAAAAGCTGACAACATGTATTTATGTCTTATTCGCAAACACAACCAAATAAAACGGGGCACAAAGAACTAGTTTTGACCTTAAGGGTCCCTTCCCAGACCCCACAATCTATACATGAGAAAACTGAAGCCCAGACAGGGCAAAAGTTTGTCTGGGCCAAAGAGCTAGACCTTGACCCAAGATCCATGGGGACTCTATTGCCCATGCTGCCCCTGCTTCTCACTTTCTAGTCCACAGGCCAGTGTTTTGGTGCACCTCATTGCCTCTCTATCTAATCACTCTGGTTTGGGTCACAAAGGCACTGGTCAATCTAGGGAGACACTGGGTGGACCAAAAAGGAATGGAGATGATGGATAGATGGATAGATGGATAGATGGATAGATGGATGGATGGATGGATGGATGGATGGATGGATGGAGGGAGGGACAGGTAGGTAAGTAGATAGATATAGATAGATAGATAAAAAAGAAATGAAAAAATTACAAGGAAATGCTCCAAAATGTTAACAACTGTTCTGGTTGAATCGTAGAATTACGGGTGATTTTGTTTTCTTCTTCATACATGTTTACATTTTCCAAAATTTCTCAATAGAACATATAGTTTAAAAGAAACGTAATATTCAATCCCTGGTCAGGGAACTAAGATCCCGCAAGCCGCGCAGCATGGCAAAAAAAAAAAAAAAAAAAAAGGAATATTAATTACAAAAAAATTGTATTAATTGGCCTGGGTTGGACAATGTCTATCATGGTTGACTTCCCACCATCCATTTCAACCTAACCGATTGGTCTGAACCAGCAATAGTCATCCTATTCCCCTTGGCAGTGATGGATTTGGGAATGGGCATGTGACCTGGGTCCTGGCCAATGAGAAACAAGGGGAAGTCTAATGGAGGGTCTCTAAAGAGTAACCAGAGATGACTGTCCTCTTTTCCTCCTCCAGACACCATCATATTTTTAGATGTTGCCATGAGCATGAGGCTGAAGGAGAAAAGAACCAAGGGAAACTCAGAAAAGTAGAACTGGAGCTTGGAGAGGCCTGCTTGGAGCCCACCTACCCCTAGAGTTATCCCCACATGAGACAAATTTCCTTTTCAAGTTGGCTTTTCTGTTACTTGCAGTGAAAAGCATCCAAATTTATACAGTTGTCCAAACTCGTACATTAGGAGTGTTCAATGTAATAAGCAAAACTACTTAAGAGCCTAGTTATCATACATGGAAGAAAGAAGCCATTTGGTCTCCTGAGTATCCCTACTTAGTAACATCTAGAAATTCACTCTATACCTCATTGCAGAATTACATCTGCGCTTTTTCTATTACCATGAAGATCTGTAGCCACATTTCCATCCACAATGATAACACTTAGAATTGTTTCAAAATGCCTTATTACATTCATATCAATGCTTCCAACTCCACCCTCTTACATGCTACAAGAAGTGTATAAACCAGAAAAAAAAAAAAATCCTTAAACAACTCACATCTTTGATGTAGTTCATCTCTTCTTTCAGCTGATTGGTGGTCCACCCATACACCACCATTTCTTTCTGCTGGTTTTGATCTGATCTTCGCACCACACCATAGACAACACCCTGAGGGAGTTTCATGGTGGGTTCATCATTGCTCAGGTCACGATACTAAAAGAGGGTAGAAAGAGAGAAAAGAATAATGACTCTTTAGGCCTCGTAGAGACAGCTGTCATCATGGGCCCACTGTATATGGTTATGCAGGTTGTACCCAGCACTAGGGTGCCTGGCAGTGGGGAGAGCGGCCAGTAGAAATCCAGCCTGGCCTCTGCTCGCCAAGTCACACCTGACCTGGGCTGAGCCTGCCTTTACCCTGGAGGAAAAGCACCTTTCCCTAATTTCTACCAAAGCTCTGTTCCTTTACCTCATAGTACATCTGCAGGGCCCCATCTTCCCAGAGAAGGTGCCTTTACTTAATTCTCACAAAGGTGCCAGGTGGACTTGTGCCATCCCTGATAACAAGAGTGAGTGTCTAAAATCTCGCATTCTTGGTAATACTGTTTTTCTCTTTATACCAGTTCCTCTGTATGACTTCATCCTCATCATTAACTGTGTGGCCTGAAATGCATGAGGTTGAGATACGCAAGGGAAGAATTTTGGCAGCCATCTGGCAGCCAGATTGTCCTCTGAGGTTAGGGCTGACCCTGGAGCCAGTTCCGAGGAAAGGGGGTGGGGTCACCTGTTGTGACCATTCATGAAATATTTCTGAAAAGCCAGGCAGAGGTGGCATACCTTCACCCCAAAAGAATCTTCTGCTCCTTAACTCTCTCAGTTAAAGCTCTGATCAGTGCTGAAGTGCAAATACCTTTGGGAAGTGGGGAACATGTCCAAGTCCTAACACATCTTCATACACTGAAGGCTCAAGAAGCAGGAGGAAGAGAAACTAAGATTTGTTGAGCACCTACTATAAGCTAGAAATGTTCCTTACACGTTTAATCTTCACAACGACACCGTGACATGGTGACTGTCCTGTCCACTTTATAGCTGAGAAAACTGAAGTTCAGAGAGGTTAAGTCTCTCCCTTATGGTCACACATCTAGATTCAAGCCCAATTCTGTCTGACACTAAGGACACCTCCCCACAGCGCAGGCTTTGTTACACGTAGAGGCACAGAGTAGGCCTTCACAATATGGAAGGGAAGGGACAGGGAAAACTCAAGATGAGACAGTGAGACTTCAGAGAAAAACCAGCCTACATCTAATCTTCCTTGGGACAATGCCACAGAAGGCTGAATTCCATTATGGCAACTCTGTTCTCACACTAATTTTAAAACCACCTTTGCATAAATTCTTTCTATGCACTTGCGAAACATCTTTGACATATAAAACTGTAATTTGCATTTTAAAATCATTCATTTGCAGCATAATAGTAAGTACTTTATGATCCCATTCAGTCAAAGTTTGTAAAAGTAAAGCAAAGTTACCAGACAAATTATTAATCATTAACGACGTCTAAGGAGGGGACAGTGGGGAGGGGCAGGGATGCTGGAGGTCAGGATGACTTCAATTTTTTCTTTATACCCTTGTGTATGGTTTGTTTACAATGTGAGCTTTTTTAAAAAAAATTAAGAAAACGAAATATCCATTGCTTCCCACTCTTCTGTACAAACCTGTTAAGAGAGAAAACATGAGGAGTGGGACACTCTGCATTTGCTTCTGGAAAATGCTTCCACTTGAGCCCCTCAGTACCAAGGGCACTGAGGCAACTCTTGAAGTTGGTACCTAAGTTTGGGTG
Source organism: Eubalaena glacialis (assembly GCF_028564815.1). Lineage (NCBI taxonomy): Eukaryota > Metazoa > Chordata > Mammalia > Artiodactyla > Balaenidae > Eubalaena > Eubalaena glacialis. Next base: position 77,978,018 of record NC_083717.1, read on the forward strand.
AGTGGGGGGTTAAATGGCTCTCAGTGGACTGCGAAGCTGGGATTAGATATCCCTGCTTTATTTACTACACATGTAATTAGGAAGAGGAAAAGCTCTAATGAAACTCCCCACATACCAGGAAACCAAAGCATGCTCTTTCTGTCACCAACTCCACCCAGTTCCTGAAAAACAAGCTGTCGGCCTAAGGCTTTGGGGAAATGCATTTCTGCAAAGCAAAGGTTTTCGCAGGTGGCCTGGCTTACAGGAAAATGCTCAGGTGGCCGGATACAGAGGACTGTGCCTCCCTGCCCACGCGGGGAGATGAGGACCATCACTGATGGAGGCAAATACAAACATGCCAAGGACAACACAGTCTGTGAAACACCACCCTAGAGGTCGTGGATCTGAAAATTATGCACGTGGAAAGATACCAAAGTTCTGTTAAGTAAAAAATAGTAAATTTCATATTCCCATTTTTTGTTTTAGAAGTGTGTGTTTGAGTATGTAAAACACCTAGAAAGATGGACTCCACACCGTTAATGATAGTTTCCTCAGTGAAATGGGATTTCACGCTTCCCTTTATGCTTTTCTGTATTCTATTTTTTAATTAGTTTGAAATAACAGGCATTATCTTTGAATTGATCATTTTTATTTTAATTTTCAAAAAATGAGAACTAAAAAATTATTACAAGGTCAGGGTCTAAATGACAGACCCACAGGGAAGGGCCCAGCACAGGGCTCTGCTCAGAGGCAGGGCCACCAGCATGGGCCGTCCCACAAGGACAGGATTCCTGCGGCAGCGTGAGGACAGGGAAAGGGAACGGATGGTTATAAAGAAAGAGAAGGGGAAAATATTTGTTGCCTAGCCATTTTATCATACAATATTTAATCCTCACAGTAACCCTACTGTGTAAACATTACTCTTTCTTCCAAGGTGGTAGCATTCAAGTGCCTGTGTATGTCTTTCCAAATCTAGGCCCCTTCCTTAACCAGAAAGCCTTCAGGATAGCTAAGAGGAGAGGAACTGGAACACACATGTCCCTGCGGCCCACAGACCTCAGGGTTACGGGAGCCAAGAGCCCGGCCCTCAGGTCCAGGGCCATTGGGAGGAGACAGGCCTGGGATGGGAGGCTCTTCTCCAGCCTCCTGGCATCCATCTCCCTGGCCCCCACCACCTCCTCTCTGTTCCTTTATCAGCCAACCTCCTTCTTGCCTCAGGCATTTACACAGGCTATTCCCTCTGCCTGCAGAGCCCACTGCTGAGCTAAAATGTCCTTCCCTCAAGGTCATCTTCACTGACCCTTCAGACCATCAGGTCGCCACAACACTTACCACAGTCACAATGGGGTGACTATCAGCATCGTTAATATACGTAAGGCCTGCTCCCCTATCAACTGGAAGTTCCAAAAAGTCTAGAGTCTTGTCTGTCTTCTTTTCCACCATAATCCCTGGCCTCTAACAGTGATCGCCACTTAAGGAGTTTCTCAGTGAATATTTGCTGAATGAATAGGGAGCTTTAGAAGCTGGAAGCGGTTCTGGGGAATTACCCAGAATATGTAAATATGGTCTCCTGAAGAGAACTTCCTTTGTTCCTCCTAGATGGAGGGACAGGGAGATGATATTTGTCCCAATCGTAGAATCTATATCCAGAAAAAGTTGCAAAGGAGCTAAAACTGCTATCATTTTTATGAAAGGTCAGTATACTTTTGGTCAAAAACTGGAGAACCCAGAAGAAAATGAAAAGAGCTGACACGTTTGGCACTGTGTTTATAGCTAAATTTTTCTCCTCTCGTGTCCTTTAAAATAATCTCCCCATAAGATAAATATTAATTTTTAGGCATGATAATAGCATTGTGATTATATTAAGAGATAATCTTTATCTTTTAGAGAAATATGCTTAAACTATTTATGATATCTGGGGTACAGGGTGGAGGAAGTGGACAGGGGTGGAGACGGGGCAGGACTGACTATGGGCTGAGGGTTGTCAGCTGGGTGACAAACAAAATTCTCCTTTTGTTATGTTTGAAATTCTCCATAATTAAAAGTTTTTTAAACTTCTTTATAATGCTGCTCTGTATTAAAAAAAATCAAATTTTAAAAAATGTACACTAGGCCTATTAAAAGCCTCCTGGGCATGAAACAATAGTAGGTAAAATCGCCTTGCAAACAAAAGCCCTAATAAATGCACGGAATGAAAAAGTTACTGCCAAAGAAGGGAAAAGGAAACAATCAACTGAAAGGGCATCCCAGATCCCTTTGTGCAATGCAGTAGAATTAACAACTGGCATCATCAGTAAACTATATAGAGAATGTCTCAGTGAAACTGTTCCCTGGGATGTAGGCACAGCTTAACACTGACTTACAGGCTCATGCTATGGCTGTTTTCCCTAAAGATACACTTGGTGGCAAGTGCCTTAGAAAAGAAAAAGTATAGAAAAGTAACTCAGCCTGAACTCCTGCTGCAAGGGTTTTACTGCTGAGGGAGAGCTGGGGTATGAATCCAGTGACAGATGACCGTATTTTCCAAACCCTAGGTCAGAATATAAGATCTTACAATGAGATAAGCTCTATAGAGGCAGTGACTGTATCTGCCATAGTCACCGCTATATCCCCAATACTTAGTATAAATAGATGCTCAATAAGTACATTTTGAAGGCAAGAAGAGAGAGAGAATATTTGGAATTGTGCCTAGGCCAGAATATTTGGAGTATGTGGTCATCCTAGACACTGATCTGTGCAAAGGAAGAAAATCCCATGGTCAAGAAGGGTTCTTAGAGAATAATACCAGAAACACAGTTTTCCAAAAGTCCAAATTGATGTTGGTAGACCGCCACAGCCAGCCCCTGACCCCAGAGGCTAGGACAGGCAGCTGGTCACACGTCCAGCTGCCAATATGACTTAGATGGACCGTAACATGGATTGACTGACATGAAAACTATAAGCCAAGTTATTTCCAAAACTTTTTGTTTTGGACCTCTTCTTGCAGCCAGAGGGTGGCAGCTGACCTGGAGACTCTAAGTGCTGCGCCTCCGGGCATCCTATCCATCTTGTAGGCAGAGGAGGTGACTTTCAGGAATGTGCTCTGACCTGACCTGTGTGTCCATCGCAGCAAATTATGGTTCCTGGTCACTGCTCATGCTTGACTTTGTTTTGCCCGATTGTGACAAAAATGAACGCTACAGCTGAGCCTAAGGGGCTCTTCCACAGCCTGGGAGGGAAATAGGGAGGGGATGGGCAGCCCTATCCCCTCAGAGAAATGGAGACCTTTGGCTTATTGAGGTACTTGTTATTTCTGACTATCTCACAGACGGAATAGAGACCACTGCCTAAATAAACTCAGGCTTGGAAAAAGACGGATCACATTGAATGCTTAAAGATGAGAAGGGAAAGAAAAATTCTAGCCAAGCAGAAATCCCGCAAGAGAATGTAGTTCTAATGATAGTATCCTTATAAGAGTAACCTCTTAAAGATATTACTCTATACTCTATACTAATATCTTAAAGATATTACTCTTTATATTACTCTAAAGATATACTCTATCTACAAAGATATCTCTAAGTAGTATCTTAAAGACATTACTCCATTCTAAGCAGACAATAGCTGCTTAGGCCTAAACACTCCAGGAAAAAGAGAAGGAGAAAATCTTGGGGGAGGTGGCAGGATCAGTTCTTTTCTGGAACCCAGGGGTATAGTACACACCTTAGGTAAGTTACCTTGACTGATACAACAGACTTTCCTGATAGGACGAACTGTGCAAGTTGACATCACCATGACGACAGGGCCGGGGCACAGATCCGAGACAGAACTGCTACTACTACTAGCTGTGTGGCCCTGTGCAAGTGACTTACTTCACTGTTTCAGGGTCCTGAACAGTAAAATGGGGATAATACCACCAATTTCAGAAGCTTGTTTTAAGGAATACATGGAATAATATACATAAATCATCTAGTGCACTGCTGGGCATACTAGCAGATAACTGACAGATTCTATTGTTAGCGGTGGTGGCTTTACATTTCCGAGCATCTGATTTCCCACTAAATTCTCCACATCTGTCTAGATGCTTCCGCCTGTCTGTCCACCTCTCTCCTCTTGGATCCTTTTGCTATTCCCATCACAGTCACCAGATTTACTCTGACAGTGAAACGTTCACCCCGGAACTGGCCTTGGTTTCTCTGCTAGGAAAATGCAAGAGCTTGGTGCTCAATCTCCTGGCCCCTCCTCAGTGTCCAATGAGGTTGTGGGGCGGGAGCACTGCTGGGGCAGCCGACGCGGCCCTGACCTTATGTTAAACCAGAGCCACTGCACTTTCACTGTTCTACAGATGACGCTGTCATACATATTCGTTTGAATAAAGAGTTCCAGAACTAAAGAAATGTGGGGAAATGCTGGCTCTGGGCTAACATTTCCATTTGCTAGAAGAGGAAATTGAGGCCCCTGGAGATGACTTGAGTGGCCCGACCACGATCTTGCGTGATCAGGCAGCCAGGACTAGAGCCCAGGCCTCTTTGCCCTCCAGGGGCTGCTATCTCTGAGAGGCACACAGAGTCCTACACGCTATCGCCAGGGCAGCTCCAGCCCCATCTGAATCACGGCAGCACACTCCCTCATCTGGCAACAGCCCGTGATGTTGTACAAACAGTCACGCCAAGGATGAGAACTCAGCAGGCTTATTCATCCGGGGCTTTTAAGGGAAAGAGGACTATAAAACCGAATGGCAAGGGTTTCCTTTTAACCATTTCACTGGGCTAGGAAAGCCCCCGACTTTTCATACATACACATATATCCGCTCTCCCTCACTCAGGGTTCTCCAAGGTCGAGAGAGAAACAACTTCTTTAAAAACGCAAGTTACTAAAGGACATCTATGACAGAAGGATGTTAATAGCTAATTAAAATATTATCCACTTCAAGCTACTTTGTCACTTTGGAAACACCTCACCATCACACAGCCTCAGAATGGGCAGAGCTCAGATCGTATTCTCTAAAATTCAACTATGCAGTGAGACCCTGATTCAACACAATAAAGGTTTAATAGCTGGTGTTGGTTCTCTCTCTTACTTCTCTGTGTATGTGTGTATCTGTGTGTGCATAAGAATATCTGCACATAGATTTGGATAGGAACATGGATACATACATTCACAAAGTTCTTTGAAAATGATAGGGGTTTAATTTCAAAATTATCTACTACCAATTTTAATTTTAATGTTCAACAATTTAATAAACATGTCATCAATCCCTCAACACGAAATTTGTGTCTACAAACTAATCAGCATTTCCTCTTCCATATAATTAATGACGTTTAATATACAAATAAAAGTCCATCACTCATTTGCCCGAGTTGTTAATACAATTTAAGGTGATAATATTCCACAAAGAAACTTATCATGGGTTGAACTGTGTCCTGCAAATAGAGAGCATGTTGGAGCCCCCATCCCCAGTACCTCAGAATTTGGCCTTATTTGGAGACAGGGTCAAGTTAAGAAGAGGTCATTGGAGTTAAGACCTAATCCTATATGACTAGTGTCCTTACAAAAAGAGGACAAATTGGATTCCGAGACAAACACACACAGGGAGAACAGCATGTAAAGCTGGAGTGATGCTGCCACAGCCAGGGATTGCCAAGAGCTGCCAGAAGCTGAAAGAGGCAAGGAAGGATTCTTCCCTGGAGCCCTCAGAGAGAGCAAGGCCCTGCTGATACCTGGATCCCGGACTTTCAGCCTCCAAGACTGGGACACCATAAATTTCTGTTGTTTAAGCCCCCCAGTTTGTGCAACTTTTTTATGGCAGCCCAAGGAAACTAATACAAAACTGAATCATCATAATCCACAGTCACGCACTAAGCGCCAACTATGGGCAAAATTAAAAGACTGCACATTTTTATGTGTGTGTATATATGTACATGTTGTACACGGTAGTTGCAGGAATATGTATGTATACATATGTGGAGTGCTTAGCAGCAGATGGCTAGGTGCCAAGGGAGAGGGTAGCCTGGGTATCCTGTAGCTCAAGAGAGGGGATAATCACCCAAGCACAGGCAGTCCAGGAAGGTCTTGGGGAAGCGGGCCTTCAGTAGGGCCTTGAAGGATGAGGAGACTTGGATAAACTGAGAGTGGCTGGGCAGAGACTCATAAATGATCCAGATTTCAGACTTTAAAATACTAAAATAATGGTAATACAGCAATAAAATATCTGTCCATAAAAGTAACACCATGCAGAGAACACTGAACACCAACTCAGCCACCAGTAGGATGGGACTTGGGAGAGCAAAGCTGATGTACGGGGTGTGCATCCCCCCCAAAGAGGCCAACCTGTGTACGGAGGAGTTCTCTGAGGTAAGGTTTGTGCAGAGAGAGGAGGCGAGGCCCAGGTGTATTGGCAGAGGGATGCTCAGAGGAGGACATAATAACATCAGAAAAGATGCAGCAGGCACAGCCCAAGAGGGAGGAGGAGATGCAGGACGGGCAGTTTCAGGAAGGAGAATGACTTCTCCAGGGGGAACAGGGGAGAAAAGCGAAGAACCAGGGCCACTGGGTTTGACAAACAGGGGGAAGCGATTTGGCACTAAGTCATCGCCTCTCTAATCAGTGTTCCAGGCCAGACACTGTGGTGGGACCTTTGCATATACTAGCTCAGTTACTCTTTGCAGCTAGGCTTTAATGTGCCTACTTGAAAGATGAGGAAACTAATAGCAGAGAAACAAAGTGTCTGGGAGCCATCCGGGGACTGGGGAAAGCAGTCTCGGGGCAGGTGGGATCTTCCTTAAGAGAAAGACAAAGAGGAGCAGGCACCTGGGCATCTGCCTTAGGAGCAGGAAGCCGTCCACATCCACCCGAGGAACCCATGACTCCAGAGAGAGACGCTGCCTCTGTTGTAATTACCTCCAGAAGCCTCCAAACACCCCATCCTGAAGCTGGGCAACCTGTACCACCTGCTACACCCTTCCCCCCCTCCACTGTGAGTAATTCCTCTTCCTGATGATTTGGGGCCAGTAGACAGAATGGCCCAGCTGGCAGTGGTGTCTTTGTGTGGCCAGCTGCCCCATGGCATCCTTAGGTCCTCAAAAGACACTAAGCATCCTCCATGACTGTGAAAAAGAACAAGGCCCAGTCCTGCCCTCAGCCGGCTGAAGCTCTAACAGGGCCCTGGAAATCCTCTGAGAAGTTTCGCTTTATCAGCAACCCACTGGGCCATTTACAGCTTCTACATCCAAGCGAGCTCCAAACCCCGCCTTTGCACGCCGCAGACCCCTCCAAAGGAACCAAAGTCACTTCACCAGTGTTCCCAGCATCTTGCAATTTTGTGGGCTATGTATGATGTCACAGAGAGGGGCAGCCACACCGAAGGCACATCAGAGGAGCTGGTACCCCCAGGGCCTCCTTGCTGGTGCCTGCCTCTGGCTCCCAATGACTCAAGACCAGGCACCTGGCTAGGACATGGTGACGAAATCACCCAGAACAGCCTCACAGTTACCACCAGGACCTTCAAGTGCGGCCACCACCCAAGGACTTCGGTTCTGGGGTAACAGCCAGCCGCACCCTCCTCCTCTCTACCCCAGTTCTTCTGCAGTGAGTCACTGATGCATCAGAGATGGGCACTCAGGCTGCACACCTGGTCCACTCAGTCTAAGAAGCATCCTGGCGCATCCTCTCCCCCAGCATTTCTCCGCACGCCCCTTGAGTTCCAGGCAGGGGGGTGTAGGGTGCAGGGAGACTGGAAGGACTTTGTCCCCCACCAGCACCACTTTCACCTGGATTACATCCTGGTTCAGGATGACGTTTTGATCAACAAAAAAAAAAAAAAAAAAGGAGGGTCTAATTGCTTTTAAAAGTTTGAAAAGCGCTGTTCAAGACCAATAGGCAAATCGGTACACAACGTGGTTACCAATGCACCTGTGACATAGAACACATTGCCTCCTTCTTCGGGAATACTTGACTATTCTTGTGCAGTGACATGCCCTCCGGTGCCTCACAGCGTCCACTGTCCCAGTGTCAGCACCCAGAAGCCCCTCACAAACACCTCCCCAGGCGTGCAGCTCGGGTCTAACTCCCAAAGACCAAATTTCCCACTGTCTCTACCATGCATACGGGGCCCTTGTCCCGTCACTCACCCCAGCCTGGGTCCCTTTCTCCAGCAAACACTCGTTCTGATTCCCCATGTGCTAAGCTGCCCATGAACCCCTGGACACAGCCCAGGGCCACTTCTCTGACCAATCCCCTTCCTTGAAAGGAAGGACAGGGAGGGGATTGGTGAGGGCAGAAGGGGACCCCTTCCCCCAGCAACACAGGCCCCTGGTCATCAGCCAGGGTCCAGCAGCCAAAGCCTGACCACTCCCGCTCTCTTTGGTTATGAGCTTTTACCCCCAAACTTTTTCTTTGGAGAATGTTCAAAGGTACAGAGAAGCTGGAAGAATAAACTACGTAACCAATGTACCATTATCACGAGTAAGAAAAGTACTATTTATTCAATAATATGTAATATATGGGTTCATATTCAAAACTGTACAGTTATCCCAATATATCTTTTATAGATTTTTTTTGGATCCAGGATTTAATTAAGGTTTAATTCGTGATAATGATATTAAGTCTCTCTAGTCCCTTTTATCTCCAATAGATTCTCATTTTTCTTAAATAACATGGAATTTATTAAGGGAGCCTGGCTAATTTTTTGTAGACAGTCCTACATTTTGGCTTTTTCTGTGTCCTTATTACTAGATTCAATTAAACAAGTTTGGCATGAATATTACTGGTAACATTGTTTACTTCTGAACTGTATCACATCAGAAGTCACATAATACCAGGCTGCCCACTATTGGTAATGCTGAATCAGATCACCTGGTAGAACTACTGGCTACCATATTGTGGCATATTGTACCTTTAAGAGTCAGTAAGTGATCAGTGAGGTAATACTTGAGCTCACATCAATATACTGCTCCACAGTAATTTTCCACCAATTAGTGTTTGCATTCATTGATGACCTGACCTGGGGGTTACAAAGCAGAGATTTTCTAAATTTATCAGCCGATGTCATATAAAGAAGAGCTTTCCCTTCTATAATCTCTCTCTGAATCTCTCTCTCTCTGATTATTACTATAAACCCATGAGGTTTTTTTATTCTTCAATGTGCCAGAGCTCATCCCTGTCATTAATTCTTTTTAATATTGAAATTTTTCCATTTTACCAGTGAGAGCCCTTTCAAACAGGCTTCTGGGTCCTTTGATATGGCCCAATTCTCCATGTTCCCAGAGCCCTGCTTACACTTCTGGAGCCTAACACTCGAACGATCACGTCCTCTTGGTTTATTTAGACGTCTGTCTCACCTGCAAAACGACGAGTTTCTCAAGGCAAGGCCAAGGTCAGAGTTATCTCTGTGGCCCAGCGTGTAGCACAGCAGCTGGCACCAAAATGTCTGCGCAACTCCTCCTCCCTGCAGCCGGGTGCCCTTGCCGTGCCAGAGCTGCCGCTGGGCTGCACCTCTCCAGGCAACCCCTCCACCATGTGAGCGGGGCCTCCGGCTCCAGCCACAGGGGAAGGCTCAGGCCCCGCCGGCAGCTCACAATGGGCCCTTGGACTCAACGGGATGAGGCTCTTTCAGGAAAAACACGCTCCCAGCCACAGCACCTGTCACTAAGGCCAACACTCCTGGAGCCTCAAGGCCACATGGAGCCTGCATTCACCAAGAAGCAAGAGCAGGGACAGGAGGCAGCAAAGCAGCCTGACTTCTGGGAAGATGGCAGACGGGGGGCAAGTTCAAGAGGGCCTTTCATCACACAGCTGCTGACATGCAGGCTCTGTGAATAGCCTGGATGGAGGATGGCAGGAAAAGGGGTTAAAATAAAAGAGTACAAAGCCGGGAACTGGCCAGGGCTTCGCTTCAGAGATGGCTTACCTTCTCTCTTCTTTCAACCTTCTTTTCACTTGGCTCAGACACTGGACTTTCAGGAGGTACGGTCAGCCGTAGTCTGCAGACATTTGCCTAAGAGAGACGAGAGAAGAGGCCTGTTATGAACCTGCATTTGGAGCAGCCGGATGACCTGGAGCTTCTCAGAGCCTCTTTCCCCTACTTAGCAATGGTGATGATGGTACCAATCTCACAGGGGATGCTGGGGTAAGACCAGGCTTTGCCTGGCCCATCACAGGCACTCATCACCTCACTGCTTATGTTTTATGTTTTCCTTGTTTAGGAAACTACTGAATAGTTTCACAGAGTTCAAACATTTTTTTAAATGGCTCATGTTCCGTGACAGTACAGAACGATCTGATTTCACATCCATAGGCCAAAATAAAGCTAGAAGGATAGAGGCCAAACTATACACAGTGGTGATGGGGTAGGAGGGTGCTTTCTACTTGACTCTGCGTTGGCTTTTCCTATAACAGACATGTACATATTTAATCACAACATTTTTTTTAAAAGTCTATATACCCCTGTTCACAGCAGCATTATTCACAACAGCCAAAAGGCAGAAACATCCCAAATGTCCATCAATGCATGAATGAATAAAATGTGGTACGTACACAGAACAGAATATTATACAGCCTTACAAAGGAAGAGAATTCTGACACATGCTACAACATGGAGGAAACTTGAGGACATTATGCTAAGTGAAATAAGGCAGGCACAAAAGGACAAATCCAATATGCTTCCACTTACATGAGGTCCCTAGAGTAGTCAAATTCATAGAGACAGAGAGCAGAATGGCGGTTGCCAGGGGCCGAGTTATCCTTTAATGGGTATGGAGTTTCAGTTCGAAAAGATGAAAAAATTCTGGAGATGGATGGTGTTGATGGTTGCACAACAATGACAATGAACTTAATGCCACATGATGTTTATTTCACCCTATTGTCACAGCCTGGTCCTTCTGTGACATTTTCCAGACAGAAGTGATCCTACCATTAAAACAACAACAACAACAACAACAAAACCCCAGAGGGCCAAAGCAGCACCCAGAGTGCCCGGCCCACAGCCAACTGCACTCATGAGAGCACTGCCTGTCCCTGTTATGGGTTGAATTGTGTCCCCCTAAAATGTATTATGTTGAAGTCCTAACCCCTAGCACCTCAGAACGTGACTTTATTTGAAAATAGGGTCTTTATAGAGGTTACAGAAGTTAAAATGAGGTCATTAGGGTGGGTCCTAATCCCAAATAACTGGTGTCCTTATATAACGGGGAAATAGGGAGACAGACACGCATACAGGAAGAACACCATGTGAGCATGCGAAGGAGAAGGGCCTGGAACAAACCCTTCCCTCACAGCCCCCCTAAGGAACCAATCCTGCTGACATCTTGATTTTGGACTTCCGGTCTCCACAACCGTGAGACAATACATTGCTGCTGCTTAAGTCACCTGGCTTGTGGCACATTTTTGCAGCAACCCTAGCAAACTAATACACCCCCCAACCTGGTTTGCAGGGTCACAGATCTGCACTGGTCCACAGGGCGGCTTCTGAGCAAAAGTACCCTGCATCTAAGAAGCCCAGGGTTGGATATGATTGTAAAAGACCTTTGAACGCCAACCTGCCAGCCTACCAAGGAACCCCCTCACCCAACAGTGTACCTGGCAGGTGGACACCCAGCCTGAGGGTAACATTTTCCATGTACAGGTGAGAGCACATTTGGGACACATCAGCACTTCCACACACACCACTGCCTCCCTCTGAGGTACCCCATTTTGCTCCCTGACACCTCTAGCTTCCTGATAATGAACTTATAAGCTCTTCCTCAGAACTCCTACCTAATGGACCCAGGGTGCCCTCAGGGACTGCAACAGAATTCCCTTTACTCTTCACAGGCCTGAACCTCCTTTCTTCTGCGTTAAACAACCCCAGTTCTTTCAGCCATGTGATTTGGTTTCAAGATCCTTCTTCATCCTCACTCTCCTCTGGACAAGCTTTGACTCCAGGGACCCCAGGGTGAGACGTGGCCTGACACATGGCCAACTTTGCAATAAACCTTCAAAGCTCATCACCAGTCATGCTGGCCAAAGAGAAACCAAGCCATCCCAGCACGCAGCTCTCTTAGCTGGCAATCCACAACACTGATGGGAATCCAAGGGCCTCCAGAGAAAGGTAACCTTTTGACTTCAGGCCACTTGGACTGGTCGAAAACAGCTGGCATTTGCACAGACATCAAAGTGTAACTCACACCCGGCAGGTAATCCAAGTCTGTGATGCTCAGTAATCTTGTCTGGTAGGCTGGATCTGAGCCACAGCACAATTTTGCAGAGAAAAGGAAGGGCTTTTCTCCTGCACCACATCACACACACACACACACACACACACACACAGAGTGTGTGCACACATGTATATACCTACACAGGTGCACACGCACATACACATGTTCCAACACCTACTAGGCTGTGTTGATTATGAGCAAGCTATTTAATCTCTCTGAATCTCAAGGGTAAAAGGCAGGTAAAGGAAGATGTCTGGCACATAGTAAGCCTCTATCAGTGTTAGATATTTTTATTATTATCTAGATATTATCATCATCCTACAAGCTCCAAAATGATATAGGCTTAACTGGCTTCCCGGCATTGCTTTCCATAATACTAAACAATTTGGTCAACGGATCTAGTGGGTATTAGTACTGCAAGTGATACCTTTTTTTAGGCTAATTGCCCTAGAGGGGTAATCCCTAATGGCAATAATTTTCAGAATAAACTAAAAAACTGAAGAAAAGACAAGGCCCAGAAGGGACCTCATGGGTCCAATCACTCAAAATGAGAAGTCCCCTCCCCCTGATTGAGACAATTCTTTACTTGTCCACTCAGAACTCCGATATTCCTCAACACACTTCCTGTAAGTCTCCCCGAGCCATGTATACCCTACGGTATGCAAAGCCACAGAATAAAGAGAATGCATTTCTCTAAACTATCAGTTTTACCTGGTGATAGGTAATGAATTAAAATAAAATGAACATGCAAAATAAACATTTGACTTCAAAGCTATCTGGCAGGTGCAGCAGGTGCTTGCGGCTACACCCAGGCCCCTGTGTAGAGTGTTTACTCTTGTCATTAGAAGTGCTTTTATGGAAACAGTAAGGCATGGATTACACGTGGTGCTTGCATTCTGTAATCAGTGCTGATCCACAGATGGACTGACTATACAGATGCAATTCAAACCCAGCTTGGAACAGGATCAGACCCTTCCTAATAAGATGGTCAAATGTACTGTCATGTGAAAAAAAGAAAGGTGCTGGGGGAAAAATGTTAACAATAACCCCATTTTTGTTTTTTAAATACAATCCGATAATTTGTGTAGATTTGTGGGGGGCAAAAAATGTCTTTAAGGAAACACAACCAGCTGCTGCTGGTGGTAGTGGTGGCGATCTTTGGAAAGTGAGATTTCTGCGATGTCTACACCTGTTCCAAGTATGCGTAAGTTTTTAAATTAAAAATCGTAGCAGTCATAGCAATAATAAAGATTGAGAGCAACTATATCAGACAGAGAGAGAGAGAGAGAGATCAATCCTTCCTAGACCCACAGGACTGCTTCAGGAGCAGCAAAGAGAACACCCCAAAGGTCTAAAAAGTACTCTGAATTTCTTTACAGAAGCACTAAGTAACCCCTGAATGCATCCGATAGGTTGACCCAGTAGAGTTTACCTCCCTTTAGTCATTCACTTTCAGGAATCTCCCCGTGGGAAAATGTCCCACTGAGTATGATCACGGCAGTGTTGCTTATCTCTCTGAGCATTTTACGATGCTGACCTTCATGGTTTCCTGACACTCAGGTACATAATACCCACAGCAGCCCAGGCTGGACAGTACCTGAGAGGCAGGTAAGGTAGTTTATTCCCAGGGGTTCCCACGGCAGCTGGCTCAGCCTTGTGTTTGAACTTTGAGGAGAGCTGAATCTTACTTACCCTGAACACTACTGCTGGACCAGCCGTCCCTATAAGAAAGGGTCCCTTCCAGTGCATCAAAAGCAGGAAGATGGACTTAGTGTACTTCAAGTACTGAGCACCCACTACTTGTAAAATACTTTTAAGGGCTATGAGGGTACTAATATGGAAAAGAAATAGCCATGCCCATAGAGGCTCATAATCCAGAAACACACCCACAAAGGGCAATCAAGAGCACTTGGTATAACCAATATAATATTGGGAGAGACAGGGTAGTTTGTGGTTAAGGCACAATGGAACTGCACTTCTGGGCTCCAATTTTGGTTCTGACACCTACTAGCTATGAAACCTTTGGGAAGCTACTTAACCTTTATTGCTTCCGTTACTTTAGCTGTAAAACACAGCTAACAATACTGCAGAACCACTCTCTTGAAATTGTGGCGAGGATTAAATAAACTAATGAAAAAACTAATGAAAAGGGCTTAGAACAGTTTCTGGTACATATCAAGCACTCTGTAAGTCGTCTTTTTTACCCTGGGAATATAGGAAGGAGAACAATCATCTTAACTGGAGGTGGGAGTACGTCAGAAGGCTCCTAGAGATGACATTTGAGCTGGGTATAGAAGGACAGAAAGGACTGCTTGGGTCAGTGAGGTTGGGAGAATCCATCATCAGAATAACAACAGACAATTACCAGGCAAGGCATTCATTCCAGGCTGGCCAAAGGTATAGACATTGGCATGTTCTGAAAATGGTAAATGAGCCTGCAGCCTGAGCAACAGTGGGGGAGGAAAATGGACAAACAGGTAGGGGCCAAACTCTGACAAGCTACAAATGCCTGATGGAAGACATTGGGGAGCCATTTAAATTTCTGGAGGAAGGGACTAACACTCAAACCTGAGTTCAGTGATTCAACAGCAATTACTGAGTACCTCCTATTATGTTCCACACCCAACAACATGGACTGGATAGGGGGCAACAGGGCTCCCAAGTAGGCTTTGTACCTTAATTGCTTCTGTAGCCCTTACAGCACTCAGCATAGTATCAACACATAATAGGCCCTGCTCAGTAAATATCAGCATGGGTTTCTTTTTAGGTTGAACTAAAACACGGTAAGGAGAATGTACCTGAAACTCCCCAGAGAGCCTTCCACTTTCTTCAAAAACCAACCCCCATGGGAGGAATAGCAAGGCAGGGGCAGCGAGCATTCAAGCCTCTTCCACAAGAAGATACACAACTGAGCCCTTGTCTGCAATCAGGGCACCTAGGAGCAAAGCCGGGCCTCTGGGGACTTGTTTCTGACCCCCCTTTGTGGAGGCAGAAAGCTGGTCCCCATGGAGGGGGGACTCTGGGATCCACGTACCATCATGCTCTCAGCTTCAGGTACCTGGGCTCACCGAAGGGAAAACTGTCCCTCTCAAATAAAAAGGGGTGAAGATGACCTAGGGAGGTGCCGGGTTTGCTCATCAGTTTACGAACATGGATTTCCCTAAGGAAATGAGCCAAGTGCATTTACACTTCCCTCAGGCCTGGTCCACTTTGTGACCGTGGGACCCTGCCCAGCTCCGCCTAACAACAGAAGGTGTGGCCACTAAGGTTGTGGCTGGGAGGATGGACACCACAACCCCTCTGCTCAGCACAAGCATAAAATCTCTGGAATACACAGGTGGAACAGGGCCTGCCCCGTCTGAAGTAGGCCTCTTACTTTGAAGTAGGCTTTGGCCCTGAACTTGCAGGTCTGATTATCTACATCAGGGTGGGGCAAATTTTTTCCGTAAAGGGCCAGATAGTAAACACTGAGGGTCTGCAAGCCCTGTAACAACCATTCTTAGCTCAGAGTATACAAAACAGGTAGAGGGCTGGATCTGACTACGGGGTTGTAGCTTGCCAACCCTTAACCTACGTACTTGGACGCTTCTTCCAGGGGGTATAAAGTGTCCTGGAACCCCCTTTTCTGTGTCAGGGCTGACTCCAGACAAAATTCATAAGTAGGAGGATGGTGACTTCTCCTTCCTGCTCTAGCTGGCTCATCTGTACCAGGCTTACCATGTGCCCCGAATGCCAAGACCCAGAGAGAAAAACACAGGTACGAACACACACAGACACCAGTGTGACCTGGCGTGTTATGACTCCTCCACCCTGACCCCCACCACCACCTTGCCCTTCCACCAAGGCAAAGGGACCTTTCAGAACACAGGCCCAGGACTGTCTGCATTTCCAGGAAAGCTGTCTGGGAGAGCAACCCTGGAAGGAAGACTTCTAATCCTCGGCCGCACATTAGAATCACCCAGGGAGCTGCCTAAACAATGCTGATGTTATTCTCTACTTTCCAATGTTCTCATTTAGACCGTCTGGGCTGGGGCCTGGGCAGAGGTATTTTAAGCTTCTCGGTATTCCATGCGTAACCAGAGTAGAGAACCACTCACTTAACCAAAGGAATGAAACTCCAACAGTGCAACAGGATGAAGCACCTGGAATATTTGGAGGCCTTCCCAGAGCTGTCAAACTCCTCACCTGGGCCGACACTCCCATCCACAGGACACCTGCTTCCTGCCCAGGTGGGCCAGAGGTCACGGGCTGGCTTCATCCCAAGCTTCTCTTCCTGTCTTCCCGTTTGCCAACTCAGTGTTAAGTGTGGCTGTTTGAAGACCCTGGTGACACTCTTCCTTTTAAGCACCTATTACACCAGGCTTGGGGAGGAAGGGTCCTGAAACCTTCTCAAGTAGCTAATCATAGATAGGAGCAATGATGGGGTGCACAGGCCTCTAGGGGAACATGGAAGAGGGGGTTCAGAGCAGACTTCCTGGAGGAGCTGACCCTTCATCAGAGGCGAGGAACAGCATCAAAAGCTTGGGGAATAGCAAGTAATTGGGGACATCTGCAAAGAGTATGCACGAGGAGGGGGAAGGGGAAGGCAAAGGCCAGATCAGAAGGCCCTGGGTACTAAACTAAGGGGGTTTGTGCTTGTTCCTGGGGGTACAAGACTGAGGGGGGTCTTGGAGTAGAGGAGCTAGGTAACTGCATTTTAGAGGGATCACTCTGGCCTTAAAAGACAAAGAACAGTCAACAAGGTGACTGACATTTAGGAAATATCACTCTTCTAAGGAGGGAAAGAGGTAAATACCTCTGTGTTACTATTCTGTGTGCTGGGGAATATCTATCAGGACAGTTTTCGGCTGAGAGAGATGGCTGCAGGAAGCAAGAAGACCGTAACACACGTAATCACTGAAAGTATTATATTTTAGATGGAAACATTTCAACTTGGTCTCTAGTTAGTTGGCCCAGGATCCATAGCTCCCTGCACTCAATTCTACAATTTTTGAGGCTGACCTGAAAGGGTTTCCTAAGTGACCAGAAGCTCAGTGGTAACACCCAGCCTCCGGGTCTCAGGTTTCCTTAAGAATCCCCAGAACTCAGGTCCCTTCATCCTACATCTGACACAGCGAGACGGGTGAACCAAAGTAGAGAAGTCGGGACATTTTTTTTCTGAGCCCACAACTATCAATTCTTAGTGGCAGAGGCTTTTTGGCTAAAACCCCTCAACTGGGTTCAGGAGGTCCCAGGGGAGCAGCCAACTGTTTTCTGAGTACAGCGGGTCCCCTGCCCATCCCCTCCCTGGGGGATGCTGCAGCCAGCTTCCTTCCACCAGACGCTGAGGTCCCACAATGCCCAGTGTCCCTTCCTCAGAGCCCCATAGGATGATACAGAAGTTATGCACATAGATGTTTCTGTGAAAGGAAAAGGAAGTGAGGTAAACACCTGTCTGACCCATTCACCGGCCAGCTAAGGAGAATTCTTTCTTTTGAGCCTATCAGACAGAAATGGGACCCAGGAGAGTGAGGAAGTAATGACTGAGCAGCCCATTCCAGCTGTGAACGGAGGAAGCCTTTGCCAAATACAAAAAAATATTGGCAAGAGCAGGCCACGAGACAGTCCTATCCCTGTGGCCTTGTTGGGTTTGGTTTTGTTTTTTATGTGCCACTGAGGGCCCACGATACCAGTAACAGTAGCCAACAGTCTCTTATTATCGACAGAGCATGGTGCTGGGGGAATCCTTGACAAGTCTATCATCTCACACCACCCTCGCTGAACAGCTCAACCAAATATATCTGGCTGCCCAAAGCAACACGTGCCTTCCCCCCAAAGCACACAACCTGGCCACACAACTGACCTTTCACTGCAAAGTCTCATTCAGTGGGATTAACTGCATTTACAAAATTCCTTTCCAAATCACAAAGCAATGTCAACATTTTAAAAAACGTTTATTCTCCAAGGTCATCAACCTGTCTATGGTTATTCTCCGGCCAATTTATCTTCCTGCTGTTGCCATAGATAAAACTATTTTTAGTGCACAACTGGTTTGAAGGCAGATTTTTTTTTTAATTTTATAACCCCTGCTGGTTGGCATCCATAAATGCCTCTCAGAGCTTTGTTTATCAGCTGACAGAAATTACTCTCCCACCTGTTTTTTTTTTCCCCTTGAGAGATTTCAGATAAGAAGGAAGTACAAATTGTAGGTGGCAGCTATTGAACAAAGGATAACTAGTGACAGTCTGGTCTGGCCATACCACCCTGGTGGCTGACTCAGAGAACTCCCTGCTCAGTGTCAGCTGTCAGCGCCATTTCTGGTTGGCTTGAATGCCTGGATCAACACATCCTGGTTCCCCTGCAGTCCCTAATTTGGTAAGCTCTTTGGATGAAACAGAAATGTTATTTTAATGGCTAACTTGTTACTGTTCAAGACCATCACTTGTCCAATATCTCAGAGGAAAGACAGAACAATACAGAGTTTATTGAAAAACTTTCAACTTAGGGAACACTTTTTTGCTTTTCACTTGTTGGGTCTACAATTTTATTTTCAAGGCATCCTGTTCTTGTTTTTCAAAAACATAAGTGTTTTGCCCTAAAGCAGGTCCAATACACCACTGTTATACAGTATATGCCAAGAGTCCCATTTAGAAGAATCATATTTCCTTTTTTCAGTATCTCAATGATATCAATTGCCTTACAAAGTCCCACTCATCCTGCAAGACTAAACACAAATGTCTCCTACAGAGGGAGGCCTTCCTCAGATGCTTCAAGAAGAACCTTTTCTTTTAGCTTCTACACAACCTTGTCAACACTCTACCCCACTGTTACAACCATCACTTTGTATATGGTAGTCTGTGACAATGTCTGCACCCACAGTTAGAGTGGACCCCAATATCTAGCCCTGCATCACACAGATCTATAAACATTGTTTAATAAATCAATTAATCAAAGATCATAGTTTACACACACACACACACACACACACACACACACAGTACTTGTGCCACTTGCAAATCCTGAGCAGAGCTGGAAGTCATAAAGGGGACCCTAGAAACTTAAGATATCTTCTTTGCAGAACCTACCCATGTGCTCAGAGCAGCCCTACACGGTCTGATTCAGGGCGCAGACCCCTTCAGTCCAAAGTATTTCAGTTGTCTTATTCAAAGAGCAAAGCCTTCTCAGTAGTGCGTTCATTGTGCCAGACACCACAGCACTTACAACTAAAGAAATACTTGAAAGTAAATATTTGATTTAAAAAACTTCAGAAAAGTTACCTATTATACTAGTCACATTTCATCCACCCATTATCACTTTAGCCACCCAACTAGTACCCACTCTGGAGGGGGACCTAGAGAATTTAATGCAATCTGGTCCCATGTATGACCCTGTCCAGGCTCAGGGCTAGCTTTTCAGTGACTTCATTCTTTCTCAGTCATAATTATGTTCCAACTGAGAAGGATTTCCCAAAAAAAAAAGGCAAATACCCATCTTGGTGTAAGGCTGGGATTGTGGTTGGAAACCCACTTGGACCTAATGGGGATCTTTCTTCATGAAGCTAATGATTGGACAACCAGAGTTCTGGCAGCCCTAAGTGGTGCACGTGCACATATCTGAACCCATCACTTGGCCCAGACCCAGGAGTAACACAGAGTCTTTCTTCCAGAGCTAAAGAAAAACAGCATTGAAGACGACTGCTAGTCACTTGGTTGAGGTATACAAAATCAAATAAGCACATCTACAAGGCTAGAAAACAGATAGGAGTACCAAAGGGGGGTCCCGGCTTGGACTTGCCTACTTGTTTAGCTAAACCTAGGGGAAATATGATTAGAGAAGTCTCAACCTCAGAAAAGTACTCGCCCAAATGATGAGTAGTGAACATCATAATGAACAGATGAACCAAAAAGGCACAAACCAAAGCCCTGGCAGTATGCTCTGAGGTACCAATCTTGGAAGAGATATGAAATGGGAACGATGTGGCTAGCATTTCTTTCACAGAGCATCTGGAGAGATGAGAAAAGATGCAACAAAGATGGCAAAGAAACATCACTTCCAAAGGGCAACCTAGGTGAAGATGGTGCCCACTGTGCTAATACTTAAGTCAGAAAGAAGAAAGCAGTTTGCATAAACCCAAGTCCCACAACTGGGCTCCTAGGTGGCCAGCAGCTAATTTCTACTCTGTATTGATAAAAATGAAGCCTACCTAGATCAAGCGCACTCCAAATCAGTGTCACTCTATCACGAGTGGGGACAAGTGGCCCTTTCTTTTCATCATTGGAAGGAGGAAAGTTTGGGTGTTAAAGACATTCATTACCTTTGAGTCTCAAGATAGGGACAATGCAGAAAGTTTCCCTTGCTTTTTAAACTGGTGCCACCAATACACTTGGCTTGATAGGCGAGGCAGGAAGGGGAGGAAATCTCTGGGAATTCCCTAAAGTCCCCTAAGCCCTTCGAGCCAGTGCGGCGCCTCTGGGCTGTAGAAGAGAAAGGTCTCGTTCCGAGCTGAGACAGGACCTAAAATTGAGTCCAGGTGGGGTGTCAGGGCCAAGGGACCGGTTTCCGTGCGTCTCCATCCCCAGACCCCGACAGCCGGGCGGCCTGGACAGGAAGCGGGACAGCTGCTACTCACCCTTCTGTTGGGCGCCCCGGGAGCGCTGGAGCCGCCGCTCGAGAGCAGCGTGACTGTGGACGTGGAGCGCAGCATCCCTCAGCAGCGTTGGTGGCGGGCTCGGCGCGGTGCTTCTCGCGAGTGGAATAAGCCGGGGGCCGCCCCGCTGGAGGCGCGGAGGGTGGGGAAAGCGCAGGCCAGTAGCGCCGGCAGGGGCAGCGCGGGGGCGGGGCTGAGGCCCGGCGGGGGAGGAGCCGGGGCGGGGTCCCGCACTCGCCTGACTCGTCCAGCTGCATTTTCTCCCGAGGGCGCAGACCCAGCCCGTGTTGGTCACCTACCTTCCCCCACGGCTCTGCGCCCTCCCAGGGTCAGTCCCGGGGCGGGACTGAGTGCCTACCAGGTGTCCCTTCCAGCAGCCAACACAATCCACGGGCCCCTATCCTGTGGAGTTTGCAATCTGGTGGGGATACCGAAAGATAACTGGTGTCGGTGCTTTGGTAGAAGAGGTGATATCCGTGGGAGCTCACAACGTGGCCTTAGGAGTTAGCCTGGGTGGGAAAAGTCTTCCCAGAGGAGGTGATGACTAGCCTAAGACCTGAAATACAAGTAGAAGCAAGCCAGGCATTGAATATTCATCACAACTGTTCATATTTATGTAATGGTTCCTGTGACCCCGGCTGCAAGTACTTTTCCTGTATTACCTCATTTAATCCTCACAACCACCCTTTGAGGTAGGCACTATTATTGTCCTGTATCCCCATTTTGCAGATGAGGACATTGACTCACCAAGAGATTAAGTAACAAGGCAGGGGCCCCACCGGCTGGAAAGTGGCAAAGCTAAGATGGACCGCACAGTCTGACCCTAGTGCCTTGCTTATCCACTCTGCTGCCCCCCCTAGCAGAGGGAGGAGGCCAAAAGAACTGGCAAGCGCAAAGATGGTGGAAGGCAAGAGAAGGTTTGGTAGATTTTTTAGGAACTGAAAATACCACAGTGCAAGGGGCAAATGGTAGACAAGCAGCAGAAGGGCGCCGGGCCAGATCATGAAGAACCTGCTGTGCTTTAGCTGAAGAGTTTGGCCTTTATCCTGAGGATAAATGTTTCTCAACAGGGGAAGACAATCCCTCTCCACTCACCCTTCAAAGCCCAAACACTCCCTCCCGACCAAGCTCTCCAGGACCCTCCTGCCCTGAACACTTACACCCATGAACCTCGATGCTTTTTGAGACCATGTCTTCTCAAAAGAAGAGTCATCAATGTGTGTGTCTGTCCCCTTCCCCCACGGTGAGCTTCTGGAGAGTGAGGGCCCAGCCTCACCCTGCTCTGAATTCTCAGTGTGGCACCAACACAGAAGATACTCAAGGAACGTAAGAACTGTTGCTGAACAGAATTCCAGCTGATCCTCTGAGATTTGCTCTTTCTGCGGATGAGGAAACTGAAGCCAGAGTATCTAAGGGACTTTCCCAATGTCACACAGCCTGTGCTTTAACATCTCTGTCATCATCATCACCCCAGCTATGTCTGCATTCTACAATACTTGCTTCATCTGCCTTTTCTCATCAAAGCCTCACCGTGACCAGAAACGTGGATACTGTTATCATCCCATTTTACAAATGAGGGAACTGAGACCTAGGGGCATTAGGTTAACTGGCGAACAGCTGGGACTAGACCTCTAATCTTCTAACTCCAGGTCTACTTTTTTTTTTTTTTTAAACTATAGACCTCCGGCATCTTCCTATCCACCCACCCTTCTAAAAAGAGGTCATTCATGAGAGGTCTTTCCCCACGTCATTTCCATGAAGGCCCCTTTTCTTGGGAGAGTTGTATGTGACTAAAAGATGGGTCTGCCTTTCAATAAAACGTGGTCACTGTTGTGCTAGTTTCGGTGTACAGCACTTCAATAAAAAATAAAAATAAAAAATAAACAAAAAGTTGTCAAAACACAGCTGTTGAAAGCCAATATGGGTTAGAGATATCTGCATGATTTACCTCAGTAGAAAGAGGCTAATGATTATTGCTGTTATGTTGCCTTGAGGTTCTCCTTTCTAGGAAATGGGCTGCTGTTCAGAGTCAAAATAACCTGGCATCACCGATGTTTATTTATATTATGGCAAACACCCAAGTGATCACTCAAGATGGAGTCAGCATTTGAGAGAAAGGGTGGGGCATGGATTCATTTCTCCATTATCCAAGTTTTTTTCATACTGTTAATCCTTTTTTATACTCTATTACATTTCATTACAAAAGCAGCAGACTACACGTTAGCTTGTGAGCTCTTGGTGGGAAGTGGATCTTGTTTACATCCCTGCCTGCCCAGTGGCTAGAACAGTAATTGGCATGTTGTAAGTACACAATAAATATTGAATGAGTGAAGAAATGATATTACAGAGTAATTGGCATGTTTCAAGTGCACAATAATGTTGAATGAATGAAGAAATGATATTACAGGGAGTTCCCTGGCCGTCCAGTGATTAGGACTGGGCGCTTTCATTGCCATGGCCCGGGTTCAATCCTCGGTCCGGGAAACTAAGATCCCACTAACCACACGGCATGGCCAAATAAAGAAAGAAAGAAAAAAAAAAGAAATGATATTACAGAGCAATACTTCAACTCACTCATGGCCAAGCAAAACTAAAACTAAGACCCTTACTAACCCAGCTTCTAAGGTAGGCGGGGGTCTCCAAGCAGTTTGCCAGCTGAAGCAGCCAGAGCCCCAGGATTGTCCCAGCCAGGAAAGTTCCCCACGCCGGCTGTCACTAAGGGCTGCAGGTGGTGTGGGTGGGCAGATGCCAGGCTCTGGCTTATGACACAGCGCCCCCATGCCAGGCCAACACCTAAGGAACTTCAAGAGAGAGGGGAGTGGGAGCCCCCAGAAAGTGGAAAAGGAGAAGAAGGAGGAAAACAGGAAGACAAGTAGGGATGGAAAAACCAATGAAAAGGTAGATCTGGCAGAGAAAGGAAAAAGTCAAAAATGAAGTCATAGTCTAGGAACTAGGACTTCTATGAAGAGTTCTGGGAGAAGAAGATCAAAAGGAAGGATTGACCCTTTTTGAAAGAGGAGTCAAAGGCCAAGCACTTCTGCCCCCACCAGAAGTCCTCCTGGTCTAGAACTGTGAGTAGGAAGAGGGCAGACGTGGGGGGCAGGGATGGGGCTCTGGTAGGGACAGCCTCCCTGCTTGCTCCCTTTCAGCACTGCCCCAGCCTACTCTGGGCCCTCCCTGAGCACTGGTGACAGCGGAGTGCCACTGGACTGGAGGGAAGAGATGCTATAACAGAACTCTCAGCCGCCACCCATTCCCATCCACAGTAATAGCCACATATGCCTAAAAGCTGTCCTAAATTTCTCTGCTGAAGCACAGGTCTGTAGAAAATTCTAGATGTCTGTATCAACACCCTTCATTTTCTTGAAATCAGTCACTAGATTTCACCTCCTTCTCCCATCCCAGCTCCTAGACTTCTCTCTTATATGCTCCAGCTTCTGCTTTCTGAATTGTCTGTGTTACTCTCTACAAAACCCTCTCGACTCTCTATCGGCATCTTTCGCTGAGGAGCTTATGATAAAACCCATTTCTCCAGCAAAGTCCTGAGCGGCAAAGACTACCTTTATTTCTTGGCAGAACCAATCAGGAATGGAATCACTGAGCAGGACACAGAAGAGGTGAGCCCAAGCGATGCCTGGCTTGCTGGTATTTTTGCCCTCTGCACTCTTATGTCTCTGAGGCTTCTCTTTTTTTCCCCCCTTCCATTCAGGTGTCACAACATCCCAAAGTCCTGGCATATTCCCGTTCTGAATGCCAAACACAGGCCAAACTTTCACAATACAGAAAGGACGCATTTCCAACCCAAGGGCAAGGGTATTGAGTTACAAAGCTCCTCTGGATAAAGTAGAACAAGAAACACCCCATATTCACCGGGTGTCTGAGAAGCAGAGAACAGGGCCTAGAGATAAGGAAAGCAGACTGAGAGGAACCCAATACCCCAGCCAAGTCACCCAGATACGCAGAATTTATAAACCTGTCTAGACGCAGGGGCTGGAACCTGCTGCTGACCCACCCTGGGGAATACAACTCACTGAAGACGATCCTGTGCTTACCTGTTAACTCATGGATGAATGTGCAACTGGCAGGCTAATAATAAGTCAATTCATTGAACAAATAGGTACCAAGCACCTACTATGTACAAGGCACTGGGGACATAGAGAGGAGTAAGACAGACCCTACTTTCTGGGAGCTCAACATCAATTTGGGAAGAGAGATGTGACCTTAGCAAAGTAAAATGCTAGCAAACACTTATACAGCACTGTGTTCAGAGGCTTAAAATACATCATCTCACTTAACCTTTCCAGCAACTCAGTGAGGAAGGTGCTATTATGTCCCCTATTTTGCAGATGATGAAATCACATCACAGGGAGGTGAAGTAACTTGCTCATGATACCAGCGCTAGTAAGTGGTGGAGCTGAGCTTTATCCTGAGTCAAGACGGCTCCAGAGTCTGTGTTCTTGACAGCTCACCTCCTATACTGGGAGAGGAGCCAGACTTGAAGTGTGTCCAAAGCACTCTAGTGGGCAGAGGACAAAGGAATCCAAGGCACTGAGCTGCAGAGAGACGGAGGGCTCCTCTGGGAAGGCGGCATGGAAGCTGGCACTGCAAAATGAGGAGGGAAAGGTCAGGGCATTCTAGACTGGGAGCCAAAGGAAACAGTGAGGTCAGAGGGTCCGGGAAATGTGTGTTAGCCTCTCTAGCTTGAATCTCAGAACAAGAGGGAACGGCTGGAGACAAAGCAGGCTGGGGTTAGACTGCAAAGGGCCTTGAATAAAGTTGAGAATCGATCTGCAGGTGATGGGGAGCTAGTGAAGGTTTGCGAGCAGGGCAGTGACATGATGGGCAGCAGAGAGGAGTATGGATGGAAGGCAGAGACCGCAGGGCGAGTGCTTTGGGGTCTATGGGAATAGTATGGATAAGAGATAAAGAGGCTCTGAACAGAGGAGCCAGCGGTGGTGGAAAGGAAAGGAGGGGATGGATTCGAAAGGCAGAAAATCAACAAAACTTAGTGACCAACCAAAAGTTGGAGGATTTTTGTGAATTGTACTTTATCCTAGTGAGTAGTTGATCAGTAGTGCCATAGATCCCTAGGGGAGGAGAATCAGTAAAGAAAATGGATGGATAAAGGATAAGTGATTCCCTTTCTTAGCTCTGGGGCTTTGTCGTGCGTTAAACACAGAGTCTGGACACCCAGAGGAAGGCACCCTCCTGGCTTTTCCAAGTAGCCAAATGGGCTTGTAGTAGAAAACTTGCAGATGCAAAGGTGGAAATCTTATGTATTTATTTTTTCAGGAAGACATCCTGGTGACTGTCTTTAAGAGGAAGCAGGCTCCACCCAATGTCAAAAAAAAAAAAAAATCACAGAAGGGAAAGAGTAAGTCAGGTGAGAAATGTTAAAGGAATTAGGGGCCTTCCTGAGCATATGGTACAAAGAACGTCTCCTTTTGCCACCCCTGCACCTCCTTGAGTGATTTAGGAGTTTTGTTCCAAAAGATACTGACTTGGTGACTGGTCAATAAATCCTGTTGGGACCAGTAAACATATAAGTAATACCTGTATTTGAATCTATACCGAAAATAAAATCACTAATCTACAAAAAGGAATTTTTTTTGCTTTTTTTTTTTTTAAGTAAAAAAGCCCTGAAATGTTTCTATGTATACTCATGTAGAATGGCTGATACATCTATTTATGCTATGACCACCATCTTAGGTGGGGAACGAGTTTTCCCAAAAGCAGACTTTGAACCAAGGATCCATGTGCAGGGGATTATTGAGGAAGTGCCCCCAGGAGAAACCAGGAAGGGAGTGGGAACTCAGAAAGGGGAAGAAGTCAGCAACGGCACCATCTTAGGTAAAGTTCCAGATCCAGCCTGATCCCACCGGCAGCTCTGGAATGTCAGTTGCACCTCAGAGTTAGTCCTGCCTCCAGACAA
The DNA here is from genome assembly GCF_028564815.1 of Eubalaena glacialis. NCBI lineage: Eukaryota > Metazoa > Chordata > Mammalia > Artiodactyla > Balaenidae > Eubalaena > Eubalaena glacialis. The sequence continues at coordinate 78,004,722 of NC_083717.1, forward strand.
AAGAGCTGGGCTTTCGTACTCCTACAATAGTCTGTCATTTTCTCAAACGGGGTAGAGGGCAGAGGAAGTATGTAGCTCACAGGCACTGTGGCACTCCATAGGGGCAAAGAACCTCTATGTCCCTAATAAACACAGACTATTAGCATCAAAGCTACACGCAAGCTGGGAAACAGACACACAGAGCTGGTAAAAGACGGCTGAGAATATTTGGGTGGGCACCAGCTGTGTCCACTATATCTACATAAAATATGGATACATATACAGATACCGAGGGGTATACAATACATCACTGCTCAGAGCAAAGATTTCTGGAACAGCAATAACCTTAAACCACTGTATGGCCCAGAGAGTCTGGTACAAAACAGTGTGAGTATAGAGAGTCTGAAAGGGTCAGAGGAAGGAACACTCAATCTACTGATACAAGAGGCAGGATCCCCAAATTCAAGAGGCTGGAGCAAGGAGCAGAATCTGACAAGATGGAATGCAGCAAGAATACATCTACGGTCCTTACCTTGCATCCAAAATCAACAGCAACACCAACAGAGGACACAGGGGACCAGGCTCAGCAGTGTCATGTACTAAGGCTGTCCGTGGAACTCAGCTGGGCCAGTAGATCCACAGAAGCCCACCTCTTTATGACCCAGCACATGTCCTCTAATTTCAAGATGACTTCAGAGGAAGGCAGGTTCTGGAACCAGAAAGGCAAAAGTCCTCACTGTGCGGTGCTGGACCATGCCTGGGAAGTGGCCTTCAGTCCTGGTGCCACGGTTTAAAGGAACAAGGACCATCCAGATGATTTCAGAAGAACACGACACAGATGATATAAGAACTTGACACTAAATAATGAGATTCAGGTGGCAGAACTGGGAATATTGTCCCTAGAGAAGAAAAGACTAGGGTTGGGGTTGGGGTTGTGGGGGGGAGGGTTGTTTGGTGACTTCAATTCTTGAAAGGCTGGCACTGTGGCAGAGTGGTTAAACTTGTTCTGTGTAACCCAAAATGTAGAATGGGGCCCAGTAAGAGCTACAGGGAGATGGAGTTCAATGCAATCTAAGAAATACTTTAATAGCCAGAGCTAGCCAAGGAGAGGGGATCAAGGAAAGAAATCACTAAGGGTGGAAATGATGGGCAGGACCAACTTGTGAGGCAGGCAGGGCATTCCCCATCACTAGAGTGTGGCTCTAGTGGGCTCCCCAAGCCCAGCTGCACAGTAGAGCCCCTGGGGTCTTGGTAACAATATATTTCTGGGCCCTGACACTCTGATTTAGTGGATCTGGGATGATGCCCAGAAATTCACATTCTAATAAGCTTCCCAAACTTCTTCTTATGCCATCAGCCAGCATTTGTTCAAGGACCAGGGTGAAGACATCTCATCAAGGATGACTAGAGAGAACTCAGGCATCAGGTAAGGAAGGGGGCATAGAATAGATGCAGTTAGTCCCTTCAAATTCTAGAAATGTGTGGCCCTGGGATTGTGGAATTCTAGGTTTTGCATCAGGGAAGTCAGTCTGAGGAACAGTGTTTAACAAAGGGGGATTCTGGAGCCAAACTAACCAGAGTGTCTATTCAGGCTCTGCCACATATTAGCTGATGGGTCCTGGGTACATCATCTCTACTCTCCAAGGCTTAATCTCCTCTCCTGTGAAATGGGAGATAATAGTACCACCTCTTAGAGTCATTATGAGGCTTGAATGAGAGTATAAAATATAAACAATATGACTATAGTATGTCGTGAAGTCCCTTCTAAAGAAAACTATGGATTGCCTGGCCATGTGTGGGGTAATGCTGGGTGTAAAGAGGATGGAACACTCCTTTAGATTTGGAACAACTTCTTCAAAGCTAGTACGTTGAGTGTTCCATACCACTGCTAATGTAAGACATTTGGAAAACAATAAAAGCGATTCTTTCCCTATATTTGGTTTGCTCTATTAAGAGAGATTAATAAAGAGAACTTATCTGCTCTTAGCACGTAACAAAAGAGGACCATATAACTTCACAACAAAACAGCATTCATTATTTTTTAATCCTAAGAAGACCAACAATACTCCTTAACATTATTTTCTGCCTTTATACCTCTAATGAACTCATGCAAACAGGCCTCCTCTCACTGCAGCTGCTGAGGCAAGTATACAATTTACTATAAAACATGACATAGGGATATGAACAGTTACTTCTCTAAGTTCAGTTTACACTGCCCCAGGTATCCATCTGGCCCCGTCCTGCCTGTGGGGGTCTTTCTGATACACCACTAGTCACTCCAGGCAGGGCCTCTGTATGTGACTGTGAAGGTTGTTCACAGCAACAGGACTTCAGGCTGTAAGAGGGACTGTCCCCTTGACAAGCTGTGCCCCCAGCACTGAGCTGTGTCTGCTAGAGGAAGGGATGCCATTTCAAATCCACACACAGCCATATGGGCTGGTGTGGCTCTGCCTGGAATGGGGGGGCACAGGGACTCTATTTCTGTGCAAAATCCCTCCCCCAAAAAACCCCATTCCGGCCACAGCCCTCCCCAGTTCAGTTAATTAGGACTCTGTTCTTCTAGTTGCTCAGGCCAAAATCCCTGGAGTCATCTATGATTTCTCCTTGTAATCTCATAGCTTACATTGTATCTATCTGGCTTTACCTTCAAAGCATCTCCAAAACCTAAACCCTTTTCATCAGCAACATTTAAGCCACCATCGCCTCTCCTCTGGATCCTTGAAAGAGCTTCCTAACTGGTCTTTCGCCTCCGCCCCCTCTAGTCAGTCCATCCACAACACGGAGGCCACTGTGATCCTTTTAAACCCACACCCCTCTGTGTAAACCCTTCCAGTGGCTTCACAGCTCTTCAGATAAAAGCCCAAGTCTTGAGCACTCAGTTTGTGTCTATCTCCCCTAACTAAGATCCAAGGTCTAAGAGGGCAGGGGTTTTCATCTGTTTCGTTCATTCCTCTAATCCCAGTGTCTACAACAGTGCCTGGCACAGAGCAGACATTCAGTAGATCATTCTACAGTGAGTGAGTGGTTTTTTTTGCCATGGTCCCCAGGGCTGCAGTGTGTTCAGATCAGTCCATTCCAGATCCCAGCCCCTCTGGAGAGGGGTGCTGTTGGGATCCATTGCTCACAGACCTGGAAAAACATCTGCTCCTGGTCCAAACCTCCCCTGATGTGCTTACTTCTGCCTGCCCCCTGCAAGTCATCTCCTCCCCCTCCCCTTCAAGAGCAAATGTCACCAATCTCCCAGTACGTCAGGGCTTTAAGGAACAAAAGCACTCCTGATTTGGACCTACACAAAAGGCCTTGCAGCAGTGCAATAGAAAGGTTTAGGGAAAGACCGGGGGAAATGGAAAAACAGTTACAGGAGTAAAAACAAGGGAAAAATTAATCACTCCATCAGTTATGCTGTGGCACACCTTAACACTGGCTTGCACTCACTGGTCCCCATGTCACCCTCCTCCAGCGTGAGTGAGCCCCTCATGGCAGAGACTACTCACTCATCAGAGCAGGCATCTGTGGCCCAGAGACGAACACAATGCCAAACCCCCCCCAAACCCTGCAACTGGCAGAGGAGCAGAGGGGAGCGGAGGGCCTGGGGGGCTGCAGCATCTCTCCCCCGGACACACTGGCTCTCTGCCTTCCACACAGAATGCCAGGGCAGCCCCTACCTCATCAGCTCTCTCAGCTGGGTCACATCACCATGACCCTTCCTGAGAGCCACTCAGCTACCCCTGTGCCTGTCAGAGCCGGGAGCCTGGGGAGTGAGTATCATGGTGCTATGGGTTTTCAAGTCCATTCAGGGTGGATAAGACGGGGTCAGACAGGGTTTGCTACAGGGGCAGCAAGGGAACTTACCCCAGCTGTAGGCGCTGATGAGGAGACTGGGTTTAGCTGAAAGAGGAGAGGCTAGGCACGTAAGCAACTTGTGGTTGCACCCCAGGTAGACTGAGCCCAGCAACAGGGAATCCCAGAAGAGGCCTGGGAAGCACCAGGGTGGCTGCCAGAGAGCTGCGGGGCTACAGGCAAGAAGCAGGGCTCAGTACAGATGACCAACATGTCCCAGTTTGCCTGGGATTTTCTTGGCTTTAGTACTGGAAGTCCCATGTCTCAGGAAACCCCATTAGTCCCAGGCAAACCAGGACCAGAAACAGGGAGCACCGCCACACCCCAGTGTGCAGAAGGGACACTGCGGAGACACAGAACAGTGACGCCAGAAGAGTGACCCAGACAGGAAAGCCCAGTTGTAAAACACAGGATGGATGAGAGAAATTGAGCTCAGAAAGAGGTGAGATTAAGTCCCCTCAAGGAGGTTAAAAGGTATTCCATTTTTAAAAGTTTCTGCAGACAAGTGAAACCAGGCAGATACAGGTTAAATGAAAGAAGGCAGATTTAGGATAGGACTTATTGCCCTCAAGTAGCTGGAGCATCTTCCAAAGATAACTACCTGTGCAGTGCTTCTCCAGCTTAACTGACCACAGGACACGCCCTGCCCATGGCATAACTAATACAAGCAGCCCACAGGACACTAGCAAAACACAAAACTCAGCCGGAGAGACCCTGCTCTAAGGCAACTTTTTCAGAAAGCTGCCTTATCTGGAAAGAGAAGTTCACACAGAGTCTGATTACATGGGTTAATAATTGTCCGGCCCCGAGAGGCAGGTCGAAGGGCAAAGTCGCCGTTCAAGACAGGTCAGCGGAAGTTGAGCCCTGCTGTCTCCAATACGGTGCTGGGTCTGGAGTCATCCATTTATCAGAGGTTAATGTACTGAGGCTTAGGACTGTTAACGCTGTAACAAGTGCCCCAGCTGGAAGTCAGCTTATCCAATAACCCTTTCCCCAGAGAAGGGAGAGGCCCATCTAACCCCGGGAGTGAAGAGGTGAAGAGAAGCCAGCACTAAACACTGAGCAGGTGCACGATAGGTAGAGCGCCCCCGATGGTGCTCTACGGCTTCCACGTTTACCTTGACCATGGCTGGAGAAAAGCAGCTGGATTTGATCTGATAGGGAGTAGGGAAGTACAGAAGGGTCTGGAACCACACTGAGCCTTGACGGGCCTGACACCAGCAAAGCAGGCTCACTGTGGGGAACCTTGTGGAGGACTGCTGGGGCCCTTGGGGGAAGCTGGGTGGCCGTCTTCTTCAAGCACAGTTTGCCTTCCCATGGACAAGTCACTGTTAGTAGAGCCCTTGAGTGAGTCTTCAAGGGCTCATGTTTAAGTTCTTATTAGGTATGAGGTATAGACCTACCTGAGGAGAGATGGAGAGACCAATGGACTGGAGGCCAGGAGACCTGGGTTCCGGTGGTGGCCCTGACCCTATCTGCGTTCACCTGATGTCACGTCATCTCTCTGGAGCTTCATTTCCATGTGATAACGCAGGGTTTTTGGACTGGATGTGCTCTAAGGCTGCTTTTTAGCTTTGACGTTCCAAAAGCATCAATAAAATGATGCCAAACATTTCTTTGTTGTTATGTATTGGGGTTATAAACTGCCGTTTCCCCAAAGTTGTAAGCAGTTTAATCTTATAATAGGTCAGGCCTCTGTGGCACTGGGCAGAGTTGCAGGCTAGATTCCTGAAAAAAAGTAGATACATGTCCATCACTGGATGTTCAGATCACAATGCAGGAGGAGACACCTGCACAGGAGTCCTACACCCTCCACATCCTATAGCCTAGCAGCCTTGGAACACGGCTTTCCATGCTTCCTGGAACACGGTAGGTACCTTTACACTTCCATGCCTCCACATGTCTTGGGCTCCCTGGGACACATACTCTGAGGGAGGCTTATGTGCAGAAGGGTTTTGGGGGTACATACCTCTCCTGGAGTGATGGGAGCAGGATTGGTAGAGGAAGGGGCTGACCTGAGAGACCTCGGCTGAGCCTGTGGGGCTGATCCTCTGCAGCTGGGTTGGCCCTTCAGTGTTGTGTTCAACTGACGCAAGGGGGCCAGCCCTTTGTACTCACCTAATGACCAATCCCTGGATTCAGGCTTCCCCTGGGGAGGGAGCCTAACATTGGGCAAGGCAGCTGGCTCCAGCCAAGGGCAAGTCCGTTGAGCCATCAGCATCCATTGCTCCCGGCAGCTGGGGGAGTGAGAGGGTGGTGCTCAGCAGCCTGCAGCATCCACCACAGTGCCTTTGCTCATGCTCCTCCCGCCCCTTCCTTCCCTCCCCAGCTTCGCCCCTCCATCACTGCTGTTGCAGTGCTTCTCCCAGTGATTCATCATTCTTTGCAGCCCTATTCCTCAAGGGTAGGGCTGCCTTATGCATCTCTGTTGCACCAGTCACGTGGTGCCTGGCAGGCAGCTGGAAGGAAATAGAATATATTGAATAAGAGTGAGGTCTCTGCATCAGACTATGAGTTCAAATCCCAGGGCTACCCATTGTGAGGGTAATCAATTTCCTTCCCTGAGCCTCAGTTTTTCAACTTGTAAACTGGGAGAAATGGCAATTATCACTGCCTTTTAGGTTGTGAGGATTAAATGAATGATATAAGTAAAACATCTGGCACATGGAAAGTACTTAATAAAGGAGCAGAGCAGAGATGGCTGTCTCCTGGAGCCTTTTCTACTGCCTATTAGCAAAGGTCTAATTATTCAGTTTTAGGAGGGGAATGGAGAGGTGGAGGAGCTGCAGGCAGCTGTGAGCATGAGAGGGCATCCTGGGGGAGGCGTGCGGGGGAAACGAGGCCAGAAGTTGGGGGGTGTGGTGGTCAGAGCATGGACCACCAGGAGGACCCTGAAATGGAGGAAGGAGCTGAAGGGAGGACCCAGGGCAAGCTCAGGCTGGCTGTGAGACCTGCGTCCTGCTTCAGATGTCATCATTGCCTTAGTCCTTCATCAGGACGTCATCTTCACAAACATCTCTGAAAACACTGTCTCCACAGTATACATTATCTCCCCCAAACAACATTCTCGGCAAATAAGCAGACAGACATATCACCAATGCCAGGCATTTCCTCCCTCCCCAGTTTACATTTCAGGACAATGTGTTTATTACTGTTGCCTCACAAGGGCCACCCTATAGACCTCTGAAAATAGGAAACAGCCTGATAGAGGGGGCTGGAGGGCCTGACTGGCCCGCATCCTGTCTCCCACAGGGCTAGGCCCAGCTGGATACCCCAGGAGAAGCCCACTTCCTCCCCCTCCATCCTCTCCCTCAACAAAACCATCCAAGAAAGAAACATGTTCCTGTCCTACGTGAAGACAGACCTTTGTCCTGCCTGTATGAGGGTGAAAGGGAAGGTGCACCATGCCTGGACACTTTTAACTCTCCAGCTTTCCTTGCAAATTTCCACACAGGCCCCCAAACGTGACTCTGTTCAACATGTTTATGTTTGCAATGTGGGTATTTTATTTTGTGTTATGTCATTTTATTTCATTTTTCTTAAAACCCTACCAGTGTACAAACAAATCTGAACACGCCATGACTTAAAACCCCTTACAGCATCACTATTTGTTATAAATACTTGACTAAAATAAAGCTGCCCTCAGTTCAGCAGGCCTGGCATATCATTCAGGCTAGTTCAAAATGAGGATTAGAATAGAGCCCAACTTCAGCCAACTAAAAACTAAAGTAAATTGCACTACCTAGCAGAACCACATATTTTCATTCATTCGTTTATTTAGCCATCTATTCATTTAATAATTCAATGATAAATGTATCAAGTACATCGTATGGTATTGTATTGAGTACTTTCAAGGTGCCAAGTATTGTCCTAGTGCTGTGGGAAATGCAAGGATGCATTAGAATCATCCCCTCCTGGAGAAGCTTACAGTCTAGAAGTGGCAGTGGAGAACAGGGACCAGGCTGCATGAAAGTATTATTCATTTGGAGCCCAAGACAGTAGCAGAAGATGTGAGGCAGGGAGAATGGCGGGGAGGGTAGCTGGGCTGGCCTAACACTCATATATACACAGAACCCTGGTTGCCATGAATTTTGCTATTAAATTTTACCCCAAATTTTTAAATGTCACTGAAGCATTTTAAGCAGAGGAGTTCCATGGTGACATGTTGCCATCAGACTGTAAGTGGCCCCTCAGTTGTATATCCCCAGTCATCAGTATGTGCCACATAAAAGAAGCTCAATACAGTAAGTCCCCTACGTATGAACCTTCAAGTTGCCGACTTTCAAAGATGTGAACACACGTTCACATGTCCAATCACGTAAGTTAGTTCACGTGTCTGGAGTACATTGTCACGTGCATGCATCCTCTAAAAGAGGTTGTGCTTTTGTGTACTTTACAGTACTGTATAGAGTACAGTAATACAGTATCTTTATTTCAAGCCCAGGATGTCCAGAAGCAACAGGGTAGACAGAATTGAATCCAGCAAGGAACCGGAACCTGTGCCATCAATGTCAGGAGTGAGTGATATTGTACTTTTCAAGTACAGTACTATAAGATTAAAAATGTTTTCTTTATTTTTGTTTGTTTTTTATGTATTATGTGTGTGAAAAGTATTATAAACCTATTACAGTACAGTACTATATAGCTGATTGTGTTAGTTGGGTACCTAGGCTAACTTTGTTGGACTTATGAACAAATTGGACTTAACGAACGCACTCTCGAAATGGAACTCATTCGTATGTAGGGGACTTACTGTAACTATTTGTTGAAGAATGAATCAGTGCATGAAGATGTTCAAGAATAGCAGAAGAGATGGAATCTCTAGAGATGAGAGGAATTAGGACCTTGTGAAGTTGGGGAAGTGATTGGAACACCCACAATGAGAATCTAAGAGATAATAAGCAAACATTGGTTAAAATGACTGCTAGGCTACTTAACATCATTAGCCATCAAGGAAATGCAAATAAAAACCATAATAAGATACCACTTCACATATACTAGGATGGCTATAATCAAACAGACAGATAATAACAAGTGTTGGCAAGGATATGGAGAAATTGGGACACTCCTACACTGCTGATAGGAATGTAAAATGGTGCAACCACTTCAGAAAACAGTTTGGCAGTTCCTCAGAAAGTTAAACAGAGACCTAACATAAGACCAAGCAACTCCACTCCTAGGTACATACACAAGGGAAATGAAAACTGTAGCCATTCACAGATGTGTGCACAAATGCTCATAGCATCATTATTCGCAGTAGCCAAAAACTGAAACAACTCAAACGGCCACCAACTGATAAATGAATAAACAAAATGTGGTATAGTCATGCAATGGAATACTATTTGGCCATAAAAGGAAATGAAGGGCTAATAGATGCTACAACATGGATGAATCTTGGAAATATTATGCTGATTTTAAAAACCTCTTCTCAAAAGACCACATATCGTATGGTCCCGTTTACATGAAATGTCCAGAATAGGCAGATCTAAAGAGAAAAAAAGGTGTATCCACTATGGAAAACAGTATGGAGGTTCCTCAAAAAAATTTTAAAAGAACTACCATATGATTCAGCAATACCACTTCCGGGTATTTATCCAAAGAAAAGGAAAACACTAACTTGAAAAGATAAATGCAACCCCATGTTCATAGCAGTATTATTTACAATAGCCAAGACATGGAAACAACCTAAGTGTCTATCATCTGATGAATAAAGAAGATGTGACATACATATATATGTGTGTGTGTGTGTGTATGTATATATATATATATATATATATATACATACACACACACACATATACATATGCACACACACACACACACACAACGGAATATTATTCAGCCACAAGAATAACATCTTGCCATTTGCAAAACATGGATGAACCTTGAGGGCATTATGTTAAGTGAAATAAGTCAGACAGAGAAGGACAAATTATCTTACTCATATGTGAAAGCTAATAAAACAAAAACCAAGCTCATAGATACAGAGAACAGTTGGGTGATTGCCAGAGGAAAAGGTTGGGGGGATGGGCAAAATGGGTGAAGGGGGTCAAAAGGTACAAACCTTCCAGTTATAAAAGTCAGGTGGAGGCTTCCCTGGTGGCACAGTGGTTAAGAATCCACCTGCCAGGGCTTCCCTGGTGGCGCAGTGGTTGAGAATCTGCCTGCCAATGCAGGGGACACGGGTTCGAGCCCCGGTCTGGGAAGATCCCACTTGCCGTGGAGCAACTAGGCCCGTGAGCCAAAACTACTGAGCCTGCGCGTCTGGAGCCTGTGCTCCGCAACAAGAGAGGCCGCGATAGTGAGAGGCCCGCGCACCGCGATGAAGAGTGGCCCCCACTTGCCGCAACTAGAGAAAGCCCTCGCACAGAAACAAAGACCCAACACAGCCAAATAAATAAATAAATAAATAAATAAACTCCAATCTCTTTAAAAAGAATCCACCTGCCAATGCAGGGGACATGGGTTCGAGCCCTGGTCCGGGAAGATCCCACATGCCGCGGAGCAACTAAGCCCATGCACCACAACTACTGAGCCTGTGCTCTAGAGCCCGCGAGCCACAACTACTGAAGCCCAGGCGCCTAGAGCCCATGCTCCGCAGCAAGAGAAGCCACTGCAATGAGAAGCCCGCGCACCACAATGAAGAGTAGCCCCCACTCGCCGCAACTAGAGAAAGCCTGCGCAGCAATACTAAAAACCATTGAATTGTACACTTTAAAGGGGTAAATTATATGGTATGTGAGTCATATCTCAATAAAGCTGTTACCAAAAAGGACACACTGACACACATATTTGTGGATAAAACTTTTACACACACACACACTGATGGCCAGGCCATGGGGAGGCCCAGTAGGGGAGTATGGTGACTCTGTAGCAGAGACAAGCAGTCTAATTCTCAGGCTTTCTCTGAGCAGCCCAGGCAGCCAGGGGAGAAAGCAGGTGAAAAGACAGAGCTGATAACAACTAAGGAGAGCTAATAGTTGCTGAGAGCAACCATAAATCAAGCACTATAGAGAGCTTTACCCACATCATCTCATCACATGTACATGTACATACATGCACATACATAATTATATATCACATCCTTCCCAGGGAGGTAGGTGCTCTCATAAACCCTAGCTTACAGATAAGGAAATGAGTTCCAGAAAGATGAAATAACTTACCCACAGTATCACAAGCTGTAAGGAAGGTGCGGAGACACAGGCCAGGCAGCCTGCCCCTGAGCACAGGCACTTAATTCCTGATCAATGCCGCCTTCCCCAAGGGTGGAAGTCAAGGAGAGTGGGATGGTAGCGCACTGGGAGGTGCCTACCACAGGTGCCTGTGGTCTCAAGGAGCATGAAGAACTGGTTCTGTGAGTATGCCAGTGGCGTGCAGAGCTGCAGCACAAACTAAGGAATTTGTGGTCACCACTCTTAGTTCTTGGTGATAAGATAATTTAAAGCTTGGTACATTCCAAGGTGCGGTGTAAGCAGGGCTGATCATGGGGGGTTGGTCGTGGGGCTTTGACAGTGATGATAGGTTGCTGATCATCCCAGATGGAGAAATAACTGACGTTGTCCAAATCTCAAAATTCTATGAATTTCAGAGGGATGTATGTGCCAAGGACATATCCTTGGGGGAAAGTTAAGGGAAATTCTATCACTTACCAACCAAATGTGGAAACAAAACATGCAAGAACCAGGACCCTGGAGGACACAATGACTTCTGTCAGAGCTTCCTAAACTTTCCATCACCAGGGGCATCTTGCCGTAACATTCTCTAAGAATAGCACATTTGGAAAAACTTTGTCTATCCCGTTACATCTTAATGAATAATTAACTTTTCAACATTTTCATAAGTCAGAGAGACTTACAATTAATTGCTAGTTAGAGCTTCTGATAGTTGAGAACACCAGCCTTGCCTGGCTGGGCTGCTAGAAGCCTCGAGCCAAGAAACACTGATCTCATTGGCCAAGGCATCAGTACTTGGGAAGCTGTAGACTTTCTTTCCATCAAGCTTTCCAGAGTAGTGGAATGGCCAGGTCCCCTGAGAACTTCTGCAGGCCCCTAAGGGTACACGAGTCTTCTGTCAGGAACACTGTCTTCACCTTGTCTCCTGTGGTTAGGGCTGGCTTGTCACAGGCAGAGTAGAGAGGGGACAGCTGTGGATTTTACCAGCGTTTGGGACCCTGAAAAACAAGGTGCTGTTTAACACTAAATGGAAGCTAAGGCATCGAGATTGCACAAACACCTCTCCCCAACTTTCTAGAGTGATGCCAAGCCTGAGTGATTTTGTTCTTTTCAATAAAGGCAATGTGTTAGGTCTAGAGTCTAGATTGGTGATGTCCAATAGAAATATAACGTGAGCCATGTTAGTAATTTTTAATTTTTCTAAGAGTCACATTTTTAAAAAGTAAAAGGAAGAAGGTGAAATTCATTTTAATAATATATTTTATTGAAGCCAACATACCCCAAATATTATCCATTTCAACATTAATATTAACATTACCATTAATAAGAATAAAATAGTAATGAGAAATTTGGTATTATGGGGATACTAAGTCTTCAAAATCCAGTGTGCATTTTACACTCAGAGCATATTTCAAGCTCTCAGACTAGCTACACTTCAAGCTCTCAATAGCCCCATGGGGCTAGTGGCTATACAGCTAATAAAAGAAGGAGCTTGAATTGGGATGCCTTCCTCAAACCCCAAGTCAGTGCCATTTATGCTGCTTAAGCCCTGTGTTTGTTCCAACACAAGTAAACGACTTCTCTGCAGACAGCCCTACAGCTTCCCCAGTCCAGCCACCCATGCAGGGCATGGCTGCCTGCTGATGCCTGGGATCTGCAGGGACATCCCAGGACCAGCAGGCCGCTTGGGGCAGACAGGGTCCAGGGCCCTAAACGCCATTCATTAGATGGCCCCTTTCAAGCTCCTAAAAGAGCATGTATTTCCCACTGGGGCCTCCCATCTGACTTTCCAGAACTTGGCACTCAAACTGGGTTTATCTCATCCCCTCCCAAGCGCTCCCCTCAGGTGCAGACTGAGTGGCTGCTTCCTCCCCTGTGAACTGGGAATCAGACAAACAAAGCAGACACAGGCAGGGGAGCATATAGAAGCAAAGGAGAGAAAGAACTTTCAGGGTTCCCTGTGGTGCCCCTGCTTCAAGTTCCCTGCCCTCTGGCTCTGTGAGACATCCCTCCTACCCCAAAACAAGTTCTCCTTGTCACTTACAGTAATCCCCGCGGGATTACCCCAGCCCATATGCTCCTGGATTTTGTAGATTATTGGATCAACTGTACAAACAAACTCTAAAGAAAATCAAAGTCCAGAGGCAAATAAGTACAAAGAATTTATCTTGAGAGGAAAAACCGGGATTGGCTTCAGATAGAATCAGGTTCAGATAGTGATTCTGCAACTACTTGCTGTTGACTTCATTAAAAAGAATTTAAAGTTATACATATGCATGGTTTTGAAAGTCCAGTGGTTCTACAAGCTTTTTAATGAAAATGAGCATTCTCCTGCTCCATCTTCTACACCCTGATTCCCTCTCTAGACACAACCGCTTTTAGCTACTTACTCTGATATTTATCTCTGTATATTCAAACACGACACTTACATGGCTATATCTAGATTGTGTTTAGATTTTAGATCTCATCTATTGGTTTTCCAAATGGAAAGAGGTTTGGGTCTCTTAAATCTCCCTGCCCACTTCCCCTCCTCCATTCTCCAAATACAGCCATATTATAATTTTGGTTAAATCAATATTCAGTGCTTACACCCCATGGCCATGTGATTATTAGACCATAAGGTGCACTACATATAGTAATACATTCTTTCTGAGACAACTTTGTGTTTTTCCTGGAGTTAACAACTGTCACTTTTTCTTCATTTAACTTTTTATATACTTATTACTAACTCATCACTAACTTTCCTTCAAAAGTAGCAGTCTTTCAGTACAATAAAATTCATCTGGTCCTGTATCAATGGCATCCTTTTCTGGAGACAGCTCCCACCCAACTTCCTGAGCCCTCCACACTCCTGCACTTGCCTGGACTGGTGGTTCTCCAGGCCAGTCCCACAGCGCCACCCTGGGTCTCCTCTTACCTTCGTCCTGGGGGATTCTCCAGGTATGTTTCCTGGGATGGATCACCAGCTTACTTTATCTTAAGTCTTCCTCTTCCTAGGATAATCTTCCAATTTTGGAAACACCCAAGGGTAAAAAGGAATTAAAATTTTCAAGATTTGGCTTTTTTTTTTTTTAGATTGGTTATTTGAGATTTTTCTTGTTTTTTGAGGTAGGCTTGTATTGCTATAAACTTCCCTCTTAGAACTGCTTTTGCTGCTTCCCATAGGTTTTGGATTGTCATGTTTTCATTGTAATTTGTCTCTAGGTATTTTTTGATTTCCTCTTTGATTTCTTCAGTGATCTCTTGGTTATTTAGTAACATATTGTTTAGCCTCCATGTGTTTGTGTTTTATACGTTTTTTTCCCTGTAATTGATTTCTAATCTCATAGCATTGTGGTCAGAAAAGATGCTTGATATGATTTCAATTTTCTTAAATTTACTAAGGCTTGATTTGTGACCCAAGATGTGATTTATCCCGGAGAATGTTGCGTGTGCACTTGAGAAGAAAGTGTAATCTGCTGTTTTTGGATGGAATGTCCTATGAATATCAATTAAATCTATCTGGTCTATTGTGTTATTTAAAGCTTGCGTTTCCTTATTAATTTTCTGTTTGGATGATCTGTCCATTGGTGTAAGTGAGGTGTTAAAGTCCCCCACTATTATTGTGTTACTGTCGATTTCCTCTTTTACGGCTGTTAGCATTTGCCTTATGTATTGAGGTGCTCCTATGGTGGGTGCATATATATTTATAACTGTTATATCTTCTTCTTGGATTGATCCCTTGATCATTATGTAGTGTCCTTCCTTGTCTCTTGTAACATTCTTTATTTTGAAGTCTATTTTATCGGATATGATTTCCATTTTGATTTCCATTTGCATGGAATATCTTTTTCCATCCCCTCACTTTCAGTCTGTTTGTGTCCCTAGGTCTGAAGTAGGTCTCTTGTAGACAGCATATATATGGGTCTTGTTTTTGTATCCATTCAGTGAGCCTGTGTCTCTTGGTTGGAGCATTTAATCCATTCACATTTAAGGCAATTATCAATATGTATGTTCCTATTACCATTTTCTTAATTGTTACGGATTTGCTTTTGTAGGTACTTTTCTTCTCTTGTGTTTCCCACTTAGAGAAGTTCCTTTAGCATTTGTTGTAGAGTTGGTTTGGTGGTGCTGAATTCTCTTACCTTTTGCTTGTCTGTAAAGCTTTTGATTTCTCCCTCGAATCTGAATGAGATCCTTGCTGGGTAGAGTAATCTTGGTTGTAGGTTCTTCCCTTTCATCACTTTAAATACATCAGGCCACTCCCTTCTGGCTTGTAGGGTTTCTGCTGAGAAATCAGCTGTTAACCTTATGGGAGTTCCCTTGTATGTTATTTGTCGTTTTTCCCTTGTTGCTTTCAATAATTTTTGTCTTTAATTTTTGTCAATTTGATTACTATGTGTCTCGGCATGTTTCTCCTTGGGTTTATCCTGCCTGGGACTCTCTGCGCTTCCTGGACTTGGGTGGCTATTTCCTTTCCCATGTTAGGGAAGTTTTCGACTATAATCTCTTCAAATATTTTCTCGGGTCCTTTCTCTCTCTCTTCTCCTTCCGGGACCCCTATAACGCGAATGTTGTTGTGTTCAATGTTGTCCCAGAGGTCTCTTAGGCTGTCTTCATTTCTTTTCATTCTTTTTTCTTTATTCTGTTCTGTGGCAGTGAATTCCACCATTCTGTCTGCCAGGTCACTTATCCGTGTTTCTGCCTCAGTTATTCTGCTACTGATTCCTTCTAGTGTATTTTTCATTTCAGTTATTGTATTGTTCATCTCTGTTTGTTTGTTCTTTAATTCTTCTAGGTGTTTGTTCTTTAATTCTTCTAGGTGTTTGTTCTTTAATTCTTCTAGGTCTTTGTTAAATATGTCTTGCATCTTCTCGATCTTTGCATCCATTCTTTTTCCGAGGTCCTGAATCATCTTCATTATCATTATTCTGAATTCTTTTTCTGGAAGGTTGCCTATCTCCACTTCATTTAGTTGTTCTTCTGGGGTTTTATCTTGTTCCTTCATCTGGTACATAGCCCTCTGCCTTTTCATCTTGTCTATCTTTCTGTGAATGTGGTTTTTGTTCCCCAGGCTGCAGGATTGTAGTTCTTCTTGCTTCTGCTGTCTGCCCTCTGAGGATTTGGCATTTCTGAAGTCGTCTTGGTGTTTTGGATATGTACAGAATTCTAGGTATGGAGAAGTAATTCTCTCTCCGAATTCTGAAGGCATTACTCCAGATTTTCTAGTTTATATTTTGTTTTTCTTAAGAAGTCCGACACTATTCTCATTCCTAATATCCCCTTCCCTCCCCCTGGAAGATTATAGGGTCTCCTCTTTGCCTCTAGTGGTCTGAAATTTCACGATTACATGCCTTGTGTGGATCTGTATTCATGCATTGTGCTTGGTGCTCTGTGGAGCTTTTCTGTCTGTACATTCATGTCTTTCAGATATGGGGAAATTTCTCAAATTATGTCTTTGACACTTTTCTCCCCTCTATAATCTCTGTTCCATCTCTATGGAACTCCTATTATTCAGATGTTAGACTGTCTGGAAGGATCCTATAATTTTATTATGTCTATTTTCCATCTCATGTATGTTTTTATTGTTCTACTTTCTGGGTGATTTCCTTAACTTTATCTTCTCTTTTTCTTTCTGCTCTTAAACTTTGAAGTCCAAGGATTATTTCTGTTTTCTGAATGTTCCCTTATTACAAACTCCTGTGCTTGAGTATGTATTCTCTGGGGGTCAACCAATCACAGGACCTTGGTGTTGTTGCCCAAGGGTTGTTTCCTTCTGCTAGCTAGACTGCCTGTCTCTTCCCAAGTTCCTGTTGTTTTGATGGGGCACTTCCAGTGGGGACTCTCAACCCTCAGCATCTTTAAGTTCTATGTCCTGAGCCGGTCACCTTCCGCAGAAAGGAATCCTACAGCCTCCTGCCTGGAAGATATCAACCTGGCTGCCAGTGCTCTTGGAGCAGGGTGGTGGAGGGGCCGGTGGTCTCACCATTCAGCATATAGATTGTAGCTCAATCCCCAGTGTAGCGTAGTGCCCTCTCCTCAGCTGTGCAACTGCCCAAAGCCAGCAGCTCCAGGGAACCAATGTCTAGTCTTCTGCTAGGATGAAAGAGGATCTGTGCAAATTTTCGAGAAATCCTATATTTAGCCCCATCTGTACCATTTTCAGAGGATTCTTCATACTTCAAGCTTCTTTCAGTCTGCTACAATATACCATTCTCTGGTCTGTTAAATTGACACATGTCCATCTCTTTCCAGCTTTCCAGATTTTATTGCTATTGTTTACTGTCCTCTTCTACTGCTGTTGTTTTACAGCCATTAAAAAAATCTCTTGAATGTGATGTTTTAGCAGCATTTCAGGAAGGAGTAGTAGCAAACTAGTGCGTTCAACCTGCCACGTTTAACCAGAAGTCTCACTGTGTCACCTGGGCGAGCTACTTCATGCTTCTAGGCCTCTTCTTCCTCATCTGGAAAAGGCTGCCAGTAATACATACCTCACGGAGCTGTTTTAAAGATAAAATAAGGTGGGGCTTCCCTGGTGGTGCAGTGGTGGAGAGTCTGCCTGCTAATGCGGGGGACACGGGTTCGAGCCCTGGTCTGGGAGGATCCCACATGCCGCGGAGCAACTGGGCCCGTGAGCCACAACTACTGAGCCTGCGCGTCTGGAGCCTGTGCTCCGCAACAAGAGGGGCCGCGATGGTGAGAGGCCCGCGCACCGCGATGAAGAGTGGCCCCCGCTTGCCGCAACTAGGGAAAGCCCTAGCACAGAAATGAAGACCCAACATAGCAATCAATCAATCAATCTTAAAAAAATAAATTAAATAAAATAAAATAAGGTAATATTTGTAAAGCACGATGTATGGTTTCTGGTACATGATATGTACTCAGTGCACAGAGTTTACTCTTTTCAGTTACCAGATCCACCCTGAGAAAATGGTATGCAACACAGCAAAAAAAAAAATTCAGGTTAGGTCAAGTACAACTTCCTAAATTCATAAAAATTAGATCCTGGAAGTAATTATTTGTCAAACATGTCATCTTTCCACACTCATAATATAAGAATATGGTAGACAGTCACATCCTGGGTCATTTTAGGTATAGTCCTTTTTGGAAGCAGAACTGGATGAAATGACCTCTGAAATTATAAGAGATCATCTCTGATGAATAAATATCACAGGGAAATAGAGCAATGGTAATATGGCAGCCCACTGTTCCTGGGAATTTGAATTGCTTTATTTCCAGGCTGGTAGCTCGTTGGAATATTAGAACTCTCTGAGGGATGTAATGCTAGGATAGGAAACAGATGGACTGCACTAGTAAGTGGTGTTAGGGTAGTATTGCAAATGTGTATTTGCATTTAAGCTAGAAAATAAATTTGAATTTAAACAAGGAACACCCAGCCTTTAGATTAACCACAGGGCCTTCAGGAACTGGGATTCTAGACTGCTCAGCCTTTGGAAACACACAGCTCTCATAGGAGTTGTTTGAAGGGGGTTCATCCATAGAATCTGATATCTTTTTTATCCAGGGTGAGTTGAAAAAATGAAAAGTTCATACTGAGAATACTTGGGAATATAGAAACTTTGGGGAGTGAGAGAGACAGAAACATGGCCTTTCTGAGGAGTAATCATGCCTGACCATTTTCAGAGGGAATTAACATGTACATTGGTGCTGATGTTAGGGGAAAAGAGTTGTATGTAATTTATAGTTAACGAAAAAATATTTGACAAGTCTTCTGCAAAAGCTCTCCTTTTAAAGAAACCATGGCTGTGAGAACGTTCTCAGGCATGGAGAACCAGCTTATGGGCAAGAAGGAAGGAGTGCTCATAAATAGGAATTGTCCTTGTGGAAGAACTGTCAACTCCAGAGGCATCCAGATCCTGGGCCTCACACCCCTCTTTCGCTTTCTTTAAAATTTTCAGTTATTACATATTCAATGTTTTGGAAAATTAAAATAACATAAGCAAAAAGAAAAATTCCTTGAAATCCTGCCACCAATCTTAGCTTTTTCATCAATGATCTTTGTGTATGAGGAAAAATCTAGAAAAATTTGGCTTGAACATGGCACTACCTTCCTACAGCAATGCCAAGGTTATAACCCACGCATAGAGGGGGAGTCCTCCAGGGCCGGGTTTGAGAGGGCCTCCACAGCTACTCTATTCTCACCATTACGGACTCATTTGTACTGGACAAATATGAGGACACAGTGAGTCCCCGATGAAAGGTCAACATCTTGCTGGCCATTAACACACCTTAGCAGGGATTACTGTGCTTTAATAAGGCCAACACCTTTGAAAGTAGAGCCCAAGGCCCTGAAGGAAGGGGCTTTGTTAATTACAAAGGACTGTATGAAGAAAGTGTTATTATTGGTCCAAAGCAATGGAATTCTAGGTTAAAGTGTGATAGAGCCTCTGCACTGAAGTCACTGGCCTCATAGGTTACCAATACCAACAAAAGTCAGGTACCAGAAGGGAAAATATGAGTCACGAGGGACAATTGTCTAAAGAACATATGCAATCATGACACATGAAGACCTAGTCAACCTGTCTTGCAGAAAGATAAGAGGATCACAGCCGAGTTGAGAATTTCCTGCATGTGGAATTGTGAGCTGGGGAGACACTGGGCCAGTTGGCTTGTGACTTGCCTGGATTTTAGAGATTGTCACGGTAACTGCAATGAAAAAATGCATGAAACCCTCCTCCAAGGCTGGTGTGATTTTAAAATTACACAGCCTCTTTGGCAAACAGCTTGACAGTTCCTCAAAAGGTTAAACACAGAGATACGTTATGACCCAGGAATTCCACTCCTAGAGAGAATTCCACCCAAGAGAATTGAAAACATATGTTCAAACAAAACCTATACACTAATGTCCGTAGTAGCATTACTCATAATAGCCAAACAGAGACAACTCAAATGCCAATCAACTGATGAGTGTACAAACAAAATGTGGTATATTCACACAATGGAATAGTATCAGCCATAAAAAAGAACGAAGTACTGATACATGCTACAACATGGACGAACCTTGAATACATCATGTTAAACTGAATCAGACACAAAAGACTACATACTGTATGCCTCCATTTATATAAAATGTCCCAAATAGGCAAATCCATAGAAACAGGAAGCTCATTAGTGGTTGCCAGGGCTGAGGAGGAGTGACTACTAATAGGTATGGGGCTTCTTTTAGGGGTAATGAAAATGTAAAATTAAAAAGGTCTTAGCCTCCCTCCCAATACACCAAATATGTATCAGCAAATAGTGTGCAAGAAAGGGTAGGGATCTAGCAGGATGGAGCAGCCTCCATGGGAGACTTTTCCACAGTGAAGCAGCCAGTGCCATTTTTCTTTAATAACTGACAATGAATATGTCTAGTCATTTTCATGATCATTGGACATACTGCATAGAAGGAGCAACAGAATCAGAGGTGTGGGACCAGCTCCCAGGCTACCCCTCTGGCTTTGGTTGGCTGTTTCAGGAAGGAAGGAGGCCAACTCCATGAGGCCCCACCCTGGCAGGTGTGTGAGCAGGCAGAGAAACCAGGAAACACTGGCGCTGATGGAAGAGATAGAACCGTACCCAACCAGTGGCTGCTGTCACAGCGCTGAGTCCCTCTCAGCCATGCGAGGAAACAGAATGGAGAAAACCCAGCCTGATGACAGGAGCCTTTCCGCTGGGTCTCTTCCCCACCAATCCTATCTTCTGCTGACAATTTTACCCCTGTAGACACAGCTTCTAGCAAAACACCTGGCATATGTGGGAGCTCAGTGAATATTTGTTTAATGAATTAATAGCAGCATCACCTATGACAGCAAACAAAAAAGAAGCAACTTAAATGTCCTACAACAGACTACTGATTTGTATACATTTATGATATCTCTGGCAGGTTATATAACAGTACAAAAAGTATGATTCCAAACTTTATAAAAACAAACCTGTATATAGAGAAAAAGCCTAGGCAAATATACAAAATATTAAGTTATTTCTAGATCGTGAAACCAAGGGTGACTTTCCTTCTCCCCCTCCTCATCCTTCTCATTCATATTCATATTATTATTATCACTTACCTATCTGTATTTTTAAATAAAGAGCATAAATTATTTGCATAAATGAAAAAGTTAATAAAAATTCCACTTGCATGCAAAAAAGGCATTTGACACAATAATTCTTGTTTTGGGATATTACTCCAAGAAAATAATGCCAAATACCAAAGAAAATAATGCCTACAAGAATTAAGTAAAATGTATTTTCTATACATGATAGAAAAATACATAGTGATTTTAAAAGATATTCATGATGTTCAAAACATCAGATGTTCAAAAATGTTCAAAAACACTAGAATAATGCTTTAACACATTATGGAATGCTATTGATAATAAGTAAATTAACTAGGATAAAAAATAGCTGGTATGTGATCTCAAGTATATAACAAAGGAGAATAAATATCGTAAGCAGACTAGACTATAAAGAACTAGAGAAAAACCATCAGAGGGAAAATAAGGAGCCATTAGCAGAAGGCATAATTGACTCTTTGCCCTTTGTTGATTATAGTTCACTCCATGTGCCACCTTTGACCAGAACAGGGTGGATTCTTTCTCAGCGATTCACAGATTCACGGAAAAACCCGGCAGACTTATTAGACACCCGGAGGCGTGGCGGAACGCGTCTCACTCAGGACGGCACCTGGCTACCTCCAGCCTTGTGTCTGGGTCAGGGCTGTTCTCTGCCAACACAGCAGGCCGCGCGCCCCTGATTTGAGGACATCAGGTGGACCCCGCGGCCACAGCCTAACCCCTCCATTCTGGACCCCACGGTTCCCTTTCCAAGCTCTAGGTCACCTCATCCTCAGAAACTTTGTGGAAGTGACCTTGAACGTTATCATATATACTCCGCTCCCCAGGGAGAGACTACCTGAGGAGAGATCTGAGGGCCTGGCGGAGAGTGTTTGGGGTGGGGACACCCTGGGGAAGGAACGAGATCCAAGTCACCAAGCACTCCCTTCTACAAGGCGTCCTTGCGTGTTGGAGAGCTGGGTGTCGTGGCTGTTTTGGGTGGCTATTCAGTAGCTAAGGCCTGCATCGACGGCTCAGGGAAGCAGCCCCGCGCAGCCCCGGCCTGAGGACTCCGCTTTGGCCAGTGTGCGGACTGTGGTGCTCTCTGCTGCCACCCAGTGGATCTACTGAGAAAGGTCAGGTAGGAAGTTTAATCGGGAGGGTCTCAGTGTGGTCCCCAGACCAGCAGCATCAGCATCAAATTCTTGGCTGTCCCGGAAATTCTGGGAGTGAGGGCAGCAGTCTGTGTTTTAACAAGCACCCCCTCCCCAGTTGATTCTGATGCACACTTAAGTTTGAGAAGCACTGGCTTAGACTAAGTAGTGATTTGCACCCTGAGATGCATGAAACGGATAATAAGAGATTTTTCCAATGGGAGTAGCTAATTTTCCTTATTAATGATCAAGTGTCATAACTTCTATAAGAACAAAGTTCACCAGCCACTTTAAAAAACTGTTCATCTCCTTCTCAGAAAGGACAAGGAGGCATAAAACCCAACTCCTCTGTTCTTTGTCCAAAATCTTCTGTTCATAAACATCCATTGCTTTCCTATTTCTGGGAGTGGCATTCGAAGTCCTCCAAAAATATGGTCCCAAACCTCTTTTCCAGCCTCACCTCCAATCACTCCTCCACTTCATTTATCCTAGATTCTAATGAACTGACTGATTCTCTGAATCTTGCCTGCATCCAAGTGTTCACTTTGTTCTTTCCACCAAAGACACATCTATCTGTAAGATTAAAATCTTATTAAAAAATGCCCTAAAATATTGCACCCATTTTTAACACCCTCTCAGACGCCATTTCCTCCATGAAGCCTTCCCTAATTAGCCCAGCCAGTAAGGACCTGTCCCATCATGAACCACCAACACACTTCATCTATACCTCTTTTTTAGTGCTTTAGACCCTACTGCTTTTTAGTTCTTAGTGGACATTTTTTATTCCTTTAAGTCCAGGGACTGAGCCCTACTTATCTCAACGTTGACCAGTGCACAGTAGGTGTACGGCAAATGCTCTTTGAAAGGTGCAAGTGAAAAACTTTGGTCTCTCACAAAATAGTAGCTCACAAAAAATGCTGGAATTCAAATCAGTACGATGCAAACATTGCGACATAAAGGTAACTGAGGAGCCCCAGTTGACCAGGTGACCTGGGCTAGGCTGGGAAGACAAACCTTGCTGTTGTCCAAAGTCCTCTGTGGGACTCCACCACTGGTGGGCGGGACCCTGGATACCCAGCACCCACTAATCTACCACATCATAGCCAGAAGTTGCCACCAACGCCCCCTGCTGGCCACCACAGTGGTCATGCTGGGACTCACAGCAGGTAGCCCCGTGAAGCCTTCCATCCCATCAGCCTCTTAGCCCCTTAAGGAACCCACCTGAGAACCCAGGAGCCCTGAGAAAACTACACTGCTGCAGCCACCATTAATACCTGATTGGGAATGCAGCCTCCAGCAGACCCTGAGCCTTTGGTCCAAATCTCCTGTTGCCATCTTAGGAAGATGGTGTTGACCCTGTAATTTCTCTCCTCCCAGGCCACTTGCCCAATGATCCCCATCCTCGCTGCCCTCCCCAATAAGTTCCTATATTTATGGGTTTGACCATGTGGACTTGCTAGAGGAGAGATACCCATTGGGCCTGACACAAGCTGGGGCAGAGTGCCTTTGAAAGAGAACCTGAAAGCCGGGGGGCAGTCAGAGAGTAAGGAATCAAGGATCCTCAGAGAAAAATGTGTAAGAAGCAGAAGATGATCGCCAAAATAGAGAAGAAGAGATAGTGAGGCCTGAGTGGGCAAATGGGAAAGGACAGTCCACGCAGTAGTCTGGGGCTGACTCAGCCGTGGCCTGGGGCTTGAGCGTGTAGAGTCCTAGGAGTGTCCAGGCATAGGGATTCGGGTGCCTGGCTCCCTTTGGAAGGCCTAGGCCTCTTCAGACAGACCTTGGCCTCTTATGTTGAAGCTCCCTCATGTATCTGACACTAGAGTCACTGAAAAAAACCCCAACTTTGTGGGCAGCCTTCTTTCAGGGTCACCTCACTGACCCATGAGTCCCACATCCTGGATGTAACCCTTGGATGAGCAGTCCAGAGGCAGGTCTCCTTTACTGTGGGGAAGGAGTCAGCCTGGGTCAGGGGTGTTCCCAGGGCTCACACTCTCCTCATCACCTTTTATAAATACCCTCGAGTTGCTTTCATTTACTTTTCTGTGAATGTGTCCAGTGGGACACACATAAATTCTGGATGAAACATTGAAAAGCTGACTTGAAAGAAATAAAGTAAACGAGAAAGAGTGTTTGCCCCTGGGTAGAGAGTGGAGAGATTGGGGTTAAGGATGGAGGACTTATTTTTTACTGTTTTACTTATTTTTCTACTTATTTTTCACTGTTTTACTCTATTATACTGTTTTCATTTTTATCATCTGCCACTTAAAAAACAATTAATAGATAACAATTAAAAGGATAAGAATAGACAAGTCACAGGAGGACATCTTATAAAATAAACCCATTGACAATACAAAAGGAGACTAACCTGACGAAAGAAGTTATTCTATTACTCAGAAAGAGAGGTTAATTAGCAAAAGTGAGGGGTGGGGGACCCGGAGGGACGGCCACATCTGTATATTGTTGGTGTCTATGCAAATTGGTAAACCCTTCTGAAAAGCACTTTGGCAACATTTATAGAGAGGTAAAGATTTCTTTTTCACTTGATACCCCAGTAATTCCAGTTCTGGTTATCTAGCCAAAGCAAATAATTTGAATACGAAAAAAACTACAGATACAAAATATTCACTGTAGGAAGGCAAAATTTAGGATCCTAGACATCCAATAATATAGGGATGGTAATTAACTGATGTGATTCATGCAATTCGTTGTTATGCAGCATTTTTAAAGAGATAAAGGTTATCTATTGTCAGAAAACATGCTTATTCTAATGTTAAGTGACAGCAAAGCATATATAAACTCACATCAATACTGTGGGTATAGTTATGCTTACAAAAAAGCATAGGAGGGACTTCCCTGGTGGTCTAGTGGGTAAGACTTCGTGCTCCCAATGCAGGGGGCCTGAGTTCGATCCCTGGTCAGGGAAGTAGATCCCACATGCCGCAACTAAGAGTTCACATGCCACAACTAAGGAGCCCACCTGCCGCAACTAAGGAGCCCACTGGCTGCAACTAAGGAGCACATGTGCCGCAACTAAGGAGGCTGCCTGCTGCAACTAAGAGCCAGTGCAACCAAATAAGTAAATAAATATATATTAAAAAAAAAAAGATACACGCACCCCAACGTTCAAAACAAAAAATGCATAGGGGGCTTCCCTGGTGGCGCAGTGGTTAAGAATCCTCCTGCTAATGCAGGGTACACGGGTTTGAGCCCTGGTCTGGGAAGATCCCACATGCCATGGAGCAACTAAGCCCGTGTGCCACAACTACTGAGCCTGTGCTCTAGAGCCCTTGAACCACAACTACTGAGCCTGCGTGCCACAGCTACTGAAGCCTGCGTGCCTAGAGCCCGTGCTCCACAACAAGAGAAGCCACCACAATGAGAAGCCCATGCACAGCAATGAAGAGTAGCCCCTGCTCACCGCAACTAGAGAAAGCCCGCACGTAGCAACGAAGACCCAATGCAGCCAAAAATAAATAAATAAAATAAATTTATTTTTTTTTAAAGTATAAAAAAATACATAGGAAAAAGACTGGAAGGAAATGTGCTAAAATGCTCAGGATGGCTGCATTAGGCTGGCAGGGTTATTTTCCATTTTTTTGTTGATACGGTTACTCTATTTTATATGGAAAAATAAATATGTAAAGAAAGAAGGGACATCTTTCAATCCCTCTACCTGCCAAGCAGGAGCATGGGTGAGGCCTCTTGGCAAACTGAGGTATGATCTTATTTTTAGAAACTTCTGGCTAGGAAATGTATACTTAAGGAAGAACAAACACCATAAGGCATGCCTCTATTGACAAACGTTCAAAGTGCTATTCCTGGTGTGTAAGGATTCCAGCTCCTGGAATGTTGAAGTTAAAAGGAAAGTTTACCCAAACTTTAAAATTTCCATGACTTGTACCTTACTGCATCTCATGAAATAAGATCCACGTCACTAAACTCTTTTAAAATAAAATCCAAAAAGGAGAAGAAAAAAAAAAAAGGAAAGTTTACCAAATGATGTTCACATTTTGATCAAGTGTCCAAATAGAACATGGCTAAACAAACATGGCCACTAGCACCCAGCTGGCCCTGAATAAGGTGCACAACATCCCTCCTCACCCATGTGACCATCCAGGAGGTTGCAAGCACAAGGGCCCACAAAGGCAGCAGCCAAGGAACAATGGCAATTCCAGGCCAGAGCTGGGTGTTCCCAGGGATGATGGAGGATGCTGTGCTCCTTGTTCTCCAGGGGAGGGAGCCAGTGAGACCCTGGTCTTTGTGAGCCTTCAATTAGACATGCGAGCACCACAGGCAACTCAAAATGCCCCCTCCCAAACAGGCAAATAACTAGGTGTTCCCTCAGATCAATACTATTCAGTATTTGTTCAGCATATTTGAGGGACAAAAGGCAGCAGTATGCTGGGTAAGGAAGGGGAAAGAATATCTCTGGGGCAGCATAAGGTCTCTTCTCCACCGTGGAGGGAAGGTAAGCTCAGGACACCCAAGCCTGGACATCCCAACTCAGCCAAGCCAAGGCTCTGCCTCTATCTGGGTTCACCTTTAGAAACAGCTTAGTCTTCAAACCATTAGGCAATTATGTCCCCCTTGTGGGGTCTCATCCCTCCCCAGTGCAGCTATTAAGGTCCTGACTTCCCGTAGAGTATTTAAAACAATTCTCTAATAGTCTCAGCTCCAGTCATTCATTTATCCTAGATGCTCATGCAACAAACTGGCTGATCCTCTGAATAGCGGTTGCCTTTGGGAAGGAGAAAAGGGAATGAGGCAGGGAATGAGAGACAAAGGGGGAAACTTTTCTTTCTCTTATTTAAAAATGTGAAGCAGATATGACCAAATATGAACCACTATTAATTCTTGGTGGTGGAACACAAATTTCTCAACAAAATAAACCAGAAGTCTTCAAATGGAAATTCTAAGACACAATGCCATGCTGCATTATCTTGCCTATTTCTGTCTTCCCCATATTTGATGCCCTCTAAATATCTTTGTTGCTGAGGTTGGTAGTAAAGTCACAGGGACTAACTCCACACCTGGCCTCTTAACATCTGGGAAGCAGCTCTGGACATACAGTGGCAGTCCTCCGATGTGCTGACCATGTGCTGACCAGCAGGGAGAGCTCGATGCTTCCTGCCTGCACGCCTCTGCCCATCACAGGGGTGGACTAACCTGGTTATACTGGGCACACCTAACCTTTCCATGGGGCCTAGACTGGAAGGCCAGGAGCATTCTGTACCTTGATTTTAGAATCCAGCAGCAATGACACAGACAAAAAAAAAAAAATTTTTTTTTAAATTTCCATGAAGGGGTGGTGGTAGTAGAGTGAGTTGTTTCAGAAAATGACGCTGGTTTAGGAAGCCATGTGTGAATCAGGAACAATACCTGGGTCATAGGAGAAGCCGGCAGGCAAGTCGAGGGGAGGCCAGTTCTGTTTTCTAGTTCTTCATTATCTAAACGCCAGGATACATCTGCCCAGGGAGAGTGGACAGGGACACGGACTGTCTCCTTCTAGAGGTGCCAGGAGCCCCGGAGGGACCCTGTCACCCATCTTTTTCAGATCCTATTTCCTTGCCTACCTCTGCAGGGAGCACTGTGCCTGTCTCCAAAGAACCCCATATTCACTCCCAGGGATAGGCCGGGAACGACTGGCACCTGATGAAAGGCAAGGAGGCCAATCCCAGGGATGGACCAAGCAAACCAAGGAGCTGGATTGGCAGGCTTACCAGCCTGGCCCTATCAAAGGCAGGAGAACATTTAACTAGAGACACTTGGTTTATCTTACGCTCCAAGTCCTTTCCAGGAAACAAGCCCGTCCTGGAAGGGCCAGAAGGCCGGAGGCAGTTGGAACGAGGTTAGCCGGGCCGGCAGCCTGCAGCTGGCGGGAGGGGGCTTGCAGAGAGGAGAGGGCGGGCTAGCTGCTTTCCCTTCTTGCAAGCCTCATAGCCCAAGTGCAAACTTGTGAGCCAGAGGCCAGGCACTGTGACCGCCGACAAACCTCCCAGCCCTGTGCCTAACTGTCCTCAGCTGAGGGGGTCGGTGGTAGCTGTTCTAGAGGGGCAGCAAGGGAGAAGGGCCAAGGTGTGGGGAAACTGACTGTAAGAGCAGCAGACGGGACTTCATCCCAGCCCCCCTGTTGACTAGCTGGTGACTTAAGACAAATGACGTCTCGTTCTGTACATGTTCCCTAACATGTGAAAGGGGGTAACACTACCTACCTTGCAGGATGCAGATTAAATCAGATAAAGATCCCTGGCCCACAGGAGTCTGCCCAAGTGCAGCTGCTACCCTGTTGAGGGATTTTAGATGTTAAGAATCATTCCCACTGCCCCCCAAATAAGGTCCATCCACAGGGAAAAACTTACTGGTCTTTGTGCAGTCCCTGGGTAGGGCTCAGAAGGAATGCCCTCCGTCTGGTATGTGGATGGCGAGGCAGGTACCTATCACCTCTCCCATCCGGCATACATAACCCCCACCTCAACTGACACCACAAGTTAAGGAGGTGGGGAGTCAGCTTTCACAGCTGAGTCCTTCCACTCCTGGGCCTTTGCTGGGCAAGGGGTCCCCTTCCTTCAAGATGACCTGCACACAGCTCTCAGGCCTGAAGCTGGCTGTGCCCCGCAGACTTTCTCCCTCCCTGCACAAAGGTCGGACCCTGCCCACTCGCAGGGCTCCAGAGCCCAGGCCCACTCAGCTTAGCAGAAACACGTGCCACTGCCACAAGGCAGCCCACTGCTGTCCAGGGTTTCCAGACTCCCGCCCAACTACCCTCTACTCTTCAACGAGCTACTCTGGGGTGAGGGGTTTTATTAGTGACCACAGTCAATAGTGTCCCACTGAGGACAACGTACTGATTTCAGGGTGCAAGTGCAGTTTTGAATGTAAGATTAATATGAAAGGTGCATTACACAAGAAGATTATTATGGTTACATACCATTCTAGAGGAAGGTTCTCATCCCAAAGTCTCCTGGGGGTTGGGAAGGTCAATGTTCCCTGAGACTCACCCAAACCCAGGGACTTGCTGATGCTGCCCAAGTCTACCTTCCACACAGGGAGATGGTGGGGTGGCCCGAAGGTCACCCACCAGATCAGGCCCAGATAAGTAAGGTTAGCGCAGCACCAATGGCAAAACGAGAGATCCAAAGATCACAGTAGCAAACGGCTCTCCATCTCTCCTACATACTCCTTCTAGATTAATTTTCATTTAACACACTTCTAATGGCACTATTCTCCATCTCAGAAATAGTTAATAGGTATCCCTGGCCTAGAGAATTAAAAACGTGTTGCCCTAGCATCGAAAGTTCTTCATAATATGGCCCCCAAAATACCTATATGCTTGAAAAGACTAGAGATCTACTCAAGTTATCTCAAGAAAAGAAAACATTTCAAAGGATACTCACGGATCAACTGAGAGTTGTCAGAAAACAAGAAAGCTCTAAAACTCAACCACTCTTTCTATCAGTGTCTCTGCTTCTCTTTTCAGTTTCCCTTCTCTTTACTGCCCTGCTTCGTCTGGTTATTCAGTTTCCATTCCCTCATAGTCTCAGCTAGCACAGTATGACCACTCCCAATACCTTCTAAACCTTGGCAACCCTCAGCACTTCCTTGCAGTTCAAGTCTGTGGCTTCAGAAGTTAACTTTGATTTCTCTGTGCCTTTGATTAAAGCACTCAGAGTGGAGGCAGGCAGCAGGCCGTTGAGTTGCACACACACTCACAAATGAAGGGGAGAGCTGAAGGACGAAGAACCAGGAGGACTCGGGAGGCCCTAATCCTGGCTCTTCCATGGGCTGCCACGTGCCCTGGGGAAGGTTAGTAACTCCCTCTGCCTCTGTCACAAGCACCTGCTCAGGGGGTGGTCAGAGGAATCAAGTGAGTCGATACACGTGAGGGTTTACAACAATGCCCAATATACAGCAGTAAGTGCTCAACACACTTAGCTACTGAACTGTACATGGAAAACCACGGGAAACCAGCGGCGCTGACTATAGGCAGAGGGCTAGCAAAGTCCAAGGGCAGACAAATTTGGTGTGCCATAAACATACGAAGGACTTAATATTTGTATCTAATTTCCACTTAGCTTGATAATCATTTTTGTAATCACACTGTAAGCTTATAAAGGTCCTAGACAGGGCCTTAAACCTTGTATCTGCAACAGCACCTGGCCCATGCTGGCAGGTTCTGCTCTTGGGCTGGCTGCTTACTCCACATGTGACCTTTGGGAAAATGCCCAGCCTCCCCAAGCCTCAGATTCCTTACCTGAAAACATTTCTGCCTTTCTTGTAAAACTGTTTAATTTTGTTTACCCAGAAGATCTCCGGAATCACGTGCCCCATCTCCGGGGCGTTGTTGACAACTGTTGTGAGACCAAGTGAGATTCCTCACGGTAGGAAACTTGCAGAGCTCCCGCCACAGAATAGGTGTCATTGTTGAATGTCTCTTGGAAGGGCACTGCACCCTTTCCAGCTTTACCAAACCCCGGCATGGGGCACACACTCAAATCTTGCTCTGCAGATGGAGACAGGCTGGGTCTCAGGTCATACACGTGAACATCCACGATGACTTTCAGTGCAGGTCTGAGAGCAGGACCAAGTCACAAAGCCTGGAATTTCTGGATTTGAGGCTGTTCAGCTGCTGATAGGAACTTGCTGTCGAGTCATTTTCTCCTGTCATTTGGAAGTTTAGAACAGAAAACTTTCTGACTGATGACTATCTTCCTACAAAGACAGGATCGCTGAAACCATCCACAAGTTCAAAGAAGGAATGTCGAGAATGTGGGGGAAGGAGCTAGCTGCAGGCCTGGAAGGACTTTTTCCCTTTGGCTCTGAGCTCCTGAGTCACTTCCCTCCCACAGGTGCAGGGGAAAGGTAACCTCTCAGGATCTCTTATGCTCACCACAAAGACCCTGGCACAGGGGCCAAAGAGGCTTAAATACAGTTTCAAAAGCAACTACTACCAAAAGGGTGTCTTTTACTTACAAATGATAAAATTACACCCCCAAAATCCTGACCTTTCTTTTAAAAAAAAAAAGCAAACAATTTATGCAAAGACTTTGAGGACTTATTAAAATTAGAAAATCTCATCTATATTTGAGATGCTCTGTTTAGTCAGAATAAAGGGAGTCAAGGGCTGCAGGATAGCTGGATGGGCCAGATGTTTACATCACTGGGGGCCTTGAGGGGGTAGTGCGCACAGCTCCGGGCAGGAAGCAGCAGCCACCTGCGGCGGCCGAAAGGGTTTAATGAAGAAATGCCCTGGAGGGCGGCAGTGTCGGGGGAACCCACCAGGGCTGCCGAGGGGCGCAGAGGAACAGCAGCAGGCCGCCCTGACCACCTTTAGAACCAGAGACACAAGGAGGAGGTATGGTCGCCCAAGTCCTGTGAATCCTTTGCAGTCCTGTCCGGCTGCATCACCGCTGGAAACGCTGCACAAAAGAGGGGCGACAACAGAAAAATGCTGACCTCCACCTGCTCCCACGAGCTGACCACGACCAGAGTCGTCATCAGTCATGGGGGGAACCCAGGGCCTTTAGGGATCGGCCTCCAGAGGACAGGGCGGAGAATGGCCCATGAGCAGTGTAGGTCCCTTCCACGCGCAAGCGACTCCTGTTTCATATAAAACGGAGGCCATGGTACCTGCTGTTAGCCTGCCGCAGATCATGTGAGATTATGTGCTAACTGTGATTGCAGGAGAACCCATTTCAGTTTCGGAACAAGGGAAAAACAGGGGGTGCCTGTTTATTCTCAGTTATCAACACACTTTACCTTTTGCCATTTTCTGGCAATGGGCAGTCTGGATTTGTCAGAACATCACAACCATCCAGGGGCATTAATTCTCTCAGTGTGCCCCACTCACCCCCTCCCCACCCTTCTATTTCAGACACGGGTCCCAGCCTGGAACGCCCCAAGTTCCCCTACCTTGGGTAGCTTCCAGCCATTCACCTAGGCTGTTTCTTGGCAGACACGGAGCCAAGCTCTGGAGAAAACAAGGGAGTCGAAATAACGGGAGTCAAGATTCCTGCTGGGTGATACCGTTTATTGGAAGGCAAACTCGCTTTCTCCAGGAGTTCACTTACATGGAGGTAGCTGCCTAAGAATGTCTCTTCCCGGTGACAAACCTAGGCAATCAAACCATACCCG
Source organism: Eubalaena glacialis (assembly GCF_028564815.1). Taxonomy (NCBI): domain Eukaryota; kingdom Metazoa; phylum Chordata; class Mammalia; order Artiodactyla; family Balaenidae; genus Eubalaena; species Eubalaena glacialis. The sequence continues at coordinate 78,037,029 of NC_083717.1, forward strand.
AAAGCAGAAACCCAACAAAATAAGCCTATCGGCATTGTCGGATGACACTCAGAAGCAGGAAAAAAAATTATAAAGCTATATGATGATTGTCTCTTCAGCACTGCATTTGGCCACATACTTGTTTATTAAATAAAATTTTTTTTTCTTTTTACACTAGCTAAAGAAAATACTCTCGAGTAGGGTTAGTTCTTAAAGCAACAAACAGAAAAAAATATATACGTGTACATAATAAAATCAAAGAATGACTGCGTGTCAGAGCTGGCAAGGACCTTGAGCCCTGGTCCTCAATCATTCCGCGTCATCTGCCGCTCTGAGTGCAGGCCTCTCAAGGTCACCCCTGTCAAGGTCACCACGGTAAGATGAGCTGGGACTTGAAAACATCTCTCCTCTCAGCTCCCAGGCTCGTGTTCCTCCCATCCTGGTGCACTGCATGCATCCAGCTCACCGCCAGCCCTGTTACAGCGTAGGAGGGCGCATTTGTTGACATTTGTAACATCCCAGTTTTAGGGTAAAGATGCAGATCTTCTGAATGGTGAGCTCTGTTCTCTTTTCACAGGCAGTTTGTTTCTTGCAGCCTGCCTCATGGCTACCAGAAGGAACTGGCCAGAATGAGAGGCAGAAACTTTCTCACAAACCAAGACAGATGCTGACTCGCTCCCAAAGTTCTTGGGCCCCCAACTTTTCCCATCTCTAATCTGTAGAGATGAGTGGGCGGAAGCATTGCTGGGCAGGCTTCTTGGCAAATACCTAATGGTGGTGGAAGCAGCGGGGAACTCAACAACATATGAGAATCGAAGAACCCCTGTGGGTTCCGATGAGCCAGTCAACCAACCACAGGCTTGCTGCCTCCCCAAGAGGACAGAGGGGCTCCGGGGCTAGGTTTGAAGGGGCTCAGCCTCTGTGTTCATTGGTGTGACTGTTGTCTATCACCCCCTCTCCCCTGACAGTGCTCCAGGAAGGGAGGGCTTTTGATCCACTTTATTCACCGCTGTGTTCCCAGTGCCAAAGACTGGGATATCATGGATGTCCAATAAATATATGCTAAATGAATGAATGGCTAAAGGGAGGAATCTCTCCATACTCCAAATAAGCAAGCAGAGGCAAGAAGCACTCCACCCGGCAGAGGTAGAAGAGGGCTTGGCTCTTCTGCTCTGGGGGCCTCACCCATGGTGGCGGCGGGGCGACGACATCTACCATTCAGAGTGATCAGCCCCATTTATGATGGGGCTGATCACTCTGAATCCTGCTGGGTGGGCTCTGTGACCTGGGGTAGGTAGGGCACTGAGATTCCCTGCTCCCTGCGGCAACTGTCATGGAGCGCTGGGGTCACAGGCCTCTCATCTTCCAGGATATGTGGGGACACTGTGAGGCAGCTGAACACTCACTCACATGCACACAACTCGAAGGGTTCCCTCCCTGGCCACGGCCCTGACCAGCTGTGATTTGACCTGGCCTCTGTGTGTGCCTAGGGACCATCACAGTGGAGGTGACACCAGGAAGGCGAAGAGGAAGTGCCGGGATACCCAGCACCCTCCCAGTGCCTCCCTGAAATTCCATCCCAGCAACGTGGCCTTGCCCAGACCTCACCCAGTCCCAGTTACCTCCTGCCTGGTGCCAGCCGCTGTCCCTCTGTCCCAGAAGTCAGGATTCTTCCAGTTTGTACAGACATGCCTCTGTCTGACTTCTGCTTCCTTCCTCCCTTTCCTGACATAAACCTGAGATCCTGTTCAACCTGCCTCTTGCCTACACATCCCCCCAGCTTTCAAGAACTTCTTCCTCTTCCACCTCTTCCTTCCTACCCACGCTCACACACACCTGCTTATCTCCTCTCCCTTCTTCCTGTCCCCATGGCCTTACTGCACATCACCTGCCTCTTCCTCAAGCCTAAGTCTGCGAACCTTGCTCCCAAGCCCTCGCAGTCCCCACCCGGCAACCACCCCGTCCAGGGACGGAGAGAGTGTAGTTTGGAGGCGGGAGGAAAGGACCAAACAGACACGACAGGAGGGCTCCACCCCCGCCCCCAGAAACCAACATCATTTGTCAAAAACCGTACGTACATGTCTGCCCACTCCACCTGTGCAAAAGAAATTGCAGCTGGTGACTGGTATTGGTCTCAGCATGGTTCAAAAATTTTAACAAAATTCTAGATAAAATAAGCAACCAAGGACCACGGATACAAGTGACCTCTGACTTTCCCTCCCTCCATCAACAAGTTCTTTACCAAGACCACTTGAACTTCTCTTCTTAGGATTAACTGTCCCTTATCACCACGACAATTCCTTTTTCCAACTCTGATGCCCAGAGTGGTCTTTACTTTCTCCCTCTTGCCTCTGCTCAGTAATACTTAAAAATCTTGTAGCTTTGTATTTTTAAAAATAATACTCAATAGAGATGTGTGAACTTTACAAACAAGCCACCCCACGAAGCCTCTGCAACATTCCAAAACGGAACAGCAGCAGCAGTCTGTGAGAAGGTCTGATTTAAAGTATGTACAGCCTACGCATCCTCCCCTCCCCTTCACAATGGCTATTAAATAGGAACTAGCATTTGGACCCTTTTTCTTGACGGGGGCGCGGAGGGCAGAGAGGAGCAGCAATGCAGATGGCAATGCAGACAGCTGTGCAGAACGGGGGCTCCATCCTGCCAAGTGGCTGCAGGCATCTCAACGCATCCCCTGCAATAGCTGCTGTCTAAGCTACCAGAGCTGTGCGGCCATAGAGATCCTAGAGGGCGTGACGTCGCAGGGAGGAATTATCTGGTCCGCGAAGAGGAGGTGACGGCACTCCCTTCCTCGCCTCCCGCTGCGGGTGGCTGCAGGCCCCTGGAAGTGGGCTCAGATCTGGCTGGCGGCGGTGCTGTCCTTAGGGAAGGCGTAGCTCAGTGGCGCCTCATAGAGGCTCCCCCCATCCGTGCTGAGGTCGTCGTCGTCGTCGTCACCGTCATCCAGGACTTTGCTTGGCAGCTTCTTAAATCTGCAAAACGACAGGTGGCATGTTTCCTGGCCCTGGACCAGGGCTCACCTCCGATCTGGAGGCGAAGCGCTTCTAGGCGCCTGTCTCCCCGCCCCAGCGAGTGGCATATAAGCACAAGAACTTAACTCGTCTGCACCTGCCAGTTCCTGCAGCAACAGGGAGCAAACTGCCCACCTGAGAGCACGGGAGGCTGCTACTGACAGGGTGGGCTGGGCAGGGCTGGGGCAAGGTCAACAGTACTGATTTTTCCTTCTGCCTCAAGCTCCAATATGGCTCAGCAGGGCGCTGCCATAAATCCCATCTTAATTTAAAATTTTATCAGCTTGTTCACCATGGGTTGTTTGCATTAATTTTTTTTTTTAATATTGCATCTTGATTATTGAGATTTTTGGTGCCCCCTTAAATTTTGCCCCCTAATGCCAGCCTGGGGCTGGGTTCTCGATAGACATGCCCTGTTGACAGGATTCTCAACAGGCTCCAGTCTTCTGGGCATTTATAAGAGAACTACCTGGGCAGCCAGCAAAAAGCCCCAGGTCACAGTCGGCCTCCAAGAAAGGCCCAGCTCCATGAATGGGTGTGAATTTAAACTCACCCCAGTCACTCCAATGCCCCAGGCAGTGACCCTGAGGCAGGGAAAGCAACCCCCCACCTAATCCCCCCCATCCTTAGGGCCGTGGCAGGGGAGCTCAAGAGAGCAGCTCTCTCCGGAAACCAGGTTTGGGATATCCTAGTCCTCCTGAGAACACAAGCCACAGCTTTATCTCATTTCTCCCTAACCCAGGAGTCCTAAGGGCTGGTCTAGGAGCTGCTCCCTACATGGTGGTGTGAGCTAGTCTGACCTGCTCTGAGCCTCAGGACGACAGGGACGATACCTGCCCGTCTGACACCGGGGCAATGGTATGAGGATGACACATGTGACACACTGAGTGGATACAGCCACTCTCACCCCTAGGATGGGATGACCCCAAAGGTGACAACAAGGGATCAGCTTGACACAAAGGAGTGGGAGCGCTCTGAAAGCATCAGGCTCCCCTCAAATGTCAGGGCCACCACGGCCCCGGGGGGGTCGCCGCACTTGCCCACCTTAAGTCCTTCTTCATGGAATTTAGCTGCCCCTGCAGCTGCTCGTTCACGTCCATCTGTTCCTCCAGCTCCCTCTGCAGCTTCTTCTTAGAACTTTCCAGTCTGTCTATTTCCTCCTCAGCCTCCTCCACCTGACGCTTCATTGCTTTCAAGCGCAAGCTCAGCTGCAGGGGGAAGGCAGGCTGTGAGCCGGTGGGTCGCCCGGCCCAGCACGGAGAGGCCAGTGGTCCAGCCCCCTTCTCTCCAGGCAACCAAGGTACGGCAAAGGGGGCAACCAGCCTCATGGGTAAGTGGAGATGAGACTCTAAGACAGAAGATTCTACTTTTTAAAAGCCAAGTTCAGGGTCTGAAGTTTGCTGAAATCCCCTACTAAAGTGGGCTCCAAAGGCCCCATTCCATGATGTAAGGGGTGGAGTGGAAAGGGCGGATTCAGTCCACTCAACTTCACCACCTGCCCGCCGAGGCCTCCCCTCCCTCTCGCTTCCCCAGCCAGAGACATTAAATCTCAAACGAACTCGCAGAGGGTCCCGCACCTGGTCCTTCTGATCCGTCAGCGACAGGTGCTCGTCGTCTACCTGCATCACTAGCTCTTTCACCTTCCGCTCCAGCCGGCGGTTGCTGAGCTGGAGGCTGGCCCGGTCCCTGGAAGAGCGGGGGAAGCAGAACAGGGGACCGTCTCAGCCCAGCCCCACAGGAGGCCAGTCCAGGGCTGTCTGGTAGACGCAGGGTCAGGGAGACTCACAAGTGTACAGTAGGACAGCGCTGCTCATTGGACGGATGAGGAAACAGGGGCTCTGAGAGGGAGAGGGACTTTGCCCAAGGCGGCAGAGCCAGAGAGAGGCTGAGCCGGAGCCAGACCTGCCCTGAGTTCTCCCAGTCCTGGGCTTTACTTGGTAAGGCAGTGAGTCATAGACTGCCAGGCTGTGAATGTTTGGAGTTTACTCCAGGCTGCCCTGGAGTAAAAAGGCCCAGTCCCAAAAGTCTTACTGAAAATGGATAATGTAAAGTGCTCTATGCACACACACCCACACTGCTTCTAGGAAGGTGAGGGGCCATGAGTAAGAACTGAGGCTGGGGGCTTCCCTGGTGGCACAGTGGTTAAGAATCTGCCTGCCAAGGCAGAGGACACGGGTTCGAGCCCTGGTCCGGGAGGATCCCACGTGCCGCGGAGCAGCTAAACCCGTGTGCCACAACTACTGAGCCCGTGAGCCACAACTACTGAGCCCACGCTCTAGAGCCCACGAGCCACAACTACTGAGCCCGTGCTCTGGAGCCCGCAAGCCACAACTACTGAGCCCATGCTCTAGAGCCCATGAGCCACAACTACTGAGCCCTCGCTCTAGAGCCCACAAGCCACGACTACTGAACCTGCGTGCCACAACTACTGAAGCCCGCGCACCTAGAGCCCCTGCTCTGCAACAAGAGAGGCCACCACAACAAGAGAGGCCACTGCGACGAGAAGCTGGCACGCCACGGCGAGGAGTGGCCCCCGCTCGCCGCAATTAGAGAAAGCCCGCAAGCAGCAGCGGAGACCCAATGCAGCCAAAAATAAAAATAAATTAAAAAAAAAAAAAACAGAACCGAGGCTGGTCGAGCTTAACCCGGTACTGGCCCTCAGGCTGTGGTCTGAGAACAAGCTGTAGAGAATCACATGTAGTCATCTGATCCTGTGTCCCTTCCACCCACATGCCCATCTCTGACAGATGGCCACTCAGCCTCTGCTTGAATATACCTGGCCCCCTAGAGCAGAGACAGCCCCCTTACCTCTATTCCAGCTCAAACTCAGTAGCTTACAAGGCAGCCTGTCCTATTTAAGGCATGGGGAAAGGAGCAGCTAAGAACTGAGCAGTGGGGAGTCCCAAGTTTTAGTCCTGCTACATCAATATTCTGCCAGGCTACCTTCCTCAAGTCATTTACTTTGGTGGGTCTCAGTTTTCTCATCTATAAAATGGAAACAATTTTCCAGCAAGGTTGTACTTGCTCTGCCTTCCTCACAGGCTTTCGAGGATGGGAAGAGATACAAGTGTGAAAGCACTTTGTAATGTGATGCCTACTGCCCACCAGGGCCTCTGCACCACGGCTGGGCCCGGCTCACCTCTCCTCGCTCTCCAGACGGTCCTCCAGCTCTGCGATCCTGGCCTCCATCTGCACCACCAGCCCCTCTTTGCTGGACCTGTAGGAACCTTCCAGGTGGATAATCCGGCTCTTTAAGTCCTTGTTCTGGAATCAGACAGGGAGGCCGTGAGGGGCTGTGTCTGCCGCACCCTCTGTGCAGAGCAGAGCAGAACACAGGGCAGGGCAGTGTTTGGTCGGTGACTGGGGTAAGCCTGCTTTCCACCTTAGGATGTGTGGCCCCAGGAGACCTGGGGATGTATCCAGGGAAAAGCTTTGCACTCATGTCCTGACAAGCCAAAAGAAGAGATTCTATCACATTGCTTATAAGCCTCAGTGAAATCTTTGCATGTCCTAAGACTACTGGATGTCAGACAAATGAGGTTGACCTTGGCCTTTTATAAAACCTACTGGGGCGGGGGACTTCCCTGGAGGTCCAGTGGTTAAGACTCTATGCTTCCATTGCAGGGGGTGTGGGTTTGAGCCCTGGTCGGGGAACTAAGATCCCACGTGCTATGCGGCACGGCCAAAATAAATAAATAAATAAACCTATTGGGGCGGGACAGGAGAAACAGGCTCCTTCGGCAATATCATACATCATATTCGGTGAAGAACTTACATGAATGGCATGTAAAAGAAATAGTGATTCAAGTAAGGTTCGTTAGCAACTCCTGCATCTGAGGACACTGGTTCTTTATTGTTCTCCTTTCATTCGAATTTAGCCCTCTTTAGGATCTAGAAACAACACTTGCAATTCTACCTCTCCCCAGCTGCTAAACTTACAAGCACACTTAATATTGTGGGAATAACCTCTCTGGAAAAGGCCTTAGAAACACCTGTATCTCTCAGGTGAGTTACTCTGCAGAGTTCTTGGGGGTGCTGTGCAAAGAAGGCTCGACCAAGGGGCTCTAGTCCAAAGCCATGGTGGTGGCGGGGGAGGGAGGGAAGGGTTCATGGGGCCAGCTGCCCTCACCTGTCTCTCCAGGGAAATCTTGTCACACTCTAAGTCTTGCTTCACGGCTCGCTCCTGAAGTAGCTCGTTCCGCATCTGCTCCATCTACACCACACGGTGCAAAAGCCCAGAGGTTAGAGGGGGTGTTCCTATAGCCTTTGTGCTGAAATAGTTCGCGGGTAGGAATTCCAACAACCAACTCAGCTCCTCTTGATGACGGGGGCCTCCTGCCATCTCCTCTTGAATACTGGAGCTGTCCCTTAGATATTCTTGAGTTCTCAATGATTGCAACGATAATGATACAAATACCAATAATAGTCAAAGTTAACCCTGCCGTTATGGGTTGAATCGTGCCCCCTCCAAAAAGATATATTAAAGTCCTAACCCGTAGAACCTCAGATGTGACCTTATTTGGAAATAGGATCTCCACAGAGGTAATCAAGTTAAACTGAGGTCATTAGGGCGGGCTCGAATCCAGTATGACAGGTGTCCTTATAAAAAGGGGAAGTTTGAATGCAGAGACAGACATGCACAGAGGCAAGACAGAGACACAGGGAGAATGCCACGTGAAGACGGAGGATTGGAGTGAGGCATCTACAAGTGAAGGAGCACCAAAGACTGCTGGCAAACTACCAGAAGCTAGGAAGAAGCAAGGAAGGTTCTAGGCCACCTAGTTTACGGTACTGATACTTTGCTACAGCAGCCCTAGAGAACCGCTACACCTGCTCAGCACTCCACCTGTACCATCCTACGACATCCCCACAACAAGCCTGTGACGCAGGTAATACCGTCTCTGCCGAGGACATCAGGGCTTGGAGAAGTTAATCAACTTGGATCATGACCAACCATCCCAGCCTGCCCAGGACTGAGGATGTGCTCAGGCCATGTGACTCTGAACGCTAAAACTGAGGGAATCCCAGGCAAACTGGGATGAGTCAGTCACCCAACTTGCCAGGGATCTACACAAGTAGTAACGGGGGAAGCTAGTATTCCCCTGAGCGGCTGGTTGCTGCATTACAAGTTCGAGCTTCAGCAAAAGCTTCTGCAGTCAGCATATCTCAGATGCTGCTACATTTCTCCCTTCTTATGACAAAAACAGAAGTCAGCAAGAACACTCCAGGTGTCCTGCCAAAGGCTAAGCCTCACCAAGGATTTCTTCTATATTAATAGGAAATGAGCCTAGCTGAGCGGCATCTGGAAAGAAACCCTGTCGCCTGCCTATCGGTATCTACATTTCCCATCCCCAGCGGGCTGTAGCAACAGTGAAATGTGCTTCAGAGGCAGAGGCCCCAGACCCTGTTCCCAGGACCGTCCAGCAGAGGGCAGCCTGAAGAAGCCCAGAGAACTAAGAAGGTGAGCCAGGAAAATAAAACTGCCTGTTCCTTCTTAAGGCCGGGGGTGTGCACACAGGAGTCCCCGGATGCCTGGGGAGCACGTGTAACAGTCTCGCCCTGACCAGCCTTGACTTGGATTTTCACCACCTGTACAAGCACCCTCGTGAGTAAAACATAAGCTCACCCCCTTCCCTGCCATCCACCTGGAGTGCAAGGCCTGAGGAATAATGAGAGGACACGCCACCACGATGCGCTAGGCTTGCATCTCCCTCTGTCCCGACCACAGCGTTATGCGCGGAATGACAAGCAGAGTGGTGTGGCTGGCCCAGAGTGGGTGACAGGGAGTGGTAAGAACGAGGCTGGCGATGGGCAGGGCTGGGACGTGGAGAGCTCGGTACCCCAGGAGGAAGCCGAGACCCTGCCCACAGAGGAGGGTGAACCTGTGTGGTCCAAAAAAAAGTTCACAGTTTTGCATTTCTGACTGGCAGGCTTCTAAGTCACAGGGGTTCCGAATTTTACAACAGCAGAGTACACTGAGGTCCAGGGCAGTTACCCACATATCGGGAGGGAGCGGGATCAGAACACAGGCCGTGCCTACTCATGGCCCACTCCCTCACCTGCTCTGGCTCTCTAGACTAACTCAGTGAAAGGCTTCGAAGAGACTTAGGGTCTACATACAGCTGTCACGTAAAAACCAAGATCCGGGAGGCAGCTGGTCTCCTTAGGGCATCCTTGTACGCAGCAGGGGAAAACATGCCAGCTGTGCACAGGTCAGCAGGCAGAGCACATAAAACTCTTCCCTCGGCTCCACGCCCGCCCCCGGCCCCGGGCCCTCGAGAATCACATGCTGCCAAGAGAGCCCTGCACAATTCCTCTAACTGCTCTAGGAGCACCAGGTCCACGGGTAATGAATGCAGCCTCACAGCCCCGCTCCGAGCACAGCTGTGAACCAGCGAACAGCCCTACAGAGGTCGTCAGCACGGCTGGGCCACGGGACCACGATGTGCCTCCTGGGGGAAACTGTTCTGTTCACGCCCGCTGGGCAGAGGCCAGGACCTCACTGAGGACACGGTTAAACTTTCACCGCGACGGGAAGCAATTACACAGACAGGGAGCAATGGCCCAGCTTCTCTTCCTGGCTCTGCATCCACCTGCATGTGACCTTGGTCGCCTCACCTCTGGGATGTGGACTCCTCATTTCTAAACAAGGAAGCTGAACAAGGCGGCCTGTAGGCCCTTGGAGCTGGCCTACAATGCAGTGAAAGCACATTCGGTGCCCCCCACCCGCTGTGCAGCGCTGTGCGGCCCTCCTTCTAAGGCCCCTGTCTCCATCTTTCAGCTACAGTAGCCACTCCATGTCTCCAGACCTTTAGGGGCGTCCCCAGAAAAGACCCACTCAGCCAGGGTGAGAGCGAGTGTGTGTTTGTGAACACATATGTTTGTGTGCCGGGGGAGGGGTGGTCTTGGAATGATGGGGTGGGCCCATGCATTCGTTCAGAATGTATTATCAGCTCTAGGCTGGACATCGTGACAGTACCTGACCTCATTATAGGCTCGTGGGGGGACCAATGAACAAGCCCTGTCCCTGTGGTCAGTGTCACTGCAATGGGGAAGGACAGCATGCTGGCACGAGGTGCATGGCAGTGGTCACAGCCCAGACTGGGAGGGTCAAGGAAATTCTCCAGAGCAAGAGATGCTGAGCTGAGAGCTGAGATCTGAGAGCTGAGTGGGAGGTCAGAGTCAGGCAGGGCGGGGACGGGGCAGGAGAGGAAGTGCAACTCTCCTAGCCAGGGACCACTAATGAGAAAAGGCAGGAGTTAAGAAAGAGGGAAGGAGCGCTGGAAGAATCGACAGCACTGAGGTGGACACGTGGGGAGGCAAGGGGACGGGTTAAGAGCTCAGGTGGCGAGGTAGACAGGGAGCAGTCACACAGGGCCCGTTATAATATTGTGACCACAGCGAACATCTGCATTGCACTTAACAAAAGTAAGTCTGGAGCATTTTTATAGCGTTATCTCATTTCATCCTCACCACCACCTGATGAGGCAGGTACTATGAACATCCCTAGGTACCCCCAGAGTCCAGGGGAGTTTGCAGATACAGGTGTGGAGACTGGGTGATGCCAGCTGAAGCCACAGGACAAATGAGCTCACCAAGGAGAAGTGCATGAAGAATGAGGAGGCTCCAGAACCGTGCCCTGGGAAGGCCTCCCCGCTCCACTTCGTTAGGGGAGGTATGGAGAAAACCAGGACACTGACCTGCTGCAAAGGCCCAGAAGGGCGAGGACAGAGGAAAATGCATCTAGGTTGGCCAGGAAGATGGCTCTGGGAGGCTCAGCAGAGAAGGGAGAGACAGGGAAGCCCCTCTTCTCTAGAACCGCAGCGTGACAGATGACAGCTCTGACCCGACGGCTGAGGAGCTCAAGTAAGGGGTTTGCAAGACAGATGCCCACAGCTGTTAGCAGACCGAGGGGGAGAATCACCCAGGAGGAAACAGTTACAGGTGATGGACTGTAGCGGGACGGGAGTGTGACAGGAGACTGTCCAGTGACGGAGGGAGGGAGGGATGCAGGCCCACACTGGGGGCAGCACGGGAGTGGGAGAGAGCCCAGGAGAGAGACGGTAAGCCAGGGCTCGGGGGGGAGGCTCCTGTAGCTCGGAGGCCCAGGAGGGAGCAGGAAGGGAAAGAGAAGAAGGGAAGGAAGATGATTTCCCCAAAAGTTAAGGGATAAGGAAGACCTGGAGGCTTGTCGAGAGAGAGGAAGACAGAAAGAGAGAAATTTAGTTGCTGGGGAGTGTGAGGCCAAAACCCACCAGAAGACAATAAAAGGCCGTGGGGGCAGAGGCCAGGGGCTCGTTGCAGCTGTACAGCAACTGCGTGAGGAGCCACTCAGTGACTTCCACAGCTGTGCTCCAGGCCTGGGGAAGGAGGAGGGAAACAGAAAGAACCGAGAGCCCCTGGCGACAGGTGCGGAGTGACTACGAGTGTCCACGCCTGAGCCTGTTAATCCTCCCAGGACTCTCTGTGAGGCAGACGTTACCACCCCCATTTTCCAGCTGGGAGGTTCAGGACTGGTGGGCATTCCCTTCTCTGCCAACCTCCCAGGTCCCTCAGTGAAGGGCAAAACCTAGAAGTAGGAGGAGTTCTGGAGGGCCTTTGGAGCCTAAAAGGAAGAAGCACCTCCAGCAGCATGAGGCAGAGAAGCGCTGTGGAGGGATTTAAAGATTGCCAAGGGGTCCACGGCACCTGGGCCCAGGCTGGGGTTCAGGACAAACTTAAAGAAGCGGCCACCGGCCAAAGTCTTGCTCCCTCAGGGCCACTGACTGGAAATTCTGGATCCTGCCAGGAAATGAGCCTCCCAGTACAGAGGGGCACTCAGGAAACAGCATCCCGGAGGTCTCCGCAGGTTCAAGACCTCCCAGGAGCGCCCCAGGCCAATGTGAGTCTCCAAAGGAAAAACAAAGCAAAACAGTAATTATTTATACCCCACCACATCCCCTCAAAAGATGGCTATTAAAATGGAAGCGTAAAATAAATCAGAGTGAAGAACAGGAAGGAACAAATGTGAGACCATAAAACTTAACAGTTACTGTCACCGGACAGTCAATTTTCCTTCAGTCTTTTGGCAAACATGATAGGCTTCCTTCAGTTCTTCAAAAAGGAGAGCCAGCCACTGAATTCTAACATAAATACACCAGCTGTACACCTGAAACTAACACAACATTGTTAATCAACTATACTCCAATATAAAATAAAAACTTAAAAAATAAATTAAGTGTGAAATAAACAAATTAAAAAAAAAAAAACCATGCAGAGCCGTACACAAGGAATACCACGTGGTGTTATGAACAATACCCCCAAGGATGGGTTTCACCATAAACCGCAAGTGTTTCAGTCGGGCTCCTCAATACTGTGATCCCCAGGAATGGCCCCGTGATTCGTGAATATTCCAAATCAGATTTTCTCACCCTGAGCCCACACTGGGAACAAAAAAAAAAAAAAAAAAAAGAGACAGAGAAATGGCCTCTGGCTTAGCCAGCTTCCTCCTTTGGACCAGGGAAGTAAATCTGAGGCTGAGAAAACATTTCTTTATGTAAGCTTAGCGCTTTACGTTGCTGTTTACCTTTCAACTATATTAAATAGACCAAACAAAAACTTTCCAGTCGAATTAAAAACAGAAGGGGAGCTGAAGGCAACAGTTATCACAGCTGGATTGAAAGAATGCTAAACCCTGAGCATGTTGATCGGAAATAACAGTATCAGATTCCAGTGGGTTTATGTCAGAGGCACCCGTGACCCGAGCCAGCTCTCAGGATGAGAAGCAGCTGCCTTGTGGGTTAATGAAAAGCCAGAGATATGTATGATCGTGAATAATAATATTTCACCCCATCACCTGTGTTTACCATTGGGCTGTAAAGGGGTTGGTGAGCACACACTCTTGGCTAGTACTAACAATGATACTCAGTCACAAGAAAGGAAAATTATTATTAACCAACTGTACACATTGGGTTTTTGAGTAGTCTTTACAATAGGAGGCAGTTCTGAGACCAGGATCATTTTAAGTAAAGAAGAAAAAAAAAAAAGAAAGAAATCCCATTCTGATCTTTCACGTGCTGACTGCAAAGCAGTCTCCTTTCCCAGGCTCGTATTCTGGTGGTTGCATCCCCCTGGTGCAGACTGAGAAGCAGGTGTGAGCCAGCCACTCGGGAGCAGTTCCTGAAAAGGACTGCAGAAGCCTGCGACTTTATCCACTGGGATTTACCCTGCAGTTGCCAAGGCAACAGGGCAGCTCTCGAATTGGTACTTTTCCTCTTGCCTGCTGGCTGCCTGGGTTGAACAAATGGTCTTTCCACTGGGCTGGGTTATCCTGGCCTCCGTGGCCAAGAGAACACTTCTCCATCTCGGCCCAGATCTACTGTTAACTGTAGGCACTCAGCCACCAGCAGTCACACAGCAGTGCCCAAGGAGCTAGAACATCAGCCTGTGGGACACACTGAAAACACCAAGCTGGGCCATCTGAATCCTGGACTCAGGAGCAGGGTCACGAGAGGATCAGGTGAATATAAATCCTCACTCATATTAAGAGACACTGTGGCATTATTTTTAACTTGGGCACAGAGACCCAAACATTTGGGGCGTTTTTACCGCCCTCACTTGTCCGATGCTGGGATGATGGGAACAGGTGGGAGGTGGTGGGCTTTGGGCTCCACACTTCTTACAAGCCTCGAGACCCTAAGCAGCCACTTAGCCTCGTGAGCCCTGAAAACAACAAGAGAAAGCATGCAAGGCACGGGTACAGCGCCCAGCACGTGGAGCACCCTCAGTAAGGACGGCATATATAGTAAAGGGAAACACGGTTTTAGAGGAAGGAGAGGAAAAAGGATTTCTCTGGATTTAAACAGACCAAAAGCCAGTAAACCACCCACTACTTTATTCAAATTTCCTTCAACTTTAAGAATATCCTGGGGGGTGGGATGAATTGGGAGACTGGGATTGACATATATACACTACTATGTATAAAATAGATAACTAATGAGAACCTACTGTATAGCACAGGGAACTCTACTCAGTGCTCTGTGGTGACCTAAATGGGAAGGAAATCCAAAAAAAGAGGGGATATATGTATACATATAGCTGGTTCACTTTGCTGTACAGCAGAAACTAACACAACACTGTAAAGCAACTATACTCCAATAAAAATTAATTAAAAAAAAAAAAAAAGAATATCCTGAGCATGTATCTAAAAGGAAGGCCTTAGAAGGGCTGGGAACTTACAAAGAATGTTGCCAGCATTTACTGAGCATCAGACGTTAAGCACGAGAAAGTGGAAACAAACACATGAAAAGGATAGAATGTTTGATCTCACAACCGCCTCTCCTGTCCTCTGTCCCTGGAAACAGCCCAGCTGAGGCTTCATTCAGGCCCCCTTTCTCCTGCCCTTACTCCCGTCCCCTTCGAGAACACTGTGTATGCTTCACTGTTCTGCTCAACGACCTTCCAAGGCTCCCCATTGCCTTCAGGGTACAGTCCTTTCAAAATCCCTCAACCTGCCTCTCCTGTTATTCCCTCTCGGAAACCAGAAACCTAACCAAGCACAGCAGTCCATTCGTTGCTTCGGAAAATGCTAAATAGACCCTACCTCCCAATCCTTGTTCACACCCTCCACCATATCTAGGATTCCTTTCCCATTCCTTACTTTGTCTAAATCTTACCCTTTCTGCAAAGCCAGCTCCGGGCCAGCCTTCCCCTAAGAACTCCCACAGTCACCCTCGCTATCATGGTCTTTCCCTCCTTAGCTGCCTCTTTCACTGGGCATTTAGTACCCACTGCTTTTTCTTTTTTTTTTTTAAATTAATTAATTGATTTTATTTTATTTTTGGCTGTGTTGGGTCTTCGTTTCTGTGCGAGGGCTTTCTCTAGTTGCGGCCAGTGGGGGCCATTCTTCATCGCAATGCGCAGGCCTCTCACTATCGCGGCCTCTCTTGTTGCGGAGCACAGGCTCCAGACGCGCAGGCTCAGTAGTTGTGGCTCACGGGCCTAGTTGCTCCGCGGCATGTGGCATCTTCCCAGACCAGGGCTCGAACCCGTGTCCCCTGCACTGGCAGGCAGATTCTCAACCACTGAGCCACCTGGGAAGCCCACCCACTGCTTTTTCTTGATAGTTACCCATTGTTTAGGCAAGCCTCTGCTCCTCAAACCAACCACAGTGCCTGCCTTGGTCAGCCGTGCACCCTGGCTGGATCACAGGTGATGCTGGGCCTCGGCTCTCTCATCCACTGCACAGAAAGTCTGGGGAAATGAACCTGGAGGTCCTTGCCAGATCTAAGATTCTGTAAATGGGGTAGGCCATTCACTAAAATTACCGGAAAACCTCTTTTTCTAGTTTTCCCACCTAAGCCCTGTCACTGAGACTAGGGAAATGAATGGGAGATGTTCAGAGGATGCAAAAAAAAAAAGATTTAGACAGGCAGCTTGTGAGCATGCAGAGATTAAGTAGAGAGAAGAGCTGCAACCTTTGACTTTTTAATTTAAAGAGACCAAGATCCAAAACATAAAGCTCCCCATGCCTTCCCTTTCCAGTGCAGTTTGCAGCACATCCAGAGCGGATGCTATAAATCAGGTTGGAGACGACAGACAGGCACCATTTCCTGCTCCTTAAGAGACATCTCCTGTGAGGAGGTGTCATAGGGCAGCATTTGAGGGGGCGGAGGAGAAGGGGTCTTAGGTTTAGAAGTTTCCCATTTCGCTGATTCTGGCAGGAAGGCAGCCAGTACATCCCTAGAAGTTAACCTAAGTGAACTGAAAACAACTTCAGAATCAAGGTCCACCTGTCTACACTCAGAGCCCTTTCTTGAACCTTTACTTTAAGAGGCAAGAAGCAAGTCTCAGACTGACCTTGACCTTGAGTGAGAAGTAAATGCTTTCCTGTAAGGCGGGTATATTTGACAAACCCATTTCTCTACCCTTCCCCACAAATCCAAAGGCAGCACATGCCAGAAGAGAGCACTCCATCAGGAGACCCCACTTTATCTCAGGGGTTTGTTTTGTTTTATTGTTTTAGTAATTCCTACCTTAGTCTGAACACGATGCTCAATTTCTCCGCTTTTAACAGACACCAGGCTTTACCCTCCCTACCCCAGAGAGTGCAGTGAGAACGAAGAAAAGTGACGAGGAAAATAGAACAAATATAGCAAAAAGGCTAGAGACATTTGTGAAACCCATCTTTTCAGGCACATAAATGCAGACACAGGGAGGGAATGACAGAGTTAAAGGGCGACTCAGACACAATTTTATAAAACCTTCTCACAGCATTTCAATGTTAGAATTCAGAAAAGACTTCAGAAATCTCCTGGACAAACAGCCTCCTTTGCATAGATCTTAGCGGCTGCGCTCAGAGGGGCGGAGACTTCCTGGAGCTACATGGGGTCGGTGCAGGAGGCTGGACAAGGGATTCTTTCCCAGAGAACAAGTACGTCCCCTCTACTACTTCCTCCCTGGGCTTACTTTAGGTTCTCAGCTCAGTGAAAATATTTTCAACCTTGACCAGATCGCAGAGAGCAGTTCTATTACCCACAAATCCTGCTGAGAGAAGAGAGAAGAGGCCCAAAGCAAACAGACCTAAGTGACGGGCCTCCTTAGTGTTGGGCCATCAGCAGACCCAAGGGAGGCAACCATCTCTGGTTCAGTTTGTCTGTGTTTTGCTTCGGGTCTGGAAGGCTGTTTTAACTGCCTGTTGATTGATAGGATGACATACTTCCCCACCACTCGTCCTTGCCTAAGTTGCAAGAAGCATTAGCAAAACAAATTCAGGGCCACTTCTCACATCATCACCAACGCTTAGCAGATCCTGAAGAGCCCTGTGGTAAGGGGGCGCCTTAGCCAGGCCGGCAGGAACTTGTAACAAAGCAGCTTCTATACCAGCAGGAGAACTGAGAAAATGCAGACTTTACTAAGAACTATTAGGTCTCAAATGTCAAGGTTGGGCTCTCCACCCGAACTTCAGGTTTCCGTGAAGGTCTTTCTCTAAACTTTTGCAGCTCAGGTCAGGTGGGCTGCCACCCCTCCAGAGGAATGATACTAGCACAGTAAATAGGACTGAAATATGCAGGCAGAACCCAAGTTCAGTGGGAGGGTGGATGGAGCCTCCGCTTGGAATTTCCTTCACTCTCAGGAGCAAAGGAGCACCAGTATCTTACCTGTTTGCAAAGAAGCTGTCAATAGGGAAGCAAAGGCAGATGGAAAAGAAGCCAGTGATTCACCTTCAACTTTGAACAGGGGCTACCAGCCTAGAATGGCATTGTCCCTAAGCGCTGGAACCTCCAGTTCTTGGTCATCCCAAGGTGAGGGAAAGGTGGTACATGTGAATAAGGAGAAGGGTGACCAGAGGAAAGTGGGAAGATTCTATATTAATTTTGTATTAATTTGTATTTCAGACTTTTAATTTAAATCCTTCATACAGATAATTTCCTAAATTATACTCAGCACCATCCAAGGCTTTTAGGTTTTGTTTGCACTGTTTAATTAAGAAAGTGCCCAAAGCAAATCAAAAGGTAAAGAGCTTTCTAAATGTCTATTAAATGTACAGTTTTACTACCACCATTTTCAGGAGCTGGGCGTAAAAATAAGTTGTCATTGAAAGTACATCCCATCAGAGGTTTCTATAGGTATCCAAAGGTATCATGTAAATAAAAGGCTCAGATTAGTGAATAAAAACTCTCTGTAAAACCACCACTGAATGTTCTGAATCCTTCTCCCATAATATTTCCACATTTTTATCTGTCAAATGGTTTGGGCATGCAATGGGGACATGGTAACCAGCTAATGGTGCTACCACTTTCTAGTGATGTGACACCCCATCTCCAGGATATGACTTAGGCACTCTGAACTTTTTTTTTTTTAATTAAAAAATGGAAACAAAACCCAAACACCTTGGGATTACCCCAAGTGTAGTTTGGGAAATCAGTTCCATTATGTACAATGTGAGGACAGTGTGAATTATCCCTGGCTGCCTCCCAGTGTTCCTATAAGAATCAAATGTAAGTGAAACTCCTGTCATTTGAAAACTGCAAAAAGCACTCACTTGCAAGGTACCGTTACTGTACTATGGATGCCTCACAGGTGTATGTATTGCTAATTTGCTGGCAAAGTTCTTAAAGGAGAAGGCTGCATCATATCATTTACTTCCCATGGCACTAATACAGTGGTAGCTACCAAATTTCATGATTGCTTGTTAAAGTAATGATTCTTAGAGCCTCAGCTCTAAAAGCACTTTGCCTATTGTGACTAATACATTGTTATACATAACCACTCTGGAAACTTCCACTCTATATGCTCCATGTTATATATTACACCTCCCTCTTAGTGACTGACCCCGTCTTCCATCCTTTCCATAAGCCATGGACTTCCCCTCCCTCCTCCAGCTGAATCCTCAGGTTCAACCTCTCACATTTCCTTTTTCATGCAGGATAATCCACTCATCACTCAACTATAGAACAGTACCTGTTCCCTGCTCCGAGAGATCCTCTCAGACAGCAAATCCGAGTTGTTTCGTTCTTCTTCCAGCTCCATCTCCAGTTGAGACACCTTGTCCTAAGAAAGAAGTCACAAACACAGCCTATTTAACTTGCACTGACCAAGTTTTTAGGAGCAAGGACTGCCCCGTGGAAGGACAACCCCAAGGGCAGATCAGAGCTGAACACCATGAATTAGAGTTTGGAGGAAAGATGTGTCTTTTTCTCATACTGTCCAAAGTACATCTTTTTAAAACTGTGTTTTATGGCTTTTATAATGTAAAATATAATTGTGCATCTAGAAGCTACATAAAGGGAGAAAAAAATATTACCCCAAACCCTAACAAGCAGTGAGGATATTTTAGCGTTTCCTTCAAGCCTTCTTTTCCCTTATGAATCAGTAATTTTACAAATATCTACCTAAGCTTAACAGGTATCTGTTAAAAAACAATGTGGAAACCAAGATATCGTCCAAGGCACACTCCTCTAAATACTCTAAACTCAGGACAATGTTCTTCCTCTCTCCTGCTCAGGGTTTCCAAGACCCTCCCAGGAATAGAGTCTAGAACAGCCATTTGCATCTGCCTTTTTCTTCTAGGGAACCTCATATACTTAGCACCACACACTCCCAAATCCCCATCAGAGTAACATAAAGACAGTGCCAGCCCATTCTGCTAAACCGAATATTCACAGAAGAATAGTAATTTCTATCTTCCTTAGCCTTCCTAATTTAACATCACTGAGTGTTAAGAGAAAAGTACTTCAAAGTAGCTTTGTGTACCAAAAAAAAAAAAAAAGAGGCTTCGTACACAAACCACCCCACCTTGAACTGGGGGCTTGTGGGGTTTGTACATGTGTTTCTCCTGCCACCAGCCAACGTGTCATATGTCTGGATTAAGTCAGAGCCATGAGCCAGACACACTAAAAGCAATCAGCATTACGAGTTTCTATGTAAGCCTGCAGCATCTGTACATAAATATTGTCTCTGCGATTGTCAAAGTTGGCTGACAAGCCTCCGTACGCACCAAAAATAAAACAGAACTCGTGAATGACTAAATGTCTGTGAATGCCTTCCCTGTTGTGAGCGAAATCTACAGAGAACCCAGAAAGCTCTCTCCCAGGAGTCCAGAGTCCCAAAGACCAACTCAGAACAGCTGGGTCCTGCACCAAAGCTCCTCATTTGTTCAGCGGTTCCTGACCCCTCCAAGGCCCCCTTATTTGTTCAGTGGTTCCTGACCCCTCCAAGGCCAGTGTCACTCAGAATCACCAAAGATCCACAAGTACCGCATTTACATACGACAGCCACCTGAGTTTGAGTTTACAGACAATGGCCTTTATTGAGAGAGCTCTTGAGTCTGAGAATTCATCTGTTAAGTGCTAGTAAAGGAACAAGCAAGATATTAGTCCCAGCAAGACAGTCCTGCCAGCCGCCGCTTAGGGAGGAAGCACCCTCGGGTGTGCCTCACAGGGATGGGGTCTTGAGAGCTGTTCATTTTATATGTTCATTTTAATGGAGAAATAGCTCAAATACTGCACAGGGGCAAATGAAGCTTAGCTATGCCATGGCTTCTACACCTTGAGTTAGTAAAAGGAAATGTTCTTTTTAGTCAGAATATTCTAGAAGGAGATGACCTGGCAACCCAATGTTTGCCTAAAAGCACCTCTTCGCAGGGCTCTCTTCTTGCCTATAATCTGTACTGTACTGTACAGAACCCAGCAGGAAACTTCAGGGGGTCAGGCCAAGGGTCATTACGCCAAAGGTTCTCACGTCACTGCCTGACGAGGCCTTAGCTTGTGTTTAACCAGATTGTTTGGGTCCTAGAATAATCACTTCCTAGTTACCTGGGTTGACCTTAGTTTGCCTTAAAATGACCTCCCCTAATGAGATTAGAACCAGGACATCAGCAAAATACATGGCAATCTTGCGGGGGTGGGGGGGTGGGGTGGGGGGGTACGACACCCTAACCAGGTAATTCTAAGCC
The DNA here is from genome assembly GCF_028564815.1 of Eubalaena glacialis. Lineage (NCBI taxonomy): Eukaryota > Metazoa > Chordata > Mammalia > Artiodactyla > Balaenidae > Eubalaena > Eubalaena glacialis. The sequence goes on from NC_083717.1 coordinate 78,057,474, forward strand.
TCTAAAAGGGCCCATCTAATAAAATCTTTAATGGTTGAAACATCACTCCCTAGATATAAACTGCTACTAAGCCTCGTGGAGGTTTTAAAAGTTATTTCTATTGATTTGCGAAGCTGAATCAGGAATTCCACTGATTTTAAATTCCAGCTCTCTCTCCCTGGCCTTGAGCGCTGTCTGACTTTTATCAAAACCTTGACAATGTTAACTTCTCCCGTAGGTCTGAGGCTGATTTTTATGTTTTCTCTAAATTCCACTGGGACGTGGGATGTGTGTGGGGGTAGGGGTGGGTGCTTCTGGTTTGGGGTTGGTTTTGTTCTTGAGGATCATTCTTTTTTGTAAGTCCAGCTGGACTGATGTTAAGGTTCTTCCTGCCCTTCTTGACAGGCTGTTCATATTCGGATTCTATTACTTGATTCACGTTTTTCTAACGTGTTGTGTTTTCATCTTGTGAACAGCTCACCCCAGCTGGTGACTCCACCGAGCACTTTCTGATAGACTGTCTTGGACTATGTATACACGGTGTGTGCAAAAGTGACCTGAGCCGGTTTACTGCCAGCTTTGGCAGAGCTGGATCATCTGTGAGGGAAAACGGGCCAGAATCAGGCAACAAAAGTGGAGCATGTGGTGCAACGAATGAGTGCTCGGTGTCCCTAAGAGTTGGATGGTTTGGATGCAAGGCTTAGCCCTTCTCTAGATTCACAGCAGCCTTGTCTCCTTTGTAGTTGGAAGCACCACCCAAAGCAACAAACAGATAAAGAACTATCTATGTCCCCTTATGCAAAATCACCTAACTTCCTTTGGACTCTTGTTTTGCTTCCTCTTCAAGAAAATGACGACACTACAACTAAATTATTTCCATCATTCCTTCCAGCTCTGACGTCTTATGAGTCTACAAACTACCAGCTTCTTCCTCAAATCAAGAAATGACTTTACTGTCTTGCTGTTCAAGAGAAAAAAAGCCAAAGACTTCCCAAAGGCTGAGGCGTGCGCGGAAAGTCTGCCTCCCTCGAGTCCCACACCCGCGCCGCCCACCAACCTCCAACTGCTTGATGAGTCGGCTTCGGTCATCCTTGAGGTGACTCTTGGCCTCCAGCTCGTACTCCAGGTCCTTGAGCGTCTGCTCCAGAAGCTGCCTTTTCGTGAGCGCTTCCTCCTGAGCCCTCTGGTAGTCCCGTAACTCTTCCTCCAACAGACGCGTCTGGAATGAGGAGGGGCTGGGGTGCTTATCTGGGCACGGCAGGAGCACAGAGATCTCGTCAGTGTGCAGGCTGACCCCGAAGAGGATCGGGCGGCCCCCACTCCACTGGGGTTCAGAAGCCCGTGAGCAAGGGCCACCTTCTTCTGGGCCTCAGTTGCCCCTTCTGTAAAAAGAAGCCACTTTTCCAGCTACAGAGAGCAATCCATTGGGTTATAAATTCAATTCAATTTGACGCTGGTATTGGCCAGCGTCAAATATAACAGAAAAAAGTATCAGAGTAGTACAAGCAAATATTGTTTTGTGAAACTTTTCTACTAGATATTCATATGCTTGTATGGATGCATGTATTACTGGGTTACAAGGCAAGATGCCTTTCTTACTGTAGGTCATGGCCGAAGATACCTGAAAGCCCTTGAACTAAGTAAGCGCCTCCCAGAGTGTAATCTGTCACCCACCTGTATCAGGCTCCTCTCCACAGAGGTTTAAAGCTGGGGGAAGATAAAAGCTAAAATCATGACCCCAAAGCAACCTGCAGGCACAAAATCTATTAATATAAACATGTAAATTAAGTGAAAACCACTACTCTCTAGAAGAATATGTTATCAGTTGTCATAATTTACAGTGTTTTGTTCCTCCACAAGGTGGCACTGAACTAATAGCTTTGAAGAAAGTGCAACCGACAGCTAGATTCACAAGGGGTTGTGTTTTCCACTCTGCTGGAATCTCCCCAAGGGAACTAGGCAACTCAGCACACAGAAGGTACTCCTTAAACATCTATGGACTGATTCAGTGAAGCCTGAGGCTGTCTGTTTTGTTCTCAACTTCCTTCCCTCCTGGAGGTGGTATAGGGTAGCAGGTGAAAGCACAGTCATAGGAATTGAATACACCAAGGGTTAATTTCCTTCAGGGAGTATATGATAGCAAGTGGCAAACTTCATTAAAAGAGTACCAGCCTTTGGGGGTGATCTTCACGGAAAAGTTGGGAAAGTCTCAAAGATACTCTTTCTGGGGACCCAATAGGTTAGGCTACTTTAGGAAGCCCAGAGGGAAGACTAGGAACTGTGTTCCTCTCCTGGAGGCTGATAGGAACACCTAAAATTTCTATGAAAACAGCAGTCTTAAGGAAGACATCTCCAGATAAAGACCCCAGTCTGGTTTTGGTGGTGACTGAGTGAAAGCACAAAGTGAAAATCATCCCATGGAAAAAAGGATGACGAGACATTCTTTGGATACAGAGGTACTCCAGAGCATGAAAAAAAATCTCTCCAAAAAAAAAAGTCTTCAAAAAAAATTCTCTGTGCTTCAGTTTCCTGATTTGCAATATTGGGATAAATAAAAAACCTACCTTAAAAAGCTGTCATGAGACTCAAATGAGATAATACCCCCAAAAGAACATGGGTTTTAGAGTCAGAAAGACTGACAGGTAATGGTACAGCTCACCCTTCCTTCCCCAATGCCCAGCACATTCCTACCTTCCAACGCCCAGTAGATCCCTCCTAACATCTAGCAAGGGCTCTATCATACCAAGAGTATTCAATAAGGATATGCACAAGAGAATAGTACAGTGTCTGGAATCATGAGTAAGTAAATAACTTCTGAACCTACGAGTGCTACCTTTAAGTAGTTAAAGCTGCTCTTTGCTAAGTGGGATTTAGAAAATAAATTGAACAGTGAACTCTAAGTCTTAATTCTCTAACGATGACCTTCATCAGAACTTTTCTAGCTCTATGCCAAAGGAAAAATATGTAAAATGCCTATTTCTCTCAAAGCAAAGGAGGCAGTACTACAGCACTTAGGGTGGATGGACCCTTGCAGCTTTTTTATTTACTGAGAGCTTTAACTCAGCTCACCCAAAATGTGGTGGAGGGTGGTGAACAGAGTTGAGCTTGAGTTTCTCAAGGATCCCAAGTGACCTTGGCTTATTAATTCATTTTTGTTTTAAACGACTCCATGACTTCACCATCCTGACTTAGGGTGGCGTCTGACTGCAGTTTCCTTCCAGACTGATGAGGTGTCTGCAGATGGAAATAGTGTCTCACAGGGCTAGACCACTGAGAACATCTAGGAAGTGCCCTCTCTGTTTTCATCATAAGGAATCCTTTTTGGAATCACTGCCCTTTTACAAACAACACTGGTCTCTATCTGGCCTTAACTAATCTCTCTGGATCTCAGTTTCCTTGTCAACTAGAGGGTCTCTAAGTTTCCTTCCTACCCGAAGATTCTAGCAGAGTAATAATTATACAAAAACCAAGGGAAAGCACTTTACAGGGGTCACCGTGACACTGATTTTCTGAAATCAAAACAGCATACCACGTGTGTGTTTGCATTCTGGCAAATATCAGAATCCTCCCACCCAATTGCTGTAGAAATGATTCTGCTTCAGTGCCAGAGAACTGTGCTGTCGATATGCTAATTTCAGTTCTTACTAGGAGTCCTGTATCCTAAGACCCTAAACCAGAGGGGATCTGTTACCAGGGTCCTTTCAGAAGTATTCTAGAAGCCTGTAATAAATATCCATTGTTCTTTCACACAGTTTCAGCGCTGACTCATGGGCGACCTTCCTTTGATCATCAAAGATAATAAAAGTTTGTTTTTTAAAGAAAAATTTGTTTTCCTGTGGAATCTTAGTGCTCTTGGCACTGCTTATGAAAAAAAGCAAGCTTTAGGATTAAAAAAAACACAAAAAACTAATATCACTGTCCAGAATATATAGACCCTCTGCCATATAGTCTCACATGTTACCTCATTTAATTATTAAATCATTATTATTTTGTATACTTTTAAAGAGGGAGAAACAGATGCTCAGAAAATTGGGGTAACTTGCTCAAGGTCATCCAGCTGGCAAGAGACAGAGCAGAAATCAGCTTACACTGTACTTGCATTTTAGAGCCTTCAGCTTTCCATTAAAATAATCAAAAACATTCCCTTTATTATACAGTTCTTCAGAAGTCCGGACTGAAGGGAGCTAACATTTGGGTTACTTTGCTCTATTATTCTTAAATATAAAACCAAGAATATGGTTTAATAATTTCAGTACTCATAAATTCCTGAAGATTTCTGTGTCTCCATTATTGTTGTTCTGAAACTCTTACCCACCACTCCCATGGCAATGAAAGTCTATATATATAATTTTATACGAATGGCCAAAAAAAAAAAAAAAAAATTAGTTATTATAATCCCTGTTCTAAGATTAAATTAAAACAATGATACATATAAATCATTTAGACACAGCTGGGCACACTACTGGTGCTCTACCAATGGCAGCTAAGCTTTTTAGGCAGATCTTGGATTAATCATGAAAATGGTCAAACTGAAGTTGTGTCCATTTAACCTCCGAGGTCCTGGGTCCTCTGTGTCTTAGAATGCCATCTGCCCCGAAGAAACCATCCCGAGAATCAAGCACAAACATTGTCTCAAGAATCTACCCCAAGCCTCTCCTAGAAGAGTTTCAAAGCAGTCTTGAAGGATATTCTGAACACGGGTAAACCAGGAACTGCTCTGGCCAGGCATTACCTCATCCTGCATTTTCATGGCAGTCAGACGGGACTTTTCTGCCTCTAGGGTTTTCTCCTTCAACTGCCTTTGCATTTCTGCAAGTTCCCTGCGATTTTTCTCCTTGTATTCATCCAGCTGGTTCTGGAGCTCCAGCGTTGATGTGCGGGACACCTCAACAATGTCAGCCATCTGGAAAAAGTGACACGGGTGAGAGCCCACCCTGTGATGCTCCATCTGGGGCCAGGGAGCTAGGTTTGCGTCCCAGCTCAACACGTCTCGTCTGCTTCCTTCTGTGGCACCCCACCCCGAAGACTGCAAAGCACCTGGTCGTGATCTGCCCAGGATTAGTCTCCTCGAACTTGGAAGTAGCATGGAGGTGTGAACAAGCACATCCTCTGGAGCTAGATCCATGGTCCTGGGTCACATCCTCGCTCTGTCACTTACCAGCTACATGGCTGGGGCATTACCTACGCTCTCTGGGCCTCTGCAGTGTACTCGTTAAAAATACTGAAACCATAACCTTTACCTTGCAGGGCTGTTGTCAAGATTAAAACAATACATAGAGACAGAATTCTAGTTAGATACAAAATAGCTGGTAAATGACTGGCACACAGTAGGTGTCAAAAAAATGGCAGATACTCAGGATGGCTCCATCAGCTCTGTGCCTTTTCCCTTCTGGGTGTTTTAGGGCAGAGGTGAGGAGAGGAGCAGCAACTACTGGGCTTTAAAACTGCCTTTCAGGGCTTCCCTGGTGGCGCAGTGGTTGAGAGTCTGCCTGCCGGTGCAGGGGACACGGGTTCGAGCCCTGGTCTGGGAAGATCCCACATGCCGCGGAGCAACTAGGCCCGTGAGCCACAACTACTGAGGCTGCGCGTCTGGAGCCTGTGCTCCACAACAAGAGAGGCCGCAACAGTGAGAGGCCCGCGCACCGCGATGAAGAGTGGCCCATGCTCGCCGCAACTAGAGAAAGCCCTCGCACGGAAACGAGGACCCAACACAGCCAAAAATAAATAAATAAATAAATAATAAATAAATTGTAAAAAAAAAAAACAAAACAAAAACTGCCTTTCATACTCTTGCACAAGAAAGATAAGTGCAAGTGCACAGATTACGCACAAAGGCAGAGGTTCTGATTCAGCTAACATCTGTGGAGTCTGCACTGAGGTGCCAGGCTTCTTCGGGCAGCTGTTGAGAGGAGCTGGGCCCAGGATCCAGAGGGCACTTTCTAAACCAGTTCCCCTGTGACTGGGATTATCAACAAGGCCGAAGAGCTGCTTCCCGGGATCTGCAAATCCCTGACACATTTGTGCTGAGACATACTGCAGGGCTCCTCAGCCCTATCGGGCCCTTACGGGGGGGCTGGGTCCCACGCCCTCTCCCTCCGCCTCTCCCTCACCTCCTTCTGCAGTTTCTCAATGGTCTTGTCAAGGTGCCATCGCTCGTTCTCCATCTCGTTCTTCAGTCTCCTTAACTGCTCCCTCTGTTCGGCCTCGTCCTTTAGCTTCTCAGACAACTGCTTCTGCTCCTGGGTGGCCTGGCTCAGATTTCTCTGCAGACGGCAGGGAAAGGACAGTGCTATCACCTACCTCCCAGGTCAGCCACAGAGACAGGTGGCAGAGGGAGTTTCACAGCCACGCCACGAAGCGATCAGACCTGCTACATCAGTGATGAGGAAAAGGGTCAAAATGAAGCCATCACAGAGACACAAGGACACTGTCGGCTCTGCAAGTCAGGGACCAAGATGCAAAGTTGATTTAACCAAAGACCTACGCAGGAATGAAGCGCAGACAAAGGATGCATTACAGAAATACAGAAAACGGCCAAGGCTGCTGCAGGTGGTGATTCAGGAGAGTGTCCAAAAACCTGACAGAACTCATGCTTGAAAACTGAGGTAAAGTTATACATTAGACAAACTTAAACCCATGTGGCAATTGACATCCTGTGATATATAGCATTGCACCTAACGTTCGAGCATTTTCTCTGCTATGCAGATGATTCTCACAATTAAAACAGCTAAAAATGAATCTATAAGAAAAAAGAACATTATCCCATGGGCCAAGAGTCCACTTGGGTAGGGGGAGTTATAATCAACAGAATCCATGGGTTGGACTCACACATAGAAGGAAAGGAATTTGGCAATCCACAAGCTGATGAACCTGATGGACAGAAGGTATTAAATGGAAGAAACACTAGTCAGGAAAAGTACAAACGAGTGGTTATTTAGTGAATCAGCACCAAATACTAGTACTTCTTATAAAATGTACCATCTTGGGTGCCACGTTTCCCCTGGGTTCCTCTGAGGCTCTCATCTCACAACATTATACAGACTGATGTCCTTTACGTAAAAATCATGCAACTCTAAAAAGAAAAAAAAGAAAATCCTAAAATATCTTAGGAAGATTATAGTGGCTTCTTTAAACGGCTGAGTGTTAAGGCCTTTGGCATAAGGATATCATGAAGGGGCACAGCTCAGAATGGGGGAGCATGACCCAGACAGGAGCTAGATCATAAGAAAAATGTTATCAGGCACTGAGGGCTGAATGTGGGTTAGTATGAGTACTGCTTAGGACCTCCTCAGTCTTGTGTCCCTGCAGAGGCTGTATAAGGACAATGGTTATATTTGTACAGTGCTTAACAGTTTACAAGCTGCTGTCACGTGCAGTAACTCAGGCATTTTGAAAACACTCACAAAGCACTTCAGGCACTCCTGGTTTGCAAAGCTTTGGAACAGCTCTGCTGGCCAGCCACATGGCCTGGGGCCAAAAAGCCACCTGTGGAGGGCTGCACTCAAAGAAACAGCCAGCACAGCCAGGCTGCTGAAGTTGATTGCTGCAGGGAACCAATGTCAACAAAAGCAGTTGGGGAAAGAGGGTGGTAAAAGAAAGGTAATCGGGAGTTCAGTGGGGGGCAATTAGCAGGAGTGAGTCCCACCATGGTCCAGCTGGACACACACCAGAGGGAGGGTCAACCCCGGGGACTTGTGTCTGTGGTTGACTTAGTGGTGTTGGGGGCAAAAAGCAGCACACAGGGTAAGGTAAGCAAGGTATGGTTGGTTCCTTCATGTGGGAGAAAACTCTCAGGAACATGTATCTCAAAATGTCAATTCTTGAACAAAAACAAATACAGAAGGACATCAACACCTTCCCATAGAACCGCTAGGATCCAGCTCAACCCCTGCCCCTACAGATCCCCCAGCCTCTCTTTTTCTTCCTTCTGGATCTCAATCCCAGGGGCCCCAGGCCAGCAGACAAGCCAGCCTCGGCTCCATTCAACCTCCACGTGGTGAGCGTACTTGTTTCACCCTTGGCTCGGGGAGGGCTCCCCTACCAGCCCCCGACACCGGCTCTGCTCTCCTGTGTCACTGGAGACAGCCCAGACTCCCCCACTCTGAGCCTGGGGCCTGGCCAACACCCCCTGTCCCAACATACACATTTGCCTAGAATAGTAATTTTGCTAAATTATTTTTAAAACATTTCTTGCATGCTTGCCTCTATTGCAGGGTAGTAAGATCTGTAAAGGCAAGAAATAGATTTTCTATCTCAGTATGTCTCACAGTACAGATTCACTATTAGGCATATGATAAAAACTCAGTGGTTGAGAATTAACACCTATCCCCAAAAGTGATCTAAAGATTTCTTATATCAGAATCACCGGGCAAGGGTGGTGGACTGCTTACATAAAATGCAAAATCTAGCCTGTTTTGATGGAATCACAATTTTTCTTAGAGTGGAGCCCACGCATTTGCATTTGAAAGTTACTCAGATAATTCTAACATACTCTAAAGTTTAGAAATGCTGTTTAAACAATGCTCTGCCTCTTCAGTGATTCAAGAAATATGTTCCAATATGTCCATGCTGAGAAAATATGTCCCAAATTCACACGAAAAGCAGCCAACTTGGCAACTTTGCGTTTAGGAGTTAGGGGTGAAATGCTCTATAGCTACAGTGACTGTATTTCCAAGACCAGCCAGACAAGCCTATTGACTAAGACTGGGACAAAAATTTGAGGAAAATTTATCAGGTCGGAGAATCCAAAACACAAGGTTGGTGGACGCATACTGAGTGCCCTTGAGCTTGGGGACCATTATCTCGGTGGATGCAGAGCCTTTCACTATATGGCTGAGCAAGGTCCCGATTAGTCCGTATTAACGATAACCAAGTGGCAGGTGAGCCGAAGCGCTTAAAGGAATGAGAGGCTTGATCAGAAGGAAGTCAGTCTCCTCAGAGCCCGTGCCACACATTAGCCGTGGACCGTCACAAGCATGGGGGGTTTCTTCTTCTCTGGTCTCAATACACAGAAGCCCACTAGGGTGGGAGGTGCAGGCATACAGAGTATATATCATTATCCCTCCCTGAAGGAAAGAACTATGGCTTCCCCATCTGCAGAAGCCATTTCTCAAGGGAATCAGAGATGTCTTTGCCATGAATGCAGTTCAAGTAGATCTACACAGCGGCACAATCCTCAACCAAGTGGTAGGGCTGAAGCAAACCAAGAATGGCATCCCCTTTAAGAACCTCTGCCACTGTCTGACTGAGTCATAATAAATCAGACCTAAGTTCACATGGTCTTCAGCTACTATGTAAAGAAATACATTTATCATCCACGAAGATGCAACAGATTGCTAAAGGCACAAAGATTTTGAAATGTAAAGTGCTTACGTGGGGGGTAAAAAACTGCTACTCTCTCCTCTTACTCTAAGGGTTACGCTCCCTTTCGGTTGCCAGCTTTGGGAGAAGCATGCAGGAAAAGTTATCGAACTAAAGGAATGACTATCTGGTTCCCAAACTGAGAAAAAGCAAAGTATTTTTGAGTGATGGTGCACTTTTCATAGCACTACTTTTTTTGTTTTGTTTTTTGTTTGAAGATATTTTTTGATGTGGACCATTTTTAAAGTCTTTATTGAATTTGTTACAACATTGCTTCTGTTCTATGTTTTGGTTTTTTGACTGCAAGGCATGTGGGATCTTAGCTCCCTGAATGGGGATCAAACCCACACCCCCTGCACTGGAAGGCGAAGTCTTAACCACTGGACCGCCAGGGAAGTCCCTCATAGCACTGCTTTTGAGACCAGATAATTGAGATAATGATGGTGAGACTGTTGGACCCTCTTAAAATTCTTGCTGGATTATGTTGCCAGTGGCTAGCACAGCCACGCGCTGCACGAAACATCTTCCCCATCTCAGCACCACTGGGAAAACAGGCCTAAACAAAAAGTAACAGGTCAGGGATAATTTCCAAGGCAGGGATGGTGAGCCAGAGGTGGGGGCAGGTGGGGATTACATTAAGATCTTTAGACCTTGAGGCCATCATCTGTTGTCTCCGCTGAATTAGCTTTGAGTTGCAGATTCACAGCTGGTGAACCACTTCCTTCTGTGTGAAACTTTCTGGTTTGACCAAAAGATGATAAAGACAGAGCCTGTAATAGCTGCACCCAGTGCCTGGTGTGGACGTGACACAAAGGCGCACACTTTTGCCCCTGTAGAGTACAAATGTTTTTCCTCTCTTTCTGTGCCCAACTAGCTCGGAGATTTAAACCCTGCACTTTGGCTGCTGGGTTGTAGCCATCACAAGCCTTAAACGGCAGCACAGTGAAACTGCCATCCACACAAAATCAACCAAACAAGAGTTAATAACAAAGACCTAGATTTAAAGAAAGAAAGAAAAAGAAATCCAAAGCAAGGACAGTCAGACACCAAAATAAGGAAAAGACAGGGCTTTACGGCATGCAAAAACAAGGTCTCTGTACACAGCAAGAGAGAAGGTGCAGATTTGGGGGTGAGAGCTCCTGAGTTGTGGCTGACCTGAGTGAACCCTAGTACAAGCAGGTTCCCCTCCTCTAGCCCCAAGGAGTTGAAGCTGTATATGAAAGGAAAGCTGCAATTAGGCATTTTAAAATACGAATCCTGAGCTAGCCCCTGACACTTTTCATGTGCCCTTCCCCGACCTATCCTTACAGACAAGCAAGTCCGAAGGGAAAACTTTAACAGCCTCTAAGACAACTGCTCAGAAGCACTGGCTTTTACCTCCTCGTAAGCTCGCCTGAGGGATGCTTGATGCTGCTGGTTCTTTAAAACCCCAGAGCAGGTAGAAGGAAGGACATACCTGGATCACACTGAGGTCACTGTGCAAAGTCTATTTAGAACCTCAGTGCAGACTTTTTTTTTAAAGAATGTACTTCAGGCTTTCTAACCTTCAAATGGGAAAACCTAATTTTCCAGGAACCTACCTATTTTGAACAGAGATAGCTATCTAGTTTCAAGGAAATGACTTCCTCCTGCTCCTTTTAATAGCCATCTTGGAGGACTGCACTCTGAGGAGTCTATTGGCCCAGAGGAGAAAGGAAATTGGCTTCTGCCACAGAGCCGACTCTACACTGCCTTGGGGACCAATTCTGGCAGCCTTCCTCACACAATTCATATTTTATCTTTGGAAAGCTGTCAGGTTCTGTAACGTCTAGAGCAGGATTTCTCAACCTTGGCACTACTGACATTTGGGTAATTCACTGCTATGGGGACTGTCCTGTGCATTGCAGGATGTTTAGCAGCATCCCTGGTCTCCACCCACTAGATGCCAGTAGCATCTCCCCAGTTGTGACAACCAAGCATCTCTAGACATTGCCTAATGTCCCCCAGTTAAGAACCACTGGTCTAGATAGATAGTCTGAAGTCCAGGACGGTTATCATTATGAAAGGAGCTGCCTGGAAGGACAGGACCAATGGCAATCTGTACCTGTCCCTCCGAGTTTGCTTCTCGAGCTTCCTCTGTGGGGGATTAAAGACAACAGCCCTCAGTGTTTACCTGAGCATCTTCCAGCTCACTCTCCAGGGCCCTTCTGGCTGACGCTGCTTCTTTTTCTTCCTTTCTTGCATGCACAAGGGCCTCCTCTAATTGCCGAGTTTCTCCCTACAATGAAACACGGGGTCAGTGTACACTCAGATGTGTGCTATGCCTAGGAAGCTGACTTGGTGGCATGAAAGGCATGCAGGGGACATCCACAGACACAGCCAGCAGAGGCACCAGCCACAGTGCACCTGCCATGGGCCCACGACAGCACACAGCAGCCGTACAGATGTGTGCGCCTGTCTGCAGCTCCCTACTTAACCCGAGGTCAACATCCACTTCAATCATCTGAGATGATTTTTGGGAAAATACAAATATCCACCCTTAGCACCAGAGCTTCGGAAACAACAGGTATTGAATGGACTCAAACACACAGTTTCAGAAAAGCTTTTCAGGTGATTCTGATGGATGACCATTTGGGGAACCTCTGTGAGAATACACCCCCCCTTTACATTTCTCCTGTCCCTTTTTATTGTCAGCGCCCTTTCTCACAGCCGTCAGGATGTGTCTCTTGCTAACAGTCTCCCACTTCTAGAGATCTGGCAAACCAGGTAATTGGTTTGTTAAGACTTGTGTGACTTCAGAAACCGTCAACCAACTGTTAAAAAAAGAATAGACAGTCACGCGTGAGAACGGGCCCGACGGTAGTGTTAAGATGGTCTTTTTGGGTGTTCAGAGGCCTCTGCTCAGCATCGAAAGGTTGAGTGCGTCTGATGTCTGGGCAAACGGGGACTCCTGTGCCTGTACCTGTGTTTCCCACCCTGACTCCGTCAGCCCCGTTCCAGGCCGCTCTAGAAGCCCATCTCCCATTAGTGTCACGCAGAGAGGAACAAAAGCGATGGGTTACAGAGAGGAGATGATCACGCTTGCCTTGACCTTTCCTACTCCATTATGATAATAAATCCCTTCTGCTTCTCCAGTCGCTCACACAGGAAAGAAGGATCCGGCACTGCCCAGCCTGGGCTCGGGGTCCAGCGAGCCTCACCTGGTACTTCTTGAGCATTTCCTTCGCTTTGGCCTCGTCACCCTGCAGGTCAGCAACCTGCCTCTGAAGCCGAGCGGCAGTGCGCTCCAGCTCTTGGATGCTTCCCCGCAGCTTCTCGTTCTCTTCCTGCAGAGCCTTTGCGCGCATCTCAGCCCCGACCTGGGTTTGCTCTGCGGTGCTGCTCTGACTGGCCAGGACCTCGATGTTCTGTTAAAGACACGGAACAGGTGAGCATGGGAACCAGGGCCAAGGCGCAGCCCCCAACTTCGTGGATGGCTGGCATTTATTAAAACCCACTACGTGCCGGGCACCATGCTAAGCCAGGGATCGGCACACGACAGCCTGTTATTAAAAATAAAGTGTTACTGGAACACCGCCACGCCCATTCGGGGGCACACTGTCCACAGCCACTTTCGTGCTACAAAAGCTGTGTCAGGACTTGTGGCCAAAGCCTAAAACATTTGCTATCTGGCTCTTTACAGAAAAGTTTTGCTGACCCTTGCCTGTGTCAAGTCCTTGACATGAAATTTCAACCTTTTAACAACTCTAGGAGGTAGATACTATTCTTGTCACCATTTTAAAGACAAAGAAACTGGCACTTGGGTAGACTGAAGAACTCGTCCAAGTTCAGGTAGGAGAAAATGCATTCGGGCAGACCAAATCCAGAACCTGTTCTTATAACCACTGATGAGTTCGCTTTCCTGAACCCTCACCACGTGCAGGGCCTCTTAGTAGAAGCTCTTGATGAAGGTCAATTTCTGCTTATAGGGTTTTTTTTTTAAATGTCTAACACAAAATGGAAATTTAAAAATTTGCTTAAATTATGGTACAGTTCACGGTGCAAACTCTAGGTACTACCATCTGAAAATGAGCGTGTGCTGCACACAATCCATAACAGAAAGGAATGGCAACAATTACAGGATGATTATTGTTAATTCCAGATGTCACGTAGGCGTTTTATTTTTTAGCTCAGCATCTTAAAAGTGAGGGTAAGTGGGCTTGTCCAGAATTCCACCTCTCCCAGCAGACCTCTCATCTTCTATTTCTCCACTACTACAAAGATGCCAAAACCAGTAAACCCAGTGCTCACAAAACGGTGCTGCAGATGCCTTCAAGGAAAGGAAGGCCCAGGGAAGGCAAGATTTGGCTTCGAAGGCTCTGTCACAGCCCACTTGGGAGAGCTATCTGCCGAAATCACTTGCTTGCAATAGCCTTTCAGAAAGATCTTTAAATCCTGTAATAGTACAGGAAGCTGTATTATCCTGAACTTAACCAATTTGAGAGTTTCAGAAACCAGAGCATCTTTTCACAACCCAAATGTTCCATTTAATTCTATCCTTCTGGGAAAGCTCATCAGAGTCAAGCTACTGAGTCAGAACAAGGTTGGCGGGCATTGCTAGGAGAACACTATGGTGCCCAACAGCTGGCATTTCTCTATTACTATTTGGACATACCATCTTCTACCGAAACTAGCAAGATGACTGAGGAGAAATAAAGTGTGGTTGAAAACCTGAGGAGGGATCTAAAGAATCCAGTAACTGGTCAGACCAGGGAAAGCAAGAGAAAAGTCCAGATTGTCCATTCCTGCCCTAACTTTCCCATTAAGAGATAAGAGACTACAGAGCTACAGTTATCAAGTGGTACTCAAATAAGGATACACACGTAGTTCAATGGCATAGAACTGGGTGTCTAAAAATAAATCCAATATTTACAGTCAATTGATTCTCAACAAGGGAGCCAAGATAATTCAAGGGGGAAAAGAACAGTCTTCAACAAAATGGTGCTGGGACTACTGTATATCCAAATGCAAAAGAATGAAATTAGATCCTTTCCTTACACCGCACACAAAAATTAACTCAAAATGGATCATAGACCTAAATGTAAGATCTACAACTATAAATCTCTTCTAAAAGAAAACACTGGAGCAAATATCGTGAGCTTGAGTTACGCAAGGCTTCTTAGATACAATACCAAAAGCATAAGTGACAAAAGAAAAAATAGATAAATTAGACTTCATCAAAATCAAAAACTTCTGTGCTAATGATACCAACGAGGAGGTGAAAAGACAACCCAAAGAATGAGAGCAAATATTTACAAATCATATATCTCATCAAGGACCCATATCTAGAATATATAAAGAATTCTTCAACTCAATAATAAAAAGATAACCCAGTTTTTTTTTAATGGGCAAAGGATCTGAATAGACATCTTTCAAAGAAGATATACAAAAGTCCAACAAGCACATGAGAAGATGCTCAGCATCATTAGTTATTAGGGAAATGCAAATCAAAACCATAACAAGCCACTTCACACCCACTAGGACGGCTATAATCAAAAAGACAGATAATAGTTAGTGTTGGGGAGGATGTAGAGAAATCAGAACCCTCACACACCGCTGGTGAGAATGCAAAATGGTGCAGCCACTTTGGAAAACATTTTGAAAGTTCCTCAAAAGTTTAAACAGAGTTATCATAAGACCCAGGAATTCCACTCCTAAGTATGTACCTAAGAGAAATGAAAACATATGGCCACACAAAAACTTGTGCAAAAACTCCACAGCAGTATTATTCAAGGTAGCCAAAAAGTGGAAACAACCCAAATGCTCATCAACTGGTGAACGGGTAAACAAAACATGGTCTGTCCATACAATGGACTATTATTTGGCCCTAGAAAGGAATGAAGTACTGATACATGCTACAACATGGATGAAGCTTGAAAACATTATGCTAAGTGAAAGGAGTCATTCATAAAAGGCCACATATTGACATTTATATAAAATGTCTACAATAGGCAAATATATAGAGATGGAAAATAGATTCGTGGTTGCGTAGGGCTGAGGCGAATGAGAAGATTGGGAGGTGACAGCTAAAGGGTACAGGGTTTGGGATTAAAATATACACACTACTATATACAAAACAGATAACCAACAAGGACCTACTGTATAGCACAGGGAACTATACCCAATCTATCTTAACAACCTATAATGGAAAAGAATCTGAAAAAGAATATAACTGAATCACTTTGCTGTATACCTGAAACTAACACAACATTGTAAATCAACTATTTCAACAAAAATTTTTAAAAAGTCATGATGTGATACATAAAAAGTTAAATAGTATAAAGTGTATGATCCTGTTTTTTAAATAAGCATTGAGATATATATATATAAATTATATATATAATTTGTAAAAAAAAAAAAAGAGTACAGGGTTTCTTTTTGAGGTGATGAAAATGTTCTAAAATTAACTGTAGCGATGGTTGCAGAACTCTGTGAACATACTAAAAACCATTGGTTTTGCACTTTAAATAGTTGAATTGTATGTTAAGTATCTCAATACAGCTGATTTTTAAAAGAGGAAAAAAAGGACAAAGGAAACCCAGAGGCTGGGTCAGACGGAAGGGATGGAGGAGCTGAGGTCCACCGAGGTACTGGTGAGAACAAGAGACTAAAGACATTTGCCTAAATCTTCTGGTAAAGCGAAGAACACTTCCACGTGCAGTCAGTGATCTTTTGTTCACCCAGAAATCTCAGGAAGAGCAAGGATACTGAAAACCAGATCTGGTTTAAGCTGGATTTGGGCCTACCTGGCACCCTGACATGCTAGATAAAGGACCCTGTGCCGTGTTTTGATGTTTAGAACTTGGTATTTTCTCTGTTTGGAAGTTGCAGGGCACATTCTGAGTCCATCTGTCTTAGGAGGATGGACCAGGCAGCTTATCACTCAGCTGCTAGTGGCAGGGTCTGCTCCAATCCCAGCTCTCAATCTCACAGGCTGAGTGTGACTCTACGGGAGCTTGTATGTGTTGAGACACTTAGTCCTGTTTTGACTATTTGTAAAACGATAATACGTTTTGCTCTATGTCTTCATAGTGTGGTAAACCACATCATGTTTACAAATAAATTTAACTTAAGCCTCCATTGGCAAACCTTTCCAGAGCGGATCCCCTGTTCCTGTCCCCACCCCACCCCACGCCCCCAGTCCACTATGTCATGTAAAGCCCATAGGATAACCTTGCTCTTCCTGAAACTGTACCTAATTCACTTGCAGCAGTGCTGGAACCTAAAAGAATAAAAATCATATCCCTTTGTTCAAGGCAAGTTCTTCTCCATGACTTGCCAGCAAAGAAAACTGGTCTAGCGGGACTCCAAAAGCTCTTCCAACTCTGAACTTCGAACTATGCACCACCTTTTCCAAATGCTTAAGTTTGTATCTCATGACTGTGGCAAAGGCAGGAGAACTCTAGGAGGACCAGAGCTGGTAAAGATCTACTCTGACAGGTCACTGGGGACAAACGCTGCTGACCTCACTTAATTGCTGGTACTTCATTTCTGTGATGTTCTGATCTTAAGTGTTGTACGTCACAGCAAGACTAGGGAGGATGTCCCATCATAAATAAAAACCAAAGAGCACACAGTTCCTAACAATTCATTTAGCCAGATCATACCCCCTATGTAATATCTATTTGTAAAAAAGATCACATGGATGTGTCTTTTAATATCTTACCTATTATTCATTCGTACAAGCAGTCAGAAATAGTTAACAAAAATCAATTCCAAATTCCACTCCAAAAGGTTGGAAACACTACCCTAGGTCATCACCACAAAGGCAAAAGTAGCAGATGTGCTACATTCTCTTGTTTTTCAAGATTGGACCATCCCTTAAAATTGCCCTGAGATCATTTCTTCACCTGTATGTACTTTTTTACACAGGAAACTGGTAACACTGGCTGGCTGTGAAGAAGGGAATTGGGGCTATGGAAAGAAGCAGAGAGAGGTATTCCATTGCAAGCCCGCTTGTGAGGATTTAAATGGTGAACTATGAAATTCAAGAAGTATTAAAAATGTTTGAATAAATATACATTTTTGTGGAAAAGACTGACTACCAATGGGCACAGGCACTTGGAGGACAACCACCTCCCCAACCCAGTTCTCACCTCCTCCGGGCTCCAGAAACCCTTCCCCAGCATATTCACGGATACCTCTGGGCCACGAAAGATAGCAGAGCGGGAGCCGGGGAGCAGCTGTACAAACAGAGCAGAGCACCAACTCTCCCACGCTGGTTTACATAGTTAAGAAATTCCTTTTCACCACATATAGCTGGGAGAGTGGAAAAGGCCCAGACGGCCCGGGACTTGCACTTACATGAGTGCTTCTCCAAATTTTCCACCCAAGCAACCTTAAAGGCAGAGAAGTCCAATGCGGGGTGGTGAGAGACACCCAAGTGACCGCAAAGAACTGCTTCCAAGGCTTGGGTTTCTCCATCAAAAATGCATGCACGCTTTGCAGTCGACACTTACAACTTTCATTCCACCCCATGTCTCTTTTTATATCCAGGTACTGTCCTTGGTGTTCCAGGAAGATGGGCCATTTCTACCCTGTAGCTTTGGCAAGCACTCTCCTCCCCACACACCCAGCACATGTACACATTATCTCAGCCTGGATAAAAGACATAAATCACCTCAAGAATGGAATTCTCAGTTTTAATTCTAAAAATGTGCATCTAGGAGTGTAGAGGAAGGGGCAGAGGGTGCGGCAGTTCGTCCACCAGATTAGACTCAGATCCAGGCTGTGCCTCTTTCTGGGCCCTTTCACTGGGCCTGGCCTCATAGAGCCTTAGTTTCCTCATTTGTAAAAGAGGAAAGAAGTTACCTACCCACACCATGGTAAATATCTAGTTAAACGAGGCAATGACTCTCGTGGCTGATATTGCTATTAATGACCAAGCCAGCGAAACCCAGGCGTATTTCTCACAAGGTCAGGACTTTGCCCGGCTTACCTACTACGGTTCTAAATCCTCAAACCTGGCTTTAGACTATAAGTTGCCCATTTTTACCAGCTCAATATCAAGCCTAGATTTCTCAAAAGAGAGAAACAAGATCTTTTACAGTCTTTCCAGGGCAACTGTACTGTCCAAATTACATGACCCTTTATTTTAAGGGCAAGTCACGTTTCTTGGTTGGCTAATTCATTAAAAATTCAGCCTCATTTCCCAATCAAGGATGGTCTGGCAAACTGATGGCAACTAAGAAAATTCTTCCAAAACAGACAAACAGCATGTTTCAACATGCTGAATTGCTGAATTTCCACTACTTCTGAAATAGTTGACTTTTAACCATATGCTCCAATTACTGACATAAAAGGGGGGTTGGAGGAGGAATACATAATTGTTATCACAAAAGAAAAAGCAAAACCCCAGTCTTTGCCTGGTACCACCATTCATTGCAAATAATGACTTGCTTACAAGCTGGCACATTTTCATTCGTTAACGCCCACACTTAGAAATGTTCACACTGTCGCCTGGGGCCAGGGGAAACTTTTATCCATGACAAGCACTAAACTCCCCAACAGCGCCACAAATGGCCACGTCTAGGTGTTTTTCCTCACCCAAAGGTACTGATGCACTTCCCCCGAGCACAGAGCAGACACCTCGGACAGGCTCACTCCTGACGGATGAAAAGTAACCGCACAGGACGAGGCCCTCCTGGCTTGTCCTAATGCAGACCCACCACATAAGACATATCAGGCTTTACTAATTAACAGGGCCTCTTCTCACAGCCAGTTTTTGTTTCTTTTCTGTCTCACTTTTTTGCTGAATGAGGGAAAACAGCTGAGGCGTGGAGGCCAGGAGGCCAGAGAATGGAATGCAGGCTCGTTGGTTCCATGTCACCAGCTACTCCCACCCTCCAGCGAGTGAGGCTGCAGGAGCTCAGCTGACGGGTGCCCGAAGGGTCCCCGACGCCAGGTCATCTGCTGGGAGGTCACCACCTTTCCACAGCACGGCTGCGGACATCTCTTTCTTGCTCACAGTGTGGACCGGGGTCACAAATGATGAGTCCCTTTCTCACTCTGAATGTATGGAGAACCAGGTCCCCTGTATTACGGTTTCAGCTTACCCCTTACTTGAGCAACAGTAAACTATGGAGGAAAAGAAATAGCATCTATTTTAGTCATAAACTGCTCTTTCCCTAGTTACCTACGAATTTCACTGGCATGAGGCCTCTGAGCCAGGACTTCTCACATTTTAATGAGCACAGGATTCACTTGGGGATCTCTTAAATGCTTGTTCTGACTCAGGAAAACAAAGGCCGGGGCTCTGTATTTCTAACAAGCTCCCAGGTGGTGCCAGCGACGCCGGGCTGTGGGTCCCACTGTGAGGAGTGAGGTCCAGACTGAGGAGAGGTTGCTCCGACCTCAGGGCCCTCCCGCAGACATTCACAGCTCAGGTCCCCACTCTCCAAGTCCTTTATGCTTCTTGACATGACTCCAGTGCCTGGGATGGGGTGTCAGGCAGCTTGGGTGCCACTGCAGGCTGTGCAGTCAGCTCACACTGTGACCTATGCAAACCCGTGACCCCTCTGAACTCAATTCACATCCTTAAAGAAAACGTAATAGGTATTACTTGCTCTAAATGGGTCAGAAACCGCCACCACCCCAAGAGAGATACGAGAGCTTCAAAAAGCTGAGATCCCTGCAATAATGTAAAGTAATGGGTTTCTCCTTCCTCTTTTTTGACCGCCTACTTACCATTTTTTGGTGAAAGTGGGGTTGAGCCATTGAAAAACATCATTTTAAAATCCCCACTCTAAGAGCTACATCAGAGTTTCCAAAAATTCTCTCACTGTATTTCCCAAATGCCAACACCATTTTTTCCCAACATATCTGTAGTTCAGAACTGAACTGGTCATACAGTTATCTCATTGATAAGCTCTGTTTGTTTGTGGCAACGGAGTAGTGTGTGAGGAAGATGGGAATAGATGTGGCAAAGGAAATAGTAAAGGAGAGTCCACTCATTACCAAAACCCTACATATTTTCGAGGAAGAGTTGATTCCAAAGTCAGAATAGTGGAAGTATTCAATTTCCTTTTGTTAGAAGATGTGGATTCTGGACTAGACTCTGCTAATAATTTACTATGTGATGACTTCAAGCAAGTCACTTAACTTCCATCTGCCCTCACTCTCCTCCTCTGTAACATGAAATGGTCAGTCTAGCTAATTTCAATGTCCCTGCCAGCTCTAAAGGCTGGGATGTCTGGGATTTAGAATGAACTTGAAGAAATTGGGCAGTATTAGGCAACCATTAAACTACGAATTCCAGAGGTTTTACCCCTATAACATCATACTTAAACTTCATTTTCAAATGCTGTCAGCTAAACTCAGATGTTTTTTTACCAGTGTCCTTGCCATGGTATCTAGGGCTGAGGACCACATCTAAAGACCAACTTCCTGCCATGGAGCAAGGCTTTACTAGCTCATTCTCTCTCCACAGTCACCAACTTGCCAGAACTCACCGAGTTGGAAAGTTATCATGCTTAATGAAGATTTTGTTTACATCCTGTTTTTTCATTGCCCTGGTGGTGATTTTCCTGCTTACAAAACCACATAAAAGATACTCCCTTTTAATCATATTCAATTATCCAGTTTTTCCTATAGTAACTTGGTGATTATATAGGCTAAAAATATCATTGGTTTCTTCACAATGTCCTTGTGAAGTAAGTCAAAACATTTCCCTTTAAATGGTTAAGAAACCAGCAAAGATTTACTCTCAGAGTGGCCTGTAATTCACACATAGGTTCAAGACAAAAACTGTGCTAATAAAATGACTCACGCTTGCTCACAGAATCCATTTGACAAAGGTTATCATTTAAGCCACACAACAAACCTATAGAGATACCCAACATGGGAATAAAAATACCCTGCACACAAATAGGTCAAGCCATTTCCCCAAGAGGCAACATGCTCAATAATAGTTCAGGCCTTAACATACGGTGATTCCAGTGACACGAAACACCTACAATAGGCAGAGCCACAGAGAAAGGAAGTAGACTCGTGGTTGCCAGGGGACTGGGAAAGGGGGGAGTTTGGATGTAAGGGGCTTTGTTTGGGGGTGATGGACATGTTTTGGACTTGGACAGTGGTGGTGGTGGCCCAACCTTGAGAATATATAAACACCAGTGAATTGTACACTTTATAAAATGGTGGAAACAGTGAATTTTACATTATGTGACTATTATCTCTAAAAACAAAACGAAACAAAACAAGCGTTCAGGCCTTGGAGTTGGCCGACCTGAACTGGCCTCGCTTGTTTGCCTCTAAGGCTTGGTTTTCCCCATTGTTCTAATAATGAATGGAGACGTTATGCTGAGCACGTAGCAATGTTTCAGGCACACCATAAGATGACGACAATGGATGACAGCTACATGTAAGGTCATGTAGCCCAAAGTCACAAACCAGGACTTGCACCCAGCTCTCCAACTCCTGTCTCTGACCTCTGCTACTTGCTACCAGCTTCTTCTGAGTGAGGCAGCAACTTCAGGGGAGATTTCCCACAGTCAGCCAGAGAAGGGAAAAGGAAGCTCCACACTTGCCAACTGGGGGATTCAGCTATGTCCACACACTCACCCAGATTTAAACGGGGGGTGGGGGGGAATACATACCCTTGTACCATGAAAACAGCATTTCAAGAGTTTCTCTGAAACAGAGCCCTGGGTTACAGACTTTTATTTATGCTTCTGCCTTTACTTATTTATTTTTTTACTCCATTCCTTAAAAATCCTTACAAAAATTTCCCCAGTGTCCCTGGGTCTCATTTCAGTGTCCAGGAGATTAAAAAAGCCTCACATCACAGCTGTGAGACACCATTTCCCTCACCATGAGGGCCCACAGTCTATGCTGATCTTGTGACCAGCATGTAAAAGTTCTGTTTATAGAACCCGACATCCCCCCACGGTGCAGTCAGCCCTTCAAGGAGCCGCTGGCTGGCAGAAAGGACACCACCCGGACAATGTCATGAGTCCAGAGCTCTGCGTCACCAGAAAAATACTGGGGGGACGGGGCAGGAAAAAAGCAGGGGTCGGACACAGAACAAACAACTTCACAAACCGTTAAAATCAGCTTGCTGTCGGCACACACACGTCCAACAGGTTGAACAGGATTTCTCAAGACAGATGATAAACAAGCAGGTTCTCCACAGCACTGCCTACTGGGGAGCTGTGGGGACGCCTCCAAGATAAACCAAGGCTCAACCTGGAAGCCAACAGGCCTTAACTGAGTCCACAGGTCTCCGCTGTTTCCTTCTCAGAAATCTTATTTGCGAAAGCTGATCCTTCAACTTTTCCATTTTGTTGCTACCATATTTCCATAAATGCTGAAACGATCAACCCTAAGTTGCAGAAATCATTCCATTTAAAAAATTTAAAGAGAAATTCTCAGACCAAGAACTCTTAATCTCATGACCATTTCCATTAGCGCCCCTTTGCACCCCCAAATCAGACCAATTTCCATACAGAAAATTGTCAACTTTTCCTTTCGTCCCCCTGCCTCCATGGCTGCAGGGACAATGATAACAGGGGCTGGAGAAAGAAAATCTGGACTGACCTCATGTGTGGGATGGAAGAGGCTGGACCAATACTCTCACCAAGCTTTTGAGGCTGGTTCCCACCATCTCCAGGGTTCAGACATACAACAAGGGTGACCTTTATTTATTTCCTCCTTCAAAGATGTAGGCTGTTCCCTGGGACAGAGTTGAGCAGACTGGTCTCTTGCAAAAGCCCATGAGCAGTCGCCAGCCCCCTCCTTGCAGGCCAGTCTGCTGGGGTCAGCGGCTAGCTCTAACTGCCAGGCAAAGGGAACAGAGCCAGAAATAGTAATGTCCTAATCCAGGGATGGTCACCCGCGCACTCTGAGGTCATGTCCAAGTCACAATTTCTCAGAATCACAGTTTGGTTTTTTAAAAACCGGGGTGGTGTTACGTCCATTCACTGCATGGGTCAAGAAAAATGAAGGACGATACTGCCAAGTGTCAAAACACTAGTCACTACATAAACAGCAAACGGTGTCCAAGAAGGAATTAGTATGTACCACCCAGAAGTTATAGAACATACATTGCAGATTTCCTTCTAGACAGAGGCCCTGAAGGAGGCATGGTGACTCTTTGGCCTCCGTCCCCTTGGACTGTTTCCCAACCACAGCTGCTGGCAGGACTCTCACTCAGTCCCTCCGTTTCTGAATAAAGGGAGAAACGAATGTCACCCATCCTTTCAGAAGAGCTGGGAGAGACAGAGGGATGGAATCACCAAGTCTGATCAAAGACCTACCCCAGGACTGCTCGAGGGCCAAGTCCCATTGTTTTTTTTTAAAAAAGGCCATTTTGGGCACCTATCATTGAGGCCCCATAAATCACCATGGTGGTCACTGGTGCTTCTCCCCTCCAGGCACACGTACGATTGTGCTTGCCTGTCTCCTTGAAGTCAGGTGTGGCCTTATGACTAGCTTTGGCCAATGAAATGTGAGTGCAAGTAACATGTGTCATATCCAGGTACAAGCTCTGAGAGTCACTTAGTGTCACCATCCGCTCCTCCCACCACTTCATCCCAAAGAGCCAGTGGGGCTGTAACAAGGAAAGAGCATGGCCTCCAGAGTCAGGCAGTCTTGGGTTCAAATCTAGACTCAGCCACCTACTAGCCACATGACTCCAAGCCCGTCAATTACCCTTTACTGAGCTTCAATTTCCTCAACTTTGAAATAGCAATTATATCACCACGCAGAGACATGGGTGGGGGGGTCGGGCTGGGGGAGTTAAAGGTAGTGAATGTAAAGTGTGCAGCGCGTGGCCAGGCAGATGGTGTGCGCTAAAGAAACAGCAGTGACTGTAGTGACTTTCGCCATTATCTTCACCCTGCTTTGGTCGCTTACCAGCTGTGGAACTAGAGCCTCTGCTTCCTGCTCTGCAAATGGGGAAGTAATGCTGTGCCCACTCTCAGGGTGGCTGCAAGGGCTCGTGTGAGAGCGTCTGTGGGAGCCGCCAGCACGATGCTGCTCAGGAAGTGAGATACCCACCATCCCCCCTACTCTAAGCCCTTTATCCTGCCTGTCCTGAGCAGGTCCTGGAGCATCAAGGGCCAGTGAAGCTGCACCCCACACACACGGAGGGCCCAGTCCTGAGGGACTGCCCCTCCACCCTGGGTTCCAGGTTGCCCTCCACACCCCATCTGACCAGAAGCCTACTCTCTCATCCCCAGCCAAGTCACTGGCTGCCATTTACTGGACCACAAGCACTGCTGTGCACAGGGACCCTGACTCTGGGGACTCAGCACACCAACCTGACCCCTGAGATACCCACACCAGCCTGGGTGATCCACCAGTTTGCGAGGCCCCCCTGGATATTATTTGCAGAGATCTGGCCCATCCCTGGGGCCAGCTCTGCAGGAGTGAGGGGAGGTCCTCGTCAGGGGTCCTACTGACCTACTATTGAGGATCCAGAGAGCCGGGAGGCTCCTCCCAACCCCAGCTTTGACAGCACATTCCAGCGAGGCTCTGAGGAGTAATCCACCTCACATCTGGGAAATCTGCCATTTGCCCCAGACCCTGGCCAAACACTAAAAGCATCCTGAACTGTGTGTCCTGAGGCGGTAGCTTAATGAAATACTATCACTGGTACTGGGACATCCCAACTGACAGTGGCCCCCACTGAAGGAACGATGGAGGTAGGACGGGCAAGTGACCCAGTTCCAGGGCAGCCCCTCACTAGCTGTTCGGCCTGAGGCAAGTCACAATCTCTCTGAGCCATCCAATGTCAGGGGAGAAGGAAATAAAATTAACTTATTAATTGTATTTAAGCACTCAGCATCAATTGTCTACACTCAATAAATACACAAGTTGAACGAGGCACAGAGCCATTCGTGAAGAGTTTGAATCCCCACAAGAGTGTTAAACATGTTCACAGCTGAAACATGAGTAGTAATCACGGCCTAAAGAAAGGGTCACGAGCCCAACGGTCCATCTCTGTAATCAAGAATATGGCGCCCGCACGGCAGATAAAGGTTATTTTCTCTTTTTGGCCTACCAACGTTTCTATTTCGCCAGATAAGTTCAAACAGACCTGGATATTCATTCACTCATTCATATCTTATAAAGTGGTAGAATGTCAGCGCTGTTTGGTACACCAGGTTTCTCTGGTTCAAACCCCAATCTGAATTTCCAATATCCCCGCCCCCCCCCCATCTCTCTCCACCCTCACCATATCTTTGATAGATAAGCAGACATCCAGCCTCCGCTTCCTGGGGCTGGAAACCCACTGCCTCTCAAAACAAGCCTTTCCATTTTCTCTCAGCTCTCAGCCATGGAAACGTCTCCTTCACGCTGAGCTGATAACAGCATTCCTACAATGTCACTGGGACCAACCAAGAAGGGCATAGTTCTTGCTCCAAATGACAGCCTCTCAAGCACTTGATGCCCTCACACCTCCTTCACACCATCTTACCTTGTCTTTTGTTCTTTAAGCTAGACTTTCAAAGGTCCTTCTTCACCCACTGGGGTGCAGTATCAAGTACTCTTTCAAAGTGTGGGGCCCCAAACCAAAACGATACTCCCTGAAGAGTCTCGCCAGCTGTCGTCTTGATTACCAAGTACCCCAGCCTCCCAAGACAAAGTCTCCCAGCAAATAAAATAGATCCCTCACAGATACGCATCTGAATTGAGACCAAAGAGGAAACCTGGTTCCTGAACTCAAGTCCACAAGCTAAAGAAAACTTTGGCCACCTCGAGATCAACATCCATTAGACCCTTCCCAGGACCCGCGCTGTGAGTGATACTGCAGGGACCAACGATGACAGTAAGGGTGTCACTGCTGGGGTCCTCCTGTTCCCATCCTTTCTTCAGCTGCCAGCCCCTTTCCACTTCTGCCCACCAGGTCACCCTCAACATCCCTCTGGCTCTCATGCAGTTGGAGCTCACCCTGTTGCCTCAACCCCACTCTCTTTGCTGGTGAGTTGTACCTTAACTCTTCTGGGGAAAAAAAGATCATGCCTTTTTCCTCCCACACTTCTCTCCCATGATAGCCCATCCCATTCCAGAGCTACGCCTGGGGAACTAGACCCAATTCCCCGCTGGCACCAGGTGAGCTGCAGTTGCATCCCACAGGACAAGGCTCTGGGCCAGGCAGGCATAACAACATCTACTGAGTGCTCACTCTATGCCTGGCACTGTGCCCACCCCATGGGCATCTCACTTAGTTCTTAAGTTACCCCCTCCCCATCCCTCCCAAGAGAGATTCTGTTCAACCCTTTGTTTATAAGTGAGGAAAAGGAGACACTAAGCAGTTAAGTAACTTGCTTCGGTCTCAGGGCCAGTAAGCAGCAGAGCCAGGTACAATCCCAGGCATCCTGACTTGAGAGCCCAGCAGACTGACCACCGGCCAGTCAGCTCTTCACAGGCAGGGCCTGCACCTCACTCTGTGCCCCAGCCCAGCCACTGCCTGGCACACAGTACACTCACAATTCAAGTTTAGTGAATTCATTGGCTCTATATGTTTTTAAGTGTCTAAGTATGTTTGAACATATCCAATGATAGTCACCAAATGCACACACTGCCCATGGCACATTTATTTGGTATTTTTTTAATCATCAACACAAACGATTTCCACTTTGTCATGAGCTAGATCAACTTTTGTTATCTGGCCTGAGAACCTAACCTCAATTTATAACAATGTCTCCATGAGAAAGTTCTTTCAACTTCCAAACACCCTACTTAAAAATAAATTTTTAGCACCCTCCTTTCCTAAACTGAGTCCGCAGGTAGCAGATTCCTTCATTAGGGTGCTGTTTACCTTTGCATTACTAAGAGGTCTGTCCTGCCTGAAGTCTGCCTCACTTTGCTGCATCTCTGCCTCAGAAAAGATGCCTGAATCTCAAAGGAATGTGTGAATTGGACACTCCTCACATTTTTTTTTTTTTTTTTTTTTACAAAGGCCCCATTTTCAATCCAAATTTTTCACAAAATCCTAGTTCTCTGAAGGCAAAAGGTCTTACTTAACCTGATAAATGGTTGTCCTAATTAATGAATTTTCAGTTCCCTGAGACAGCTGGAGTTATTAGCTTAGGAGAAGCCTGACACAGGTTCTAGCCACTCATTTTCCAGATGAGCAAACCAGGGCCTGGAGAGGTTAAATGACTTGCTCAGAGTCACACAGTGGAATCTCAGCTGTGGCGAGAACTTGACGGACTTAAATTTAACCACCTCATTAGACATTATCTATTAACCTAAGTAATACCTCTCCTGCTCCCTGACAATGACAACGCAATTCTGAACACATTCTCTTCCAGCTCCGCCTGGGAACCCAAGGGCTCCAAGGGAGACCTTGTGCTTATTAGGCCTCAGAAAACCACAGAAGAGACTCTCTTTTAGCCTTCTACTGCTGACAATGGCCACCTGCCAAGGGGACCCGATGTGAAAAAAAAATCTTACATTTCCATCTCAACCTGAAAGATGCGTTTCCCCATTCCTACTCCGCCACCCAAGTCCAGAGCCTCAACTACTCAGTTCTAGAAAACGAGGACACCCAGTTCTGATGCACACCTCACCACTAGACTCATTCACCGCATGTCCGCCAAAACGATCTTGCCAAGATGACACTTCCATCATGACCCATCTCAGCTCAGAGTCCAGAATGAAGCCCAACACACAGCAAACTGAATTCAAACTCCTAGCCCAGCCTCCAGAACCTTTCTAAATTGACTTCACTCTAGTATTCAATCTGATTTTGCCCAAGTCTTCAAACTTTGTGGCCAACAGCTTTCTTTTTATACTGTCTGTCAAGTTCATTCCCAATTACAGGCCTTTGTATAGTATCCAGAACCCTCTGTGGAAAGTACCCTCCAAAAAAGAATTATATAACATAGCATTTCCCAGAAAGTATTCTAGAAAACAAAAGTATTGTGGAAGATCTTTTGAAAACAATAACGTTGTGGTCATATAATTCTGAGCAATTCTTACGGTTGAGTCTTTTCTTAGAGAATCATAATCCACATTTGGCCCACATATTAAAGGCTCTGAGAAGTCCTATAATAGGAAAAGCCATTTAACTTTATCCCAAGAGTTGCCAATTTATCTCAGATCTACCCTCCATTCTCCATCTCCACTGCCACCACACCAGTCCAAGCTGCCATCATTTCTCCCTGGGCAACAGCAAAAGTCTCCTCGCTGGTCTCCCCACATCCCCTCTTCTGCCCTCTCCAAACCATTCCCCACACAATGGGGCAGGAGAGAGCATTGTGAATCCCAAATCAGGTCATGTCATCCCTTGCTTCAATATTTCTATGGCTTGCCTGTGCTCTTGAGGATAAAGGCAAAAACGAACAACAAACCTTCTGACCTCGGTCCACAGGGCTTACACGGTCTACCTACCTTCCCAACCCCATCACATACCACACTTCTCCTCACTCAACCCATCCTTCCACTGGCCTTTTCCTTCCATGTTTCCTCGTATATCATGTTCCCTCCTACCCCAGGGCCTTTGCACATCTGCCTGAAAGACTCTGCCTCTCCACATCATTAGCTCTTGCTCATCCCAATTACCACCTCCTCAAGGAAATGGTCCCTGACTTTGCAGACTAGGTTAAATCCCAGCCCCTCTCTTCCATGAGCCTTGGTGCACTTTGTATTTACTTATATGACTTTTTCCCTTATATTCTCTTCCACTAGGACTGTAAGCTTTTGGAAGGCAAGGAGCATGTGTCCATTTTTGCTCACTAGGTTTAACACAGTGTCTGGCCTAAAGTAAATACTCAAATACACACACACACACACACACACACACACACACACACTGTTGAAACAATCAACCTAAAGTATGAGCAACCTATGTGAAAAAAGAAAGTATAATACAATATATTCCACAATGGAGATATACCTTTACAGAGGTATATCTAGAGGTCTGCTTTACCTCTAGACCACCCCAATCTGCGATCCTCAAGGGAAGGGAGGATATCTAGCACGAGAGGTAGTGCACCGGGGACACAGAAGTGTCCGCTGGTGGGAGAAGTGAGCACCTCACTGTATATCCGCTCTGCTGCCTTCCGGGCGGGGATCCTCGGGGCCACCTTCCCCGCGTGCATGTGCGGCTGCCCACAGTGTTGCTGCAGAGCCCGCACGGTCAGCTCACCGTGGCCTCGAGATTAAAGCTACTACTTACAGATCCTGTGGGGCCTGCCCCTGTGCCTAGCCTATCCCCTAACCCTCCGTTCCTGCAGAACTGCCCCATTTCTGGAAACCGCAGGCCTCTCATTAACCCCATCTGTGGTTAGCCACTGTCCCCAACAACACTCCTAGGGATAAGCAGCCCCGACGAAGAGGGTCGGGTGGCTCAGGACCCTTTTCTGGGGCTTTGACTTTGCTGGACCAAAGCTGAAGCGGGTGTGTGTGTGTGTCTTTATTCTACTCCCCATCTGCAACAGGGAGACACACGCCACACACTTCTCAGAGTCTGTTTTCACCAAGAGGAATCCTGTCCAGAACCGCCCCGCCCCTCCACTTTCCACCCCCCAATCTAACCAGGCCTGTTCTTTGTTCCACAAAACAAACAGCTAGTTCCGCCCACCTGCCGGGGGCAGACCAGGCTCGTGCACACAGGAGCAAACAAAGAGGCCTCTTGCCCAAGACTTGCTTTCCTGTCGGCCTGACCAGTCACCGGTGCCCTTTGAAGTCCCCAGATGTGCCAGGCACCCACGGGGACCTGCGGCAGCCGGGAACCTCACTCCCTGACCTTCTGTTTCCACGGCCACCCTCGTCAACACCCAACCCGACAGGACGGGCTGGGGGCGCTAATCTGAGCTCCGTTCCGACTGCTGCCACGCTGCTTGCGGAGAGAAGGCGCATCCCGTCCCCCCAGAGCGGTCCTCCTGCCTGGCCTGAGAGCAGCCAGCTGGCACCTGTGCCGAGGCTGTGCTGCCAGCCATGCCGTCTCACCCCCACCGGGGCTCCAAAGCTCTGTCATCATCCCTGTTTTACTGACAGGGAAACCGGGGCTCAGACTCCTTAAGTGCCACACCCCCAACCACAGGCCCGGCTTCAAACAGGGTCTATCCAGCTCCGGAGCACAGGCCGCCAACCTCTTTCTTGCGGGTCTTGATAATTCCTTCACAAGAGAGACCTGCTAGGGAGAGGAAGGCTGTACTCAACCCAAGTATCAGGTTGAGCACAACTCCCAATCTGGCCAGTAGACAAGTCTCTTGACAATTAGAACAGTTTTGCTGGAAACAGTCACATTTTGGTTTTAAGAGCCCACAAAGAAGGAAACACGGTGGTTTGGGTTTGTTTTTATTTAATGTATTTGTTGCCTTCGTGAGCACATCCAGCTGCACTTCAGAGCAACCCTGTGAATATTTTCCCTGAAAACACACACTTTCCTCCTCTTGTCTTTCACTCATTTATCTTATCTCCACTCCCCAGAGTTCATGAGGCTTCATTCCACAGTCAGTCCTGGTTATCAGTTTTGTTTTTACAAGCAACATTTATCTGGATTGCTAAGACATTCTTGGCTTTCTAGAAATATGCTTTCATTTTTCTTGTCACCTAGTCACTTTATATGCTTCCAAAGTTATGCCTCCATATGAACACAGCTGCCTTCATATCCTCACCCTTCCCATGGCATTAACCAAAGTTAAAATGAACTGGGACACTAATGCTTTATTAAAGTCAATCTACACCAGGGAAAATAATGCTAGTCATCAGCCAAATCACGTTAAACACTTCCCAAGAGTTAAGTGAATGTGGATTCACTTAACTCTCTTATTTGGTGTTTATAAGCAATTCCCCAAAATTGTTTATCAATAATTTAATATACAGAACCCCAAAACAGGAGGGTGGCTACACCTCTGTATTTTCTTAGACAAGCTGACAGTCTCTAGGGCTGATGCTTACCATCATCCTTTCCTTCTCTCCCTTGTGGTGTTCCTAGGTCAAAAGGGCTATTTTCTGAGTCACCACAGGTAATAAAACCAGAAATTCACGTTTTATGATGTTTGATTTTAAAGAAACCACTAGGTAATAGGCATGAGGAATTCTTGACATAGAAGGGAGGCCTTCTATCAAGACAGGTCAAAGCATCCTCAAGGTCTGAGAACTGCTAGAAGTCTCAGAGTCACTGCATCTTACAATCCACGAGGAAGCTGGTAATGAGGCCAACACAAAGAAGGCTTGGTGGTTAATGAGCTGACTGAGAAAGCAAGAAGAATACTGATGACATAGTGTAAACCAGTTGCTGACAGCTTGTTTCAGGGTCACACAGGCAAGCTATTTCAGTGACCTCTAAGGAAAAACTTCCTGTAGAAACTATAGGAAAAGTCCAGAGTTTAATGGCCCACAGGGTATCACCAAGCTATATGAACAGATCCTCTAGACTACAAAGCCCCTGGAAAAATATAAAGAAAAATAAAATAAGACCTTGCCTTCGAGGAGTTTCGCGGTGATGACAACCTTCTTCACAACTCCTGTCAGACAACGAATGGGCGATAAATCCCTAAGAAAAGAGCAAAGAGAAAGCTACTGTGTCCAGAGAAGAGGCGCTACCTTCTGGCTCTACAGTCAGTATTATACAAGGAGCACATGGAGATATTTAGAGGGATGGCAAACTTGCCAGTGCCTGAGCTCATGCCCAGACACTCAAGTTTCCAGGGAACACCCTTGGCTGAAATCTGCTGGGTGGGATACCAGCTGAATACTGTGCACTCTCACAAGTGGATGGGGCTCAGGAATGAACACAGAAAGACACAATCCAGTTGTTCTGGGATGGAAAATGTAACACGCACCAGTTCGCAATTAGTCTAAGATGAAGAATCAGGCCCATTCCCCCCCCCCCCCGAAACAGAAAGAACAGAAAATTCATGGGATTGGGTCCTTTCCCAAAATAAAATCCATCCTTCCTAATGCTTTTTAATTTTCTATTTCTATTTTTAATGGCCTAATCGTATATGAGCAGTTTATTATAAGCTGTTCACAAGGGAAGGGTGTTAAGTGCCGAATCCAGGTGCAGAGGGAAAAAAAAGAACCAAGAGACAGGCCAGTGGCAGAGGTGGGCTCTTTCATGCCCTGGATTTCAACAGAGCTACAGCAGAGAGCTACAGATGAGGAGAGAAGAAAGAGAAATCTCTATTTCCATCATCAATAAAGCTTTCTGGCCTCCAATAAGGAACACAGGTCCTTCCCAAACCCTTCTACTCACTCACACACTATCCAGTTACAAAAAAACACAGAACGGCTACGCCTGTAAAAAGAGTCACTAGATGAGCCTACAAATGTAACATTTTTAAGTGGCAAGAGCACAGGCATATAAAAATGGTGGTCTTTGGCCCCTACATTTTCTTGCCTTGCGAGACCGATTTTCTAAGTGATTTCCAGGTTGATATCCCCAATCAGTGTTCGGGCATATCTCTCTGGGTGATTACTATTTGTCTTTCTGAGTACTGTGGGGTACAACAGTGGCGTATGACTTCATCCACCACCCTCACACGATTAGGAGAGAAGCCTGGGTTTGTTGGGATCAAGATCATGTCTCATTTACCTTCTTAGCTATAGTACCTTGACCAGTGTCATATATACAGTTGGAGCTCAATAAATACTTGCTATTTGCTGAAAACCCCTGAGCAGGGAAAGTTAAAGTGGATATTATAACCACAGAAGATGAAAAGAATAGAATTTAAGAATTTGCAATCTCCCTGAATCCATTAAATGGTACTTCAGAGGATTCTAAAGTTTGACAGCATGCTACTCCAATGTTCAAAGCAGCACTATTGACAATAGCCAAGACATGGAAGCAACCTAAATGTCCACTGACAGATGAATGGATAAAGAAGACGTAGTACTTATATACAATGTAATATTACTCAGCCAAAAGAATGAAATAATACCATTTGCGGCAACATGGACGGACCTAGAGATTATCACACTAAGTGAAGTAAGCAGAAAGAGAGAGACAAATACCATATGATATCATTTATATGTGGAATCTAAAATATGACACAAACAGACTGATTTACAAAACAGAAACAGACTCACAGACATAGAAAACAAACTTATGGTTACCAAAGGGGAAAGGGGTGGGGGAGGGATAAATTAGGAGTTGGGGATTAGCAGATATAAAATAGATAAACAACAAGATCCTACTGTATAGCACAGAGAACTATATTCAATATCTTCTAATAAACCATAAGGGAAAAGAATATGAAAAACAATATATGTGTATAACTGAATCACTTTGCTGTACACCAGAAACACAACACTGTAAATCAACTATACTTCAATTTAAAAGAAAATTTTTTTTAATAAAGTTTGACAGCATGTTGACTTATGTACATGAGTATATCTGTGAACTTTAGGGTCATCCAAAAGTCCCACCAAGCCTTGGATTCTGCATTCCATACATATGAAAGAAAAAGAAAAAAGATGTCATTTATCTCTTTTCAGTTGAATCAAGTTGATTTTTAAACCAGTGTTCCTGCCTGTTGAGACCATTTTGAATCTTGGGTCTATCATCTAGCACTTGGGCTCTCCCTGCCTGATGCGGGTCACCTACAGACTTGATAAGTATGCTTTCTGTGTCTTTTTCATGGAAAACAAGTTAACAGGACTGGGCCAAGAGTCCTGCCATCCATCACTGGAAAACTCCTTCCAAATCTGTCTGTAACCCCCATCTCCCTGCCTAATAACCCTGTCAAAAGGAAGAAAGTGTGATTTGAATGATCCTGAGTTTTTTCTGACTTCCAGAGACCACCTCTTTCTTCAGCTCTTATTTGAACTTTTAATATTTTCTATAGACGGTCAAGAGCGTCAATGTGACTGAACTTTATCACCTGCAAATTTTATTCATTGCAAATTTAAAACCATGAACTCATTATTAAAAGCATTAGTTCCAGACCAATATACTTACTATCCTCACCTTGTTTATTCCTGAGGTCAAACCAGACCTCAGAATCATAAATACTCATTATCTATATAGGGCTGCTTGACTAGTCCCCTTTTCCCACCAATGCAGGAGGACAGATGTACTCCCATAATTCTCAATAAGGACGTAAAATTTGGAAATGAAATGCCCATACCCAAGGGGCTATCAAGACTCCAGGGCAGGGACTTCCCTGGTGGTGCAGTGGTTAAGAATCTGCCTGCCAATGCAGGGGACACGGGTTCAACCCTGGTCCGGGAAGATCCCACTTGCCACGGAGCAACTAAGCCCGTGCACAACTACTGAGCCTGTGCTCTAGAGCCCATGAGCCACAACTACTGAAGCCCGTATGCCTATAGAGCCCGTGCTCCACAACAAGAGAAGCCACCGCAATGAGAAGCCCGCACACCACAACGAAGAGTAGCCCCCCCCTCGCCGCAACTAGAGAAAGCCCGTGCGCAGCAACGAAGACCCAATGCAGCCAAAAGTAAGTAAGTAAGTAAATAAATAAATAAAAAAGACTCCAGGGCAATGACCTGTTGTTCTCTCAGTCATTTGTGAGCCTGAGGGAAGCACACATGTGGGCATGTCTGAATCTTAGCATCTACCTCCTCTCTCTGCTCGTTAAGTCCCTATAATCCCGAAGCTAGGAAGGAAACTTGGGTGTAATTTTCAAAATTATATGTCAAAAGAAGCTTTACTTCCTCTGAGGAGATGTTTTTTTTTTCCCCTTATGGACAGCAAATACTGTGACACCAATCACATTTCTTTTTTCACTTTGACCGCCAAAAATCTCAGGGCCACCTTTTTAATTCGCTTTCATGATCTTTGGACTATGTGATTGGACTGTCTTTTGTCCCTGCTATCCCTAATATTAACTCTATTTGAATTTATATTTCCCATGATTTTTTTATAATTATATATATTTTTTATTTTATTGTATGTGCTTTTGTAAGCAGCCTCAGATTCATCCTGTGAAAAATGTCAAGGTATAAACAAAGTTGCACACCTACTGCTCCTGGAAATTTCCCCTCCAAATGAGAACCTAGCAGCCCTTCACCTTTGCCCTGTGCTATCATGTGGGAGTGAAGTATAATCCTGAAATGCGTATGATGCCTCCAAGGAAGTAAAGAAAGTTAGGCCCATCTCATCTTTTGAGTCTCATTTTCTGGGGCCACTGAGAGGGTCAGGTCCTCTAATTTCCATGATAAGAGGTACAATGGAATACTACTCAGCCATGAAAAAAGAATGAAATTTTGCCATTTGCAGCAACATGGATGAACCTGGAGGGCATAATGCTGAGTGAAATAAGTAGACTCTGTCAGACTCTTGTCTTTCTCTAAAGACAAACACTGTATGACATCACTTATATGTGGAATCTAAAAACAACAAACTAGTGAATACAGCAAAAAAGAAGCAGACTCACAGATATAGACAACAAACTAATTGCTACCAGTGGGGAGGGAGGGAAGGGGAATATAGGGGTGGGCGAGTGGGAGGTACAAACTACTGTGTGTAAGATGGGCTCAAGGATGTATTGTACAATATGGGGAATAGAGCCAATAGTTTGTAATAACTGTAAATGGAAAGAAACCTTTAAAAACTGTATTAAAAGATTTTAAAAAGAGGTACCTGTCTTACTGCCCACTTTCCCAGGTTCTACATTCATCAGTCTGAGAAAGCTAAGACTTCAGCTGATAAATAAAGTGGGCTCCTCCAGAATAGTCATTATAACTGAGGATTTCAAAGAGTAAAAGCTTCAGTGAAGAAATAAGGTCTCTTACTAGAAATACCTGGGAGTGAAGCTGGAGGGGTAGGGAGTGGGGAAGTTGGTCCCATCCGTACCATGTGAATCCCACTTGGGATAAACACATTTTTAGAGCACTTCTACTGACAGAATTTCACTGTGAACCTTATACTGTTCTCCAAAGAAGAAAGGAAAGGCATTTCTTTCTCTTCCTGCATCATGGCATCATCATCCAGTTCCTATCCGGCCTCTGAGTTACAATGTGGGCATCTTTGAGTACAGTGACCATAATAACAAAAGGTCATGCACGCAGGAGACTCATGAAATACTTGTTCCTACGCTCATTCCTTCATTTTATCAGTCAACAAACATGCCAGTATCTCCTGCAAGCCAGAGGCTGTGCATAAAGATGAATGAGGAGCTCACAATTTAGTATGGCGGACAAGAGAATAAATTACTTGCAGTGCGATATGCAAGTGATGTAACAGAGGTGCACGTGGTGTGCAGTGGAGAAAGTGGTGGCATTGGAAGGAGGTTGAACGGAGATGACTTACTTCACAGAAGACGTACCGAATTGGGTGTCAGAAGATTTCACCAGATAGGTTTTTTTTTTAATAAAATTTTAGAACAATTTTAGATTATAGAAAAAATTGCTAAGCTAATACAAAGTTCCCATATACTTCACATTCGGTTTCCTCTCTTACTGCAACCTACATTAGTATGGTAGATTTGTCATAATTAATGAGCCAATACTGATACATTATTATTAACAAAAGTTCATACTTCATTTAGTTTTCCTTAGTTTTTTTTTATAAATTTATTTTTTATTTATTTATTTTTGGCTGCGTTGGGTCTTCGTTGCTGTGCGTGGGCTTTCTCTAGTTGCGGCGAGTGGGGGCTACTCTTCGTTGTGGTGCGCGTGCTTCTCATTGCGG
Organism: Eubalaena glacialis; assembly: GCF_028564815.1. NCBI lineage: Eukaryota > Metazoa > Chordata > Mammalia > Artiodactyla > Balaenidae > Eubalaena > Eubalaena glacialis. Next base: position 78,094,384 of record NC_083717.1, read on the forward strand.
TGGCTTCTCTTGTTGCGGAGCACGGGCTCTAGGCACGTGGCCTTCAGTAGTTGTGGCTCACGGGCTCAGTAGTTGTGGCTTACGGGCTCTAGATTGCAGGCTCAGTAGTTGTGGCACACAGGCTTAGTTGCTCTGCAGCATGTGGGATCTTCCTGGACCAGGGCTCGAACCCGTGTCCCCTGCATTGGCAGGCGGATTCTTAACCACTGCACCACCTGGGGAGTCCCAGTTTTCCTTAGTTTTTAATGCCCTTTTTCTGTTCCAGAATCCCAGCTTGGATACCACATTATATTTAGTCATCCTGTCTCCTCAGGTTCCTCTTGGCTGTGACTTTCCTTGGTTTTGAAGACCTTGACAGGTTGAAGAGAACTTGTCAGGCATTTTGTTGAATGTCCCTCTATTGGAGTTTTTCTGATATTTTTCCTCATGATTAGACTGGAGTTGTGGGTTTTGGGGAAGAAGACCACAGAGGTAATGTGCCATTCTCATGATGTCGTATCAAGGGTCTATGTTATCCATGTGATTAATCACTGATGATGCTGACCTTGATCCCCTGGCTGAGGTAGGGTTTGTCAGGTTTCTCCACGGACCCAAAAAAAGTTACTCATTTTTTCCCCTTTCCAAACTGTACTCTGTGGAAGGAAGTCACTGCGTGCAGCCCACACTTAAAAAGTGGGGAGTTAAATACTACCTCCTTGAAAGCAAAGTACCTTTACAAATTATTTGGAATTCTTCTGTAAGAGAGACTTGTCTATTCTTCCCCTTTTGTTTATTTATTCAATCATTTGTTTGTATCAGTATGGACCCACAGGTGTTTATTTCGGGTTAATCCAATACTCCTTTATTTTATTGCTCAAATTGTTCCAGCTTTGGCCACTGGAAGCTCTCTCAATTGGCTGTGTCCCTGTGCCATACCTGCAGCAATATGTGTGCGTGTGTGTATTTCTTTTGAGTGTTTCCTTACTTTCTGGCACTTCCAGGTATATTTTTATAACATAGTTTCTAAATAGCAAAGCCTAACCATGCTGACAACATCTTCAATACACAAGCATCACAGAACGCAGAACTTTAATGTAAGAGAGGACCCGAGGGGTTGTTAATCCAGCCCTGCTTTGACGGAGGAGAGAGCTGAGGGTGTGGTTGAAGGAGGGTGCCTGAGGTCACATAGCTTTTTAGTAACAGAGCCATTATGAGGAACCCCTGATTTCTACTGCTTAAACTCATTTCCTTTTTCTCACTATTCCAAGTATCTGTTGTTGCCCGTGTGTGAAAGCCCAGTCTCTAAATCTCTTCAGGTGGTCAAGTGACCTCAGTAAGGTTGCATGCAGAGCAGGGTCAAAATGTGTTTATGCTACCTCCAGACATTCAGGGAAGATGACGCCATTTTTATTTTCTGCAACCAATCTCATTTTCCTCTCAATCTCTCACCCACTTGGGATAGCAGTAACCCTAACTTGAACTTAGCAGGTAGCAGTATCTCAGTCCCTTCTGGTTTGAATAGTCTCTTGCGGGTAAGCATTCTAATTCCCTAATGTCCAGGCCTCACTACCAAACTTGAAGTCTGGGGAACTTGGATGGTAAGGGGCTTGGAAAGCACACCTGAACGGAGACAGAACAGTGCTAAGACCATTCAATGGGGCAAGAAACGTCTCTTCAAGAAATGGTGCTGGTGATTGGGAATTTGGCATTAGCAGATGCAAACTATTATATATAGAATGGATAAACAACAAGGTCCTACTGTATAGCACAGGGAACTATATTCAATATTCTGTGATAAACCATAATGGAAAAGAATATGAAAAACAATGTGTGTGTGTACTGATTCCCTTTGCTGTACAGCAGAAATTAACACAACATTGTAAATCAACAATACATCAATAAAATAAATTTTAAAAAAAAGAAATGGTCCTGGGACAACTGTTATCTAAATGCAAAAGAATGACATTGGACCTCTACCTCACACCATAGTCAAGAATTAACTCAAAATGGATCACAGACTTAAATTTAACAGATAAAACTATAAAAACTATGAAACTAAAACTATTGAATTCTTAGAAAAATAAGTCATCATAATGCTGGTTTGCACAATGGTTTCTTAGATATGACCCAAGTAACGAAAAAATACATAAACTGGACATCATGTGCTTCAAAGGACAGCATCAAGAAAGCAAAAGGGCAAGCCATTTTGCAAAATATATATGTGATAAGAGACTGGTATCTAGACTATATGAAAAACTGTTACTACACAATAAAAAGACAACCCAATTAAAAAAATGGGCAAAGGAGCTGAATAGATAGTTCTCCAAAGAAGATATACAAAGGGCCAATAAGCACATGAAAAGATGCTTAATATCATTAGCCATCAGGGAAATGCAAATCAAAACCACAGGAAATACCATTTCACACCCACTAGGATGGCTATACTCAAAAAGATAAATAACAACAAGTGATGAGGAGGATGTACATTGCTGGTGGGAATGTAAAGTGGTGCAACCATCTTAAAAATGAGTTTGTCAATTCTTCAGACAATTAAATATAGTTACTGTATGACCCAGAGATTCTACCCTAAATAAATGAAAACATCTGCCCAGAACAAACTTATTCATTTCATATGCTCTGAAGCTACATCCAAAGATTACAGAATACTGGAGACATTTTTTGAGAAAGGCTATCTTAAAGCTTTTTTTCCCCCACCTAGCATACCTGGTAGCATCTGAACTTGTACCCAACTCTATTTCATCTGGGCAGAAGACATGACCTCTAATTCTAGACCTGCACATTATATGAGAAGTGAAGAGCCAGGAAAAGCAAGATTCTCAATAACGGCACTATCTACAAAGCTAGCAACTAAAGACAGCTCTAATCATCCAGTCCCATATAGATATCGGCCTCAACCTCAGGCCTTTTTTAAAAAACAACGTGAATGAAAAGAAAATCCAAGTATATAGATTTATCTGGTAACAGCCAGTGACACATTATTACCAATATCAGAGAACACCAAACCCTCAGATTTCCTAAAAATACTGTGGGAAAAAATATATATTCTAACCCAGTATTCCAAATGTTCCCATTATCAGTTTTGCCCAGAAAAACAAAAATAAACCAACTTTCCTCTTTAATAACTTTTTCTTGGCTCTGCATACCTGAAAATAAGTAATGTTGGCTCGAGGTAAAACAAGCAAAGAAGGTTATAAACTCAAGAAGAGAAAGGAAAAAAGTTGACTTTTTGGAACCCATTTACCATCTTGGAAAAACTCATTCCCCAAGGAGAAGTGGTCTTGATCTTTATAATAAATATGAATTTGCAAAGTCAGCCCCTTTTCCCCAAAATACACACATAGAGTAGAGCATCTGATCTTAGTCTTTTCTACCTGCTGTGCAATTAGAGTTTAGTGTGATTGTGCTGGTAGAAAGACTTTTAAGCCTGTGTGTCCACTAAAAAGCTTCCTTCCACTAAAAGCCTGCATTGATCAGGAATGCAAGTTGAACTGGGTTGGGGAAAATAACGCCAAAGAAGTGAGTTATCTCCACAGTACCTCAAGCATGGCTGGCAGGGCCAGGCCTACAACTGCTGTAACGTCAGTCAGAAGTTCTAGAACACACCCTTTCAATGGGAACATAAAAAGGATACATGCACCCCAATGTTCACTGCAGCACTATTTACAACAGCCAAGACATGGAAGCAACCTAAATGTCCATTGACAGGTGAACGGATAAAGAAGATGTGGTACATATATACAATGGAATATTACTCAGCCATAAAAAAAAGAATGAAATAATGCCATTTGTAGCAACATGGATGGACCTGGAGATTATCAGATTAAGTGAAGTAAGTCAGACACAGAAAGACAAATATCATATGATATCACTTATATGTGGAATCTAAAAAAAAAAAAAATGACACAAATGAACTTATTTACAAAACAGAAACAGATCCACAGAATGAACTTAGAGAATGACCTTATGGTCACCGGGGGGAAGGGATAGATTAGGAGTTTGGGACTGACATGTACACAGTACTATACTTAAAATAGATAACCAACAAGGATCTACTGTAAAAAAAATAATAAAATAAAATAATAATAATAAATAATTTTTTTAATAAAAATGAAAATAAAATTTTTAAGAATTAAAAAAAAATTAGGGCAGAATTCAAAGAGCCTTTTCCTCAGGATCATTTAACTATTGCAAATGCCCACTGGGGTCAACCAAAATTGGTAGCTCCAGCCCAGCCTCTCTCTTGCGCCAGAGACCTCTCCTTGGATATACCAAACACCCCTCAAATGCAACACAGTCAGATTTGATGTAAATAAAATTGAAGTCCTCATCCACTCACCACTCTGCCAAGACTTGGACCTCCTCTGGATCTCTCAATGCCCCCAATATTCATCCTATCATTTGGTGTAAATATCTGAAGGTCACTCTTAACAACCTGTTCTCACCCATTCAATCAAACCATGGCTGTGAGCAGGGACTCCAGTTTAAGGACTTAGATGGCAGCAGTGGGACAGAGGAGTGGGCAGATTTACTAGAGAGGTAGGATCCACCAGACGTGGTGACAAGAACAATTTCCTTCTTCCAGAAGAGCCCAACGTCTGTCTTGCTTTCCAAGACTGTGCCTCCCTCATCACTATTCGTTATTCCCCTTCCTCTCCTCTCCCTTCACTACCTTCTCCCTGACCCTTTGCAATGTATCGTTCCCATTTCCACAGAGAGAAACAGAGTCATGGGACTCTACAGTTTGCTTTACATATTTCTGACAGGTAACTTAGTACAGGAGAGGAGGAGAAACTTGACCCGGGCCAACTTCCTTGGCCATGTCTGGTGGCTAAGCCCTGTAGGAGACAAAGTTTCAGACTTCAGCACAGTTGAGCCGAACCCAACCCCAGAGAATCAGGAAAGCAGCTGATTCAACAAGGTCACCACCTCGGCCTGTCTAAGTAGCCTGGGCCCTGGTCCTGACTCACCCTCACTTCTGATTCCAGTCCCCTGACTCAGCTGCTCATGAATTTGAATTCCTGGCTCTCCTGACTCTGGCCTGGTTTGCCGAGTTACCTTGGCAGGCCCTTTGATTTCTCTAGAAGGAGAATGCTAGACTATCAGGAGAGCTCAGTGAGGTTGGGGCACCAGAAGAGACAGCAGGTGGCTAAACCTCTATTAAACCATTGTCCAGTGGGCTGTGCTGCTGCCATTAAAGAATATGGGGATGCTCTATACACATCCACTTAAAAAGATGCTCCAAATACACTGTGAGAGAGGAAAAACATGTGCTGTCAAAACTATGATCCAAAACATATATTTATCTTCTCCTACCCTTATGCTCTTATGCATTGTCCAAATTATTTTAAAGCAAGCCTTTTCTATCACTCCTTTTTACTAAAACAACCATACAACAGGGGAAAAAATCCACAAAATTACTATTTGAATGGGATAAAACCCTCAGTGGCAAATAATCTGATACTTCCCTTATCCTCAACCACTTACTTTTAACATGCAAATATAACTGGATTTGTAAACCACTAAAAAGGATGCATTCTCATTTTGTAGATGATATAACTAAGGCTGGGGATGGTTAAATATCTTGTCCAACTAGGAACAATCTTTCTACTGCCCAAGAAAAAATCATTTATTTTTATCCACGAGATTGATCTGTATTTACCATTTTAAAATCCTTTTCTAATAAAATATACATTCTTTTCAAGAACTCAGGGAATATTTACCAAGACAAACTATATTCTGAGCCATAAAACAAACCTCAACATATTTAAAAGAACTGAAATTATATAGAGTGTGTTCTCTGACCACAGTGGAATCCAATTAGAAATCAATAAAAGAAAGATAACAGGAAAATATCCAAACACTTAGAAATTAAACAACATACTGCTACATAATCTATGGGTCAAAAAAAAAAAAAGCCTCAAGGAAAACAAAAAAGAATACACTGACCTGAATGAGAATTAAAACACAACGTATCAAAATTTGTGGGACACAGCTAAATCAGTGCTGCAAAAGAATTTTATAGCAGTAAACAGTCACATTAGAAAAGAGGAAAAGTCTGAATTCAATAATATAAGCTGCCACCTTAAGAACCTGGAAAAAACCAACCCATGTACCATGCAGGAAATGAGGACACGCTAAATAAATCTGGAGTGTTCCCAAAAAAAACAAACAAACAAAGAAAAAAATCAAACCTGGAAAAGGAAGAGTATTATAAACTCAAAGCAAGCAAAAGGAAGAAAAGAATAAAGGTAAAAACAAATCAATGAAACTGAAAACATAAGAATAGGGAAAAAAATAAATGAAACAAAAAGCTGATTCTTTTAAAAGATCAATAAGATTGACAAACCTCTGGCAAAACTGACAAAGAAAAAAAGATAAAATACAAATTACCAATATCAAGAATGAAATAGGGGATTATCACTACAGCCCTGCAAGCATCTATAAGATAATGAAGGAATACTACAAACAACTCTACACACATAAATTTGACACTTAGATGAAATGGACCAATTCTTCAAAAATTGCAAACTACCACAACTTACCTAATATGAAATAGATAATTTGAATAGTCCCATAACTATTAAGGAAACTGAATTCAAAATTTTAAAACTCAAAAATGAAATTTCCAGGCCTTGATAGTTTCACTGGAGAATTCTATCAAACGTTTAAAGAAGAATAAACATGAATTCTACACAATCTCTTCCAGAAAACAGAAGAGTAAGAAATACCTCTCAATTCATTTGATGAAGTCAATATCACCCTGATACCAAAACCAGAAAAGACAGTACCAAAAAAGAAAGAACAAATATCTCTCTTGAATACAGACATAAAAATGCTTAACGAAGTATTAACAAATCGAATTCAACAATATATAAAAAGAATTATACTCTAGGACCAAGTGGAGTTAATTTCAGGGATACAAGGCTGGTTCAATATTTGAAAATCAGAAGAAAAATCACATGATCATATCAACAGATGCAGAAAAAAGGCATTTACTAAAATTCAACACCTGTTCATGATTCAAAATCAAACAAACAACAAAAAAAAGTCCCAGAAAACTATGACTATAGGGAAACATCCTCAACTTGATAAAGATCATCTACAACTATATAACTAACATTATATTTAATGATAAAAGAGTGAATGCTTGCCCCCTAAGATTGAGAACAAGGTAAAGACGCCCACCCTCACCACTCCTATTCAACATAGTGCTGGAAGTTCTACCTAGCATAGTCAGGCAGGAAAAAGAAGTAAAATGCATATAGATCTAAAAGGAAAAAAATAAAACTATCCCTATTTGCAAATGACATGGCTGTCTATGTAGAAAACCCCAAGGACTCTACCAAAAAAATATTTTAGAACTAATAACATCAAGGAATGATCTGGAGGGAACAATAGGAAATCTCCAATGACGTATCAAAGAAAGTTGGTTTCAAGAGGAAGGAAGATGGCCCCAAGCTAGCTGGTAGGAGCAACAAGGTCCTAGACCCAAGAAGCAATGCCACAAGCTCACAGATGGATCACTGGGAACCTAGACTGTGCTGTCTCCTCTTTAAAAGGCTGTATAAATTCTCAGCTAGAGTACACAATGTTTTTAAATGAGTATTGGTTTCATTCTCATGGATGGGACCTAAGTCATTTAAATTCTTCTTTTGATATCCTTCCAAGAGTCTCTTCAAACTCCTGCCCAAAGACCAGAAGAGACAGCTACAATTTATGGGACTACGGTCCTACTTTCCACAGACAAATAAATGACATTTGTAGCTCTTTTAAACATTAAATTCAACGCATATTTTCATACCCATGCTCAATGCTATTGACAGAGAGTCCCTAGAAATAGGAGGCATAAAGATTCCATATCTCAGGTGATAAAAGTTTGTTTATCCTCTTCTAGTTTCTCACACTTCACATTTTATTTAAAAAGTCATTTATTTATTAACCATGCATTTCTAATATTGCCATAAAACCAACACTGGCTTCTCTTTATCTGGGATAACTGAGAGCCAACACCCCTGGAGAGAACTCCCACCTGGCATAACACATAGCTCACAGCTTATCCTCCATCCTCTGCTGGCCCGCTCTTGTGCCTCTCGGAACCATCCTTCCTCCCCTTACCCTCTGGATCTGTGGCTCAAACTCCAGACTCCTCTGTCCTTCATCTCCGGATGCTTCCAGCTTCCCCACTTCTTATCCTACCGCCCCCCACCCGTGCATCTTTTCTCTCTCCTGTCTTCACTGCACCTCACCACGCCCATCACACTTCCAACTACGACTGTCCTCCTTGCCTGCTTCTCATGCCGATTTCCTCTGCAGCTGGGCACTGGTCTCCAGCCCCAGCCCTCTCTTCTAGCTCCTGCCCTTCCTCTTCCACCTCTCCTTTTGCTGGCTTGCTCTGCTTTTCGGTCCCATTCCCCACACACTCCCATCTTGGGCCAGCTGTTTTCCCCAAAAGGACACATCTACTTAGACAGCATGTATTTGATGGCTGGATAAAAATGCCGGTGTACTAGAGAAGTAGAAACCTAGAAACTCTATTCTGGAACCATCTCTAACTAAATCACTGCACTTTCCTACAGGGCCGGGGGAGGAGGAGGGCAGCTAGACGTCCACAGCACTCTGCGGCTCTTGACAGGGAAATGACTGCGTTCCCATTTCCGAGAGCAATAGCACAGCCCCACTGCACACCTAACACAGCATTTAGGTAACTCCCCAGTAAGAAGAGTCCACCTTTGGGTTACGACGTATTTGTTAACAGCCTAGGCTTATCCAATAGTTAACTAGGGCTTTTAATCTAGCTATCTCCATTTCCCTGAGGCTGGTTTCATTTCAGGAAACGGAGAGAACAGATTCTACAGGGAGGGGCCCCCACTTCCCCAAACTGAAGAACCTTCTAGAAGCAGCAGTGCTGTTGACTTTACACTAGGAAGTTTAATCAGTCTAACCTTCTCCCAGCACCAGAGGTAAAAGATTCCGAACTGCTCAAGAAAAGGGGCTATGAATTTAAAATAGAAGGCCTGGGGGTGGGGTAGGGAGCCTCTTCACCTGCCACACCCACTAAGCCCAGATTTGCTCTACTGCCTCTCCTACAGGCCTTCGCCATCAATGTGGCTTTTGTCCTCCTGCCACGATGAGCAGCTCCACATAAAGCCAGGCCCCCTGACCTCGTGTGACATATTTGTCTCATGAACACTATGAATACGGTGAGCAAACAGTTCTCCACTCTGGATGCAAACAGGACCGGATGCATGTGAATGCCAACCTGTAAACTCAGAGACAGGACTAACCTCTCAACAAGAAGTTATTTCCCTGTCACATTATCCTGTTAGTTAAAGGCCAGGCCAGGCACTGACTCATTTCTACCAGAGTTTCGTCAAGGTCAACATCGGTGGCTGCAGAGAGGTACAGTCAATTATTAACCCTGGTTCTCCACTGGGCCTGAGTCAGCTGCAGAGTTCACCGCCTCCCAGCCACGCTTTCTCCCCAGTTCAGCAGCAGGAAGTTCACGGTACACAGCACAGGTGTCTGCTTTTGCCTTGAGGGTCTCTAAGACAGACATGGGAAATGGCAGTGAGTTGGCGCTCCAAGGGACCGTCCATGACAGGAATGGTAGAAGGAAGCCCAGCGGGCAGGCTAGGTGCTTGGCTTCCTGAGGTCTCAGAAACCAAGTATGGGAAGAAGCAGTCGGAATCTTCTCAGACAAGGTCACGGGCTTAGAGCCATGATAGAAAAATGCCTCACCAGGCAGAGAGGACCCTGTAGATCAGAAAGCACAAGGGATTCAAACACTATACCCCTCCTTGGGGCTTGGCACACACTGGACTCAAGTTCAGGGTCATATTTATAAACTCAACTGGCTCAAAAGACTCTCCATATGGACTCTGCAGAGCAACCCCACTGCCCACTTTCCAGAGCTTATTAATGCCCCGGCTCTTGCTCCAAAGCCATGAAGAACTCAGTGTTTTCCAACTAAATTTGCAGGCTTCTAAGTCTTCCCTACGTTGTCATCTAGCCAACATTTTCCCTGGTGCAGAACAGACATCTTTAGGTTCTTGGACAATTCAGGGATGGAAAAGACAAGGCTTTCACATCCTCCTATGCCACATCTGCCCAGATACTTTCACGTCCTCTCTACTGCCACCTCTATCATTTACTTGCTTGACCTTATCCCCAGTCTTGTTCCAGCAAGTCTCTGAAGCACATCCAGGCCACCCCATTTTTCTAACTATAAGTGGACTTAAGAGTTTCCTTAAAACCAGACACAGCCAGTATCTCTTCTCTCTGGACCACACACTTGAGACACATGTGCAGAAATTTAACAAAGAAAAAGAGGGTAAGTGTTAAAAGGAGAAATATGCACACTTGGCCATCTTCTCCCCTTCGTCTGTAAGTCCCCAAGGGTAAGATTCATCCATGACTTTGGAATGTCCTAGGAAAAGAACAGTCCTCTCCCTTGTCCCCTCTCCCACCCAACTCCTACTTACTGCTGACAAAACAACACTGCTTTATCCTTTACTGTGAAAACTGCTGCAATCACCCTGTAGAACAAACACCTTGCCCCTTATTTTGCCTTTCATGAAACCAACCTAATAACGCTGGCTCACACAAGTTCTGTTCCCTAGTGATCACTGGGGCAGGAGGAGCTTTCCACTACATCTGCCGTTGAATGTTCTTACACACATTTCCAGAGTCCTAACATGTGCTCACCGCGAACACATGACTTAATCTGTAGCTCAAAACTCACTAAACCACATCTGCAGAGGCCACCTACTACTCTAACGGTTTCCACTGCAATGCATCTGCCACTAACATGCTAAACCCATTTGTATCCATTCAGTACCTAAAATATGGAAAGCACTCAAAAATATTTGTTGAATGAATACGTACATGAACACACAAACAAATCTATTAACTGCCTAGGGTAAGACTACGGATGGTACAAAAATGAATAAGGAAAATGGCTACCCCTAAAGTCTCAGGAGAGAACAATCCCAAGGTCCCATGCTCCAGCTTATGACATTCCCTCCAGCTGAATGCCCTCATCACCTCACTATTCTCACTGCTCCCAAGACTCAATCCAAGCCGCATTCCCTCTTAGGAACTTTTCCTGGCCTGACTAATCGGAACAAAATCATTCCTTTTAGTATTTCTGTTTTACATGCTGTATAAAAGCCTCTCCAAACCTGGATGCCATCGTTCCACGTGCCAGATTGGCGGCATCAACTTTGTCTCGGGACAGCAGCAGAGACCATCGTGTCCATCTCTGAACCCCCAGGCTTCGTACCATGTGCATGAGCTGAGTGAATAAACAACTATAGGCAAAGCAAACCACAATAAATGCTACAGGAGGGGCAAAGGCTCTGGGGATCTCAAAGAGAAAGGACAGCAGCTGCTGGACCACAGGAACAAGAGGGCATGTGAGCTCAGCCCTGAAGGACAGGCAGGATTCTAACCGCAGAGACCAAGGCACAGGGGGTACTGAAGGACATTAGAGATTAGACAGGTAATCTGAGCAGAGAGACAGAGGAAAGAAGGCAGGGGGACTGTCCAGGGGACACAGGGAGAAGTCTAGGAGGAGGACACAGGAGAGCAAGTCAGAAGACACAGCCTGAGACTAGAATATGTACAACTAGAATATGTACAACAGGAGACAGGTGCTGTTAGTATTTTCCCAACTGAGAGAAGAGGATATGGGGGATCACAGATGAGGTTTGTCAACAATATTCAGTCATTCAGTCTACTGCTCACCAACTATGCTTAAGGTCACACAGCAGTCATTGTATAAAAAGAAAAGAATACACACACACACATAAACATATACACACACTTGTATACATAGATTCCAGTTTCTCAACAGAAATACATGGCGGGGGGGGGCGGGAAACTGTCCCGTGCATTGTAGGACATTTAGCAGCACCCTTGGCCTCCGCCCACTATGTGCCAGTAGCATCTCCCCAGTTACAACGACCAAAAATGTCTCCAGACACTGCCAAATGTTCCCCAGAGACAGTGGGCAGAATCGCTCCTGGCTGACCACCACCAGTGCAGATTATCTCCCAAAGAACATACAAGGGGTTTGCAGGAATTGGGAGGAAGAGGAAGAACTGGTATTTTGGCAAGTGGCGCACAGAAATTCAATTTTTTTTTTTTTTTTTTTTTTTTTTGCCGCACTGCACGGCATGCAGGATCCTAGCTCCCCGACCAGGGATCAAACCCGTGCCCCCTGCAGTGGAAGTGTGAAGTCCTAACCACCAGATGGCCAGGGAACTCCCCAGAAATTCAACTTTTAAAAAAATTATGTGCAGCGTTACTCCATAAAATGAAATACAGTACCCCCCCAAAAGGATCTCCCTGCCAGTAAGCAGTGGAGACAAGGCCCACATCTTCTGACGGCAAGCCTCCACCCTGTCTACGGCACCACACTGGACTCGCGACGGAAGGGGACTACAAAGCAAAGGCCCAGAGGTGGCAAGCGTGTGGGGACAGAGCACACATTTCTACCAAGGAATGGGGAATCGCGCTGTGTGCCTGACGCTGGGCTCATCATGGACGACAGTGAGGACCAGAGCTGGAAAGGCAGGTGGGAGGCAGCTCATGCAGGGCTGTAAGTGTAACTGGAGGGTGGAGGGAAGCCATCAGGACTTTCTGGGAGTGGGGGCCGGACTAGAGGGTGGCCAACCCGCAACAGGGCGGGTGTGGTCCGAAGGCACCAAACCAGGAGAGGAAGCAGGGAGACGGCTGCTGAAACCATCCAAGCTGAAGATAACGAGGCCTGACCCAGGATGGCGGCCGTGCGAAAAAAGATCTGAGGTTGGAAGTGATGCCATGGACACAGACACACAGACCTGGGTAGCAGATGGAAGGTGAAGGCCAAAGCTGAGACGGGGGCCCCCAAGGACAAAAAGTAAACGTACACCACTAAACTCATGGTTTCCTCTGAGCCTGCCTAGGGAAGGCACAGATCAGTACCCCTATTTCACTGTACATGGGATAGATTGAGGTAGTATAAAAGGTTTTATACGCTGTTTTTAAAAAGTTTTCCTCTCACCCCTTCCCCCTACTTGTCCCCAAAGGCAATCAATATCACTTTGTGTCCCTCCTGAGATAGTCTATACATGCACAAGCATATATGCATATGCCTTCATTTTGGGTTTGTTTTTGATAATAAAAATAGTACCCATTTACAACAGAGGAAACAAAAACCAGGAAGGACTAGGAGTCTTCTATGAAGTCAATAAAAGCAAAGCCAAATTTAGAACGCTTCCCTCTCAAACTATGTTTGTGTTCTTTTTAACCTTTGCACATTCTGATTCATGCAGAAAGAGAACACTTACTGAGCACTCTGCAAAGTGCTGGTGATACAAAGGATAAGATGGTCCCTCCTTCAAAATGGGGAGAATGACATTTCACCTAACAGGTATAGTCCAGCAAAACAAGGACTAGACCAAGGGTATGGCAGGATGCTACGGCTCTGCTGGAGTCAGGGGCTATAAGGAAATGCGGCATAAGAGAGATGGCTTTGTCAAAATGCTGTATTAGTCAGCTATTACTGCATAACAAATTACCCCAAAACTCAGCAGCCAAAAGTAATAGTAAATATTTATTATCTCACAGAGTTTCTGAAGGTAAGGAATCTAGAAGCGACTTTGGTAGTTCTGGCTCAGGGTCTCTGATGAGATTGGCCCAAGATGTTGGCCAAGGCTGCAGTCATCTGAAGGCTTGAGTGAGGCTGGAGGATCCACTTCCGAGATGGTGCACTCAAATGGCTACTGACAGGAGGCCTCAGTCCTTCATCACATGGGACTTTCCACAGGCTGCTTGAGGGCCCTCATAACATGGCAGTTGGCTTTCCCCAGAGCAAGCAATTCAAGAGGAAGCAAGGAAGAAGCTAAAATGATGTCTTTTATCTAGCCTTGGAAGTCACACTCCACCATTCTCTACTGGTCACACAGAGCAGCCCTATTCAACCTGGGAAGGGCCTACAAAGGAGAGAGAGTCCCAGGAAGCACAGATCACTGGGCAGGGGAGCAGGTCATCTCAGAGGCTGGCTACCATAAAAGCCCTATGTGCCCTGATTTACTCTGACATTGTAAATTTTGTTTCCACGCTACTTCTTATCTAATGGACTTAGAGCTTATGACATCCTCCATTTTCTGCTTAGAGTGATCAAATAATACTGCCAAGTTTTTCCACCAAGTAGAAATCTACTTAATGATCTTGGCAAGTCTTCAGAAAAATATTCATCAGGCAGAATTTAGAGGGTCAGAAAGAATACAGCAGATCAAAAAAAATATAACACAGATTGAGTAGGATTTCTGATAACAAAATTAATGCAGTTTTCCTTTCACACGTTAAAGATTCAACTATTTGCAATATTATAGTGGCTGCAATCATCCTTGGCTATTTAAAATAGCCCCTCTGCTTACACTGCCCAGTTTTGTGGGCATATCCACACCTGGAAATGCACCTGGTTCCTGGCCCTCAGTGAGTGACCACCACTCCTGCCTTGCTCACACTTTTGGACTGTGGGTGGTGTCCATGGATGGTTCGGAGATCTCAGAACATTTGTTCCATTTGGGGAGACAGGCAAGCACCTTACTAGGTTATTCTCTCTACTTCTATAAATGTCTAAAGGTATTTCTAGCACTAAGACACTGTAACAGCCTTGTTAGAAAACAAAACTTTCCTCCTACAAACCTCACCACTAACAGACCATGCTTTCCCCTTCATCCATGATCCCTACCCACTCTCACCTACTCACTCACAGACACAGTTTACTAATTCAGGGAACCAATGATCAGCAAAGAGCAAAATGTCACAAACAAAATGGGACCCCCCTCAGCCATAAAAAAAGAACAAAATAATGCCATTTGCAGCAACATGGATGCAACTAGAGATTATCATACTAAGTGAAGTAAGTCAGAAAGAGAAAGACAACATACCATATGATATCACTTATACGTGGAATCTAAAATATGGCAGAAATGAACCTATCTATGAAACAGAAACAGACTCACAGACATGGAGAACAGACTTGTGGCTGCCAAGGGGGAGGGGGGAAGGGAGAGGGATGGACTGGGAGTTTGGGGTTGGTAGATGCAAACTATTACATTTAGAATGGATAAACAATAAGGTCCTACTGTATAGCACAGGGAACTATATCCAATCTCCTGGGATAAACCATAATGGAAAAGAATATAAAAAAAGAATGTATATATATGTATAACTGAGTCACTTTGCTGTGCAGCAGAAATCAGCACAACATTGTAAATCAACTATACTTCAATAAAAAATTTTTTAATTTTTTTAAGAAAATGGGACCCTCCATGACCCCAACTCCCTTCCCCTTCTGCCCTTCAGCAGAGAGAGAGGCCTCGTTAAAAATGGAAATAGATTGCTGGAGAGACCCCCGAGAACTCATGCCTCCATCTAAAGTGGCAGCATGAATACGTCATCCCAGGGCAACGTTCTTACTTGTAAAGACCAGAGCAGACTCTTTGCCACAGAAGGAATCTGCTCTGCTCGTGTTACACACACACACACACACACACACACACACACACACACTCCCCGTTTAAAAGTCTTCCGTGATTTCCACTGCTCTTAGGGCAAAGAACAAAATCCTTAAGACGCACACAGGCTGCATGAGCTGGTCCCTACTTCGCTCTCCACTTCCTCTCACTCCAGACTTCCCGTCGTCCTTCACAGCCCAGCCTCACTGGCCTTCATTCAACGCCTTGAACAGACCGCACCCCCCTCCTTCCACCAAGCCCTTTGCACATGCTGTTTCCTCTGCCTGGAACATTCTGCGAGTTTTTTTAACCCTAGTTAATTCCCATTCATCCTTCAGATCTCCATCCTCATTTTGCTTGAGGAAGCTTCCCCTCCCTCCCTCCATTTCAAAGCGCTTATCACAACTGAATTACACATTTACTCACGTGACTGGCTGAACTCTGTCCGTCTCACCCCTCTTGTTCATTTTACCCCCACAACCCAGCCCGGTGCCTGGCCCAGATGAAATGCTGGATGGATACTTGCCCAATTAATGAATGACTATGAATGAACTACTTATTGACAGAGAGTCCAAAAACTGTATCAACAATCCATTCCCAATGGTGAGGCGTTGATGCTGACTAGTGGTCGTCCAATCTTCTGCGTTATTTATGCCTCGTCCTCTGGTCATTCCTCATACAGGTGGGAAACGGGCAAGAGCTGTCTCCCCTCCCCCGGGCGGGCTTAAAGCCTATGTCAGATGCGGCACAGACAGTGTGACTCGCAGACCAGGCTGTTCTGCCGTTCCTCCTGAGGCCAGGACAAGGCTTTTTTTTACTCCTTCTCCACCCAGTTAAGTTTCCACACTTCCTCTTCACACTGCATGTGAATTCACTGTGATTTTCTGGGTCATCCGAGTGCTTTGGGCAACCTGAAAGCCCTGATGCCACCTCCTCTCTCCCAGGAGCTACAGGAAAACGCCCTCCTACTCAACCGACACTTATGAGGCCTCAAGGAAGTGTCATTAAGACCTGCCCAAGGCCGGCCTCTCTGTGAGAGGATCCTTTCTCCTGCACTGTGACACTCCCCACAGAACGGCAGCAGCTAAATCTGCTCCCCTGAAGTTAGGAGAGACCCGAAGGAGAGCTCCTTGGAGGCTGTCATCCTAGCGGGAAAGAGGCCTTCCCCATAAATATTTCACTTCATGAGGTCCTACCCTCCAGAAACCTTACCTATAACTGGGACCTAATTGATTTTTTAAATAAATGAAGTCTATTTTAACTCATCCCTCGGGTCAACATTCTTTCTTTGTCTTGCATTTAGACTATTTAAACTTTCTAGCAATTCTAAATGTTAACTCTGAGTTTATTAAGAGGAGTTGGGTACAAAGCCAGCAGGTTCAAGATGGACAAATGTTCAGAAACTCTCAGAGAGGTCCTGGAAAGGAATTACCGTTTTCATGTCTAATTCTCGAGTATTTGGTACGCAAAAGACATGTAGGGCATCAAGTTACAGAACAGATGTGCTGGTTCTCTCCTGAACGTTGCCCTCGGAAGCCAGAAGCCTTTCCTGATCTCCTGCCCTGCTTGTGCCTCAACCACAGCACCTATAACTTCATCCTCACCTTATTTGCACATTTCTCCCCACAAGGCTACAAAAGATCTTCGAAGCTAGAAACCATGGTTTGCCTGCCTTGTATCCTCAGTGACTGGCAGTGGTAAAACACACTCAAATATTTGATGGAAAATGAATGGGGATGTCAGGGACTCTTACTCTGTCTTCTACACCCACAGCAAGTGACTTTGGCAGCTCAGATCAAACACCAGGAGTGAAGTGCTGGGATGTCCTGTTTACTGTTCACCAAGGTCCGTAAGAGATTTATCAGGACCCATGCACCTGGGATCAGAGACACACAGCAGGGGTGGGGCATGTCTGGGGCTTTGATGGAAGGTTCAAAACGAACACCCTAGGATGCCACACCAGGCCTCTTTATTTAGCTACTTTTTAATCAGTACAGAATGCAGAAGAGTGATGTAATTATGAAGAGCCAGCTCTAGGGGGAAAAACTAGAGAGAAAAAAAATGAAAAGTAGAACTTTTTTAACCTTGAATGTTTCCCATTTTACTTTTGCCGGAGGGTTCTGAGCCACTCTAGGCACACTTGAATCTGCAGAAAGGGGACATTTTCCTATACCTGGGCACCTGATTACAAACCTGCCGCTTCCCCCCTGCCCCACCCCGCTCTCAACAGCTGTCCTTCAGAGTAACTTGATTACGTGAAGTTAAACAGCTGAGGAAATAAGGATTTTTTTTTTTTACAGTTTCCCTCGCTAACCTGCCTCCGCCGGAGAAGACAGAAATGAGATTTTACACTGAATTAGCCTTCTCTTAAGGAAGGCAATTCCACTGATCCTGAGATTAGCACTGGTTTTACCATCTGACCCTCTGCTGACCTTACGCTTTGAAAAGAAATTGTTCACAGATTGGTAGCAAAGAGGGAAGGAAAAATCTACAGATGCTATGAGAAAGGAGCACAGGAGCACACATTCATTTTTACAAGACTGAGCGACATTTCCAAATTATCAGGTGAAACACAAACATAAGGCCATAATCTAAGGACAGTTTTGGAGGGGAAAAAAAAGTTTCAACCTCACTGAATTTGAATAAAATTTCTCTAAGGGTTATATGGAATATAAAATGTGGGCGTAACGTTAGAAAGAATTTACACTATAAAGTGCAGAACAATATAAAAGCACACAGACTCAACATATAAGTATGTAATATAAAAAGAGGCTGCTTCTACAAGTTTCTCAAATGTTTCATTAATTAAGCCAAATACAACACTTTTCCCCTTGCTTTTCTGTTACTGGTCTTGGCTGCTTCTCTTCAGGTCTCTGCATCTGTGTCCTCTTCTTCCTAAGCCTGTCTTCTTCTCTCTTCTATTGCTCCACAGGGCTCCAGCCCAAACACACATCTCACCTTCCCACCTAACAAGGTGTTGCTTATGCTGTACTCGGTACCCCAAATGTCCTCAGCCTCCATGCTCACATGTCCAAAGACCACTCACCTCTCACAACTCCCTCCAGGAAATCTTTCCTGGTTGCCACCAGCACAAGCCATCTCCTACAGCTTCACCTGGGGCATTTACTCTTTCCTACTCTGTAATCAGCAATACCAGGCCCCTGGAAACTGTAAAGTCCAAGAAGCAAGCTCTTAGAGGAGCTGGAATTTGAGCTGAGCCTACTCTCTGAGAAATCTGAAAATGCTGACCACCATCTCCACTTCTCTTTTGCTCAAGAACTGGGGACAGGGAGGGGTAGGGATGAAAAGAAGACGCTAACAGCTGTGGACGGTCTTCGTTTCACTCCCAGATGACAGTCATGCACATCCCCGCTGACTGTCCATTTCTGCACGTGGACCCCAGCCACTGCCACAGACCCAAGGAGAAAGAGAACATTCCCTTTGCAAAACTGGAAAGAGTATAAAAGAACATAACATAGAAAAAAAGCATGTTATGGAACAACATTCTATCGATCACACAGTCTTTTCAAAGACTGTGTGATCGACAGAATCCTCTTTCTAACCATGTAAAGACCCCTCCTTCCGTGGGGAGGGCACTGAAGCAGCTCACCTACTGCCCTGAACTACCACCGCTCTGAGGGGAAGCGACGTTCATCCTGCTGCACGAGGACACCCCACACCACCGGGGCGCTCAGGAATTCTCCTCTGTCGAGCAATCCATCTGTTCTTTAAAAGGTGTGGCTGCCTGGCCTACGAAACCCACTTTTACAGAGTACCTGTTTGGAATACCTACAAAACATTCTTAATATAATGTGACAGCTTTCACCAAATGTTCGACTAATTTAAAACTTCTAGTGCTCAAGCGCAGGCCAGAATGAAATGGTTGCTATTTGACAATATGATAAAATAGCAGCGTAGGGATTTCTGGCCCTGATTCAGTGGCAACAATTAGAAAAAGTGATGCCAGGAGGCTGGGCTGCCTCCAAAGACTTGCCAAGGAAATAAACTTTTTAAACTTTTTAATATAATGCAGTTCCTTAAAGAAATGTCAGCTTTTAGTCACAGCGGTGGGTGAGCCCCTCCCCTGAGGCAGGAAAAGGCTAAAGGCCAGTGTACAGGACTTCCCTGGTGGTGCAGTGGTTAAGAATCCACCTGCCAGTGCGGGGGACACGGGTTCGCGCCCTGGTCTGGGAAGATCTCACATGCCGCGGAGCAACTAAGCCCGTGAGCCACAACTACTGAGCCTGCGCGTCTGGAGCCTGTGCTCCGCAACAAGAGAGGCCGCGATAATGAGAGGCCGGCGCACCGCGATGAAGAGTGGCTCCCGCTTGCCGCAACTAGAGAAAGCCCTCGCACAGAAACGAAGACCCAACACAGCCAAAAATAAATAAATAAATAATAAAAATAAAGGAATTCCTTTAAAAAAAAAAAAGTAAAATAAATATCCTTTAAAAAAAAAAATAAAGGTCGGTGTACAAATTTAAGAAACTCTTTACTAAATTAAAAAATTATATTTAATTCACTCTCCTCCAAGTAGTTAATATAATACTACTAAAATTCTATTATATAGTACCAATATGTAAATAATGTAACAAAAAGGCAGCATCTGTCCATTACATTGACATAATTTTTTTTCCATTAAATATGATTCTGCCACATTTGTTCAGAAAACACCTTCAGAAGCAAAAGCTAACAAGGTGTACAAAAACACAATCAGGATCCTCTTTAAGAAACTGCAGGGAAATGCAAAAGCAAGGCAGAGAAATAGCAGAGTTTCGTAAAAGATCTCCCATGTCATCATTGGAGAAAATTCAACAGGAACCACACACCAGGGACTGAAAATCCGGTTAAGAGGGGAACTGATCCTCCGCTTACTTTCACTCATCGGATGCCGCACAGATGTGACTGTGTGTCAGACACTGTGCTAGGGACAGCCACGAGGCGACAAAGGGCACACACCGTCGACTACAAATGGCTTGTCGCTGGTCTATGTGATTCTTTTTTGTCTAATTTGAAGCAATGCTTAAAAGTCAGGAGATCTCAAAATGCAGTAGCCGGGCTTCGCAGGTGGCACAGTGGTTAAGAAACCGCCTGCCAGTGCAGGGCACACGGGTTCAAGCCCTGGTCCGGGAAGATCCCACATGCCATGGAGCAACTAAGCCCGTGCACCACAACTACTGAGGCTGCATGCCACAACTACTGAAGCCCACGCGCCTAGAGCCCATGCTCTGCAACAAGAGAAGCCACCACAATGAGAAGCCCACGCACCGCAACAAAGAGTAGCCCCCCTCGCCACAACTAGAGAAAAGCCTGTGTGCAGCAACGAAAACGCAACGCAGCCACGAAAACACAACGCAGCCAAAAATAAAATAAATAAATTTTAAAAACAACAACAAAAATGCAGTAGCCTAAGTCTTTACAGATTATCTCATTTCCATACAACAAAGATCCTCTTTCGCCTACCATGATTCCCTTCCCCACTTGTAACATGTGACAGCAGAGGACCTAGAAACTTCCAATAAAATCTCCTGCATCCTGTGTGTGACATAAGTTTAATTTTCCTCACCGTCAAATCACTATAAACATGCCAAACACCATCCTCAACTACCCTTCAATGAATAAACCATGTTAACTCAACCTTTGACATAAGGTCTGAAGATGATAAAGACATGATGGGTCCAAAGGAAAATTATTTTACTCAGCAGCCTGTTGGCACGTCCCCCATGAAGCAACAGCACATAAAGGCCAAGAGCAAGGACACCAGGCTCCTGCACAGAAAGGAAATCAGATGGAAAAAAGAGACATGTCCCTGCAAAGCAATGAAAATTAAATCAGTTTTGCTTTTCTCCCTCAAACTAAACCAAATCTCAAAAAAACTAAGATAGGCAAATCAACAAGAGACTTTTTTTTTTAACTGTCTGTTATGATAACCCCAAGCAGACTATTTCCCAAACGTTTTATTGTTATACAACAAACCCATCTTTTACTTCTTGTCATTTGCAATTACCGTGCTGTAACTGAAAATCAGTGAGTCACTATGCAGCACAGGGGAGAGTGCCTACCAGCTCTGAGCTGTCACTGTGATCATCACAGAATAAACAAACAATAGCAAGAGTTCTTTCTTCATCATCTTTAACCTATATATTGCAGAGACTCTAAACAATTTATACTCTGTAATTCCCCTCTTTCCCTAAAGATGGCACGATATTTCACAACATTTTCCCCTTTTCTCTAACAGCCCACGTGAGGCCCGCACCAAAGACCTCAACATAATTTAGAATCTATCTGCAGGAGCCAAGAATTCAATTAAGAGAAAAATTATCTTGCAAGGGTTTGGGCAATTCAGCCCATTAACCCTCTTGTAACTTTGCTGAGAAAAGAACCCGAATTGCCTAACAAAAGGCTTCACAAGTCAGAAGGAACAGGCGGGGGCAGGGGTGAAGGATTCCAGAAATCTGGGTCCTGTCTGCAAACCCTACCCCATTAGCAAAGTCACGCAATGCCCTAGGCCACCGACCTTTAGGAACCCTGGAGGGGTTCACTCCTGGGCTTTCTAAATCTCACCGCGTGTAAGAGCTTTTAAGCAGGGTCCTTAATAATTTTTAAGTTTACAAACTTAAAATGGTCACCAACAGAACTGCTGAGTTTATCGTCTGTGAACAAGGTCTGGATCAATCATCTGATGAAACCGAGTTTCACCCCGTCATGAAAAGGAAGGCAAACAACGGACACCAGTGCGGGAGAGGCTGTCCTGCCCCTCTGTCCCCACCCACCCACTCCGCACTCTGGCCGGGACCCACCTTGGTGGCCTCCTCCACGCTCTCCCGCAGGGCCTGCAGCTCGGCGTCGTACTGCTCCTTCAGCTTGTCCATCTCCTGGTCGTGGCTGGAGACCTCTTCCTTCAGGGCTCCCTTCAGGGCGGTGAGTTCGCGCTCTCGCTTTCTCAGGAGGTCTTCCTGCTCCTCTTTGGCGATGAGCAGATGCTGAAGGTCCTGCTTCGCCTGCAGAAGCTCCTGGAGGGAGGAAACGCGGGCGGGGAGGTGAGGACGCCGAGCCGCCCTGCACCTCCACCCCGGTCACCGGCACACACGGCCGCACCCTCGCTCGTCCTCCGCGCTCTCTCCTCCCGTACACTACACGCTCCTCCTCTCCCCTTGCCTTCCTCAGAGGCCATCATCCCCCTCGATTCGACTATCTTAGCTTTTCTGAGATTTAATTCGAGGGAGAAAAGGGAAACTGATTTCATTTTCGACGCTCTGAGGGGCCAGGTCTGTTTCTTCCATCTCACGTCACTTCGGTGCAATGGTCTGTAGCCCTTGCTAGTGGCCTTCATGAGCCGTTGCTTCGTGGAAGACATGCCGACTTGCTGGCCTCGCTTACTTCACCCCCAGAACCCTGCGTGTAGTCAAACCCTTAACCCACAACCCAAGTCCTCGGGATGCCCCTGCGCCATGCTGAGCAGGCACAATATTCACACGTTCTCCGCCTTCACTGCCTCATAACCTCACTGTTCACAAGCAAAGTCACAAAACAGGGGCAGCAAGTTCCGCTATAAATCGCATCACCTAAACCCAAGTGTGTCCTGCCAAGGCTGGGCATTCCTTTCAGGTCACCATCTCTTGTCAGACCTGCTCAGCTCCCCTCAAGCTGAGGCTCACCCTCCCCGGCGGACATCCCTACTTTGTAGTCAGCCAGGACTTGGGCTTGACCGCCCAGCACCTCTCTGGACGCCAGGGTTCCTCCCCACCCAAAGCCACTTCACAGACAACAAGCTTTCTCCCCTGTCAGCCTGCTCCAAGTCTTTACTAATCAGCTGTCTTTTTGCTGTCATTTTGTTCCTTTCTGTTTCCTTGAATCTATGTTCTTTTCCTCAGGGCACAAGGATCCTCTGAGTCAAGGGCAAAAACAAACAAAAAGACAAGCTTTTCCACCAAACTTTTGAAAGTATAATTTCTGTTCACCGCCTCTACTCCTTGACCACCTCGTCACTCCTTACTCTCTTGCAAATGGCTTTTGTTCCTAGTCTGCTAAGCCTGTCCCCTCCAAGGTTGTACTGACCTCTTAATCTCCACATCCAATGGCCTTTTCTCAGTCCTCACTTTTCTCAATCCCTCTTTGATCCTCTTCACCTGTCCCCTTAGAATTCTCTTCTGCCTTGCAGTTCAAAGACACTGCATGCTCCTGTTTTCTTCCCTCGGGCCACTTTTTCTGTGACAATCTTTTCTGGTTTTTCTCTCCCTCTTATTAAAAAGCTAAAATGATCCCCAAGAATGTGACTTTGCATTCTTCATTCTTTTTTGGCAAGCTCATCTAGGTTTTTTTTCCCCCCAATTATAAATTCTATATAAATAACTCCCCAAACCTTTACCTCCAACCCTTATCTGAGTCCAGACCTGCGAGACTCAACCAGCTGGATGTCCCTTGGGCACCTATGATTCCGGAGGCTTATGTTTCTCAGTGAATTCTTCAAGTCCCTTCCTCTCCTCTTCTTTGTTCATTATCCTTGGGAATGGCAGCACCTGCTCAGGAGCCTGGCAGCAACTTTGATCTCTCTCGTCCTTGTCCCTCACAACCAAAAAGTTAGTTCTGTAATATCTTAGATCCTTTCCCTCACCTCTCTGGTTTAGGCTCTCATCACCTCCAGCCCAGGTGGTTTGCAAGAGCTGCCCAACAGCTCCCAACCTCCAGTTTCTCACCTGTAGCCTCTATGCCATCACCCACACAGCATCCTCTGTCTGGGATGCCCTTCGTCCCTCTCGGTCCCATGTCTCTCTGCCTTTCAGAAAACCTCTCAAGACTCAGATACTGTATGACTTCCTCCAAGAAGTCTTCCTTGAATCCCCTTCCTGAATACCCACCGCACTTACGCTGTGCTTCTCATAGCACTTAATACTTTTACCGTGCAGTCCTTGTATCTAGATTTTATTTTCCTATCTCTCTTGCTAGATTATCAGCTCCTTGAAAAAAGAACATAGATCTGATTTATATTTCTGATGCATGGATCAATGATATTGGGAGTGGGCCTGGTCTGGACATAAATAAATTAACATGGGCAGTACAGCAGGAGTCTGGAGATGTCAGAATTCTAAACTCGTCTATTCTTTCACTGGTGGCTTCTAAGTAAATACACATCCTGTCCTCTTGGAGCTCCTGGTGAACTGAAGGAATGGTTGCCACCTGGGACCCGAGGCCTCAGAGATGATAAACTACTTTCCATTCAAGAAGTGGGTCACTGATGAGGGGATGAAACTATTTGTATCAATTTAAGAATAACTGACAATGGACTCTCTTTCCTTTACTCTAGGCATGTGCGTCCATTAAACCAGGGGAGCCTCTGCAATCCCAGGGTAGAGCTGCATTGCACAGACTAAGAATTAGTCCTTCAAGAATCTAGCTAGCAAGCACTAATAAGCTTAGAAGAAACTTCCAGAGAATCGTCTAGGCAACTAGAGCAACTCTGGCTCTTCCAAAGCACCAAACACAGAACACATAAGTAAATTTTATGAAAATATACCCCCGTCCTGATATTTGTCAAAGGAGATGCCCTGTGCTTCCCACTGTCCGGTCCCTCCTTAGGGATATTAGAGACACCCGCAAACTACCCCCCCCCCCATGTCACTGTTGCTATTGGCTATCTCTCTAGGCCTTCCTGGAGCCTCCTGCCAGCTTCTTCACAATTGCCCTTGCGAGCCTACCCCCGTTTCCTGCTCTTATTTTCACACATTTCTCAATTGTTTTAACGATAAGTCAGTTCCTCTTCCCACACTTATCTTTTCCAGGATATATCTGTGTTCTGTGTTGCCTTTTGTGTACTGCCACCAATGCATGTCGAGAACCTGTTTTTATGGTCCATTCTACACCAACATGCTGTTATCTGTGTCTGGGGCTGTTGCTTAAGTGGAATCTGCTGCACAAATCCAATCAGATTACACCTCACCGTATCACTGAGTAGCACCTGAAGCTTTCCAGGGTAGAGACCGAAAGGGACGGGAGATTTCAAAAACTTCACTTCATCACCTCGGTGGCTTTACTGCCAATGATATCAAGCCAAAGAAGTGAGAGAAAACATATAAACCTCAAAATTCACGTGAACGTCTATTAGAGATGCACATGCCTTTCTGTAGACTCCAATCAAAGCAAACAAAGGAAAACTCTGGGCACTCAGAATCAGTACTTTCAAAACCTATACACATCCAGGCTAGCTGCACACATGAAAGTACAAGAGCTAGAGACCCAGTATGGATGTGTATTTGGGGGTGGGTACAGGGTAGGCTAAAAAAATTGACTGTGTTTGGTACTTACTACATAATAAGAATTACGCTAAGCATTTCTAAAAATCGTAGGAGATGAATATTATTATTCTCATTCATTTAAAAAACAAAAAACTGGAGCTCCGAGACGCTAACATGCTTAAGATCACGCAGCTTATAAGTGGTAGAGCCAAGACTGGGACCCAGATTGGATACCAATGCCCGTTCTCTTCACTACACAGCCTCTGCAGGCCTGATGACAAAACTACACACTCAAGAAAGGCTGAGGAGCGGGCAGTTACTCAGTCTCTCAGATGCAAATGAATGGTGTATTGAGTTCTGCTCAAGTGCTTGTAAGGAGGTCCACCTTTTTAAACTGAAGCAAAGAAACCTGCCCAGAACCTGAAAAGACAAGAAGGAAAGTTGAGAAGAAAAGGAAGCATGCTCTGGGCCCCAGCTGTTACTAGCAGCAGCCAGTGGCTGTCCTGACAGCAGGGGCACCAAAAGACACAGACCAAAATGTCCAGAGTAGCAACTCATTTGCCCACAGAAAGTTTCACTTCACACACCACCTACTCACAGGTATTCCATGTCAAAATGAGAAAACAAAACTGATCTAGACTCTCTTTTGCATAAAAGCTTCCCAGAAGTTCTACAGAGTCCCTATCTCTGGCCCACGCTCATTGAAAGGAAAAGTAAAGGTCTTTTATCAAAACTACAGCTGCCAAAGAATTATGTCATTTTTTTTCCCCCAGAAGGATGGCCTAGAAAGTGTAACACAGTTGATGAGAAACATGATTTTTTCTGTTGCTTCTTTAGTAAAATGTGTATAATGTTCAGTAACATCACAACACAATAAGCTTATAATTATTCTAGAGATGTCATTTCTGAGCACAGCCTATCCCCAGACCAATAGGATTTTAAAACCAGAATAGTTTACTGATATCTAAGTACTTGGTCTTGGTAAATGTCAGGGATAAAGCACCACGAGATTCTGTTGGCCAATCTGTCAACATTATAGGCTCCCATCAAAGACAATCTTTGGTAAGTAGAAAAAGCCACCATCATGAGGCTTAGAGAGATGTCTTATGTTTACTCATCCCTCCAAGAACAGAGGGAAACACATTCATGGACAAAGAAGTGACTGAAAACTTGACCTATAGTTATTTTTGTATCTTGAGTTAAAAAAGAAATTCGGAACCATCAGTTGTTTAACTAAGAATAACAGTCATCCTATTCTTGGTCCATTATTTGGCTTCTCCTAAAAAAACAGGATATTTTCTACTATTTCTTCCTTTTTTCCTTCCTTCTTTCCTTTTTTTTTTTTTTTTTAATGATTTTATTCTCCCTTAATGTTACTTTACTGACTCCATATAGGGGCCCAATGTTATTGAACAGAATGTGAAGTATTAAAAGATATTTCATGAAAAATCTTGTGCGTTATGCAGGCCTCACAAAATTTAGGGCCTTCAAGCTTTTTCAAACATTAAAAAGCAGAAGTGTTTAATGTTCATTGTGTTTAAGAGTCTGTTCTAAGCCAAGTGCCATGGAAAACTTGGCTACAACTATAACCTGTTATCAGATTCCCCCAGGCCACTTTTTATTAAGATATGAAGAATAAACTGAAAGTGACGAGGAGATGGGGTTTATTTTATTAGTAATATAGAAACCATAGACCATTTTTTACATGTTGCTGACACGTCAAAGGAAACTGATAAAAAGAGTGAGGACAATTTTCCAGAGGGAGAGAAACCCACTTTGGCATAGAGAAGCTAATTGTGTCCTAACTTTTCTTGCAGAAAGGCAGCAGTAGATGATATAGCTTCCATTACAGGAAAGAGGCAAATAACCAGAAAACCAGCAATACCAGGAACATTTCTAAGAAAAGATGTATGCTGTTTCCCTTTCCTGAGTCTCTCATTATTAGCCTCTGCCTGAAAACACATCACCAAAGCTGAAGCTCATATCCCAGTTACCACTATAAGTCAAAAAGCTAGTTATGTTCAGTTAATATATGCTCACTATACTGTGTTCAAAGAGGCAAAGAAGCTACAGTTCATTTCAGAATTATTCCCATTTTTTTTTTAATGGTGGCATTTTAAAAATAATTTATCTTTTTTTTTTTTTCTTTTCTCCTTTGGCCACACAGCACAGCATGTGGGATCTTAGTTCCCTGACTAGGGATCGAACCTGTGCCCCTTGCATTGGAAGCACAGAGTCTTAACCTCTGGACCGCCAGGGAAGTCCCTAAAATTAATTTAAACATTGAAATTTATTTATTCATTTGCTCTGTTGCTTGGCACTATGCTAGGCATGAAATGTGGGAAGAAGCAAAGATGATATGCTCTTGAATGAGCTGGCCAGTAAAAGAAATAGAGAATCAGAGCAAGCTCAAATGCGCTAAAACAGAATCTAAAAGGATAGAAAATACCTGGGGAAAGTACAACTAACAATTTTAGGTTTTAGTTCCTAGGAAAATTCAGCAACTTAAGAGACTTCCCGATAGCTAAGATAATACCTTTCCCCTTTAGAATCAGTGAGGTGTCCACACAAGGAATCATAGACTATGGCAAAGTCTTACCTTCTATTTAAATGTGTTTTTGAAGCTACATTTTTATCAAAAGCCATAACCTGTTCAGTGACACTTCTCTCCTTAGGAAATTTTTCTAAAGAAGTAAAAGGACACGTATAAAAAATTCAACATATTTTCTCATAATTTAAAAAAAAAAGAAGAAACAACTTAAATATTGGAGGATGGTTAAGCATATTGTGGGGTTATCTTCTTAAAAATGAAATATGAAGACGATAAAGTATCATAAAGAAAAATATTTCTGGCATATTAACTTTTAAAAGCAGGTATCAAAACTGTAGAGACACTATATTTGTTCCTACATTATAGATGAAATCTGTCAATGAATAGGGAAACAAATAAAAATGTAGAAAAAAAAAAGTTTGTTAAGGTATTAGGAAAATATGTGCATTTCCACCCCCCCTTTTTTTTTTAATCTTTATTGAATTTGTTACAATATTGCTTCTGTTTTATGTTCTGGTTTTTTGGCCGAAAGGCATGTGGGATCTTAGCTCCCCGACCAGGGATCGAACCTGCACCCCCTGCTTTGGAAGGCGAAGTCTTAACCACTGGACCGCCAGGGAATCCCCTCACCCCCCATCTTAAAATTTCACCTTATGTGATTTTCTTAACACTTCAGTGATAAATACACATATCTTCAAAGCCCCATCCTAATGTACCTTGTCTTTGTAACCCAGAGCCCTGAGAAGAAGACAGAGCCAAGAGAAGCAGAAGAATACCACAAATGCAGTGGTTTTTAAGGAATCTTTGGATGAAAAGAAATACCAGGTGGTAAGGAGCAGGCCTGAGGCTTTCTCAGGAGAAAGTGGTCTCAACAGAGACAAAGAGGTGGTCACATGGGGGGGAAGAGAAAATGACCCCCTCTGCCCACGTGAAAATGAATTCATGAGAAGGCCTCTGCCCCGCGGCCACAAACGCTCCACTCTCCTCTCCACCCCTGCCAAGTCGTGGGGAAGAGAGATGCTAAGTCCTAAAGATCAGGAACAACAATCCCTCCTGGGCAAGGACTTCCAAAGTAAACATGGAAGAGGGTGAGAAAAAACAATGGACAGCTGAGACAGAGGAAGCTACAAGGAATTACGAGACAGCAGCTTTTAACCCCAAGAAAAGGACAAAGATGAGATCCAAGCCCTTAGGGGAAAAGCAGTAGAGAGTGAAAGTTAAATACTAACAAGTTACCTTTATTTTCTCATGGGTTTTTTTGTTTGTTTGTTTGTTTGTTCTGGCTTTGTTCTAAATTGTGTATCATTTACTTGTTGGGCTGTTCCTACAAACCAAAGCTTTTATAAGCTAGCTAAACTGAACTAAACTTCAAAACTAAGCGAAAGACACAGGTGATGCTAAAGTTATAGCAAAGATTCACTTTGTTATACAGCAGAAACTAACACAACATTGTAAAGCAATTACACTCCAATAAAGATGTTAAAAATAAAAAAGTTATAGCAAATATCAAAATATCTACACAGCACAGCTCTTCTTCTGATCCTCAATTAGACTCATTCCCCAGAAAAAAATGTAGACGTTCAAAACCTATTCTTGTTCTCTAATCATTTCACACATGTGTATCTAACACCTCAACAGGATGGTAATCTAATTCAGAGAAGAGATAATAATTGTCTCTGAAAAAACCCATAATAATTAACAAATGGAAGCAGAAGGAATCAACCTTATTCACTGACTCACAGATTGATAATATCAATAGGGGATAGACTGATACGGGCAGAAGCCAGACTGGCGGCCTGTGTATAGAGCAAGTAGATTCATTCATTTACTCACTCACTCACTCGTTCAAAATGCATCCATCCAGCCATCCACCAAATATTTCCTGAGTGCTATATGTCCTAGCCACTGGAATAACTGCTGAGGATACAGTGCTAAGCCAACCATCACCAACTCTGCCCTCTTGGAACTTACAGTCTTATGGGGGCTTTAAACAAATAAAAACTTAACCTGTGATAAGTGGTGTATGGGCATTAATATAATACTAATGTCTTTTAAATGTTTTTTCATAATAGCATTACTTACAAAGTATCTTTGCTCAAAATTTAACCTGAATCTATTAGTGTTTAGATCTAAACTCAAATTTACTAGAAACACAGGGGAGAGTGGAACAAGTTAATGGACACCATAAGGAAACAATTAGAAAATCCAGAATGTGGAGCATTGGTCTGGGCTCTTCAGAAGTGGGATGGGAGAAAAAGAGCAAGGAGTAGTGGATGCAGGGACAAGGGAGGCTATACTAAGATAAATGAACTCTGAGAGAGAGAATAATGAAAGCAATGTGGGATTCCTGACTGGATTCCGGCTTGGGGGAAAAACAACAACTAGCAAACACTCTTGAGGGACAACTGGCAAATGTTGAATAAAGACCATATATTATATTGTATATAATACAACATAGGAATTAATTTTGCAGATGTGATAATAGTATTGTGGTTATAAGAAAATTCCCTAATTATTCAAATGCATGCTGAAAAGTTTAGGGGTGAGACGTGGTTTTATCTATAAATTACTTTGAAATGGTTCAGCAAAGATGAATAGATATAAAGCAACGATACTCCAATGAAAATTAACTTAAAAAAAAGATGAATGATGAATGATGAAAGATGAATGAAAAAAAAGAAAAATGAATGGATGGAGAGAAGAAAAAAATGGAGTAAATATGGCAACATGTTGATAACTGTTGGATTTGGATTGGGACTCTACGGCAGTTAACACATTATTCTATTTTTCTGTATGGCGGAAAATTTTCCTAAGACAAACTATTGCATATGATGCTCTCACAGAAGGGAACATAGGGGCAGGTAGAACAAACACGCAACAGAGTATGGCTCCCAGTTCCCCCACCCATCCCATACTGTCCAGGCAGACGGGGCCTCTCTTGTCACCTGACCCCAGCCCCGCTTACCTCAATCAGAGCCCCCTTCTCCCTGTCCTCGGATTGTTTAGCACTGTCCAATTCATCATGCATTTCTGAGAGCTGGTCCTGGAGATCCCTGATCTCAGTCTGGTGCTGTTCTCGTTCCATCTTCACCTGGAACAGCCTGGAAGGAAAGGAAGCCCATGAGCGAGTTTCTCCTGGCCTCTGCTTATTTTCATCCAGTCTGCTTTCAGAGCTTCAGATCATCAAGCAGAGTCATCTAAATCCCCAAGGAGCCTCCCATTTTCTGTTCTGCACTGAACAGAAAATCACAAACCAGAAAGGCACTGGTAAGAACTCATGTCTACAGTCTAATGTGCCCAACAAGAAAACAAGTGAGAACGCAAACCAATGTAATGGGAAAGGTTATACAGTGACATTTCCTCCCCAAAAGGAGATCACAGGGTACTAGAATTTGGACATAGAAGATAAGGAATCAGGAAAAAGAGCACAACTTTTATGATAAATGTTTTCATTAAAGCCACCCCACTCCCTACCAGCCTACCCCACCCCATCCCCAGTACTCTAGACCAGGAGAGTTAGCAAATTATGGCCCATGAGCCAATCTGGCCCACTGCCTGCTTTTGTAAATAAAGTTTTACTGGAACACAGCCATGCTCATTCATTTATGTATTGTTTATGGCGTTTGCACAATACAATGGCAGAATTGAACAGTTCCAACAAAGACCATACGGCCCATAAACCCTAAAGCATTTACTATCTGACAGAAAAAGTTTGCCAACCTCTGCTCTAAATGGAACTCACAACTATTCTACCTTTTATTTTGTAAAGTCTTTACTGCACTCTAAATTTTGATTTTTTTCTTACCAACCTCTTTTCTTAAATTAACCTCTAAGAATGTTTGAAAAGCAAACACTACACCATCAAAATGGCAAAAGTAATCAAATGCTTTTATGATATAATGTCCTGTTTTTCTTGAATTTCCCTCTAGATTTCACTCCTGCTTAACCTCTCACTTAAGGCTTCTGTCATGGCCAGTGGGCTTCATGGCACCATCCATTTTCACACCCTGGTTTCAAATCCTCTTGTCACAGATTTTAACACAACATGATGGCAGGGCCATCTTGGGCTTGTCTTTCCTTCTCTGAAGACCCAAAAGGAGTATATAAGCACTGGTCACAAAATTGGTCAGCACTATCCAGGACAAAATTCAGAACGTGGGAGACTGTGGAGGTCATGTGACACATGCTTTTTAGAGACTGGGCCTAGGCTCTTTGAGATCTGTCCTTAGATATCACCACTCAGTATTCCTTGCTTCTCACTTGACTGCTCTGAGATCTACTCTAAGGGCTGAAACTTTACAAATATCCTTCGAGGTACACAAAGAATTTTTAAATTATTAAATTCATTCTGCTTACCAGTCTACACGTCACCAGTTTTATAATTTTATAAGAATAAGAGGGAGAAAAGGAAGGGTCAGCGGCCCTATAAAGATTTGGAAGGTTGGGCAGAATTAAACGGACAAAAAGGATCCGGCTTCAGCTTCCCTGGTGGCGCAGTGGTTAAGAATCCACCTGCCAATGAAGGGGACACGGGTTCGAGCCCGGTCCAGCAAGATCACACATGCCTCGGAGCAAATAAGCCCGTGCACCATAACTACTGAGCCTGAGCTCTAGAGCCTGTGAGCCACAACTACTGAGCCTGTGTGCCACAACTACTGAAGCCCGCGCACCTACAGCCCGTGCTCCACAACAAGAGAAGCCACCGCAATGAGAAGCCCGCGCACCGCAACAAAGAGTAGCCCCCGCTCGCCGCAACAATAACTGTTGGATTAAAACAGAAAAAGCGCGCACGCAGCAATGAAGACCCAATCCAGCCAAAAATTAATTAATTAATTAATTTAAAAAAATTTAAAAAAAGTGTCTGGCTCCATTGTTGCAGGAAACCAGGAAGGGCACAGGCTCTGGGCCAGAACTTACTCCTCCAGGTGTCTCCGGAGCTCCCCTTCACTTCCCTCCAGCCGCCGCTGCAGCTCGGCATTCTCTTCTACCTTGCTTTCATGTTGACTTTGGAGTGCTTCTAAGTTTGCTTTCACTCTGTCTCTCTCTTCTTTGATGTTCTGCTGATTCTAATAAGAATATGTGATGTTAAAGTACCTCCACGGTACATTAATGTCATCCCACTGAAGCCTCCTTCTAATCTCTGATGGACTCCATGTCTCCGCACTTAGATTATTAAACAACTTGATGGAACTATGTAATAAAGACATGGGAGTTCGCATCTAGAAAGAACACTAAACACTTAATGAATTGTAATACTTCTAAAAGAGAAACACAAACACAGCTAAATCACATTCTGCTCTTTCTATTACTTAGTCCAGATGTTTTATATACATTTAGTTTCCAATTTGCCTGTCTGAATCCAACAGCGTTTCTATTACTCTGTCAAAGCCAACATTCTCTATGTGCTTTGGTTACTTAAAAAAAAAAGTTCTTTGGGCAGCAGGAACTAAATATACAGGAATTTGCTCAGCAATGGGAAGAATGTTTCTTTTGGGAAAAAAATTTGTTTTCACTTCACTTGGGCAACCCAAGGTACTTAAAATATTCTTTATCAATCAAGATGGAACAGAATAAAATAGCATAAAGAAAAATCAGATACCTTGACTTCTAGTTGAAGCTGTCTCTGAAGTTCAGCCACTTCTGTAGTCAACTTGTTTTTCTGTTCCAAGAGATCTTTGACTTCAGATGAAGAATTAGAAGCCTACGATTAATTGCAAAAATATCCTAAGTTAAATGTTCAAGATGCTTTATTTTTTTCTTGCATGAACATTAACAACAGGATGACACTCTCAAAAGGATTTGGCTAAAATCCTACAGCAAAGTGGTTAGAAAACTACAACTAAAAGGGAGGGGAAAAGGTAAAAGCAGAAATCAAAACCAGAAAAGGCAGTGTCTTGGCTCTCATGCACCTGAATCCAGGTGTGAGTCACGCATGAACTTAGAATGAGGTACTTCCTCATCTACTCCTATGAAGCAGACCAGAAACCAACAGTCAACAGAAACACAGCACTTCCAATTTTCTTAGGCAAAATGAGAACAATCTATCTTAGAAGTGTAAATCTAACCCAAGGAGGGAAACTGTAGATTGTTCTTTCCCTAACAAAAACTGCCTGCTTCGTGGCATTCCAATATGGTCTTAGCCCATTAAGGGAGAGGGTTCTCTTGCACGAAGTCACTTAACTGACACCAAAATATAAAACTCCAAAACCTTTGCCAGCAAATAATCAGATTCATAAAGTGAGAGAGGAGGGGAGTAGAGAAATGTGGGCAATTAAGCAGTCACGGCACTGTGATCAGAGCCAGAAGTCTAAGAGCCTAAGTTCATCGTCTCATCATCTCTGGCTTGATTAAGAAGCAGTAGCTGCCTAACTGGTCTCCCGTCCTCTAATCTTACCTCTCTCCAAAAACTACAAAGAAATGAATTTTTATAAATACGACACTACTCATTGCTGTTTAAAGTCCATCAGTGGAAGCCTATCACCTTTGGCCTGAAATGAAAATTGACATGATCTACAAGGTCCTGCCTACCTGGTGCCTGGTCCCCATATCCTAGCTCTCTTCTCCAGCTACACTACATTACCTCTATCCCCTAAACATGGCAAGCACACACCTCTTTATAGTTTATGTTTTTTGTCCTGTTTCCTCTACCTAGAATGCCCTGCCTTCCCCTCTCTGGGAGAATTCTATGATCTCTTGAGACATCATTAGTGTTATCGACTCCAGAAGGGCTACCCCAACTTCCCCAGTTTAGGCTGGATACCCTAGTCTGGAACCACAGTGACAATCTTAACATCAAGACCAAAGGATGCATTCTGCAGGAGAATATGCAGGTTAATGCAAAGCAACAGTAATGGTGATGATTTGGATTTAAGAGATTTAGCAAAAAAAAATCCTAACCCAATTTAAAAAATTGTGTAGAGTTCCTGAAACCTGCCTATAAGCAAGGTGTATAATTTAAAGGTTCCCCAGTGGGAACTGTGTGTGTGTGCATATATAAAAATATTTTATATATTTATAAATATAATATAAATACATAATATATAATAAAATACATCTATACAAAGATATATAATAAAATATGTTTATACATTTTAAATATTATTTCTACGGATAAATTGAAAAATGTTTTTATTTGATGCCAGAGCAGCAGTCATGGGTTAACTGAGTGCAAGGGGAATATGGAATGGTAGAGAAAAAAGGGTAGTTGATGCCTATAAATATCCTTTATTCATATGTTTCCAAAGTTAAAAAAGAAGCAATAGACCAACTCCCTGTTACCTGCCTCTGGGTATCTTCTTTCCTTCCAGTGCAGAATTCCCCCCAGAAGGGAAAAGGAAAGATGCCCAAGCAAGAAATGCGGCATTCAAGGTGGCATAGAATTGAGGGACAAGATTTTAGTCGTCCCTCTTAAATGCTGCTTCCTTTCATGGCACAAGGTATGTCCAGCATATAGTACATGTTCATCAAATAGGGGATGACTCCTCCTTTAACAAAAAATCTCCAAGTCCCAACTAAAATTCAGTACAATAAATTACACAGGCAGTTTTTTAAAAAAGAATTTAGCCCCACTCTACTCCTTCCTTTCCCTTCGGGCCACGCTGGTCAGCCCACCAGTCTCTCTTCCATATTCTCTAGTTTGATTCTCTTATTTCTTAGTCTCTGAAGTTTGAGAACTTGGGTCCACGCCCGTTCATACTTACTCTTCAAACCTGCCTACGATGACACGAGGGCTCTCCATCCCATGCTTCATTTCATTCTTCCTATTCTTCTTTTCCCTTTCTAAATTTTACCACCTATTGTTTCATCCTGTTATATTTTATAGATTTTTTAAAAAATAAAATTTCTTAAAACCTTTCTAGAAAAAAGGCAGGGTGCAAATTAGCAATATTTAAAACATGCTGTTCCATCTTCGGTACTGCTTACTACTCAGGAAACTTCCCACTAACTACTGTAACCAGAAGTACAGACTGAAGAAAGCAATTTGTTTGCCAGGTTCCACGTGAAATGCCCTCTACAAAATACAAAGCTTCGCCTTACTTGATTATTTCCTTGCGTGCTCCCTGCTGCTCGAGACTTCAAAGTCTGGATTTTCTCAAAGACCAGGTTGACCTTCCTCTTAGTAGCATCATCATTATCGGTGCTTCTGGAAAAAAAACAATGAGGACACAACCGTTGGCCTCAGACTATTCTATGTGCCACGACACACAAACAGCAAGCCCTTTAAGAAGATAAATCGCAAGAGGTGTGAATTAATTAAGGCTGCAGACACAACCAGTGTGAGGAGGGCAGGATAGACGGTGTGTTTTTCTCCAAATAAATTGTTCAATGTTACCACCCGATTTGGGAGAGGGCTTCCCATTTCCAAACATGTGAAAGAGACACAAGCACATTCTAAATAAGCTTGGAGATAACATCCAATAAAAATTTAGTAATTTGTTGCTTGCCTGATTCAAATGACGTATATTCACTCCAACAAGGAATCTCTCCTGTATGTGTGTCACGCTAGGAATGATCCACCGTGATCTTAACTTGTTTTAGCCTTTGTTTAAAAAAATAAATCCCCCAAGCCAAGGTTGTCAACACAGCTGCCCTTTGTCTAGACTTTCATAGGTAATGGTCAGATAAAGTTCTATTAAGGACTACCCACACCTTCTATCACACATACCTGGCACTTAGGAAAAAAAAAATTTTTTTTTAAATGGAGAGGGATCTCTCCCCTTATTTTCTTTCTTTTTTTTTAAAATTTATTTATTTTATTTATTTATTTTTGGCTGCTTTGGCTCTTAGTTGCTGCACGCGGGCTTTCTCTAGCTGCGGGGAGCAGGGGCTCCTCTTCGTTGTGGAGCGCCGGCTTCTCATTGCGGTGGCTTCTCTTGTTGCAGAGCACAGGCTCTTAGGCGCACAGGCTTCAGTAGTTGTGGCTCCTGGGCTTCAGTAGTTGTGGCTCGCGGGCTCTAGAGCGCAGGCTCAGTAGCTGTGGCACACGGGCTTAGTTGCTCCACAGCATGTGGGATCTTCCCGGACCAGGACTCGAACCCGTGTCCGCTGCATTGGCAGGCGGATTCTTAACCACGGGCGCCACCAGGGAAGCCCAGGGAAAAAAATTTTTAAGTAAGTTTCCTTAAATAGGTGCCTCCCACTAAAGTCTGTCTCACCAGTCTCTCAATAAATAATGGGCCAAAAAAATAAAAGAATGTAGAGAAAGAATTTTAAATGTTTGAAGTTCTTCTACCTTAATCTTCTCATGGTAAAACCCTTCACAGAAAGACACTAATAATTAGTTCTTAGCTAGAAGAATCTCTTTACTTTTCTTTTTATTTCAAAAGAGCCCCTATCTTATATTTTGAATGATTCTGTCAGCTCTATATTACTGACTGAAACTTGTAAGGCACTATATAAAACTATGAAGTGTTCTGATACCAGTGAGTATTTGCCAAGTGACTTTCAGTCATGTCAGACTATAAAGCTTTTCTTCTTTTTAATCATATCTGATGAGAGAACTGAAACAGAAACTTCAAATTCCTGGCCTAGAATTCCAGCTCAGTTGGTATCTAAGTAAGGACTGAAAACCAGATTATTCAAACTCATCCTCCCAGATAAGTAAGTGGAAAGCACTGCTTTTAAATGACTCATACATGCTTTAAAAATAATGGAAGCAGGGGCTCCCGGCCAATGTCAACTCTGGGGAGGGGAGGAGGTATTTTATTTGTAACTTCTAATAAGGGACGATCGATTACCCCTGTGTGCATACGGACAAACTCAAGGCGACGACAGACTCAGTTCAAAACTGAATAGTAGACATTCTTCCTATCTTTGAATTTGTTTCTGAAACAGTAAAGAATCATTTTAAAAACATATTCATTTTTAACTTTTAAAGTAGGATGTTCTTCCCCACACTTCCTTCCCCTCCTCTTCACCTTCCTCCA
Organism: Eubalaena glacialis; assembly: GCF_028564815.1. Taxonomy (NCBI): domain Eukaryota; kingdom Metazoa; phylum Chordata; class Mammalia; order Artiodactyla; family Balaenidae; genus Eubalaena; species Eubalaena glacialis. The sequence goes on from NC_083717.1 coordinate 78,132,602, forward strand.
CCCAAGACTTAAATGCTGTTATGACAACTCCAGCCATGGAGTCTGCACCCTGAAATGGCTCACACAGGGCAGGAAGGGAGGGTAAAACACAAGGTCTCAGAAAAGAAAATTAAGAGGCCCACCAGGAAGGACAATACTTTGCTCCCTGAAGGAAAATCACTAACCCTTCTTTGAGGTAATTGTAAAGTATCTGCTTGGCCGTCTCCTCATTGGTTTGCTGAGTGAGTTCTTGCTGGCCTTTTAACAGATCCGGTGTGGCCTGGAACACAATGTCTGTTATTAGATCACAGGATGATGCTTCCAAGAAGAAGGCACAACCCCACAGCAGAAGCTTCCAAACACATTCCTGCTTCCCAGAAAGGATTCCTCAGGTAAGGATGCTCATTACAACTGGTTCCACCACTTAGTAGCTCTGTAACCTTGGGCAAGTTACTTAACTTTTCCTCACCTCAATTTTCTCGCCTGTAAATAGAAGTTAATAGTACCTACCTTCATAGGGTTGGTGCGATCCTATAATACATAACAAAGAGTGCCTGGCACTTACCAACCTTAGTATCATTTTTATCATTATCATTATTTTTTTACTGTTACTACCAAAACACTAACTGGACCACTTCAATAAATTCCATCACTTCAGGATAAACCTAAATTAGGATTAGCCTAATTTCTCAGGACAGAAATTAATCCAGTCACTCAATGTCATGAGGAAAATTAATACATCTAAATAAACCTAAGTACGGAGCCTCTTGTTTTGGAAACAAATTCTGCATACTTTCAGATTTTACACATACACGAAAAGAAAAATCGAGCCTCTCTATAGTGTTTGACAAGTTACTTTACAAACAAGAACACAACAGGAATCTAGTGGTACTTGAATTTACTTAGAAAACCAAGCGATTAGCAGTAGGTCATAATCTACTGCTAGGGGGAAAACTCTAAAAAATATTACTGATTCAAGATGGTGCAATTACTGACTCAGGATGGAAGATATGTATTCCTACAGCCAGAATGTATTGATATATCACTCAGAAGGAACAAACCAGTATTACCTGAGTATTTGAGGTGGAAGTAAATGTCTTCACAGAAATCCTCTTGGTACCTGAGTCCGGGGAAGTTGCTAGCGCCCGATTCTGTAACATCAACGTAGCGGTGGCTGTTTTGATTTCCTCCCCCTTCTTAGTCTGTGCTGGGAGGGAGGATGTGCGCCCAGTCGGACTTTCCTGACCACCTTTGTTTTCTGGAACTTTCCCATCTTTGTTCTGCAGGGGTGGCCTGGGCTGGGCTCCCTGCAGCCTGGCGAAGGCGCGCCCTCCGCCCTGCCTCCCCCGGTGCTCCTGCGCCTGCGCCCTCTGCGGGCACACCTGCGACGGCCGCAGCAGGTGTTCGCTGGACTTGCCCAGGTTCCTGCTGAATTCGGTCAGGTACTCCGAGTTCCCTTGGAGGCCGAAAGGAAATGCACTATCCACGCTTCGGGACCTTTTCCTGTCTTCTGGGTTGATCCTGTTTCGCTTCCCAGACCTGCCTCTTCTCTGCAGCCCAGGTTTTTGGTCAAATTTTTCAATTAACTGATCCACGCCAGGAATCGACCCCGTATCAATATCCCGTCCAGTTCCGGGCAAGAAGGGGATATACCTTCTGTTTTCATGACGGTTCACATTGTCGGCATGGATGGCACATTCTTGGTCATCGAGTAAAAATCTGTACAAAGAGTTGGCCGAAGTGGGAGTTGCGGACGATGAGGAGGATCTCCGGGACCGGGCTCCGTCCAGCACGGGCCCGGCTGAGTCCTGGCGCCGGAACGGAAGCACGTCGGGCCTGGTTTTCTTGGCTTCCGGGTGGGTGGGTAGGGGCCTCCCGCTAGGGGCAAGGGCCTCCTCTGCCAGCCCCTCCTTGCTGCAGCTCTGAACGTTCACGCACACCGAGGTCTGCTTCTTGGGGTCATCGATGACCACGGAGCTGCACAGTCGAATGGCCGTCACGCTGGATCTGGCCGGGTCTTCCGAGGGAGGTCTGGTCGGCTGGGAATGGCTAGGTTTGGGCGAGCAAGTCCAAGCCTTCTTACTGTTGGTCCCTTCTTCTGCGAAAGCTTTTAGCCAGTTACTCTCAGGAGGCTGGTGATTTTGTAAGTTCAACTCATTCTTTTCAGGATCATAGGGCTGTAAAAGCTCTGGATGCCTCTGAAAGTTCAGCACGGGGGATGGCTTCATCGCTTCGCCTTTGTGATCTAGAACTCCATTCTTGCCCTCAAAGAGAGAGGGCTGTTTCAGGTTTCTTACTGGGCCGGGCGGGGCATATGGGTTTTCGGGCAGCTGCAGTTCTTCTGCACTGTTCTCCTCGAGCACAGATCCATTGCTGGAATGGAGAGGCAGGTTACTTGTCACTGGAGACGGAAATGATGGCCCGTCTTCAGAAAAAGATGTGCCTGCCAGACACCGCTCTGTGTTATTGAGGACTATGTAGGGGTGGCCATCAATCCCCTGGACCCGAATACTGACACCGTAGGAGCCTGCCTTAGCGTGCTGGGAATTCCTTGATTTTTTGGTTTCATCACTTGCGAGTCTCAGATGGACACCGTATTCCTGCTGCACATGTTGATATTCACCGAAATACAGCTCCATGGTTCACTGTTGTTCACTACCAGGGAAAATTGGGGGTAAAAAGGGGACATTAAGTTAAAATTACATCTGTTTAAATGAAGATTATGAGGGTAGACTTCAAAGTTCAGGGAAAACCAAACACTTGAAAGAGCAAGGACACTTCAGAACCAAATGCTCGTCCAAACAGGCCTTTCTGGATGCCTGTGGGCCCACGTGACTGTGGTGTTTGTCAACACTGAGCTTGAACCCTGGCCTTAGGGTAGATGACTGGCCAAATGACCTAACGCCTTTGGTAGAGCTTAATTATTGTTTCTAGCTGACGGGCTGTGCTGGTTGCCTTGTTTTTTCCTTAGTTCATTTCCTCACCCTTTATGCTATTTATTTTTAACCAATAGGATGTTCCAGTTTACCAGCATTTGAGAACAAGGTACTTTTCCAAGAAAATAATTAAGAGCTAAGGCGTTCTGATGCTTACCATTTTTCTTTTTTTCTAAACTGTTTATTTTCTTGTCAAAACCCTTTCAAGCTTCTTTATGCACAACCCTGCTTTGAAATCTTTATCATTATTTATTTGGCTATAATGTTTAAAACATTTTTACTTTAAGGAAGCAGTTGTTTGTGAGACCGACAATGAGAGTAAGTGATTAAAAATAGTTTTCAATTCTTTTTTTTAACCAAAAAGTTCAAGTTGGGACTTCCCTGGTGGCGCAGCGGTTAAGAATCCACCTGCCAATGCAGGGGACACGGGTTCGATCCCCGGTCAGGGAAGATCCCACATGCCGTGGAGCAACTAAGCCCGTGCACCACAACTACTGAGCCTGTGCTCTAGAGCCCACGAGCCACAACTACTGAGCCCACCCGCCACAACTACTGAAGCCCGCGCGCCTAGAGCCCGTGCTCCGCAACGAGAAGCCACCGCAGTGAGAAGCACGTGCACCGCAACGAACAGAAGCCCACACTCACCGCAACTAGAGAAAGCCGCGCAGCAACTAAGACTCAACACAGCCATAAATAAATAAATAAATAAATTTTTTTTAATTGAAAAAAAAATCATAAAAAAAAAAAAAACAGTTCAAGTAACTTAAGGACCTGAAAAATTTTATGAAAAACCTGAAGACTCAGGGCTGTTTATTTTGTGATGGGTCCTAATACCAAGAATCACTGCCTTCACCCGTTCTGGTGTGTGGCCACCCTGTCAGAGATTGCATACATATCACCAAGCAGGCTGTCCAGGCCACCCCACACTCTGAGGTTCTCTCACCAGAAATTCACTTCTGTCACTCTGAAAAACTCCAATAGCCACAGAGATGCAAGAAAAACAGAAACAACTGGTCACAGAAAACACCTGTCACATTTCTTTCACTGTTAGCAGACTTTTTGAGTTTCCTTTCTATTCTGGAGTCAGTCTGGTAGCGTATTTTCCAAGAAAATCATCTATTTGATCCATATTTTCAAATTTATTTGCACAGAATTTTGCAATGTATAAATCATTTCATCTCCTCTGTTTCTATTTCTCATTATCTAGTTTTATCTGAGCTTTCTTCACCTATTTCTTGATTATGCAGGTAAAATATGTCTACATATTTTTTTAAATTGTTGTTCCCCTAAAGAACTAGCTCTCAGATTTATCATTTTTTTAAATTTTCTAATTTATTGAGGTCTAGTTTGATCATTATTATTTCCTTCTGCTTCCCTTTATTGTTTCCAATTTCTTTTTTTTTGAATTTTTGAATTAAAAAAATTTTTTTATACAGCAGGTTCTTATTAGTTATCTATTTTATACATATTAGGGTATACATGTCAATCCCAATCTCCCAATTCATCCCACCACCACCCCGCACACACTTTCCCCCTTAGTGTCCATACGTTTTTTTCTCTACATCTGTGTCTCTATTTCTGCCTTGCAAACCAGTTCATCCATACCTTTTTCTAGATTTCACATACATGCGTTAATATACGATATTTGTTTTTCTCTTTCTGACTTACTTCACTCGGTATGACAGTCTGTAGGTCCATCCATGTCATGTTTCCAATTTCTTGACTTGCATGCTTCATTTGTTTATTTTCATTCTTTTATTACAGTCCATAAATTGTGATATGTGACTGTCAGTTAGGAATTGCATTGGTGCCTAACAAACAGACCCAAAATAGCAACTTAAGAGTTAGGATATTTTTCTCCCGGAGATAGGAAGTCCAAGCTGGAATGGATGCCAGGATATTTTTGAGGAACACCTCTTTTATCTTTCTACTCATCTACTTTTAGCATGTATTAGATACCTTATGATTACAAGATAGCTGATCCAGCATCACATATACCAGATGCGGCAACCTTCTTAAGGAGCGTTCTTGGAAGCCCCACCCACCAATAATCCCTTGCATCTTATTGGTGAGAGCTTAATCTTATGGCCACCCCCACCTACAAGAAGGGGTTGGGAAATACGGGTTTTTTAAGCTGGTCATTGACACTCTCAAAATCAATGTTCTGTTGGTAAAAAGAGAGACGAGAATGGACATTGGGAAGGCAGCCAGTAGTTTTCACCACAGAAATGTTTCTATTATTATTTTCTAGATAGTTTCAATTTGTGGTTTTGATTTCTTTGACTCAAGAGTTGTTTTTGAGAAAGTTTTTGCATATCCGGTATGTCTGCTATGCTGTTTTGGCTTGGAGGGTCTTTATTTCTGTATGTTGTTAATTTCTATTTGCATTGTATTATGGTCAGAAAATGAAGTCACAGGAATTCCCTGGCAGTCCAGTGGTTAGGACTCCGCGCTTTCACTGCTGAGGGCACGGGTTCAAACCCTGGTCAGGGAACTAAGATCCCGCAAGCTGCTTGGTGCGTCCAAAAAAAAGAGAAAGAAAGAAATGAAGTCACTATTATTTCTTTCTTTTTCAATGTATTGAGGTTTCTTTTGTGGGCAAATATACAGATAATTTTTGTCCATGTTTAATGGGTGCTGGATGTAGTTTCTGTTTTAAGGGATGGCATTCAAAATACATCCATTAATATGCCCTTACCGATTATTTAGTTCAGTTATAGCACATCCTCACTTATTTTGTCTTTCTAATTTGTCTTGGGCTTTCCTGGATACATTCATCTCCTCCTACTAGCTTGGTGCTATCAGTTTGCTTGGTGATTATTCTTTTAAATGTAAATCATGTTTGACATCATCACCTCCCATTTTACAGATAGGAACAACTCGGAGAGATACAGTCATCTGCAATATTCATCATCTCACCGATTCCAATGATTGATTTCATAATGTCTACTTTCACTTGCATCAGCGTTATACTAACATTTTAAAATAATTTAACTTTTAATCAGAATAAAACAAGATAAGATGAAAACCTGTACTCTCCAGCTTCCCATCCCCAATCCTGATCACATGCCTCAGAGGAAACCAACTGCAAATTGCAGCTGTTTCTTCTAGTACTTACCTCCATGTTGCTGAGTGATATGCCTAGCTGCAATTTATCATTTTCACCTATGGTAGATGACACACACATACATATGCATTTCTCATTCTGCTAGCTTCCCAAGAATAAAATCAAGAGCCAGTTGTGTTTACATTATTGTGATTATATAAATACTGTTCACTGAAGCGCTAGATTGTAGACTCTGGCCATCCTTCCTCTCTTCCATAACTTTAACTTTTCTAGAGGCAGTAACTGCTATTTTTAGCTTGTCTTGTTTTCTATATACCTACCCTTAAATATCTTCATCAGCTATATGACATCTGTTAGATGCTTACCAGTATTAATTTCCAGATGATCAAAATATCAGGTAAACTGGTGGTCTTTTTCCGTGGTGACCTCCCTTGCAAACTTCCACCCTCCAGCCCTATATTAGGGTCTGGTTGCTCTCTTCCCTTTGTGCTATATTGTTTCCCAAGTTTGGTGTCTTCCTCTTTCTTAGTTTTACCCAATTGGTCTGAGGGAGCACGGGTCCAGTAACTTTTAAAGGTCCGAGGGAGAAAAATTTTGTGTCCTTGTATTTTGAAAAATGTCTTCATTCTGCGCTTACGTTTGAATGATAGTCTAGCTGTATTTAGAATCCAGGTTAGAAGTATCTTTCCCTCAGATTTTAAAGTATTACTCCGTTATCTTCTAACTTCCAGGGATGCTATTAAGAATTCTGGTGCCATTATGATACCCTGTCCTCTGTGTACGCCATGTTTATTTTTCTCTGAAAGTTTTTAGGACCTTTTCCTTGTCCTTGGTGTTCTGAAATTTCAAGATGACATTCCCCAGTGAGGATTTTATTAAATTGGCCACTTTTATAAAACATGAGCACTTAATATATTCCTTCAATTTGGAAATTCCTTTTAGTTCTATGAAATGTCCTTGTATTATTTCTGTGATAATGTTTAGAAAACCATTTTATTTTGTTCTTGGTGTTTGCACCTAACATATTAGTAATGTTGAATCTTCTAGACTGAATTTCAATTTTTCATATTTCTTTTCTCATCTACTCAACTCCATCGTTTTTGTTCTAATTTTTGAGAGATACTTGAATTTAAAAAATTTGAGGATGTATTTAATTTTTAATTTCCACTTTTCCTTTATTCTTCTCTAATTGTTTTTCTTTTTAAGTTCTATTTTGGACATGAAAACAGCTTCTCTCTCTGAGGATATTATACTATAACTTTTTTTCAGAAAAATGCAATTTCTCTGCTGTCCACAACATCTCCATCTTCCGCAAGGTTTCTCTTTTCTGGTTTGTTTGGGTCCCTGTCTTTCATGTTGAAAGCCTTCCTAATATGACTTGGATCTTTGGCTGCCTGATCCTATTTAAGAGGGAAGTAGTAAAAGCAGATTGGAGGCTCTGTATATATGCAAAGGAGTTATTAGCTGGTAAACTTCAAGTTATGTGGAGCGAAGAGTGCTAAGCTTTCCACTGAGGGACCCGCATATTTCAGTGTCTGGGAGCATTCTTCTCTAGAGCTGTTTGATTTCCCAAGAAAAGAATCCTCCAATCCACTACTGAGGCTGCAGCGGGGCTGGCTGCTGGTCTATGGGACAGGGCAGGGGAGGAGCAGGGAGGTCGCAACTCAAAATTCAGTCCCTGTTTTCAGTCACCCACACCCGCTTCCGACATCATTCCAGTTCAGTTTCCCCAGAGAAGAGAACTCCAGTCTACTGCTGGGGTGGGGAGGGGGCAGGGGCAGGTGGGTGCCCAGATATCCAGGGCACAGAGGAGACGCTGGAGGTCTAACTGCTCCAGTTCTCAAGGCACCTAAGTAATTCCCCAGACGTTGGCCCCTCACCCTGACTTCCACAGTAACTGATGCCTTCCCACTTCTGAGCTGCTCAGCAGCTCTGCAGGAAAATCACCTCATTTGTATACTGCAAGCGCCTCAGGTTGAAGCATCTCTCACCCCGCTAATTACCACTACATCTGCTTCAGCGCTCTCCTCCGCTAAGTCTCCACTGCCGTTCTTTGTCTTTGGAGATTTAATTTTTATTCCTTTACTGTCTTCTGAGTGGGATTTTTGAAAAGGAGATACCTAGTTTCTCTAGCTGGACGAGACTAATAATATTTATAAAACACTTCAATCCTAGAACAAGAACAGCAAACGCGCCTTAGATGAAACAACGTACAAAGGCCTTCAAGACCACAATGTCCGGGTGTGTCTTGATCCCTCGTTTCCGAGCAGCACTGGCATGTTTTATTCTGCGCCTCTAGCGGAGTCCGTATGCATTAAAATTTATAACAAATATCATTTTTAACAGAAGAGCTTCTGTACAAATTTATTCACTGTGATGCTTTTTTTTAAAATGATATTTACTAAATGAGGTCATTTTACTCACCCATAATCTCTTACACCGACTCTGACTTTTCTATGAAAACATTTCTCCTAATATTTATTAATAAAATTCTTCTCTAGGGTTTTATAGTCCTTTTCATTAGTTGCTGCTACTACAGTCAACACTAATTACATTTCAATCTTTGAGTAAGGCCGCCTTGGTTTATTACATTCTTAGCTCCCTGTTTGCAAATTAATCCGCATATGTGAATTTCATGAAATGTCCACAATTTACATTTCCTTGACAACAAACCTCAATCCAGTATTTTCATGGATGACATTTCGCAGCTGGGCACTGGTGTCATAAGCAAATGTGGGTTTCCTTCCCAATCACAGTGTAAACACTGAACTAATGAATCGATTTAAGGACAGCTGTTCTCTGTCTTCAGCCACCAGGCCACGTCACCATCCTAATGCACTCCACGGGCACACTTGTTCAATCCGGGACTAAGTCCAACTGAGGACTTACATAATTTGGCAGTAAACGCTGACCAATTGCCAGGATGTAACATTGTGGCACTTGGCAAATAAAAGAGGTGTTTTGGAGTGGAAATAATGCTTTTGGGAAAGACTGCTAAATGATGATAATTGCTTTAGTTAGCGAGATCAATGAGTGTGTTTGTGCATAAGGACAAAGAGCTTAGCACTTGTAAGAACTATGAACATACTCCAGATAGAAACATTTCCTCTCTGGGCCATCACATGTTATCAGCTGAGTCTGGAGATTAGTCACAATGCCAGGCCACACCTCCCACCTCACCACTCTAACTCCCAGTGGCACCTCCGGCCCTGAAAGCACATTCACCAGCCATTCCAGAGGCCCTCATGGCTACTGCGGACATGCAGCCAATGAGAAACCTTCCCACCATGCTTTGTCCTTCTTCCTGGGGACAGCAGTCCCCACCGGCCAGGCCCAAGCACCCAGCACAGCACCTGGCATGGGGCAGGGACTCTGTGTATGGATGTCTGCTTGGAATGAATAATTCTATTTGATCATACAGGTCATTTAAGAGAGCATCTAAAGCAGGGACGGGGAGCTGATGAGGCTTGGTGCAGTCCTGAGCTTGATTCCAGGAAATAAGAAGTGAGCCACAAACCAAAAAATAATTTCCCCTGTGTGGGGTATGGTGACTATATCATTCAGAGGGAAGCCACTGCCGGTCTGATGATACATACAACACCTCTGAAGAGTGGACAAAACGTTCACTCCTAAAAGACTTGCTTGTAGGACTAGTGGGAAGGCATGAATTTTGTGCTGGAATATCCGCATTAGACCCTCAACTACATAAAAGTGAAAAATCAGAGTGTGGAACATCCAACATTAGCAAAATGTGTACTGATTTTTCAACGTATTCCTAAACATGACAGAAAGAGGCAGCTTTACCTAAACTAAGCTTTATTTTCTTCCTATTTCTTTCCTCCTATCTATCCATCCATCCATCCATTCTGTAGGGGAAAAAAAAAAAAAAGGAAACTGACCAAACTTTTAAGATTTCAAAAGAAATGTCTCACATACAGTCAGGCCTTCAGAATTCCCTGGGAAAACAATTTCAAAAATAAACTTTGAGGCTTGAAAATGACAACAGAGTTGCTGTCTACTTTACACAGTTCAGTATTGTTTGAATCGCTTTAAATGAGCATGATGACCAAAACTTTTCTACTTGGGGGGAAAAAAATTAAATTTTTAATATTGAGTGGTGTAGCTTCCCCCAAAACTCACCTTGCACAAAAAGGAGGGTGGCAAAGAGAAAAGGAAAGCCAGTAGGAAAGTTCCCTTTATACTAGGGTTGGAGACCTTGGAGAATCAACCAGGAGTTTGAAGATCAGGGGGTCACGGGGCCGGGGACTAAGGACCCTGACTAAGCTCAGATTGGAGTGCAGGCACCAAGTTGGCCTCCCTGGGATCCTCACCCTGTCTTTGAAGTGTGTCCCTCTCCTGTCCCCATGGATGGTCTCCTACCATGTCAGTCTTTGCTCCACTTTTGTCAGTTTTGATCCCACTCCTCTTTTACATTCCCCACTTTACCTTTAAAATTCAGTGATTGATATTTTGTATTCCACAAGGTCTCTAAAAAAAAATCAGAATTCATGCCCAAAAAATGTTTCAGAAATGTTATACGTCCTTCACCTCTTGACCCTGAAATGATTTCTAAAAGTTCTCCCACCAAGGCAGAGCTAAGACACAAAAGTTTGCAATTCTGAAGACCAGTAATGGAGAGCACACCCAGGTACACGGGCCAGAAACGTGTCTAATGCTGCACTCAGATCAAATTCCAGCTCTGGCTTAACTTCTCTGAGAGTTCTCCTATCTCTAAAGTCAGATTATTAATGATGACTTCATAAGGTGCTTGGGAAAATTAAATCATAGTTTGTATGCTAAATGAAATAGGAAATAAGTGAAAAAAAAATTCCATGTGGCATTTATGGCCACAAGAAATCTGACTTTGATCATAAAATGTTTTTAAATATTTCTGAGGCAGAGGCTAAAAACCCCACTGGTTAACCAAACAGCATTAAGCACCAGCACCCTGAAATAATTTATTGACTAATTAAGAAACCAGAGGGTTGAGAATCTAAAATACAGCGCAGTGTCCAGAGTGGAAATTTGATAAATAGTTGTTGACTGAATAAATGAATGTCTTTACGTTGCCAGGTCCACAGAAAAGTTCTTAACCAGACATAACAGATCCATGACATTTGTGCTATAGTTTCCATATGGAGCCTGAGCCTAAAACGTATCAACACAGGGTCTTCACTGCATTTTTATGTCCAAATCTAACTTCAGAAGGCTCCTCAACACCACACCTTTGCAGTCACTGCCCATCGATCAGTGTAGACACAACGTAAATCCGTTTGCCATCCCTGACATACGCTCTGATACTCACCTAAACCCACCTACACTGAAGCCAAAATGTCTAAGAACTAAATCGCCTCCAAAACCCTGGGGGTAGTTCTCTGACTTCTCAGTCCTGTCACTCATTAAACTATAGTCAACTCTGAGCCCTGACAAGCTCTTCAAACACATACCTTAAGCTCAGGTTCACATTACTGACATGAACACAATGCTATCAGGCCACCAAGAAGAAGGGAACATTTTTGCGGGTACCTGGCCAAGAGAAGCTTCTGTCCTCACTTTTTTTTTTTTTTTTTTTTACCACCTTCACTTTCAATTTCTTTCCATCAGTAAAAAACCATCTCCCTTCAGCTATGAAGATCCTGTCTCTCCTGCAGGCTCACCCACTCCAGAAGTTTCTAACGCCTCTGGCACACAGTCAGCGCCGCACAGCTCAGCAAGGCTCGCCAGTGCCAGCTCTTTTGTAGATGGGTTTTGTCCCCAAAACGACGTCTCAAGTTTTTTCAGCCAGTTCTGAGTCAGGCATGCACATCACCCCCGCACGGTGCCAGGCAAGTGCAGGGTGCTTGCCTTGTATCATCTTGTCTGGTCGGATCCTTGCAGCCCCACCTGTGAGGGATTCTACTTTCTCCCCGTTAGAGATGTGAAAGATTGCCCCCACGGTCTCACACCTGGCTCGGGGGCAGCATCGGGATTTAGCCCCAGACCTTCCGTCCCGGAGACCTGAGCTCTTTCTTGAGCAGGGACCACGTTTCATGTTCCTGCCCTCCCACAGTATCTGGTAGTTATCCTGATGTGGTCATTGGACGGCTATGGACCAAAACACGTCACCGTGTCCCGCTGCACTGGCACGCTAGCAAAGCGGCCCCCTGTCTGTCAGAGCGCAGCAGACGGGTCACTCCTCAGAGAGGCCTTCCTCTTCGCCACATTCCCAGCACCCAGAACAGCGTCCCACATGTAGCAGGCGCTGAATACGTAAATGAATGGATGCACTAATAAAACCATGTGCGATGCACGTGGCTCGGAATCCCTTTTTAAAATCTGAACAATTAGAACAGAACAGTCAAGGGTTTCCATAACAAATCCCCATGCCCATCCTTCTAGTGTGCCTACTACCTCCAACTGGAATATGTATCACTGTTTAAAACACTAGACTCTGATTGTCAGCATCACTGTGGCCTTTCTTCCCACCGCCAGCGGCCACGTTCACAAGATGTGTGTTCCAAAAGTAGAAAATAGGTCCTGGGGTTATGAAGCATCTCCTAAGGGGAGTAAAGGAACACTGTGGAATTCCAACAATGCCAGCTGTAACAAGCCCCATTCCTGGAACCTCCTCAGAGGATTTCTGCAAAGTGAATTCCAGAGCTAAACATCCTCCCTTGGAAGATATGTTACACCCTCTGCAAAGTATCTCTTCTTGGTCACTCGAAAAAAGATCAAACCAGGAAAATCTGTCCATCTTTGCCCTCATCAGGGAAGAGACTGAGGGGGTTGGCATCATGAGCAAACTTGGCCAAATGATTACAAAATCCAGAGTCCCCGGGAGGGGTCCAAGGCATCCCTGCGGGCATCCATTCACAAACCACCCAACCTCATAAGTGTATCAGTCAGTTGTTTCCATGAGACCCAGAAAGGCTACGATGTAAATGACAGACAGCTGGAATTGTCCAGAGACACCTACTGAATATCATATAGTGTGACTATTAAAATTAAAAGAAAAAAAAAAGATGATACTGTATAGTCATCCAAAATATTTAAAAATAAAATTAAAATAAGCCTTCTAAAATAGAAACCTAGCAGATTCCCACATGTCAACTCAGGTTGTCTGTTGTTCAAGACAGTTATTATCCCAAAGTTTGATGACACCAGGAATTTTGTTCCCCAGTGTAATCTTCCTCCCCAGAATTCTCCTCGGTGGGCAGCAGGGGAAGTGGGACCCTCCCAGACGCCAAAGTCACCCCAACCATGCAGCATCGTGTTCGCACCAGTTACTCAAGTGACTGAAGAGCTGACTGTGCTTTCAGATATTCTGCACATTTCCGAGGTCCATGGCTCCCTCTCTCCTTTCCTAAAGCACTCCCACCCCGTCCCCTCCTTCATATTCTGCCCTTTGTCTTCTGCCCTAGTCTCCGTGGTTTCACAGCTCCACATTGCTGGGCTCACCCGTAAGTATGAGAGCTTCAGGTTCTATCTGGAAGTTGCTATGGTCTGAATGTCTGTCCTCCCAAAATCCATATGTTGAAATCCTAACACACACACTCCCACCCGCCCCCAGCATGATGCTACTAGGAAGTGGGGCCTTTGGAAGATGTTTAGATTATGAGGATAGAGCCCTTATGAATGGGACCAGTGGTCTTATAAAAAAGACACCACACCCCCCCCCCACCCAGAGATCTCTAGTCCCTTCCACCATGTGAGGACCAGCAAGAGGGCACCAGCTACGAACCAGGAAGAGGGCGTCACCAGAACACCACATGCTGCCACCTTCATCTTGGAATTCCCAGCCTCCAGAACTGTGAGAAATAAGCTTCCGTTGTTTATAAGCCACCCACGTTATGGTATTTTATTAGAGCAGCCCAAAGGGCCTAAGACACAAGTGATCAGGATGTAAACAAACACATATACACAAATGAGATACATATGGGATGGCCACTCACTTCTCCTTAGAGCAAGAATCTGTCTCCCTCTTGGGCCCCATTTCCCAAGTGCAGAATCCCTTCTGCTCTGGTCTCCAGGAGCCAGGGGACGGCAGAAAGACCTGGAGAAACATTAGAGTTGGGAGCTTCTCCTGCATACCTTCCTAAGCCAGACCCTGGCATTGGTGGGTAAAAGCCATCAACTCCGTTATCTTTATTTCCTATTTAAATATCTTTATTTGATACAGATGTCTCCAGTAAGGAAGTTTCACAGTTCATGATGTTTTTCAATACTCAGAAATTGAATCAGTAATCAGAAAACTGAAGTTTCAGTTATGTAAACAAAGTATTATATATTTTAGCTTTTAGGGTTTGTATGTATATTCTTTTGTATTCATATGAATATAGATATTTTTAAATTTCTCTCTTGGAAGCATGCTACAATTTAATGGCCCACTCAGAGCATATACTATCCTTGTTTTGTCAAAAATAGCTTTTCACAAGCACTTTGAGAAGTTAAGACCTATTCCTACGTGTCCCTGTCCTCAGCTGCATCTTTAATACTGATTAATTCCTATTTTAGTCTTTCACATGCTTGTATAATGTACAAGCCTTTAAAGAAAAAAAATGCTGAAAGAACCTTTGTGTTCACTAAATGTACAAATATAAAACTATTATAGTTCTTATGATACCACAAAATCAAAACAAATCTGCACCTTAAATACAAATACGATTTAAAAAACCAGTACAGTTCAACTTCACAACATGAATTTAAAATGCAGGATCATGTAAATTTTGCTGAAACTAAAATCACCATACGTGCTGTGAACAGGAAGACAGCCTCCACCGCAGGGCAGAAACCGTCCTTTGTGCAGGCTGCCCCAGAAACACCGGCTCTTCGCGCGGTATGATGGCCTCACTTATGTGCCCACTCCAGCTCAGTTCTTTCCCAAGAGTTCACGACACTTAAAATACTATAATATTACCTGAAACCTAAACCATTATAAACATGGCATTGGAATGGGTGGTGGTGACCAGTGGCCATCCAGCTCATTCAGGATATGCTGATACTAATATTTTATTTAATCACTAACGAGTTCCTACTGAGAGCCTATTGCTATGCTAGACCCTCTCCTACAGCAGTTCCGTGAAGAGACAAAGTCCCCCCATAGACCTACACTCTGCTGGGGGGAGAGAGATAAGCAAGTAATTCACAGTGATGCGTGCCATGAAGAAAACAGAGCAGGGTGAGGAGAGAGCAAGGTGGTGGTGGTGAAGGTCCATCTGAGATACAGTGGCCAAGGAAGGCCTCTCTGAGAAGGGAACATTTGATTTGAAAGAGAGGAAGAGATCCCTGTAAGTCATGTGACAGCCAGGCAGAGAGAACGGCAAGTTAGAGCCACGGAGGAAGGGATGTGCCGGCTCGTGCGAGAATCAGCACGAAAGCCATCTTGGCCAGAACACAGGTGGAGACATGCAGGGGAGGGAGGGGAGGGCAGAGCAGTCAGCAGGAGCCAAACCTTGGGGGCTCTGTGGGCCTCAGTAAGACGCTGGGTCTTATCCCAAGTGGGTGAGAAGTCACCAATAAGACTCAAGACGTAATTCAAAGCCAGGGGCTGGTTGAGCTCAGCTAGGAAGTAACGCAGGTAGAGAAGATGGGGACAGAGCTCAGAGCCTGGCTGGACAGTGCGCCCTGTGGACCAGGAGTAACAGCATCACCTGGGAGCCTGTTAGAAATGCAAAATCTCAGGCCCCGCCCCAGACCCGCTGAATCCTCATCTGCATTTAACAAGAGCCACAGGAGGGTCTAGGCCCTGGCAGGAGTCAAGAAGAAGGGAAGGAGCAGGCAAAGACAACAGAGAAGGAGCAGCCAGTGGGACAGGAGGAGACCAGGAGAGTGTGGTGGCCTGGGAGCCAAGAGAGGCTGCTGTTTAAAGAAGCAAGGACTTCCCTGGTGGCACAGTGGTTAAGAATCCGCCTGCCAATGCAGGGGACACGGGTTCGAGCCCTGGTCCGGGAAGCTCCCACATGCCATTGAGCAACTAAGCCCACGTGCCACAACTACGGAGCCTGCGCTCTAGAGCCCATGAGACAGAACTACTGAGCCTGCGTGCTGCAACTACTGAAGCCCGTGTGCCTAGAGCCTGTGCTCCGCAACAAGAGAAGCCACCGCAATGAGAAGCCCACGCACCGCAACGAAGACCCAACACAGCCAAAAATAAATAAACAAATAAATATATTTTTTAAAAAAAGAAGCAAGGAGTGCTCAGATAAGCCAAACACTGCTAACAAACCAAGGGCGACCCCGATGGAGATCAAAGGTGACCTCGACAAGAACTTTGTCACTGGAGTGGAAGGCACGGGAGCCCAACCAGAGTGGGCTAACTAGAGAATGGAGTAACGACAACTCTTTCAAGGAGTGTTCATTACCACAGAAATTAAAATACAAAAATAAAAGGCAGTCATGGAAAACGGAAATGCCTCCCTTGCTCACCCCCAACTCTCCCTTTCACCCCAGGATGAAATCTCTGCTGTGTTGGTTTCGTCTCCCCCAAGGATGTGTTTGCAGCCGGGGCAGGAGGCAGGGGTGCAAATAAAAAACGCATAACCTGGCATTTATGCTCAAAGAATTCTAAGCCAGACCTTACCTAATTTTATGGAATGTGACTTTTTTCCCTCCCTCTGGCAGTCGCCTATTATCCTGAGTTGCAGCTGAAACTCTAAGGGTGTGCCAAGAGCAGCTGAAGAGGTATGGTCTGCGTTTAATGAACACCAAATGCAGAAGCATATGGAAATTCCTCTCACCCTGAGAATGCCAGAAAAGACATTGAAAAAAGAAACCAACGCAGAAAAAGTCACTACTTTTCCCTCTCCTCTACAAAACCCCTTAACCTATCAAAGCTCACCCCTAGCCCATCCTACTTCTACTCCAGGTAGGGGGGAAGCTACATAGAATCACATTCTAAAGGTAGAAAGGCTTTCAGAGACCATTTAACATACCCCTAACTTCCATTTGATGAGCCACTTTCAAAGCTCCCTAGCTCCAAACTTTTGGACCCAAATCTCTGCTCAGGGATCATTCCCATGTCCATCATCACTTCTCCCAAGCCAATAACACATAGCAGCAACTCCAGCTTACTTTCCTCCACCTACACCCAATACTGATGTTAGGTCCCAAAGCCCCTTCTTTGTCTTACTGCCCCACAACATGCAACATGGAGCAGTTCTTTAATGATAATGATGATGATGATGATGATGATGATGATGATGTAATTAACTCTTAAATACTCAGACTATGGGGACTTCCCTGGCGGTCCAGTGGTTAGGACTCAGTGCTTCCAATGCAGGGGGCACGGATTCAATCCCTGGTCACAGAACTAAGATCCCACATGCCGTGCGACACAGCCAAAAACCTTTAAATTAAAAAATATATATATAAATACTCAGACTATGTACCAAGTACTCTTCTAAATGCCTGTATATTGAACATGAACCTACTCTGAATGGTCATGTCCAAAACTAACCTCCAGACATTAGCCGAAATGTAGAACATTATTAACACGTACACTTTAATTTGGGTGGTTAACTGATGATGACACAGAAAAAAAGAGTAAAAAGAGAAAGTATTTAAACGTCTTAGTTTTCTCCGAGGGGCTCAATTTAGAACGGTTTTGTATTAAAAACCAAAGTGTAATTTGATCTCTCCAATGGGAGCCTCTCTGGGTCACAGCAGTGGAAATCACGGTGTCAAGCCCTAGATAAATTTACCCTGTACCCTTTAACTGTCCTGAGGGTGGCAGGAAGCAGACACTCGTATCAAAACAGGTGCCAAGTTGTGAAACAAAACAGGCAACAAAAGTAATTTTTTTTTAATCCTGGACATGGGGGGAAAAAAAAAGCACTACAAAGAAAAGAGGAAAAAATAAAGAGGAAAAGGAAGAAACACAACCGGGAAACAATGGAAGGAAGTCCCTCCCTGGAAGTTAAGGGTTTTTTTTAAAAAATAGAGGGTCATACATTTCTCCCGAGCTTCAGGATTCTTTCTGTGTCCTATGCTAGTGACAGTTCCTACGACTTCTCTATTTGTATGAAGTGATTAGAGAGTTCTAGGGCAAAGATACAATGACCTGTCTAAAGAAGCTAAAAACCCACATTCAGCACCCCAGGGAAAAATCTGCCTCAAGCAAGCTGAGGCTTTTAACTTGGAAATTTTAACAATCACTCACATCCACACTGCGATGTTATGGTGAACAAAGTGCTTCCACGTTCACGATCTCAGGCAGGACCTGCTAGTGGCCCCAGTCTCCAA
This sequence comes from Eubalaena glacialis, assembly GCF_028564815.1. Lineage (NCBI taxonomy): Eukaryota > Metazoa > Chordata > Mammalia > Artiodactyla > Balaenidae > Eubalaena > Eubalaena glacialis. Next base: position 78,150,803 of record NC_083717.1, read on the forward strand.
AGGAGCACACGATGCGGTACAGCCAACGGCACTGAACAGCTGGGACTGGATTCCAGCTCTGAACCATCCATGAGTGCACACTAAGACCCTTCTCAGTGTGCTTCCTGCTTTTAGAACCAGGCCCTCCTCTCACATGGGCTCAGTATGTTTGGGAAAAGGGGTTATGCTTTCCTCCAAGTAGCTGATTATAATCTTTCCCGAGAAGCATTCCTTTGATTCTAATGCTTGTTCTTGCCAAAAGTGTCCCATCAGATATCCTCAGACAACTCCAACAGACAGGCCTTACCCTGGAGCCCTCACATCTAAATGCACCATTAAGAACATTACCTGGACCCATCTCTGACCCCAGATGCACTGGAAGAAAGAGGGGTCCCTTTGTTGTTTAAAGGCAGAAAGGGAATCGGGGGAACTTTGTTTAAGAAAGAGCCCCTCAGGGGACTTCCTTGGCGGTCCAGTGGTTAAGACTCTGAACTTCCACTGCAGGGGGCACGGGTTCGATCCCTAGTCAGGGAACTAAGATCCCGCATGCCACACAGTTCGGCCAAAAGGAAAAAAAAAAAAAAAAAAAAAAAAGAAAGAAAGAAAGAAAGAGCCCCTGAAGAGCCCAGGGATGCCTATCCTGTTTCTACATATAATGGTGTGTTGGTCTGCTCAGGCTGCCATAACAAAAAACCATAGACTAGGGCTTCCCTGGTGGCACAGTGGTTGAGAGTCTGCCTGCCAATGCAGGGGACATGGGTTCGAGCCCTGGTCTGGGAAGATCCCACATGCCGCGGAGCAACTGGGCCCATGAGCCACAATTACTGAGCCTGCGCGTCTGGAGCCTGTGCTCCGCAACAAGAGAGGCCGCGATAGTGAGAGGCCTGTGCACCGCGATGAAGAGCGGCCCCCACTTGCCACAACTAGAGAAAGCCCTAGCACAGAAACGAAGACCCAACACAGCCATAAATAAATTAATTAATTAAAAACTTTTAAAAAACCACCAGTCAAACACATGGCTGTGGTTGGTGTGGTCACTCTAGAGCCACCACTTGCGATTCCTGACTTGCCCTCCACCTCTGGCCTGCTGGGTGGCCAGAATGGAGATACTCATGTCCTTCAACAGGTCACCGGGCACACCATCCTGGTTAGCTCTCAACATACCCCTCCTGGATCACCGCCCCCCCCCGCCAGAAAGACAGGGCAAACAATCTTCCAGGACCCAGTGAACGCAGAGCACCATATCACCCGAAGAGGCATCCAGCAAGTTCCTGACCTCAGAGTCCTGCACCAGCTGGGCTGTGAATGTGATTTACGTGGTGAAAATTTTTGAGCTGTGGACAGTTTCCCACAAGCTAGAGTAGAGCTAAATGACTAACAAACTTTGCAGACCATGTGCTGTGTAAGGAAGAAGGAACAACTGGCAAGCTGGGCAAACACGGAAGATGTACCTTCCCCAGAGAAGATAACCTCTGAGCAGAGTTGAAGTGGGAGCGTTAAACAAAACATGTATACCAATGCTGCTTATGTAAGACCCAGCTCTGCCCCCCATCCCTCCTCCATCTCAGAGAATATCATTCTCCAAGAGAGAAACGTCAACTGGATGAAAAACAGAAGAGCTGATTTAGTCGCAGAGCAGAACGGGAAAAACCAAACACGAGGATAAAAGGGAATTACAAAGGGGTTGAGAGCAAGAAAGGACTAGCGAAAAATACAAGATGAGATGGAAGCGATTATAGGGAGAAAGATATTAATTAAACTTGCTTGGCCATAGGAAACCACAGTGACAGGAAGCGTGGACTGGGGTGTTATTTGGGTTGAATATAAGAAGAGACCAAATTAAAACTCCACTTCAAACATTCCTTAATAAGCACCACCTAAGAACCCAGCTCCCTGACCCGAGAGCCGGAAGTCTCCTTTGCTCCCCAGCTGCTCTCCTCTTACAGATGCTCGTGACCCCAACAGTGTCCCGGACGTCGCAGACACCCTGGACTGTAGCCTGCTGGGGTCCAGGCTACCACCACCCCTGCTTTGATCTGAACCAGGTGCTGCCAAGGCCCCAAGCCACCCAGCTGAATACAGTGTGTGCCACCCAAGGACATCAATCCAACCCCCAGGCCCACCAAATACCTGGGAGTCACCCCCGCAGACCCTCCCAGGCACCGCTCCCTCACAGCAGCTCTATTTCCACATTTCTATGATTTTTTAAAATTTTTAATTAACGTGTGTCTCCCCCAGACTGTAAGATCCATGAGAACAGGGACTGTATTGGTTTTCTCACCATTTTGCCCCCAGTGCCCCACAGCATGCCTGACATAGTGTAATTGTTTATGAAATAAATGAATGAACGAACGGATGGATGGAGACCCCCCTCTCCACCCCTCCCACAAGCAACCTGAGACCACCAGAAGGAGAAAAGGACACTTCAATTCCGAGTGACTAGTACAGAGTTTGACCTTGGAATCAGTTTACCCATAGAAATGGTGGTATGCAACAGATGTCAGGTGGGGGCCTGGAACCTAGCCACCATTTATGACACTGAATGCCCAGGTAGATACATGTTAGCCCCAAACAATTAACTAATTGCAAAATAAACTTTCGGAAATCGTCCGGTTTGTAGGTTGGAGACCACCCGCAGAGGATTATGAGGAGAAAGAAGGCTGAGGATGTGGCTGCCAGGACAGCACCCAGCAGGCTGTGACAGAGCATCTCCGTGGGCGCCCCGGCAACAGACATGAGACAAGGTTCTAGAACACGCTGATAGCAGGTGCCTCTGAGCGCAGGCACTGATCTCCAATTCAAGCCAGAAAAAAGATGGCTGGCCGACAGGCCCAGGTGGCAAGGAGGCCATGTAAAGAGGAGGGACAGAGGAAGTCAGGTGAGGGTGCTGGCTTAGTGAGAAGAGAGAGCAGAATTCTAAGGGGAAAATGAGAATGTTCTTGACGACTACGAAGAGGTGGTGAGCTGTGGTTCCAACAGCCCTGGAAACAGAAACCAGAAACATCTTCTGCCCACATATGCAGAGAGACTAAGATGGCATGTCACCACCCTGAACTCTGACCCATACAAAGGGATGGTGGGTTTCCAGCTCAACATGTAAAGAGTCTGGATGCCACCACTCCGCACCCTCACCAAAAAAAAAAAAAAAAAAAAAGCTTAAACTGAAAAGAAGTTGGCCACTTCATGGGGCCACCATGGGGCTTCACTGAGACCGTGACCATGGAAGCACTTTTTCAAATGCAGTACAATAAAGAAGTAGAAGGCATCAAAACCATATTTCTGTGGGTTTCTTTTTTCATCCAACCTCCTGAAGATTATAAAAACAGCAATAGTAAAAATAGCAATGTGGTCTCTGAAAGCAGGTGGATTCACCACACAGAGGCTCTAGAGCAGATTCCAAGCATGGTGGAAGAACATTTAGGACAGAGGAAGCCACCCCTAAGCCCGCTCAGGATTCACTGGGAGAAAACCATGAGGCACTGGCCTTATCCCTTTTCTGGCAGGGCTGCTAAGCTGGGAGGCCAAGGAACTACAGTCACACGGCTGGATTTCTGAAAGGCACCATCAGGTTTCTCCTGGGATCTTTGGTTCCACAGACATTTCTGAGACCACCCCCCATGGAGGGCCCGTGCTGGGCCCTGAGACAGACAACAGGTGAGGGCAGTGGGAAGGCAGGACCAAGCCACGCTGCCTCCAGGGTGGGGCTCGACAGGTGGTGGCGAGCTGGCTACCGCAAGAGGGTGGGTGGCCCAGGGAAGATGTGATGTCAAGGAGGCACGTGGACCTTCCTGGCTTAAAACACATATTTACGTTTACTGTAATGGAGGTAAATCTCACTAGGCTAAAATCAAGGTGTCAACAGGGCTGCATGCCTTTCTGGAGGCTTTAAGGGAAAATCCCTTCCCTTGGCTTTTCCAGCGAGAGGCTGCCTGCATTTCTTAGCTCTCAGCCCCTTACTTCATCTTCAAAGCCAGCAGGGTAGCATCTTCTGACTTTGTTCCCATCATCACACCTCCTTCTCTGTTTCCTACTCTTTCCCTTAGAAGGACCCTGTGATATCACTGGGCCCACCTGGATAACCCAGGAGAATCTCCATCTCAAGGCCCTTAATTTAGCCACACTCCATTCTCCGTGTAAGGCGACACATTCACAGGTTCCAGGATTAGGATGTGGACATCTTTTGGTGGGGAGGGGTGGGTGGGCATTATTCTGCCTACCACATAAGTGGACAGGGAAAGTCAAGCCCCAGAAAAGAAAAAAAAAAAAATTAATATTCAGAGAAAAGCAGGGATGAGAGGAGTTTTTTGTTTGTTTGTTTTTTCAGCTTCCCCAGTTCTGCTTTCCTGACCTGCTGCCTCCTGCCCTTGGATTCCTTGACACACCACTCATCTGCTCCGTCAACTGCCACAGAAGATTCTTCACTATGCTCTTGCCCCAAAACATGCAGCCAGTAGGTGGTGGACGTGGGATTTACACCCATGTCTCTCTCACCCTAGAGCCTGTGCCCTGAACCACAGGAGCCACACGAGCCCAGGAAGCACAACGAACTGTGGGAGCGTTCAGGAGCCGAGCAGACCAGCAGACTGGAGCGATGTGGGTCAAGCCTAACAAATCAAGTTTAATAGGGAGAATTGAAGGCCCTGAAGAAACCAACTATTTGACGACAGGATGGGTGAGGCACAGAAGCAAACCTTGTTGTTTAAAAAAAAAAAAAAAAAAAAAAGACTTGGGGATCATAGTTGAGAGCAAGTTCATTGTGAGATGACTGTCAAAGACCACCATGATCTCTGAAAATTACATATCCAGATTCAGGAGGGCAGGGCAGCTAACCATACTGGAGACACCCCTGAAATCAAAAACAACTCCCCTATTTCAGAAGTGTGTCTTTGCATCCAAGCACACAGCCTCGGGGGAATATGCAGGGAGTCCTGAGGACAAACAGGCCACAAGCCCAGCAGTGGCCCTATAGCCAAATGAACCTGGCTGAGGGGTGTCATCCGATCCCCCACCCTGGTGATTTAGGAAGCCCCCTCTGCTTGGGGCTGATCAGCAAGAACCTAGTTTAAGAAAAGCATGGCCAGGATGATTTCAGGACCAAGAAGCTAAGAGAAGGCACCAGGTACAGGAGGAGGGGAAGAGGGCTAAAAACAGGATAAACTGTCATCAAATGTAAATACCAGACGGGCTGTCATGTGAAAAGGGGATTAAACTTGCTCTGTGTGGCTCCAAAGGTTAGAACAAGGAACAATGAGTAGATGTGCCAGGGACAAAGATTCCAATTTAATCGAAGGGAGGGAAAGTTTTCTAACAGAGATGCCTGAAGGTAAACAGAACTGTTTCGGGAGACATGAATTCAGTGGAGGAATGTAAACAGGGTAGGGCTGCCTGTTCACAGATGGGTTTGAGAGGGGATTCCAGTGTCAGCCCCTCAATAAGGGCAGGTTCTTCCAAATCTGAGTCAATGATTCCATCTCCTATTTACTCAGTAACAATCATCCATTTACATATCAGAGAAAACATCAAGATAATCACCCCAGAGACAGGAAGCACAGAGGTGAGTACAGTTAAGTCCCCTACATACAAACCTCCAAGTTTCGAACTTTCAAAGGTGCAATCGTGATCGTGCCTTCCATCAACGGCAGGCGTGAGTGGAATTGCAGCTTGCCCCCCGTCTCCTACTGCTGAGGATCCTTCAGCTCTACCATCTCCCACCTCCTCTCCCTCCTCCAGTCAGTAACTCTTCTTGCCTGTTCACTCGATGCCAGCCCCTGTATGCCAGCTGTTGTACTGTACTTTTCAAGGTACTGTACTGTAAGATTAAAAACGTTTTCTTTATTTTTTGTGTTTGCTTGTTTTTTATGTATTATTTGTGTGAAAAGTATTATAAACCTATTACAGTACAGTACTATATAGTCGATTGTGATAGTTGGCTACCTAGGCTAACTTTGTTGGCCTTACGAACAAATTGGACTTAACAAATGCACTCTCCGAACAGAACTCATTCGTATGTCAGGGACTTACTGTACAGCCAGGCACAGTCTTTAAGAGGGAAGAGGATAATAGAACAACCAAAGAATAAAGATTTCTCCAGATCTTATTCTGGGTTTTCATGTGTACAGAACAGACTTGAGAATAAGTCTGTTGACTGGGTGAAGCCACTCCTGCCTGCAGGCGGGGCGAGGTGCTCTGGCCCACCCGCTGCCATCCACTGCCTGAGGGACCCCAGCCTAGAACAGAAGTGAATGACAGTTACTCCAGGCACAGCCCTGACGCGAGGCTCATCCCAACACAAACTCCAAACCATCATCAGCTGGGTGCCCTCCCAGCAGAGGAAGGAAGTCAACCCAAGCCTACCCCAAAGGAAACCCGGGATGTCACATTAAAAGCTGTGAACGCTTTTGGACAATGGACAGAGAACACAGAAAACGTGAACCTTGGTGGAATTTTCCAAGAAGCACTTGAAACTCATGGTTTACAATATCTATCCTTTCAATACTAGGAAAGAGGTGGAACAGCAACTGAAGGCTCTCAGGGAAGTATTGCAAGATATTGAGAAACTCGGTAAAGAATCTGAGCCAAAGCCCAATGCAATTATCCGTATCAAAGAAGAGACTGAAGAAAACCAGTGAAAGCTGAAGAGCGTATGGCAAAAATGTCAGAAGAGACAAACTGTAAGCTCCCTGAGGGCAAGGACAAGCAGATCTGGTTTGGGCTGCCCAGTGCGAGCACAGTGGGTGAAATCCAAGAATGCATGAATGAACTCTGAGCCAGCAGTGAGCAAGCCCTTGAGACGGTGAAGACAGCCTCCAGATAGCCCAGGACGACTCTTGATACTGGTAGAAGATAGGCTCAAATTCTCAAGAAGCCTCAGAAACTAGCTCTTGTCAGAAAGATCTTTGTGTCTACGGATGGAGCCCCTGCTTGTGACACTCTTCTGTAATATTTTGATATTAAGAAAAACATTGCCAATAGCAGCATCCAATATGGTATAAATCTGATAAATTTTAGTGAACTTCGAAAGCTTTTTTAATGTGGTCTTTGTGTTCTCTAAGCTGCTATAGTTTATTTTCAGACTCTTGTATTAAAATACAAAATCCACCAATATGTTATCTTGTCATTTTTAAGTAAATCTGATCCTCTCCCCTGAATCTGAAAAGACACAAACATGATAAACTTCACTCTCTTACTAAAAAAAGGACTGCATTTTGTCTTTTTAGCAAAAAAGAAACTAAAGCCACACAAGTGCATCCTGTTTAATGCAAGAATTGAAGAGCACCCACATACACCATGATAAAATTAGGGAGCAGAGGTTTCATATTTGGAAAAAGCAGTTTTGCTAGATTCTATTTACAGTTTCTCTAGTAGTTAACAAGACTTTTTACAGGTTTTTAACAAACAATACAGCAACAGATATATTTAGATTGGATTTATTCTTTTCCTCTCTTTCTATTGTTATATTACTGAGCCTCCTCATATTCACTCCCCCACCTGCCCCAACCTTCTCACATACACAAATGTTGGCACCATGGGACCTCCCTGGTGGTGCAGTGGTTAAGAATCCGCCTCCCAATGCAGGGGACATGGGTTTGAGCCCTGGTCCGGGAAGATCCCACATGCTGCAGAGCAACTAAGCCCATGCACCACAACTCCTGAACCTGCGCTCTAGAGCCCACGAGCCACAACTACTGAGCCCACGTGCTGCAACTACTGAAGCCCGTGTGCCTAGAGCCCGTGCTCCGCAACAAGAGAAGCCACCGCAATGAGAAGCCCGCGCAATGAGAAGCCCGCGCACCGCAACGAAGAGGAGCCCCCGCTCCCCACAACTAGAGAAAGCCCACGTGCAGCAACGAAGACCCAACTCAGCCAAAAATTAATTAATTTTTAAAAAAAAAAGTTGGCACCATGCACACCAGTCAGAAATGCCTGCCTAGAAAGAAAAAGTGATGAGAAGGCTGCCAAAGTCCTCCTTCCTCTACTGGCCAAATCAGCTGCAGGGAGAAGAGAAAGAAGATGGCTCTCTGCCCAAGGGTCCAAGTGTCATTTAGGTCGCAAGCAGAAAGCCAGGGTTCCTGTCCAATAGTGATAAAAGCATCTCCCACATCAACTAAGGAAAAGAAAGTACAATTTACTGAGTGCCTATCACGGGTCAGGCACTGTCTTGGGCACCCTGCCTAGGTTCACATTTAATCTCCCTAACAACCTAGTAAAATGGGAAAACTGAAGGTCAACGAATTTCAGTAACTCAGACAGGTTATAAGCTAACAGATGACCCAGCTGGGATTCTGAGGGCGACCGTTCTGTCCCGCTCGAAGTCCGTCTGCCGGCTTTACAGACCCTGCTACCTCCTCAGCATGCAGTCCTCTCGCTGCCAACAGGGAATCCCCCGACCGGGACACAGTTCTGCACACTTGAAGACGTGAGCTCTCACTGCTCAGAACCCCGACCCATCTTGGCTAAAACACCTTCTAGGCTGATGGCTCGTGCCTTCAATCTTCCAAAACACAAGGAATCATCGCCACCTGTCAAGCTAGGAAAGGGCAAGGCCCTAACAAGGCAGCACAAAGTAAGGATGCTCCGTAGGAAACTTTGTCCCTAATTCCCTTCAAGTTGTTTGGTTTACGAAACCAAACAAGGTTTTTTATTGGACTTGTTTCTCTACACTTTTCTCATAAGAAAAACAACTCCCCGGGTAGACTCAACATGGAACCATACCTACTCTTGCTGTATGTAGTACCTTCCAATCGTCTAACAGCATTAATGTTCCCAGGACCATTTGATCCTTTCTATAAACTCCTGGCTTCCCATGGGACGGGGCATCAGTGTCAGCCCCATCCCCTCTCAGCAACCTGGAAGCATCCTAGATTCTCTCCCTCTGCCTCTTTCACCTACTTCTCTACCTCCCCATTACAGACTAAGAGCTCCTGGAGGGCAGGGCCCACCCCTTAATCTCTACAATGTTTAGTTCCCAGGGCCCTCCATGAAGGCACACATGACAGGGGGTCAAAAGGCAATGTTAAGAGCACGTCCCATGCTGACTGATGGAGAAGGACGTAGGCTCCAAAAGTTTAGCTCAGGGAAGGTTGCCCAAGCTTTGCTTTGGAGCTTGAAAGTCACATTTCTGAATAATCTTGACTCAGTGAGTCCAAAGAGAACAACGGGTCACCCGCATTAGAAAAAAGAGATTCACCTCTGAGTGAGGCACTCAGGACAAAGGTCTCCATTAAAGGAAATGATTTCAGCCTATGAATGTGTGTTATCATCACCCCTGACACTTGAGGCCCTGGGGAAACCTAACTGTTTTTCTGTTACCAAAATAAATACATAACAGGGTGTGTTCTGTCCTCAGTTGCTTTCAGGAAACGACTTCTTGGGATGGTCTGTTTTCTTTCTGAGCATCCCACGTGTCCTAAGACTTCAGCAGCACTTGATATTTAATCAGGTCACTTAACTTCCACCCCACCCTCTCAGCTCCTTGTCTTTTGAAGATACCACATAGAATAATAATACTTTCAGACATAGAACAAACGGTGAGAACCCCTTTTTTGAACTTTAAATATTATCAGTAGCAAAAAGGCTACACGTTATTCTAATGAGCTTTCTGATAAGAAATCTCATCCACACTAGGCTTATTTTTCACAATTATTTCTTTAAAGATTTTTTGGGTGGTAAGACTAGAAGTGATTCAGAAAACAAAGGAGATGACGAATCTTTTATATATACACACACACATATATATATATATATATATATGTTTTCTAAAAACAAAGGAAAAAAAATAGACTCAAACATCAGGTAAGTTATAGCAAGCAAGTCAAGACCTCCTATAAACACTAAAACTTAGTTCTCACTGCTGTAACAGAATGTCCTGAAACTTCTCACGTACAAAGAAAGCCATCTGGGAAGTGACCTCCCGAGAGCAGGGGCAAATGACTGGACTCTGCCAGCAATAATCAAATGATCCAGTTCTACCCCCATCAGATAACTAGAAAACTCACATCAAAAAGACAGACTGGGGACTTCCCTGGTGGCACAGTGGCTAAGAATCCACCTGCCAACACAGGGGACACAGGTTCCAGCCCTGGTCCGGGAAGATCCCACATGCCGTGGAGCAACTAAGCCTGTGTGCCACAACTACTGAGCCTACACTCTAGAGTCCGCGAGCCACAACTACTGAGCCCACGTGCCACAACTACTGAAGCCCGCGCACCTAGAGCCCATGCTCCACAACGAGAGAAGCCACCGCAATGAAAAGCCTACGTGCCGCAACGAAGAGTAGCCCCCACTCGCCGCAACTAGAGAAAGCCCACGTGCAGCAATGAAGACCCAATGCAGCCAAAAATAAATAAATAAATAAAATAAATTTATTAAAAAACAGAAAAGACAGATTGAAACCGCACACATCAGATGGGACTTGAACCCACAATCTCTGTCTTAGGAAGGGACTCAAACCCACAATCTCCCAGGTGAAACCACACACCTGGTCTCAGGACTTAATGAAGCTCAGGTTCTTTATGTCTCAGCACAGAAGGAATTCAGCGAGAGGTAAAGAGATAGGTAAGAAGTAGATTTATTAATATCCTTTGTAAAGAGGTTGCAGGAAAATGTGGCATGAGAGGATGGTCATGTCCCAGGTCTCAGGTGAGTCCCTGGGACGGACCGCCAAGTAAGGGTCCTTTGCTTCACGAAGGAAAGAATTCAAGAACAAGCCACAGTACAGTGAAAGCAGAGATACACACACCATAGACAGAACGTGGTCCCTCTCAAAAGGCAAGAGCAACCCCAAAATATGGGGTGGTTAGTTTTTAAGGGCTGGGTGATTTCATAGGGTAATGAGTGGGAGGATTATTCCAACTATTTTGGGGTAGTGGGGGAGATTCCCAGGAATTTGGCCACCGCCCACTTTTTGGCCTTTTACAGTCAGCCTGGGAACTGTCATGGTGCCTTTGGGTGTCATTTAGCTGATGTATTACAATAAGCGTAAAATAAGGCTCAAGGTCGACTGGAAGTTGAATCTTCTCCCATCTTGGGCCTAATTGGTTCTAACCAGTTTATGTCATGTCCTCAACAGCTATGTCATTCTTTTGGAGATTGTGCCCTGCCCCCTTCTCTCCTGTCTCAAGATGGCCCACCTTCCAAGTGGCCTGTGGACCGACCAGGAATAAGACAACAGTCATAAATCCTACTATCAACTGGTACAGTAAGCACTAGGTTACTACTATTTGGTAAGTACTTAATATTTTGATAAATAAATGCATGCAAGAAAAAATTATTTGTTTCAGAAGGTATTCAGAGCCCAGCACCACTGCTAACTCTGGCAGTAAGTTCAGTGCACATACGAATAATTTTTGGATTTACACAGCACTTCATGTGAGTTTGATCAGTATGCTCTCCTGTGCTTAACTGACATCTTTAAACACACTTTCGAAAGGAGGACCCTCTGGACCAGGCAGACATCTGGTTTCCTGAAGCGCTCACTCCAAACGTTTTGTTCCCACCCTCAGGGCCCCGCCCCTATCACTGACCACCCCCACCCCCCGCTCTCTTCCACGTCACCACGCCATAGCCACCTTGCAGTGACTGCAGACAAATTCCACAGAAAATTCTGGGCTCCTAACTGGACTGCCCACCTCCTCCCTTCTCAACACGCTTAATTGGCTTCCTGCTCCCATCACAATAAAACCTTAAGATGATACGCAAAATCCAGCACTGTCCCTACAACCCCATCTCCTCCTGATAAAACATGCTCTCCTCACTCACTCTCCTCCAGCTACACTGACCTCCTTGCTGGTCCCTGAACATGCCCAACACCCTCCTGCCCTCGTGCCTTCTGCCTTAGGGCCATTAATGTCCCTGTCCTTTCCTCCACATAGCCAGGCTCTAGACTTTCCTTTAGGTCTCAACTTCTGGTTGATCAATTCATGCGGGGAAAAAACCCATCTCGTAGAAAAGATTATCCCCATAAAGTAGGATTCTCCACCATCCCCCACCATCCTAACAGTCCACCTTAGCTTGGTGTATTGTTCTTCTGGCTCCGGTCATCCACTGATATGCCTTTGCTTGTTTGTGTTTACTGGCATCTCTCCTGCTAGGTGTCTGTCACTAGAATTCAACCTGCCATGAGGTGGACCTTTGCTTTACTATCCTTTGCTAAGGATACTGCCATATCATTAGGATTAATGCAGGGCCTGGCACACAGTGGGCTCTTGGTAAATACTTGTACTAAATGAATGAATGAATAAACAACACTTGTATTACATGTAAGTTGCATCCCTACAGGGTTAAAAAAAAAAACTAAAATTAAAAAAAAAGGTCCACACCCTCCAAGAGCTTTTCTGTCTTTGAAGAACCCTGGGGAAACAGCCTGAGTCTGGGCTGGGGAAGGGGAACATCAAGGGAGCACAGAAAAAACCAGATTAGTGGACCACCTTCTCAGGGGTCCCCAGCCCTTGCCCAGGAAAGCAGAGTCAGCTCCCTACCCTCCCTGCTCACTTCACACCCTTGAAAGATAGGAAAGAGCTGAAGATTGCCAACGACAAAGCAAAGAATGCTACAGAAAACCTAGACAGTCAGAATAGGAATATCTGGAAAGCGAAAAATCTCACCTGAGGACAGGAGAAGCAAATCTGAAGCAGCACAGTCAACGGCAGTGACGCAGAAGATACAAGACACACTGCGAGAGTACGAGAGAAAATGGCCCAGCCCAGAGATGGTGGGAGCAATGATGTTGATGTCACCACTGACAATGGAAACAATTGGATGGGTGAAGTGAAAGAAAGAGTCATCTTCTTGGTAACTAATATTTTTAATTAATTAATTTATTTATTTTTGACTGCGTTGGGTCCTAATCGCTGCGCGCGGGCTTTTCTCTAGCTGTGGCGAGTGGGGGCTACTCTTCGTTGCGGTGCACGGGCTTCTCATTATGGTGGCTTCTCTTGTTGCAGAGCACGGGCTCTAGGCGCATGGGCTTCAGGAGTTGTGGCACACGGGCTCAGTAGTTGTGGCTCGCTGGCTCTAGAGCTCAGGCTCAGTAGTTGTGGCACACGGGCTTAGTTGCTCCGCGGCATGCGGGATCTTCCCAGACCAGGGCTCAAACCCGTGTCCACTGCATTAGCAGGCAGATTCTTAACCACTGTGCCACCAGGGAAGTCCCAGAAACTAATATTTGTACAGCACTTTACACTTTAGAAAGCATCAACACAACGTGACTTTACTGATTCACATAAAAGCCAGTGAGGTGGGCAGTAAAATTCTACAGATATGGAAACTGAAGCTCAGAAAAGCCAAGTGATTTTTTGGTCCAAGACTGCACAGCAAGAAAGTAGCAGAAGTGGAACTTAAGGAGTGTTCCGGCTCCAAGGACTGAAGACTCTTTTAACCCCTCAATTCCAAATGAATTCGATTCTTGAGGCCCGGCTACAAGTGATTAACAAGACGTTATCCATGGTATGCTAATGACTATTTATTCAAAAGCAGGATTCCCCCACCCACCCAACTCCTCTAGGGATTTATTCCACACCCTCTTGACTTGGGAGAAATCTGGTCTTCTCTAAACCTTCCTAAGGTGGTCAAAAGCTGAAAAGCCCGGAACTTCCCTGGTGGCGCAGTGGTTAAGAATCCGCCTGCCAATGCAGGGAACACGGGTTCAAGTCCTGGTCCAGGAAGATCCCACATGCCGTGGAGCAATTAAGCCTGTGCGCCACAACTACTGAAGCCCGCGCCTAGAGCCCGTGCTCTGCAACAAGAGAAGCCACCACAATGAGAAGCCCGCGCACCGCAACAAGGAGTAGCCCCCGCTCGCCACACCAACAAGGAGTAGCCCCCGCTCGCCACAACCAGAGAGAGCCCGCGTGCAGCAATGAAGACCCAACACAGCCAAAGATAAATAAATAAAATAAATTTTTTAAAAAAAAGCTGAAAAGCCCAAAGAGAAGTCAAACCCAGGCCTTTAAAACTGTTGCCTCAGGGCTCTGCAAAACCACAGCAAGAGGCTGCAGAATACAAAACAAAACTGCTGCTGAAAGCATTTCTACGTGAAAACACACCCTCTGCAAAAACTTGCTATAAGGGCCCGTATTTTTCAATAAGTTCCTTCAAAATATCATTACCATAGCTTTCATGGAAACTTGGGTTCAGAAAATCCATGGCAGGTTCATTGAATTTATTAGAACTGCATTCTTTACTTGAAAATATCTCACGTGCGATTAAAAAACAAAAAAAAACCTCAACATTTGTAAGTCCAAGAAGATGCTGTTCTGCTTTTGTCACCAGCTGGTAGATGCAAAATTGAAGAGAGGAAAAAAAAAAAAAAAAAAAAAAAGGATTTGCCCCAGAGTTTCCAGAGGTCCAAAGCTGAACCCTCCAAACTCGGCAGGGAGAAAGGAGTGCAGACTTAAGCCACTTTCCTGGAAACGCTGCAGAGCTCTCAGGTCTTGGGCATGGTTCATAAGAACAAGCACCCAGGCCGCCCTGAGAAAACATGAGGGGGAAGAGACGTTTCTGACAGTCTAAATCAACACCTCGCATTACACTGGAAGCAGATGAGAAGTCAAGGCTGACCGCAGAGTACTGGTCCAGGGTGCTCCCTGGGCAGCAAACACATCTGGGCTCGGGGCCGCAACAAGTGCTGTGGGAGACCTGCTTGCCTCCATGGGAGCCCCAGAAAGGCAGGTACCGGGGCTCTGCGCTATGTAGACACCTGCCCCCTAGAAAGGCAGAGGCACCCCGCAGCTCCGGGAATAAAGTCAACCCCGGGACCAGCAATGGGTGCGGTGGCTCTCTGGACAGGGGCACCAACACTCCCTGGCCATTTTCTCAGGCTGTTTCTTTCCTTCTGCACAACATCACTCCCATCTATTTAGACTATTTGCCAGCTTGCCTCCATCCAGCCAGATGTTGCCTTTCAAGGATTGCGTATTTCTATAATTATTTCCAGGAGAAGCAAACACTCTGGAGCCACTGAGGTTTGCCATGGAATTCACTTTCCCACAAAGGGGTGTGGGTCTGCCTCTGCCCTTGCTCTCAGTGGGCGCACAATGGGGTGGGCCATCCAAATTCCCACAGTCAATGAAATCTGTTTTAAAATAAACTCCTTGGCATCAGTGAAGTGCTAATTCACCTCCTAGGTTTTGCTTTTCATTTCTTGGTTGTTTTTTTTTTAACCCCATATTTCTTTCAAAGGAGCCTTACTTTTGAGGGAGAGTTTTAAACACGCTCCCATTAGGCCATACTTGCAAAAATAATATTTTCTTAGCAGCAGAGTCTTGGCCTAAATGCTTCCAGGAAACCAGCATGTTGTACTGGGCCCCAAAGAGGGGTGCATCAGCCTGGCCAACGGAGCTCAGCATGAGTCAGGAGCAGGCTGATCTGGCCAAGACCACCTCTGAGGCTGCCACTGAGAAGGCAGCCCCCCTTGTCAATAGCTAGCAATCAAGACTCCTTAATAGTCACTTTCAAAAGACTCTCCTGACATCAAGCTCCTGGCAGGCACAGTGGAAAGTACTGCCTCCAAATGACAGCAAAAGATTCCATGGCGGCCTTTGATGACATCATTCGAACCACCACCTCCAGTTTCTTGAGTAGATTCAGGAAAGTGCCCAGCCCTTAGATTTTCATTTGAAATCATGCATGCATGCGGTTGGAATCTCAAAGACCCACTGCCTTGTCCAAATACTTGAGCCTGTAGCCCTAAAGCCCTATACTGAGGACTGGGAAATACCTTCCTGGGAGTTGGGATAGGAAAAACAAAATGTCCCTATAAGTAACTTAACCTAAAGCAGGAAGGGCAGAGGGGAGGATCTGGAGCCTTTAAACTTCCCACCTCAATGCCACTGGGCATTTAACTTGTCAAACACAGAGCACCTACTATGTGCAAGTCACCTTCAAGATGGTGTGGAGGACACACTGTGACGCCTCCACACAGCAGAGGAATCAGTTAGGTTAGGTCCAGCTGCATATGATGGGAAACGCAAAATAACTTTAGCTTAAACAGTAAGAAAGAAGTATGGAGATAAGCAGTTCAGGAATGGTACTATGGCTCTACGGTCATCAGGGATCCAGGCTCCTCCTTTCTTTGCGCTCCACTTACCTAGGGCAGGGCTTCCATCATCACGGTTACCTCATGACCCCAGATGGCTGCTGGATTTCAGCCATTGTGTCCATGTTCCAAGCAGTAGGTAGGAGGGAGGACAGAGAAAAAGCAAAAGGGGTGCACTGTCTATACAAGTCAGTCCCTGGAACCTTCCCATACGCCCCACACATAACACTTCACCTTTCACTCACTAAAGCTTAAGTCACTGGCCCATATCCAGGTGAGAGAGAGGCTGGGAAATAGAGTCTTTTAGATTGGCACAGTACTATGCTCTAACGAAAAACCAGGCTTTTGGTTACTGAGGACGAAGGGTAGAAGAGACACTGGATATAAAATTAGCAGTCTTTGCCACAGAATGTGTAAAAAGAGAATTTGAAGATGAGCCAATTTGGAGCTCTACTAAGTTTAAAAGAGTTCGTAATAGAAAAAAAAAGGTATTAGGGTTGAAGGCTCAAGTGACATTATACTTTGGGGAAACTAAAAACTTTATTAAGCTGGAGGTGTTCCGAACAAGTAACAAAACCAATTTCCCAGAACTATCCACCTTTGAATTGAACATATTTCATGAAACATTCCAGCTTATAAGGAAGTTTCGTAGGCATAGAACTGTGACTCCATCAGAATCACCTGAGAGATTTTTAAAAACACAAATCCCTAAGATTCCCCACTTTTGGAAACTCTGATAGATGGTTTAGAGTTGAGGCTTAAAATTCTGTACACACATACACACACAAGCAACCCAGGTAATTCCTCTGATGGGTAATCTGGTTCAAAAACAGTGACTTCATGCAAACCTTCATTTCAAACATAAGGAGACAATTTACAACAGTCATGTGACCTGTCCAGGATCCCTACTGACCATCCAACCATTCTACAGAGGTCTTAGTTTCCAGGTTAGATCCAATCTCTATCTAAATTACAGTTACTTACCCACCAGCAACTGGTACAAGCAACTGTCTGCCAAATCCCTACCCCGGAAGTCAGACCCAACACCCTCAGAGAAGCGTGCTTCTTGGTACTGCAATGCCACCTAAAGTGGGGAACTCAAGGAGTGATTTAAAAATGAATACGTATGTATAACATGTGTACATGAATCTCTATCTATACATCTACATCTATAGTCCCCTTCTCTGAGATCTCAAAGACCCTGGGAAGGAGGCAAGAGGTATTAGCCAGGGATAAAGGACAGAGGCTGGCAATGAGCCACACTTCAGCCAGCATGTGAACGCAATCGCTTCCTGTGTTGGGGATTTCCCGACCATATGTAGGAGAATCCAAGGGAGGCAGGGTCCACCATCAACTGGTAGGAATGAAACGGCCAAACCCTCATCTCTGCCCTCGACCAGCGAGGGGGTGGGCCTGTGTCCTGAGTGCAGTGTGGCTGCTGGAAGGACCAGGCTGTGCTCCTACCTACATGGCTTCCCTTGGTCCCGGCACATTTCCACAGCCTGGTCCCCATCTCCCCAGCAGCTGTGTGAGCCTTACAACATCCTCATAGTATTCACAGATTCTCTCTGCTTAGATCTACCAGGGTTAGTTTCTGTTGCTAAAAATTAAGACTCGTGATGGATGTCCTCAAGGAAGTAGGGAGGGCTCCAGTTCCCCAGAGGTTATCCATTTCAGGATAAGTGGATAACCGGAGATGTGAGAAGGGAGGCAAGGATCAAAGGAAGACCCTCGGGCCAGGCTAGAACCTGCTGCAGGTAGAGACCAGAGGGCACAGGAGGGATCTTCTCTGGTGGAAGACCGCGTTTCCTCTGGTGCCTTTTCATCCTTCCATTCATTCCTCCTCCTTCTCCTGGCCTTGTCTGCCTCCCTTCCTGACAGAAATGCACCTGTTTCTCCTCTTTCTTGCCTCTTACATCCAAGAAATAAAATTCTCTCTTTTGACTAAAAACCAAAACTCAAAAACACCTGACACTCCTAACTCTCAGTCTGTGCCTTGAAAACACAAGGAGATATGCAGAAACTGCCTTTGATACGGGTGGGGGAAACAAAAGTACACATTGGTACACTTACGGCAGACAACAGCAAATTTTAAAGGTACACACCACCTCATCTAGCAATTCTACTTCTAGTAATTAACCCTAAACAGAACAATTATACAAACACTTCTATATACAATATTGTGAATCAACTACAGTTCGATTAAAAAAAAAAAGATGCTAAAAAAAACAGAACTAGGAGCTTGGCTAAATTATGATATATCCATATCATGGAATACAAGGAAATTATTTTTTTAAAAAGATTTATATACACAGCCATGGAAAGTACATCGTTTTTTAAAGTATCAGAATAATGTATAGAGATATACATTAGGAGAATAGCCTCATTTCTATAAAATACCATCTATGTATAAAATTACATAAACATCTAAAAAAAATTCTTAAGAGCAGTTATAATTAGAGGTGATAAAATAGGGTGCTTCCAATTTAAGTCATACATTTCTGTAGTGTTTCAATTTTGATTACAAACAAGTTATTACAATAATAAGAAGGAAAAAAAATAAATAAATGGAAGCTGAAATGGCCTTTGAACATCTAAAACAGTGGTGCTAGGAAGCCCACAGTTTCCCTTTTAAGTAACAGGCAACCCAGCACCAGACACATAACACAATTCAACATCAGTTTC
Source organism: Eubalaena glacialis (assembly GCF_028564815.1). Classification (NCBI taxonomy): domain Eukaryota; kingdom Metazoa; phylum Chordata; class Mammalia; order Artiodactyla; family Balaenidae; genus Eubalaena; species Eubalaena glacialis. The sequence goes on from NC_083717.1 coordinate 78,169,500, forward strand.
CTTCTTCCTCTCCTTACACACAACCCTACACAGTTGGAAATTTCAATCCTTACCCAAAGCCAAGTAGAAGCAATAGCACAGAAGTGGGAGCTGCTGCAAGCAAACAAGGTATCAGTTACAGAAGATGACAGAAGAACCAAAAAGACCAGTCATGAGAATTAGAAGCACAGCAATTTCCACAGCTATTTAGTGTAGGAACAATTAGACTGATGCACCTAGAGCCTCTGAAGATATCTCCACATGACAAATAAGATTAATAAGAATGAAATGAGAATTTTTATTCAATGTCTAGGTTTTAGTAATTCAGGGAAATGTGTCCCTATCGAAATTTCAAGTAAAAAGCTAAATATTTAGTCTTACCACTTGAAAAACTAAACTGAAAATGAGGAAAATGAACTCATGTGAAATATCTAATTGCCCAAAATGTTCTACAATTAAACTATTATTTTTGTTTAGGTTGTATTTAATGAATAAAGTTTTATGAATTCTGGTTTTTATTTTTTAAAGCCATTAGATTAAATATTCATTATTCTTAAAAGTAATTCCCACACACACCCAAAATTAACTTGAGAACCTTACCCTAGGCCAGCAATCCTCAACAGAAAGATTCCATACCCTCTGCTCTTAAGAGAAAGCCAAGAGATCTCTACTGATTGTCATGAACATATAAATTCAGGATAGCAGCATTGTGTATTTCTTGTGTATTTTTTTTCTATTTTCCCCCTCAAAGGATTTTTATTGGCAACAAAAATGAGTCCTGCATCTTTAGATTAAGCACAGCTTCAAAGAAAGAGGTTCTACTTTTCAAAAAACTAACCAACATTTCAGCCAATAATGCAAATTATTCAAATACAGACTATAATTAGGATTCTGAGATTAGATTCCATGTTGAACAGCAACAAACAGTTGGATTTAATGCATTTGAAGGAAACAGGACAATTGTTATAAATATGGAGCCTATGCACCAAATAAGTATTCTCCATTCAAAGTGTCGTTCTCTGTGTGCTAATGTTCAAGTGAACTAAAACAATAGAGGTTTGTGTACCTTCGAAACTGGGCAAACAACCTGCCAGTTTAATTAACTTCAATTTACATTACGACATGAGTCCAGTATTCCAACATGCTCAGTTACTAGGTGTGAAATAAGACTTATTTTCAAACATGCTATACATTATATGGCTGCCAGGTGGGTAACACTTTCTCACAGCTCAAGTCTATCCTGGAAGCGTACAGCACTTCCCAGCACCACAGGGCCTGGTCCATGGCAGGTGAACAATAAATGCTGGCTTCCTTTCCCCTTTCCTTCTTCCTCCAAATATAATAGGAAAATGGCAATATGACGCACACTAAAAATACCACTAAGGCTATTCCTGGGCCTTCCATTCATTGCTTTCCTATTTCATTACATAGGAAATACCCCCTTTAACAGTATCTTGCTTGCACACAACTCCAATTTTGTGTTTAGCATACATACATATATGTAGTGGAAAAAAGAGGACACACACCCCAAAATTAACAGCTGTATATCTTGATGGTAGAACTGAAAAGAGTTTTTAATTTTCACCTTATACTTTTCTGTATTTTCCAAATGTTTTATAATAAGCATCTGCTGAGTCAAAACCGAGTTTGATACAACACAGTTCCACTACACACTCACCAGAATGACTAAAATGAAGATGACACAAGATACCAAGTGTCGACACTGGAGCCACTGAAACTCACTCACTGCTAGGTGGGAATGCCAGCTGGTACAACCACTTTGGAACACCGTTTCACAGTATCAACCACAGCTCCACATACATGAAGACCCATGTATCTTATCTACTACTCAAGGCCAGAAGTGCAGGCTGTGACCTGGGCATTCAGAAGTCGTTTGTGTAGGACACCAACCACGGCATCGATTCCAAGAAGGAGGAGGAATCGCTAGTTACGCTGCTGCTGAGGTTTCAAAGAAAGGAAACTGGCAGGAGTCACACATCAGGATTAATCACAGACTATTGGAGAGAAAAATGGCTTTAGCTTCTGAAAGTAGTAGCTGCTTTCTGCAGAAGGAGAACGACTATTTTATTCCAGTGGAATAATTCATTTTAAATTGAGGAGTCATTTGGGAACTGAAAGAGCTCATCTTTCTTCCCTAAGGAAAGAGAGGAGACAAGTAACTCTCTGTTAAAAGATTTTCATGTTGACTGGCTAAATTTACTGTCCTTTAATATATTTCAGATTTACAACTAAGATAATTTTTAAAGTATAGGCCTGCTGTGTAAAGTAACTTAAAATGTTGGTCATGAAGCAAGGGACTCAGATTATACAAGACTGTTTTAGTAAAATGAAACACTGTGAACACTGCGAATAGTCTTCAATTTAGAAGATTAACCAAGATTAGGAATCACATCTCACGAATTCTTGCTTCCATTATTTTCTACTTTACTTTCAACTAAGACAGACCACCTGGATCTGAACCTAGCCCCACCACTTACTAGCTGTATCACCTTGGGCAAGTTACTTCATCGCTCTGTGCCTCAGTTTCCTCAATCGTAAAAAGGGATAATAATAGGATTATTACAAGGAGTAAGTGAGTTAGTAGATGTTAAGTGCATAAAACAGTGCCAGGCACTACTGAGTGCTATAAAAGTGTTCCTATCGTTAATTCTTATTATATTTTCAGATGAAGAGGCAGAATTCATCTAAAATTATAAAATTTAACCACAGACTTTGCAGATATAGGAATAGACTGTCTAAATACCAGAGGAAGCTGTATACTAAGATTATGTCAAGTAAACATGAATATTTGTGGTTTGGTAGGTATACACACGCACACACACACAAACCAACCCCCCTCCCTCCTCCCACCTCCCTCTCTCTCTTAAGTAATTTAAATCCCTCTAGAACATAATGTACCAATGATCCCAGGTTCTTCTGATCCCAAAATAATCCCAACAAAGGTGTGAAATATCCTTTCCATTCTGAAATATTCTCTTCTTCCGAATATTTCTAAGGGCCCATTTAAAAAACATACACTGGGCTTCCCTGGTGGCGCAGTGGTTGAGAATCTGCCTGCCAATGCAGGGGACACGGGTTCGAGCCCTGGTCTGGGAAGATCCCACATGCCGCGGAGCAACTGGGCCCGTGAGCCACAATTACTGAGCCTGCGCGTCTGGAGCCTGTGCTCCGCAACAAGAGAGGCCGCGATAGTGAGAGGCCCATGCACTGCGATGAAGAGTGGCCCCCGCTTGCCACAACTAGAGAAAGCCCTCGCACAGAAACGAAGACCCAACACAGCCATAAATAAATAAATAATTTTTTTAAAAAAATGCTTAAAAAACATACACTGAAAAGGCATATTAGCCTTTCGTATTTCAAAAACACGCTGGAAATTTTCCAGGGCACATTTGAACAGCAGAGTGCATGACGTTCAAACCTGGACTCTTTTCAACCTGTAGCAGAGGAGGCCTACTCAAAGTTTACATTTTCCTCCAATTGTGAGCACAGAAAGCTTTTCATTTTGTTCCAAAGGAAATGATCTTACCATAGCTCAACGATATCATCATTGTCTGAAGAGAGTGGGCATCCGGTGGCCATTACAGAAGGACTAAATGCTAAAACCCAAGGGTATAAAAGTTAAAAGCAACTCAGTGGAAACGTCAGTTACAACATTCTTTGATTTAAAGAATCAAACACAGAGAGAACCCTCAAGCAAGGGAATTAGGAAGAATATCAGCACAACGTAATGGCAGTACCCTACTTCCCCTTCCCCCCTCCTCTTCCCCAATAAAAAGGCTTTTCAGTACCCATATGCCTCTGCTTTTCTATGTGGAAGAGAATTGCTCTTGAAAAGATTACCACATATAATTCTTTCACTTCACCAATAGGCACATTCACACTTTTCTACCAACAGTGGCCAATTAAGTCCAAAATCCCTATCTCACTACTATTTTCTGTGGTTTTTCCCTATCATCAGAGTGACATAATTAAGATAGCAATTTTCTAATTGACTAGTCTGGGGTATCAAAAAACCTTATTTTGCTTAAAAAATAACTGCTCATTCTGTACTTCACAGACTTTAGGACACCCAGATACCTCTCCACTGAAGCCACGTCTATAAACACAGCTAACACACGACGGTGGTTCCTATGTTTGCTCTACCCTTAGTTGTAAAACCCTTATTCAGCTTTATTATGCAGAACATGGCCCAGCAGCCTTCAGTATGAGATGGATGATGTGTGGAAAGTTGCATACTCAGGTTGATTCTTAGCAATGAAGTAGATTCTGGGACCTCAAGGAAAAAGTAGGTAATGGCAGCCATAGTTTATTTGCAAAATAAAATTCCCAGCAGGGGCTACTTTCTTGCTGATTTGAGCTGCTTGGTTAGGTTTTCACATTTCATAAGTTGCTCTGGGGCTTGATGGAAACATTCATTCTTCAAATGTGTATTTGACTCTACTATGTGTAAGACACTATGCCAGGTGCTAAGGGAGATTTAAAAAATGACCTTATTTCACTCGTAGACTTTTTTCTTTCCACAACCCTCCCTTCACACCAAACATACAGACAAATGGCACTTCCATTCCCTCACAACCACATTTAGGGCCCTCGTTTCCTCTCCTTAAGCCCCTGTGTATACTAAGAAACCACCTATTGTTTTATTATTATAAAGGTAATACATACAGTGGGGTTTTTTTAATATATATGTAAAATTCAAACAGTCAAGGAGGGCATGAAATGAAAAAGAAAATTTCCCTTCCAACCATGCCACCAATCCCACAGCCCAGAAATAAGCACGTTTCTTAGGACTTCTTAGGATGTACATTTGCAACCAAGAATTGAGATTTTAAAACAAAAATGGGATCTTAGACTATATATTAATTTGCACCTTGCTTTTAAAGAAAAATTCACAAATAGAATTTTTTTATCAGTACTCACAGATTTGCCCAGTTCCATAATGTGCTTATATGTTCATTTATTTAACCAGTCCCCTTGAAAGGCGTTTAGGTTATTTCTAGTGTTACGCTATTATAATGCTGCAATGAACACCTCTGTATGTTTGCCGGCACACTTTTGCAGGTGTATTCATAAGATAAATTCCTAACTGTGGCAGGGCTGAGTTAGAGTATGAACATTTTCAAGTTTTGAAAGATAATGCTAAAAAAAAAGAAGAGGGAGGAAGGAAGAAAATGCTGTGGCCGACAACAGTGGCTACCCATTCACAGCAACTGCCCCTTTCCCTCTGGCCAGCAAAGCTCCAGTTTTGTCCCCTCTCCTCCCAGCGCCCACATGCTTTGGGGAAAGCTGGGCCCCAAGACTGGTCTAAGCAAGCTATGGGAGCCCCATGTCTCCATGCCAGTCATCGGATGAGACGTGGGCATCGGACCCAGTTTTGCCAATGGGGTACAGGAGAAGTTCTGCAGGGGGCTCCTAGCAAAGGTTTTCTCTGCTTTCCTCTTTTCCTGCCTCTGGGCATCACACATCACTGTGTATGAGGATATGATGGTTGAAACAGCTTCAGCCACATTGGGACCACCAAGAGCCAAGCTTGAGGACAAATGTCAAACAGTGAGGCTGACAAAGAGGAAACGTATCTGAGTCTTTCATTAATTAACTCCAAAACTGTGCTAACTTTGGCCTTCTTGTTTACATGAGATCATAAAGATCCCTACTATTTAAACTACTTTTAACTGAGTTTTGTTTACTTGCTGGTGAAAGTATTCCCACTGCCCAGCTGTTCTCCAAAAAGAAGCCCACTGGATTTATAATCCCACCCAGGGCATGTACTAGAGTGTCTGTCCCCTCACAGCCATGGCTTCACCGGGTTTAATCCCCATCTATTCTCAGTGTATTTTTGCTTCATGGCCAGTCTTTTCTTCCTTGGAGAGTCTAGCAGCCCCTTCCCCAAAAAGGACACACTGAAAAAAGGTGACACAAAGGCGGCCAGTATTTCATTCTGCTCCATCGGAAGCATCGTACTGGGCCACAAGTCTCAGCTGGCTCCTTCAGGAAAGAAGACACAGTCACCCTGGGCCGGATATTCTCTAATGCCTTAGAGCCAGTCACAACTCTCTGCTGGGCTGGGGCAGTCACCAGGGTGTGGAAGGACAGTCCTAGACTAGAAACTGGATGACCTAGTTCAGATCTGCTACTTACGAGCTGGTTGGCTGAAGAGAAGTCACCAACCTCCAGAAGTCTGTTTCTTTGAATGTAAAAGGAGGGCTCCTGAAACGAGGGCCCAGGGTCCTTATAAAGATGGGGACAGAGTGCATAAAGGCCCTGGTGATAAAGTGTCACAGACACAGGTGGGAGTTAGGCTGATCCCCGCAGACCTATGCTGAGAGGGGGCCAGGCCAAGGTTAAGCAGATCCCCTGGCCTCCTTGGGACACTTCGGCCCTCTCTGCTCTACCTGTCACTCCCGCCACCACAGTGGGCAGCCTGTCAGGTCAGGACTGCTGACCAGAGGAAGTCCCAGCCCACCACCTCCGCTCCTCCCGCAGATAAGCTGAACTCCCAGGAGCAGCGTCACAGTGAATGAATGTGAGGTGACATTCAGTCGAGAGTCAGTGCGTGCCAGGCTAATCTACAGTGATTACCAAGGCCTAGGCTGGTACCTGGGCAAAACATATATGATTCTTCACCCAGCTGGCCTAGCTTGAGCAAGCTTCCAAAAGGCTGGTTTGGCCCCTACTTTTCTCACCCCTCTCATTCATTCTTGATCATTGTGGTGGATTCAATCACTGTTTTCTGCACTCTACTCCCCTATAATGGGGTTATATGTCCCCCCTTCTTTCCCATGTGACTTTGCAGTGGCTCCCACGAGAATGGCCTGAGTCTACTTCCCCACTGCACTGATGTTGGGTTTGGCCATGTGATTTGTGTTGGTCAACGGTTATAAGCCAAGGCCTTAAGAGGCATCACGCATCCCCGTCTGCCCTCTTAGGCTACCACGATCTGCCACAAGATGAGCACACCATAGGCCCCCGAATAAGCACATGTGGAAGAGCCCTAAAGCCAAACGGAAGCCTGGAATCTAGCCTGGCCCAGCCAAGGCCAGCCTAGGTCAACCAAACCATACCCTGTAGGAAAATAAATGCTTGTGGTTGTAAGGCTCTGAGATCAGGGACTGCTGCGTTATGTAGCAACACTATGTAGCAAAACCTAATACAACCACCGTAAGAGCAAATATAACGGTAAGTTTGCCTGGCACAGAGCAGACATGCAATAATAAAATATTTGTGCTTATTTTAAGGAGATCCTAATTCATTCATCATTCATACACATACAGAGAACGCCTACCCATGAGGCACCACACTAGCCCCACAGGAAGCTGAACGCAATGAAAAATACAAAAGTAATAATTCCTACACGTAACTTTTTAGTCTAGCAAATCCCCAAGCTTCCTAAATTCTACTGGGGGAGAGGGGCGGTGCTGACAAAGCATCTATTCATTTCATTGATTCATTCATTCATTCATTTATTGCCCTGGGTTAAATCACAGAAGGGATGAAATTCAGTATCTGTGCATTTAAGGGTCTGATTCTTATATTTATAAACGGTGAAATCTACTGCCTTCTACAAATGTACTTTTTTTTTTAACATCTTTATTGGAGTATAATTGCTTTACAATGGTGTGTTAGTTTCTGCTTTATAACAAAGTGAATCAGCTATACGTATACATATATCCCCATATCCCCTCCCTCTTGCATCTCCCTCCCACCCTCCCTATCCCACCCCTCTAGGTGGTCACAAAGCACCGAGCTGATCTCCCTGTGCTATGCAGCTGCTTCCCACTAGCTATCTATTTTACATTTGGTAGTGTATATATGTCCATGCCACTCTCACTTTGTCCCAGCTTACCCTTCTCCCTCCCCGTGTCCTCAGGTCCATACAAATGTACTCTTAAAGACAGAAACTAGAAATTATTTTGTAAACTACTTGAATTATTTTTAATGAACCCCTTTGTTCTATTAATCTTCACTTATTCACTCAACATACATTTACTGAGCACCTATGATACTCCAGGCATATGATGGGTAGTTGTGCTAGGAAGCAGCACACACAATTCCTAGCTCCAACTTCTGGCTGCCCAGGTGCACCACTGACCACGAACGAATTATTTAAAATTATAATTGACAGCTCCATGTAGTATCCAAAATTTTTTTAAAAATAAAAATAAAAAACCTCCCTATAGTTTAACTCCAATGTCTTCTTCCAATTTTACTTTTAAAAGAATTCCACTTCACCTGCAAATGTGGCGATTTCACCATCTCTCTTCTCCTTCTATCAAGGACAATACAGAAGATGGGTTTCGACTGCATTCCTTCTTACATTCACTGCCACACACAGAGTTGTGGGAGATTCACACATTTAATAACCTTTGTTTTTTGGGGGTTTTTTTTTGTTTTTTTTTGGCCGCACCATGTGGTGCATGAGTCTTAGTTCCCCGACCAGGGATCGAACCCGCTCCCCCTACACTGGAAGTAGGGACCGCCAGGGAAGTCCCAACACATTTAATAACCTTTGGCATGAAGTCTTTTCAAAGGTCTTTGGGAAATCTAAATAAATTAGATCCACTGGTTTGCCCTTCTTCCCACATTTATTTTCTCCCTCAGAGAACATAATGGGTTCATCAAGCATGATTTCCCCATCTGCATGTCATGTTTTGTTTTTTTAAGGGTCCTGTGATCTCACCCTCTCCCATGGATTGCACAAGGCTGCTGGGCATGGAGGTGAATCAGCTCTGAAAATAAGGACCATTCCTCGATTTTAACTGGGGAGTCACAGAAGTGAAGTGTATAAGACCATACACATGCATACACCTCCCTGTGCAGACACTGTTCCAAGCATTCTATTAAGATTCACTCATATAACATATAACCCCAGAAGCAGGATTCGGACCCTGGAAGTCCAAGGCCAGAGTCCAGGCTCGTAACCGCCAGGCCCTGCAGCCTCTGCAAATCCCAACCTGTGCCAGGGTCCCTGGGTTTCTCCACCCACCTGTCCTGGGCCAGCTTGATGAGGATCCCCAGGAAAGCAGCACAAATGGAAGGCCATCCTAGAGCGTCCTTTATTTCAGGACACAGCTTTTCCCTGGACACTCCTCTGGGATAAATCCTAGCATCTGCCACAAAAGAACCTCTAAGCCCCCTAAAGCTGCCAACATCCTGCTTCCTCTTGGCAGGACCTACTCACCTCTCCAGAATCAAAGCAAAAAGCAGAGCCTCCTCAACTATAAGGGGCCATGGCCCGTAACTCAAGAAAGCTCCAAAGCCTGGCTGAAATCTCAGGCCTCGCCTAAAGGACCCAGCATCTCACAGCCCTGAGCTGCTCTCCTAAACGCTTCAGTCTCTTCTTACTGAAGCCCCTGCCCTGTTACTGATCTCAGAATTGGGAGGATGGAGGTGACACACCATCTCCTTTCAGTCTGGTCTCTCTCTCCAGGAGCTAGTTTTACATCTCTGGGGCTTCAGGCTTCTCTGAATCTTCCATCATTGGTGGCTTAAGCGGGGTGGGGAGAAGAGAGTCCAGATTGTCTGGGTCAATGACACGCTACAAATCTGGCCCAGGCCTCCACCTGGAAATCTAAAGCAAAGGGTATTATTAAAGTCACAGGTTAAGGATCCCTGACTCCACAGCAGCTCATTTAGAAGCCCGCAGTGGCGTTAAATGTAAACACTTCCCAAGAAAGCTTTAAAACAGAGGGAGGTTTTTATTAAACGACTTAATTGAGGGCCACTTCTCATGTGGAAAGCTTTTTACATGGAGGAATAAAATGGCCTAGTGGGTGTTTTCCAGACACTTGTTTTTAAACCTGCCGTGCTGTCCTGGGGAAATGAAGCACAACTCTGGGCCGGTGTGTGTCCCCCTGTTGCTAATTCTTCAGCAGAAATAAAATACCTAATAAGACCTACTCCCCGGCGGCACAGAGAACCCGGCGTGACAATGTCACTCCAATATTCATTTCAAGGGTCATTAGAATCACCAGACAGGAAAAGTGGAAAAACTAAGGCTGACCAAAAAGAACCCAAATAAATGAAGAAAGACATTCTAAAGCTTGAAAACAGGGCACGATGTGGGAGAATAGGCCTGATGAAACTGAGGCTTGGGTTCCTCTACAAAGACACCAGGTAAAAGGAATGAAGTGCTGATACTCACTACAGCGCATGGATGGACCTGGAAAACATGATGCTTAGTGAAAGAAGCCGGACCAAAAGGCCACATGTTGTATGATCCCATTTATATAAGATACCCAGAAAGGCAATTCCACGGAGACAGAAAGTAGACTGGTGGTGCCAGGGCCTGGGGGGGAGGGAGGAATGTGAAATGACTGCTTACTGGCTACAGGGTTTCCCTCTCGGGTGATGAAAAAGCTCTGGAATTAGATAGTGGTGATGGTTGCACAATGCTGGGAATGTACTTCATGCCACTGACCTGTACACTTTAAACTGGCTAAAACGGGCAATTTTACACAGTATGTATTTTACCACCATAAAATAGAAAATGATAACAGGAACTCCGGAAAAATCCTTTTTCAGCTCCTAGCCCAGGAGCAATCCCTTCCTCACATGAATATAAATATACATGTTATAGGCCAAAATAATAAATAGTATTATTTTACTAGTAACTCATTTATTGAGTTAAGCTTCCCATGTGCACTATGCACTTAAGGCCAAGTCACTCCCCCCCCAACCCCGGTCCTCAGGTGGGTGGTGTTGTTATCATTAGCCCCACTTTACAGGTGAGAAAACCAAAGCACAGGGAGGTCCAGGAGCTTGCCCAGGGTCACCCAGCAAATAGGGGAAAAGCCAAAGGATGAACCCAGAGGGAGGAGAGCAGGTAGCTTACACCCAAACTCAGAGCACGGCCACTCTGCCTCCGAATCGTACGCTCTGCTGAAGGAATGTTTTCTGGGCCTAGTTTCCCACTTTGCCCGCAACACGGATATTCCTTGGCTGTTGAGCCCTAATCCTTTTTCAGTGGCATTTCTTGAGTGACCACAGAGTTCTCTGAAAAACACCCTCAAAATCACACCTTAGGAATCAAACTACACCTTCACATGTGTAGAACTACTTCACGTAGACAGAGCGATTTTCATGTGTTCGGATTCACTGTATTTAGTCCCGGGAACAATGTGGTAAGATAGGAGGGTGATGTGATTACCCTTCCTTTCCCGGGGAGAAAAGCCAGCCTCCCAAGGTCAGGCCACACGGTGGGTGCAGGCACCTGGCTTCTACTCCAGGGCCCCACTCTGCTGTCTTCCTGAAGAGCCAGGTTTAACTACTCTGAGACATTAGGGGATGTTTTTTAGCATATAAGTTATTTATATGTAAATCTATATGTATTATTTATATGTAAATAGGTGCACGCAATTACAAATGAAGTTAAGGAGCCCGTTAATGGAGAGGAAAACAGCTCTTCCCACATTTCAGGGGCACCTGTGGGGTAACCCAGAAGCACCAATAAAAGGTTAAATTCCATTCCCTCCACCCCACTTAAGAAAGCAGGGCTCTTTGCCACTGGCCAACAGCTCCCTTTGATAAGAGATGTTAAAAACCACCACCACTGTTAGAGGTGCCACCTTGCCAGGGCTCTCAGCCTCCCAGTATTGACTTTTGGGCTGGATAATTCTTTGTTATGGGGGCCATCCTGTGCATTGTAGGGTATTTAGCAGCATCCCTGGCCTCTATCCACTAGATGCTAGTAGTCACCACCACCCCTGGTCGTGACAACCAAGATGTCTCCAGATACTGCCAAATGTCCCCCACTGGGGCCCCATTTGAGAGCCACTATACTATGTCAAAGAAATGTGGCCCTAACAGCTCTATGAGGTAAGAGCTGCATGCCCCTTTTACAGATGAGGAAACAACCCTGAAATGGACGAGGAACCTGCCAGAACACCACACTCCTTGTGATGGGCAAATGTGGCTTCCAATTCAAGCAGGTGAGACCCCAATGCTCTCACCCCACAGTGGGAAGATGGAACAAGAAGACCAGAGGCGGATCTACCTTCTACCAGCTCACGTACTGAAATGTTAAACAGAGCCTTGCCCTGAGAAGATGGAGGTGGGCTTGAACGCTCCAGGGGTTTGATCCTCAAGTCCAAAGAAAATGCGTTCTGCTGGCAAAAACATTTCCACCAATGCCCGGAAGGCTGAAGGGCCTCCTTGACTCACAAAATAATCTGCAAGCTGGGAGTAGGCATGACCTTTGAATAATAAGTGCTTTAAGCACAAACACCAACAGCAATCACTGACCATGAGAGCCCAAAATACATTTTTTAAAACATGCCTTTATCAAGAATTCCCCCTTATTATTTTGGTGAAACATTCCCCCCCAGTCTCACCCTTCTTAGCGCTCATCTGTCTTTCTGTTTAGAAATCACTGTGGCTGCTAGAGAGACACAGATGAAATACAAGACGTCACGTTTCAAAAAGCTGAATGACTTCTGTCCTTCCTCCCACAAAACTTTATGGAGCATCTATTTTCTGCTACACACGGGGGTGCGAGGTCAGTTGAGAGAGCCCTCCTCTTTACAGGTTTGTTTACAGGTTTTGGGGGGAGGGGGGTTCCTCCGACATGTTAGCAAAGGGCACTGATGGTGTTCTAATTGTTGAGATAAAGGCACATGCAAGCAGTCAACAATTTGTGAAGAAATGAATGAGTGGGTGAATTGAGGGGATGAATGCAGAGCCCACGCACTAACCAGGGCTCCGGGTCCAGAGAAGCACAGCTCAGGGCCAGACAAGTTTGAACCCTGGATCCAACCACTTGGTAGCTGCACAACTTCGACAAGTGACCCAGTTTCTCATGGCCTTCTTTCCCTCACCAGGAAAATGGGTTTATGATAGTACCCATCCCATAGAGCTGCTATGTTGAACACTCTCAGACAGGGCTGGAGGTAAATGCTCCAGAAGCATTTGCTATTATTATGAGAATCACTGATTTGGGCAGGCCTCCCGGGAAGTCTGGTGACTCTTCTGCACCCCACCAAGCTGCCTCACGCCCAGGAAGTTGGACTCAAGGCAGGTATCCAGACCCTTAGCAAGAGGTGGTCATGCCCTGAGCAGACCAGACCTGAAGAACCAGGTAACTACTGGCTCTAATCCTCCCCCCCTTCCCTACTTCCTCTCTCCCTCTAACCTTACACCCCATTCCACCCCACCCCACAAAACAGCTTTCAGGTGGCTCAGGGCAGCACAGATAGTTAGGGCTGAGCTGGCCTGACTACATGTGAAACAAAGGTACTCAAGCCTCAGGCCTGAAACTCACAAGTAGGAAAAATCTTAAATTTGGTAAACTCCAGCCAGCAGTCCCTTTCCAAACTACTCTCTCTTATCTCTCCCTCCATTCTTTCTCTATCAGTTCCTCTCCAACTCTTAAAGCTTTCACTGTAATCACCACTCTCAGTAAACTTTCCAGGTTTTTGATATTTGATTAGGGCAAGGAGAGAGGCTAATCCACTTTTCAGCTGCTGCTGTGCAATTCTAAGTCACTGTTTTTAATAAGGAGGATAAAAATCTTATAAGCAAAAATGGTGGAGAAGCAAATTCTTTTTTTTTTTTTTTTTTTTTTTTTACAAAAAGTTATCTGTAATACAGCTACAACAAAGCTCAAGGATATGGATTAGTTCATAGGATATATTAGAACTTCTTTACGACTTTGGAAACTGGGCCATTTCTTTTTCCTCTGAAATAAAATCAAAAGAGGGCAGCTGTTAACAGCGTCTCAAATTCTGAACTGGAATCACAAAACTCCAGACCTCACCAGGTTCCTCACCTGGAAAATGGGATCAACAACACTGACGTCTCAGGATCCCTGGGAGGAGTCTTAGCCGCAGGGGGTCCTCTTCCCTGAACGGACTCCAATTTGCAAGGGAAAACAGAGTGCCTGTTTCAAATGCAATAAAATACGGGCTAGAAAGCCCGGGGGAGTCAGAAGTAAAACTCAGGAGAATTACTGAAGCCAAAACTAGAAAATCTTGATCATCTTGCCTGAATCCTCTAGCAAACAGATAAGCAAGGGTGAAAGATTATTAATAATAAAGGGGCTGGGCTTCCCTGGTGGCGCAGTGGTTGAGAATCTGCCTACCAATGCAGGGGACATGGGTTCGAGCCCTGGTCTGGGAAGATCCCACATGCCGCGGAGCAACTAGGCCCGTGAGCCACAACTACTGAGCCTGCGCGTCTGGAGCCTGTGCTCCGCAACAAGAGAGGCCGCGATAGTGAGAGGCCCGCACACCGCAATGAAGAGTGGCCCCTGGTTGCCGCAACTAGAGAAAGCCCTCGCGCAGAAACGAAGACCCAACACAGCCAAAAATAAAATATAAAATAAATTAATATAAAAAATAATAATAATAATAATAAAGGGGCTTTATAGACTTAAGAAGACTACAAAGTATGTAACAGCCTGAGCCATTATGTACTCTACCAAAGGCAAGCAGAAAGCCCTGTGACTGGACAGCAGGGGATAAACCCCGCCCTATAAAACAAGAGGCTGAAATATTCCATGTTCATGAAAAATGCCCTGTGCTGTAATCCCAAACACTAACTCCATGATGACCCTCCATCGAGCTGATCCTTCTCAGGGTGAAATATAGAGCTAGAGCCCATTGTAGTAATGGACACACAAGCGGTAACCCTGTTTTCAACTTACCTTTCCTAATCATAGCTCCGCACGCCTCTAAACCCTTCTGACCTGTAATTTTAAGAGCTTGAGGTAATTACAATGCAGCAAAGTTTTGTTTTTGTTGCTAGTACCACATAAATAGGAACTGAACGTGCACGGCTTCGTTTTGCTCCAGAATATTCGACACTGAATTTTGTTTTTAATCTCTTACCCAACGGCCAATTATCTCCAGAAATTCAGAGGTTTGCAGAACTTGAAGAAATGTGGAGACAGTGTCTCTCTAACCTAGGATTTGGGATCCATTCAGAGCCTTTCTAAACAGCCTAATCTATCCTCTCCGTTTAAAAAACCACAAAAATAGGATTTCATAAAATTTCCCTTGGGATGATAAGCCCGCAGTGATCTTCAGTCTAACATTACGCATCGTCCCGTAGAGGAAAACAGTAAATCAATCCAGATCTAAGGGGACTGTGGTGTTAGAAAAACAAGGAACAGAAAACATAATTTCCCAATCAGTTCTGCTTTAGAGGCACAAGGAGCAGTGGAAAGGCCTCAGCTTTGAATTCAGGCAGCCCCGAGAGCTCTGGAACCTCAGCTCTGCCACTTCTCTGGAGCGCCTGAGCCGCCCAGGATCTCTTTGGGCCTCAGTTTCCTCATCTGTAAAATGAGGCCGCTGCCACCTGCCCCTCAGGAACGTACAGGTTTTAAAGCAACGGAGGACAAGTGCCCCGCTCGCTACCTGACACGTGAAAGGTAGACAGCCAACAAATGTAACTACCCTTACAACCCTGGGGTTATTAGTCCTGTGGGTCAGCTGTTTGGAAACCACCTTCCCAAGGAAAAGCAGTGTGAAGTCCAGTTTCCTGTCTGTCCAAGGAAACCTGAGCTAAAGGGACAACAGTATGATAAAGAACAAACATCCACACACTGGCTAGAGCCACAGACAAGAACCGACCCACCTGCTCTCAAAGTACAACGGCTGCTGTTACCCTCCTCCCAGCTCAGTTGCACAGGAGGGGTAGCCTCTACTCACTAAGCCTAGGTTGCCAGTTACTATCATGGCAAAAAGGGATCCAGCCACGTTCTCCGCCAGCTTCCCAACCCCGGTCGTATCCCTCCATGCACTGCTTGCCTAAGTACTTCTTAAGCAAATAGCATCTGCCAGTATCCTAACTCCTCCTTCCTCACTCCTCACTTTCCCTTGGCAGGATCGGAGTACAAACCCCTCTCGTCCATCAGAAAAGTATCTGAAGCCAATTATTTAAAACTTGACGTAGGGACTTAATAAAATAATTTAAACCCAAGAAAAGCTTTTCTTGTGTCTGCTGTGCCAATGAATTGACAAGGTATCTATACACCCAGGGGAGGCGAGCCAGGAGGTACCCAGCTCCCCCCACAGTTCTTCATGCTCATCGTGCGTCTAAGAGTTCCCAACTTACTGTAACCCCCAGTTTACATCTCCACCAGATTTCAAGCTCCATAAGTCAGGACGGTAGCCTGTTTACCACGAAATCGGTGAACGATAACAGAGCTTTGCCAGGAGTGGGGGCTTCATAAGAACTGAATTTGTTATATGACCGAGTAAAGAAACAACAAAAACAAAAATGTGGTATGAATTTAAGATGAAGCACTCTCTCTCCCAGGGATATTGGTTTGGGGGACGGAGGACAGTGCCTGAAGAAGGAAGGAAAGTGGGGTCGGACTGGGGTATTGGACTGAAAACTCCAATAAGCTCCCCCTACGTGAAAGCCCGTCAACCCTGGTGCTCTTTCCATCAAATCCCCCTTTCTTCTCTTCTACTTTCAGGGCTTTCATGGTATAACTTGTTTCTTGATAACAGCAATGTCATGTGACAGAATAAAGTAAGCACTTGGTCATTCATGGAAAATTACCCAATTTTCAATTCCCCTTGAACTTTGTTTTTCTCCTCTGATGCCAACCTTTCAGCCATTTCACTGCACTTTAGTGCCAGGATCAGAGGAGGAAAAGAAAGGAAAAGCACAAAATCAGTCGTGTTTTTTAAAAGGGTCAATGGCACCTCTTAGATAAATGGGTTGCAGGCAGGGGTGGGGACAGAGGGAGTTAAGGAGGCCACTGAATTCTTTAAACCACCCCCATCCCCATCAGTACAAGCAAATTAACTGTCCCTACGTGAAGGGGAAAAAAAAAAGCCAATAGGGCAGTCTGTTCTTAACACAAATCAAAGATCACTCTTCTGAATGCTGCATACCCTTTCTCTAAATAAAGAAGCCCCTCACTAACTCTTTCTTCACTTACTTTCTTCTAATCACTTTAGAATATTAGAGTTACTACTAAAAAGGGAGAAATGCTTAAATAAATCTGTTAGGTCCATATTTACACATACTTTTTCTTGCTTTTTTTCCAGAATGTACCATTATATTCACAGTTTAACCATTGCTGTTCAGGTGCAACTTTTCAGGCACTAGGAGTTCGACAGCATCCTCAAGTCAACATTTTCCCCCTAAATGGAGATAAGATTAGCAAGTTAACGAACCAGTCAATAACATGGCTTCATTTTGTTGGCCTGGTCCAAAAAAAACAAAAAAACTCAACAGTAGGAAGACATTTTCCATATGGTCTTTTTCCCCCAAAGGTTGAGGATTCGGGCCAGGGGCCACCCTGTGAGACCACGCCCTCCACATAACCTCCATTCTCAAGCCAAGACAGTTAAGCCCACTGCCACTGCGGCCCCACTTCCAGCAACTGAGCCCAGGGATAGGAGCAGAGCATGGTAATCGAAGATGGGAAAAAGAGAGAAACCAACTGGGACCAAACTCTACAATTTTGAATTTTTTCAAAATGAATGTTCTTTTGACTCACGTTAGGAGCTAGAAATGAACACAAACTTTCCTCCAACTCTGGAGGGCATTCTCTTAAAAGAATGTCACACCACTACTAATAAAAATGTCATATAGAGGGCCAGCGCCTAAGAAAAAAATGAAATCCACTGGTTTGTGGCCACGTAGCATACAGGTGGGAATCTAATACAAATATCATACTTAGGTACCACAGTAAATTAACCAAGATCCCAGGAGACTGTCACAATAACACACTATAAGAAAACATATGCTCAAATTCAATGTATACATACATTCGATTTTTCCTTAGTCCTATTTCCCTATCATTTTTAAGATCATTAGACAAGTGGCAAAGGTCTCACCTCAGATGTGTCATGCTACTGTAGGCACCACTTCCCTAACTCAGATATTATGCTATCAACAAGAAATATACACTGTGTTAATTACATCTGCTGGGCTTAATCACACAGTGGGAATAAACCCAATCTACACAATGAAGCTTGACACACATATTAACACCGTATCAACTACAAAATAATAAGGATCTTGACAGCTTGCGTTCTTAAAAATTTTTCCCACACATTTATGCAGAATCATAATCTGTGCCAGAGGATCTCCAAAAGCTGATGGGTTCCTAAATTATTTTTCCTCCTTTTAATCTGAAATCCTTTCCAAATAGGACAAGTCAAACTATCACTTAGTTTCCCTGAATAATAACCCTGTAGCATAACCTTGACCCTTGCAAGGACTTCATGACTTTAATCCCTCCACTGTCACCTCCTTGGCAGAAAGTGCACTAGCAATATTTTCTGTGAACAGAGAGGTAGAAGCAGAGGGAACTCCAGAAAAAGGCACCATCTGCAGTTTAAAGTTGGAAAGCACCAGCCCACAGGTTTTTCAAGTGCAAAGGTGGATTACACAAGGCAGAATCGAGAGTAGCTGAGATGATCTCCTCTAGTAGTTCAGAAAGTGGGTGTGGAAAGCGAAAAGCACAACCCAAAGCACATTAGAATCACCTGGCTTTTTAAATTCCATTGCTCAGGCTGCGCCCCAGACCAGCTAAATCAGGATCTCTAGAGGTGGGACCTAGGCATCAGAATTTTTTAAAACTCTCTAGATGTGCAGCCAAGTTTGAGAACCAATACCCAAAAGAAATCCCCAACGTGTTTTGAACAGCGCGTTGTGAGCAGCGTTGGAAAGGCACCGCAGCCTTGGGGTGAAGGGGTATACACAGAGTAAATATACAAAGTTTTTAAAAAAAAATCCTCTGTAACTAACTCCAACATGACAGCCAAGCACCTGTGTAGAGGCCAAACAGTGATGCAACTTGGAAAAGTCCCTTGGAAAGCTAGGATGTGTGCCGTACGTGAGGCGGGGTCTTTCAGGACGACCTGCCTGGACCGGGAAAGCCAGGGAGAGAGGGACGCCCACCCGCCCTTTCTTTTCAAGGGATGGTCGAGACCAGCACGCCCAGAAATAAAGTAAAACAGGGTCGGACAGGGACCGAGGTGCTCGCTTGGGTCCGGGAGGAACCCGGGCTCACTCGCAGCTGTCACTCGAGCCCGAGGGTCGAGGCCGGGGTGCTAAGGCTGCCAGCCCCTCTTCACTACACGGCGGTCCCGGAGCCCCTCCCTCGCCCCGGCCCCGACGCGGGCCCCAGGGAACCCGACCATCTGTCCTGCACGTCTCCCCGCCAGGGCGCGCGAGCGGGAGCCAGGAGCGCACTTTCCAGCCCCGGGACCCGCGCGCCTGGCGGCGGGCGCGGCACGGGGCTCGGACGGCGGGCCCGAGCTCCTCCGGATCCCACCGCCCACGACGACACCTCGGCCTCCCGGTCCGAGTCCCCGCGCCCGCTCCCGGCTCACTTACCGCCGCCGCCGCCTCCAGGGTCCCGCTCTCGCCTCAGCCAGCAGAGCCCGGCCCGAGTGCAAGGACCGCGGCGCCGCCAAGAGGCCGGGCGAGCCCGGGCCCCGCCCCGCCCCGCCCGCCCTCGGGGAGGAGGGGCCGGGGCCGGGGCCGCCCGGGTTTGGGAGCCCGGCGCCCCCCCCCACCCCCCGCCCCGCCCGAGCCGGCTCGTCCCGCCCGCTCCAGCAGCTCGGCGGGCCCTCCCTGCACTCCCGCGTGCCCTCGCGCCGCCCCGGCCCTCGGGACAAGTCTCCCCGCACCCCGACACGGCGCCTACTCGGCTCGGCCGGGACGCGCCCGCCCCTCCGCCAGCACCTGTTCCCCATCCCACCCCATCAGGCCTCACACTCCTCTCCAGCTACGCTTTGTCCTCACCCTTCCCCAGATCGGAATGTCCTCCCACCTCCCCTCCGCCGTCCCCGGTACTTTTCACCTCCGAGCCCCGGCAGTTCCAAATTCCCCGTCTCCTGGGAGCCTTGCCTGTTTCGCACCCACGACTTCCCTTCTGTCCCTTCCCCACGGCCCCTTGGCCCAGTTTTCTCCCTACCCTTACAGGCAACCTTTTTCTCCCCACCTGGTCAGAAACTTTAAGGTATAACTTTTCTCCTACCACAATCGAATCTGCAAGTGTTTACTGAGCACCTACGAAGTCTAGAAATACTGGTGGAGGGGATGCCAATAATAAATGTCCGTCCCTGTTAGGGAGGCAGGGAAGTGAGATGCCTAAGGTCACACAGCTGATGGTAGTAGGGCTGGGATTAGAAGTCAGATTTCTGGTATCTAGTTGAGGCCCGTTCCAGGGGAAACTGCAGAATGCCGCTGACCAGCTGCGGTAGTTTGAGCAAAAAACGTTTTCTTACTTGTGAAAAGGGAGGATACCCACCCCACCAGGTTGTGAAGATTACCTAAGAAAACAGACATGGAATATCACACAACCTGTGCTAATAAGTAAATGTTTGTTGACGTATGGAATGAAATAGACACTTGAAAATTCAATAATTTAAAATAACAATATAGAAAGACTTAAAAAGTAATAGTGAATGCAAGAAAACATTGGCAAATCATATCTGATAAGGGATTAATATCCAAAATATATAAAGAACTCATACAACTTAATAGCAAAAATACAATCTGATTTTAAAGTGGGCAGAGGATCTGAATAGACATTTTTCCAAAGAAAACGTACAGATGGTCAACAGGTATGAGGAAAGGTGCTCAACAATCAGGGAAATGCAAATCAAAACCACAATGAGCTATCACCTCACACCTGTTCAGAATGGCTATTATCAAAAGGGCAAGAGATAACAAGTGTTGATGAAGATGTGGGAATGTAAATTGGTTTCAGCCACTATGGAAAACAGTGTGGAGGTTCCCCCTAAATTAAAAATAGAACTACCATATGATCCAGCAATTCCACTTCTGGGTATTTATCCAAAGAAAATGAAAACTCTAACTTGAAAAGATATATGCACCCTCAATGTCATTGCAGCACTATTTACAATAGCCAAACTATGGAAGCAACCTAAGTGTCCCTTGATGGACAAACGGCTAAAGAAGATATAGTATAAACATACAATGGAATATTATTCAGCCATAAAAAAAGAAGGAAATCCTGACATTTGCGACAACATGGATGAACTTCGAGGGTATTGTGCTAGGTGAAACAAGTTAGAGAAAGACAAATACCATATGATCTCTCTTATATGTGGAATCTACAAAAATAAAAAAACAAACAAACAAAAAAGAACAAGCTCATAGATACAGAGAACAGATTGGTGGTTACCAGGTGGGAGGAACTGAGGGGGTTGAAATGGGTGAAGGGGGTGAAGGGAGTAAAAAGTAAAAACTTTCAGTCATAAAATAAGTCATATGGATGTAATGTACAGCATGGTAAATATAGTTGATAATACTGAATTACATATTTGAAAGCTGCTAAGAGATTAGATCCTAAAAGTTTTCAGCACAAGGGAAAAAAATCTTTGTAACTGGATGTTAACTAGACTTATTGTGGTGATCATTTTGCAGTATATACAAATATCGAATTATTATGTTGTACACCAGAAACTAATACAATGCCAAATGTCAATTATACCTAAATAAACAAACAAACATTTAAAGTAATAGTGATGGGGGTGGTGGGGAGATTTGGATTCTACTTATCCAAAGGAGGCAGCAATGGTCAAAGGAGACTTTTTGGAGGAAGTGGAGTTGAGCTATCCTAGAAATAATGGATCCAGGTGCAGGTGAGTCCAGGAAGACACCCAAGGTGGACGGGGTGTGTGAACAGTGTTCAGAGCGTGGTCCGGCTTTTCCTGAATGGAGGCTGCCTGTAGGGGATCATACTAGAATGGGGGATGGGGCCAGATGGTGGAAAAGGCATCCAATATCAAAGTGAGGGGGCTCAAGTTAACCAAACAGCACTTGGATACCTCAAAATGGCTGGAATGGAACTTGCATCCTACAGAGGGCACTTAAATGACCCTGGAAACCTGGGATGGCAGAAACCGGCAGCCCAGGAACCAGCAAAGTGATGAGAGGGGATTGCAGCAGGGAGGGAAAGGGAAGAAAAAAATTTCCAAAGAAGACCCCTAAGGAGTTGGGGAGCAGATGTGTGCAGTGGGGGAGAGGAAAAAGCAAAGACAAAACTGAGGTTTCAAGGCTGGTGGCTTGGAGCACCTTAAATAGGCATGATTTTTTTATGAGAGATGATGAGGTTTCCATGGACTGTGAGGTAATGATGGCACTTTTCAGTGGAAATGCCCCACAGGCAGCAGGAGGTGGGGTTGGGAAGTAGAGGGTAAAGGAGAGTAAGGACCGGACCAGGCGCCAGGAGAAGAGAGTGAAGTTCCCTCACTTAGGGCTGAGGAAGCAGCGGGTACCAGCCAAGGGAGAAGGAGAAGGGTCCCGGAGAGCTGTCAGGAAGAACCAGGGAAGTCTTTGATAGAAGCCAAAGGCTGAGCAGTTCATGAAGGAGAGGGTGGTGCCCAACGCCACAAATCTACTTCTAGACCCTCACACAAGGAGCCGTAGACATCACACAAGGAGCCGTAGACATCACACAAGGAGCCGTAGACCCTCACACAAGGAGCCGTAGACCCTCACACAAGGAGCCGTAGACATCACACAAGGAGCCGTAGACCCTCACACAAGGAGCCGTAGACATCACACAAGGAGCCGTAGACCCTCACACAAGGAGCCGTAGACCCTCACACAAGGAGCCGTAGACATCACACAAGGAGCCGTAGACCCTCACACAAGGAGCCGTAGACATCACACAAGGAGCCGTAGACCCTCACACAAGGAGCCATAGACCCTCACACAAGGAACTGTACAAAGTATGCACTCAGTACATATTTGTTAACTGTCTAAAAAGCATTCAATCAGCAACTGACCCCCACTTCCAGGCAGATATTTTCCTGATAACAAAAATAAGGAGAGCCACTGGGGGCAAGGAAAGAAGTGGAGTGGAGATCAGTTTATTAGAGGAATTGCTTTTGAGGCTGCTACTGTCAAGATGCAGCTCAAGCCCCTTCAACCTCAACGGAAAACAAACCTCCCCCCTGCCAAGGCTAAGTATTTTTGTTCATTTCTCATGGCCAACACCTTCTAACAAGGAATTTCTCCTTCCAGAACACATTTTTCTTGGATATGTCTAAAGCAAGAATAGCCAGCCGTGACTATTTAGTGGCTCGGCCTTGAAATAATGAAAACTAGAATTTAGTTTATCTTGCAGAAGTAGATATGATTTATTTTCCTAGAACTTAAGTGTAAGGAATTACCTTAGGGCTTATGAGCCGGTTAACTCACGAGCAGGTTGAGGGCCACAGACTGGTGATTCCCTTTGCCCACAGTCCTGTGATCAAGGTGACCGTGATTATAGCAGGAACTTGGATTTCTTGAGCAACTTGAGGAATTTCACATTTAATATTTAAATGTCAGAACAACCTGGTAGATGTTCTCATCCCCATTTTAAAGATGAGGGAGTTGAGGCTCAGAAAAGCCACACAACTTGCCCAAGATCGAATTCTTAATTACTAAGTGGAAGAGCAGCTTCCACGGCTCCTGGGTCTGTCAGGACTGGAGCTTTGCTGGAGAGTCACAGACTTCAGACTGGAAGGCCTCTAGGGGATGATTCATCCCAAGCCATCCTCCTCTCATTTCAGACCAGGGTTTCTGAAACAAGTTCCCTGCTGGAAGCCAGGGAAACTTCACCACCTAGAGCAGCCACAAGTTCTGATGGGTAGTTTTCTCTGAGTCTCTCTCTCTCTCTCTCTCTCTCTGCTTCAGTTTCACACGCAGCTCTTATAGTTATTGGCCTCCTCTGAGCCCCGCCCTGTGCCAGCTGAGCCCAGCACTGATCTGTCCCCTCTGTCCCCCAATCCCTTCCATGAAATTCAAGGACGCAGAGATTGATATCCATAGGCCTTTCCCTTGCTATGAGAATTCCAGAGTTTGTGCCAACATGAGGAGGATGACTTTTAAAATATGGATATGGGTTTGGAAAGAGGGCAAGGGGGCAGCAAGGTATGTGTCACTCAGCCTTAGGAAGCTCCCCACAGGAGGGGCCAGGCAGCAGCTGAGCTGGGGCATGAGAGGCCAGCATAGCCCAGGCAGAGAGCCCCACGTTGGTGGGGGCCAGAGTCTCCCAGGGCCTCTGGCTCAGGGCCAACGTTTCTTTTTTTCTCTGAGCTCTCCAGTCTATTCTGACCTTAGTGACCTGGTCAGTGGCTCTGAATCAAACATCAGAAAGGTACTGGATGTTTGGAAGGAAGACAAGACACTCAAGGATGCCTTTTAGGCTGTCATTGGCAACACAGGAAAATTTACAGGTAGCTGGTTGAAACAGGATGGAGATCCCCTGAACCATCTGTAGGGGACAGGGCACGACAAAAGGAAATTTAGGCATCATTATTGCCAACACAAAGTGCAGACATCACTGACATATTTCAATTGTGCTAACTTAATGTGAACTGAACAGCTATATTTAGGGATATTCAAAGATGTACCCTTATGCTGGTCCTTTTAATACATGGCTGCAATATGACTTTGGGCGCTTTTGTGTGTGTGCGTGTGTGTGTGTAATTGTATACATATAATTGTATATGAATTGTATATATAATTGTATATATAAAATTATATATATTAAATAAAATTATATATTATATATATAGTATTATATAATTGTATATATAATTATATATATAAACTGTATATATATAAAATTGTATTTTATGAAGGCATTGGTATAAAGAAAAATATTTTGATATTATATAGTAACACATTTTCTTCCACCTTAAAGTTCATTTTTTCTTCTAATTTTAAAATAAATTAAACATTTTTGTGGAGCCCTGAAATTATCGTGGGCCCAGGCACTGTGGCAGCCCTGCTTATATCCTGAGGGTTTCTCTCCTACACTGAATGCCTGGGGAAATTTAAAAGAGAGCTTTGCATGGAGCTCTACCCCAGGCCCATTAAACTGAAGTCTCCAGGGGTGGGTCGAGGCACCCTATTTGTGGCATTAAGAAAAAATCTCCCAGGTGATTCCAGTGTGCAGACAGGTTTGTAATACTGGCTCTAATAATATTTTCCTCATAGGACCTTAAGTTTCTCAATAGCAAATTCTCCATTGCTTTTTTATTTTTTAAAGATACTATCCTTTGAGGCTGGAGATGGACCACTGTTTTACAGATCAATTTTCCAAGCAGAGAACCTCACTGTATCTTATTTCTATCGGTGAAAATCTACTTTACATCACAGTGGGACAATGTTTTTGAAATTTTAACCCCTCCCCGCTTTTTGCTCTTTGTAGCTCTACCTCTCCTTTCCAAGCCCCTGTTTGCCCGTTGCCTTCAGGGTGAGATGTGACCGGGTGGAAGGCAGAAAAGAAAGGAATCTCAGAGTGGGAGTTTTCAAAGGTCTCTGGACTGGGAGGTCTCTGGGTCTAGACCAAAAGTTGCGGAAATGTGGGGCTTATGTGTGGGATTTGCTCTGGGAAACTAGAAAATATTATTCTAGACTAGGGGGGAGGGGAGACTAAGAGGGAGTGGGATGAAGAAACCATTCAAACAGAAATAAGAAAAAAATGGATAGAAGGGCCACTGCGGGCGACTTGAGGGAGAACCAAGGAGCCAGGCAGCCTCCATGACTCACCAGCTGCCCCTCCAGGTGAGGGTGAAGCTTCCCTTCCTCCACAGTCACCCTTTGCCTGGTGACCACCCAGGAAGGGGATGCCCACTCATGGCAGAGATTTTACACACTCCCCTTCTCTTGATCCTGGGTGCTCCATTCCCACTGTAAAATAGTCTAGAACATTCTTAAGCCCTGAGAAGAAGGATGGAGCTCAGGACATCTAATAAGATGTCCTGGATATTTTCCTAGGATTACAAAATTCTTAGAAAATATAGAAGTGAAAGATGACTCTCAAAAATTGTTTCATTGCTTTCATACTCACACTTAATACCAGAAAAAGATCTATCCAGTCAGCACTAAAATTCAGACACCTTAGAATTATAACTTCCTTAATGGATATAACAAAGGTTGAAAACATTTTAGGAAGGAAAGTGACCTACATTTGATATTTTGTAGACTGCTAAGTGTGACACTAAGGGACATATAAAAGAACAGTATAATGTAACAAACTGAATTTGGCCAGAACATTCCCCGGGAAGGGAGCTTATAGGATCACACACCATCTATCTTAATTACATACCTGTCCAAAAGATAGAACACAACAGGAAGGATGTAGTTTTAACTAGCTTGGAGGGCTATAAAATAGTTACCTTGTTATAAACTTCGGTTGTTACATACCAGCAGGGGACAAAGCATTTGTTTTCTGTTTTAAATTTTGTTTTCCAAAAGCAACATTACTATGGACTTGCAAGGAATGGGAAGAGATTTTTCAAAAAAGGATATTTTATTGCTTCTGAAATATAGTAGCGAGAGTGCCAATGTTGCCGAGTCTACATTTCTTTCTTCAGCTGTTAAAATTTGAAGGAAAGGTACTTAATAAAACCGATAGTTTTCAAAACATTGTGTTTTGGTGAAAAATTTTTGCAGATGGATGGTGGCGATAGTTGTACAACAATGTAAATGTACTTGATGCCACTGAACTGTACACTTAAAAATAGTGTACATGGTAAATTTGATGTTTTGTAGGTTTTATCACAATTTTTAAAAAAGGAATAAAGAGGGGCTTCCCTGGTGGCTCAGTGGTTAAGAATCCGCCTGCCAATGCAGGAGACACGGGTTCGAGCCCTGGTCTGGGAAGATCCCACATACCGCGGAGCAACTAAGCCCGTTTGCCACAACTACTGAGCCTGCGCTCTAGAGCCATGAGCCACAACTACTGAGCCCACGTGCCACAACTACTGAAGTCCGTGTGCCTAGAGCCCGTGCTCTGCAACAAGACAAGCCACTGCAATGAGAGAAAGCCCGTGCGCAGCAATGAAGACCCAACGCAGCCATAAATAAAATAAAGGAATAAAGACTCCCTGGGTCCAGATTGCAGGAGGAAAAAAACATAAAAACATTGAGTTTGTGGTTTTGATTGTGTGTGTGTACACATATATGAAAAAAGGAAGAGAGGAGATAAAAAATAGTTTTCTGATTATTTGTATCTGGCTGATGGAAATGTAAAAATATGAGCATCAGTGCATGTTTAAGACCTTGTAAGCTAGTGAAAGCACCTGAGAAATGTAGAAAAACTGAGTCTTACTTTATAAAATATTACAAGCTACTTAGCTCATGCTAAGAAAAGGAATCGCAGAATCACTTATAACATTTAGCATCTTGTTCAAGGCCCACCTAGTCATGCTCTCCTCCAATCTTATACCTGGTCCCTGCCATTCAAAGCACCCACAGCCAAAAGAAAAAAATCCACACTGGAAACAAACAACAAACGCATCTTATGAAATCTCCAAAAGTTACCAACATATTTTGAAATTTTTGCTATTCAGTTGAACTATTGGAGAGGCATCAACAAAGCAGTATTAAGATACATAATAAACTCTTTACATAGACCTGGATATGACAACACAATTTGTTGAAATGGGGTTAATGACGGCATGAGGAAAGATATCTATTACCTAATATATTTCCAATGACTCCACCAGTAATAAAAATGCCAGTTCCATCTACTGTGCCCGACTCTGATGTCTGTTTCAATAGGTAAAGACCTGGGAAGTAGAGGGGGAGGAGTTTCTATGTGCCAGGCACTGTCCTGGGGCTTTATATTCATTATTTCATTCAGTCCTGACAATAACCCAGACAATATTGTTATACCCATTGTGCAAGGAGGAAAGTAGAATGCACAGATTATATAAGTTGTTCAAGATTGCACAGCTAGCAAGTGGCAGGGCTAGGATTCCCAAACCAGGTCTGATCGACTCCAGAGGCTGTGTGCTTAATCTCTGTGATACACCATATGTCTATAGAGCTAGCCCTCTTATACATAATGTTTATTTTAGAATGCATTTTCTTTTCCATTATAAAAGTAACTCAGACCTTCCAGGTCAAGGTGGCTGAGTGAGCACACACTGAAACATTCCCTGCTACTACAAACACAGAAATAAATGAAAGACAAAACCCCCAAATGAAATGGAAACCTGTAGCTATACGGGCTGCTACTGGGAACTCATGGGGAGCTAAGATCAGGTATGTGCTAAGAACCAAGGCTTCAGTGCCATACTCACCTTACTCAGGGCAGTGGCAGACTGAACTGAGAGCCCTGGGTGTGAAGTCAGGGCTGGACACCATGCTCTCTGCTCAAGAATACAGACTAAAATAGCTTGCTTAGATTTGTAAACAGAAATCTACCCCTTGCCCACAGCAGAGCAAGGGTATAGGGGCACTTACATGACCGGAAACTGACTCACACCCAATATCCAGAATTTAGTCTCTGCCCAGAGCAGGAACAGAAGACCAGTAACCTAAGATCGAATTTAAAGACAGAATCTGCAACCAGGAAACTATCCAACAGTGAAGAAGAAAACTCCTTGCACAAAGAGCTCTCAGATAAAATGACAAAATGCACGAGCCCATCTAATGCCATGAAAAACAGTGAACAAATACAATAACTCATGCTAGCAAAAATGAGGAGAACACCTTGAAAGAATTAAAATACACATACATAAAAATATATATTATTAAAATCCTCTGAGAGAAAATAAAGGATGGTATTCATAAATCAAGAAGAGGAAGCTATGAAATGAAAAGAGGCAGATACTGAAAAGAACTAACTGGAAATACTGAAAAATTTAAAACAATCATTTAAATAGAAGGTATACTCAGCAGTTTGGATATAGCCAAACTTACAGTTAATAAATTATAAAATATAACTGAGGCAAGTACCCAAAACTCAGTCTAAAGAAATAAAGATGGAAAATAAGTTGAGACTTCCAATTGTAAAGAATAAGAGT
This sequence comes from Eubalaena glacialis, assembly GCF_028564815.1. Lineage (NCBI taxonomy): Eukaryota > Metazoa > Chordata > Mammalia > Artiodactyla > Balaenidae > Eubalaena > Eubalaena glacialis. The sequence continues at coordinate 78,198,251 of NC_083717.1, forward strand.
TCCGGAAATGGAGAACAGAGAACATAAGGGTGATGAAAGATTTAAATGCCTGAGAACATCCCAGAATTGAAGAAAGACATGAGTCCTCAGGTTTAAAATGTCCCATTAATTGAGAACATCAACGCTAAAGAGAAAATATTAAAAGGTATCAGAAAGAAAAGACTACTCAGACTGACAACAGACTTTACCTCAGCAAGAATAGATACCAAAGGATAATGAATAATAATCATGAATGGGCTGAGGGGAAATTAGAGTGAATTTTGTAAATGAGAATTCTATACCCAAAAAAGCTATTATTCAAGAGCAAAGGTGTAATAAAGACATTTTCAGACATACAAGGACTATGACATTATATTTCCTACAGAATCTTGCTAAGAGAAATATGTAAAAACAATGAAGAAATAGAATGCCAGATGAAACAGAAAATACATTGGTTAAAAAAATGTTGTAAATCTAAATAAATGTTGACTCTACCAATGATAGCAATAATTTTTGAAACTGGGATCCGGAAAACAGAAGCAGAGAGAATATAGTTGACCCTTGAACAACATGAGTTTAGCTTGTGAAGATCCATTTTATATATGGATTTCTTTCACTAAATATGTACTACAGTACTACACAATCTGCAGTTGGTTGAAGCCATGGATGCAGAACTGTGGATACAGAGGGCCAAGTTATATGTGGATTTTCCTCTGCGTAGAGAGTCAGCACCCCAACCATCATATTGTTCAAGGGTCAAGTACAGGGTCCACTGTACTTCCTAACTCATTCTATGAGGCCAGCATACCCTAATACCAAAACCAGATAAAGACATTACAAGAAAGGAAAACGATAGACTAATAATTCTCATGAATATAGATACAAAAATTCAACAAAATATGAGCAAATCAAATTCAGCACAGTATTAAGAGAATTATACATCATGACTAAGTGACAGTTATTCTAGGTATGCAAGACTTGTTCAACATTCAAAAATCAATCTATCATCAAAATGTCTACAAACAATAAATGCTGGAGAGAGTGTGGAGAAAAGGGAAACCTCCTACGTTGTTGGGGGGAATGTAAATTGGTACAGCCACTATGGAGAACAGTATGGAGCTTCCTTAAAAAACTAAAAATAGAACTACCATATCATCCAGCAATCCCAGTCCTGGGCATATATTGAGAGAAAACCATAATAAAGATACATACATCCCAATGTTCACTGCAGCACTATTTACAATAGCCAAGACATGGAAGCAACCTAAATGTCCATCAACAGAGGAATGGATAAAGAAGATGTGGTACATATATGCAATGCAGTATTACTCAGCCATAAAAAAAGAATGAAATAATGCCATTTGCAGCAACATGGGTGGATCTAGAGATTATCATACTGAGTGAAGTAAGTCAGAGAAAGACAAATATCATATGACATTACTTATATGTAGAATCTTAAAAAATGATACAAATGAACTTATTTACATGATAGGAACAGGCTCACAGATTTTGAAAACAAGCTTATGGTTACCAAAGGGGAAGGGGGGAAGGGATAAATTAGGAGTTTGGGACTAACATATACATACTACTATACATAAAATAGATAACCAACAAGGACCTAATGCACAGCACAGGGAACTCTACTCAATATTCTGTAATAACCTATATGGGAAAAGAATCTGAAAAAAATGGATATATGTATATGCATAACTGAATCATTTTGCTGTACACTGGAAACTAACACAATATTGTTAATCAACTATACTCCAATATAAAATAAAAATTAAAAAAAAAATCAATCTAACCTAACACATCAGCAAGCTAAAGAAAAAAATCATATATCCATGCCACTTGATTCAGGAAAAAAAAGCATTTGATAAACTCCAACATCCATTCATAATTAAAAACTCTCAGCAAACTAGAAATAGAGTAAAATTTCCTCAACTTGATAAAGAACACCTATAAAAATCTACAACTAACATCACCATACTTAATGGTGAGAAACTGGATTTTTTTTTTTTAAACATCTTTATTGGAGTATAATTGCTTCACAATAGTGGGCTAGTTTCTGCTCTATAACAAAGTGAATCAGCTATACATACACATGTATCCCCATATCTCCTCCCTCTTGTGCCTCTCTCCCACCCTCCCTATCCCACCCCTCTAGGTGGTCACAAAGCACCAAGCTGATCTCCCTGTGCTATGCGGCTGCTTCCCACTAGCTGTTTTACATTTGGTAGTGTATATATGTATATGACACTCTCTCACTTCGTCCCAGCTCACCCTTCCCACTCCCCATGCCCTCAAGTCCATTCTCTACGTCTGCATCTTTATTCCTGTCCTTCCCCTAGGTTCTCCAGAACCATTTTTTTTTTTTTTTTTTTTTTTTAGATTCCATATATAGGTGGTAGTATACGGTATTTGTTTTTCTCTTTCTGACTTACTTCACTCTGTATGACAGACTCTAGGTCCATTCACTTCACTACAAATAACTCAATTTCGTTTCTTTTTATGGCTGAGTAATATTCCATTGTATGTATGTGCCACATCTTCTTTATCCATTCATCTGTCAATGGACACTTAGGTTGCTTCCATGTCCTGGCTATTGTAAATAGAGCTGCAATGAACATTGTGGTACATGACTCTTTTTGAATAATGGTTTTCTCAGGGTATATGCACAGTAGTGGGATTGCTGGATGATATGGTAGTTCTCTTTTTAGTTTTTTAAGGAACCTCCATACTGTTCTCCATAGTGGCTGTATCAATTTACATTCCCACCAACAGTGCAAGAGGGTTCCCTTTTCTTCACACTCTCTCCAGCATTTATTGTTTGTAGATTTTTTGATGATGGCCATTCTGACTGGTGTGAGGTGATACCTCATTGTAGTTTTGATTTGCATTTCTCTAATGATTAGTGATGTTGAGCAACCTTTCATGTGTTTGTTGGCAATCTGTATATCTTCTTTGGAGAAATGTCTATTTAGGTCTTCTGCCCATTTTTGGATTGGGTTGTTCGTTTTTTTTTGATACTGAGCTGCATGAGCTGCTTGTAAATTTTGGAGATTAATCCTTTGTCAGTTGCTTCATTTGGAAACATTTGACAAAATACAACATCATTTCATGATAAAAACTCTCAACAAACTGAGTATAGAAGGAACATACCTCAACACAATAAAGTTCTTATGTGAAAAGCCCACAGCTAACATCATACTCAATGTTAGAAAGTTGAAAGCTTTTCCTCTAATACTAGGAACAAGACAAGGGTGTCCACTCTCACCACTCCTATTCAACATAGTACTGGAAGTCCTAGTGAGAGCAATTAGGCAACAAAAAGAAATAAAAGGCACCCATATTGGAAAGAAAGAAGTAAAATTATCTCTGCTTATAGATGACATGAACTTATATATAGAAAATCCTAAAGAATCCACCAAAAAAAAAAAAAAAAGAGAACTAATCATCGAATTCAGTAAAGTTTCAGGATACAAAATCAACATACAGAAATCAGTTGTGTTTCTATACACTAACAATGAACCATCTGAAAAAGAAATAAAGAAACCCATTTGTAATAGCATCAAAAAGAATAACATGCTTAGGAATAATTTTAACCAGGGAGGTGAAAGACATTTTTCCTGAAAACTATAAGACTTCGAAGAAAGAAATTAAAGAAGACATATACAAATGGAAAGCTATCCCTTGTTCATGGATCAGAAGAATTAATATTAAAATGTCCATACTTCCCAAAGCCATATATAAGATTCAGTGCAATCTCTATCAAAATTTCAATGGCATTTTTTACAGAAATAGAAAAATCAATCCTACAATTAGTATGGAACCACTAACCACTAAAAGACCCTGAATAGCAATTATGAGAAAGAAGAACAAAACTGGAGGCACCACACTTCCTGATTTCATACTATTTTACAAAGCTATATTAATCAAAACAGTGGCATGAAAACAAACACATAGACCAATGGAACAGAATTGTGAGCCCAGAAGTAAACTCTCAAATATACAACAACTAATATTTGACAAGGGAGCCAAGGATACTCAATAGGGGAAGGATAGTCTCTTCAATAAATGGTGTTAGGAAAACTAGATAATCACACACAGAAAAATGAAATTGAACCCCTACCCTACACCACTCACAAAAATTAACTCAAAATGGATTAAAGACTTAAAAGTAAGACCTGAAACTGTGAAACTCCTAGAACAAAACACAGGGAAAAATCTCCTTAACATGTGTCTTAGCAATGATTTTTTTGGATATGACAACAAAATCACAAGTAACAAAGGCAAAAATCACTAAATGGGACTACATCAAGCTAAAAAGCTTCTAACCAGCAAAACTATCAACAAAACGAAAAGGCAACCTGCAGAATGAGAGAAAATATTTGTAAACCATATATCAGATAAGGGGTTAATATTCAAAATATATTGAAAACTCATACAACTGAATAACAAAAAGCAAACAATTTGAATTAAAAATGGGCAGAGGACCTGAACAGACATTTTTCCAAAGGAGATACAAAAATGGCCAACGGGTACACAAAAAGGTGCTCAACACTACTACTCATCAGAAAAATCCAAGTCAAAACTACAATGAGATATGGAAAACAGTGTGGAGGCTCCTCAGAAAACTAAAAATAGAATTACCATATATGATCCAGCAATCCCATTCCTGGGCATATACTCGGACAAAACTATAATTCAAAAAGATACATGCGCCCCTATGTTCATAGTAGCACTATTCACAAGAGCCAAAACATGGAAACAACCTAAATGTCCACTGACAGATGAATTGATAAAGAAGATGTGGTACATATATACAATGGAATACTACTCAGCCATAAAAAAGAATGAAATAATGCCATTTGCAGCAACATGGATGCAACTAGAGATTATCATACTAAGTGAAGTAAGTCAGAAAGAGAAAGACAAATACCATATGATATCACTTATATGTGGAATTTAAAATATGGGACAAATGAACCTGTCTACAAAACAGAAACAGACTCACAGACACAGAGAACAGACTTGCAGTTGCCAAGGTGGACGGAGGTAGGGGAGGGAAGGACTGGGAGTGTGGAATTAGCAGATGTAAACTATTATGTACAGGATGGATAAACAAGGTCCTTCTGTATAGCACAGGGAACTATATTCAATATCCTGTGATAAACCATAATGGAAAAGAATATTTTTTAAAAAAGAATGTCTATATGTGTATAACTGAGTCACTTTGCTGTACAGCAGAGATTGGCACAAAATTGTAAATCAACTATACTTCAATAAAAAAAAAAAACTACAATGAGATATCACCTCACGCCTGTTAGAATGGCTATCATCAAAAAGACAAGAGATAAGATTTGGAGAGGATGTAGAGAAAAGAAAATCTTTGTGCACTGTCGGTGAGAATGCAAATTGGTGCAGCCTCAAAAAATTATAAGTAGAACTACCATATGATCCAGCAATTCCACTTCTAGGTATATATTCAAAGGAAATGAAATCAGGAGCTCAAAGAGATATCTGCACTCCCACATTCATTGCAGTATTATTCACAATAGCCAAGATAGGAAAACAACTTAAGGGTCTGTTGATGGATGAATGGATAAAGAAGATGGGGGCGGGGGGGTGTGTGTGTGTGTGTGTGTATACATACAATGGAATATTGTTCAGCCATGAGAAAGAAGGAATCTTGCCATTTGCAATAACACGAACGGACCTTGAAGTCATTGTGCTAAGTGAAATAAGTCAGATAGAAAAAGAGAAATACTATATGATCTCACTTATATCTAGAATCTAAAAAAGCCAGACTCATAGAAACAGAAAGTAGTATGGTGGCTGCTAGGGGCTGGGCATTGGGGGAAGTGGGGAGATAGTTGAATGCTAAAAATTTCCAGTTAGAAAATGAATAAGTTCTGGGGATCTAAGATGCACAGCATAGTGACTATAGTTATCAATACTGTATTATATACTTGAAAGTTCTAAGAAAGTAGATCTTGTAAGTCCCACGCACACACACAAAAAAAGGTAATTATGAGAGGTGATGGATGTGTTAACTAACCCTATCGTGGTAATCATTCTGTGATATAAAAGTGCATCAAATCATCACATCATATACCTTCAACTTACACAATATTATAAGTCAATTATATCTCAATAAAGCTGGGGGTGGGGGAAGAATTCCCATAATCCTTCACCTAAATCTCCCAAATGTTAACATCTTACTTTACCCATAGTACATTTATGAAAATCAGAAAATTAACATGGATACAATACTACTATAATTTACAGACCTTATTAAATTTTTACTAATTGTCTCTAGCTACTGTCCTTTTGCCTCTCAAGCATCCTTCAGGATGCCACATTGCGTTTAGCTGTGTCTCCTTGGTCTCCTCCAATCTGTGATGGTTCCCCAGTCTTTCCTGATCTCATGATTTTGACACTTTTGAATACTGCTAGTCAGTTATTGTGTAGAATGTGCCCCATTTGGGGATTATCTGATGTTTTCTCATGATCAGATTGAAGTTATCCATTTTTGCCAGCACTAGCACAAAGGAGATGGGCCCTCAGTGCACTATGTCAGGGGGATATGATGCCGCTATGTCTTCTTCCTGGTGATGTTAACCTTGATCATTTGGTTAAGGTGGTGTCTGCTGGGTTTCTCCACTGTAAAGTTACTATTTTTCATTTTGTAGTTAATAAATATCTTGAGGGAGCTACTTTGAGGCTATGCACATACCCTGTTTCACTTCAAATTTTGCCCACCAATTTTAATTTCCATTAGTGAATCATGCCTGCAATAATTTTTGCTATGATGTTTGTCTAATGGTGATTTTATATTCCCCTCATTAAATAATAATAATTATTACTACTGTACAATTCCCTCATTATTAATTATTATAAGTAATTGAAATTATCTCTACAGGAGAGCTGTCCTTTCTCACCCATTTGCTTGTTTGCTTATAAGAGTATGAATGCGTATATTTATTTTATTCTATGGGTTATACTCTAATGTTATCATTATTTATTTTGTTACTCAAATTGTTCCAACCTTGGTCATTGGGAGCTCCTTCAGGTTGTCTCCTGCTTGCTTTTAACATGTTCCTGTCCTTTTTGAGCATTTCCTTACTTTCTGTCACCTCAAGATGCTCTAGGCTCTTCTTATATTTTCCCTGCCCAAGACCAGGAATCAACCACTTCTACAAAAAACCTGGCTCTTTTTATTTAGAAATGAAGATATGGGCACTAGGTGAGCTTATTGTCACTGGTGTCATTGCTTCTAGGCCCTCTCAGAGACCAGAACATATACATATTATATATTAACTCATGCATGCACATCCATATTTCTATATCTACCTACCTGTCTGTATACATATGATGTGTATGATATATATGACACACGTATGTGAACATACTTCATAGTGATATCTCAGATTCCAATCCAACACCACAGGGTTCATTCTAGCCTCCCCCTTTTCTTATTTGTAACTTCCTTCTCTGACAGTGAGAAACCTGGCTCTCAACATCTACAATGTATTTACTTATTTGTTCAGCCCTAGTCTATACTTAAAGTAGTTTCGGAATTGATAACCCATACTCCTGTGAGAAACAAATTTACTAGAAGTACAGTATTTGTGTGCATTCTTTTTATCTTTAGATACTTATCTGACAGTAGCAAAAGTCAAAAACCTTTTTTTTCCCCAAGGTACTTAGGTTGGTCCTGTTTTTCCCCACTCCCTTCAGTGTGGTCAGGTTATACATGGTTAGGTTCATTTGTAACAGTTTGTTTTCTATTCAGGGGAACACACACCATCCTGGTTAATTTTTTTTTTTTTAATTTACATACAGTAAAATTCACTCTTTCAGGTTTGCAGTTCTGTGGATTTTGACAAATATATAGACTCATATATCCACCATCACAGCCACGAAACAGTCACGTCACCCTCCAAAATTCCCTCATGCTGCCCTTTTGTGATCAACCCCTATTTCTGGCAAACACCGATCTGTTTTCCATCCCTATGATTTTTTCTTTTCTAGGATGTCACATAAGTGGATTCATGCAATATGTAGCTTTGGGGATCTGGCTTCTTTCACTTAGCAAAATACACTCATTTTACTCTAGGGGTTGTGATCCACTGTTATCCTTATTTATTTTGTTGCTCAGATTCCCCAGTTTTGGCTGTTTAGAGTCCTTTCAAGCTGGCTCCTGTGACCCTTGGACATGTCCTCATCATGTTTCCAGCACTTCCCTGCTTTCTGGCACCACAAGCTAGTCCTGGCTTATTCTGTTCTTTCCCTTTCTCAGTCCTGAAATCCCAGCCCGTTTCTCCAAGAAGCCCTGTGTGCCTGGAGAATTCGCTCCAGGGGGCCAGACAACCTGTCCTCACAGAAGAAGGCCTGGGGAGACTCATACTCGTCCTCTGCAGCGCCCAAGAGAGAGCAGAGGAGAGGGCTGTCCTCATCAGAAGGCACCAAGGTGGCCGAAATGAGGGGCTAGGTGCAGACGTGGGTTTACTGTGCCATGCAGGCTGGCGGAGGGCTCACACCAATGCTGCCATCATTGTGCATCTGCAGCTTCTCTGGTTCCTAGCATCATTTCCAAACAGCACTGCACACGGAAGGCTGTCCAAGGATTTCAAACATGATGCTAAGCCTAGGGATGTCCCCTTCATCATGGGATGCAGTCTCAGTGCCTTTACACCAACTGCCCTACTGCTCCCAGCCATTGATCACATCAGAGTTGTTTTCATTGACTGAACCGAACAGTGACTTTCTCATCAAATTACCCCAGGAGAGGAACCCCTTGATGTCTACCTAGAAACTGTGTTTAAAACTTGTGTCTAAAATATTTGATTCTTTCGAAACCCCTTGCTAAAGCCGTTTGTATCAAGGGCAGGCTGTGATAGTTCCCTGGGGTTGCTATGGGAACTGGTGTCTGTGAATTTCAAGTGATACCTAGTTAGCAGCTGGCTGTTAGTGGCTCTTTGGAAGAAAGGATGTTTCTCTTCTCTTTGAGAATGGAACGTTCCTCTCTTCAGATTGTGAACAGTTAGCCTTGGGGGATTTTACTCAGGAAAGACATGCCGCTGTGTGACTGGATTCCTGCTCACTGGAGAAGTGAGGGGCACCAGCGGGAACTGGCTCAGACTTACTCTCTGAGGAGGACGTACCAGCTGAGTCTGCCCTTCACGGGCTGAGGCTTACATCTCTGATTGAGGCAGGGAAGCCATATGGGGTCTGCAGCGTGAAAGACCGTCACGGGGGTGAGGGGGGCTGTAGGTAGCAGGAACCACCTCGGGTGCCACAGTGCCTGCTGGGGCCCCCTCCCTGCCCAGGCATCAGCACCCAAGACCAGATTCTTGACCCTTCCCCCTTACATCCTGGGCTGCAGTCCCACTGCCTGTCCTCAGTGCCCTCTCAGCCATTAATAGTCACTTCAGATGAGTTGCATTTGTTGGCTGACTGATGCCAGCATGTTCCCATGCTCCAGGTGTGACCCACAAGCCCTTGCTCCCAAGAGCCTGCCCCTACAGGGCGTTGCTGGTCCAGGTGAAACCTGTAACCATCAGGCCTCCGTAAGCCCTGATCCTGGCCTGCTGCCCCCAACACACCAAGGCTGGGTACAGTGAGCCTCACAGCCACGCCTGTAGGTCCCAGTCTCCCTTGCTGAGTGGGTGAGGGGCACGCAGCAAGTTTAAGAGCAGTGTCAGGGGCTGGGTCAAAGGGTGTGCTCCAAAGGTTTGGTCCACAGAGCAAGGGGGACTCAGGGAGGATTATACCTCACAGATGCACTAGGGCTGAAAGTCCGTGAGCAAAGCATGAGGGAGCCAGGAGGCAGTGGGCGGATGGGTGGGAGAGGCAACTGCATGGAGAGAGCAGGTTTTCTGGATCAGGGCCTAAGAGGTCAGCACAGGTGCCAGCTTTTCTTTTTTCCTTTGGGCTCTTAGAAGAGAGACAGCTAAGGGAGTCCATAGGAGTCTCATCCACAAACTTCTGGAAGACTTTGGATGCTCAGCTGGCTAGAAGGCCCAGGGCTGAGATCCCAAGACTACCTGTAAGTACTGTTTGGCACTAAGCGGGGGTCCAGGGTCAGTTACACAGAGCATCTTCTTGTTTAACAATCAAGGGCACGTGGATGTTGTTGTGCTTTAGAGTCATTGTTAAGTAAACTTGTTCTTTGGGTTTTTTTCCATATCAAGTGAACTGTATTAGTAAACAATCACGATCCATTGCTATAAGAGGTGTCCATTGAGTAAACTTGTTTTTGTAAACAGCAAAGGGAAGAACAGGAGTAAATACTGTCATCTAAGGCAGTGGTTCCCAAACCTGACTGCACATCAGAATCTGGAAAAGTGGAGTCACTTATAAACCAAATAAATTTAACCCAGTGATTCAATGGCTCTGAGGTGCAGCTGGGCTTGGATTTTTAAACACTCCCTGAGTGATTCTAATGGGTGGTCAGAGAAGAGAACTCGAGCTCTAAGAACATCTATAACCCAAAACAAATTTAGACCATTCGAGAATGGCAGATCTGACCATCACCTGGAGGTAGCATGCTGTAATTTGGTTCAGTTCTTTATTAAATGAAAATGATTCCTCTAAGTTGAATCTGCACTTAGACATATCATCACTCTCTGTAAACAGGGGTAGGAGGGTCAGGAAAATAGATGTCACCATGAGTGTCATCCTACTCTTGGGACATGGCTCTCATAGTAGATAAGAACACAGAGCTTCATTTTTCTTCCCATTGATCCAGTGATTATCCCCTGTCACTGAATAGGAAAGATAGGCTCCAAGGCCACACACTGCTCTGAGGAAATGCACGATTCAAACCCAAAGCATTACAGGTCAGGGGGATGTCCCAGGCACTGATCCTAAGCAAAACTGTGAAGCAAGAGTCCATGCCACATTCCACAGCTGAGAATGGGCAAGGTGGTTTCTCAGGGTTTGGAGGACGAGGGGGGTCTGGGCAGCTATGTCTACCATCATCTCCAAATTGAACCTGTGGGCAGGGCACCCCTGAGGGACAAGGAAGCAAGGGGACCCCAGAGAGGGTGGTGAGAACAGAGTTGATGAAGGCCTCAGGCGCTGACTCATTGAGAAGGATAGTATCAGACTTTATGGGTGAGACCAGTGAGAGGAGAGAGAGTCATCCAGTGGTGGCTGCCAGGAGAGAAAAGGAAGTAAGGAACATATCTGCAGGTCAACTCAAAAGTCTCCAAAACCTTGGAGGTCATTAGCCCTGACTTCCTTACTTAAGAGACATGGATGCTGAGCCTGCGCGTCTGGAGCCTGTGCTCCGCAACAAGAGAGGCCGCGATAGTGAGAGGCCCGCGCACCGCGATGAAGAGTGGCCCCCGCTTGCCACAACTAGAGAAAGCCCTCGCACAGAAACGAAGACCCAACACAGCCATAAATAAATAAATTAATTAATTTTAAAAAAAAAAGAGACATGGAAACTGAGTCACCAGAAGGTGAGGGGACTCACCATGGTCACACAGCCAGATGGGGGCTGGGAGAGACCAGATGCCCACTCCTTCCATCACTCCTACCCCTTCTGAAAATCCTTTCTGAGCACTGGGCCTGCGACAGCATGTTCTGGATTTGGAGGATGTAACAGAAACCCCTGTCCTCAAGTAAGCCACTGTCTACTCACATGTCCTGTATTGGTTTCCTATTGCCGCCGTAACAAATCACCTCAAACAACGTAAACTTATTACCTGACAGTTCTGTGGTTCAGAAGTCCGACGTGGGTCTCACTGGGCTAAAATCAAGGGGTTGACAGGGCTGTGTTCCTTTCTGGAAGCTCCAGGGGAGAATCCATTTCCTTGCCCTTTCCAGCTTCTAGAGGCCACCACATTCCCGGCTCATGGCCCTCTTCCCCCGTCTCGAAGGCCAGCAGTGTCAGGCGGAGTTCTCACCCTGCCTCGCTCTGAGCTCCCTTCTGCCTCCCTCTTCCCCTTTTAAGGATCTTAATGATTACATTGAGCCCATCTGGGTAATCCAGGATAACTTCCCGTCTTAAGGTCAGCTGATTAGCAACCTTAATTCCCCTTCGCCTGTAACAACACATTCACAGGTTCTGGGGATCAGGACTTGGACGTCTTGGGGCCACTCTTCTGCCTGCCATGCTTTCCCATGAGTTTTGTGACAACCCAGTTGTGATGGGAGACGAGCTGGGGATCTGAAAGCTCAGGAGCTGAGCTAGGCGTCAGCAGAAGAAAACTGCAGCTGGCAATTCTCCCGGGATGGAGCCTTTGTAAGATAAACGCAGAGAAGGAAGGTTTAAGACATTAAAGGATTTGTATGCGCCTCCCTCACCTAATCACACACAGGGTGTGTTTCCCAGAAAGTGGAAATGTTATGCAGGGTCAGGAAGGGTAAGTTCTTTCCAGGGCCAGAGGCATAGTGTCTGGAATGAGCCAGAAGTTTAAAAGCTAACCTGTTATGAAGTTGGCCAAGAGCAGAGAAGGGCAAAGCTTCCCGACCCTGCCCCCACGCACACAGGCTTGTGTAATTCTGAGCTGCTCCAGAGAGGCTCTCCAGTTCAGCCAGCAGGTGGGCATCATAGAAACTTCAACTTAAAAGGACAGGTTTGGAATGGAAATAGTCTTGCAACCTGTCTCCCTGTCTTCTGCTCTGCCTCCACCTCCCTGCTGCCCCAGAGATCTTTCTGAAAGCAAACCTGGCACATGAGTCCAGCTCAAGCCCTGCAGTGGCTTCATGTACCCTTCAGAATAAGGAAGGGCTGATAAGCCCCTTTGCAACTGCGGTCTGCCCTTCCCTGCAAGCAGCTCTCTTTCCTGAAAACACGACCATCTTTACAGTTTCAAGACCTCTGGAATAAACTCCCCTTCCTTCTCTTTCCGGAAAACTCTAACTCAAGACCAAATATCACTCCCCCAGGGATTCCCACAGCAGCTGAATGGCGCCTCCTCTCCCTGTTCATGGTTCGATTCTCCCACTGGGCTGAGCATCCGGGGGACAGAGAGGGGTCATTTTCCTGTACTTCCCCAGGACCTACTGAGCAAGGGGCTGGGCACAGTGGATGCTCTGGAAATGTTTGTCACATGAAGAAGGATTATAGAAGGTTGACGGTTTCCCGGTTCCCTAGGAATTAGGAATTTGGAAGTAGAATCTGAATGTTTCATTAATGTATGAAATTGGACTAAGTCCACAATTAAAAGAAAAATCATGTTGGCAGTTCTGATAGATTGCTGGCACTCATGGCCACAGTTAATGGCCCCCCTGTAGGCATCCCCCTTCCTACATGGCTTCACAACTCTTCCCATTATGAGGCGGAGTGTCCTTTCTCACCCCCGGAATCGGAGCTGGACTTGTGACTTGCTTTGGGCCAACAGAGTGTAGCAGAATTGTGCCATTTCAAGTCCAGGCCTCTGGGGTTCTTGAATGCTTCTGCTCTTCACTTAGGACCCCTGCTTCAGCCATGAGAGCAGTCCAGCTAGAGGAAGAGAGAACAAGCCTGGGCTAGTCTGAGGAGGAGAACTGATTCATCCCACCTGAAGAGAGAACAAGCCTGGGCTAGTCTGAGGAGAACTGATTCATCCCACCTGAGGCCATGCTTGATCGACCAGCCCCCAGCTCAGCCACCAACTGACCCCAGAGTAAGCCCAGCTGAGTTAAGCCAAGCCTGGCCCAGATCGTCAGAACCACCCATCCAACCTACAGTCACATGAGCAATAAGAAATGGTTGTTGTCTGAAGCTACTAAAATTGGGAGATTTTGTTACACAGCATTATTGTTGCAATAGATAACTGATACGGGACAGCTGATGGCTGAGAAGCAAATGAGAAATGAGTTCCTGGCTGTTATGGGAGTGGAAAGGGGGGAGTCAAGAGAATCTACTCTCTTTATTACTTTAACAAAGTTTCATGCTAGGGAAAATGAGGCCCTTTCATCCTTTGATCTTCATGCACTAAGACTGCTTTTCGTTTGCTTTTTCCTGGAGTTCACTTGGGGACTAGAAGCAGGAATGGACTCCAGCATAATATTTTCCTGAGTGGAAATAATTAATCCAATGCTTCCTGAAATAAGGAAGCCATCTGAGACCTATTTTTTGAACCTGCCTGATGGATCTGGTATTTGCATTCTGGATGCTAGTTTCAGGAAGAAGTTATGGGCCTGGTGGAAAAGATCACTTGACGAAGGCTGTGTTTGGAACACCATAACAAAAACAAAGATAAGAGCCAATCTGACCCTGCAGTTTTGACAGACGTGGAAGTGAGAAACAGGTCAGGAACCATGGGCCTGGAATCTGATGGAGGAGTGTGGGGTGGCGATGGTCAGCTGGAATCATCCTGAAGGCCTGGAGGTGTGGTTATCAATTCAGCACATCCTGAGCACATTTCTGTCTGCCTCAGATAGATTTGGCCTCACTCCTAACACTTCCTCATAACTCACTGGGCCTGATTCGAGGCTGATTTGGGAATTGCCCCAAAGCACACTTCAGAATTTTTCCTAACAAAGATGAGGAAGGAGGACAGAGGGATTGCTCTGCCCCTGAAATGTATCCACCACTCTAAGCCCAGCTCAAATCTCACTGCTTCCCTGGCTTCCTAACTGGAAGGACTCTCTCCCTCCTCTGAATCCCACTAAGAGTTCCTGAGGGCTGCCAGGCTCAACATCTCTGCTAGCCTGACGTGTAACACAAGTGTTTTCTAACTTTCCAAACCTTGAAATTTGTCTTCACTACTTCAGGTGCAAATGCTCAGTGTTTAAACTAGCTGAGTAAACTTTATTTTTTCATTTGAAGTTTTTAATTTTCCTTAAGTTGATAAGACAATTTCACTGAAGGTTCACAAATAACACTCAGATGTAACCAAATAATTGTAGCTTCTTTTTGTTAAATAATTGAATTGCTTTTCCTTACAAACTCCCATTCAACATACGGTGAGGAACTAACATAAATCAATTTTTTTTTAAGGATAAGTGTCTAGTCTTTCAGATATCTTGGCTCCTTCTTTTTTTTATTGAGGTATAGTTGATTTACAGTAGTACATAAATTTCAGGTGTACAACATAGTGATTCACATTTTTTAAAGATTATATAAAATTTTAAAGATTAAGGGAGAACTTGGGAACCCAACACCACATATAACATTGCTTCCATGGGAAATGCGTTCTCTGTTCTGAAACAGCCAGCCTGCAACTGACCTTCCATTGAGGCACCAGTCATTTCCAAAGTGGTCATCTTCAAGCAAAAGAGAAGTACATCCGCCTGCAGGGTTTTTAATTTTCATTAAGAAATGCATTCAAAGATGGTTTGCATGATTTATCTGTCGCTCTAGTTCAATTCACTCCTTTGACCAGAATTTTCCCCAACCTCTGATCCAAGGTTTCCTCCCTTTCCTCCTTCTCACACACCTCAGCTCTTTGCTTTCTCAAGTGTTCTGATTATGGGAGGGCCATAGTGTAGAATCATTATATGTTCCACAACAGTGGTGGCCTCATGTGATCACCTGCTCTTCCCACCTGGGTCCACGGGAGTCCACAGGCCACTGAGAGTGCTCCCTCCTGGGAAGGGCCCGTGGGGCAGTGAGGGAGGGAACAAGGGTGGAGACACTCGGCTGCATCCAGGAGACCAGTCAAAGCCAGGCTGGCAGTCAACCGTTGACAGATGTCAGGCCTCAACAACTACTTTACCATGATTTTTCTCTTTCAATTCTTCTTGTTTATTTTTAAATAAAAAATAAATATGGAAATAAGGAAATTTTCAAACATACAAAAGTAGGAACATATAATGTACCCCCATATACCTGTCACCTAGCTTCAACAATTGTCTACTTATGGCCAATCTCATTTTATCTATACCTCCACTCATTTCCCTCCCTCTTAATTATTTGGAAATAAATCCCAAGTATCATATCATTTTTCTCCTGTAAATATCTCAGCAATTCTAAAAGACAAGGAGGACTCTTTAAAAAACACAAAAACAAACAAACAAAACCAACAACACAACCCAAAATATTATTAACAAATCTGAAAAGATTCAGTGCAATCTATATCAAAATTCTAATGGCATTTTTCACAGACATTTTTTTAAAATCCTAAAATTTGCATGCAATGACAAAAGACAGAATAGCCAAAACAATCCTGATCAAGAAGAACAAAGCTGGAGGTACCAAACCTCCTGATTTCAAACTATATTACAAAGATATATTAATCAAAGCAGTATGGTACTGGCATAAAAACGGACACATAGACCAATGGAACAGAATCAGGAGCACGGAAATAAGCTCACGCACATACAATCAACTAATATTTGACAAAGGAGCCGAGAATACTCAATGGGGAAATGAGAGTTTCTTCAATAAATAGTGTTAGGACAACTGGATAACCACACACAGAACCCCTATCTTATACCACTCACAAAAAAATTAACTCAAAATGGATTACAGACTTAAATGTAAGACCTGAAACTGTGAAACTCCTAGAAGAAAACATAGGGAAAAAGTTCCTTGACATGTGTCTTAGCAACAGTTTTTTTTGATACAACACCTAAAGTACACACAACAAAAACAAACATCAATAAGTGGGACTCCATCAAACTAAAAAGCTTCTAACCAGCAAAAAAAATATCAACAAAATCAAAGGCAACCTATGGAATGAGAGAAAATGTTTATAAACCATATATTGGATAAAGGGTTAATATCCAAAATATACAAAGAACTCATACAGCTCAATAGCAAAAGAACAATATGATTAAAAAATGGGCAGGGGACCTAAATAGACATTTTTCCAAAGAAGACATGCAAATTCCAACAGGTACATGAAAAGATGCTCAACATCGCTAATCATCAAGGAAATGTAAATCAAAACCACAATGAGGTATCACCTCGCGCATGTCAGACTGGCTTTTATCAAAAAAAGACGAAAGATACTGGGACTTCCCTGGTGGTCCAGTGGTTAAGACTCTGTGCTTCCACTGCAGGGAGCCCAGGTTTGATCCCTGGTCGGGGAAATAAGATACCGCATGCCGCGTGGTGCGGCCAACAGTGTGGAGGTCCCTCAGAAAACTAAAAATAGAATTACCGTATATGATCCAGCAATCCCACTACTGGGCATATACCCAGAGAAAACCATAATTCAAAAAGACACATGCACCCCAATGTTCATTGCAGCACTATTTACAATAGCCAGGTCATGGAAGCAACCTAAATGCCCACTGACAGACGAATGGATAAAGAAGATGTGGTACATATATACAATGGAATATTAGCCATAAAATGGAATGATATTGGGTCATTTGTAGAGATGTGGATGGATCTAGAGACTGTCATACAGAGTGAAGTAAGTCAGAAAGAGAAAAACAAATATCGTATATTAACACATATATGTGGAACCTAGAAAAATGGTACAGATGAACCGGTTTGCAGGGCAGAAATTGAGACACAGATGTAGAGAACAAACGTATGGACACCAAGGGGGGAAAGCGGCAGGGAGGAGGGTGATGGTGTGATGAATTGGGAGATTGGGATTGATATGTATACACTGATGTGTATAAAATGGATGACTAATAAGAACCTGCTGTATAAAAAAATTAATTAAATAAATTTTTTAAAAAAGAAAAATAATTTTTAAAATCTACATAAAAAAAAAGACAAGAGATAAGTGTTAGCAAGGATGTGGAAAAAAGACCTTGTGCACTGTTGGCGAGAATGTAAATTGGTGCAGCCACTATGGAAAACAGTATGGAGGTTCCTCAAAAGATTAAAAATAGAAATACCATACAATCTAGCAATCCCGCTTCTGGCTATATATCCAAAGGGAATGAAGTTAGGATCTCAAAGAGATATCTGCACTCCCATGTTCATTACAGTATTACTCAGAATAGCCAAGACATGGAAACAACCTAAATATCTGTTGATGAATGAATAAAGAAGATGTGCTTTATTTTATTTTTATAAATTTATTTTATTTATTTATTTTTGGCTGCGTTGGGTCTTCGTTGCTGCACGCGGGCTTTCTCTAGTTGCGGGGAGAGGGGGCTACTCTTCGTTGTGGTGCGTGTGCTTCTCATTGCGGTGGCTTCTCTTGTTGCAGAGCATGGGCTCTAGGCACACGGGCTTCAGTAGTTGTGGTTCACGGGCTCTAGAGCACAGGCTCAGTAGTTGTGGTGCACGGGCTTAGTTGCTCCACGGCATGTGGGATCTTCCGAGACAAGGGCTTGAACCCGTGTCTCCTGCATTGGCAGGCGGATTCTTAACCACTGCGTCACCAGGGAAGCCCCAGATGTGGTATATTTATACAATGGAATATTATTCAGCCATAAGAAGAAGGAACTCTTGCCATGTGGGACAATAGGGATGGACCTTGAGGGCATTATGCTAAGTGAAATAAGTCAGACAGAGAAAGAGAAATACTGTGAGATTTTACTTATATGTGGAATCTAAAAAGACCAAACTTGTAGAAACAGAGAGCAGAATGGTGGTTACCAGGTGCTGGGGGCAGGGGAGATGGGGAGTTGCTGGTCAAAGTGTACAAACTTCCAGTTAGAAAATGAATAAGTTCTGTGGATCTAACACACCGCATCGTGACTATAGATAACGATACTGTACTATATACTTGAAAGCTGCTAAGAGAGTAGATCGTAAATGTTCTCAAGACAAAAAAGAAATGGCAATCATACGACATGATGGAGGTGTTAGCTAACACTATGGTGGTAATCACATTGCAATATGTAAGTGTATCAAATCAACTCTGCACAACTTAAATTTACAGTGTTATATGCCAATTATGTCTCAATAAAGCTGGGGAAAAATCTGAATAATAATAATGCCTCAATATTATCAAATATCCAGTCAGTGTTCAAATTTTCACAGTGTCAAATGCCCTAATTCTTTTAAACAGGTTATTTGACTCAGGATCAGGTAACTTCCACACAGAGCAACTGGTTGATTTGTCTCTTTTAATCTGTGTATTCCCCCATGGTCTCTTTTTCTTTTTTCCTTTGGAATTCATTTGTTGAAGTAACTGAGTTGTTTGTCCAGTACAGTTTCCTGCAGTCTGGACTACTTCCCGTGGTGTCATTTTACATGTTTCTCTACCTCTCTATTTCCTGTAAGTTTGTGTTGGAGCTACATACAGGCTTGACTGGACTCAGGTTCCCTTTTTTTTTTTTTTTGGCAAAGCTCCTTCACAGGTGGTGGAGCCTCCTTCTTCCAAAGGAGGCTCATGTTTGGTTGTCTCTCTTTTGACCATATTAGCCATCACTGCTGCTTAGTGCTTAGATATTCCATCATTAGGGCTGCCCATGTTTTTTTCTTAATTGAGATATAATTCACACACTATAAAATTCACCATTTTAAAGTGTACAATTCAGTGGGTTTCTAGTATATTCACAAGGTTATGAAACCATCATCACTATCTAATTCCAGAACATTTTCATCACCTGCAAAACAAAGTCCATTCCCATTAGCAGTCACTCCCCATTCTCCCCTAACCCCAGGTCCTGGCAACCACTAATCTACTTTCTATCTCTACGGATTTTCCTATTCTAGACATTTCATATAAATGGAATCAAGTGTGGTCTTTTGCGACTGGCATATTCACTTAGCTCAGTGTTTTCAAGGTCCATCCATGTTGTAGTATGCATCGGTACTTCATCCCTTTTTATTCTGAAATAATAAGCCATTGTATGGACGGACCACATTTTGTTTATTCATTCATCAGCTGATAGACATTTGGGTTGTTTCTAATTTTGGGCCATTATAAATAATGGTGCTATGCATATCCATGTACAAGTTTTTGGATGGATGTATGTTTTCATTTTTCTTGAGTACAGACCTAGGAGTGGAACTGCTGGGTCATACGATGACTCTATGTTTAACATTTTGAGTGACTGCCAGACTGTTTCCCACAGCTGGTGCACCATTTTACATTCCTGGGAGCAGCGTATGAGGGTTCTGATCTCTCCACATCATTTTTTTGTTTTTTTTAAAATAAAGGACCTTTTTTTAAAAAAATTATTTATTTATTTTTATTTTTGGCTGTGTTGGGTCTTCGTTTCTGTGCGAGGGCTTTCTCTAGTTGCGGCAACGGGGGCCACTCTTCATCACGGTGCGCGGGCCTCTCACTATCGCGGCCTCTCTTGTTGCGGAGCACAGGCTCCAGACGCGCAGGCTCAGTAGTTGTGGCTCACGGGTCCAGTTGCTCCGCAGCACGTGGGATCTTCCCAGACCAGGGCTCGAACCTGTGTCCCCTGCATTGGCAGGCAGATTCTCAACCACTGCGCCACCAGGGAAGCCCTCTCCACATCCTTAACAACACTTGTTACTGTCGTCTTTTTGATTATGGCCCTCCTGGTGGGTGTGAAGTGCCCATGGGTTTTGAATAACTCCTTACCTAGGCTTGGGTTGCACACACTCAGCATTAAAGCTCAAACACACTGTGTTTTCGAGGCAGGCAGGTAGCGCTGGTTCCCACATGCACGCTCCCTGCCGCGCTCCTGTGGTATGTGCTGCGGGGAATAAAAGCTGAATGAGACACAACATCTGCCCTCGAGGTGCTCAAGGTCCAGTCCAGGAGATGTGAACTAGCTCTTCTGTTGGCAGGAAAAGAGGCCCCAGCAAGTGGGCTCCAGTAAAGGGAAGGTTTGCTGCAAGACCTCCTTGGGGGTCTCACAAATGAGGACAAGAATCGGGTCTCTCTCTCTCTGCCCCCAACCCCATCCATCCTCCTCACTCTCCTGCCTCTGCTCACTGCCTCTCTCAGTTTACCCACAGCCTCTGTACCCCCATCTCCCAATTTTGACTGACAAGTGGCTCCAGGCTCCACGTGGTCCCTCTGCCCAGGCATCAGTCACGGTCACCTAATGGCTCAGTCTCAATTCTCCATCCCACACTCTCCGGCGGGCACGTGTTTCTGTGCCAGGCCCCAGAGGCCCATGAAGGGTCCCCTGGTCCATCCAGCTGTGGCCAGGGAGAGGAGCAGGGGCCTGCAGGATGAGAGAGAGCCTTCCAGCCCCCGCGGTCAGGGCAGACAGTGCCACATCAGGGGCAGGTGAGGTCTCTGCTAGGCCTTCAATAACTAGGAATTAGAAAGACGGAGAAGAGGGGCCTTTTATTCCAGGTACGAAGGTACGAAATGACAAGATGCTCTCAAGACCCAATGGGTGAGTGGTTTTGGAGAGAGGGAGAAGTGGAAAAGAACAGAGAGGCGGCCTTTGTTGCATGGTTTGGGGTTATGATCGTTAAGCTGGAGAGCATGGTCCTATTGTACAGATCAGTGGTTTTCTAACTTATTTTTAGCAACAGACACCTTTTGTTGCCACATCAAATATTACCCAGAAGCTTCATGCATGAATCCAAGGAGAAAGAAGGGCCGCTCTGGTCAGAGCAGAGGTGGGGAGAACAAAGTGGCTTGTCCAGGTTCCCTCCATCCCCTCTGTCCCCTCATCCTCACCTCAAGGCCCCCCCACCAATTCCTGGAGCTCTGCAGAACAAGGACAACCTCTGATGGGCCCTGGGCAGCTACGGGAGTGCTGCTGCAGAAGAATGAGAGGGTCATTTGAAAAGGGAAAGGACTGAACAGGCTAAGAAGAAGGGCAGGGAGCCTAGGACCATGGAGGGGCGACCACAGAGATGGACAGGCTTTAAGAAGAAAGATGGCACCGGATTTGGTACAGTTTGAGGGAAAAGGAGAAGCCTTGTTAAGGGTGGTTCTGAGCCTTGGAGCCTGTGGATGAACCACGTGCGGCAGGGGACCCAGGGGGAGAGGAAGGTGACAAGCCTGCAGACATGCTGAGTTGGCAGCAATGGCAAATAAAAAACCCAGAAAAACAGGTTACACCATAAGCTGCTGAGCAAAAGTGGGGTCCCCACTGCTGCCCTGTGGGGCAGAGCAAGGCCAGCCTTCCCAGAGGCTCCACTGTCTTGGGAAACACCTAATCCAAGCAATTGGCTGAGGGCTGTCTTGGTTGGGGCAGGGAGGTTTAAGGCCTGATGAGAAGTTAGAGTTAATTAAATCATACCAAATTACAGTAAAACCTCATTACTTCAGTCTTGGTTAATTAAAAATAGCGACTATTTCAAAGACACTGCTAGGCCCCAACCAACCAGACGCCTTTTTTTACTGTTTAATAAAAGTGCTGAGATAAGCCGAACCTGGTAAATGCAAAATCCAGTGGGGGGTTGGAGAATTTTTCTTTTTGTTCTTTGGATTTCAAATTAATACGGTTTTATTGTAGAAAAAGTTCAGGTACCTGTATGCAGCGATGCCAGCAGGATGCCAACTGCCAAGCAATAGAGCTCTAAAATAATTAATTTTTCTCCTTGGCCTGTCAACCTCATATGCCTAGAACTACAGATCCTGGAGTTTTTCCCCCAGAAAATCTTCTTTGTGTGTTAGGAGAATCCAGCCCATCCACACAAAACCAATTTTTGAAAAGTACTACTCAGTCCATCAACTATTTATTTTAAAAACAATTAGTCAGTAGTTAGCTACTGTCTTCAAAATAGAGCACTGACCAGGTGTCCAGTTCTAGGTGTGAGACCCTGGCAGGTACCTGTCCCCCCTGGCAGGGACCAGGCAACACGTACACGGCCAGTGCTCCCTGACCAGCTTTGGCATTTGTTCCAGCCCTGCCCTGCTCAGGGGCTTTGCGGAGCTTGCTGCAGCTGGTCTCAGGGCCTGGAATTCACCTCGCTGTCTGGCTGGCCCTGCCCAAGCCCCCAGGGCTCCCTGTGCCAGGTCCAGATGCATGCATCAGAGATCCACAGGGCGCAGGACCTGGTGAGTCTGCTCATTTATCTTCCCAAACTGGAGCCCCAGCCTGGGCACAGCACAGGCCATGACTCTTTAGGAGACAGGGGACTCGCTCAGAAGGGTGACTGTCACTTTCAAACCATATACAGTCACATAGAAACAAATGAACATGTTTGAAATTTGAAAATTCATGATTTTCTCTTTGGTGAAAATAGCTACTTTAAGAAGACAGGTACAGGGCTTCCCTGGTGGCGCAGTGGTTAAGAATCCGCCTGCCAATGCAGGGGACACGGGTTCGAGCCCTGGTCTGGGACGATCCCACATGCCAGGGAGCAACTAAGCTCATGCGCCACAACTACTGAGCCTGCGCTCTAGAACCCGCTAGCCACAACTACTGAAGCCTGTGCACCTAGAGCCCGTGCTCCGCAGCAAGAGAAGCCACCGCAATGAGAAGCCCGTGCACCGCAACAAAGAGTGGCCCCCGCTCACCGCAGCTAGAGAAAGCCCGCGCGCAGCAGTGAAGGCCCAATGCAGCCAAAAGTAAAATAAATTTATTAAAAAAAAAAAAAGAGGACAGGCACAAATTATTCTGGGAAAAGGGATTTATTGCTGAAAGAAGCAGTCTTAACTTCTTCTATCCTTACTGCTTCTTCCCCGTTAGTCTGTGTAACTCAGTGTATTCGTTTGCCAGGGCTGTCATATCAAAGGACCACAGACAGGGTGGGCTTCAACAACAGAAAGTTATTTTCTCACCGTTCTGCAGGCTAGAAGTCCAAGATCAAGGTGTCAGCAGGGTTGGTTTCTCCCAAGGCCTCTCTCCTTGTCTTGCAGATGGCTGTCTTCTCCCTATGTCTTCATAGGGTCTTCCCTCTGTGTATCTTGTCTCCGAACTCCCTCGTCTCATAAGAACACAGTCATATTAGATTGGGGTCTCAACTAATGACCTCATTTTACCTTAATTATCCCTGTAAAGAACCTGTCTCCAAATACAGTCACCTTCCGAGGTACTGGGTATTGGGATTTCAACATATGAATTTTTGGGGGGGGGGTCACAAGTCAGCCCATAATACTTGGGAGCTGGCATCATCTGTACACAGACTAGAATTTAGATTTAATACCCTGAAGGCCCTTTGAGTTGTCAGTGATATGCAAGACACATAAAAATATTCCAAGCCCTTTAAATCCCAATTATTAAGTAAAAATAAATATTTCTACAGTGTATAGAGGTTATGCCATGTTTATTAATCTTATTTGTTGATAATCTACTTTTATGTTTTCTTACAGAACAACTGCTTATGACATGTTATGCTTCCACATAAGAGGGCTGTGCAGAAGGAAAATTTTTCTGAGTTATAGTATAGTATATATAGTAATGATACTTGAATGCAAATTCCGTTATGAACTTCCTTTGTAACTATATTTAAATAAGTCATAGCAATTATTTTTATATGACATTTAAAAATACTCATTTTTCATTCTTTACAGATCTCGTGTGGTAGTTATAAAAATAACTGGACACCTGTCAGCATAAGACAAGAGGTTGGTAAAAAAAAAGGTATCTCAAGCTGTAATCCACAAAGTTTGTCACACCACTTTATACTTTCTTCAACACAGCTTAGGATCTCTGCCCAGCACCCCACATTCCTTCCAGCAAATTCTCCAATACTGACTATTCATTGTACAAAGGGCTAAGGTTTCAGAGAAAATAAAAACTAAAAAACGCTGTTTGAGAGCTTTGGGCCCTCCCTCACCGAGGTGGGTCCTTGCCGACAGGTCAGAGTTCAGCAATCAGCACTCCGAGGTGCACTCAGCACTCAGCCCGAGGTCCTGCCTGGCCCCTCCGTAGGAAGCCAGCCTCCATCCTGCCCCTGGATCTGCTTCCTTGGGCTACAGGCAGCTGGCACTGCCCTACAGCCTGTGCTTCTCTGACTCCTACCCCGACCCGTTGCCTAGTTCTGACTTCTCAGAGGTTGTTAAGCAGACTCCTTCGGCTTCGCCTGCTCTTTGGGCACATCACACTTGGGATTGTGTGTTCCCTGTGTGGACATCACCACTCAAGGCTCTGCCTGCCCCATTACTTCCCTCCATCAGGAAAGACCCATCTCTTCACATTTCAAAGTCTGGGGCCTTGGTTTGACTTCCTGTTTCTCCCGAGTGTCAGGGCCCTGACACTGCCCGCATTTGCAGAGTGTGTGACAGACACCCTTGGAGCCAAGGTGGAGCCAACCTGGAGACTTCCTGGGCTCCTGGCTCCTGCCCACCACGCCCATCCTAGGAACATCCAAACTCCAAGAACCAGGTTAGCAACGGAGAGGACTGTGTCCATCAACAGTGTGAGAAATGCTATTTATTACTCACTTCGCACCCCTCCTCTCTCCAGTTCCAAAGCTTTCCGAGTCCCTGACGCTGTACAGAGGCCATGGGTAGATTGTACAAAGCTGCCTGCCAGGCCCTCAATCCGGTCAAACCATGGCTCTGCCCCTGCATGACTGCTGACCCCCCTTCACCTTCAACCCAGACCCAGCACCTCTCCCCGCCACCTCCTCAGGCCAAAAGGGACCTTCGTTAAAGAACTTCACCCTTGCTCCCTGCACCTCTAGACAAGGAAGCACAACCTTTTCAGAAACAGATCAAATTATATTAAAAGATCTGGGACTTCCCTGGTGGCGCAGTGGTCAAGAATCCGCCTGCCAATGCAGGGGACATGGGTTTGATCCCTGGTCTGGGAAGATCCCACATGCCGCGGAGCAACTAAGCCCGTGCGCCACAACTACTGAGCCTGCGCTCGAGAGCCCGCTCACCACAAATACTGAGCCCGCACACTGCAACAACTGAGCCCACATGCCACAACTACTGAAGCCCGCATGCTGCAACTACTGAAGCCCGTGTGCCTAGAGCCCGTGCTCCATAACCAGAGAGGCCATTGCAATGAGAAGCCCACGCACCACAACGAAGAGTAGCTCCCGTTCGCCGCAACTAGAGAAAGCCTGCGCAGCAACGAAGACCCAAGGCAGCCAAAAATATATGTATAAATAAATAAAAGAAACTTAAAAAAAAAAGATCTAACAGTCAAGATATTTTAAATAGTTACAAAGTACAAAGCATATCTTTGCTAAATAGATGGGTTAGTAAATGGACAGGAGCTGACTGAGTTCCTTATCCACAGAGCAGCTCTGGACATCAGGAGAGCGTGAGCAATGGCTGGGCATGGACACAGCCTCATTAGACTTACCAGGTCATTCGAGTGACGTAATGAAAAGCAGGCCACTCCTCGGGGCTGCATCTTCCCATTCTGGTCTGAGTTGAGCTGTTGGGTACGCAGCTGTTGTGCAATGGTGCTACCTGGTGGTCCTTTGTGGAATAACCACTGTAGTGGCTGCTCTCCCATCACTGAGTTCCTGAGACTGAAATGTCTGATTGCTTTCCCTGTGGTCCACTGTCTACCCGTGTGTCACCACAAATGAAAGGCGTGAACATTGGCATTCCCCTCTCTTGCTTTTATTTCTCTGAAAAATGAAATCGCCCAGTTATCTTCACTGATACATTATGGGAAGAACAGGGGATTAAAATTAGGAGATTCAGGCTCATATCCCACTTAGCCAACCTGCTTATTACAGGACTTGGGAAAGTTACTCAGCGCTCTTAGCTACCTTTTCCTTATCTGGAGAGCAAAGATAATAGTAGGATTCTTGTGGGGATGATATGATGATACACGTAACACTGTGAGCACGGTGTCTGGTCCAGGAGAGGTGATCAAAATCAAGCACACCTAAGCTGTAGAGTCCTAAGCCATGGTGATGCATTCCTGAAGGAGGCTTAGCTAGTTCTGTCTTCAGTGGCTGGAATGTAATAGTCTCTTGGTCAAGTCCTACCCATTTGCTGGCTGTGGCTAAAGTTGTAATGGAGGGTGTGTCCCAGCAGGTGAGTAACTGCTTAGAGCCGTGCGGAAACAGTTTGGAGCAGTGCCCACCACCTGACACTGGTCCCACCGAGTATGCAAATGGTGAGGCGGGTATCTCTGTAAACTCTGACTCAAGGCCAAGTGGCAGTTGAAGTAACTAAACCCTCTAAGCCTTGGTTTCTTTGTCTGTGAAATGAGGCTTATGTAACAAGGTGAGCAATTTAGTAAAACAAAAAAATTGGTCTTCGGGGTTTGGTTTGGTTTCAGCCCTGTGGGTGTGGGGTAGAAGTGGCATTTGCTAATGCTTTTGCTCTGAATGCCCAAAGGAAGAATAGAGCTTCTTCTTTCCCCTTCCCCGCTTCCCATTCTGGGAAGCAGAGGTCATTTTGGGGTTTCTGAAAGGGTGCACTCTCTCACCTACCCACCCCAACTCCGCAAGTAAAGAGCTGTTATGTTTTAGGCCCCTGGGGCGGGGGAGAGGGAGTCATCTGTGTGGTTCCAGAGGGAAGGGGGGATGAGAGTGGCGGCTCCAGTCGAAGAGGGGAGTCGACTGTGCCAGGGGAGACGGGGGGCACAGGGGTTGTGGTCTCAGCAAAAGGGGAGGAGTCGCGTCGGGGTGGGCTGGCCACGACTGCCCGCAGGGACAGGGCATGAAGACCCGGGGGCTGCACCAGGACTCGATGGCGCCGCTGCCCCCAGGGACCAAGACGACTGAAGAGCCAGTCTCGGCAGTGCCATGGTGACCTGAGGCCCAGAGCTCCACTTCCTTGGACCCCAGGGAGCAGAAAAGGTCCTCGCACACAACCGAAGGGGTTTCGTTCCGAGCCTGGGAGCTAGGAAACGGAAGGAAACTGCTAACTGTTGCGCCTGGAGGTCGCGGAGCGGATCCACACCCGCTGCCCTGACGCGGCAACCTGGGACAGCTGCCGGCAGGAGCCGCGGCCCCGCAGTACCGCTCAGGGCCCGCCGCTCTGTACTGGCCGCGCCGGGTTCGCGTTCCAGGCTCTGGACGCAGAGGCCCCACGCACGAGGAGGAGCGCGGGGAAAAGAACTTTTACGACCCACTTCCTAAAGCGCTGCCGGCAGGAACTACTTTTTCATAATCAAGAAATTCTGGCTTCGGAGCCCACATCTGTAGTGGGAACGTTGGCCGGTCAACACGCATCCTCCGGGCGGCCCTGAACCAGGTGCCGAGGAGAAAAGCATCCTCGGAGTCAGAGAGAGAACGCCGGGGCCACCTTCAGGGGCTCAGCTCACGACAGGGGTGCCTGTCCCTCTACGGGGAAGTCCCCTCCCCCTCACTTCAGTCCGAAGGTGCAGTGACACCTGCCCCTCCAGGGCTCAAGGGCGTGGCCTCCCTCCTCCCAGGAGAGGGGCTTCGGGCAGTTCCTAGGGGCTCAGGCCAGCCCTCCTGCCCTCTTATTCTCAACGCCTCGGCCATACCGCCGCCCGACTCTGGAGCTCTCTGAGCCCCTCCGCTTTAGTACTAGGTGTGCTGTGGTGTGAGGAGGGGCCTCTCACAGCTCCCCAGCCCCTAACCTCCCCCATTCAGGTCCCAGTGCGCCCCAAAGTGTCCCAGAAGAAAAGTGAACTGTGTCTCAGAAACACTGAAAAACCACCAAAGGACGTGAACTCACCTTCATCATTTGGGAAACAGGCATAGTTCTGTTTGTTCCGCAACACGCTTTTCACCACCGGGAACGGAGAACAGAGAAGAGTTCTGAGAATCACGTTAGGAGAAGAGCCCCGCTCTCCCCACTTGCCTCGGGCAGGGAGGGCCAGGACCCCAAGCCCCTTCCCACAGTCGCACCCTGCTGAGGGCTTCAAGCATCTTCCCATTACCCCATGACTCACAGATCCTACATGTGAAAGAGACCCTGAAAGAGATCTCCCTTTTGACAAATGAAGAAACTGAAGAACAGAGAGGTTATGGCCTTTGCACACAGCAAGTTAGTGGCAGAGCCAGGATGGTTCCTCTGCGCCTGGGCCAGTGTGCTTGTGCTACAGGCTCTGGCACGGTGATTCTCAGCTCCTGCAGCCTATTAGAATCACCTGGGGCGCTCTAACCCGCCCCCTACCACTGCCCAGGCCCCGCCAATTAAAACAATTAAATCGGACCCTCGGGACTTCCCTGGTGGCACAGTGGTTAAGAATCTGCCTGCCAATGCAGGGGACACGGGTTCGATCCCTGGTCCGGGAAGATCCCACATGCCATGGAGCAACTAAGCCCATGCGCCACTACTACTGAGCATGCGCTCTAGGGCCCACGAGACACAGCTACTGAAGCCCACACACCTAGAGCCCGTGCTCCGCAACAAGAGAGGCCACCACAATGAGAACCCATGCACTGCAGCGAAGGGTGGCCCCCGCTCGCCGCAACTAGAGAAAGCCCACACACAGCAACGAAGACCCAACACAGCCAAAAATAAATAATTAAAAAAAAAAATTAAAAAAAAAAATCGGACCCTCTGGGGGCAGCCGCTGGGGGGTTGGCAGTTGTAAAAGTTCCCCTAGTGATTCCCTGTGCATCCGGAGTGGAGACCCCTCTAGATTCAGGCATGGGGCTTCCACCCTTGTGTGGCTGTGTGATCTTAAGAAAGTCACTTACCTTTCCGAGACCCATTTGCAAACTGCTATGGAATGATGCCCATCTTCCTGATTAAGAGCAAACAGAAGGCTCAGGACACCGGAGCTCCCCTGGAGACCAAAGAACAGGCATCATGAGATGTGATGGAATATGGAAAGATTTTTATAAGCTTGGTGGACTGTGGTTATTAGATTCTAAAGAATGGTTTTCTGGGGAAGGAAATCCAAAAAAGAGGGGATGTATGTATACGTAGAGCTGATTCACTTTGCTGTACAGGAGAAACTAACACAACACTGTAAAGCAACTATACTCCAATAAAAATTAATTACAAAAAATGATTTTCTGTTTCTACAAGGAATCCGAAAAAACAGGTGATGGCCATTCTTTACTAGAAGCCTATCTGGAATAAGCCTGCCCCTACAGAAACCACTTTTGAGCAGTGAGGCCACAGCACAGTGGCAGGCACACAGTAGGTCCTCAGTGAATGTTGGCTTAGTGAATGCAGATGGGGTGGGAGGCCAGTGTCTTTGAATGCACCCTGCTATATTAAAAAGCCTGTCAGAATAGCCCTCGGCCTCCTGTGGAGGGCCCCTGAGTCCAGGCCAGGTTGGTGAGCACAGCTGTGCCCGCAGAAGTGCAGCCCCGCGGCCTCTTGGGGCCTGCCACACCCTGCGGGACAGGGAAGCACTCCCAACATGCCAGGAGAGCCAAGGCAGCCCTGGCTTTGTGGTTCAGAGAAGGTCAGAAAGATCATTTTCTTCGGAAAAAATATTCATTAAAGCAGGTCTTTCCTTCTTAGCAAAAAAACAAACAGACAAGTAATTTCCTCTAGCAGTCTTAGCCAACATTTTTTGGCAAATCATCACTGGACAGGGAGACCTGAGGGGCATGAGTGATCACTGTGGCAAAGGGTCAACTGAAGAACAAAACAGCAGGCAATAGGGAGCCATGGTGGGTTCTTGAGTAGGGGAGGGGCCTGGTAAACCCAGGGCTAGAGGGCGGATGGGAGAGGGTGGTAGAGCAGAACCTCAGCTAGCCACTAGGGCCTTGGCTCCCTAATTGTAGGAAATCGCTGAGTCCTGTCATCACTTGGGCCACCTGCCCCTCTGACAGCTCCAAACTTCCACCCCGAGACCCCCTCCCCCCCAGTCCAAATGCTTCGCTGTACGGTTTGTCTTACAGACAAGTTGCTGAGCATAAGACAGTGTGTGCCCAGCCAGCCACGGGCCATCCCATTTCTTTTGTGCCAAGCCTTGGGGCCAGAGGACCTCCTCATCTTGGAAGATCCTGTGAATGGTGGCAGTTGTCATCTTTCTAGGAAACCTGTGGTAATGATAATAATAATGATAATCATAACTGCCACTTACAGAGAATATCCATGTGACACTGAATCCATTCAGGTCCTCACCCTGACCTCACCTTGGTCACTCTTCCCTTGTTCACTCTTCCCCAGGGCCCTGGCCTGATGCTGTTCTTGAACTTGAGAGGCAGGTTCCTACCTCAGGACATTTGTACTTGCTGTTCCAGATCCCTGGGATGCTCTTCCCCTCAGTGTCCTCAGGGCTCCCTCCCTGACTTCATCCAGGTCCCTGATGAAATATCACCTTCTCTCTAACACAGCTCCCACCCACCCTCTCTCCTTCTTGATTTTTTTTCACCTACCACTCCTGACATATATGTTTCTTCGCCCGTTTGGCTCCAGCCACCTCACACTTGTTTATGAGCTGCTGGGAACAGGGACTTGATTTTGTCACCACTTCTTTCCCAGAGCTTATTGCTGGCTGGACCGTCACAGGCCATGCAGAGGACCTCTGTGGAGTAAACAATAGCGGGGCAGGCACATGAGAGTCACCAGTCCTACATCGGTAAACAGACCTCGGTAAACACCAACCCTCTGAAACCGCAGAGGCGGAGGTGGTGACCTTAAGGGTCCTTGCAGCTCCAAGACTCATGGCTCACTGGGGTGAGAATACAGTGGGTGACTGTACAGCCCTCTGGATCTTTGCACGGCGGCTCCTTTCTTTAGGACAGAGGCCCTGGCACCTCCCCAGCGTGGGAAACGCCTTATTCCCATGGTTACAAGGGCCTCCTGTCTCTCCCCACCTGCCACTGGAGACCAGCAGGTCCTGGCCACCTGTGTCCACCTGCCAGCCCCTCTCAGCGCACCGCCTGCATTATTTCCCTCTCTGGCACTTTTCTCTATTTGCAATCACCTCTCTTCTGTATTTGTTTACTTGTTTAGAGTCTGTCTTTCCATCTAGAGCAGAGCTGTTCCTCAGAAATATAATACAAGCTACGAACATGAGCCACATAAGTGATTTTACATGTTTCAATAGCCACATTTAAAAAGAAGAAATAGGAAATACTATTTTTAAAAACATTTTTTCTTTTAACCCAATATATCTAAAAGATACATAATCACGACCTGCGATCCATATAAAGTACAGGATGTTTTACATTCCTTTTTTCTTACTAAAAGTCTTGGAAATTCCATGTTTTTTACGCTCACAGCGCATCTCATTTCAGATTTAGCCACACTTCCGATGCTCAGTGGCACACCTAGGGGTAGGGACCTGGGCTCTCCTGCTTGCACTGGGTCCCCAAGCCCAGAGAGGAGCACTCAGGACGCAGAGCAGGTGTTCAGAACATTCCTACCGACGAGGGAAAGTAAGTGTCAGTGCGTGGGTTAATCCCTGGGTATCCTTGGAGCAGGGGCCGGTGGAGCAGATGCGTGTATATGTGTGTGAGTGAGTGTACCTGTGACGCAAGAGAGTTTGGGTCTCTGAATCAGACCAACCTTGGGTCAATCCTTCCTCTGGCACTTCCTTGGGCCTTGGTTTTTATTTTTTTCTGTGAAAGTGAGGACGGAGGTACCTTCTTACCACATAGTATAGTTGGGAGTATTAAATAGATAAATAGATAGTGCATGTAAAAGCATAGGGCACTGGCCGGGTAAATAGAAACTTCCTTTTCTCCCTCCCTCCCGCCCTTCCTTCCTTCCCAGCTCACAGGGCTGTTGTGAAAATCAAATGAGACAATGCCGTGATAGAGCACAGAAAACTACAGCCCTGTGTGACGGCTGCATCACTCACTCATTCAGTGGTTGCCTCGTGGACGGAGGGCCCATCGCATGCCGGCCCCGTGGGCACGGTTCACGCTGAATCCGCAGCCCCTAGCGTGGTGCCTATGCTGACTTAACAGGTGTTCAGTGTAAATGTTTACTGAGAGAATGGGTGGGTGGGTTCTGGGGAGGTTGTAGCCTCTGCAGCTGTCAGTGCTTCCGGAAGCCACAGGAAGGCTCCACCTGTGAGAGAACCTGGGCAGGGGAGGGGGAGGGGAGGGAGGGGAGGGAGGGGAGGGAGGGGAGGGAGGGGAGGGAGGGGAGGGGGAAGGGGAGGGGTGGGGGAAGGGGAGGGGTGGGGGAAGGGGAGAGGTGGGGAGGGGAAGGGGAGGGGTGGGGAGGGGGGAAGGGGAGGGGTGGGGAGGGGGAGGGGTGGGGAGGGGGAGGGGGAGGGGTGGGGAGGGGGAGGGGGAGGGGTGGGAGGGGGTGGGGGAGGGGAGGGGAAGGGGAGGGGGAGCCCCCCCCCACCACGAGGCTGCACCGTTCTGGAGCCCAGGCCTGTGAGCTCCCTCCCACCTGTGTCCCCCAAACCCGGGCAGCGGTTTGGTGAGGGCACAATCCACAGGGCTGCTTACCCTTCCCGCTCAAAGCGGGGTGGGCTCTTCTGAGTGCAGATCCCATCCTCCATTCTCGAAACATTTCTGCGCGAATAGACGCCTCAGGCGTCGGCTGTTTGTCTTTGGAAATGAGTAAAAGGCATCGCCCAGATTTGTTTCTAAAATGGGCCTGGAAAATGTTCAGGGAAAGGTTTATTTTTGCAACCGGGCTTCTGCCAGGCACAGATTGTATATCTTCTGTGAAAACGTCCTGGCTGATGAGAGGAGAGAGCCGAGAAGCAAGGCTGGTGTTGAGGTCCACGGCCGTGTCTGGACAGGGCTGGGCGCCCGGCCCATGGAGGCCGGTTCGGGCTGCACGGGGCTTGGCCTGAGCACTTCCCTCCCACAGAGGAGCCCTCTCTCACTGCAGGGAAGGGGGCCATCCCGCTGCACCCACAGCTGCCCCGACAGCTCTTGTGCAACGTCCAGTGGAGACCGGATCCGCGGGGGCACGTGATCCCATTTCACACGCACCAGGAGAGCCTCTGTGTCAGGAGCCCGCGGGCCCCGGCGGTCCGAGGCCGAGCTCCGGGATGCCCACCGTCTCCCGCGGTGAGCGGGCCGCTAGGCCCGCACGAGGCTCTTCCGCGGTAGGAGGGAGCCAGCCGCAGAATAGAAGGCGTACCTCAGGGGCCTCGAACCCTCAAGGGCTCCATCAACAACCACGAGGGCGGGCCAAACTGAGTTCCCTCACCTCCTAGTAGCTCATGATAAAAACTACCAGGTATCTGGGGAGGCCCGGGGAGAGCAGCCGGCAGAGCGCCCACCCCACCCTGCCCTCCCCTGGGCCCCGGCCTCCTCCCCAGCTCTTCCGGGTACCTGGCTACAGGGGTGCATACGCTTTGCCCAGGTTCTTGCCCACATTTGGGGAGCCCCACATGTGTGCCTTTGGCCGGTGGCTTCTCCTCTGTTCTTCAAGATCTGGACCCCGTAATCCATGGACCCTCAGGCTTCACAGGAACTGTAGCCGCTTCCCACTGTCCCCCCCACCGGCTGTCCTCGCTGTCCGTGGGCAGCCCCAATAACCTCTACCTCCCTGCCTTCCTCCCAACCATGTGTGTCCTCCTTGGGTTTCCACACACAGTCCTGCTTCCCACCCACCCTGCACTCTGGGAAGGCAGCGAGGGGGGTCTGTAAGCTGTTTTCAAGATTTCAAAAAGCCCAGAGGAAATCATACATTTACCTCAATGAGGTTCCCAGACTAAATAAAACATTAAGTTTATTTGCTTTGGGCTGGAGTCATATCAACTCCGTGTGGTAACAGTGGTTATCTTGACTGATCAGAAACACTGATTGGCAGCAATATGTCTTTGATGAATAAAACTCAAAGGACAAATTATTATTCAATAAATGTAGTTTGTTGGGTAGATAAAAGCTTTCGAAACATGGAATCCCTTGAGGAAAGAACTAAAATGGATCTTTCGTTGTGAAAGGCGTGGGGACCTCTGATCTACACGAATGTCATACTTTCATTAAAGCACAGCACACACATTTTTCCATAGGCCTTTGATGCCAGATTTCTCATTAGCGAATGTGACTTCACAGCATTTCTACAAATAATACATTGTTCATGCCAGCTTTTCCCAAAGTGTGGTTCACCAAACCCTTCTAATAGGTGTTCCTTGCGAGTTCATAGGAAAGGGTCCATGATCAGAAAGGTTTTGGGAAAAACGAGCTAAACAATGTTAAACCATTTATTATGGAATTTTTCAGAGCTCTCAATAGGTGACACGAATTGAGAATCTCCACGAGGGACACAGTGTGCGCCATTCCTGGCAGTTGCTCAGGGATCCATTTTTTTTTGAGGCACATTCTCAAGTAAGTGTTCCACAGAGCACACTTTGGAACCCATGAGTTTATGATGACAAAGGTGACCCAAGAGCCCCCTGACAGCCATAAGGGTGGACAAAAATAAAGAGAAAGATGGATGAAGAGACAGTGGAGGGTAGAAGGTGGGGAGCCAGCACCCGAGCGGGAGGGATGGACATACCAACAATGGCAGCACTTCTGGAATCATCTCTCTGCTCTCTTCCTGCTCCCTCTGCAGAATGGAGATGGAAGACAGTTACGAAACAGGGGTGGCTGACAGGCCGTGTTACCCCAGGGCCCTGGATTCAGAGGAATAGCTCAAGTGACTTGGGGAATTTTGCTTAATTGCTTAATTTGATTTCCAGCCCTCATCGTGTTTTCTCCTGTGAAAATAGCAGGAAGCGGGGAGTTCATGAGAAGTGTGTCAACAGCCTTCAGTGAAACCCACTTAATAGGATCCTACCTGACTCCTCATCTCTGCAGGCCCTCCGAGTTCCCTCTTCCTTCCTCCGGGAACACCCCAGCACCTACGTGTAGACCCACACAAAGCCGCCTCTAGGCTTGCCCCAGAACAAATGACATGATTCTCAGTGTGCAGTTACAGTGTGGCTCTGAGACACGTCCAGATGCAACATGAAAATTAGGTGACATCCAGATGGTTTCCCAAATGTGAAGACTCTAGAACAACTCAGAGAAGGCCAGTATGCAAAAGGAGAAGTGGTCTTGTGAAGACTTCTCCAGGAAAATGCACAGACGTGTGGCTAAATCTGCTTTCTGCATCTCCTTTGCAAAGAGAGTAGATGCAACACCTAATCAGGAGAGAGGAGACAGTGCCTTGCAGGCAGCTGAGTGGGGAAGGAAGAGGGAGAGAAGCAAAAAGGAAAAGGATGCACTTTTAGCTCCTACAATATGCCAGGTCCTTTCACCCATGTTCTTTTATCTCATTCTCAGAGATTCCCAGTGAAGTAGATTTATTACCTCCATTTTACAAATGAGAAAACCAAGGCTCAGTAAGATCCATGGATAATTAATTAATGATCTGTAGCCCAAAGTCCCACAAGCTCCCCCTATGCTCTGCTGCCTCTAGGAATTCAGGAGACCTGACTTGGTTTAAGGAAAGTGATTGCCCAGTCAAGAATTCAAAAAGAAGACTCTGGAAGACACAGCTGAGAAACTGTGAGGAGGGCCGTTTCAGGAGGAAGCCGAGAGGTTCATCCCTGTTTCTTGCCTCCCCAGTGTCAGGGGCAGAGAGTGTGAGGCAGTGACAAACCAGCAAGAAACCCAGGCTGACCCCTAAGGAGGTGGCCAGAGAAGAGACCACTGGCCATCTGGGCTGTGATGCTTGAACCAGCACAGGCTCAACAGCAAGAACATGGTGGATGAATTCCTAAACCTGTGATTGGAAATGATTGAAAAGCTTCATCAGAATCTAGAAATGATTTCCATTTGTGCTTTCTAATTGTGTAGAACTTTGAACTTTGCATGGAAATTTCAAATCTCTTTTCTCTTTTTACTCATGTTAACAGTCCTGGGAGGTAAGGGGTGGATAAGCAAGTTATTAGTGTTTCCACTTGACAGATAAGGAAAGTAGGGCTCAGAGAAGTAGGGGGAAAGGCATCCTTTATGCCTGAC
Organism: Eubalaena glacialis; assembly: GCF_028564815.1. NCBI lineage: Eukaryota > Metazoa > Chordata > Mammalia > Artiodactyla > Balaenidae > Eubalaena > Eubalaena glacialis. Next base: position 78,234,600 of record NC_083717.1, read on the forward strand.
AACTGGTGAATGACAATTCATTACTTTTCTACACCTCTGATACAGTACAATATCTAATCTAGAAACACCCCTAAGATGAGCCATTCAGTGACTTGAATTGTAGTTAACATCTGTGGCCGAACGAGCACCAGAACTTGAGTTTCCTGGCACCAAGAGTCAGAGTACCCCTTCCTGCCATCCCATTTCTAGATTCAACATAAGAAGTCACCTTCCTGGGCTTCCCTGGTGGCACAGTGGTTGAGAATCTGCCTGCCAATGCAGGAGACACGGGTTCGAGCCCTGGGCTGGGAAGATCCCACATGCCGCGGAGCACCTGGGCCCGTGAGCCACAACTACTGAGCCTGCGCGTCTGGAGCCTGTGCTCCGCAACGAGAGAGGCCGCGATAGTGAGAGGCCTGCGCACTGCGATGAAGAGTGGCCCCCACTTGCCACAACTAGAGAAAGCCCTCGCACAGAAACGAAGACCCAACACAGCCAAAAAATAAATAAATTAAATAAATAAATAAACAAATAAATAAATAAAATTAAAAAAAAAAAAAAAAGTCACCTTCCACAGATTTCCAAGGCTTTACACTCCAAAATGGCATCCAGTCTCTGGAAATACTTTCCGGTGTACTGAGAGATGGTCACCAAAAGTCACACTGACCAGGGTATGGTGACTTCACGCCCAAGCTATCTGCAACCCAGGAGGTGTCTGGAATTTACGCGGCGGGCTTCTGGAACCACAAGCAGATGACTGCTTAGTAAATTAGCCACCAGCGTTAATGGGAAATTTAACACCAGTGCTTCTTCCCAGTGACCTCATTTGTTGAGTCAGACTTAATTCTATCACAATCCTCTGAGCTCAAGGATCCAAGTCACTGGATGGCGTGCTTCTGAGGCATTCTCAGACTGGGTCCTACACTTGATCGCCTTAACGGACGGGGAAAAAAATTCTATCATTCAACAGTTGCTGGGTTTCAATGACATATCCGTTTGGCTGCCCTGACCCCCGCCTTTTTTTTTTTTTTTTTTTTTTTACACAGTGAATTCAGCCAGGTACTTTGGAATGCAGACATTAATTCATCATTAATTATCAGATAATGTTGTCATCAAATGTTGGTGAGGTTGAGTGATGCTGAAATATTATTCTGAGAAGAGCATTCTAAAATCTCTGCTAGGGACGAGCAGCCAGTTTAGGGCAGTTAAACTTAGGGGTGCTGTGCTTTCTGCTTGTCATTGACACGGCTTCCATGCTGTGGGAATAGAAATGGGCTGATTATAAAATTCATTATTATGTTACCCTCGTGACAGAGACAATGGGCATTTTAAGACAGGAGAATAGAGAGTTTTAGAGTTATCAAGTCACTGGTTAAGATAAGAAAAAGAAACAAGAAGGTCAGTTAAAATAAATAAGCCCTTTGGAGCCCACATCAGGCAAACAGTTCTTTTTAATTAAGGAAGAAATTTAAAGCACGACAGAAGAGAAAGGGGGCTTAAAGACAATTTCTGTCAGTGTGAGGTATTTTCAGGAAAGAATTAGGGCAACTAAGGATTATTATTTTCTTAAGCTTTTGATTGAAATCTCAGACTTTTATCCGTTCTGCAGTTAGAAAATCAAGAGACAAATGGCTCAACCTCCAGAGGGGGAACCAAAGGCCGGAAATCACTTGGAGCTGTTGAAATTCTTGGGGCAAAGTCAGTGGGAAGGAGGGAGCTGCTCAGCCAACACACTGAGTAATCCTACTTCCTCCTCCTTAGCTTCATGTCTTGGCCACATGGCACATCAGATAATTGTTTTTTTGGCCTTGCCACGTGTCTTGTGGATCTTAATTCCTGGATCAGGGATTGAACCCAGGCCCTTGGCAGTGAAAGCGCCGAGTCCTGACCACTGGACCGCCAGGGAATTCCCAACATCAAATAACTTCTGACTCTGCACTTTCCCTCTAGAATTTTCTCCATCAAGGTTGCCATCTCCCAGGGGGTTAACTCAAGCCTTCACCCCTGCAGGCATGAGTTTCGGGGACCGCTGTCTAAGGGACAGGGCTCTCGTCTCTCTGGCAGCAGAGTGAATTCCTCAGAGCAAAGACCATTCTTTGTCTTTACCAACAAACCCGCACATAGAGGGTGCCAGTCTCAGCTCTTGAACCATACAGGTAGTTTAGCTCCCTGCCAGGTAAAAAGACCTCACTAAAGTCTCCAGCATTAAAAAAAACGAAAAAACTTTTTCTATTTTACCATTGGGGAAAAAATCTCTTGGCTGTGTAGGAGTGCTCTCTTAAGCCCCTACCATGGAGTGTTACACACCACTGAAAAGAATAAGATCTCTGTCTGCTCAAGCAGAGGGATTTTCTTGGTGTATTTATTGTTCAGGGAGCAAAACAAGTGGCAGAGAATTGTACACTGTGTGAGGCAACTTTTGTAAAACAAACAGTGACAGAAAAGGAGTGACACCCTTTACGTGTGAATTCGTTTGAATGCACAAGGAGAAAAGGGCAAGTTTTTAACAGCTGTTACCTTGGGTTACAGGCATAGGTAAAGGGACCGAGAGACGTAAGAAAACACGTTTTGGGGAAAGCGCTTATAAACAAAGACAAGAAATGCACGAATTAGGGTAGTCATTACAGGTGTTCATACAGGGGTTAAAACGAAAAACAAAAACAACTTGGAGTTCAACCCTGGAGTTTCATTTTAGCAGATGCAAACCACTCTATACAAGATAAACAACAAGGTCCCACCGTAGAGCACGGGGAGCTATAGTCAGTATCCTGTGATAAACCGTAATGGAGAAGAATATGAAAAAGAGTGCATATATAGATGTATAACTGAGTCACTCTGCTGTACACCAGAAACTAACACAGCATTGTAAATCCAACTTTACTTCAATTAAAAAAAATAAAAAAGACAAAAGAGAGTCACTGTGGTACAACCACACATTGCAATTCCTCCTGCGCATAGATGAAGACAGAGAGAAGTTGGGGTAGAGCCCTCCGGGTGGTGGTGGTGAGACAGATTTCCCCCTCCTCCCCCTGCTCCTCTCCCTTCCCCCCAGCCCTCCTTCTGCACTTCCTCCCCTCCCTCACCTCCTCCAGGAAACTGGGCCGGGCTGTGGTATGGCTTGCTCTTTGCCCAGGGTCTGTCACACCACCAGAGAGCCGGTGAGCCTCCAGACAGGGCAGGTCTGGGTCTTCCTCCTGCTTCTATCCCTCCCAGGATCTGGCGAGATAAGTGACTTCCCCAAGGTCACAAAACCTCCCACCCACCAAAACAGGCCCAGCCCCCAGTTCCCCCAACTCCAAGTGTGTTCTTTCTCTCCTGCATCAAGTGGCTGGAGGAAACGAATGTGGACAGATTTTTGGGCTGCTCTGACATCCCTGCCCAGGGAATCCAAGTGAGCTGAGGGCCGGGTCTGTCTGTCTGATACAAGGGAAGGCACCCACCAGCTCCCATCATCCCGGGGGAGCTGGTTACAGGGAGCTCACTGCGTCAGCGAGTCTTCACTTTCCTGCCCGAAGGTCCCCCTGATCTGGAGGCAGGTAAAAGCCCCGCTGGCACCCGCCGTCGGCCTGGGGATCACTTTTAGTGCCCGTACTCTTGCCAAATGTGCTGTTTTCTGCCTTTACCATACGCTGGGCCGCCTGGGGCCAGCGCCTAGGCTCTGCGGGCCTGGGTGCTCCCTGCCTCTGGGCCTCCCTCGCATCCACACCTCCAAGCACCCCTCCGGCCCACCCTGGCCTCTGTGGGCGAGCGCTCCAAGGGGCTGTGAGGGCCCAGCGGAAGCACAGCCCCCAGGCCCACGCAGGCGCGGAGTGCCGGGAGATGCCGGCCGGGTCTGGGGTGGGGGCCTGTGCCCGCATCCGATCCCTGCCCCACAACACCCCATCGTTGCCCATGTTCTCATCTCAGAATGTCACCATTTCCGTCTGCTTGCATAAGCCAGGAACTCGGGGCTCCACCTTAACACCTCCTTCTCCTTCATCTCCAGGGGAACTAATTGCCGAATCCTGTCCATTTCATCTCCTAAACATCCCTGGAGTTCATCCCTGCCCAACGTGCTCTCCTCTCCTGGCTGGACCACTGCAGCGTCTCCTACTGGGTGCCTTCTTCCCTTTTGCCTCCCTCCAGACTAACTGAATGGGGATGTCTGGAGGTGAGGCCAGGGTATGGGTCCTTCTCAAACTTCTCCGTGCTTCTTACACATCTGGGGCTACAAATCACCACTCCAGGCCACTTTGCACAGCAGCCAAGATAATTGTTCTGAAACACCTATTTGATCTCTCACTCCCCTCTTTACAACCCCTCATAGGCTTCCCAGATGGCTCCTCTGAGCAAGACAACACTCCCTCCACAGCCCACGCAGCCAGGCTCACCACTGCCACCCCCGATGTCTCTGGAAGTCCTCCCCTCACCCTGGCCTTCCTCCAGCCCTTCTCATCCTCCACACTCCCTTTGGCCAGAGTCAGCACATGGTCTTCCCCTCCTGGGAGCCTCTCCTTCCGCATCCCACTCTCACAAGCTCTCGGGGAACTCTTCTCTCTTCCTTCTTCACACTTCTCTGTTTGCAGTTATACATTCCTAAGCATGATTGTTTGATTAATGTCTCCCTTTCCCCACCATGAAGGCAGAACTATGTCCGAATTTGTCATTGTCACAGCACACGCTAATCATTCAGGAATATTTGGTGGATTGAATGACTAGATAATTACAACACGCATTCAGGTGAAGGCAGTGATGGTGGATACACAACTGGGGAGATCACAACCCCAAACTGAAGGAGGAGGCATCTTATTGAGAGATAAAGGACTCACTGGACTTTTTCTGGCCAGGGCACTGGGGCAGGAGGAGGCGTGCTCTGCATAGCGGGTGCAAACAAGGCTGTGGAACAAGTAATCCACAGGAAGTAGCAAATGGGAGATAAGACTGGAGGGATGAGCTGTGACCAGATCACACAGAGCCTTGAGCTCCAGGCTGAGGGGTGTGGGCTTGATGCTGTGGGCCACGGGGAATCCTTGAACACTAAGTTTAGCATGGAGAGGCCCTCACTAGTATTTCCAGCACGAGGGCAGTATACAAGCATGTCACCGCGGGAAGGGATCTGAGCTCATTCAAGCCCAGCCCTTTCATTTAGGAGGTGAGAAAGTTGAGGCCCAGAGAGGGAAAGTGATTTCCTCAAGGGTACACAGCTGACTCCCAGTGCAGTGCTTTTTCAAAAAGAAAAGAAGGATCATCTCAATTACGTCAGTCTAATTTCAGCCCCTTATTAATTTTTTACATTGCTTCCACCAATCAACCTCCTTTTCTTTGCCAATTATTAGACAATATATTTGTTCATAAAAGTATTCCTCCTGGCTAGGGACTTCCCTGGTGGCGCAGTGGTTAAGAATATGCTTGCCAATGCAGGGGATGCGGGTTCGATCCCTGGTCCAGGAAGATCCCACATGCCGTGGAGCAACTAAGCCCGTGCACCACAACTACTGAGCCTGTGCTCTATAACCCGCGAGCCACAACTACTGAAGCCTATGCGCCTAGAGCCTGTGCTTTGCAACAACAGAAGCCACCGCAATGAGAAGCTCGCGCACCGCAATGAAGAGTAGCCTCCGCTCACCGCAACTAGAGAAAGCCTGAGCGCAGCAACGAAGACCCGACGCACCCAAAAATAAATAAATAAATAAATGTAAAAAAAAAAAAGTATTCCTCCTGGTTCCTGCTCTGTTGGCCATAGCTGCTTAGACGGCCTGGCTTCTGGGACTAACTCTGCCACTTACATACAGTGGTGCCTTGGGTCATTCCCTCCCCTCTTGTGGACCTTTAGTTTCTAGCTTGCACTGTTAACTGCAGACTTCCCAGAGAGAGTCAATATAGGGAAAGTCCTCTGCTAGGCCAGTCATAATGGAGATGAAAGTTCAAAGGCCCTGTGGTACCCTCAAGCTAATAACTTTGTCCAGCAGCTAGGCCCAGAAATGGCCATGAAGACACTTTCGAAGACCTGACAATAACTCCCTGGTGAGCCTAGCTGGGCCTTTCTAACATTATTTTTAACACCTGCCCTCAGATGTTTTGAAGAGGCACATGGAGGTGTCAGGCATCAGCGAGAACTCTGTGTGTAGAATGAGGCTCTGAGGGAGCTGCTGGTGAGCCCTGAGCCTACACAAGGATCTAAAAAGGAAGAGAAAAAGTACACAAACTGCAGCTGGTCATCATTCCTCTTCTAAACCCTATTACATCATATCTCCCCAAGGACTGACTCTGTTCCTCCTTAAAGAACTTGTGAATCATCCTTTTTTTCTAAAAACAGTTCCTTCTACAAATGAAGGAATCCCCATGGCAACGATTTTATGTCATTGGAGCCCTAAGAAGGAAGTAGAGTGGGAGCTCTTTGCCTCTGCCTAGGATCTGAGGCCTCTCGTTTACATGAGTCTGAGAGACAAAGAAATTGGCCTAAGCTTCAGCCATCGGCTGAGGTAGAAGCTCAGAGGAGTCTCCAAAAGAAAACAATAAGCAGGGCTATCAGAGCGAGCACCAGATCCACAAGCATCTGAGGAAGACGCGGGGAGCGCAGAGGAGGGCGTGCTGTTCTGCAGTCTGCAGGGGGAGAGCCCAGACCATCTGCTATCCTCGGGGATGGCTGGGCGGGGGCTGCCGCCCTGGCCTCTTCCCAAGCTGTGCTGGGGAGACCGCCTTCCCTTCTCCTTCCTCCTCCCCACAACCCACCCCTTTTTTCCCTGTGTCAGGAAGAATCCCCTTCCCTCTCGACAGAATGGGAAAAGAATGAAAAGAACCACCTCTGGGCGGACTTGGCCTGTAACACTCCTTTGACAGAGAAGAAGCGGGGCCGGGTGCCCTCCTTCAGGCCAGCAGGGACATGTGGGCGATGCTCGCCCAGCAGGGAGTGGAGCACGTGTGAGTGATCCTGCTGCAGTGGTGACTGCCTGGAAGCGTCCAGCTCGCGGCAGGGTAGTCTCTCTCTTTCCCATACCGCCATGGCTGCTCCCCTCATCCTTCCCGTCCACAGGGCATTCTGCTGGAATGACTCGGATCCACTGACAGCTGCAGGGACTCCTACGGGGCCCCTATCCTTGTGTAGGCTCAGGGCTCACCAGCAGCTCCCTCAGAGCCTCATTCTACACACAGAGTTCTCGCCGATGCCTGACACCTCCATGTGCCTCTTCAAAACATCTGAGGGCAAGTGGACAAGGTGGGGTTCACCTCCTGACTCAGGGGCCGTCAGCACCTCCACCCAGCCCCAGGCCCACCCTAGACCTCCAAGGCACAGAGAGACCAAAGGCCTGGGGAGCAGAAGGGCTGAGTCTCACCCAGCTGGAGACCACGGTGCTTTCTCCATTGGCTGGGGGACCTCTCCTGCCTCCTGAGCCCTGGGATGCTTCTGTCTCTGTCCCTTTCTCTCCTGTTTGGCTCAGAGCCTTAATCTCCACACCACCCACCTCAGTGTCCCATTCAGGCCCGCCCTACTTACCATGTCCAGGACTCCGGAACTTTCTCCTCACCTGGGAACTGTCACCCGCCTTCGCTTTACAGCTTCGCATTAGGAACAGTGAAACAAGATGACCTGGTGACAGGTTGTTTGGGCCATGGGCCTCCCTGGCCCCCTCCTGCAGGCTTCCCGGTCACCGCATGAGGGGCCACCGCCTGCCACCTTAGCCAGTGCCAGCTGCTTCTCTCTCCCTCAGGACACAGCCTCACCCACGGCCAGGTGGTCTACCTGGGGGGCTGGCTTTGCCCACCCTGAGGTCTCTGGGGAGGGGAGGAAGGGGAGTAGGAGGGAGGGGAAACGTGACCATCCCCAAGAGAGGAGCCCCCGGCAGCAGACCCTAGGCATTCTGGGTCAGTGGCCCTGCCCAGGCATGCACGCAGACGGTCAGGTGGGTTCGGCTTCTTTCCAGTTCTTCTAAATGCGAATCACATGTGCTTGGGCTTCGGCGTCTGTTCCTGCGTTTGCTCCTTGTGGCCCACAGCGTCCACTGCTCACCATCCTAAAGAAAAAGAGAAACGAGACACCCTTACGCACCATTGTCTCCACTTCAGGCTCTGAGGTCGCTGCTCTTCCTCCTCCTGTTATCTGACGTTTCCCCCGCAGGCCTGTGTTTGTTGCCGGGAAAGAGACTGAGAAGACGAGATCCTGTCCTCAAGTCCCAGCAACTATTGCCGGGCAAAGGATAAACCCCTCAGGGGGGCGTCCAGATGAGACGTGATGTACGCCACCTCTTCCTTCGGCTGGGGCTGCCTTTATTTCTGGGTTGGGGATTTAACAGTAAAGGTTTTCAACTGGTAAATGTCCTTTGGGTGAAGCTTGCCCCAGGTTACGATATAAATAGTTGTTCGTATGTTACCCCAAATCCCACGGAGACGGGACTCTTCCCTCACGCTGAGCACAGCTCTCTGGCAGTAGAACGCCCCTCCGCCACTAAAAGTGGTTTGAAGGCCCTCTCCCCACCCCCTTCGCAGCGCCTTAGGGGCCCCAGCGATTAGCCCCATGCCTGGCACAGAGTGGGTTCACAGTAGAACGGACCTGATGGGCCCAGGCAGCTCGGGGGTGAGGAACAGGGCTGGTCCTAGCGGCACTAGTGGGGCAGATCCCGGCCCTGCCGCTTCCCACCTGGCTTCCCACCTCCCTGAACTTCCTCCTCTGTAGGACAGGACTAGTACTGCCCACCTCAGGGGATTGCTCTGAGGATCACAGACTGTGTATAAAATTAGAACAACAAACGACAAGTTGACAAATCCTTCCCATAAAGGTTTTTCTAGAGAAGCTCTTAGGTATGCAGTTAAAAGGAAGACACGTCCAAGGAAGAGATTCTTCAGTCAACAGACGTTTTTTGAGCACCTCTGTGCTAGATGCTGGGGCACCTAGGGATGCCTGGGAACAGGGGAACGACGACGGAGGGGCAGGGAAGGAGGTGAGCTGAAATGGGTGGGCACAAGCTGGACAGGCAGGATCCAGAGGGGCCAGATGAGCCGCCAGGGTTGTGGCCGCCCAGCCAGCATCTTTCGCGACCTGGGCACTAGGAAGTCATGGAGAGCAGCATCTTTTCTGCCCTCTGGTGGGGACGGAGTTGGGGCAGAAGGGCCATGCAGAGGACGTGGGTTCAGCCCCTGTGTCTGCCAGAACGGTGGCTCTGACTTCAAGGCAAGGAGGGAAAAGACTTAGAGGGAAAAGGTTCCCCATTAGCCTTGGGAGATAGAAAGGGGACCTGAGCAAAGGGCTGGGGCTGGTTCCCTGGAGCAGAGAGGAGTGAGAGCAGGCAGCAGGCCCAGAAATGTCTCAGTGTGGCCTGAACAAGGCAAGACTGGATTGAGAGCACCCTGGCATGGCAGGAGAGCGGGGGACAAGCTTGCAGTGGCGCTGTCAGGCCCAGAAAGGCTGGCAGGCTTTGGACTTGCTGTTGAGAGAAGCCTCTTCTGGGATGTAAATTCATGCCCTTCCACACAGTGAGCCTGGAGGGCTTTTCCTGCTTCCAGATGAAATGAAGTCATATCTTCGACAATCAAGAACTTTCACATTGATCCTAAGTTCCTTTTTAAAAAGATGCTACAATTCAAATGTCCATCAATGGCTGAATGGATAAATCAAATATGGTATATCCATACCATGGTGTATTACTCAGCCATTAAAAGGAATGAAGTACTGACATATGCTGTGACATGGATGAATCTTGAAAATCTTAGGCTAAGTGAAATAAACCCGACACAAAAGTTCACATACTATATGATTTCATTTATATGAAATGTCCAGAATAGGTAAATCCATAGAGGCAGAAAGCAGACTGGTGCTTGCCCAGGGCTGGGGGGAGGGGAAAGGTAGTGACCGCTGAATGGGTAGGGGTTTTCATTTGTGGGGATGAAAACATTCTGAAACTTGGTAAGGGTGGTAGTTGTACAACCCTGTGAATGTAACAAATGCCACTGGATTGTACACTTTAAAGTGGTTCATTTTGTGATTTTACGTTATGTGAAATTTGCCTCCATTTTTTAAAAAATTGCAGATGAAAGAAGAGAAATGAAATGCTGTCACGGATGCTCTGATGCCGTCAGGGCCCACCTCAGGGAGTGACACCTGACTTACTCCCCTCCCTGCCTGCTGGGATGCTGCCACAGACAGGCCTGGGTTCTCAGCCCCTCACAGGGCACCCCCCCATTACACCCCCCCTTCCAGGGGCCCCACCAATGCCTAACTTGCGTGGGGGTATAAAGTTCTGACCCCCTCTGCCCCTTTACTCCTCTGAGCGCCCAGCTTCAGAGCGCCCAAAGGTCCGCTGAGACACACCCCAGCTCGATTCCTCCCTCCGCCCACGCCTGCCCCCTTCCCAGATGCACATCCCAAGAATTCCCCCTAACATGCCCCCCCCCCCCGCTAGCCCTCCCCCTCCAGAGCCAACCTCCTCTCTGGGTTGGCTTCCTGGGGACCCACTGCAGCAGACTCCTGTACAGGAAAGCGTTACGTACCCACGCAAATCAGCAGGGCGACAGTCTGGACCATTCGGTGACCCGAGGCCAGACCATACTCTTTGTGGTCATGTAGGACAAGACTGTGTGAGTCTAGGTGCCGCCGGTGTTTCTGTTTTTATCATCTGAGGAGCAGGATTGCAGAGCGGGCCTGTCTTGGCATTTCGGTTTCACAGTTGCTTTGGGACCCCTGCCAGGACAGGGCCCCTGACTGGGAGAACTTTGGAAAGACATTCACCCAACCACCCTGATCCCCCAGGTTACTTGTTTCCAAGGCTTTTAAAAATAGAAGTGTGAAAACCATGTAATTGCCAAGCCTTGGGGTTCTGCGCTTCTGTGGCCACGGTCATGTTGGAACGCAGCCTTGGGATGCAGGAACAAGTCCTTGTTGCCCTGTCTGTGACTCAGATGGCGCAGGCACACTTGGAACGTCGTCGGGTGCCAGGCCACGAGGCCCGAGGGGGCAGCGGTCACCGGGCAAGCCGAGTCTGCGCTGTAATCACTCAGGGCGGCGGAGGGGCCGGAGCAGCCTTCCGCCACCCTGGCCTCTCCTTCAAACCCTGGGCTGTGAGCAAAAGGGATTCTTGCCCCGTAAAGGAGGTGGAGATGGGAGATGGGGAGTCTGGGAACTCAGGCAGGTCATGAAGTCACATCCTTAAAATTTCTGCCACTTATCTTCAAAAAGAAAATATCAGAACTGCCTATTTCACCAGGTCCAAGCAGTTTTCTTTAAAAAGTATTTTAAGAGCCTGGAATAAAGCAGGATAACATATCAAGAATTTACTTAAATGCGGCAACTTGAAATGTGTGATATTTTGCAGAATCGGGGCTGACGTTTACTTTGGTGGAAATGATGAGGGCGGAGTGGGCTGAGTGAATGATGGTGTATAAAAGATATCACCGCAGCGGAGAAGGAGCAGGCTTTTCCAGAACGAAAATGTCTTCCATTTCCATGCAGTAACTGATAAGCTAGCGATAAACCATTTCCCCTTCTTCATTAACGATCCCAAAGGACTTTTCCTGCCTGAGATTTAACTTGCTTAAACTTCTACAAGCCCCTTGGGGCAATAAAACTGTTTAGTTTAAAAGATGTAATTCAGATTTCATTTTACTAATTTGCTGAGACCTCCCCCACTTAAGTGAGATAGTAAGTAGTTGGTAAAACACTACACCAATTATTTAAAATATTAATACATTGGTGATTTTGAAAATAATGTAAAATAACATGTGATGCTAATTTGGATAAGTGGTTGGGTCAGTTTTGTGCATGAAATGCAATTCCAGCACCAGGCCCTTTGCCCGTGGCCATGGATTTGGAGGCTCACACTATGTGATGTTGCCCAAGTCGCTACTTGCACACATGGATATTGTGCCCAGCTCCTTGCCAAGGATAAACTGTAGTGTCTGCCAGGAGGATGGTGGAGACCAAACATGCTGTTTGCCTCCCTGGCACCATCCCTCTGGGGGTTTGGACCTGATTCGCTTCTGTGGGGATCGGGAACTATTTGTATTTTTGCTCCTTTTTGCAGGCCACTGGGGATGTATTTCCTGGACTTGTGATTTGGAGGTAGCCTTTTTCTTCCTCTTCATGGTTCCTACTGGAAGCATCCAGGCTGAGCTGACATTTTCACACCTTGAAAATGACTTTCCCATTGTCTATAGTTCTAATTAGGGAAGTGTACTCAGGTTTCTCCTTGGCTTTGAAAAATGCTTTAAAAAATCAGAAAGCCTCTGATTTGAGGAAAAACTGAGACGTTTTCTTGGTGACTTTTGAGAAAAATAGGCTCTTCCACTCCCAGAGAGTAGCGTCAGGACATGTGACCTGTGCAGCCGCACGGGGCCCGGTGCCCAGAAGGGCCCCGCACTTGGTTTAATACTCAGCTGTCACCTGGACAAACCTTGAGGACATTATGCTCAGTGGAAGAAGCCAGCCACAAAAGGTCAAATACTGCATGATTCCACTTATATGAGGCACGTAGAGGAGTCAAATTCATAGAGACAGAAAATAGAATGGTGGCTGTCAGGGGCTGGGAGGACAGGTAATGGGGAGCTATTGTTCAAGGGAAACAGAGTTTCCATTTGGAAAGATGGAAAAGTTCTGAAGATGGACGGTGGTGATGGGTGCACAGCAGTGTGAATGTACTTACTGCCACTGAATTGTATACTCAAAAAGGGTTATAATGGCAAATTTTATGTTATATAGATGCTACCAGAGTAAAAACAAAATAGAATTCTGCTGCTGCTGCCTTGAAATTGTTATTTTTTTAACATAGGGGTCCCACATTTTTGTTTTGCACTGGGCCTTGTAAATTACCTGGCCAACTGAGCAGTGTTTCAGGAACCTTAATGGATACAAGTCTCCTGGGATCAGAAGATACAGGTTCTGAGTCATTCTCTGGGGCGAGGCCCAAGATTCTGCCTTTCCAACAAGCTCCCAGGGGCTGCTGATGCCGTGGTTTGTGGGCCACACTTTGTAGCGAGGATATAGAGCAGTGAGATCTGGTTCAGGTCCTAGAAAAGTTCCGGGCATAGTTCCTAAGGAACTTAGTCATTTTGAGGAGGGCATGACTTTCTCGGTCCTTTGGGCAGCCATAGGATACACTGAAATTTGAACAAAACCTTCTGCTGCTCCCCCTACATTAAGCAGTAAACTCACCAAGTCTGTCCTCTGGGGTTCCTTTTCTAGCTGGGTTAATGGTATCCCTGTTACATTTCCAACTCAAATCTGGTTCTTTTCCTGCCTCTGGCAAAACAGAGAACTGGCCCCAAAGGTGAGTCACGATGCCAGGTCGCAAATGTGCAAAATATCACACATTTCAAGTTGCCGCATTTAAGCAAACCTGCAGCTCCTTGCATCTTCTGCAGGCCCCCAACCCTCATAAGCCAGGCCTTCGGAAGCATCCATGGCCCTAGGGCTTGGCTTGGACTAGGTGCCTCTTGCTCTACTCTATCACCCTCTCCAGCTCTAGGGACATTGAAGCCACTCTCTGGTGCTTTGTTTCCCTAGACCCCCTGATTAGCATTGTCCGCTGTCTGTGCCCGTCAAACCCTGAGTCTGAGTTGGACTAGCAACTTCAAATTTTCTTCCTACTTCAAGATTTCATGACTCATTGAAATCGTAAGGGTTTGCATGCTAGTATAACGGAGGGCATCTGTGGGGAATCTCCATAATTGACCCCTGCCCCACTCCTGCTGTCGAGACCATGAAGAACCCAGGCTGGTGTCAACTTACCAGTAGGTGCCATGGTAAGAAGACTGGACATCAGGACCTCCAGAGATGGCAAGGGTCTCCAGCAGAACTGCAGTTGGGAGGAGCCCCAGCTGAGCCTAACCCTGGGTTCTGGGCATAGCTACGTCTGATGAATTTGTGGGCTGGCAGCCTCTGGGACCCATACCATTTACCATTTGTGTAAGGAAGCAAGGAAGCAAGAAGACGTGTGTTTGGGTGAAGGTGCCTGGGAGAAGCAGGGAGTGAAAGAACAGTGTAAGAACAGTTTCTGTCCCCAGGAACTAAGTTTGAGATTTTCACAAGGGTCTCTGTGGGGCGCAGAGCACAAGTAGAGGGTGGCTCCCTCTGGGTTCCAACCCTACGTCCAGGGTAGTTCGGGGGATACTGTTATTCTGCACAAGTGACTCCAGGCTGAGTGGCAATCAGGATGGGATTTAATGTTCCTCCAAAGCCTGCTCAGCATCTGGGGACCTAAGCAGAGAGGTTTGCTTTGAAGGCGATGACACAGCTGTAATAACGTCTCCCTCCCTCGTCTCCCTGTCTCGCGCTGCCAGCAAAAATGTGGGCTGGTGAAGGGAGGCCAGAAAGGATCATTGCCAGAATGGGTAAAATTAAAAGGTGATCCTCCAGCTCTTTCTTATTTTGCTAGCAGGAGAATTGATGGGCTCGGAACAGAGACCTGGAACTGTAATAAGGAAGAGGAGCACCGGCCTGGGATACGCCGAGCAGCATTTTATCTCAGAAAATATCGTTTTAATTTGCATTTGGCTTTGGAATACAGGGAATAATTCTCTTCTGAAAAGATTAATCTCCCCCACTTTGCTCCTCTTTAGCTTTCTGAATGAACTTGACTCCTTGAGTGTGCCTCGGCCAGATGGGTGGGGTCAGGAAACTGGGCGTGCGGGGTGGGGGGTCATGGGGGAGATCGGTTGGACTTTAGCATCTTTCCAAGAATGTTCTACCCAAGCACAGGATAGGTGTAGACTGGGTCTGTGCAAGGTCCCTCTATCAAAAAGAATCCTCTAGGAGGTTCTTCATAAACTCAATTCATGAATTTGGAGCCGTCGCCTTTGAATTACTGGAACAAGGATCAGACTCTTTGGTTAAAAAGACAGGTCATGTCTGGGCCGATGCACCGTGGACTAGGAAGGCCAAGGGGAGGGGGTGATGCTGGTCTTTATGATAAGCCTGGCAGAAGAAGAGTATCCATAAATTTAGACCAAGAAGCACTAAATCCTTCCAAGTGATGATAATTATTGTACAAGCATCGAGAGGCAGTCTTCTCAACGGTTGGCTGAGTGGACCCTCCCATGGAAAGCCCGCTTCTCCCCTAGGCAAAGTGTCCCCTTTTGGCCTTGATGCCAGGCGGGCCTCAGTAGCGCTTTGCCTGTTCACAGGCATGGTTCCCATCACCCTGGCCCACAGCCCTCAAAACTCTCTGTCTTGCCTGTGACTTCTCAGACTGTCACCCTTCACAAGCTCATGTTCTGTAGCTCTGGCAACCAGTTCTGTGCGTGGAAGTAGAGATGGTGGTCGGTGTTACGGGCTGAATTGTGTCCCCCATAAGTTCCTATGTTGGAGCCCTAACCGCCAGTCCCTCAGAATGTGACTGTTTGGAGATTGGGCCTTTAAAGAGGTAATGAAGCTAAAATGAGGTCATTGGGGCAGGTCCTAATTAACGACTGGCGTCCCTATAAGAAGAGATGAAGACACAGACCCAGGGAACACAGGGGCAGCTTGGCCATCTACAAGCCAAGGAGCAGAACCTCAGAAGAAACAACCCGCCACACCTGGCTTTCAGACTTCTAGCCTCCAGAGTTGTGGAAGAATACACTTCTGTTTTTCAGCCTTGCAGCCCGTGGTACTTTGTTCTGGCAGCCCTGGCAAACTAACACAGTGGGGGAAGTAATGAAATAGATACAGAAGAGGTTTCCAGAACCCCTGAGAAGGCCAAGGCTGAGGACACATAGGATGGGGTGGCCTGTAGGAAGAAGACAGGCCACTGGTGGGTAGAAGTGGGAGTCATCGGACACCCGAGGGCAGATGTGGGAACGGGAGGAGGACCAACCTGGAAGGCAAAACAGGGATTCCAGGGCCATAAGTAGAGGGGAGGGCCGACGGAGGGAAATGCCTGCCCTTTCCACCCACTAACATCTTGATGTACTGTCCCTCCGTTCCAAAGGGGCTGGATCTATGACTACAGGAACATGAGGGAACAGCCAAAAGTACATGAGACCCATTTCCTAAGACGTGAAACACAAGCCAAGGTTCTGTTTGTTCTCTGACAATGTAAACATCACACATTTTTATTAAGAGAGAAAATAAAAAGCCAAGAATCCACACGAGACTCTCTAGAGAGAATCTCGTCACCGCCACGACCGAGGAATCTGGCCTTCACCAGCATCTTAGCTCCGCTGGCTGTCAGACGGTTGCCCAGACAGACGGCCACGTCCAGGGGCTGCATTAGGACTTGGGTGAGGGCCCTTTTCACTCTCTAAATAACATTCAAAGTTATATTTTACGACTGTGTTGGTATAAAGATGAAGATGTTAACATTGTATACTAAAACGTTTTCTTCAGCCTAAAAGTTTATTTCTGCCTTCTGATTCTACAAGAAATGGAAACATTCCCATGGGCCCCTATGGTACAGGGGGCCTCCTGGGCCTCCTGCGTGAGTGGGCCCTGGTCCTGGTGTGAGCCGTCCTACAGCCCAGAGGCCACACAGGCTGGGCAGGAGGGTGGGGGTCCCTGGGAGATGGAAAAGCAGACTTGGTTCTGAGCAGAATTGGGGCAGGGAGCAAGGCCAGAAAGTCACTGGCCCCTGCTTGGCCCCCAGGGAAGGAGAGCGGGTAGGACCTGCAGGGATGGCGCCTTTTTAAAAAAAATAAATTTATTTATTTTATTTTATTTATTTATTTTTGGCTGCATTGGGTCTTCGTTGCTGCGTGCGGGCTTTCCCTAGTTGCGGCGAGCGGGGACTACTCTTCGTTGCGGTGCGCGGGCTTCTCAGTGCGGTGGCTTCTCGTTGTGGAGCGTGGGCTCTAGGCACGTGGGCTTCAGTAGTTGTGGCATGTGGGCTCAGTAGTTGTGGCTTGCGGGCTCTAAAGTGCAGGCTCAGTAGTTGTGGCGCACGGGCTTAGTTGCTCCGTGGCATGTGGGATCTTCCTGGACCAGGGCTCGAACCCGTGTCCCCTGCATTGGCAGGCGGATGCTTAACCACTGCGCCACCAGGGAAGCCCAGGGATGGCGTCTTGATGCTGCCTTGCTTGCCCTCCTCACCCAGGGGTCTCAGATCTCCCTTCACCAGGGGCCAGAGCTGGCACGGAGCCTGGGGTCTGGCTGAAAGCTGGGTCAGGTGGCCTGGGGCGGGGTGCGGGGGACGACCCCTGGTTGTAGCCCAGCAAGCATGGCCTGCATCTTACCCAGCTTCCTCCACAATCCCCAGCAGAGTGCTGGCCTGTGGATGCCTGAAGTTCTTTTTGATTGTTTACCACTGTTTGCAGCCCATGTGACATGAACCTAATCAGCCCCCTAACTGAACCCTCTGCCCAATGGTCACAGCAATTTCTAGCGGCAGGGGGCGCTCCAGCGCTGGATGTGAAAGGTCGGCCGGGCCAGGTGCTCGAGCCTCGGGCTTGGTGACCAGAGGAGGGCAGGAGCTCTGGGAACACTGTTAGGGGAGGAAAAGGCCAGAGGGCTGGGAAGCTGGGATATAACCCGGCACTAAGGCAACCCCGACAGAGGCAGCTTAGGTCTAGAAAGAGCCCCTGTGGGAAGGAGAAGTCCAGTTCGAAAAGTAAATCAAATGTGAAGAATAATTCATCAAACCCACCCCACCTCCACCTCTGAAGAGCCCTTTCCTGTCTCGTGATCTCCCTCCCCAGGCTCCAGGCTTCTTCCCTGAAGGGCAAGGAGAACAGCTCTGCTTCGGTCTAGGAATATACATGTTCAGGTTATGAGTGACTGGGGTGAAGACCCAAGCTAACCTCCCCTCTGAAGGCCATGAGTCCAGAGAGCCCCTCTGATCACATCTTTTTCTAAAAATAAACACGGAGGAACCGGAAGGATATGATTGTCTTTCAGAGAGCGCCACTGGGGCCCCTCTGAGGAGGACACAAGGCCACGCCACCCCCATTTAAAAAAAAAAAATTTATTTATTTATTTTGGCTGCACCAGGTCTTAGTTGTGACACACGGGATCTTTGTTGCAGCATGAGGACTTTTAGTTGCAGCACGCATGCGAGATCTAGTTCCCCGAAAGGGGGATCGAACCCAGGTCCCCTGCATTGGGAGGGCAGAGTCTTACACACTGGACCACCAGGGAAGTTTCCCCAAGGATGTTATTGTAATGAAAACAAACGTGGCCCTTTCAGCAGCTGAGGGCAAACAGGAGATGAGACCAGTCAGGGGCAGATGAAGAGAAACCAAAGGAGCACATGTAGGAAGCACAGAGCAAAAACAGGCAGAACATGTAATGCAACAGCCTTTACCATACTGTACACGCTGACAAGCTTCTAACGATGCCCTGGGCATTCAATAAGTGCTAAGATTTCAGCATTTGTTTTTGAAAGCACAGTAGAAAGTCCCACGGTTAGTCTGGGTCACAGAAAGTGGGGTGGTGAGGGAGAAGTGCGGGCGAGCGCCTTGCCTCTACAGCCTGGGCCTAGACCTGTCTTTCCCCAACTTCCTCACAGTTCACATAGCCAGAATATGAAGCCCAGACAAGTTAAGTAACTTGCTCAGTGTCACATGGCAAATTGGAAAAAAAAAAAAAAAAAAAATCTGGATTGAAAGAGCCAAGTAACAGCACTCCCATTCCAGTGTTCTTTGTTTAGTTCTCATTGGGCCATTCAGTCGATGACTAATTACTGAGAGCTCACTATGTGTTAGGCTCTACTCTGGTCTTGGCCTCCTGAGTGGTTTCTCAGGTGTTTGGTTCTGATCACATTTTTATCATCTTTCACCAACATCCAGTCCACACATCACATCTGTGGTTAGGCCGTGCCTTCAGTGGGCTCTGGGCATCCTGTCTCCAGACCTCCCCTCTCATGTGTGGGGCTCTCGGGAGGAGCAGAAAGCAGCCCAACATCAGCCTGGCCCCAAACCGCCCCTCTCAGGGGTCTTCACTCTCCTTGTCTAGAGGAGACCAACATTGACAGCTGCACAATGGGCCAAGTTAAATGACTCCTGCAAATAGTTTGATGTGTCTTGGATCATTTCTGATCATAATATTTAACCTTTGTTAGTGCTAAGGATTGTTCACACATTATATTATTTAAACCTTCCAACAAGCCTCTCCGTTGAATAGCCCATTTTGCAGATGAGAAACTGAGGCTTGAAAAAGATTAAGCAGAATGAGGGAGAAGGGTCAAATCTGCCTTACAGAATTCCAAATGTAATGTGACTACCCCTCCCTCCAAGAGGTGTGGCTTAATTCCTCTGTCCTTGAGTGTGGGCTGGATTTAGTGACTGGCTTCTAAGGAATAAAACATGGAAAGGGAAAATAGTAACTTTCCAGTGGAGGAAACTGGCAGACACCACCTTACGCAAGTGATACAGGTGACATCACCAGTGATAAGTCATGTCGATAGCAGATACCCCCCACATGATATGATAAGGGCACTTCATCCCTGTGGTGTTCTTCCCCCAAATCCATAACCTGGCATGAGGAAAGGCCAGAAAAAATTATAAATCAAGCTACAGTCCCTGCCCTACACCCTTCAAAGTGTCAAAGTCAAGAGAAAACAAGGACAAATTGAGAAATAGTCACAGACTGGACACAGCTAAATGCAACATGGTATCATGGATTGGATCCTAGAACAGAAAAAGGACATTAGTGGGAAACACGGTGAAACCTGAATAAAGTCTAGTTTTAGTTCCTAGTAATGTACCACTGTTAATTTCTTAGTTTTAATAAGTGTACATCATTATATAAGATATTAGAGGAAGAGGGGTAAAGGATACAAGGGAACTTTCTATACTGTATTTGGAACTCTTCTGTAAACCTAAAATTATTGAAAAGAAAAAGTTAAACAAAAAAAGATTAAGCTCAAGGTCACAAACCAAGCCAGGATTCAGATCCAGACCCCTGATTCTCTGAAGCTTTTGATCTTAAATAACACCCTTGGTTATGTCTTCAAATAACGTCACCTGCTGTTCATTGAGTGTTATGTTCCAGGCACTTTTACCTATGTTATCCCCCCAATACATCATTCCTTGTTTCACAGGCATTTTCTGTTTTTCTCCTCCCATGGGTGGTATACTCTTCAAAGGACGGAGCCTTTTCATTCAGTGGTGGTCCTCAAATCCAGATTCAAAGGTTAACAAGTTGACAGGCACATAGACACACCTCACCCACACTCACTCACACTCACACAGCCTAGCACTAACTCATGTACACCTAGGATGGCACATCTTCCTTCTCTTGTTTCTAGTGAGTGGGGGACAGTCCTGCTTCCCAATCAAAGATACAAATAGGGACATACTCCCCCCCCAGAGATTTCAGTTCCTTGGAAACAAATAATCCCAACTCTGGGTATCACTCCAGCCAATAGCGACCTGACTGGCCTGTTAAGTGAAGGGTCCCCCACTAGCCCGTCATGTTGCCCCCAGTCCCCAGATGGGACCTTTTCTTTGTGGGGGGCTTCTAGTGAACATTTCATTAAATCGATGACCCACCTCTTGTTCAAACCGACTGGTTGCTGGAGGTTCTGCATTTGTTGTTATCAGATCCAACAGGAGGAACCACCGAGGCCGCTGGCTGGAGGGCAGATCAAGTCTAAGGCCGGGATTCGCTCTCTCAGCAGGAGAGAGGAGAGGAGACCTGCGATTTGGAATAGAGAGCTCTCTGTGGACCCCAGATATTTCTGGGGAGCTCCCCACTGAGAAAGGTAAATAAAACACCCATCCCCCATGCCAGCCCCTCCATTGCTTTGAGCTCCTTCATCTTATCTGACTTTGTTCACCCCCAGTGGAAGAGCACTTGCCTTCTCTGGACCCCGGTGTTGGCAGAAAAGGCAGAGTTCTCGGTGACTGTGTCCCTTTTCTTGGGGAATCAACTAGCCAGTGGTTTTCCCTGAGCAAGTTCAAAGATCCCACCCTCCCCTGGCTTTCTATATAGGCCTTTCAGTCTCTGGATAAAGTTGAGACATTTAAAAATTTGAAAAATGAATCTAATTCATGTAGTTAATATAAATAGCCCAACATATTTAGTTTGTCTAAATAACTAAATCCTTTATTCAATGATTGAGAAAATTTTATGGCCCCAATCCACATCCCCCTCCAACTGACACGCTGCCGCCAGACTCTAGGGGAGGGACTGAGTCGTTCATCCTGGTTGCTCTAGAAAGGAGCATGGGGGGTGGGAGTGGGAAAGTGGGATTTCTCCCTCCAGGATAAGTGGGATCAGGGTGCCAGGCAACAGATAGGAGGCTGAGACCAGGGCATGGCAGCAGCCCTGTAGAAAACCCCACAGGGCAAACGAATAAAGCCCACCACGAAGGGTTACCTGGTTGTAGGTTCCCCTGTGGTTCCTTCCATCGAGATATCCCCGAGCTACCTTAGAGAGGCCAGCCCGTCCCAGCCGTGCTGCCCGGCATTGAAGGAAGACCTGAGAATGTCTGCTGGGGCCTTGGGACCCCCTCCCCTGCCCAGGTGTGGAGAGACAGGGTGGGATAAGAATTCCTGAACCACAAGAAACAAAATTTCACTTTTAACTGCTTGGGGTCCCTTGCTGTCTGAGTCACCTGATTCCCAAAGGACCTTGGCTTCCCTTCCACCTCCCCTGTGTCTCACGGAGCACCTGGGATGGGGAGCTGGCCCAGAGCTCTCCCTTGTTTGGCTGCCTCCCACTTTTTATAACCAGTGGAGGGGCTGGGGTGTGAACTCCCAGAAGTCCCCTCCTCGCCGCAAATACTGAGTCTTTCCTGGGTCCGTGCACACCCCAAAGCTGGGACAGCACAGGGGCCTGTGGTTACGCCCTGTGAAGTCTTGGCGCGTGTGACCACACCCAGGAGACTACGCTGCAGGAGGCTTGTCGTGGCCGTGGACGGCTCTGGTCATCTCACAGATGCCTGTCTCCAGGATCTGCTGGCTCTTCCCCTCTGTCCATCCACCATGGTGCTGAGTGATTGGCCTAGCCCTGGTCGGATAAGAACAGGAGGGTGCAGGGGAGGAAGAGGAAGCAGGGAAGAGAGTCACGAGGAGGAAGGGACCGGGTGCCTATTACCGGGCCTGCTAGCAGAGGAGTCACTGAGTCAGCCCTGAAGGTGGAGGTGCCAGGACCCCCGGCATTGCAGAGCTGGGGGAGGGGGTGGGTGCAGTAGGGTACAGGGGTTACCTCCACACACACACCTCGCCCTGCCCTGTGCAGTCTGTATGTTGCAGAGGATATGACTTGAACTAGGAGTAAAGTACCACATTGTAATTCTCCAGACTCTGTGTGCTTGGCTGGCTAACACAGAACCCTCTCATGCACTAGGAAGGACTCCTACCTGTGGAGATTGAAGGTGTGAAGTCTTCTCCTGAAGTAGTGTAGGAACTCTGTGTGCTCCCCGTCCTAGCAGTGTAGGAACCTATCTGCCACCCCAACTAGAGTGAGAACTCCCTGAGGGTAGGGTGACCCCAGCCAGCGCCATTTGGTGCAGAAGAACTGCCCAGCGGATCCCTGCCTGAATCCCTGACCCACAGAGTTGTAAGAAATAAAAAAGTATTTGTAACTGAATGATTGAATGAATGAGGGAATGGGACTCAGGTTTGCCCAGGAAACCTGATTTATTTCTACCAAGAGGACCTGAGGTCAATGGCTGGACTGAGCTTTAAAAACGTCCTGCTGGTTCAATGGCATGTCTAACTCCTCCTGTCTTGTGTCACTCCAAATGCATTAAGTTAGAATTCAGCTCAGTTTAGCAAGCATAAGAATCCATGCGATGCAGTGAATGGGCCTCTGCTCTAAACCCCCCATCATGTGAGGCCCGCAGTCCCCTAGGCCCCCAGTTAATGTTTGCTGCTGCTACTATTAGTTTGTCACCGTGGTCAGTCCTCCCTGACACCCTCTCTTGTCTGAGTTAACTGCTCCCTTCTTAGGTCCAGAGCCCTGGGTCTGCACCCTGGGGAGCCCTTGCTGTGCTGCCTTGTTATTTCTCATTAATGTCTTGGCCTCTCCTGCTGGTCTGCATTGTGGCCCTCGTTGGGTTTCCCACAGCACCAGGTGCAGTGCCCGCCACTTCAGAAGACCCTGAACGCTGGGGTAGAGAGGGAGGGAGGAACAGGGAGTCCCATCAGGCCAGCTTCAGCCCCACCCGGCAGGGAACTGGAGCTACAAGAACCTGACATGTATTTTTATAACTTAAACTTCTTCTTATGAAAAATGTCAAACATACACAAAAGTAGGGGAGAATAAAATAATAAATCTTCATCCAGTTTTAAGAATTATCAATATTCTGACATTCTTGTTTCATCTATTTTTTTTTTTTTTTTGCTAAAATATCTTAAAATAAATCCCAGATATCACAGCATTTCACCCCAAAACACTTCCAAATGTGTGATCAAGAGGTAGCATCACCGATTTTGGGGGTCGAATGAACCGCAAAAGTCATCCTGTGTTCTAACAAGCCAGCCGGGGCTGGCAGGCTGTGCAGTAGGTACCCAGCCCTTGGGACGCCCCTGGCCCAGGAAGATGTAGGGTACTTAGTGGAGACTGTAATCAGCTCTCTGCCAGGATTTTGGAGAAAGGCCCCCTGGGGTGACTGGTTTAGTTCTTTCTGCGCCCATCAGAATCCATCCAAAGGGGCCTCTTCCTTTTCTCCAACTTCCCTCTCCCCGACACCATACTCTGGTGATTTAGGGATTACTGTTTCCATTTTATAGGCAAAGCAGTTAATGCTCAGCGAGGCCAAGTGACTTGCCTAGGGTTACCCAGTCAGTGGAAGCAGAAGCAGGTTCTCACTCAGTTCCGTTGAGCCCCAGAGCCTCAGCGGGCTCCACTGTCAGCACCACCTGCCGGGCAGGCCCCCATCCTCAGTTTATGCTCAAGAAGAAACAGTTGGCAAGCACCCTCTTCTCAACGGTCAACAGGGGAGGGCAGGCTCCTGTGTTTCTCCTGGTTGGTGCAAATGTTGCTTTTGAAAAGGTGGCTTTGGGGGAGGTTTTAGCAAGTGTATTAAACGATGGAAGGGGGCTTCAAAGAGATGCTCAGACACACACCATTGGGAGCTCTCCTCCCCCACACCGGAGTGTGCGAAGTCTCTGCTCCAGCCCTGCCCACGCTGCCCGTGGGCCTCAGCCCCATTGTATCTCCTGTCCTTTGATGTCGGATAAACCCAATTCATCTCTTTCATATCACTACAAAGCGGCCTCCTCATTGCTTTGTTTAGACAGTCTCTCTCCCAAATATTAAACATTTGGTCTTCCCAGGGCCCCCCAAGCTCTTAACCTCATCAAGGTTGTTGCAGAATCCACCTTTCCCCACACTGATTGGCAGATTCTGCTCTCCCCATCACCGGCCTTCCTGGGCAGATCTGGACATGTCACCCCCATGCAAGCTGCTCCGGGACACAGCACTTCCTTGGGGAGAGGGTCACTGCAGTACGGTTCTCAGTCCTGTGGGGACCCCTGGAGAAGCCTCAGGGAAATGGGGACGCTCCGGTCGGTCACGTGAGGGATCAGGGTGCCTGCCTTCCCCACGCAGGCACCTGGGGGAACTTTGCCCTTGGTGGCGGCCCAGCACCTAGAGCAGGGCCACCCTCCAGCTGGTGGGGGGAGCAGACACTCCAATTATCAGACCACAGACTACCCGGAGTGGCCTGTGTCTCTCCAGATACCACCCGCTTGGTACCTGGGGGTACCGCAGGCTCTCCTTCTCCTTCAAAAAGCCCACTCTAATCCTGGAGCACGCCACCTCCAGCCTTGCCGGCCCCGCCACCCTTTATTTAGGTAGGGAAGTGAGCTCCCATTGCTTCCTCCTCCACAGCTCTTTCTGTTCTCCCCTCTAAGCATCCCTTCTGGTCCCATGGCCCTACGCCACCCAATGTCACGGGCAAGACCTGTGCTAGGCTCCACTGTCCGCTGTCACCCTGTCCTGCTGTCTCTCTCCATGGTCCCCAGAGGGACTCTGCCAATTGGGGCTGCTCCCTGGATGGCCCTCCTGTCTCCTCATGGGTCTCATCGCTCGGGATGAGCAGAGAACACTCTCCGTCCCCTGCCAATGTGGGGCTCGGGGAAGGTTTCAGAAGGGACACTTGGGCAGAATCTTCTTTCCTCCTTCTTGCCCCCCCCCGGCCCCCTCCTCCCGCTCTTCCTCCTTTCCTTCCTTCCTGCCTTTCTCCTCTCTTTCAACTTGTCATGAAAAATGTCAAACATCTACAAAATAAAGAGCATAATGAACCCCCATGTATCTGTCACCCAGGTTTAACAATGATCGACTCACAGCCAGTCTTGTTTCATCTAAACCCTCTCACCACACCCCACCCCCGCTGCCTGTCCTATACCGAAGCTAATTCCCTCTGTAAATACTGTAGCATACGCATCTCTACAAGACAAGGACTTTCAGAAAAACAATCACACCTAAAAATATAAACAATTATTTTCTTAATGGCTACATCATTTTTTGATTTGCTGCTCCCTTGGTTTGCTTTCGTTAGGGGGGTTAGAAAGTGCCTACTGTGTGCCATGCACCTCTGAACTCCTCAATTCATTCTCAGAACCATCACACGAGCTAGTATGATTGTAAATTACCCCCATTTTACGGAAGAGGAAACTGAAGCTCCCAGGGGTGAAGTTTTGATTGGCCAAATCTCACAGCTAAGTGAGGTCCCGCCTTCCTCCCATTGCCCTCCCCACCACCCGTCAGTCCTGGCTGGAAAGTTCTAGCAAATGCTAGTAATAGCGTTAGGGAACCCTTGACCAAAACCGCCCGCCTTGGCCAGGCACGATGATAACCCGCTTACCTGAGTTGTCTCACCACAGGAGGTTCCCATAAGAAACGCAGCGCTGCCTCGGAAAACTAACCAGGAGAATTCAGGAGGGGCCCAAAGAAGGAGGAGGCGACGAACCTCCCAGAATCCTTCACGCTGGAATCCATCTTGGCTGAGAGATGCGTGCGCAACCAGGAAGGACCCTGAGTCACCAGGTAGGGGCCAAGCAAGATGACTGGCCAGGGAAAACTCGGAAACTAACCGCATCACCGTAAAACCCAAGGCTGCGAGCCCCGTGGCAGAGCAGTTCTCCTGGGTTCCCTTACCCTGCTGCTCTCCGCCTGGACGCCCCTTCCCAATAGTCTCTTGCTTTGTCACCACGTGTGTCTCCTCGGACAATTCATTTCCGAGTGTTAGACAACAGCCCACTCTTGTGCCCTGAAAGGGGTGCCCCCTCCTTCTCAGCTGCAGGAAGTGTTTCCTTTCACTATCTGTACTCGGGTCTCAGGGTGATTACCCCCTCCCCATCCAACCTTTCTCTCCCAGCCCAACGGAGCTGAATTCTCCCCTGCGGCAACCTCAGCCCCTGGAGGCTGAGCAAGCCTAGAGCAGGTACTTCAAAGCGTCGCGCTTAATCGCACCTTCCTGTGCATCGTTAGGCAGGGAGCAAACGAAGAAAATAAGGCACATTTTCATATGAGATCCTTGCAGGAAGACACCCCCTCCTCAGCAATGTTTGTGCTCTTGGGTTGGTTGGGAGTAGGCACTCAGGTGCTGGAATATGTTTACCTGCTTCTTCCTCGGTTTCCTGCTCCTCCCCCTCCCCCTCTGGAACAGAAGAATAGTTCCTTTGTGTTTTCTTTCCTTTCTTCCTGTGCCTAATTAGGGATTATGCTTGGGAATCAAGCTAATTAATCTCTGCCAGTCCGGGGTGAGATCAAGCTCCTTGCACTGTCAGGGTTGATCAATACCTCCCTGCTGAAAGAGTCTGAAAAACAACCCTGGTCCTTTCAGCACAGGCTTTACTGGGGGTGAGGCAGGATGACCTGGGGGTGGCCTGGAATGAGTGGGTGTGGTGGCTCAGCCCGACAGGATGGAGGTGTTAGGAGAGGCTCCTGGGGCTGGAGCTTGAGTGTGAGGTGGCCCCATAAGTAGGACTTCCCAATGCCCACAGCCCTGCAAGGCAGGGGCCAGAGCTTCATCACTGTGCTGCTTTGGAACATCATCCAGCTTCCCTGAGTTGCGAGGGTGGCCACTGGGAGTACTCGGAGGGAGAAAATCTATCACAGCTGATGGCTGGATGTGTTTCAGGACAAGGCGATCCCTCCAGCTTGCGGACCAGAGGCCCTGCCCCGGGGCCTGCGCCCAACACTGGGCTACCACCTCAGTTCAACAAGGACCAGCTCTCCAGGAGAAAACCCAGGCTTGTAGGAAGGGGCTGAAGAAGGCCAGAGAAATGGGAGAAAGCAACAAATCTCATAGGGCTGCAAGGGACTGAGGAAGAACTCACCCTGGAAGCAGGGGAAGAGTGGTCTGTTTAGCGCTTCTAAAAAACTCGTGCTGTCTCTGGGGGTTCTCACGGCCTAGGCAGGTTAGATCTTCAGAGATACACCGATGGTCCTCACCTCCAGAGGGGAAGACGCAGTTGTACGTCTTCCTAAGGTTATTAAGAAACCAAAGACAAATGTATTAAATGAAAGGGACTGGAATTGAAGGAACCCAAGGTGTTAAACCTTTGGAAGGTGTTTAAGGCCTTTCCATCATATGTGTGTGTGTGTATATATACATATATATATATATATATATATGTATGTATAAAAATATATTAAATGAGCTCAAATCCCACATTAAATAGTAATTTTATTTTGCTATAAAAATTTTAAATGATTTTTGTAATTGTTTTTAAAATTAATTTCATTTTTGCAGTTTTTTAATCTTTTGGCACAATATTTTTCAGGTTGCATTTTCACAGGCTTTAACAGGCTTGGAAGCTTTGGGCATTGTGCTTGCAGTTTCCAAGGATAAAATGGCCTGGAGAGCCTGAGAGACCACACAGCCAGGCACCCTGTCTAGGGGGGCACCCACCCTCAGGAGTGAGAAAGGAGAACCTGGCCGCATGCAGCAGTGCCCCACATCAGTTCTGGGAGATTAGCAGTCTAGGCCAAAGGGAACAGAAAAGCCCTTTAAGGATGTCTTCTGGAATAAATGATTAAAGAGGGAAAGAAAAAGAAGACAAGATATTTCTACTTACACGAACATGCCCCAAGTACAGGGCAGAGGTAAGAGCTCCGGGGGCTGGGGGCAGCATACGGAAACACCTCAAAACAATGAGGACATTGTGGCCTTCCAAAGCCAGGTTGCCACAAAGACCCTGTGGACCATCCACTGACCCAGAAGACAGGGACTATCACAGTGTCCTGTGAAGAACACCAGAATAACACAGCAACTTTAGGGACTCAGACCCAGATTATACCAGCCTACACAATGGCCCATGAAAATGGAGGAGGAATGGAATTGTCCTTCTTGATAACACATGTAGGTTTCCTTGACAGCACAATGCCAGGGGAGAAAGAATTGCAGTTTTTGAAATTCTGATGAGCCTGCTGAGGTCAGCTGTGGTCCCAGTGACTGCAGAAGACCCTTTGGTTTTGTTCTGCCAGTTCTGTAGGAAGTAGCAATGAGGTGCTGTGAAAGCCATGGAGGTGCACCTCTGAGATCTCCCTTCAAGGGATAACCAGTCAGGGGAGTGCAGTTAGCTCTCAGCCTCCAAGTGTAGAACTTTGGAGTTTTCAAACTGAGGCCTGTCTTCTCAGGTAACTCCCAGGTGACTGCCCACCACAGGGACACTGGCACCTTAGCACTTCTGTCCAACACAAGACTCCTCAATGGGCAATCTTCTTGGACCTCAGGACTTTGTCCAGAGCTACAGGCAGTCTGAGGTTCTCCTTACCTAATCCGCCTTCCTCTCCCCTTCTTTCACAGATGTCAGACCTGCATCATGGTCTGAAGCCCATCCCTAATTACTCCTGATTCCTTTCCCTTTTGTTTCCCACCCTCCAATAAATCCCCTGCACTTCTATCTTGGTATCTGCTTCCTGAGGACCCAAACTGACTTAGCTGCCAACCCATAAAGTGTGACTGGGCAAAGCCTACTGGCTCACTCTTTTAAAATGTGAAGGTTTAAAAAAAAGTCCTTATAAAACGTACCCAACTGGAGGGCACTGAATGTTTCATTGGCTTGCCCCCAAAGAATGTAGACTCCTGCAAAGATGGGTTGACATCTTCTTGGGGTTGTTTTTACCACCATTTACCTCTCTCACAGGATGGCTGAAGAAGAATCTTCCTGGGAGCTGGTTAAAAGGAAAGCTACTATTTATTTAAAAAATATTTATCATTTATTGAGTACTTATGTGACAGGAACCAAGGTAAGAGCTTTCCATACATTGTTTCATTCAATACTTACACAATTCTAATATGTATCTCCATTTTTCAGATAAGGAAATGGAGCTAACTAGATGTTGAGCCTGGACTGAATCGAGGACTGTTTGATGCCAAAGCTAATACTCTTTAACCTTTGACACACACACACATGCATGCACACATGCATGCACACATGACGTGATGTACATTTAAATTTTGAGTTTCCATGGAAGAAAAAATATATGAACTAGAGAAAAACAAAAGAAAAAAATGTAGTAGAGGAGAGAAAAAAGTGAAGCCACTAAATAGAATTGGCCTAAAAATCTATAAAGACAAAGGACAAAAAGTAAAGGCAAGAAGATTTTGTAGGACAAGTTTTAAGTGTCTTGATCTGTTTACTAGTTATGTGCTTTTGGAGACATACAACCTCTCTGGGCCTCAGTTTTTATAAATCTATTAATGAGGTGGTTGACAAGATGGTCTCCAGATTTAACTCTAATATTCTATATTTTATTCTTAGATAGAGCTTTTTATTTATCAATTTGTATAAAGAAAAATCAAACTAAAGTGTTTGTTTTCATCAACTCCTACAAGTAAAATGATCTGTTGGGCCTCCAATGTGAACAGTGGATTTCATAATTCACCAAGAGAAGCAATGTGCCAGGATCCCACGAGGGTGTGATGATGATCTCGGGTGTCTCACATATAGGCCCTACGAAAGTTTGTCCAAAAAAGTTCATCCACTGTTTGTTTTAGGCTCTTGCTTGGCTGAAGTCCTTGTGGATAATCACTATGCATATTTTTGGCAGGGGGGTGGAGTGGGGCTGTATGTGAAAACTGGGATAAGAGCAGAACTTTTAATCTGAGAACAGTAAATAATACCATCTCCTAATTATGAGATAGGCTTTTTGTGAGAAAAGGGACATAAAACACGTGAAAGTGCTTCAAAGAATGTTAATTTGAAAAGCTTCATTTGAGTCCTTTTCCATCTTCGTTTTTCTCTAGATCTACAAATAAGCAGATTTTAACTACTAATCACCATTGGTAAACCTTCAGGAAAAGGCTAAAAGGCCACTATCAGTAGAGAGGGCAAGAGGAGAAACATATAACCCAGAGAAGCTATAGACTAGATTAGCAGCTTAGTTCTACAAGTCTGATTCTGTCCTGATGGGTTTCCCAGATAAGGTCACAGACAATGCACATAAGAAAAGCAGCGTGGTCCTTAAACATTTTTGCCACACACACAAAAAAGGAACTATGTAAGGTGATGTGTTAACTAACCTTGCTGTGGTAATCATTTTGCAATATATACATATATCAAATCATGACGTTCTACATCTTAAACATACACAATATTATATGTCAACTATATCTCAAGAAAGCTGGGAGAAAAGAAAGAAAAGCAGTGTGAGCATTCCTGGGAGCAATGAGATGGAGGGAAAAAAAACCAAAATGCATTACTGTTTGAGAGAGGAATGTAAAAAACTCACTAGAGTTTACTATGTTAAAAAAAAAGATGGCACATTTATTGCTACATAAATGTTATATACATATTGTGTTTTCTGTTACAGTGACAGAAAAATTTTGAACTTCTTGCTGCTGGTTCAAAAGGTTTATCAATAATACCTTGAATTTGACACAGGATACAAATCTGCAATAAACCAACAATGGAAACTGGAGAACAAGATGAGAAGCAATTCATCTCGGACAATTAGCTCTTACAATACTCCATAGGTACTACACGGTATGCTAGAATTCTACTATGGTCTTAAAATGCTATTGTAAATTTCTGATATTAATGAACAGGTTATGGTAAATAACCCTACATTTTTACTACCTAATATAATAAAATAAAGTAAGAAACTTTTTACTGAAAACTTTTCGATTTCAAAAATCTAGAAAGAGTAATATTTAGAATTCAAGAAATTTTCTTACAAGATTATTGTATAAAAGACTAGCTACAGTGAAAAATAAGCCAAATGTTTTTTTCTTTCTATTTTATGAAGGAAAGCCTCTGGGCATACTGCAAAGTCTAATATAGCGAAAAAGACAACAAGCTCCGAAGAAAAAAGGCCAGGCAGTGGCATATGTTCACTCACACATCATAAGCAACAACTTCTGTTTTAGCTGATTAACACTGAAATGAAGAACAAGGCCACAGAGAGAGTCTGATGTAATTGGAGAATATAGGCAAATTAAAGTTACCAAAAAGCCCACTACGTTCACGAAAGACTGATTTGTTAGGAATCATCCTGATTGGAGAATCTGAAGTTCTGTCTTAATTGTTTTTGTTCTTTCAAATTAACAGAAATCTTTAAGTTACATAGTGATTTGGGTCCTTTCTTCTGTGTGCTGACTGCCCTTGTTGATATTGGCTATAAGGAATTATGAAGCCAAGACAACCTTGTTTAGCATGTTTTTCTCTCCCAGGGTTGTTGTGGTGGAAGACAGGTTTCATGGAAGTTCAAAGTGAATATTATGTCTTAAAAAAAAACTCTTAAGGATTAGAGACAGAGGGGTGCCTTAATGCACAGTATTAAGATGGACTGACAAGGACTGGTTTAATGCTAATCTGGCTCATCTTCTTGGGACAGGGCAGATGGTTTGCAGTTGATTACATCACCCACTGAATTCCTCCCCACTAACCAGCCATCCAAATGACAGAGAAATAAAGGCTAGAATAAGGACACATGGGTGACCATTGCTCTTGTATTCCATTCGGTAATTAGCCTCAGAGTGGTGTGTTCATTTATCACACTACCTGCCTTGGTGACTACTGGGTTGTTATGTTCAACATAATCACAGCCTGAAAATCTTCTTTGTATTTTAAATCCATTTTGTGCTTACTTACAGCTAACACTTTATAAGTACTATATGTAGTACTTACTGCTTGGAAAACAAAGCAATTTCTAAAAAGTAAATTCTTCCCTTGTAATTTACACTTCTTTCTATTACAAGCTTTACTATGAAACCTAGAAGCTTGAAAAGTCTTGTTATTATTAGAAATAAAGCAATATTTATTTGGGGGAAAATATAGGGGACAAAATTTCCCCTTTTAAAATCTTAGCTAGGCTATGGTCACAGATGGTCTCTGCTTATCTCTGTAAGGTAAATATGCAAAGCACATAGGGCTACGTGGAGGATTCTGGACTGTGACCATAGCTATTCAG
Organism: Eubalaena glacialis; assembly: GCF_028564815.1. NCBI lineage: Eukaryota > Metazoa > Chordata > Mammalia > Artiodactyla > Balaenidae > Eubalaena > Eubalaena glacialis. The sequence goes on from NC_083717.1 coordinate 78,266,770, forward strand.
ATTCAGAGACCAAATACAATACCCACAAAGAAAAAATAAAAATGAATGAAAAAATGAGCGCGAGAGAAATGCTATACCGAGTAATATTTTCCTATTTCTTGGAAAACACTATTCATATGGCAAAAGGATAGGAGAGGGCAACAAAAGACTTTTCCCTTCCTTTTTAAGACACTAATAGGTATGCCGGGAATGCTAAGGGCCAATGGTTGTCACTGCTTTGTTCTCTGCACGTGAACAGCTTTAACTAATGCTGGCATCAGCTGAGTGGAGATCAGCTTTCCACATTAACTTTTTCCCTTTATATGTAGACCTTACAGTTCCATAACAATAAATAAAATTTGTAGTTACAATGCATTTGTCAATTCAGTTTAGGCACAAGGCAACTTCCACGGTGAGTGGAGAGATCGAGACAGTCTCTGATTGTGCAGAAGCGACACACTGCTTGCAACAAAATGATACGTTGCGAACATCTCATGGGCTGATGTTCTGTCTGATGAGCTTCCTATCTTCACTTCTGATGGAAGTGTTGAACAGCTGCTTTGATCGTAGGATTACATTTGCATTTCTTGCTTCAAGTGTTTTGTTTTTTCTTCTCCCTCCTATCAGGTTTGTGTCTTCAGATAATCTGAGTTGTCCAAGTCCTTATGAGGAGAGGTCACCTTCTATCTAGCCTACTGATAACTCTGGAACTGTGGCAGGGAGAGCCAAGGGAGAGAACAGAACCAATTAGGACATCACGGTTAAAAATAAACACCTCCCCAGAAACAAAACAAAACAAAAAACAAGTTGGTATTCCTCATTTATACCCAGGTTTACACTAAATTAGCAGTCGGCTACATGACTTATAAATGAGGTTTTTTCTTTTAAGGTGTAACTGGTTTTACTTCATGTATGTGGTAAGATTTTTTTTTTTTTTTTTTTTTTTTACTACCCAAACTACCCAATTACTTCGGTTAAAATAACTAGATAGGTTTTTATTTTCCTGACCCTATTTTGAGTGATGCAAAGCCCAGATACACTTAATTGATTTGAGGTGATTGTCCAAGACTACTACTTTTCACTGGTCAGTATAACTCTGAGATCATATGTTTCTTTTCATTCATAAAAGGAGAGTTGAAATACTACTCTCAGTCTTGATAAAACCCCTTGAGGGACTTGACTTCTGTTGCTTGGCTGACTGAGACCTTTCTCTGTCCCTTCTTGTCAATGTTTGTGTTCCAAAGCAAAGAAGCAAACAAATCAAAGAGGACTTCACTGAGAACTTCTAATACAAGGACTGTTTTGGATTTTGCTGTTTTTGGAGAAAAGTAAAGGTATATGAATTGTGCAAAGCAGGAATCATTTATTTGACCCTTACAACCCCATTACTTTTGTCACCTTAAAAAGGTAACATATAATAAGTTTTCAATAAATAAATATGTAAGATTTAATGCCTAACTTAGAGGTATAAGGCACATGGGAATTTAGGGGAGGCAGAGACCTTTTAGGTAGAAGGGACAAAGCCTTATACCTTACCCCCTGTGGTAAGATTTTTAAAGGAGATCATGTAATTATAGAATCACAAGATAGAGGATTATATAACAGCTGTGGTAATTATGCAAACCTTAATTTTGGCAACATTCAGGTTGGCAATACCTGAGCTCTGAGGTTCTACTCATCCAGTTCTCAGTGGAGAGACGTTAAAGCATATATTTATTGCTACATCCAGTCCGCTGTACTGTGTTAACTGTTTACATCTATCTCCTCTAAACTGAAAGTTTCTGAGGGCGGGGACCATTTTGAATTCATTTTCACATTGGTTTCAGTTATTGGTCCATGGTAGGTCCTCAGTAAGTGTTTGTTCAATGAATTTATTAAGAAAATTTACTCTATTAGTACAAATTTTATGTTTATATTCTTAATATACATAGTAGTAGCTCTGAAATTTCCCATTTCAGCCATTTTGGATGGAAATAGCTTTAGGAAGAATCATACTTTTCACCTCCTTATTAAACAAGGGCCACAGTATGTTTTTTTTTTTTTTTTTTTTTTTAAACATCTTTATTGAAGTATAATTGCTTTACAATGGTGTGCTAGCTTCTGCTTTACAACAAAGTGACACAGTATGGTTTTATATTAGAGTGATGCATTCTGTGGTCATTTATCAGCCATTCTGATTCTAGCAGTCGTTTTCCTGCTGCTCAGTCTCTTGCTGGTTTTAATCTGCTGCTATCCAGTTCTATAAAGAATTGAAGGTTATCAGATGAAACCAGATAACCACCTTTATGAAATTAGCAATCTTTAAGACTTATTTTAATATAATAAACACTAGCCTTTGAAATCTTATGGAACAAAGTGCATTTACTACATTTCTTATATAACCTTGAAACCTCTCCCCACTCCCTTTTAAAAAAGAATTCTTTTTGATAGGTGAGAATGCTCAAGGTTTAATTTTAACCTAAAGCGGGGGAATTTCCTCATAACAGAGATAAGGATAGAGCTATGAAAGAGTAGGAGATACAGAAGCAATGAAAGAACAGGAAGTAAACGGTAGGGGAGAAGAGAGATGTGAGGTAGGGAGAGAAGTTGACGGAGAAAGAGCTAGAGAGAGACTGGGAAGAGAATAACAGGAAATGGGTACAACAAACTAGAGAGACAAAAAAAGAAGACCCAGGCTCTGAGGTAAACGTGACAGCTGAACGTGAAGTGCTCTTCTCACAGCCTGGTGGTTAGCTGGTACCCGACCACAGGAAGGTACCTCTACATAATCTGCCAACTTAGAAAGTCACTTTTGCACCAAGAAACACTTGCCTGTATTTATTTTAAAGACTTCAAAATTTATTTTTGAATAAAAATATTTTTTCATGATATTCTATAGTTTCCACAGAACATGAAGCAATGGCATGGGTTTTAGAGGATCTGTAATTTAACTAGCTCTTGCCTAAATAAAGCCCCTTTGACATGCACAGTCTGTTATAGCTGTTTTTTTGTTTTTTGTTTTGGTGGGAGAGATGACAGGGTTTCTTTCCAGTGTGCTAATGTTAGAATTATAGCTGACACCTAAATAATTACATCAATACTTCCTCCTCTGTCCCCAAATGAAATCTTCCGTTTTGGTCTAGTTTGATCCTAAGAAGGATATATGAAGAGGTGGTAGGAAATCAATTTCTTCAGGAAAAGGTGAGTTATTGACTAATCTTTGTAGTTTACAAAATATTCTATCAAATTCCAAACTTTCAGCTCAAAATGAGATAGCCACAAAGCTGACAAAATGAAATTGCACTCAGTATTTTTTTCCTGCTCCAAACCTCCCATCCATTTACTTTTACTTACTGCTTTTACTCTGCTGATGAAACTAGGAAAAGAACTATACACTGCTGAAGGCAGATTATAAAAATGAAGTTACCAGTTCTATTCCTAATCCATGCTGCTAGCTATATTTTGCTACTGACCCAAATATTTAATTATGGTCTGTATTAATTTCTGTCACCCAAATATTAACTTTACAACTTACAGATAATATGAATGTACATAGTTAAGAAAAAGATGGTTCACATTATCTAATTACTTGGGCAACAACCTCCTACTACTGTTGTCACTTTGTTTAAAAAAAGAAAAATCACAAAGAAGCAAACTGTTTAGTTCATGAAGAGGAAGATAAAAAGAACAGTCTTTCAACAAGTAAAATTCCCAAGAGAAGGACGTTCCGATTCTATCATATACAACACCTCTACATTCTTTAATAGATTCCACAAGGTGTAACTAATATTCTTACAGGGGAAGGAACATGCGTATTACACACTTCCATTAATGATCCAAATGGAAGCAAGCAATAACTGTTCTGTGCATGAAGGTTTCATGATAGAGAAGAGGTAGATGGTTAACAGAAAACTGCCTGATGATGCCATCAAGTACTTCTGAGTAGAGGAGTGAGGACCATGAGTGGTAGCAAAAGTATTTTTTGATAGATGAGTCATTGCACTGTTTTCTTCTTGGATCAGAATAATATTCATGTGAGGGAGTATACATGATGATCCAGAACATGAGAGCCCAAAGTTCTTCATGAATCAAAGGATAGTATCACATTTTGAAGAGAACAGTAATTTGGTATAAAATGACATGGGCTCTCTAACTATATAACAGAAAGGTAAGCTGTTGGATTCCAAATTACACGTGACCTTTACCATGACCAGTGCTACCAGAGAATTCTGTTCAAAGGTTCTAACTCAGTTTAAGATGAATCAGGGGACTTCCCTGTACTTTCTTTTCATACCCATACTTACCTGGCTGATGTTTACATATGACCCATAGGGTTGGTAGTTTCACTAAGCCCAGGATGGGTTCCTGGCAGTGTGGTTGGTGGCTCTGCCGATACGGCAGAAACTTTTTCTTCTTCCCTTCTCTTAAGGCAGGCTGCTTTGGGGTTAAGGTTCCTCTCTGAAATAGGGAAAAATAATTTTATCATTAGAGACAGAAGTTATGAATCATGGACTCCTGGGTCTTAAACTGAACAAATGGCTGTTATTTTTTCTGTCTGTGGGGATTACCAATCTCTGTGTAACTCCATTTCCATAATGAATAACCTCAGAGGCAACAATGATATGCTTACATAAAACCTCAGCATTAACTGAGCCTTAAAACTTATACTTCTTTCTGACCATTTTGTGTTTTCTTCTTATGATTTAGTTTTCCAGGGTTTGACTTGATCTACATCAATATCTTAAATATCTATATCAATATCTTTTACTGCTTCATCCAAACACTGTGGCAAATGCTGTTATTAGTCTACCGAATCTCCTCAGTGTCCTGTGAAGATATGATAAATTGAACTGTTATGAATGCTGACATTCTCTATGTGCTGGAGAGGGACATCTGTGCTTTATCTAGAATTCTACCAGTTCAGAAAATGATAAACTAAGACACACCCTCAGCCATTCCTCTATAGGAAATGTGCCAACCCCTCCAGGACGAGAGGTAGCCTGAGTATATCCTGCTTTTCTCCTTTGATTTATATGCAGAACGAGATGATTGAAATGTTCTTTCTACAGATGGGGGTGTGATTGAGAGGGTTATAAAAACCTTTACTGCTTTGTATATGAGACAGCAGAGAAGACTGAATGGAACTTCTGATGTGGGCATTCTCAAAGGAGCTTAAAGTGTGGGATATTACCATATGAAATAAAGATAAAGAAAATCCACTGAACTTAAAACCCACTGAATGAAAATCTACTTAGGAAATATAGTTCCTGTTATAACTTCTTTAAATGAGTTTTAAGTACAAGATATCTAACCCATGACAGTTCCTGGTGTAGTTTTTTGTTTCAGTTTATAACATACAGTATCAGTTAAAAGTTGTTACACTTATTTTTATAAACTGATTAAAAATGTGTTAATGAATATAATATAAAAAGACCACTTAAACTTAGTCTGTAATGAAAACAATATTTTGTATAAGTTGTATTTTTTTTACATGTTAGATTTTCTTGAAATGATGGCCCAAGCTGAATGCAACATAGCAGAGCTTTTTTTTTTTTTTTTTTAATGTATTTCCCTTTTCAGGGAAAGTAAAAACATATTTGAATGTGCATATTTCAAAACACATTTATAGTTCACTTCTGAGTTTAAAAAAAGTAGACAAAAGACTTTATTATGGTAAATTTACTGACTCTATTTTTTACTCATACATGATAACATTTCATCATCGAAGTCCCTGCATTTAGGAAAAGACATGAAGCCTATACAACTCTGAGGAGGCAATGAAGAAAGGAAGGTACACTCTTACTTAATTTATCAGGATAACTAGTAGTAGAAATCGGCATGTCCATCATTATGTAAAAATATTAGGAGCTGCTTTCACTTTTTAATTTTAATTTTTAATTTTTTTTTTGCCACACCACGTGTGGCATGTGGGATCTTAGTTCTCCAACCAGGGATCAAACCTGTGCCCCCTGCGCTGGAAGTGCAGAGTCTTAACCACTGGACCACCAGGGAAGTCCCAGGAGCTGCTTTCTTAACAAGGAATTGCGTACCTCTGACAAATAAGAGAGGTCTGTCTTTCATTAGGTGTCATATCTCCTTTACTGTGTAGGCAATAGTCTCAAACAATGACCAGAGAGACTGAAAAGGGGGCACAAATTAACATGTGAAATCCAACGAGGAGAAAGATTTCAACGTTTTCTAATTGAAACATTCTCACATTTCTCTTACAATGGAACATTGCTCTTAGCTTACTAAGACTCTAGGAGGCATGATCAGAATAGCTGGAAAGGACCAGAACCAAAAACTCAAGTTAGGCAAGATTTTGTAGACTCCTACAATGAGTCAGACAACACTCAGGGCTGGAAGAACCAAGAGAATACTACAGTAAGCTCTATGAAATGTGAAGTAAGTGAGCTTTGATCCAAAAAAGCAAAAGCAAAAGCTAGTGCTGTTGCTTCATACTTCCTGGTCTGTGTGAGCAGGCCATGGCAAACATGTTAAGTAGCCAGGAAGGCTTGATACAGAGGTAAGAAGAAGTCAGACATTATGTGCGGAGCATAAGAAGCAACTGTCTTTCTTACATTTCTATTAAGGGTTTATTACCCTCTGGTATGTGGCTGAGGACTTGCCTCTCTATAATATCATCTTCTTAACATGTTTATAGCACAATATTTGGCTAATGCAACAGTCACTTCTTCAATATTATGATTAGGTAAATATTTGTTATTATATCTATGTGGACATACTTGCAAGTCAAGAATTTTATAGTTTCCTTGTTCATATGACTGTTTTTCCTGTAGTTAATAGTTGCTTTGCTTTTCATTTGTTAGTGACGCTTATTTCCCCCCCCGAAACGCTCTAATAGATCTAACAAATGCCTCTCAATATTTCTTCCTAAAATCTCAAACATATCATATTATCTATTAATTCCATCTTCTTTCCCTGTAAACCTTTCTTCCACAGCTAATAGTCTTCTATTTTCAATGTAAACTGGTTCTTTTCTAGGCCTAGTAGTTCTTGTTATGGGATTTTCTTTTGCTGCTCCCATGCGTTAGATCCTTTCTTTCCCAAATCCTATGCCTTTGTCTTTGTTGATTATGTCCTCATTTGGCCTAAGCATATGTTCCAGATGCTTCCTCAGAAAGTGTACATGGGAGGTAAAATTTTAAAGTCTTTGCATATCTGAACTATCTTTATCCTGTCTTTACATTTTAATTAATAGTTTGGCTAGATATTGAATACGAGGTTGAAAGTGATTTTTCCTCAGAATTTTGAAGGTATTGTTCCACTGTCTCCTGGAATCCAGCACTACTTCTTCAGAACTCTGATGACATTTTGAATCTTGTTCCTTTGTCTCTGAGCTATTTAAATTTTGTCTCTAAAAGCTTTAGGATATTCTTTTTAACCTGGGTGCTCTGAAATTTCATGATGATACACTTCAACTTGAAGTAATTATTAAAATCATTATTATTTTGTTAAAATTTATTTATTTTTTGGCTGCATTGGGTCTTCATTGCTGTGCACGGGCTTTCTCTAGTTGCATTGAGCGGCAGCTACTCTATGTTGCGGTGAGCTGGCTTCCCATTGCAGTGGCTTCTCTTGTTGTGGAGCACAGGCTCTAGGCGTGTGGGCTTCAGTAGTTGTGGCACGTGGGCTCAGTAGTTGTGGCTCGTGGGCTCTAGAGTGCAGGCTCAGTAGTTGTGGCACACGGGCTTAGTTGCTCTGCGGCATGTGGGATCTTCCCGGACCAGGGCTCGAACCCGTGTCCCCTGCATTGGCAGGCGGATTCTTAACCACTGCACCACCAGGGAAGTCCTAAAATCATTATTCTTAACACAAGATTAGAGTTTACCAATCTTGAGACATGTACTCTTTAGTACTGGTAAATTTCCTGTATTATTGCCATTATAATCCCCTTTGCTCTCTTCTGCTCTTACTCTACTAATCCTATTGGTCAGATGTTGGACTTCTACATTGATCCCCCCTAATTTTATTAGTTCTTCTCTCCTATTTTTCATCTCTTTCTAGGAGATTTTTCTCAGCTTTACCAGCTAACTTCTCTACTATATTTTTTCTGCTCTCGTATCATCTGAATTTCTTTTTCATGGCTTCTTTCTCTTTTATGCATACATTTTCTCTTATTAGAAGATATTAATTTTAGTTTTTTTAAAAAAAAGTTTCCCAATGCTTTTTGCATGTCTCTGTTTTCTTCTTTCTTTTTTGTTTGGTTTGATCTCAATTTCTCTTTTTCATGGTGGTTTTTCTTAAATCTTTGGCTGTCCTTTAATATTAGAAGTAAGACATCAACTGGTGGGCTTTATTACTCTATGGTAATCCAAAAGTGAGAAATTATTACTCAGGAATTCCTAAATCTGGAGGTCTTTTCTCTAGAGTATTTTAATTTCTTTAGAAAAGAATTATCCCATTTCCTTGAGGATAGAATTAATATACTTTGTTGCCAGCATTAGGAAAGCAAAGCAGGACACAGGGCTGCAGGTCTCACTGTTCAGCTTCATACTTCACTCATTCTCTGCTCCTCTTGGTGTTTCAGATTTGCAGCCTTTCAGATTTCACTTTTTGCTAAAGATAATCCTCCTGGCTTCTATGGTGGAAGGGAAAAGAGGGCAGAAGCAATATGAAGTACAGAGGAGACTTAGGGATCCAACTTTCCATAGCAAACCTCCAATGAATCTTTCTGTTTTCAGGTCTGATGCCTGACTTCTGCTTTTTCCAATAATTAGTACCTCCAAAGTCCAGAGGCTTTCAGGGGATAAGGACCCTGTAAGGCAAAATGTTCTGCTTCTTGCTGGTATTCCTCTCTGTTCCATTTAATTTCTTCTAAGTCAGTCAGTTACCACTTCTCGATCTACTTTTGCTCTCTTGTTTGTTATTATCTTCTCTCCCCTCTATCCTTGTGGGTTAATGCCATTTTTATTCATTTCAGTGGAGATTTAGGAAGGAGTGGTGTATTATCAGTGAATATGCTAAGACTACTACGTTTGACCATCTCATTGCAACTGAATTAAATGTACTGAGGGTAGGGTCTGGAAATTTGTTTGGGAAAAGGAAAAGCCTCAGGTGATTCTGAGACCAGCCAGATTTGAGAACCGCTGTCCTAGCTTATTCATCTTCGAACTAACTAAGAGACCAGTAAACTAAAATCCTAATAGTTCTACTGTCCCTAAATTATCACCAGAAGGGAAATGAGTTTATCAAACTGACCTGTGAAAGAGTTTGAGGAGGAAGTGTTTGACCACTAATTTAATGTTTAGTAAAGCTGAGAGGACAAACTTGAAGATAATATGTGAAATCTGCTGAGGATTAGTAAAACTGTAATGGTAAAATTATAGTCACGATAATAGAAAGGCTTAAATTGGCAATGACAGAGGCCATATGGGATTTGATATGTGGAGCACCAAGGCACAAAAATGCTCTGGCAAAATCTGAGGCTTGGAAGGGAAGCCACTTCTTGCTTTTCTCAAAGGATGCACTGCTAGACCCAGGTCTGGTTGCCCTCCTAGTATATCCACTTGTCTAGGGATGACAGGTTGTGGACAGCTAGACATGGTCTTGGAACACTACCCCAAACCAAAGGGGGTGGCCAGAGAGCCCAGAGGATGTCCAAAGTAGGTCATGTAAACAAAATGTATGTCTTTATAGAAATTGTTGGGCCCAGGGGCTGCTGCGTAGGGCCCCTGCAGGGATGAAGAGGCTTTCAAAGGTGAACAGGTTACCAAAATAACTGCTGGAGACAAAGTGCAGGGAAGGAGAGCGGTTATACCAAACTCTGAAGGTGCTGCTATAGACAAGGCACAGGTATTATGGGCTACACGAAGGGTTCGAAACTCTGTTAGATAGCCAGCCTTTCAAGGAGTCTTACATGGATCCCACGGCTTTTACATGAAGCTGTAAAATAAAGGCTCTGGGCTTTGAAGCCCAGAGTTTGAGGGTGGGAAGAAGGCAGGCTTTTATGAATATTAAAGCAGTCCCTGATGAAGTTACAGTTCAGTGTATCTAAGTTTTGTTCATTCTAATCAGTCAATGGCTCCTTATATACAGCTTTCCAGAATAGTGTGAAAAAGTCAGTACCCATAACAATGACCAGAAAGTTAGTAGGCAGCTGGATAAGCCTAGATGTTAGATCCTCTTTCAGACTCAGCTTTTCTATTCTAGGTGCTTGCATGGGATCATGACAAGGTGAAATCTTACAAATGAATGAATAAGATCCACCCAGGCATGATGGAGTTTATAATTTTTTTCAAACAGAGGTATTTCTCATTTTTGATGGCTTGGATCTGAGAGTAGGTACCTCTGATTTAAAAAAGATTTTTAAGAACACAAATGACTTTATTCTAGCTCTAATGAACCGTGGGAAGGAAAGGTGCTGTGCAAGAATAAGTTCTGGCACCACTGTTGTCCCGACAGTAAAACTTTCACAGTGCTGATGGAGGCAACAGTCTTGACAACAAAAGGCTGGGTAGCGTCAGGGTAGAAAATATATTGGGCTGCTGAGGAGGAGGATGAATATACTTGGACCACTGAATGTCAGACATAATTGAACAAAAACATTTGGTAAAGTGACAGGAGATAGTAAAAGCTCAAGGGACAAATGCTCCTGCCACAGATGAGAGGCAGCTATCAGACTGTCTTTATGAATATCACAAGGGAGTCTATAACTTCTTTTTTAAAAAATATATTTTATTATTATTAAAAAAATTTTTTTGGCCACGCCACACGGCATGCAGGATTTTAGTTCCCTGACCAGGGATCGAACCTGTGCCCCCTGCAGTGGAAGTGCCGAGTCTTAACCACTGGACTGCCAGGGAAGTCCCAAGTCTATAACTTCTTGATCAGGTTTCATTAACATGTATGCCTTACAGGTACTTCAAGGGCCTTAAGACAACAGGAGCAGTATCTGGTTTTAGTGGTAAGTGTTTTATCTATTCATCATTCTTATTCATTAAAAACACTGGAGGGAAAGGAATAGATGAATTAATTACTAGTGTTATGTTTTTCTGAAAACGTGTTCAAGTTCTCTAACTCTGGTTTCCTTAGAAAGAGTATTCTTTCTATGATCAGTGCTGAGGGACCTTGTCGTAGTTGTCAAGCATCTGCCCACTCCTACTCTTTTTTCTTTTCCAACTTTCTTTAAATAAAATATTATATAAATACCCAATAAATAAGGAAGACAAAGTTGCTCTCAATGACGGGAGGTTAGAGATGGAGTCTGGAATCAAAGGCCACATCTATAAATTCTTTGCACAAAGGCTTAGGATGAGGCATTCGTAACTTTGAATAAGAAGATATATAAGTATATTCAAAAAAGCAAGCTTGATGATAGAACCTCTCAAGGGATGGAAGCTTGTATTAATTGATAACCCAGGGTCTAGAACATAGCTGACTGTGACAGAGGAGGTGTACAATAAACACTTTGTTCAAAAAATGAAGTTTCAAAGCTTCTTCAAGGTTCCATCAAGGGAGTTCCCTGGCGGCCTAGTGGTTAGGGTTCCGGACTGTCACTGCCATGGCCCAGGTTCAATCGCTGGTTGGGGAACTGAGATCTCACAACCTGCACTGTGTGGCCAAAAAAAAAAAAAAGATTCCATCACAATAAAACAGTTGGGAGAGCTGTCTGAGTCAGCAGTGGATAAGTCTGTATGAACCACACTTTTGTCCTTAGGGACACACAGGCATGCCAGTGCATATTCACCCAAGAACCTCATGGCATTCCTGATCAGGAATCAACGAAGAAAACTCTGACACCTTATTGACATGGGTATAAAGGACATCCATAGCGGGCAAAGCAAGTAGGGGCCATGACCAGGCATCCCATTAACCATCAGGGCCTCACAGATGCCCTGGGTAAAGCAGGCAAGAAACTGACTACAGAGAAGTAGGGAAGACAGGAAGGAGCAGGTTGGAGGACAGGTGTAGGCAGGTAAATTCAAGAGCGTGGGAGACCAGAGTCAACAAGAGGCACAAAGCACTAATGCTGAGTAGGAGGCTGGCTGTTCACTGCATTGTTTCATAGGGTTACTCCCTACTGGTTTCTGGGAAGCACTGAGCCTACAGATATTGACCTATATAATGAGACAGAGGTGAGAGAATTATAGAGAAAACCTGATACGGATGATGCGGTGGCAGAAGTACTAGGAGCACCTACAAACAACCTGCCCAAGCAGAAAAGCGAGTGGACACAGAAATGTCTACTCACTGGAAGCAGAACAGTTACATATCTCTGCTGAACCTACTTACCTCTGACTTGCTGTTCTAGACTAAGGATGACTGCCACGGCCTGATGAAGAATAAGGAGTTTTGTCTGGGGTTTTTCACTCTTTAAATGAAGCTGACACATTCGACCAAGCTCTTTGAATGCCTCATTAATATCCCGCACACGCAAGCGTTCTCTGGCATTGTTAGCCATCCGCCTTTCCTTCTCCCTTTCTATCTTCTGTTCTGGGTTCAAATCCTCATCTTCATTAGTACTGCTGGAAGGCAAAGTAACAACAATGTCTATTAGGTTCGCTGTAAAGTAAGATATGCTTATTGTACAAAATTAAAGATTATAAAAATAAAAATGACCTATAAATTTTACCAAATGGTAGTAATAGCTACACTTAACATTATTGTATATTTCTTTCCAGTCCTTCCTCAATGCAAATATATAGTTATATAGTTGAAATTATACCACATACATTTAAAAAAAAATAAATTTATTTATTTTTGGCTGCGTTGGGTCTTCGTTGCTGCGCGCAGGCTTTCTCTAGTTGCGGCGAGTGGGGGCTACTCTTCGTTGCGGTGCGCGGGCTTCTCATTGCAGTGGCTTCTCTTGTTGTGGAGCACAGGCTCTAGGTGTATGGGCTTCAGTAGTTGTGGCACACGGGCTCAGTAGTTGTGGCTCGTGGGCTCTAGAGCGCAGGCTCAGTAGTTGTGGCCCACGGGCTCAGCTGCTCTGCTGCATGTGGGATCTTCCCGGACCAGGGCTCGAACCCATGTCCCCTGCATTGGCAGGCGGATTCTTAACCACTGTGCCACCAGGGAAGTCCCCCACATACATTTCTAAATGCATTTTCATTGCACATTACAGCATAAAGAGACTTCTCCACACTACTAGTGAAACTCTTCATAAACATAATTTGAATGACCACATATTATAGCACCCTGCTTTTCCAAATGTGATTAGCAGCATCAGCATTACTGCTTAAAAACTTTACTTTTTACATTACTGTAAAAACAGTGTTACATTACCGTTAGAAACAGAATCTCAGGTTCCGCTACAAACCTACTGAATCAGAAGCTGCATTTTAACAAGATTCATATGTACATTAAGGTTTGACAAACACTGTACTATTATAGTAATGTATTACAGTTTGCTAATGTTCTTAAATATATTCTGGCAGTCCCCTGGTGAGGAGGAGGAAGAAAAGCTTAAGATATGGAATGAGAGAAGTATCTCAGAAAATGACTACACTTTTTGTTCTGGAAGAAATATCATCATCAGTGGTGATGATTTTAAAACATGGGTGAACTGGAACAATTTTTTTGAAGGACAAATTGGCAAAATGAATCCAAAGCTTTAAATTGTTCATTATCTCTCTCTTTTTTTAAAATAAATTTATTTATTTATTTATTTATTTTTGGCTGTGTTGGGTCTTCGTTTCTGTGCGAGGGCTTTCTCTAGTTGTGGCGAGCGGGGGCCACTCTTCATCGCGGTGCGTGGGCCTCTCACTATCGCGGCCTCTCTTGTTGCTGAGCACAGGCTCCGGACGCGCAGGCTCAGTAGTTGTGGCTCACGGGCCCAGTTGCTCTGTGGCATGTGGGATCTTCCCAGACCAGGGCTCGAACCCGTGTCCCCCGCATTGGCAGGCGGATTCTCAACCACTGCACCACCAGGGAAGCCCTGTTCATTATCTCTTGATCAGCAATTCCAACTTTAGAAATTCATCCAAAGGATATAATTAGAGATGTTCACAGAAATTTAGGTAAAGAAGTTGATCACAGAATTATTTACTTCAGAACAAACGGGAGTCCAATATTAGGAGATGGGTTAAATAAATCACAGTACATCCAGATAATGGTCTACTATGTACCCTCTAAAAATCAAGCTGTAGATTATGCTAGGTAAAAGATGCCAAACACAAAAGACTACATATCGTATGATTCCATTTACAGTAACTTCTAGAAAAGACAAAAGTATGGTAACAGAAAGCAGATCAACGTTTGCCAGAAGATGGGAGAAGAAGACTGGTTATAAATTGGCATGAGGAAACTTTTGGGGTGGCAGAAATATTCTACATTATTAATGTATGTAACTGTATACATGTGTCAAAGGACCAAAACTGTACACTTAAAATTGGTGTATTTTATTATATTTGAATTAAACCTCAATAAAGCTGCCTAAAAACAAAAACAATAAGAAAAAAACATGTTGGAGAAAACACTCACAGATAGATAAAAAGGTTAAAAATACACTGTTAAATTAAAAAAGTTGAAATTATAAAACTTTTATCCAGTTTATCTCCAATTTAAACTGTATTTATGGAAAAAGAGATATTCCTTGAAAAGTAAACTGTGGTTAATTCTGGGTAGTGGAGTTTCTTGTGATTTTTGTGTGTGCTTTTCTGTAATTTTCAAATTTCTGTAATGAAAATAGACTAATTAATCAGAAAAAAATATTTGAGAAAAATGCTTTGGAATAACTTCTAAAAAATTCTATTTATATTTCAGAAATAAATTACTGAGCAGGGCCTCTTAGAACCTGGAAAAAAATATGCACAAAGAATTGGTGCTTCACCTCTAATACCTTGAGCACTCTAATAAAGAACAAGTAGAGGGACTTCCCTGGTAGTCCAGTGGTAAAGAATCCGCCTTACAATGCAAGGGATGCGGGTTCGATCCCTGGTCAGGGAACTAAGATTCCCACATGCCACAGGGCAACTAAGCCCGCATGCCACAACTACAGAGCCCACACGCCCTGAAGCCTGCTCACCACAACTAGAGAGAGAAAACCCGCACACCACGAGTAGAGAGATGCCCGTGCGCCGCAACAAAAAATCCCGCATGCTGTAACTAAGACGGGATGCAGCCAAAAATAAATAAAAAAAAAAATAAATAAATCTTAAAAAAAAGAGAACAAGTGGACAACAGATTTTTACTAGCCAATTGTCAAGAATTTCATAAAAGTATTCTTTTGATAATAAAGAATCACTAGCTCTTTGACTTCAAAGGAACCTTTACAGATCATCTAGCCCAAAGGTTTCCAAAGGTGGCCACTCACTAGAATCTTCAGGAGCACTTACAAAATATAGCTTTCAAAGGTCCCACTGCCAGAGATGCTGATACAGTGAGCTCGGGTTCAGGGGCCAGGCACCTGTATTTCTAAAATCTTTCAGGAGTCTGTGCAGCAGGGTTGAGAACCACTGTAAGATCAGTGACCTCCCTAGGATTACAAGGCTAGTGAGTGGCAGGGTAGCGACAAGAATCCAGGTTAGTGCTTCATGGAAGAAATCAAGAGCACATATCTAAAATTATTATCATAAGTTACCACAGTACCTTTACTGATGTTTACTGCATGTGAGACAGTGTGAAAAGGGCTTTATATGCATAATTTTCAGTTCATTCCCACAAGAATCCTAAACAGAAAGTCTCCTGTTAAGATAGAACCAAACCTCAGAGAGCTTAATAACTTGCCAAGGTTACTTGCCAAAATGTGATGAAGCCATGATTCAAACCCAGGTTAGCCTTATTTTGTCCAAAGGCTGTGTTTTAAATTTACTATTATTAACTACTAAGTATTGTTATTATTAACCCATTATACTGCCTTCTCAATTTCTGATGACCTGTAACAGTGCTCAGCAAACTGGCCCATAAGCCAGCTACCTGTTTTTGTAAATAAAATTTTATTGGAAGAGCCACGCCCACCTGTTTATGTATTGTCTTTGGCTGCTTTCATGATACAATGGCAATGTTCGACAGTTGCAACAGAGACTGTATGACCCACAAAGACTAAAATATTTACTATCTGGCCCTTTACACACAAAGTTTGCTGACCTATATAATGAAAGGATGAATGATGAGAGATGCAAATTATTTCCCTTAAAGTTCTATTTGAATAATGAAACTATGAAAGAATTAAGATTCCTTAAAGGAGTGGACTCCGGATTCCCTGACCCAATTTTTATTTCTTCATGCCCTTGCACAACTGAATACAATGCATATTAAAATGATAGTATTAGGACCTTAAGATTTAATTTTCCTCAAGAGAAATGTCAACTACTGAAAACAGTGAGAATGTCAAACGCAAAAGAACAACTTTTAAGTATGGAACTGACAGAAAGGACTATCCTGGTTCTTTTAGTTTGTAATTTCCTTTGTACCATAATTTAATACAAAGAACAATGTTTTAAATATAAATATCTATATGTGATATATACATACTACTGATAAATGGATATATACCAAGAAATAGGATGTACCATGAATATATCAAATTACCTACTTTTAATGTAGAACTAGAAGAAAAATCTGATGGAAGAATCTGGAAATAATTTGAAACTAATGTATTATGTGTCAATATCCATATTTCAAAGCAAAGTCAAGTCCAGTTTCTAGAAAACCTTCCCCGACAACATCAACGCATGTGGAGTACTTCCTTTTCCATACTCTTTTCAAATTATTGTTTAAAACGTAAGTTGCAAATATCTTCTATAAAGAGCCAGAAAGTAAATATTTTCGGCTTTGTGGGTCATCCGACCTATGTTGCAACTTCTCAAATCTGCCACTGCACTGTGAGAGCAGCCACAGACAATATGTAAATGAATGGTGTGTAGTGGTGTTCCAATAAAACTTTATTTATAAAAACAGGCAATGAACTAGATTTGGCCCATGGGCCATAGTTTGCCAGCCCCTGGTTTAAATCATACAAGAGTCTTACCATATACTTAGCCTTAAAATAATGTATTTGAATATTTACTGATGGGTTATATCTAAATACCTATACTTGTACAATTTAACTTCTTCTAGCTATTTTGTTCTCTAGCTGTCTTACAGACTATAAGCATTGAGGGGAGAGAAGTAATTCTTTTTTATATGTAGACCCTAAAATATTGTGGGAAACATGGAAAACATAAACTTAGAGTCATCTTCATACGCCTCCCTTTTATGGATGCTATGAGGATTAAATGAGATAACAGACATAAAAGTCCCAACACAGTATCTAGAACACAGCTGACACTTAAATGCATGACACACTTCAATTTTCCAAGTATCTTCACCCATAGCAAATGAGTGAAATTTAATACCTGGATGCTAACAAATACCTTGTTCTGCCTCTAGATGAAACTTTGACATCTTTTTGGGAGGATTCATCATCTGATTTCATGTCATCTGATGAAGGAGGTTCATGAAGGTTTTCATCTTTCTCTTTGTTTTCAGTCTTGATTTCTGTTGGAACAACAGTTCCAGACTGACTTTGCAAGCCACCTAACAAAGAGGCAAAGAAACAGAATAAATGTCCAGACTCATTTATGAATTAGAATTAAGACAGTAAAAAGTTTTCTTGATGGTAAATATCCTTAGTTGTTATAGAGCTACTATAGAAATCTGAAGATGTAAAAAAGTAAACTATTCAGAGCTGGAAAGAGCATGTCCACAAACCTTAGAGAAAAGGTGCTTTTTAAAGCACCTGTATTTAAAAAAAAAGGTGCTTTTTAAAGCACCTGTATTTAAAAAAAAACAAGCCTGACCCTGATGGTGAGTCCAATGCTCATTTTCAGGCACATTTAACAATCAAACAAGGTAGGAGAAACATGATGCATTTTAAAAACTAACTTCTAAGATGCTGTCAAGGTAAATGAAATAAGCTTTAACATTTTCCTGGACAAACACAATAAAACAGGCATCATGGTTAAATACAACTGGGAAAACTTTATCTTGGTGGTCTTAATACCACCTATATATTTGTACTTATTTATAAGGTCTATTATAACATTGACCACAGTTTGCTTTTTATAAGAATTGTCTGTCTCTCCAATTAAATTATAATCTTCTAAACAACAGCTACTATCATTCAGAGCTCTAAACATACTCAGAAATGTCTTTCTCAATTCCTCTAGGGACAATGAAGACTCAGCCATGAGGGGAAGTGATTTAGAAAGAGACAGGACAGGGACTTCCCTGGCAGTCCAGTGGTTAAGACTCTGCACTTCCACTGAAGGGGGTGTGGTCAGGGAACTAAGATCCCGCATGCCACACGGTGCAGCCAAAAAAGAAAAAAAAAAAAAGAAAGAGGACAGATGCAGGAGCTGGTAAGAAGATGACCAGTAAACACTGAACAACGGTTTGCACAGGGTTTCATCCATCAATAAATATTATAATTGGCCCAGCTAAATGGACCAACTGGAACCCTAAATATCTACCCTGTACATTCACGCAGTAGTACTACTACTATTTGGAATTCTGCCACCTAAGATGACTTTTGATTCACAGATGTCAATTTGACTGTGAAGAAGGTGACAGTGCTCCAAAATGATACCTCTGTATGCACTACTGCTGTAAACGAACTATATAGTTACCTCTATAATTTTCTTGTGTTTTATGGTTCAAGTCTGTGCTTGAAGCAGTGACCGTACTAGACAGGACTGAATGATTGCCATTGAGACTGACAGAGTCTTCTCGATGAGTTCCGACCTAAAGTTAAAAAATAAAAATAAAAAAAATAAAAAGAAGTTCATGGTGCAGTAATTGTTCAAATTCTTTCACTGGGTTTAATAGAGAAAACAGTTATCACTCATCTAAATTTAGCGACATTTTTTGGATGCTACTTTTCTGGCTTTTGGATTGTAAAAGACTTGACAGTAGTACTGTTTGTGAATAAAAATATTTTAAAAAATTCCAGCTTTCAAATTTTATATCCCACAGAGGGTTGCTGTGAGAAGCAAATGAGCTGATGGACAAAAAGCACTCTATAATCCATACAGCACTACATATTATAGCCTCTATTGTGTATCAATCAATCTGAAAACCTATTCCATATACTACCTAAAAATGTTAAAGTATCCATGAATTTGCATTTAGCAAAATAACTGCTTTGTTCCAAGTAATAATAGTATTTATCTATACTTTAGCATATCCTTTTCTTACATAGTGTCTTGTTTTTTCTTCCTCTAATTGCTTCTCCTCAAAAATTTTAAAAGAGCAGCAAAAGCAATACAAAATTAAAATAACTTAAAATAAAAGTTCTACATTGCCAGGCAACAAAAATGCCATATATTTTTATTCTCAGTTTTAATCAGATTTAGACAAGTCACAGTTAACCTGAACTGAGAAGGCATGCAAACACTACCAAGTGTTTTCAGCTATTGCAGTATTTTTAGAAAAACTGGTTACAAATGAACCAGTTTTTTTTATTAGAACAACAGCAGATGTGGCAATTAGAAGATTAAGACTTTAATTAAATAGGTTTATTGCCTGGAGTTATACATGAGAACCACTGTTTTTCAACAAATCCTTCAATCCCAGTAAAATGCCATGCTTTGAATCCCTCCTGAGTAATTAATATAGCTTTTATCTTTCATGACTTTGTATGGATTTTACCCTAAAAGGTATAAATACCCCTATGCAAGTTTATCCTTTGGTTTCCTGTGAGCCAAACAAAAGAAACCAAAGTTTCAGGCAATGCAGGCTACTGGTAGTGGATCTGATTAGAACATAACAGGTCTTCCACCCAACTTTTTAAGAAATGTCTGTCCTCTACCTTTATTCTTATCTTTAATGTAGTTTTGAAAAACTCATTTAATGTATTCCATAGCTACTTTTTAAATTATTTGAGGATTAGTCATTGCTGAGAATTAGCTGTGTCACTACTCCCTTGGATGATCAAGCCTTGACCATACTCTTTTTCTAAACCACATAATTTCATCATGCATTAGAATCATAAAATCTTAAAGCTGGGAAGGGACCACAGAAATCAAGACAGCTTTCTATTCCGTTACCACTTTGGAAATCTGCCCTTAGACCCTTAACCTTTACTTCTGCCCTGAACCGCAACCCGCCCCCAGTAAAAAATCTTGAGAGAAATCTGAAGAACTAAATCTAACACCAAGTGAAGAAGCGGACTATGAAAATTACATTCGAGAGAGGAAATTATTTTTAAAATAGTTTATGATATCCTATCTCTAGGGAATCCTGGTCATGTTTATTCATAACACATAGGTTGCTTTCTTGCTAGCTATGAACTACTCAATGACCTAATGATCTGAGAGGAAGGTCAGTTCAAAAATTGCATTTTATAA
Organism: Eubalaena glacialis; assembly: GCF_028564815.1. Taxonomy (NCBI): domain Eukaryota; kingdom Metazoa; phylum Chordata; class Mammalia; order Artiodactyla; family Balaenidae; genus Eubalaena; species Eubalaena glacialis. The sequence continues at coordinate 78,287,019 of NC_083717.1, forward strand.
AAATAGATAGGGTAAAATACAACAAATAGTTACAAATGCTTTGGGACCTTAGGAGTCCAGGCCTATTTTAAAGATAATATATTACTAGAATAATTTTGACTGGCTGAGGAAATCATTGCAGGATAAAGTAAAAGCTAAGATTTTTATGTCTGTGTTTATAATGTGGACTTAAAACTTCCTATGATCTTTGGTAATATATGCCAGTTTTGCTCTTATCTAGTATTTTGAGCTATCACACCAAGTAAGTGAAAAAGAAATAGCCTTTTAAAATTTAAACTTTTAAACATACATTTATTTACTATATATTGTACCTGTGAAACCCATTTTATAGCTCTGTAAGATAATACCATTGAACAGTAACAAAATGAATTTCACTCATTTGAGTGATAAGTGATGATGCATCTGTGAAATTCTTATTCTTTTATTTCATGAGTATAAATCATTCTTTGATTTTTCTCAATCTCAACTAATAAAAATGTTCTATCACCTCTTTTCTGATGAAAGGCTTGGCAGACAAAGGATCATTATCTAAACAATAGATCTTAAGGATTTTGCTTTTCCCTGAAGGAAAATCAGAAAGGTTGCTCAATTTGTTTTGGTATATAAAATGTCAGTGAATATCTTTGTCTTTATAGAATACTACAAACCAAGTATTTTCTCACACCAACCTTGAAAAAAATTAAACCTTTTAAAAATGGCATCAGACTAGCAAAAAGTTTTAAGTCTGGAGTTTTTCATGTTAATGAAGTTAGCAGGAACTTTTTCTTTGTAACTTGATTCCCCTTGCAAATGGCCCTCATATATTTCCTGGAGAATTTGAGGTTCGCAGTTCTTATAGTTTTCTTTAACCCTTGCTCACCCTGGCTCCCATGTCCTTCCTTTAATCTGAAGCTACCCATTCAAATGGCTCTGTCCACACACGAAACAGGTGTATAAACAGTTCTTTGTCTGAGCTCAGAGACTGTGAGGCCAGCCAGATAGGACCTTGTTTAATTGTTCATCTCGTTAGCATACAGCTGACAGAGTGCTTCTACTGGGGGACTAGAAGGGGAAGGAAAACCCCTAGGCCTGCTATGCTCTAAATTTCAATTATTATGAAGAGCTCCATTTCAGAATAAAAGGCCCATTCCATTAAATGACATCATCTTGCATTCTGAATCTTTACAATCTACCTATGGCCTTATTTTTGTGGGAGCTTCTGACAAGGGACTTGTTTTCATTTAATTTGGCCAATGGCTTCAACACCCACAATGGAAAAATGTTAAATCTAATTAGTTGATGAATAAGAGGTCTTTTGAATTAAGGGACAGACTGAAAACTACTCAGTAAGAACTCCTCTCTGATTTTGAATTCTAATAATTTGTTCAATTTGTACTATTCACTGAGTACTAATGATTTAAATTAATCACTATTAATCTACAGACTGAATAAAGGCTCTTTATGTACTGTAAGTATTTTGTTTTACCCAGAGGGTTTTATGCTAAAACTTGGAAGAATTCCAGTTGTTATGATTCCTTTTGAATAATATTTCCATAAATATATAATCTGTATGGATTTCAGGCTTAAAAAACTTGACATTTAAACAATCTTGAGTTTAAAAAATCATATCAAAACCCTTTAAAAGCACTATAATGTGGTCTTAACGAAATTTTAAAAAATTTAAGTTGCCCATTTGGGAAAAAAATCGGTTAGAAAAAGTAAAATACAGTTAAAAAATAAACTCCTTCAGTTTAGCTGAAACCTACACATACCATTTCTACTGTATACAAACCTATACTAATAAAATTAAATACTGTCTAAATATAAGGTTAAAATGATTCTAAATTTACTCTGATAAAGTGACAAAAAGTGCTAAAATTTTGAATAAAATATTACTCTATTTGCCTTAGTCTTTAATAACTGAATCTTAAATCTTTTAGAACTAGGAAAAATATAGTTTCTCTAACTGCTTTAGGATTTAGAAAACAGACATGATTTATATTTTAAATCCTTATATAAAGTAGCTTTAAGTTCTACAATTGAACATTATTTGCTCTCATATAAGACACACATCTCCAACCATAGCTTAAACAACAAAAAACCCAAGCAATCCCCGCCCAACCCCACCCCCCCAAAAAAAGACATGCCTGAGTTAAATTTCCTCAGGACTTGTAACAAAGAAATCAAAAGACCTCCTGGATGTAATTTTATCCTGTATCATAAATGAGGAACTTTTTAAGATTTGCATCAGCCTTCCATTAACACAAAACCTTCTAATCTAACTTAGTTTGAAGTTGAAATCACTGTCTGAACAATAACTGAGCACTTTGTGTTAAAGATAAAAGTGCTATTACAGAGCTATCTCATCAGGCCTCGGTATTTTAGATATTACAGCCATAAACTGATGTGATGTACAATAACTTTATATTGCTGAGACCTCTTTGTAATGCCTAAATGAAATTAATGAGTCTCATTCCTTTTCAGTTTTCCACTTAATAACATTATTTTTTTGCTGTCAGCAGTTTATTCTGAGTTTATTCTTACATTAAATAAATGGGAGCAAAACTATAGTCTGTCCAATGCTGACATTTCAATAGTTCTAAAAATCCTGATTTTGTGTTTTAAAATTTAAATTATACATCAATCACATCCTAATAATAGTGTCTGATAAAGCCTTAAGTTTTAATTTGCATTAAGAAAATATGAAGAAACTATCCAAAATATTGAAAGGGAGTAGGAAATTAAGTAAATGAAAATGTTAACCCTATTCAAAAGTAAGATCAAATGTTAAAACTAGGGCAGGCTGGCTACACTAATTATATGACAAGGAGTAGTAATTACCCACTTCCTAGTCTCTTTTTCTGATATAATAATCTTCAGGAAATTTAATTTTTGTGTATATTAGATAGCTAAAATATGTTAAAAGCTTTCTGTGGTTGAAACCTCATTTAATCCTAACCTTTGATGCTAGTCAAGTTTGTTTAGTTAAAAGAAACAATAGTCAAAGTTAAGTCTTTTGATATTGACTCCTATTAATATTTTTGGCAGGTGGTAGTCTTATTACCTTTGTGTGAAATATAAAAATTGTTTTCTGGAATAATGAAAAAATAGTAATTATTTCATCTATAAGACAAGAAGATGGATCTACAAATCAGTAGATCAGCTGTAGATGATCTTACTGGCATAATCTTGTTATAACTGAAAATAATGTAAAGAAATGTTCTCAGCAACAAAGCTATTTCCTTGATCAAGGAGACTATTTTGGTTAACCTGCCCAGGTAGACTTCACACCACAAGTTATCTTGATAGCACTGAAGGCTGAGAGCAGAGCTCTCTGTATTACTTTTATCCTGCCATCAACTCTTACTCTTCTACTCCCAGTGCATTCTGGCTCACCTCAAATATTCCAACTACTTCAACAGAACTCCCAAACTACTCAATAAAACAAAATAAGCAAAAAGTTATAGGCTCCAAGAAAAAGAAAACAAAAAAACCCCCAAAAAACAAAAAAACCCCCAAAAAACAAAACTTGCTAACTCTCATTTCCTGCACTGGGAAGCTAATTTATGTTCTAAATCAGGGATTGGCAAAGTATGCCTATAGGCCAAATCTGGTCCTGTTTTTTGTTTTTTTTAATTTATTTTTTTGTTTTACTACTTTACTACTTTTTTTTTTGTTCACTACTTTTGTTTTTTGTTTGGCTCTTTTTTATAAATAAAGTTTTATTAAAACACAGCCACACCGATTTGTTTTCATAACAGCTATGGCTGCTTTCATGTTACCAAATCAGAGTTAAGTAGTTGTGCCAGAGACCATATAGCCTGCAAAGCTGAAAATATTTACTATCTGGCCTTTTACAAAAAAAGTATGCTGACTCTTCTCCTGTAAATGCTAGGAGAGAAAGTAACATCATATTTAAAACTTGGAATTAGGATGGTGACCTCTAGTAAATGCCCACAAAAATCCATTACATCAAAAATTTTATTCGAATGTTCTGTGGAGTTCCTGGAATGGTATTTATGTTTAGTAGACCAGTTTCTACTCTCTGCAGAAAAATAAATGAAGTGATGAAAATTAAATATTTTTGAGAGGAAACTGACCTTACAAATTCTAAATGGTGATACAGAATTGCTGATAAACTGATATTTCTGTGGTTACTTTGTAATAATGGCCATGTAACCTCCATTTTTAGGGGCCTAAAAAATACTAATTTATGTTAATGCAGAGGAAAAGTATATAAAGTACCAGAAAGTTAAACAAGACAAAAAAAGAAAAGTGATTCCAGAACGTAAAACTGTGTTATTTCTTAGTCATGATCAGTTAGAAAACATGGGGGTGAGATAATAAAAGCAGACTAACTCTTAAAGATGGCTGGCAACAGTTACAAGATGTCCCCCAAATCACACACCCTCCCAGAATATGAAAAGAGTTGATTCCACATAAGTAGGTACAAAGCATGTAAGCAAGGCTCCTGGCAGTACTGATGCAAGCCCTCAGACATGAATAACAGCCACCAGGATAAGAGTTTTCCTCAACAATATGCCTAAGACTTAGCTGGGACAGTCACTGGCTGACTGTGATCTTCATTTCATTCCATTCTTTGGTCTTTCTGCTGAAACTGAGAACTGAGTACTCACAGCTAAGAAGTTCATTTCAGAAGGATGGGAGCTGAATACTAACTCACCTGACGTTGTCAGATTTTGTCAGTTAGTAACTTTTGAGGGTAAGCCTGGCAGAAACATCTGCATCTCCACCTCCATTAGTGATTGGAGAGGGGGTGGATATAGTAGATGATGTCTGGCAGACTTTTCTCAGCCCTGTGTCCTCTAAGAAGGTTATAAAAACTGAAGGGAGACCTTGATAGACAAACTCAGCAATAGCTTGGGCTTAGTTGCTGCAGCACTGATGCTGCTTCTCAGACTAAGCCAGACTCGCCTCATGTTTCAGGAACTCTCTTTTTCTAGATTACCTTGAATTTTTTTCCTTTTTAAAGAATATCTCTGGCAGCTCTGAAGTAGGGAGCATATTCCTAGTGAATATAATGGAAGCTACTTTCTTAATTAAAAGCTTCAGGGCAGTATCTAATATTAGAAACAATTTTTCCCTTAACAAGTTCTTTTAAAATGCACTAGGTTTTTACATGGTTTGGAGGACTGGATTTTGAAAAATCTCTTTTCCAACTTATATCCAAAGTTGGTAAAAACAACCTCCCAAAGATAGAAGTTCCATTTCATATAAATTCTATATTTATGTGGGAGGAGCCAGAGATATATCATATATTGTAGCAGATAAACTGGAGAAAGGAGCAGTGGGCTATTAACAATGAAGAATTAAAAAAACGATTAAGAGGTGAGGACTAAGAATTGCAAATACTGCAGCTGAGACAAGCTTAGGATTCAAACATACTGATTTTCAAGTCATTCTTCTAAATAAGGATAAACAGTATTTCAGCAAAGTAATAATTTATACTTGCAACTAATGCTATCTTATTATACTGTTAAAATTATTTTATTACTACCACTAATAGTGATTACAATATTCCCTTATATTTCTAGGAATTCAGTAATTTAAAAATGTTTTCACATTTATTAGTTTATCAATAGCAACGAAAGCTAATTTAAAAGGAGTCTTAATTTCAAGATCTTCTGATACTAAAAAACAAAAACAAAAAAACTGGTTGTTAAGATATGTGGGCATCTAACGTCACCTATGCTGCTGAAAACACTGTTCTTAGGAAACCAGGCAGCCTTGTTTGATGTTTACTTCAGCAACTCCAGAATGAATATAAATGGCTGTCTGATATATGAATTTAAATGTGAAAATCTGGAACCAATCCTATTTTACAGAACACAAGACTTCAGCATTTGGGGCACCTAATTATTGCGATGATAGGTGAGTTTTAGCCTTGATCACACGGCTTACAGCTAGAAATCTGTTTCATAGGAGAATATTTCACGGCATGCAATGAATCTTAAAAACCATGCCATAAACATGCAAACACATGGTTTCAGTTAAATAGCAGATTCAAAAAGAGCTTCATTCCTTTAAAACATAATTTGTATAAAAAACAATGTAAGACATTCGACACAGAATTTTTGATGTGCATGGCTGCAGAATTTTACTTTTTTCCTCCTTTAAAGAACTACCACGTTAAAAAAAAAAAGGGATTGAACGATTTTACTCTCTTCAGGGATTAATCTAAAATTGTTTCCTTTCATTGTCACTTAAATTACAGTCATTCTTAAAACTACCCCACATTTTTCCTTCATTTGGGAATAAAGCTTAAATTTGGACCTGTACAAATAATATTACATTCGTTCTACTATTGAAGGCTGGTTCCAAATTATAATAAACAGCTTTTCTAGACCAGAACCCTTGAAATTCAGTCTTGCTTTATTGATTTTGATATTAAGACTTTCTACAACTGTTTCAAGGCAAAAACTGTTCTGCCAATTATTACATATCTGGAAAAAAAATCCAAGTTTAAGCTAAAATGATCTCTGTAGAAAGTTTCTGCTTTTTGCACATGGTCATAGTAGGATTTTAAGGGCCAATGCCCAGCCAATGACCCTGCCCAAGACAGTAAAAGAAATTCTTAAAAGCCCCTCTACCTTCCTTCCTTACAGAAAGAAGGAACCTCTCTCCCTGAAAGATTTCATGAAAAACATGTAGGACAATACGCTTCAGAAGTTATTTCAAAAAGGATGAGCACTATTTTACCATTGAAGCAGGTCGACTGCTTGTAACAAGGCTTGATCCACCATAGTTTGAATTGAGGCTTCCAATTGGTGCATTATGGGATGGTCCCAATAAACTGTGTATATCACTGTGACCAGCAGGCAAACTGGTGGAAGGTCCCACGGCATGGTTCCGCAGCACATGGATAGCATCATCCAGTCTGTCCAAACGATCCTCCATTCGAGATTGCTGTAGGGATTGAAAAAAGACATGGAGGTTACTGATGTTATCTATTAAATTCATTAAACTGCTATGTTTCCTACTTCGGGATATAGGGAAGACAGCAAGTGAATATGCAATATCAAGTAGCTTCAAAAGAAACTACCTGTACTACGAATCAACAATTAAAGAAAGGATATTTGTAGACTATGCTAAATTAACAAAGCTTCAGAAGCAAATCACTGCTTCATAAAATCTATTTACCAATATAGCATGAGGTTATTTCTTTTAGCTTCTACAAAAGCTGAAGGCTACTCTACTGTGTCTGATACTCAATTATCATTGATAAAAAAGATAACCTGTACTTTAACACTGATCTTTGAAATCAGGGCAATTTGGGGGAGAGTCTTCAAATCCATCAAATTTAAGTTGTAATTTTGTTTTAAGTGAATATTTTTAATACCTATCTGAAATGGTGACCACATCCAAATGTGCTCTTTCAAAAAACTGATGAAATGATATTGTCTGTCTGTGAATATACACATGCCCCATCCACAAACATATTAGAATTTAAGAAAATAAAAGCACATGCCAGTAGAGCTCTTTTAAAAAGAATCACACTCAACAAAAGCCTATTCTTACATATTGTTACAAAAACGAAAATAGTCATTGTTTGATTTTAAAAGACTCTGGAGTCTGTACAGGCTTGATGATTTTAAATGGATAATAGGAAGTATAATTAACTGAAACACAAAAAAGGCACCATCTAAAAGAAATAGTACCTCACAGACATCCTTTAAGAAGGACATTGCATCTTGCAAATGCTCGTGAAGTTGCTGCTCAACTCGATTTTTCTGGCAAAGTCAAGACAGAACAGGAGGCAAAGCACAGGTTAAGATTAACTCCAAAAGAGATGAGGAAATAGCTGATGTGCATGTCAGCATAACATGTTAGTAAAGTTAACGCGGAGACCTGCAAGATCTACTTGTATTAAGGTATGAGAAGGCTGGGATTCAACAGCAAAGTTATAAGGTTAGCATCTAAATAGCACACATTGCTTATATTTGCTTATATGTGAGAAGAAAACTTTCCTTTAATTTAAAATGTTCTGTTAGTCACAGAAAAAGAACTTTTCTATTTGCAACCTGGAATTACTGAATGATAGCATGACTTAACATTCCATCAAGTCATCCTTATTTTGTTTTTATAATGCTTCGTAATTCTGTGCTAAGTATAGAAAGGCAACAGTAGTTAACATCCTACCACAAATTCTTCACGCTCAATACCTAGACAGGCTCCTTTATTCTACTGCTTTGTTTGTCAATGGTTTTGCTTGTACAATTTACATAATACATTCTTTTTTAAAAAAGAAAACATGGGAAACAATAATCTTCCTGACAAAAATAACTGATGTTACATTTAAAAATTTTAACAGAAATGTAATAAACTATACACAGTATCATCATATGAGAAAGAGTAAAATACAACCATTTTGCAGTGCTGGACTAATTTTCTCTTACTTGGTCTGTGTTTTTTTTTTCTTCTTTAAATTTCCTTTACATGTAAACATAAAATTATAGTAAAATTAAACCCTAGATCTGTCAAAGAAACAAAAATCCCATAACACTATTTTAATACCAGCTGTCCTGAGACCAGAAGCCTGATGTCCCAAAGAACAGATGGTAAAAGGCACACCCAATGTGTCTTATATAGTTCAACTAAATCAGGCCATTTGTTAGCAAAGAATTCGTGTGTAATGCTATCCTACTGTTTTTTCATTGTTACTCAAGATTTTCTGGAAAAAAAAAAAAAAAAAGAACTCCACACTATTAGATAAAAGAGACCTTGTATGTTTCTCGGAGGCTCTTACCAGGGAGTGGAGTGAGTTTTCATAGCTTGGGGATGAAGGAGCTTGCCCTCCAGGTCTGGGCCACTGACTGGTACCTGTTAAAACAAAACCCAAAAGTACCCACACACCTTGGTTAACTCAGTGATCTTGATAATGTTCTGAAGGAAAGGGTAAAGATATATTGTAAGTGTGCATAAATTTATGTGAAAATTTTTGTTCAGTCTTCAGCATGTTACTGGCTACTGATAAACCCAACACATTAAAAAATTTTTTTCATTATTAATATAACTGTGTAGGGAGTTGAGAAAAAAAACTATACTTTAAAACATAACTATATTTATGTTTTCATGTTCTTCACACTCTGTCCACATGCACACATATCTTGAGAAAATGTACTTAAAATATGCATAATTTAAAATTCTGTCCCTCCCCCCATATTTTTAATCTTTATGATCATGCTATTAATGACTTACATTAATATTCACCTGATTCTCTACATCATAATTTGCTTAACCACTGTTACCTCACTGCTAGACATTTTGGTTGCTTTCATTTGGCTATTATGAATAGTAATTGAATATCACTATATTATGAACGGTAATACTGTGTTTTTTCTTTTGGGGAATATGTCTAAGGATAAATAGCATTTCTAAGTTAAAAGGTATGAACATATTTATGATCCTTAATTCATAAGGCCAAAACTGCTTTCTAAAGGGTCATGTTAACTTGTGCCTCCAGTAATGCACAAATGCACCAATTTCAAATGATTGCAAATACATTTAGGATTATCTGCTAAAAATTTTCCCAACATAATTGACACCAAAACATATTATTTAATTTGGAAAATATCATCATGAAAATTTTTCTTTTTTAAATTTACTTATTTATTTTCTTTTTTTGGCTGTGTTGGGTCTTCATTGCTGCACGCGGGCTCTAGAGTACAGGCTCAGTAGTTGTGGCGCACGGGCTTAGTTGCTCTGTGGCATGTGGGATCTTCCCGGACCAGGGCTTGAACTCGTGTCCCCTGCATTGGCAGGCGGATTCTTAACGACTGAGCCACCAGGGAAGCCCCCATCACAAAAATTTTGTTAAATGTTGTTTACTCTTCAACTTTAGAAAAGTGGCAATATAATAAAAAAAAGAAGACAGAAAAAGCAAGGATACAAGTTCAGAACAGAAAGAATAAAAAGGAAAAAAAAAAACAGAAGAAAAAAATAAAAGGATTAATTCATTCATGTATTGGGGAGAATGCAGCGTTTTAAAATAGCTTTAGGGACCTCCCTAGTGGTCCAGTGGGTAAGACTCCACGCTCCCAATGCAGGGGGCCCAGGTTCAACTGGTCGGGGAACTAGATCCCACATGCATGCTGCAACTAAGAGTTCACATGCCGCAACTAAAGATCCCACGTGCCACAACTAAGACCTGGCACAGCCAAAATAAATAAATAAAATAAATAATAAATAAATATTAAAAAAATAAAATAGTTTTAAATAGCTTTAAAATAACCAAAATAGCTTTAAAAAGAAAAAGACAAAACAAATGATTGAAAATCTTTACTATTTCATGACTGTGCATTTGAAAGTAAGTTATGTATAGAAAATAATGAAGACCATTCAATTAAATATATGGTTTTGTTCTTAACAAATCTTCAGTGACAAACTGAATTATCAATATATTAGAAATCTGAAGTTGGAGAAGGTTTACTTAATTTGTCTTATTTATTGCTAAATGAAATTTTAAACTATGTTCCACCAGAGCTTGTTGTTGCAGGTTAATCTGCCATATTTAGGAAACTAAAAACTTATGGTAAATTGGAACTATTATAGTTCACTTTAGCTGAGTAACCTAGTAATTGTATTCCTATTAATCATTTACATTTTGTTAAGTTGGATACATAGATTCTTAATAACCTGATTATATTTCACAGTTACATGAATACTGTTCTGCTCATATAAAACAATTTTAAATACTAAAATTGTAAGAAAAATATATGTTATATACTTCATCAGCTAACAATTTTTTTTTACTTGTAAGCAAACTACAAATTATTCTGAGTACCATTAAAGGCTTCCTGCTAGACATACAAATGTAATCATAACTACATAAATTATGGACAATCTAAAACTGCCCACTGAAACAGAAGCCTTGTAGGCTAATTTTATAATTAGCAAGTAGAATTTAGCAACCAGAAAAATCTAGTAACTGACTACATGAAGAATTCGTATAAAAACAACCAGCTAACACTTTACCATTGATTTCAGTGCATCAGTGCTTTCCAAAACTGATGTAGAATTGTGAATTTTTATGTGGATAAGAGGTTAATCATGATCTATTTTGAAAAAGACCCAAAATTATTTTTAAAAGTTTCCCTTAATGTTTACAATATTTTATTTTCAATCATTTCCCCCAACATCCTTGGGTGATCAGCCTGTGACAGAGCCTGATTATTACATTACTTAATTTGTGTGGATTATTAATACAAGTTTTATATTTAAACACCTCAGAACTGTTAGCACACATCTGGTTTGCAAAACAGGCAATTTTTGTGGTTCTTCACTAGCTTAGTGTTGAGGAATGGGATGTGTGCACAGAGTTACTCAGGCAAGAAATCACCTATATTCATTATTCTTTTGATAGTGACATGAAGTAACTTTGCTAAGGTCTATCTTCAAAATATACTTTATTAAACTGGAAAAATATACATATACTCAAACCTATTTTGTTTTTATTATAGATTGGGCTGCCCCACTGTGACGTACTTGATTAAAATAGAATACTGACATGGTTAAATCACTGTTATCTGTTTGAACTTCATACTAATGCCAAGTTGTATTTCATGGACTGAGCACCTTAAACCCCACTTAGTCATTTCAAAAATTCATGCTATTGGTCACAAAGGGGATGGCTGGTTAGTTAGACAGACTGAGTTAGCTCAACAGAAGTCAATCCTATGGCTGGTAAAGCTCAAAAAAGGGCATGGAAGTTTAGTGGATACTGGGAATCAGCAGACCTGCATTCTGGTTGATCTGTACTATCAATTAATCTTGAGTCCTGACTATAAAATAGGCACTCACAGTTTTTTGTTTTTGTTTTTAATCTGCCTTTATGAAGCGAATGAGATAAAAGATATGAATGCACTCACTCTGTGAGCCTAAAGGTCTTTTTGACCATGAGACATTATTATTATTTCTTCCTAATGATAGATCTATCATGTAATCAATGAAGAAAAAAGATACATAGATTTTTGTAATTCTGGCCCACTGACGGCTTATTAGCTATGGATGAGAACTTTGGGGTTGTGAATGGAATTCAAATTCTAGACAGAGACCATAATGCTATAGAATACCTCTGACACTAGACAGATCTGCATCTTTGTCTTTTTATAAAACTAGTGCATGAATAAAATATACAAATTTATTTAGAATCATACTGGTATCTTTATCTCTAGCTTGTAATCACCAACTGTAGCATTATTACACAAATATGGAAAAACAAAAGTACAAAGGCTAAAAACCTAAGGGGCTTCCCAGAGAAGAGGTTATTTCCCCCCTTCCTTCCCTGTCACCTGCTATCTGGTGGTAGACATGCACAGAGGTTTTGGGCTTATACTACTTCCTTCTGTTAGATAAGGGCAAGCTTTCAACTATTTATATAGTTAACAATTTTTGTAATTGCCCTGAGCTTTTTAGTGACCACCCCCAAAAGCTAGCTGTTATTCAAGGATTATAATAAATGTACTTATATCAAAATTTATTGACTATTTCCAGAGAACAAGTTAGCTGACAAGGATAAGGGAATCGAATTATTTGGCTAGAAAATCTGGAAAGGCTTTCTTTGATCACTAAATCTAAAATTCATCCAGTGTTTCTGATCTGTTCTCACTCTGAGCGGGATTCAGTAATATGCCACCTAATAAAACTGGTTAATAAATTTAGAGAACAGATAACATCATTTTGCATGGCTGAGAGAAATTCTTAGGACTATTTACCATGCATTTTCTTATTTTGTTAGTTGTTTCCCTTTGTAATCTCACCCTAAACTCAAACTTTCATGAGATACTCCACACGTGGAAAAGGTTGAATAATCCTAAACGTAGCACTGAATGCTTTGCTTTCCACAATCTGGCCCCAGCCAACCTTTCCACTTCCAATAGGTGAAGAGTTCATAATCAGTCATCTCAATGACTCTGGATGAACAGGTCATGCACTTTCTTACATCTTGATCTTTGTCACGCTCTCTTCTTTTATACTCAAAGTTCTTTCTCCTTTATACTCTCTTCATGAAGTACATCCGGAGAACTGTAGTTTAGAGTAAATTCTGACGGTTCTATTTTCATGTGTTTATCTCTATTTTCTCAACTAAACTGAAAACTTGCTGCAGTCAGGTAACTGCTTTAACACCAGGCACACTGACAGATGATAAAAATAAATATCTCATTGATGAAATGAGCCTAAACTGAGGAATCCTTTCTCCCCTATCTCCTCCCACTCCCTCTTTATTTTTATTGTGGATGTTCTGAAGATTATTATTGAGTACTGCAATTATTAAACTTTTATTCATTGATATTCTAGAAGGAGGTAAAGAAAGGCGAAGAGTGGTTTTGTTTGTCTGCTTTCCAAGTTCCCTTAGTAAACATATTCTTTTTTTTTCTTTTTCACATCTTTATTGGAGTATAAATGCTTTACAATGTTGTGAGTAAACACATTCTCTTAACTCAAATACTCATGTCTTTTCTCAAAGGACAACTGTATTAGACACAGCCATACTTCTACCTCGCTGCCAGAGCCCAGATTTTGCTCAGAAGGTGGGGGAGGGTGTCCATCCTTTCCTACTGTGAACCAAGAAAGAGTAATTCTATTCTTAGCTCTTGGGAGAAATCCTAATGACTAAGACAAACATGGTGGTCCCATTTCTGTTGAGTAACTCTGTTAAGCCCAGTGCTGGTCAATGAATCATGAGGGAAAATCTGTTGAAGAGGCTTCTGGAAAAAGATTCTTAAAAGACATATAATAGATGATCCTTTTTCTTACATGAGACATGGTTATGTCCCTATGTGGTACCTTCAACTGCTGTCTTGCCACCAGCCTAAGAAAGAATTGCAAAGAAATAGAGCAGGAGCCCTGACTGGTCCAGGAACTTGCCCTGCTATGGGCTTTATACAAGATATCCAAAATCCCCTTATTATTTAATCCAGTCCAGACAAGAGTTTCTCTTCCTTTCAGCCTAAAGTATCCTAACTAAAACAATATCGTCATCTCAGAAGCTTCTTTCTCGTAAGCATTTTCTATGCAGGAATGTTATGTTCTTAGTCTGAAAAGTTCCCAAGGAAAATGAGCAGGATTTAAACAAGAATGATGAATGCCTTAGAAACTGCCTATGTTGCTTTGCACCTGTGCAACTATTCTTACAAGGTCTGTCCTGAGTCTGACTGATGCTCAGGCATAAGGAAGAGGGCAAGTGTAGAGCGCACATAGCGGGGAGGAGTTTTTACTCTAGATGATAGGCGCCTGCCACACAAGGTACAAAATAATTTGTACATATTATATAGGAGCTCTGGTTTGCTCTATCTTTTTCATTTTTCCTTCAACTGTGAATACTTCATCACCCATTGCTTTCCTTTTTTTCCTCCTCCCTTTCCATGTCTGCTCTGCCAGTGTGGGGTGTGTGTGTGTGCGGGGTGTGGTTATAAGAAGAAAACACTAGACACAGGAGATGAGAGACAGAGATGCACCTGTATAAAATCAGTCTTTGATGCCATTTCAACAGGAGTATATGAAAATATTTTTCTTTTGAGTATGACTGCTGAATTGAAAAAAGAAGCCTATTAATACCTTCATTACACAATTTAACATTTCACAGATTTTCATTAATCAGCTGAATTAAAGGTGGAAAGAGGATATCATCCATTAAACATCAAATAAAAATGGAGGAGAAGGGAAGGGTAAGCTGGGACAAAGTGAGAGAGTGGCATTGACATATATACACTACCAAATGTAAAACCGATAGCTGGTGGGAAGCAGCCGCATAGCATAGGGAGATCAGCTCGGTGTTTTGTGACCACCTAGAGGGGAGGGATAGGGAGGGTGGGAGGGAGACACAAGAGGGAGGGGATATGGGGATATATGTATACGTATAGCTGATTCACTTTGTTATAAAGTAGAAACTATCACACCATTGTAAAGCAACTATACTCCAATAAAGATGTTAAAAAATAAAAATAAAAAAAATAAATTCAAAAAAAAAAAAATGGAGGAGGAAATGTGAGATTTTACTTTGGACCATTATTTTTTGAAAAACGCCTAAGTTTCTGATTCTTCATTTTACTGATGTCCCTGCATAGAGATGCTGAGCTCCTCTGCTGCCTGCCTTCCCAACCAGTGTTAATGGAAACCAAAGGACACTTTTATCTTACTGGGCTGGGTAGAGGAGAAGAGGCAGTGGGAACATACAGTAAGGGCCAATATAGCTACCTGAGATGAGAAAGTGAAACAGGCTGTGGCAAAAATGACACTGATAATTTTAGTAAAACTCTGCCAAGAGGGTGAGTATGGTTAAAGTTACATCATTCTTCCTGTAATTTCATCCCTCTGTTAAACAACAACTTTAAGTCAATGGGTCTTTCATAGTCCTGTCTATGTGGGGAACAGCTGTTCAACTTTTACTAGACAGCTGAAGCCATGGTGTCTGAGAAAGTGGCAGAACCCACTAATAGCTGAAAGCAGCTGCCAGCAGTTCATCATTTCCACACTGGAATGCTTCTTAGCAGAGTCACAGGCTAAATCACAGAGCACAGGTGATAGCCAGGGCCCTGATACACCAGAGCCTTGATTTTCAGAAACCCTGAACAATGCAAAAAGGCTTCACAGCAACAACAACAACGCCACATGGACTGAACTAGTGACTTTGATCAGGAATAGAGAATCATTTCTGAGGTCAACTGTTGGAGGAAAATGGCAATTTTTACACAGTTGTCTAATGTCTTTTCCTTAGAACTAATACATTTCTTCTTTAGCATGGTTTTTCTCCAAACACTGCTCAGGAAACACATTCCAAGTTTTATAGCTTAACAGATCAGATCCAAGCATCTTCCTGTAATTTGATTTATTCCTAATAAATCAAAAAATTCCTATTTACAATAATAACAGTTGTACCTCAACAAATTTATACTGTAGGATAGTATCTGGAACTTGTTAAAGCTACTGTAAAAAAAACGGAAAAAAGCAATGCAAATCTGAACACTTATTTAACTCCACTAACAATATTCATACACATTCACAAAGAGTTCTTTTCTTTAGCAAAAAAAACTACATTATCCCCAAGAATTTATATATATATATGAAATAATAACTCAGTGGACTTAAAAATAAAGACAAACTAGTGCAGAGTTTTTCATTTGAGTCTTATACATGGTATGTGGAAAATGCAGAGGATAAGGAAGAAAGAAGTTATATGTACTTCTAAATAGGTTATTTTATTTTCTATGTTAGCTTATCAAAATTTCTGATTCATCTCCTTCTCTATATTTTACCTTCATCCCAATTGCTTAGCCTTATTTTTTATCCTGTTATAATAATTGTTCTTAGAAATTATCACAAACTATTTTAAGAATCAGAGAAGATATGAACAAATAATTCAAACAGCAAATACTTCAATATTCTCCAAAATGAACTCAGGAGAAGGCTCTGTTTACATGTTTTCTCAGGATAGAAATGATTTTTTTGGTATGAGTTTTTACTATATTTTATTGAAAAATAAACTTCAAATATTTCCAAGTAGCCCCATGCATGTTATCAAGTAGTTAGATAAAACAAAAGCCTACCTGTGAGAGGTGAGGGTGATCCAACTGGTGTTGACGGATTTGATGGAAAACTACTGCTGGTATGGTCAGGAGAATAAATCTAACCAGAAAACAAAAGATATACACATATCAATGTGACAAAAGCAAAAATGTAAATCCATTTGCATGGAGTTATTTTTATAATCTAAGCTGCCACCCTTAAGGCTCAGAGTGAAAAACTGTTTAATCAATTTTAGAACTATTCCATTACATAAAGGCTATAGAAGCCCCAGTTTTAAAACTCGGATTAAAAAATATCATATATATTCTAATATGAGAGAAGTAAATAGATCATACCTATTTCTTTATTATCCTAGTTGAAAGTAATTTAAATTTCTAATTGCTAGAACAAAAAAGAGAAGTGATAAAAAAAAAAGAGAAGTGACTATAAAGTCAACAAGTCTGATAAACAATCTTTCTAGAATATACCATCTAAATAAATTTTATTCATTAAAAATAATCTTAGGAAACTGTTATCTTTTGAAGAGAACAGTCCTTAAAAATAGTTTTAAAAGTCAAAGAAAGTGATTTTTAAAAAGTTATCCCTTATTTCTTTTAGAAAGTTGTTTGATTAACTACATTTTTGCCAAATTTAGCTCCTAATGATGTGTGAGTGTTGTAAAAAAATCAAACTTGCTTTCAAAGGATATTTTGTCACCCTTGAAGAAAGTGAAAAAACCCTGAAAGTTCTTTAAAAAATGTTCCCAAAATAATCTGTGGACTTTACCTCCTAAGAGGATAACATATCTGGATACATAAATTTTGGTATTTTGGCTAAAGGTTTTGTTGCAACACTTTATATTTATTTCATATTGCTAAAAAAAATAGTGACAGAAATTCATTCAAGTTTACATAATTAACCATTAAACACTTAAAAAGTCTCCTTAATCCACGCACCAACCGTTCCTAGGAACTCCTCTCTAGGACAATCCCATTCCTATAACAGGCATCATAAATCATCTTCACATCTCAGCACTTAGGGCAGACAAATCAACTTATTTGGAGAAACTGTGGTCAAATACTTTAAATAGGAAAACTACTTGTGGGTGCAAAGTGTCACCCAATAGAAATAATCTTGCTCTGAGTAAGTTTAGAGCTCTAATAAATTTAAAGAGGCCCAAATTATGGCATATATGGGGTCTCAGCACTGGTTTTAAAGACAGTATAATACGTTGAAAAAGTCAGATACTGGGACAGGCTCACGTAAAACAAAATTCCACAGGTCACAATCATCAAACATTAACAGCTTTCATTTTTTTTTTAAAAAGAAGATAGCACAATTGTAAGCATTGACTACAACTGAGTATATATATACCAATTTGTATGATGTTACTAAATTGTAACTGGAAATCCCTTTACACACCAACTCTTTCCAAAGAGCCAGATCTAAAAGTTGTATATTCAGGTTGGAAAGTCATTTCATTTTATTAAAAAAATTTTTTTTTGCCACGCCAGGCAGCTTGCGGGATCTTAGTTCCCCGACCAGGGACTGAACCCGGGCCCCCAGCAGTGGAAGTGCCGAGTCCCAACCACTGGACCGCCAGGGAAATCCCAGGTTGGAAAGTCATTTTAGAAAAGCACAGTTATCAAGAAGACTTCAAAAAACTTTATGGGAAGACTTAGTAATAGGGAAGCAGTATGCTATAAGATCAATGTTGTTTGTCTTAAAGTTGTCAAAGTTGTTACCTTTTAAAAGTTACTTTTCACACCTGTGAAAATTAGCTAAAGGTCACATTTTGGTTCCTAATGGCTTGCATACATACAGTGATTTATTTCAACCATAAGTAAATTAGGTAACGTCACCGAACTTCAGCAAAAACATATCTCAACATACCCTTTTATTTTCGTAAATCACTATTTCTCATGTTTACGATTCAAATAATTATAACTTTTATTAACAACTGATGCTAACATATGAAATATGTCTTGACTATAATACTGGTAAGGGAGGGAAGGGTTGATAACACTGATGGTGGGTGGCTGAGGAGTGAAAGAAGTTCCATTTCCATGCAAAACTTTGATTATCATAAACTAGACTAACTTGCTGACTTTCAGTTTCCTTGACCGTATGAATTAATCGCATGAAAGCACTGGAGAAACAGCATTCCCTGTGTATCATACCTCCCGCTTTGTTTTCTTCATACTGCTTACATTAATCCCTAATTGTCTAAATTTGTTTACTTGTTTATCATATGTCTCTTTCATCCTTTTCCCTAATGAAATGTATGTTCCAGAAGAGCAAGGACTTTGTCTTATTCAGATCAATGTGAATTACACAGCATCTGCAGTAGCTTCTGATTCTACAACAGCGCTGGTAAATAAAGAAAGAAGTTAGCATTTGAGCATCCCTTTTAAATCCTTGGATGTACAATTTTTACCCAGGCTCCTTCTCTCTTTTACTCTCTTATACAGTTCACTTAATGTAGGTTTTCCGAGAGCTCCAGTCTCAGTTTTCTTTTCTATTTACCTGTGTTTCCTCTCTTTGTAATACCATTCTTTATAAAGTATCAACTATGACATCCATGTGAATGACTCCTAAGTTGACACCTCTATCCTCCTACTGGTTGCTGGACTTCTCCATCTGAGCATATCTTT
Source organism: Eubalaena glacialis (assembly GCF_028564815.1). NCBI lineage: Eukaryota > Metazoa > Chordata > Mammalia > Artiodactyla > Balaenidae > Eubalaena > Eubalaena glacialis. The sequence continues at coordinate 78,306,176 of NC_083717.1, forward strand.
CTTTCATCTCAAGCTCAGTATCTCCAAACCCAAACTTTGCATCACTGCCCCAAGCTTCCCACCCTTCCCATCTCTACTGTCCTGTTTCCTCTATCTCAGTTAGCACCAGTATTCTCATGGTCACCAAAACCACTCTCACTCTCCCTCCTTTCTCCTGTTCCTCCACTCTTCCCACCATAGACACCAATGCTCACAATTCTCTATAATGTTTCTGGGATGGGCATACATCATTCTCACTGCCATTACACTACCTTAAACTTTTACTAGAACTTATGGCTGGACTATTTAAGTCTTCATATTTTTAGTTACTCCCCGCTCCTTTCATCCCATACATAATTGACTGAGCTATTGTCCTCAACCAGTTTTGAACAAATGCCATATAGCACTTTCTGTTGTCTACTAAATAAAACAGAATGACATTTGACATATTCCATTATCTGGTTACAAAAATATCTTTCTACCTTATAACCTACATAAAGCATTATATCAAACAAAATATTTTTTTCATTTTCTGAACACAGCTTGTCCTTGCAAAAGGCCTGTTTCTTAACTTCTCCTTGATGGAATTCTGTAACACATCAAAGCCCAACTCAAATGTAACCTCCCCACTTACACTCATTTTCACTTCCCTTATATTCTTAGTGTAACCTGTTACTTCTCTTTGGTATTTTACTTCACACTATGCTCTATGTTACCATTTTTCTATCTTCTCTCCTTGACTGTAAGCTCTTTGAAAGCAGGGACCTTATACTGTTCAACATTGAATACATCATTGTCTGTCACTGTTTTGCACAAGTAGGTGCTCAATATTTAAAAAAAAAAAAAAAACTTGAGCGATTAAATTGCACTTGAAATTCGCTACAATACTTTTTGATAAAAAAGCGGAATTCAGTAAATAGTTTATCTCAGCATTTACATAGTGGGGTTCAGTAACAGGAATACCAAGGGGAGAAAAAGATACTATTATAAAGATGAATTCATTTACAAATCAGTTTTATGGTATAAGCTTTGAGAACAACAATATGGTAAGGTTCCAATATTTCTGAGAATTAGTGTTGATGTACTAAGCTGTCCATACCACATCGTTAGGCAGGTATGGGCTTTTGAGGACATAAGCAGGCTATCAACCCTTATTTTCCCTGATAACTCTGCCATTACAGCTAAATAATCCCTAAGCACGTGAAGGACTGGTGACAACTTCTTTATCTCAAAGAAGGAAGTTTATACTTTAGAGTCATTTTGCAATGACTACCTTGCAATGACTAAGCAAAATGATGTTATATATAAAATGGGTGTGGGCTCTTAAAAATCACTGTGAAAACAGGAGAAGCAGTACCAAAAGCATATCAACATATAATTTATGGTGTTTTTATCAAAAGCACCTTCTCCATTTGTATAATAAAAGGCATTTTCTCCACTCACTCATCACATTCCCTGGTTCTATTTTGCCCTAAATTAAAGTGATGACAGACAGAATTGTTACTAATACTTTTCCTGAACTGACAGATAGCCTGGCAAATTACAGGACTTTTTCTTGTCCCTTTTACTTTCATAAAAAGAACATGCATGTGGGAAGGGAGCAACAACATTAAAAGAACAGAATAATACAGTCTTTTAGATCACAGATCACGTCATTAAACTTCACTTCTGCGTATTTATTCTATTACCAAATGAGAGACAAACTATACTTATTCTATAGAAACTGTTGTGCTACTTTAAGAAATTCTAAACATAAGGCTTTATTTGACAAAGAGCATTCTAAATCAGGAATACATTACTTTTTGTACTTTCTGACCTTAAAGAACTCCTAACATAGATGTTTCAAAGAAGAAAAAGAGAAGGAAAAAAAAATCAGTTACTTAAAAAATGGGGATGGGAGTGATTTAGAATCTAGAGCATAAACACAAAGTAAGAACTCATTCTGCATGCAGTCCGTGGTCCTCATACTGTTAAGTGACCAATGATGAATAACTCCCAATACCTTCTGCCAGGCTTAAACGGTAATATGCCTCATTTTACTGCAACAAATGAGGCTCCTCCTCCTATCAGTCACGGTCTATTCCGATCAGCAGGGTGCCAATAAGCCAGAAGCTAATGAAAAGGGCTTCAGACAAAAAAGAAACAATGGAGTGCTCCCAAGCCCAACCTTGGAACTGTGAGCCCAATTTTTTAAACACTACAGTGCACATTTCAGTTAATCTTTATTATGCTAATGTTATTGAGTCTAAGGAACAAAGAAACTTATTTCATGAATTACTTTTAAACATCAACTTCCCTGAATTTTCTTTTCTTTTGTTAGAGACTACTGACCATTTAACTATCTAGATTAAAACATACACACACACACACATACACGATACACACACATACATATACTCTCTCCCTGTCCTTTGCTCTGAGGTAGAAATCAAAACATAAATTATCACAAAGAAGTCTGATATAATCAACAAAGTTCAACAGTCTTCTTGTTTGATCTCCTCTAAATTAAAGACCAAGTGTTTTGATATGGTATTAGGCACTGAAATAAACCAGATGTTTCTTCTCTATATAACTCTCCATGGGCACAATCTTAAAGGGTTATTGTCTGGCAGACGTTCAGGGAAACACAGAAATGGCACGAATATCCAGATTTTCCTTTCCCTCTATCTACCCTAGTTTATTATCTAAACTAATGCATAATCCATAGGGCTTTGGGAACTTTGTGTAAATACTTTCATGTACAATTCTCTTTCTAGCTATCCTGAGATTAAGACCACAATTATCCAGGCTTAAACCTAAAATAAAGGAACCTTTGCGAATGTATTATCTGGCCTTACATGTTTAATCACCCAGTATTCTGTGTGCTTTTTAATACATAAACTGAAGAACAAAGGTTGTAACCTCTGTTTCACACATGAAAGGCCATCTAAGACATGTATCAGACATTTGGGGAGCTATTAGAAATAACTTCTAATGGCAATAGCATGGCATTTCTCCATCTAAACCTAGATGCTGTATTTAAAACGTCATATTCCATAGAACTTAAAATTTCAAATACTCATGGTCACCATTTCCAAAGATCTGTAATACCTAACATCAAATTCTGAGACGCATGTCAGACTCTCAAAGGTAATCCTCATAAAATTCCTTCTCCTCATCTCTTCTAATCCTTCCTATCCCCAATGTATTTTTTTGTCTGTTTTTCAGGACATTCTAAGAGCACTAAAGTGAATGTGAGTTTGTAATGGAAGTTAGAGAAAGAATGTGTTTGGGGGAGGTGTCTGGTGCAGAGTGGGGCAGGAGATGGATTGAAGGAAGGGGTCTGAAGTGTGCAGACTATGGCATGCCGTGATGGAGCAGATGGAATGCATCACCGTCAGCTATGACAGAAATGATTTATGGAATGACCTGGCTGCTCCTGCCTAGTAACAACACAGGATGACAGAGCTGAGTTTCCATGACAACCAAAGCCCACCCACTAACTAGATTAAACATCCTCCCCTGGCTTCCACTCACACTGAATTTAGATTTTCTTTTCCAAATGCCAATTGGTTTAGCTAGTATGTTGGTCGTAATATGGGAGAATAGTCAAGGACCTGAAGGGTAACTGAAAAGGAGCTTGGAGGACCACTGAGAACATCACAAATTCCTGCCTGCCTATCTGCCAAGGATCCTTTATGGAAGTTTTCCTTGAGTAAAATAAACAAAAACTTTTGAGAAAAAAGCCCCTGAAATGCAGGTTTTACTTTTTTAAGTTGCCTAGTATCGAAAGTTCAAATGTTATTTGTCTTTCTACCTGTGAAATATCTGCTACTGGATTCTTACAGAATCAGCAGAAGGAATTGGCAAGTCAATCAAATACCTGGGAGGCACTCATTTAATATTACAGAATAATTTTCTTCCAAAGTAGGTAGTTTTCATCATGTGGAATAAGTCCAGAATAAGTGAGACAACTCCCTTTAATCCTCATCAACACCTTGTAAAATAACAGTCCCTGTACCACTGGTCTTTCTGGAAGTGAAGCTAGTTAGATCAGATCTAATCTAATATCTAGGCTTTACCCTTCCTAGCTTGGTGATCCCTAGGGCAAGTTACTTAATCTTTCTGAGCCAAAGTTACTTAACCTTTTAAACCTTAGTTCCTCATCTGTAACATGGGAATAATAATGCCAACCTCACAGGGCTTTCTTGAGGATTAAATGAAACGACACACGTAAATGCTTAGTATAGTGCCTAGCACCTAGTAAGCATACAAATTACAGATGATATTTTTGTGGGTTTTGTTATCATCATCATCATTTTTGTCATATGATGCAAGACTGAATTCAACAAACATTTACTGAGCTCTATTTTGTGTGAGCCACCGCTATGTGGTAGATGAATTTGACTTGGCTTCATTTCTCAAGAAACGTGTACTGCTCTGGAGTAAGGTTTATTTACAGAAACCATTCACAAAGAGGTTTATCTCTTTAAATTTCAACAGTGGCTTCCTACTACTCACACATTAAGTGGTCTGCCTTCCCCATGAACAGCAGCAAACGTGTTTGACAGAGTTAACTGCACTTCATAGTAAGACATAAGTAAGACAACTCTGTGAAAATTCTGAGAGGCATATCACTCGGGAGGAAAAAAGAAAGGAAGAAAAAGCCTAAGGAGAAACTTTAGAAAATACAAAGCAGAAGTGCCTCTTAAATAATTAGATTTGGAATCTTTATGGACTACTGGTAAATGTTCTCCCAAAAGAATGGATTTCGTTTCAATGTTTTAAGGATCATATATTAAAACCGATCACTGCCTTTATTAAAGCAACTCATTGCTTTGTCATTAACATTCTGGTGTGATGTAAACTACTTGCTGAGGAAAATACTATGGGATTCCTTCAAATTAGTTTTACTCATTTTAGCGTGGGTTCTTCAATGAATCTGTTTTTTTCCTTTTTGGGAAGGCTCTCATCTCCTATGTCTTAAATGAATCAGCAGCAGATGCTTATTTTTTCCTTTAAAAAAAAATACATAAAATACCTTCCATGTTAGAAAAAAATCCTTATAAAAGCACTTCCTTCTCTGGATCAGAAGAATAACTGAGTTATGTTTCTTGGTTCCACTTGACTTATTTTAATGGGCAACTCACAAAGTATATGTTTAAAACTAATAAACAGATTGAACCATTAACCTCAGTAATCTGTGCTTTAGATTTCAAAATGCCCAAATTTCTTTTTCTTTTCCCGTAGATCTGTTGCATTAAGACAAAAACAGATATTTAAATTGAAATTAGAAGGACAGTTCTTGTGGGAATAGGGTGGGAAGGTGTTCTCGTGAATTATTTTAAGGGCAGTACAAATCAATACAAACCGAAAATAGCTCTAAATGAGGAATGAAGTGGTCCTGTTATAACTACACCCTTTAACTATGACGCATACTGCCCACAAAATCTAATCACTGCATTCAGCAGTGTAAAAATCATTCAGCAAAATATGTAAATTCAATACTCACAGATGCCAAAGCTTTTCCAAGTGCATCACCTGTCTGTGAGCTTCCAGCAGCATTTCCTCTGGTTCCTGAGTATTTCAAAGAGGAAAACAAATCAAGAAGTTTAGCAGGCAAGCAGGCATGCTTTTTAGCACTCTGCCATTATTTCAATGGTGTTCTCCATTGTTGTTGCACATCTGTCACAATAAACCTGCAAATACTCTGCATGTGTTGTATTTAGTAAGCTAAAGTAAAGATGGGTTCCTTACCAGTTTGTACATTAATGAAAATCAGAAAGTTTCTTTTCTTCCTTTCTTTCATTTTTAAACTCAATATTAAAAAATACGTTGAGTCAAAAGGTACAAATTTCCAGTTATAAGTAAGTACTGGGGGTGTACGTGATAAATATAACTAACACTGCTGTATGTCATTTAGGAAAGTTAAGAGAGTAAATCCTAAGGGTTATCACAAAGAAAAAAAATTTTTTCTACTGCTTTAATTTTGTATCTATATAAGATAATGAATGTTCACTAAACTTATTGTGATAATCATTTCATGATGTATTTAAGTCAAATCATTACACTGTACACCTTAAACTTATACAGCGCTATATGTCAATGATGTATCTCGATAAAGCTGGAAGAAAAACATATGAAAAGAACAAAAAAAAAAATATATGTATTGAAAAATATGGGATTCACTACAAATCGCCAAATTCAGTTTTAGGGAGTTTTGCCAACCTAAAGAAGCTCACCTAGGATGCTATCTGATCCATTGATGGGAGGGGTGTGTGAGGCAGCAACATAAGGTGAACTGCTGGTACTGGCACGGTGGAAGCTGGACATTGGTGGAAGACTTGTGTTTATGTCTGTTGGTGAAACTGAGTGTGGAGGGTAACTCTAAAGAAAGGGGGAAAGAGACATGATCTATTAAATACATTTTCTGAATAATACGCACATATAACTGGGCAACTACTATAACAGGTTAAAAAGAACATCATAAATTAGCAGCTGAAGAGCACTACTCTTGTCATTTACTTTTTCAAAAGGCATGAAGTAAGCCTAGAAGTATTTCAAAATTCAGAAGTTTTGGCAGAATCAAATCTTACACTTGTAATCCAAAAAGAAACACAAGTGAGGACAAAGTGTTGCTGCACCCTAGTCATGTGTTACAGCCTACCAAGCGATCATGTGAATGAAGGCTGCCATAACTACTGGATTGAGACATGTGGGAAGTGGAGGTCCCCAGAATTCCACCAAAACCAGGCTGGCTCATCCCATTTGATGAACTCCAAAGGTCAGAAGAATTGTGGGTCCCATCTAAGACAAAAAGAGAAATATAAAATTTTCCTTAGCCAAAATTTTTTCTTCTATTTTGATGATGCTATAAAAATTCAAAGGGTACCCTCCAGATATGTTTTTTCCTCCCCTTTCCAACCTAGTATTCATCTAGTTTTCTTCCCTCCAAACTGTATAGTTACTATGTTAAATGAAGGAATAAAGCTTTATAGTTAGAGGGAGAAAAAGTAATCTAAACTGTAGTAGGCAGGTCATTATAAAAATCCTCACAAGACCTAAATTCATATCAGGGAGGACAATAAAAATTCCAAATTTGGGGATAGGTCGGATTTAACTCTTGGTTAAATGGTATACCTATATACAAAAAGTTCTTAATCTATAAGCAATGTATATTATACCAAACATTCTCAAACTAGAATAAAGAAGTTTCTCTTACAGAGAACTTAAGTGATGGATAATGACTATATTATAGTCAGCCTTCAAAAGAAATGTTAGCAATGACTTCACTCACCAATGTAAAGTCAAGGAACCATTTATGTAGTAATTTATTGCTCCCATAGTCCAAAACCACAGAAGACCAAATAAAAATGATTTGCTAGACAAGAATGAAAGGAAGTGCAACACTTTTTCTCTCTTAAAGTCTTATTCTGTTCTATGATATTCACTTTTTATCTGCACTGATAATTCTAGGGGTGATATGAATCTGTAATTTAAACAAGAAACTAAAATTATTAATAGCTTTTATACATTTAAATCCTAAAATGAGAAAGAGCAGCTTTACTCACTTTTCTCAACTGAAGTCCTTTATAAATTCAATCAATATTAGATGGGCACTCCGATGCTTCGCTGAATAATCCAACTACATTGCAGTCAGCAATAATTAGCAATAGGAAACTTTAAAACTAAATTTTAATTTGCTTCAGCCAAACATATCTAGATAAAAAATGTCTGAACTTCTATACAGATATTCTCTTTCCTCACAACTTTAAAATATTAGCTAATATACAAGAGATAACTGTTGTAGTACTTGACAACTATTTGGCAGTACTTACCTTGCATAAAGAAAGTGCTAGCAAACATACTGGTTGGTGGCTTGGGAGATGGATAACTAGGAGATTCACGGTTGAAGTCATCTGAATTTGGGGATGGTGCATATACCTTAAAATTAGACAGGAAATTTAATTAAAATGTAAATGACTGTCATACCACTTATGTAAAATGTGTTTCCTGAAGGGCCTAAAAAGGCCTATCCAATATCTAAAAAGGCCTACCACAAATCCAAATAAACTGCCTAAATCCTCATAAATAACGTCTAACTTGGATATTATCCACCTGTTTGTTTTTAGCTGATTACTAGAGAAAAAACTATTCTAAATATCCCTGTAATGCATCTTTGTGTGACAATTACATCAGGTGGTTGAATAAAGTCACAAATGTTGACTTTGTTTACAAAACACAAATCCACATAGGCTCATGATTCAAAATGTGATAGTGGAAACTAATGTCTTTTGAATACAGCATGAAATAAAATTTGTTTTATTTTATGAATTTGTTCATAAAATTCATTCTTTTCACTGTTACAAGATTTACCCAAATCAAAACGAGTTAGATTAAACGTTACTATTCTTTACTACTATTAAAAGTTAACTGTGAAAGGCACAACACAATTGTTCAGAAACTTCCTTAACTTAGTAGGGTTGGCAAAATTAAAACCAAGTTCTGCTCAGGGGTTTTAATTCTTTAATTTCAAGTAAATTTTCAAGTCTGGCACAGCTTTCAGGAAAGTCTCATTTAATCTGTCAGAGCAGTATTAATTTCCTTTGGTAAACCTTTGCTTCAGATAAACAAAGTATGAACATTTTGAATTGGCAAATGGCCAATTCTGTCATTTCTCTGGAAAACTAAATGGGCATCCAAATAACTGTAATAATCAAAACATGATCAATCCATTCTCATGATGACTACTGAAACCAAGAAGGAAAACAAGTAAGTAACACTTAAGGTGATGCATGGTCTATTAAAGTAAAAGTAAACCAGGAGTCAGTAAGAATGGAAAGGTGTCCTATTGTGAGCAGTGTATGAAACATATTTTTTTTGTTTAGTTTGATAAGGGTACATCTATTAAATTTTAATCAAAAATAAAAATTCAAAGTGTTCACGTAACGTGGAAAAAAGTAACTAGCTCAATAAAATTATGGGAGGATTCGTTAAAAAAAAGCATACACATTTTTTGCATAAGCACAGATGATTTCTGGAATTACACATAAGAAACTTAATGGTTACACCTCTGGACTTATAATTGGGGAGGAAAACGATTGCTTTATGCCTTTCCACACAGTTTGATATTTTTATCCAGCATACATTCCTATGCACTAATAAAAAAGCGGAGGAAGCACACACAGAGATTAAAATGGGAACCAATTTTTTATTTACATAAACTTTCATTTATTCTTTCTCTGAGGCATTAACTAACTGTAAAGATTCCTGGCAAATTACCTAACCTTCTGAGACTCAATTTCCTCATTTGTAAGATGGTGCTAACATTACCTGCATGGGGGGGCAGGGGTTGATGGGAAGACTAGATGAGATAATACATACAAAATGTTTCGGGAATTCCCTGGCGGTCCAGTGGTTAGGACTCTGCACTCTTAATGCCGAAGGAACAGGTTTGACCCCTGGCTGGTGAACTAAGATCCCACAAGCCACGTGGCCAAAACAAAACAAAACAACCCCCCCCCAAAAAAACAAACAAAAAACCAAACAAAAACCACAAAAACAACCTGGATTCCTCAAGATGGCTAAGGTGCACAGAAGGCTCGAAAATGTTTAGCATGGTAACCACTCACTAAGTATTAGCTAATAATATCATCTTTCTAATTCTTATAAGAGCAGTTACACTGCTACATACTGTCCCTGTTTAGTACTCAACTGCTATTTCTTATAGTTTTTGTCCAACATCATCCTACTTATATATACAGTTCACCCTAGATAAAAGTTTAAAAAGTCCATTTTTAGTCTTCTTGCTAGCCATGCTATTACAAGCACAGGTGTGTCTTTTTAATGGACTGGCATTCAGGTTAGTTTCCTACTTCTTACATCCCAGAGGGGAAAACACACACTTGTGGTACCTGAGAAGTCTGGGACAAGATATATTCCTAAGAATTACCCAGAAGGATCCTAGATAGGGGATTATGCATTATACATATTAAACATATTTTTCTAGTTTAGTGCTATTACATAAAGACAGAGTTAGAATGAAAGAATTGGATATACACAAATGTGTTTGCAATGTATTAGATAGGCTGATAGGCAGGAAAAGTTTTCAGGAAAGGAATTTTGTACTTTTTTCTTTTAATCAAGTTTCAGCATCAAAATTTAGCTATAGCTAGATGTCCTCTGTCCCCTTTATAATATACAGATTTTTCCCAAACTACGCTGAAACCACAAACAACAAAAAAGAGTATATCCACAGATGTAGAAAGAAAATACAAATGAGAATAAAATTCAGAAGACAGCATTAGAACATGTTTTTGTCACAAATGCTTATTTACTATGTATACCATCACTGATCTAAAAGTATACAATATAAAATTCTCTAACTCTATCTAGGTTATAAATTGAAACAGTATGTAAACCTCCCAATGATACTTATGAAAAACTCCAGTTTTGATGTGTCATTTCACACAAAAAAATCTACATAATCTGTCAGTTAAAATTTATATATAATCTCTCAAAATATATTTCTTTATCCTTATTTCTATTCAATTCACTATATTCCATACAAGATAAACTTACACTTTAAAAATTTTTAAATGTATGCAATTACAAAAGCAAAGAATTTCTGCTGATTTACAGAAGAACTTTTGCTGACTTTACTGATTTACAAATCGCTGTAAATAAAGGAGAATATGCTGATCAGATAATGGTCAATTGATGACTATCATGGAAAGCAAGAAAACCAAGACAAACACACGAAGCAGAAGAGGCTTGCCTGCTTGCCTCTTGTATGTAAAAATTTTGAAGCTGTATTAAGAACACAGGGCTCATTTTAGGGCAAAGTTGTTTTTAATGTTAGTCTCTATAAATAGACTTTGAAAAAGATAAATGGACTTTTAAAGAATAGATCTTATAAATGAAAATGGTAAAAACTCTAAACTACTATAAGTTTATCATTTATTTACTAACATAAGTTCAAAGTTTTTATCATGATAAAAATGTTTTGAAAACCGTGGTTCTCAAAGAGGCCCATCTAACAGCATTTCTAACACACGACAAAAAACTTTACTTTTGGTATCTTAACCATAGCTTGCAAAAACATAGATGCAATGTTATGAAGCAGCAGTTGTGCCAGTTGCGATTTTTCAGATCAAAGAGTTCTTGCGGCAAAGCACAACTGATGTGGTCTCAAAGACTTTATTAACTCCAGATGTAGGGAAATAGTCAGCCAATTCCACAAAAAGAGCAAGTCTCTTTTAGTTACAATCAGTACTGGCCACAAATTAAAACCAGACTGCTTATGTCATCTGATCACCTGCACATAGATGCCAGTTTTTTCCTAGTTAATGATCTAATCACACATTTAAATCTTAAATATGATTCTGTATCACAACAAACAAAATTAAGAGAAAGGAATATGTGTGCTTAAGGTGATTAAAATCTACCAGGAGTCACACTATTTTAAAAAGAAACAGAAAAAGTACAATTAAGTAATTTAAGATGTTCTATTGAAATGTGGTAATTAGAAATTTTCTTTAGAATTCTAGCCTCCATTTCAGAATGTCAGGTTCAAAGTAGGTATCATGTGGGAATGTACTTCTTTCTCAAGTACTTAATTTTTCTCCTCCAGGAATGGAGAAGAGAGAAATTTTGAGTGTTGGGTGAACAGAAACATAACATTTACCCCAACTTAAACGAATATAACTGAAAATCTAACAGATACCTCCCTTTCATTGTTAAGTATGTTTGAAAAGAATAAACTCACAGTATTATCTCTACTGTCCTCATCCCATCAACCCAAACTTACTTTTTAAGAGTGACAGAGTACTTCAGGGATGAATATTTACATTACTCTATACAGTGATTACACAATTATCCTTGGAATGTTTTAGCTCATAAAACCAATTGGAGTCAAGTTAGCAAAAACATTCCTTTTTTTCCTGCTTGGGTGAATCAGTTTAGTCATATGGATCACCCCAATTCAGGGCAGTCCACTCTCTGTTTAGCTTTAGAAGCTGGAGCTGTGCACTGTGCTCTTGACTTCAGTGCATCCATCCTGTAATTAATATTGGAAACATCTCTGTAAGGCAGAAAGGCATGATTTTCTGATAGTTGTTCAGCAAAGATGAAAAAAAGTAGAAGCTTCTGCTAAAAAGATATTTTTTTCTTTTTATCTTGTCACATCCAGTGATGAGTTAAAAGATGATGCCATTCCCTATGCTTTTAAAAGTAGATCCAAAGCCTGTGTGGTAGCGGATATCTTTAAATGTTCTAAATGATGAGGAAATGAATTGGGAATTTTCTTTAGTATGTGAGAATAGCTCGCTATGTATCTTAATTAAGATACGCTTCCACAGAAAATGAGAGGAATGCTTTAGACGGGCACTGTCTAATAGGCTTCTGTAATAATGGAAATGTTCTATACCTGAAAAGACGGTAATGTATCTATGTCTGTACAATACAGTAGCTACTCGTTACATGTGACTACTGAACACTTGAGATGTGGATAGTACAAGTGAGAAACTGAATTTTTAATTTTAATTTAATTAAATAGTCATTTGTGGCTATTGGTTACTATATTGAACAATACAGGATGAGATCACTCTTCCTTACCCACCAGTTTAAAATTAGATAAATTATTTTGAAAGAAATATTCTAGGAGTCTCATAAACTCCAAAGGCTATGAAACAAAAACCAAAACTCTTAAACGTTTTGGGAACACCTTTATCTAATTTGGAAAGAAGCAAGACGGAGAAGCTTATCAATTTTTCTGAACATGCTCTAACACAGAAATTATTACCGATATTTCATTATGTTTAGGCTCCTATTAGCTCTTTTGTCAAGGTGGTTTGACTAGCAGTTCTCTTTAAGTTCCAATATGTTAAATACCATTAAACACTTTAATGCTAACATTAAACCTCCAATGTGTGAAAAGTTTATGCTAATAGCATAAATCATCTCCAGCATAATCTTTATCAACTTACCAAAATAATAAAGCAAAACAAAATCATTTGGCTAATTTACCCTACCATCATAATTTTAAAATAAAAATGTGATACTATATTCAGGAGCATACACTTAATTTATCTCATTTTATGTAACTATATTTTGTATTAAGCAATAAAAAATTTTCAAGATCTAGCTGAGTATCTAAAACCTGACAACTAACAAACAAAACAGTTCAGGTCACTGGAAAAAAAGAAAACCCCAACCCAACTCAAATTCTAGCTTTAAAATCTGTAATTAAACCTCTGGGCCACTGATTTTAAAAATAGGCACATTTAAGGGTCAACACTCAAAAACTAAGAAAGAAAAACTAGGTAATTATTATAAGAATTTTTTAGTTACCGCTGGTCAACTTATGCAAGTTTCACACACAATAATGTACATAAACAGTTTCCCTCTACCTCTGCATTTTGTGGGACCTGAATTTACTAAAAAGAGGCTGTTTAAAAAAGAGTCAGTAAAATTTCTGCTTTAAATAATTGGACTCACTGAGATAAGAGTGCTAAGTAAGTAAAAGTTAAAGAAATTTTACTTAAAGAAATTTAACTAAATTTAAATTTAGTTAAATTTAAATTTAACTAAAAGTTAAAGAAATTTCCTAAAAACTATTCCCTATTGATTTTTCTGATCATTTTGGATCCATTGTTTTCTATGCACACTGACCTTATGCATAAACTCAGATAAAAAGCGTATCTTCAACATAAATGTCAAAATCTTAAAGTTTCTGAACTTCAGGGCTTCCCACTTTCCTGGTTCTCTCTTTAATCAAAATTAAAACAAGCACAACCCAAAAGAAAAAGACATTTAAAAATTTAAGTACATGAAATAGTCTAATTTAAGAATCTCCTAACATCCAAGAACATTTAAACAAATGACAGATTTGATAAATATCTCAATGTTTTCAGTATTTTAATATTACATAAAAGTAGTAAATTTTGCCATAAAGTCCAAACTACTACTCAAGTTTTTATGGTAATTCCAAGCCTGGGGGGGGGGGATATTTATATAGTTCCAGTACTAAATATTGTAAGAACTGAAACCAAAAGGCATCATAAAGCAAAGTGTCTGAAGTAGGACTAACTCAGGGACACATAAGCTATCCATGAAAGATTCTTTTCATCTAATTAGTTAGCCTGATAAAAACACAACTGAAATTTCTGTAAAAGGCATAAATATATGTTCATATTTTCAACACTCATAAATAAAAGGACGAATATCTTTTCCCAAGAATTTCCAGAGAACGTTTAGCGGTGAAATAATGTAAAATTTCCTTTCTAACAATGATAAGAAAAAAGAATTCTAGCTTTCAGTACAAAGCAGCTTAAAATCAATTACTACTGCTGCTGTCTAAAAAGTATAGTTCGGTAATAGTGGTTTTCAAGTGTGAGAATTTCATCTTAGGTAAGTCAAGCACATTTTAATTAATCTTAACATCACTGGGCATATTTTATCAGTTCTTTATTGTAACCAGTATCATTTTTATAATAAGCACAAATTTTTTTCCTGAGAGATAAACCATGGAATTTTTAAGGGACTGGGTTTGAAACTTGTATGCTAGGATAATGTACTTAACAAATCAATGAGTGTCACTTCTTCGCTATCTACATTTTAAAAATATTTAGACCTAACAATACAGCACCTGATCCCTGTCTTCAATATGTTCATGAGCTAGTGGAAAGGGACATAAATTTCCTTCTAAAAGATTAATAAACCTGACCCGTGACAACATACTCTCCTGGCAGGGGCTTAACTTCCTGGTATTTGTGTCCACTTGAATCCAGAAAAAAAGACCTTCTTGGATTCATATCTAGAATATAGTCTCATATATTTTTGATAAAGGGAAAAAAAAAATCAAAGCAGATTTAAGCTAAACTCCTTGTCATCCAATGTCTTTAGCATTCTAACTTCAGAGAATTCTTAAATGACTTCATGTTTTCCTCATCATACAAATGTTAGATTTAACCCTACTGGGCCCATAGACAGCCTGGAAATTCAAATTAATTAATTATATACTTTCCTCTCTCATGTTAATTAGCAGTAAATCCCCAACGGAACAGAAATGTAGCTCTATATACTCGCATATTGGTTTCTGTGCTTTTATTAACTGAAAATGTTTATTTGAAAAATAAATCTTAGAAGTATTTACAATGCAATTTTAGCTACTTGCTGCTCTAATTCTTATAATACAAATTATGTGGGGAGGCAGGTGCCAAAACCATGGCTATACCAATTTTCACTACTATGAGTTCTATTAGAAGAGGCCTGCTAATTTCCTGCATTTAAAAACATATCTAGGATAGTTTTAAGTTCTTCATCTTAAATAGAAACTAGTAAAAAGCTGCTTGACTGACCATATCAATTAGCATTCATAAAATTGTAAGTCTGATCATATATGCAAAATATATTTATTTGTAAGAATGGCCTAGTGTTTTTCTCAGTGACATTTTCTTTCCAATGGAGTACTTGGATACAACCAGTAGTAAGGGTAAGTGAAATCTGGCCCTTTGCTATGGAGACTAGTTTACTTGTCCTTGGATGACGGAAAAGAGAAAACCTGCTCTTAGGAGACAGACCTGGGTTCAGTTCTGGCCTCAACACTTAACTAACAGGGTGGAGCTTAAACAAGTTACCTAACTTCCCAGCACCAATTTTTCCTTACTTATAAAAGGAGGCTAGTAACAGCTAAATGACAGAGTGGTTATGAGAATTAAATGAGGTAAACATAAAGTCCCCAGCATAGTTCCTGACACAGAGTAGCCCTTATGATCATGTTAGTTCTTGTCTCTTCTTTCCCAGATTCCATACAAAGAAGGTGAATATTCAAAATGTGTTTCTAAGCTTGAGTTTTAAAACTTGGATTTCTGTGTTGTCTCTAATAATATTAAAATAATCCCCTGAAATAATGAAAAGAGCATCATGTCTGTACTTGCTGCAATTTTTATACCTGGAACACTTTGCAGCATCTTCAGTTCAAGGCCTAGAAAATGGAGGCTGATGAGATCAGAGGAAGGCTGAAACTCCAGAATCCCAAGGTGAAGAGAACAGGAATCCTCTCCTCCCAAAACTTTCCTTCCTTTACCTCTAAGACTTTCTACCTTTCTGCATAAAGGACACAATTGAGTCATATCAATGAGAAAACTGAGTGCAGGCCAAGTTCTTTATAAGTAAGGAATCTCAGAAATCCATTATTCCTTGCTATTTTTCAAAGTTCAAAAAATATTCAGAGTGATTTTAAGTCCCATATTTATCATAAACACATATTAATATCTTATAGCATGGTACATAATACAGCTACACAAAAGCTACATGTGATATAAAACATTAACCCCTTCTCTTTTCAGATAGTGGGGAAAACAGGGTTAACATTTTTGCCTTTTCTTTTCTGCACATAGATGCCCAAGCCTCTTATATTTCCAACAGTACAATACGGCCACATAATCTTAAATAACAAAATATGAAAAGGCTCTTCTCTTATTAATCTATTTTTTCCTAGAGTCTGTTCAGTCTATTTATTAAATTACCCCAAGCATCCTTAAATATATGGAAATCAACCTGAAAATTTAAAAATAAAAACCGGAAAAAAAAGGAAAGCATTTTCTTTAAGCCCAGTATCACTCAGGATTTCTCACTCTTTCATAATACCCGTAAAAGGATCTTAAAAATGAAATCAAAATATTAATATTCAAAATATAAATCTGTCCTATCATCTTAAGATAAACTGATAAAATGGAGTTAAAGAGTGAGCTTAAATTTAACCGGTTCATTATGAGAATTATACAAAAATTCCATAACTCAAGTGAGGAAATACATTTCACTTAGACTCTGGCAATATTAATTTAAAGTGCTAGTTTTTACTATAAAGCATTGATGGATAGACATTTCCCAATATATACAAAGATGAGGTATTTACCATAGTCTTTGGATAATATAATTACATACTATACGATTTTCTTATTGAAGAGTTAGAATAATAATAATAAACTAGATGTGGTAAAAATAAAATACATATAAGAAAACACATATAAGACTAAGGGCTTATGATACAGAGGACTAAGAAAATATATCATCCTTTATGCATTTTTCGAGAACATAAAAGTCACCTTTGACCTATATCAAGCACAGGCTATCAACTTTCAGGCTACACTTTTCTAACATACCAGCCATGTCATCTACCGTAAGCCTGGAAATACTTAATACGATCAAAGCTGTCCCCCACCCCTCCACCCCCAAATGTAGAACAAAGAGAAATGCTGTAATAGAGTGATCTGTGCTCTTGAAAGAATAAAATCTAAACTCAATCTGAGTTATAGTCTCTCTGCTTCAGGGGTCCTGTATGATTAATTTTACTAAACTTGCACACACACCATTTTCAAACAGACTATTTTACTTAGAATTGGACATAAAAGAAAAAAATTTCACATTTGAAAGACAGTTGCCAAGGAAATTACATAGAGATCAAGTTATTTCACTTATACTACCCATCTAAATCTACCTCTCACATTCTCCAAAGCTCTGTTGATATGGCTAGTGTGAACACATACTTTTTAATGAGTTTAAGGATATTTTGGCTTGATTGTCATCTAGTAAGAAAGCTTACTGAAAAGTTAAGAACCAAATGCTAACGAAGTCCAAAGAGGCCTTACCAAAGCAGTCAGAGAACGAAAAAGTGCTTTCATTAGTTCTCACGTACACTGGTTAAAGTCATATGCTACTTTAAAACATTTTCAAGTGGTAAAAAGGGAACGGACCAACATAACTGATTGTATACCTATTTTAGGAAAATGTGATTAATTTTTTTTGTAACTTCAAACATTAACATTAAAAATGCCTCCACTCCTGAAAAAAAAAATTGCTAAAGTCATTTACGTATTTAATAAAACACCTGAGCTAATACATTGTTTTGGAAAAATTGAGGAGGACAATACTGAATTCCTGACATAAACCCAAGATTGTTATTCACTAGTATAACATTTTTATGTTTATCAACTATTTTATAAAGATAACTCCTATTGAATATTCCAGAGAAGTTCACCTTCTTTTTAGAATACACAAAATCCTCTGACTTAAAGATATTTTTGTAGAAACATACTAAGTAATTAATACTGAGTAATTAATTTAAAAAACAGAGAAGTTTTACTTAGCAACACAGAAAGGTATTATTTTAAAACATCTAACCATGTGCTATAAATCGACCAGAAATACATTCTTTGGAAAATGTATAAATGCACTCTTTGAAAAATAGTGATTTATTTTATGAATCTGTACAGGGTCAAAACTCTAGTTTGATTGGAAACAGATGGTATCTGAGTAAAGTCAGGCTCCGGACCTGAAACTCCAAACAGGAAATACGGCCCTCACTAGCTGACTGCTTCCCTAATCATTCCCAGAGCTTCATACTTGTTATTTTTATGAATATCTAAGATGACTTTCATCTTTCCCTTCTATCTACAAAGCATCAAGTAATCTTCCCTCTTTCTCTCTCTCTGTGTTATATATGTATTTTACATGTAGATTATATGTTTACAATATAAGAAAACATTAAAACAAATGTACTTTCAAGCTCATTACTAGTAAAGACATCAGGCATTAAAAAAATATCCCACAAATTCAAGTTTATTTTCTATATTATTTTAAAAATAAAAGCCAAAAACTATTGAGTAACTGTGTCAAAGACAACTTTGCTAACCTTACTTACAAAGAAACATACAACCTTAACATATTACAGAAAATGATCAAACAAAACCTCACAGGTTTTAGTAAAAAGTAATTAATCTACCCTCCCTTCCCTTAAACAAACCAGTTAGAAGATATCTGAACAAAGAAAAAGACTTACCGTTTTTCCATTGTAGTAATACATCAAAGAATTGCTGCCCATTCCAGGGACAGGATAAGCACAATACATGTTGATTTTGAAAATGTTACTGTTTGCAGCTAATGCACACAGCTTCTCTCCAAGACATACATCCACACAGCCAAACAGAGTTAAGTCTTCAGCACTATGCATCCACACATGATCTACTCAAAAGGAACTTATGCAAAATAGGACTGAACCAACTCACGGAGCAGAGAGGGAGGGTTTGTGCTGTAAGTAACCTCTTTCAATCTCTATCAAGTCCTCACACTGGTGGAGGATACCAATAAGACAAATTTTGGAATTAAAAAAAAATACAAGCCACAAGTGCTAAATAATAAAAAGTGATACAGTGTCCTGGAGATAAATATCTGAAGGAATTATTAATATTGTCATATATATAGTATGTATGTCTCTTTCAAAGAAAGACAAACTGACAGATCTGCTAGCCTATTTTTAGTTTAAATTAGAGCACTTGTAGCAGGGAAACCTAGCTTGCTACACCTCTAGCAACATTACCATCTGCACGGCCTACAGTTGCTTCTAACTTTGATAAACACATGATCAAGCAATCAGGAATTGGAAACACTGAATCATGTGTAACAAGAAGGATCTAAACAGTTAAGCCTTGTACAAAGTCACTTCCTGGAGAAAGCGGACCTGTCATGTAAGTACCTCTAAACTAGCTAGAACAAACCATGATTTTTTATGTTATAAAAATGGTATGGAAAGAAATTTGAAAGGAACACATTTCATGAAAAAGCTCATTCCAACAATTCAAAAAATTATCTTGAAAATAAATGATCTGTTTTTAAAACATAATATTTAATATAGGTTTTCAATTATAAAGCTCCTTAAATTCCTCATTCATAACACCAATTAAAAGTTTATAATGGACTGCACTCTCCTAGAATATGTACTAAGCAATTCAATAATTAAAAAGAAAAAACAAACAAAGTTTTGTTTTCCCTTACAGAAAAATATGAAAGGCTGGTATGTATAGACAAAATGCGCACTGTAGCTAATAAACTAAAAAAGATTTCTTGGAAGTCTTTCCTCCAAGTTCATTATTGTTCTTAACTAACACTTAATATATTCATATTTTTATGTTCAAATTTCTCAAAAAGGAAAAATAATCAGTGTGGGAATAAACATCTCATAGATTTAAAAAATTCATTATACTTAGAAGTCAAAAGGTCTTAGACATTGTTTTGCAAATACTTTCTCACACACAAACATATTTCATTATTTAAAAAAATTTCAATTTGTCTTTTGGTGTGGATTCTAACCCAGAAAAACAGAATAGCAACTTTTCTTTCCTCTCATTTCCCCCCATGAAAACCTCTTTGTACTATCTCTTCTCCCTGTGCCTTGCAGGTTCTCACAAAACTGTTCATCAGAGGACAGCTCACAAGCTGCAAAAAGGGACACATCACTTTTTTAAAGGCACCTTTCATGAAGCAGAACTGCTCTAAGGGAATATTCTATAAGGGATCCCCAAACCCCCCATTTTTATGAAAAATATTGATTAAAATATAACAATAAAATCAAATAAGACAATAAGGCCAGCTAAGTTCATAATGTTTTAAAAGCTGATGGTGTTGGAATAACAATAAAACCTCCCCACACTCTCCAGATATAGAAAGGCTAAGCAGCAGCTGCAAAAGAACATCACTGTACAGCAGACCATTAAAATGCCAGTCTGCAGAGTGGCTTGTAACTTCCTCCCTCCTGAGAGACCACAAAGACCCATTTCAATCCTTAGAGAACTGTGTAAAAAGCGTTGACTTACAATTAACAATGCCATGCCTTAAAACCATTCAAGTAAATTTTAGTCTTTTATAGACATAGTCTCTCTCTGACAGAACAGCTTAAAAAAAAAAAGGAAAATCAACCATCCAAAACAAAATTTCCTTTTTTCCTTAATGATTAAAAAAAAAAAACAAAACTTACTTTTAAAATAGAAATTTAGGGGACTGGGGGAAAAGGGCAGCCACAAAGCACTTCAACATTTTCTTCCTACAATCAGTAGGAAGCTCAGCTTCAACCTGAGAAAACTTTTATATATTGATTTAAAAAAAAAATCCACCTACAGTAGTTAGGCTTGTTTCTTTGGGGCTTGCCAGAAAAGAGAGAGTACTATGATGTTTGTTAAAACAAACAGCATAATGTAAAATCCAACTATGCAATCTTGGCTATTAAAGCACAATGAAAATTTGAGTATTTCATTAACAGTTCTTTATTTTAGAGGCAACTATATGGTATTCTGAAAGTAATAAACAAATATCCAAGTTAAAAAAGTTCAGAGTAAAACCAGACAGCATAATACTCTTTTACTGTTCTAAAGCAGTTTATTAAGGAACTGGATAAGACTTGCTATTAAACCTGAAACCTGAACTTTGAAACATAATAGTTCCTAAGCAGAGCTGAGTAATTAATTAAAAGCTTTTGCTTCTACTTTTCATTCCTCCTCTCAAAAACACAGATACAAAATCCATACATGTGTTTAAATGTAATACTGAGCCCCCCTCCCCCATGTACCCAACACAATCACTTGGTATACACCACTGCCGAAACTGAGGGTGGATGTAGAAACTTGAGGGAAGAGAGAAGAGGTGGGGGCGTGGGCGTTTACATACATATGGCATTAAATTTATTCCTCAAAAACAGCAAATCATCAAGAAAACTGGTGGTAATTTAAATAGTCCCGTATTTTACTCATATGCTATGGTAATATCCTTCAAGTTTGCTACTCCAAAATAACATCTTTTTGAAGTCTGCCTTACTCAAAAGAAAGTAAAACTGGTTGATGTAGACATATTTTTAACACAGTTACAAATTATCTTCTATGATAAAGTCCTTTTTCTCTTCCTCAAAAATATTTTTTTAAAAAAATCTAATTTAATCTATGTAACAGCTGCAGCACAATTTTTTTTCTTAAGCAGAATCATATTACAGGAAAAAAATGCATATAGATGGATCAAGTGCTGCTCTAGTCAATGCAGTTGTTTAATCTTTGCCTCTTTTTTTTGAAGGAACATGTCAAGGGTTAATCCTATGACTCAGTCTGACAAAACGAGTCAGCTGGAGACAGGGCCACTTTTTAAACCTGATTTCAGACAGACGTGCAGCCTGCACAGGAGCTCTGAACTGTCATGCACTTTTTATCCTGAATTGTTTCCACCCGCAATTCTACGTAATCACTTATGTGTTATTCTAAGATTATGTGATCAGACTCAATATTCATACTACCTAGTCCAACAATCTAAAAACTCACCAACTTTTATAGCAAAATGGGCATTACTTACTGTACACACTGGCAACATGATTAATGAAAATGTCAGAGAACCCTGAAAAAATATGACTTGGAGCCATACATCTTTTATTAGCAAACTGATTATTCCTGGTTTGAGGATTACTGCATTTCACTGATTTTTAAATATACTTCCCTGCCTTCAATAGTTCAATACAGGATGTGATATTTATTGCCATTCCAACAATCATCAAGCACATACCTAAACTAGATAAGAAAAAGCTATTATGTGTTTTGCCTAAGCAATTTACTTCTTTCCAGAAGATTTAGGAAAAAATGTTTCCAAAAAACCTACTAGGTAGAGACCTTCTGGCAACTTCAGTTTAAATTCCAGGCCCTTATTTCCTTCTTATTTTTCTGTTGACTGGGAAACAGATCATCCTTGGAGAGCTATGCAAAATTTCCTGGGGTTACCCATGCAATATTTTAATTTATTTTATTAGCTCTTCTTTATCCCTGATATTTGGATTGCTATAACTCTCAAATCTGTTTTTTAAACTATCTTAAACAAGAATGTTTCAAGAGTGACTTAAAATTCTAAAAAATTTTTAAAAGAAAATTTCAATTTAACTGAATTACACATCTTGAATTAATTAATTAATAAAGGCCAGTTAGTGGTTAATATTATTGTACATTTTTCTAAAATAAGCAGGCAACATTCCAGTGTCCCAAAAGGCCAGAAGATCTGGCTGGAAAAGTAAATCTAAAACCCACTCATAGGATTCCTCATGAAAAGTTTCAACATTATTTCTAAGTGAATCAATTCCTGGAAAACAAGACTTTCCGAGTAAAAAACAAAGCTAAACAAAGTTCACATGGGAATAATTCCACAAATGAACTCTATATATTCCTGCTTTACGAAACTCAGTAAATAACTAATATGGTATTGGTTGCAAGGGATGTGCAGGGTGAGGATAGGTTTAAGAGGATAATAAGTAAGAGAATCTACGAAGAAGATACAAAAGATACAAAAGCAAAAGACCCTTCCCCAATGTCTCCTCTTCCTTATTTAGCATGCAGAAAGATGACTAGTAAATGAATACTGTCTCCTAAATGTGCAGTACTTTAGCTGGCCTGGCTAACTAAATCAGATGCCAAATAAGACACCAAAAAATTCCAGGTATTATATCTGAACATTATATTGCAAATTTTTCTAGTATATGCTGCTTTGTAAATAAAGTCACTCCTAAGTGTTCAGAAAGTTGGTCTTCTGCTCTTTTTCTAATATTTAGAAATATTCTTTTTCTCACAATTTAGAAAATTTACTTTTGCAAAAAATAAAGCAAGAATATAAAACTCTAGCGAAATAATGCATCCCTCTCAAACCGATCCACTAACAATCAGTACCTATTATTTAAACATAATAATGCTATTTATCTGAAATCATATAATGCATCTTCTAACTCAACAATATTACTCTCATCTATCTTGCTGATACTAATCAATCAGTAAAAAGGCTTCCAAATACTGTCTTTCCACTGTATGAAAATATTAAAAATCAAAGACCTGATTTTCTGATCTTTCCTCAGGTGATATTTTGAAAAAATGGTTCCAATTATGCCTTAGTTGTGAGTACCTAAATCCTAGCCAAACCAATAATCAGAGTTATATTACAGATTGGTCTGAAAACTGGTACACAATTTACTTGAATATTGATTGGAAATGAGGAGCAATCAACCCCCCCCCAACACGCTTCTCAGAGTAAAATTCATGCTAAAGTTCACAAATCACATCATCTGTCTCAGACATAAAACATCAGATTTCTTATCATCTCTTTACAAAAATCTCAAGCCTAACATGAGTTTTAGAAATGCTTAATGCTTAACAAAATAGAAAACACCTATCTGTATAGCCAATGTAAACAGTCAGCTGTATAAACTGCATTTATAGGGCAAAAGAACACTTGTTTAATTCCCCTTTTGACAACCATATGACCAAAATGAGGATGTGTAAAAACAGCCGTACCTCCTGGAGGAGAAAAGCAGATAAATCTCTTTCTGAGGTAACTAAATAGTATCCCTCTGACATCAACATGAACAGAACTGACAGATCATACAAAGCTTCTAAAAGGCAATCATTAAATACCCCTTCAAACAAGATAGAACTACCATTACTGAGAATATATAAAACATGAAGCAAACTTCATGTTTCTCTTAATCATGAACTCACTATGACAAAGCAGTTTTCCTCGGAAAATTAAAGTGGGGAGTCCCCCTCCCTAGTATTCCTGCATCTCTTGGCTGTCCATTTCTTTCCCCATATGAATTGCAGTTTGTCACTTCTCATTTACCACTTGAAATAACACAAGAGAATCATTAACTATGTTGCAACTTGATAATTTTCCTGCAGATGGCTCTGTAATCACAGCACTAATGGTGCGTGTGCGGGTAAAAAAAAGTTGAGGAGAGTATCTAGGTTTTAAAATTCTTTAATAAACCAGCACTTCTGATGAGCTTTCAAGACTGGGACAAGGTATTGCACTACTGACTTATTAGGTTACAGCAAAACAAAAACTAGAAGCAAACAAAGCTATTATTTTAAACCATAAAGGTAAACAATTTGATCTTGGGTCCAGTTAGCTCTCCCTTAAGGAAAGTGCTCCCCGGCTTTTTATTTCTTCTTTGACCTGTGTAATTTTTTTCTTCTGAGCTGGAAAGTACCAGATCCTTTCGATTTATGAGAAATGGAACAGTACCATTATATTGTACTCTATTTTAAATTTATTTTTAAAGAGACCAGAAATAACATCTGCATCTTAGCCCAGAGCCATTTCAAGAATCTGCAACTGGAAACTCTAAATAACTTATACATTAAAAGTTATTTCTGGCACCCAATCTATGTTTTGTTCCAGTAAAAATTCTTGCTAGTGGTAGTAATTTTTTAATACTTCATACCTCTAATTAATTAAGTACTGAATATCTACCAAATCATCCTGCCTCATATTTGTAATGATCAAGTAACAAAGCAGAGTTCATTTTAGCTATACTCACTGGAAGAAATCATGCAGATCCTGAATTTATGAAAAGACCCACCTTAAAAAGAGAATGATTTCTAACCATTAAATTCTGGTGACCAACTCTCAACAAAAGCCAAGTAATACTTCAGTTTGAAAACATATATGAGGAGGGTATAATAAACAGGGGAGGAGATGGGAGATAGTGTCAGTTCAAAGCAAAACAAAAGTTTCAGTAATGCTTACTTAGTATGCTTCACCGGTAAAGGTAATATGCCACCCCAACAAGTGTTCCTTACCAGACAGATTGCGAAACACAGTCACAAAACTCTGAAAGAAGAAAATGTGTTAAGCTACTTGTTCTATGTATCTCTATCACAAATACTTATAGTAGGGCAGAATAATTCTCCCTACCACTCATTAGTACTCTGTAACATGAGATAAGCTGCTCAGGTTCCAGACACTGTGGCGTCATACCATATGATGAAAAAGAGCACTAGACTAGGAGTCAGGAGACAGGGATTCAGGTTTTAGCTCTGCCTCTTAGGAGGCATGAGAGCTTAGGCGAGGTCACTGAATTTCCCTGAGTCTGAGTTTCCATTTCTGGAAAACTCAGGAATTAAACTAGGCCAAACATTTCCTAGCCATTTCACCAACAGTAAAACCTTTTATTACCTACTCCACCCCAAAACATTGAATTCCTATTTTGAAAGATTTTTGTCTCCCAAACTTTTTTTGAGTTATAATGAATATTTTTCCCTGTTAAAAAAAAGCCATGCAACTCCCATTCAGAACTTCTGATTAAAAGGAAAATGAAGCATTGCCATGCTGAGTTGAAATAATTCTAGTGAAAGAAATCTGATAGCACGGATAATTTATTTCTGTAAATTACACAATTTGTTAGGTTTTCTGAAATATTTACATTTTGTATTACTAATTTTGAAGACCCAGGTTATGACTCACTGGCATAGATGATACCTAATGTCCACACACCAACCTTAAATTGTATTTTTATAATCATATCTGCAAGTGGCACAGTTAAAAGCCCAGAGCCTCACATGAAATGAAAGGTTGATCAGATAGGGAATCAAAACATAATTACAACTTCTCAATTCTAAGCTAAGAGTCCAAATGCTTGTATTCTAGTAACATTTATACGCTGGCAAGTGAATTATCTTTACAAGGGGTTTAGTTATGTATTTCTAGTAATATTTTCATTTAAAACTAACATCTTTTTAAATAGCTCTGTAGTGTCTAGGATAAAATGGTAAAAAAAAATGAAAAGGGTTGACATCTTACCAATAGGTAACAACCCTTACCTAATTCTGTCATCTAATTAGCTCGATAATAATTTTGGATTCTTAATAATGTACAGTTTGATCTACAGGTCAGACATTTTATGTTTAATACAGCACCACCGGGAAAATAAAGATTTTTGGCCATATTCTTCAAATAAACATGTAAGCCTCTACAGAGATGGCTTTGTTATAATTTTAGCAGGCAACAAGAGTTAAGGAGACAATCCTTAACTTAAAAGAGCCCATCTTAACTAAGTAGGCTGTGCCTCCTGCACTGTTCGGTAATAAAGAAGTTGGGCCTGTGATTTGCTTCTTTGTGCCTTTTGGCTGGAGAATTTAGTACATCATAAAAGAGACTGTTAACGTGGATTATAAACAAAGGTGCCTGTAATGAATACGTAGGTTGGATAGTTTACAGGGTATAATAGAAGAATAAAGGGTGAAAAGCATGTAGCAGTACCACAGTACCTTTACAGCTGTATGATCTTTTTTAAAAAAATTTATTTATTTACTTATTTATTTTTGGCTGTGTTGGGTCTTCGCTGCTGCACGCAGGCTTTCTCTAGTTGTGGCGAGCGGGGTCTACTCTTGGTTGTGGTGCGTGGGCTTCTCATTGCAGTGGCTTCTCTTGTTGTGGAGCACGGGCTCTAGGCACACGGGCTTCAGTAGTTGTGGCATACGGGCTCAGTAGTTGTGGTGCACAGGCTTAGCTGCTCTGTGCCATGTGGGATCTTCCCAGACCAGGGCTCGAACCCGTGTCCCCTGCACTGGCAGGTGGATTCTTAACCACTGTGTCACCAGGGAAGCCCCAGCTGTGTGATCTTGAGGAACACTGGGTTGCTCTAACACTGGTTATTTCAGACTGAAATGACTGATATATTAAAAAGATTCAAACTGTGTTACTATTGTTAAAATTGGAATAAAGATCATATGAATACCGGATCACAATTATTAATGCTAAGTCCACACATGGAAAACCAAATTCAGGTCTTCCTAGTTGTGATGTATCTAACTGAGAGTAAGACTATGCCTATGTAAATGGGAAGAATTCCAGTGATCTTTGCCACAGAAAACACTTCCACTTTTCTATGAAAAACTGGAGCTTTTTTTTTCTCCCTGAAAAGCTTTTACAAAGTTTAACCATGTTAAACATCTTACAGTACAGATAGTTAAAATATACTTGCAGTTCTCCTTGAAGGATATGTTAATTTCAGATTATTCAGTATGTTGTTTATACCTTCTCTGAGTCAAATGAGTATGATCCAGGAAGAAAGAACAACTATGGCTGTATTGCTAATCATTTGAGTTTGTTCATTTATTCAATAACTATTCACTGAGCATCTATTATACACCTAGGAGCTGCTGATAAAGCAGTAAACAACATAAGTAAAATCCCTGTTTTATCAAAATTCTCCTGGGTAAGACAGATAAAGAATAAATTATAGTACATCAGATGGTAGTAAGTGTTTCAAAGAAAATTATAGCAGGAAAGGAGAGAGGGGAATATGGGGCATGTTGCCATTTTATATAGGATGGTCAGGAAAGATTCCCCAGTGATAAAGTGATATGTGATCAAAGAGGAAAGTATACAAGGAAACTAGCTATATGGGTACTAAGGGAGGTGTGCTCTGGCAGAGAGAAGAGTAAATGCAAAGGCCCTGAGGCAGGATGGTGCTTGATATCTTTAAGGAGCAGTAGAGAGGGCAGAAGGCTAGAGGGATAAATTAATGGAAGATGAAGTCTGGGAGGTAGCAGAAAACAGGTAAGAAGGGTCTTGAAAGCCATTTTAAGGACTTTGGTTTTACAGAGATAAGGGATGCTGTTGGAGGATTTTGAGCAGAATGATATCATCTGACTTAAAATTTAAAGGGATTGTCCTGTATTAAAAAAATGATTTAAGGAAAATTGGGAGGTCAGTTGGGAAGATGCTGCTTTAATTCAGGAAAGAGATAAAAGTGGCTTGGATAATGAAGATAGCAGCAGGTGGTAAGAAATGATCAAATTCTTGAAGACAATTTTAGTATGAGAAATTTAGTATGGGACGATAACCACTGTTTTACTTTTATGTCAATGAAACCATAACTTTTTTTCCTTTAGAAAAAGGTTTCCTGTATTATGGTTTTCCATACTCATCTGTCACATGAGGATCATGACACTACATTGTTAACCACATCAATCCCAGCACACTGTAGAGTTACGGCTGAATTACTGGTAATTTACCATTTGGGGGGCAAATTTATTCCTATTATTGTGTATAATTAGGAGTTAACTGCACAATTGAGGAAAAAAATAGGACAAATAGTTCAGTGTCTTATACAAAAAAAGCAAGTTAACATATTTTTGATGATTTGGAACAGCCAGAGTAGGAGAAAGTTGAAAAGTACAGCTTGGAGCAGGAAGTCATTAAAAGATGATGTTCCCCATTACAGATAACATAAAATAATAGCTACACAGTATTTATTTTTATCCTCTTAATTTAATTCAAAAAGCATTTCCTGGATGCTCCACTATGTGCCCAGAGGGCGATATTCACTCAAATGAAAAAAATTTTAAAGTTAACTTATTTCCGAAGGTCAAAGTTACCTTTTGACTATAAGCATCTTGAAGACAGGGTACAAGGTCCATGGTTTATTATTACTTAAATATCTAAAGCCTAGAAGAATTCTTAATTCACAATAAGTACTTTATATTTACTAACTTTATCAGAATGAATTCATATTTCTCTCAGTGGAAATTTACTAAACGGAGTCCACTCTAGTAGCAATAAATTTCTAATTCTCATTCAAATTACTGTTTTTTGAAATTTATAAGTATCTTCGGTGATGTTGAAAAAGATATTGATAACTTAATTTCAATTATGTCAAGTTTTATGGTTTAAAAAATTATCAAGCTCAAGTTGGAAAACTTGAGAAGTTTTATTACTTCTTTATGAAGTATTGATTTCTTATTAACACTAGCCATCATAAAACTAAAAAAAAAAACTAAATAAGAACCATAAATATTCACTTAAATTTATAGAGATTGTGAGTTTTCTAGTCATCTGAGTGAAGATTCTCTTAAGTTTTGAATGAAGCTTTTAGGTTTAGAGAGACATGTCACGTGTTTCAATAGAATCTGTCTCACAATCATACATGGGTTGGAACTGATTCTCAAGCTGCTAGGAACTACCTTTTTAGCTTTGGGTTCTATGAGGAAGTTGGACCAGGATAAAAGATGGTGATTGGGCACATGTATATATAAGTTCAAGGAAAAAATTATAATAGAACTGTTTATATCAAGGTTAAATTATTTAAATACTTTAAACCCAATTGTTTCAAATAAACATTTTCTAATATATCTCTACATGGACTTACTTTTGATGTCATTAACTTCTGCATATTATTACCTAATATGACATTTAAATCCTAGAAAAATTATGACTTCGTAGCATCCACTTTATATATTGAGGTTCTTCCACCATCCTAGTCAGGTACATTTTAAGGCAAATAACTGTCCTGGAAAGTTTCTATCAATGTGCCTAGGGCCTTAAGGAAATGATGAAGGGACTAATGAATATCACGTAATGGATCTAAAAAACAAACAAACAAAAAACAGGGTTTTATTTTGTTTCTCTTTGGGTCTGTTTTTCACGGGAAGTATATTTATGAAGAAGGTAAGAATATATCTACTCTAGACACAGACTTATGGTCTTTAAGTCTAATGCAGGGGTTGGCAAATTATAGTTGTGGGCCAAACCTGGTTTACCACCTGATTTTACAAATAAAGTTTTACTGGGACACAGTCATGCCCATTCATTTATGTATCATCTGTGGCTGCTTTCACACTCCAGTATCAGAGCTGAATAGTTGTGACAGAGACTGTCTGACCCACAAAGCTGAACATATTGACAACAGAACCCTTTACAAAAAAAGTTTGCTGACTCCTGGTCTAGCACACTGAGGAAGAGTAGAAATATAGGCTGTAAGAAAGAGATAGCAGATTCTAGCAAATTTTCCAGAAACAATTTCTAGAACCAAATTACTTTTGAAAATTAATAAAATGTTGTCATATTATAGATATATTGGGTTATGTCTTAAATTAAATGCAGATAATAAAAAAGACAAAAACTTTGAAGGGCTAACACTTTAAAATTTGTTTAAAATCGGGACTTCCCTAGTGGCGCAGTGGTTAGGACTGTGCAATCCCAATGCAGGGGGCCGGGGTTCGATCCCTGGTCGGGGACCTAGATCCCACATGCATGCTGCAACTAAGAGTTTGTATGCCACACTAAGGAGCCTGCAAGCCACAACTAAGGAGCCCGCCTGCCACAAATAAGACCCGGCGCAATCAAAAAAAAAAATTTGTTTAAAATCTATTCAATGAATACAAACACGGGAGAAATAAGGAACTATCCTGGAACTAGTAGTGTTTTTAAACTGCTTAGAAGTCTAAGTATGAACTTATCTATATAGCATACATTACACTCTTTGAAATTAGTTATCATACAAGTACACTAAATGACTTTTCAAACTAAAATCATCACTGGTTAAACAAAGGGAATATCAGTGATGGCAAATTTCATGTCAGTAAATTACTTAGGATATAAATGCCTTCCCTAACCTAGAATGAAATCCAGAGCCCCAAACATCCCCAGTGATAAACTTTGGAGTTTCTTAATTTATTCCTTCTTTCTTATACTTGAAGAAATTGTATTAGATAAAAAACGAAACAAAAAAACTTCATGGTTCTACTGATGTTGAATGACAAAACAGTGGGCTTAACGTCTGAAAGCATTTATAGAATTCAACCACATATCCTTTAAAAACCATACAAATTACACACACACACACACACACACACACACACATTGGGGCTTATCCTACATCTGGTTTGTAAAGTCTCAAAGATCTAAAATATAGCAGCTGAGGAGTTCAATAAATCGTAAAAGCTGGTTCTGAAATTCAGCCATGTTCTTTCTTCTTTAAAAAGAAATAGAAAGGTCAGAAAATAACAAATATCACTGTGGTTGTACCATCACATCAGTACAAACAGATACAGAGGACTTGCTCACTGGTAACTTTTCCTTTTTTTTTTTTTTTTTTGACTTGAAATCAGATCAAAGATGGACTGGCTTGTTACAAAAAACGAACATCTTAGAACTATGGATTAAAAGCCCATTATCTACACTGATACAAGTCTGACACTGTTCTGAACAGTAGTTACTGTCAGCATAAACAGTGGCTATTTCTTCTTATTAATGTATGAAGAAAATCTTTCATTCAATGACCAAACTGAATATGAGTTTGGAATGGATTATAGAACCATTCCCTTTAGGTACTAAGATTTTTTTGCTAGAATGACCTGTAAGGTCAGAGAAAGAATCAGTCAGTTTGGAAATTTTATATCGAGGTAGCCTTCAAACAGAGACAGCTTATCTAACATTTCGAAATAAGAAACTCTTAAGTACTTAGTTGTTGTGCACCCTATGGGCTTGTCTGCTAAAGGAGCTAAGCAAATACCTATTCCCACTCATGTTCAGGAACTGGAGTGTTGACTTTATGAAGTTTAGCTGAAGCTGGTGCTGCATGTAAATACTGTTTATTCTAGAATCAACTAGGATTCTTGCTAGTTAAGGGTCTCGGATAATTATCTACAAATACACTGTTACCCTAGCTTCCTAATGACTTCCACAGAACACTCCCACAGATACACTTGTAGCTTATCGCACTATTTTTGTGGATAAACTGGAGGTAACAATATCTCTATAGTTCTACCCCTTGACCTTTTTCTTACTGGTTCAGATAACCACTAATCTTTCAACTGGTACTTTTCCAAGTTATTCATTTATATCAGCCCCAGAAAGTTGTATCTGTCCTCCCTTTCCTATTTAAAAAAAAAATCCTTACTTTAGCCACCCTCAAAATTTAATATTCTGACTTTTCTATTTAATATTCTTACTAATTATATTTAGTATGTACATGAAAATGCTAGATCACGGTACATGTTTAGTGGTCTTTGTGATTTAGAAACACCTCAGAATATCTCCAATTATCTCAAGGGGTGTCCCTAAAATAGAAAATTTAATACTAAAAATGACAAAAAATCCACATTAATTAAAAAAAGCCATTCCCAACAAAATAAAATCCCACAGAAGTCTGGCAGAAAGGAAGGTCATTTCCTAAACTATAGTCAATTACCAATTCAAAGGCTACAGAACTCTGTACCTGTCCGCAGCAAAGCAAGAAAAGGTGGTGTCTAAGCTGCTTTGATTTATCTCAGAAACAATAAAGTTCCTTGTGAGGGAAGAATCAGAAAAAAAATTTTTTCATGATGGCTAGGGAGGTAAAATATACTTTGAGAGTTTAACTCTCAAACTCTCAAAAAAATTAAAGCAATTATCTGATAAACTGTTACAGCTTTTGTGGGATAATATATACACACTTAAAGACAGAGGACAAAGACTAGCATGATATTTGACTAAGAAACAAATAGATTGTGTCATCAGCCTATGTGTGGGACTATAAACCAGTTATGTTCAAAATGAATAAGACATGCCGGACTTCCCTGGTGGCGCAGTGGTTAAGAATCCGCCTGCCAATGCAGGGGACACGGGTTCGAGCCCTGGTCCGGGAAGATCCC
Organism: Eubalaena glacialis; assembly: GCF_028564815.1. Lineage (NCBI taxonomy): Eukaryota > Metazoa > Chordata > Mammalia > Artiodactyla > Balaenidae > Eubalaena > Eubalaena glacialis. The sequence goes on from NC_083717.1 coordinate 78,339,175, forward strand.
ACATGCCGCGGAGCAACTAAACCCGTGCGCCACAACTACTGAGCCTGCGCTCTAGAGCCCACGAGCCACAACTTCTGAGTTCGTGTGCCACAACTACTGAAGCCTGCGCGCCTAGAGCCCGTGCTCCGCAACAAGAGAAGCCACCGCAATAAGCCCGGGCACCGCAACAAAGAGTAGCCCCGCTGGCCGCAACTAGAGAATGCCTACGCGCAGCAACAAAAGACCCAACGTAGCCAAAAATAAATTAATTAATTAAAAAAAAAATGAATAAGACATGCCATTTTGATGCAGAGCATGAAGATGTTCAAAAGATGTTTTCAAATGCTACTGAACAAGATCACAACTTGGATATAAAGGCATTCTGAAATTTGTCTAGGTGTTTACTTTCTGGTGATAAAAATCTTGAAAGTGTCTTGCTGCTTTCTTCAGGATTCTGCATTTTCTGCAGGCATTTTTAAAAAAAGATCTATGTTTGGAAATACTATATAACATCAAGTTAAGAAACAAAGAATAAAGAACAAAGAAACTTCCCTCCATCTGAGAAATGCTTTAGAGGACCATAAAGATGTTCAACCAATGATAAAATAAAGGGAAAAAAAAGCATAGACTCCTGATAGTTCAGAAGACAAAAATAATTAGTATGAATTCTAGGCAGGAATTAATTCAATCAATTTTTTCCTCCTTCTATAGGTTCCTTTTCTAAAAATGAATGCTTTCTTAACAACAATAGCAGCTACAATTTACTACTCACTATGTGCCAGGCACATACATTACATATGCAAGTAAATACTTTTTTTTACCATAATATTTATCTTTCCTTATGTTTTCAAACTTTTCCTTGCTTTTCAACAAAATATGGTATGGGAATTCCCTGGTGGTCCAGTGGTTAGGACTCCACGCTCTCACTGCCGAGGGCCCGGGTTCGATCCCTGGTTGGGGAACTAAAATCCCATAAGCCGTGAGGCACAGCCAAGAAAAAAAAACGGTAAACATGAAACGCTAAAATTCCTTTAAATTGCAGGCTGTAGTGGTAGGAACTAGAAAAAAATAAAGAAAGAACATTTACTGAGTGTCTATTATATACTAGGCACATGTTAGGCACATAATACCCTCATACTAACATTTGAGATAAGCATTACTATCTCCTTTTACAAACAGAAACTTGGTGTTCAGAGAACTTAAAAGCAATTTCTCTAAGGTTACGAAACAAAAAGCAGCTGAGGCCAGATAAAACCCATCTGCTTGACTAGGAAGTCTGTGCTTTTCTACGTCATTCTTTCAAGATGGTGGTAGGTCTTTCAACAGCAAAGCAATTAATAAATTTGATCAAGAAAAACATAACTGACAGAATAAACTGTTTTAAATTTAATATACTAACCAAGATACCTTATGAGTACACCAAGATACACAACATGTTTTAACATTCAAAAGAAAAAGAAAATGGTCTTTGATATTAAATTAGGTTGTAATCTTTGGCTATACGTGTAATCTTGGGCAAGTTACTTAATATTTCTGAGTCTCAATTTCCTCATCTGTAAGAAGAGGATATTAGTTATCTTATAGATTGGTGTGGTGAAGATTAAAGATTAAGATGATACAGATAATGGTTAGCACAGATGCTCACACATGTATATGTGTTACTCTAACACAGTGAAGTTGAGGCTGTAAAGGATGCTAACAAATAAAATGCAAATGTTTCATTTTTTCCCACAGATAACTAGGAAAAAACCACAGTTGCTCCCAATCCCTACCCAGTGTTTCAAAATTTCCTTAAATGTTTTATCTCAGTAAAAATTTGATACAGATGAAAAACAGCTTGTATATATACAAAGAACAAAGACTAGAGTTGGTGGTTAGAGAAGGAGAGGGGAGGTTCAGGAACTCTAAAAAGGAAAGAAAACATCCTGCCAAGTCAAAGCACACCCATACCTTCAGAAAGACTCCCAGATAATCTTAACAACTACAAATGCCTCCTATTATCTACAGGCCAGGAGACTTTAGGCTTTTATCCAGGGTAGACTGCTATGACAATTTATCTCTTTTCATATCTGAGCTGGTCTTATGTGTCCCTCAATCTTCCTCTGGAGTGGGAGAGCGGGTCTGCTATAGGAAAAGCATAAAGGTTATATTTGGTATAGAACTCAAAAATGCTGTACTTCTAGATGTGGCCTGAGAGTGTGTTTATTTTTTTACATGTCTATGCCTTTTACCTGTATTGACTGCTACTAATCTTCCCAGACAGAGTTCAAATGTCAACTCCTGAGGCCATTAGTACTCCCCAAGGCAGAGTTAGTTCTACCTACTCTATGTTTCCAGAGTACTTGGTACACACCTTTACTTGCCTCACTGAAATACATGTAATTAATTCACTAAATGCTTGTTTCTCGCACTAGTTCCCTGCAGGCAATGATGGTGTGCTTGTATGTTCGAATTCAATGTCCAGGCATCGCTCTACTGTTGCTGCTACAGAAGTTCACTTTGTTCAATATTTCAACCTGTCTAGAGAAACAAGTGGAAAATTTAATGTGCTTAAGAACACCATTTTTTCATCAGTACGAAGAAAACTATGCCCATTACACCTTTTGGTTATGTACTGAGCATATTAATTTTAAAACCCTAAGAATGTAACATTTTAGACCTGAAAGGAACTTTAGATTTCCCAGTTCAAACTTCCTAAGGCTAACTGACAAGTCCAGGGTCATACAATCAATCAATAACTAAGCCAGCAGATTTGAACAGACCATTTTCTTAACCTTAGTGACCATACTGCTTTAAGAATGTCAATACACCATTATCGGACCTTCATCCAGACAGGATTTACCATTCAGTTGTTCTGCAGTGAGGAACAGAGGAGCTGAGGTTTGTAAGTATGATACCTAAATACATATCATGGATTACAAAAAGAAAAGGCCTCTAACCAATGGTCTATGGTCAAATTATGTAGATTATCAAGGCTTTGCATGTTAAGTAACACTGCCTGTTGTTTTCTGTAGTGGTGTGAGCAGTATGATACCAACCTAGCTCTTTCACTCTTTCTTTAGTAAAGGTAACATGTATTTTACAGATGACTAAAGGTTGACTGCACAAGCAGCAAACTGTGAAATCTGAGATGTTACGGTCAAGTTTCTAGTTTGGGAAGTAGGATATTCAAATGATCATGAAATAAAATATACATAGTCCATTTTCATTTTTATACCCATTTTTAAAAAACAATTCACATTGTTAAAGGCCTATGAATTACACATATTTCAGTAAAAGCATCCAAATTGAAAACCATTACTTTAAATTCCATTTGTTTTAGACACTGAAAAGGTAAGTAGTGTAACCATAAGTGTTCTCAGTTTATTATTTTGGTATCATTTATCAAAGTACCAGTTTTTAAAGTTTAAAAAAATTCTCTTTTAAAAACCTGAGATTTCAACATAGCATTTAATCTAAAATATACTTTTAATTAAAATGCATTTATCATTTATATATCCTTAATAACATTCAATATGTTTAAATACTATTTTCAGCATGGTTTCAAAGCAGTATGATCATGTTTGATGCTGATGTTAGGTACAGAATTGAAAATAATAATTTCTAATATTTTCTATACAAATATCTAATAAATCCCAAGTAAAGAAGTTAGTAATACAATACGTAAGTAGGATTGACTTGTGAAATTTCCTAATGGTTCTCAAAGAAATCAAAGTTTCATCAGAATTCATTGGCTTTCCCCCTCTCCGTGGCTCATCCTTAACACCTGAGACAATACAGAGAATTACCTCCAGGTAGTGAATGCTGTTTTGATTAGGATTGCAAGGAACACTGGTGACCTCCAGTGTTTATTCTCTTTCCAGGTTGTTCTGTCCATTTTGCCCTTTTGTTTTAAAAATGAAAGAACTATGAAACAACAAAAATATACTGTTTCTTAAAATTAATGTCAGGCAAAGAAATGAGATGAATTTTTCATTTACTAATCTGGTATTTTTTAAAACCTGTGTAGTTCTACTAAATATTAATATGTAATTTAACTTCTATTACTCTCATAGAATTATAGTAACAAATTACCAAAAAAATCGCACAGTTACATGTTTTAGCTGTCCTGTCAGTTTTAAATATGACTTCCGTTAATCTAGCAGAAATCATGTTATGCTGTTGAACCACCTACCCCTGCACAGCACACAACTGTTAAAATGTAAATTGCCCAACTATTTTTAGCTGTCGCTGAAAAAAAAATCCTGTCTTTGGGAATAATGATTTGAGGCATTGTGTTCATTTTGTTTATCAAGCAGCTATTCAGCCTCTAGTGGGTCCAAGTGCTTATGCAAGCAAAAGCTTTTAAGAATGCCTGCAGCTGCAATCCAACCTTCCAGGTAAGCTCCAGAGCACAGATGTCCTAGGCTGCATAAAACTCAGATCCATCTGGAAGTGAGTTTCAAAGAGGATTTCAGATTTGAGTTTTCATGTATCACATGGAAGAGAAGGAGGGGGAAGAACATAGGAAAGAAGGAAGGCAAACAACCAAAAAGATGGTATCTCTACTTCAGCCTTAATAAAAAATAAAAAGCTCAGACCCATGCTGCTCCTTCTAGATTACTACTTGCCAAGCCAGATATTCCATTCAGTGTATACTTCGATGAGCTGTGACTCATCCAGCAGCACCTGCGCCCATGTGTTAAGTACTGACAAATAAAAGGCCAACATCCATTTACACAACAAAGAGATGTACCCTACAAGGCATGGGGCCTCAATCCAAAAGCCCCACTCCCCATTTGTTCTAAGAAAAGGGAGAGGAAAAAAAATCTTCCCTCCTCACACCAGGGATTTTTAAATTGTAGGTGGGTTTATGATATAGGTTCATTTACAAATACTTTTACTCTTTAACAGAATAAAGTATATTTAATAGCACAAACACCCCTACAGCATTTGATTATCATGGCCATTAACGGTTGTTCACCAAACCTTTCCAACCTCCTTCATGAAAGCTCTTTATTCTCAAAGGATACATTTTTGAGCAAAGAGGGATCAACAAACTAGCTGCTTGAAAGCTTTCCTGATGCTAGGCTGAAGTTAGGAAAGGCTTAATGAAGGCTTTAAAATCCACAAGGGCTTCACAATGAACATCTGACTTGGTGATTTATGCATATTAATAACCTCAGTCCTACTGAGGCAAGCTGAGCCAAACATGTCCTCCGAATCTTAATGTCTTTAGCTCCATTGGGATTATTACAAATGTAAATTTCTAAGATTCTCAGCTATTAATCTCTGTCTGTCCTCCTGTTCAGCAACATAATGACTAATTAAACATCAAAAGACCTGTACAGGAGATCTTCTTTGACAGCTACCAGCCTAGTCCTCTTCCCAAGAGGGGAATTCAAATGACAGGGACATGGAGTAAAAGCGTATGAGTAAGCTACAAATCACTGAAGAGAAATCTTAAAAACCTAACACTGAATTTGGATTTAACTCAATCAGTGATTCCGTTAAGCAGAGAACAGTTACTATGTGAAGTGTGCCTACTGACACCGACCAAATGTATCCTTACAGCCAGCAGATACTGAATACCTGAAATCAGTTTGTTTACCACAAAGTCAAAAAAATGGGTACTTACAGAAGAAGGCAAGCCAGGAGGCACCTTTCTGACTTTCTTTGCTTGCAAAGGATCTGCACGTGGGAAACAGTATATTTCATCAGCATTTATATTAGAAAAGTTTCAGACTTCAAATGAGCAGGAAAGAATTTTTCCTCCTAGTACCTTTCTTGTTTTCCAGTATTTAGAAGTAAGTAAGGGAATACAGGGATAGGGGTCTCATTCTTTCTAACTGGTTCCAGTGCAAAACAGGTACTCCTAATGAAGTGATATATTCTGAAATACATATCCTGTAAGTTTTGGAAGATGACAGCAAAGTAAAACAAGAAAGAAAATAACAAACCAATAAGCATGGGTGAGAAAAGGGAATAATATTTCTTAAGCACCTATTATGTGCAAGGTTCCATATTAGGCACTTTACATCATTTATCTCAGCTCATTTGCAGAGGGGCATTTGGTACAACAGGTCAGTTTAATAATATGACTCCTTAAGAGAGACGCAAATTTAGTGTTCATATCACATTGAGAATTAGGTTTAAAAGCATATTAAATAGACTAAAAGCTAATGCTAATCCTACAAGTTATTATGTTAAAAATTTGAAATAAAATTTAATAACTGAAAAATTAAGGTTATAATAATATCTGAGATATGCTACATAAACTATTAGATACAGGCATTGTCATGTACGATATCATCCTATAAGTATTCTATAAGAACATTTACTTTAACAATGTGTGGTTAAAACTGCAACTTCAGCACTAATTATTGTACAATTTTATCCTTGGATGTTTATATTTATTTCCAAGAAATAACTAAAGTATATTTCTTTCTAAGACACAAATTATTTATTAATATAATGGAGAATATGAATATTTTCATATGCCTAACCACCTTACTTGATATTTTACTTTTACTTATCTGTAAAATTTAAAATTTAATACTTGTTCATCTTATTTATTGTAAAAAATGGTGTTAATTGCACCTTTCCAATCGTACACAAATAATGGATCAAATTCAGGATTTTTCAGAGGGGTTCACTATTAAGAAGAGAGAACGCATAAGAAGGCTGATGTTAATTACAATGTTTTTGAAAACTGTAAAAATGGTATTTTCCTGGGTCATAAATGATACGACAATAAAACATGCAGTTGTTTAAGAAAGAATGAAACCCATTTAAATTGGGGCTGGGAATCTTTATAGTGAATATCCCAGGAGGCTGCAAAGCTAAAAAAGCAACTTTGTAAGTAGCACATGGAAAAATTTTATACAATAAAAAGAGGAAAAAAACACTCATTAGCATCTATTCCCTACCCCAAGAGGCAGCCTATATTTCCTTAAAACAAAAGTGCCAAAGATAAACAACATCTGGCACACTTTATATTTATAAAACTTACAGGCAAAATTTTTGTTCTTTGTGAGGCTTTTCTAAAACCCAACTTTTCACAACTAGTACAGTATCCCTTGAGCAAAAGCCACACTCCATACATACCAAGAGAGTCAACTGAACTGTTCCTATCAGTCTGGAGCCCATCACTCTCTTTTGGGGTAGTTAGCAGTAGAATACATCGCTGTTTAGATAAGGACAGTTTTTCACTGCCATGGGAATGGAAATTTTTCTTTTATATTTTTAATCTCATCATTAGTTGCCACTCTACAATTATGTAAATAATGTTGGATTCAAAATCATGAACTTAGGATACAGAGTTCACTTTTGGGAGGTTTCAAAGTGTAACAGTTAAGAGAGTAAGCTGATTGGATTCAAATTTCAGCTCCATCACACAGCAGCTGTGTGAGCCTGGGCAAGTTACTTAACCTCTTAGAACTTCAGTTACCTACAATAACCTCCTGGAGTTACTGCAATAAATATAATACAGAAAGATGCTCAGGGCAGTGCCTAACAGAAAGTGACACAGTAAATTTTAGCCATTATTACTAGGTTTATATTAAAAACTGTGGCAAGAGTATTATAAGTTAGATACTGTTTTGCAGAATGTTGATTTCCTAAAGCATCTAAATAGCTTGAGAAGATGCTAAGATTGGCGTAGATTATCTCTGAAGTCCTTTCAGAGATTTTATGGATAACTGCAATGCCAAGAAAGAGTGTCTAAGACTGAGAAATAACAATGAAGAATGGAATAATAATCCACTAAATGGTATTCACCCAGGAGATGAGTGCACGTCCCTGGATACCAAGGCTTGGCTAAGTTACTTAGCTTCCTGGGTCTTGGTTCCTTATCTGCAACATGAGGTTAATATAACCTCGTAGAGTTTTTGTAAAGATGCAGTATGTATAACACAGTACCTGACATAGAAGAAATAATCCATAGTACCTAGCATTATCATAATCAAAACAAAAATGAAGAATATATAAGCTTTAATTTCTGGAAAGCTTGAGTATTTATGAAATCCACTCCCCCTCCCTGCCCTCAATATTCCAATTATTTCCTCCTTGAACTCTTAGTAATAGTATACTGGTCTATATTAGTGCTTTTTGTCACAGTGTGTGCTCACATAGCATACTAACAGATATTTTTCTAGAGTGACACCGCCACATCTAGACTCAAAAGAATGTTCTTACCCTGACTAACTAATTTGGTGGGAAACAAAAGTGGAGATGGGGAAAAGATACTTTAACTTACCATTTCCTTAATGAGTGCAGTGGTCTAAATCATCGGAGCTAACAGTACATATACTCAACCACCCACAACATTGAGAGATGGGCATATCTAACCAGAGCTTTCTATGCCTAATATGACAATCCATCACTGTGTTCTTTTACACCCTCAAGCATATTCTAGACCCAAAGGCTAGGGATATTTTACCAAAGTTTAGGTTTGACAGAGGTAGACATACAAATTACGGGTGTCAACAAGTATTTGTGGAACAAACAACTAGGACATACTTTCTTTTGGTGGACTATGTTTATTTCAGAAGCTGGCCTATCCTTAATATAAACATGCTTTACAACTTCAATTTTCTTACATAAAGGATTCTTTGGTAAGAATAACCAAAAATTCCCACATTTAAACACTGACTGGCTAGAGTGTCAGAGTATACCTGAGGCTTGCTGTAAGCAGCAACACAAAACAGATTGGCCTGGTTAGGCTATGTATAAGACATAAAAGAAGGAAGCTAAAGAAAATGAGATTTGCATGCTTGATAGTTACTGAGTTTCCTTTTGAGGTGATGTTTTGGAGCTAGAGATGATGGCTGTACAGTTTTGTGAATATACTAAATGTCCCTGGATTGTACACTTTAATATAGATAATTCTGTTATGTTAATTTTACCTCAATTTTTTAAAAAGTGGGGAGTAGAAGCAATTAATATGCAAAGAACATTGGACTTGGAGTCAGAAAATCTTAAATTTTATCCTGCATAAATCACCTGCTAGTTACATGAATGTGTCCTCTTTTGAGCCTCAATTTTATGTTAAAGCTAGTATCATCCACTGACTACTAGGATCGCTGTATGGATGAAATGAGAACGTATACTATAAAACCACTTTGTAAACTGTTGAGCATTATATCAATTTTAGTCAAGAATAAGATGTTAATATTAGTACATGACATTTTTATTATAAGAGGAAAAACTAATCCCATTTTTAAAGTTCCATTTTTCACTATTCAGTTCCTCTTATACTGATGACCAAATAAAAATATTGTTTATTAAATATATGATATATTATTTTATGTAAATAAGCCCCAATATCATCATGATACCCAAGAAACCAAATTTCTTCTAACTAAAAGTATAGCCAGAAGCATAGACTAAGGGGGAGTGGGGTAGGGAAGAAACATTTGTAAAATGGGGTTTGTTGTGTGATACACTTACCAAGTGCTGCAGAGTCATGGAGTGGTCTTCTCCTGGAACTTGTGGCAGAGAATGAGTAGTACGGTGTCCCAGGTTTTCCTGAAGAAGAGATTTGTGCTGGGCTTCCAAGCCCTAGATCTTGTCTCAGGAGACTAGACTATAAAACAAGGCCAAAGAAACAAGTTATCTTCTTGTTGATTATGAACCCAAATCTGAAAATGACATCACTCCTGAACTATTTATAGTAACTTCAACAAACCCTTGAATTTAGGAAGTATCTAAGTACTTATTTGAATTTTATTAGACCATTAGTTTAAACCTGTATTTTCTCTTTTTCCCCATCCTCATGTTGCCTGCTTTCTAGTAATTATGTAGATCCATACACTCTTAGGGTTGAAAGATACTTTAGTTACTACGTAGTTCCACTCTTTAATCATCAAGAACATTTTTGAAAAATGGCCACCCAGTCTTTGCTTGAATGCTTTCATGACCACAAAAGGTAGTCAATTCTGTTCTTTTTCCATTTTTTTTCCTTTTTGGAAAGCTCTCATTGTTTGAAGAGTGCCAATATTTTCAAGACTAGCCATTCCTGTTTTCTTCAACTGTGTCTCATGACATGGTTTGAATGTCCTCCTCACCATCCCTGATACAGACCTCCAGATTTATTTTCCATTTGTCAAAGTCTCTTGCAAAGGAGAATGGAGAATAATGCCCCAGATGTGGCCTTATTAATGCAGAGTAGTTTTCAACACTACATTTAAACAACCCATTTGTGCTAGTTAGCTCATATTGAGAGGTTAAGAGTAATCACACCCTGCTACTCTTTATTGTATAAGTTGCTATTAAGTCATGTCCCTCCAATGGTTTCTTTGTTCAGTTTGTGTTCTTTGGTTCCAAGTACAAGACTTAACATTTATCTCTGATAAAATTCATCTTGTTATATTTGATCCATAATAATCATCCATTTTTATCCTTGTCCAGGATGACAAGGCTGAGGAGAGAGCCCTAATGTATGTCACAGTGATGTCATGAAATTGTGTCAAGTACTTCACTGAAATCCAGAGATTCAGCAGCCCTGACCTACTAACGAATTGACCCTGTCATAAAGCAAATGAAGTTAATTTGGCAGAATTTGTTTTCAAGCTTTCTGGTAGCTGAGGGAAAAGGAAGACCTCAATTGGAAAGGGTGTTAGATATACTTGAGAAGATGCTCTCAAATGAAAAGAGCTGTGATTTCTCTAATATATTTACTATTCTCCCACTCAATAATACCCCTTACTGCTATCACCATACTGTTGGTAGTTGTCATTCCAGCTACTGAGCATCATAAAGGTACTGAGAAATAAACCTCAGCTCTGGTTAGAAAGAATCAGTAGAACTTTATAATGCTAGTCATAATAGTCCAGTCCCTGCCTCCAGAAAGACTTTCATTTCAGTTTGTCACACTATTTAATAATTTTAAGTAATATTTATGTTTCGGCTTAAAAATCTAAGGTGGAATTAACATAACATAAAATTAACCATTTTAACATTTCCAATCAGTGACATTTAGTACATTCATAATGTTGTGCAACCATCACCCTCTAGTTCCAGAACATTTCGTCACCCCAAAAGGCAACTCCATACCCATTCAAACAGTCACTTCCATTCCTCCCCTCCTCCAGCCCCTGACAACCACTAATCTGCTTCTGTCTCTGTGGATTTAATTTATTTTGAATATTTCATATAAATGAAATAATGCAATATGTGACCTTTTGCATCCAGCTTCTTTCACTTAGCATGTTTTTGAAGTTCATCATGTTGCAGCATGTATCAGTACTTCATTTCTTTTCAGGAATGAATGATATTCCATTGGACGGATATACTATAATTTGTTTATGCATTTATCCATTGATGTAACATTTTGGTTTTCTCCAGCTTTGGACTATTGTGAATAGTGTTGCTATGAACCTTTGTGTGCAAGTATTTGTTTGAGTATCTCTTTTCAATTCTTTTGGTTATACACTTAAGAGTGGAGTTGCTGGGTCACGTGGTAAAATCTAACTTTTTGAGAAACTGCCAAACCGTTTTCCATGGTGACTGCACAATTTTACACTTCATTGTATGACGGTTCTAAGTTCTCTACATCCTTACCAATACTTGTTACTTTCTGGTTTTTAAATTATAGCCATCCTCATGGGTGTGAAGTGGTATCTTATTGTGGTTTTGATTTGCAATTCCCTCGTGACTAATGATGCTGAACAACTCTTCTTGGGCTTGATGATCCTTTGTATATCTTCTTTGGAAAAATGTTTATTCAAGTCCTTTGCCCATTTTTGAATTGAGTTGCCTTTCTGCTGTGGTATTCTAAGAGTTCTTATACGTTCTGTTCTTTATATTAGACCCTTATCAGACATCTGATTTGCAAATATTTTCTCCCATTTTGTAGGTTGTCTTTTCACTTCTTGATAATGTCCTTTGATTCACAAAAGTTTTTAATATTGATGAAGTCCAACTTATTTTTCCCTATGTTTCTTGTGCTTTTAATGTCATATCTAAGAATCCATTGCCAAATCCAAGGGAATGAAGATTTATCCCTACATTTTCCTCTAAGAGTTTATAGTTTTAGCTCTTATACTTAGATCACTGATGCACTTTGAGTTAACTTTTGTATATAGTGTATATAGGGGTAGGGGTAGGGGTCCAACTTCATTCTTTTGTATGTGGATATCCAGTTGTTCTAGCACTATTTGTTGAGGAAAATAGTATTTCCTAACTCAGTGGTCTTGGCACCCTTGTTAAAAATCAATTGGTCATAGATGTTCCGGTTTCTATCTGGACTTTCAATTCTATCACATGGGTCTATATGTCTACCTTATACCCGTTCCACAGTGTTTTGGTTACTGTAGCTTTGTATTAAGTTTTGAAATTGGAAAGTATGCGTACTCCAATTTTACTTTTCTTTTTCAATGCTGTTTTGGCTATTTGGGATTTCGTGAAGTTACATATAAATTTGAGAATCAGCTTTTCCATTTCTGCAAAAAGATGCCATTGGAATTTTGATAGGGATTGCACTGAATCTGTAGATTGCTTTGGGGAGTATTGCCATCCTAACAACAATAAGTCTTCCAATTGATGAACACTGAATATTTTTCCTTTTACTTAGGTCTTCTTTAATTTCTTTCAGCAGTGCTTTGTAGTTTCCAGTGTACAAGTCTTACATCTTGTAGTTAAATTTATTCCTAGGTTATTTTATTCTTTTGGATGATACTGTAAGTTGAGCTGTCACTTAATTTTATTTTTGGTTTGTTCATCAGCGTAAAGAAATAAAACTAAATTTTGTGTGTTGATCTTGAATCTTGCAACTTCGCTAAATTCATTTATTAGCTCTAATGATTTTATTATAGATTCCCTATATATAAAGATCATATCATCTGCAAACAGAGATAGTTTTACTTCTTCCTTTCCAATTTGGATGTCTTTTATTTCTTTTTCTTGCCTAAATGCTCTGGTTAGAATGTACAGTAAAATGTTGAATGAAAGTGGTGAAAGTAGACATCTTTGTCCTGTTCTTGATCATAGGAGGAAAGGCTTTCATGTTTTACCACTGGGCATGGCATTAGGTGTGGGTTTTTCACAAATGACCTTTATCAAATTGAGGAAGTTCCTGCCTATTCCTAGTATTGTGAAGTGTTTTATCATAAAAGGGTGTTGGATTTTGTCAGATGCTTCTTCTGCATCAGATGTGATGACTGAGTGACTTTTTCCCCCTTCATTCTAATTAATGAATGATCAATTCTCATATGTCTAATACACATGCATTCTTAAAATAAAACCCAGCTAGTCGCGGTGTGCAATCCTTTTAACACGGTGGTGGATTTGTAGCTTGCTAGTATTTTGTAGAAAATTTTTCATTAATATACAAAAAGGATATTGGTCTGTAGTTTCCTTTTTCCTGTGATATCTCTAGCTTTGTATCACGGTAATTCTTGCCTCGCTGAATGAGTTAAGAAATGTTTGAGAAGGATTGGTGTTAATTCTCCTTTAAATGATTGGTAAAATTCATTAGTGAAACCATTTGGTCCTGTGCTTTTCTTTTTTGGGAGGATTTTTATTACCGATTCAATCTACTTGTTTTAGTTCTGTTCAGATTTTCTATTTCTTCAGTTTTGGTGGTGTGTATGTTTCTAGGAATTTGTCCATTTCTTCTACAGTGTCTGATTTTTTAGCATACACTTGTTCACAGTATTCTTTTATAATCCCTTTTATTTTTGTAAGGTTGGTAGTAATGCTCCCTATTTCATTTCTGATTTTAGTAATTAGACTTTTTTTCTTAGTCAATATAGCTAAAGGTTTGTCAATTTTGTTTATCTTTTCAGAGAAGCAACTTTTGATTTTGTTGGTTCTATTGTTTTCCTTTTCTCTATTTTTAAAAATTTCTGCTCTAATCTTTATTATTTCCTTCCTTCTGCTAGCATTGGGTTTGGTTTTCTTTTCTTTTTCTAGGTTCTTATGGTATAAAGTTAGGTTACTGATCTTTCTTCTTTTTCAATGTAGACATTTACAACTATAAATTTCCTTCTGATCACTGCTTTCACTGCACCTCATACGTTTTGCTATACTGTCTCTTCATGTGATATTTGATATTTCAGTTTAAAAAAAAAAGCCTATTCAACAATGCTGGAGCACACATGAAGTAATTAGTATATTAAATCACCCAAAGATCATTGCATCTTTCAGAAATGTTTATAATTAAGAAGACAAATTTTTCAGACTTCTCAAAAGGTAAGTGATTCTTTGAATAGAGTTGATATCTTCTTTTACAAAAGAGGAAAGTGAGAAGAGGATTTCGATCACCAGACAATATGATGTGTATATGAAAAGACTGCATAATATCAATGTAATTATTTAGCATTAATCACACAAATTCCAACAGATACAAGGTTCAACAGATTAGGAAACAAAGGTGTTGACTAACAGGCATGAAGGAGAAATAGCTCCCCTTAAGACAATAATCTCTAGGAGAAATGATAAAAATGAGAAAACAATTAATATAAATGTAAATTGCACATGTATCCTTTCTATTTCTATAACAAACCATTAGAAGTGGATCTCCTGATTATGTTATTTGTGTGAGAATAGTGTGACCCAGGAATCATCAAGTCTCCCACACATTATACTAAAATTTCCATTGTTACATCTGTTTTGTGTTTCTTTCTGTTTTTTTGCCTGTGCTAGGCACATCTGACATTCCTCAAATAGCAATTAGAATATGGTTAGAGTATGCTAGATGGAACATATTATTACCACATGTTTGAGGGCAGGGGTCATGTACCTTGAATTTTTCCTTAAAAACATCATTAGTCTTTTAATAGGATGTTCCCTGCTCAGTGCAAAACTGACTTTCATGATATCATGTTTTGAGGTGCCTGCTGTATTTATTACTTCATCTGTGTTTTCTCATGTAGAAGGTACATGCAAAACTGGTCACTGTACCCACACAAATACGTGAGACGAGATGGGCATTCATGTATCTCTTACACTGTTCCTTTCAACATTTCCCTGGCATATAAATTCTTTTTTTTTTTTTAAATTAATTAATTAATTTTATTTTTGGCTGTGTTGGGTCTTCGTTCTGTGCGAGGGCTTTCTCTAGTTGTGGCAAGCGGGGGCCACTCTTCATCGCGGTGCGCGGGCCTCTCACTATCGCGGCCTCTCTTGTTGCGGAGCACAGGCTCCAGACGCGCAGGCTCAGTAGTTGTGGCTCACGGGCCCAGTTGCTCCGCGGCATGTGGGATCTTCCCAGACCAGGGCTCGAACCCGTGTCCCCGGCATTAGCAGGCAGACTCTCAACCACTGCGCCACCAGGGAAGCCCCTCCCTGGCATATAAATTCTAATGAGCATATAAGATGATGATTAATACTAGTGGTCAACAAACCATGGCCTACAGGTCAAATTGGGCCTGTTTGGAAAATACTTTTATTGGAACACAGTCTCACTTAATTCACTTATATATTGGCTATGGCTGTTTTTGTGCTACAGTGGAAGAGTTGAGTAGTTGCAACAGACAATGTATGGTCTGGAAAGCCTTAATTATTTACTATGTAGCCCTTTTTAGAAAATATTAATTGATCCCTTACATAATGCTTTAATGGCGAAACAAAGGGCTGAGTTTGGAGGATGGTTAAGAAGTCTGTCTGCTTAAAGTTGTAAGATAAAGATAGATAAACTTTCAGATGAATAAAATGTAGCCAGTGAGTTATTTCTTCAAAGAAGTCCAGTAATAGTCATAATAAAGACTAAAAGAAGCATAAAACAATCTAAAATGTGAATAGGCAAATGTATTTCTTATACTCCTAAAAGTAAATAAAATGTCTACAAAAACTCTGATGTCCTGGAAACAGCATGGGCTTTGGAGTTAGCTACCCTGAGTTCAAAACCTGACTGTAAGATCCTGGGCAAATTGTCTAACATTAATGCATCTGTTTTGTTTGGTTATATTAATATTTCACAGGGTTACTGGGAGAAGTAAATAAAGCTTAAGTAAAAGTGAGTAGCATGGTTGTAGGCCCTAGAGAAAATAAAAACTCCAATTCATTTTTTTTCCTCCATAGGTTACCATATTCTAAGTATCACAAAGAATGAAAATAAGATGAGTGGCATTTTTTTTTTATTTCCTGGGCACAAACTCTTTCTCCTAAGTAAGGAGACCTCGTCTGCCCTGAATCCAAGACGGTTGAGTTGCAACTCCCAATGGCTAAGGTAAAATAGGATATTGGAAATAGAAAAGAGAATAGGCCCCCAGAGAAAGGATTGACAATTAGAGGCTAAATCCAAAGAGGAGTGTGACAGATTTAAACTGTATCAACCTAGACCAAGAATAAACAGAAAAATGCCAACTTATTCTCAGAGCGATTCAGCAGAAGTGTGTATATTTGTGTGCATAAACCCACATTTAGCATACAAACATCTACAGACACATATTGAGTGAAAGAAAAAGAATGCGTGTGCACCAATATGGTGAAATGTTAAATGATGAAACTCGATTAAGAGTAACTGGATGCTCATTGTACTATTCTGGTATCTTTTCTGTGGGTTTGTAATTTTTCAAAATGAAAACTTGGAGAAAATCAGACTAAATATCAAGGATCCACTAGCACACCATCAAATGTACCATCTCAGTTAATATTTACTGCAATCTTACTAAGCATTACGTACAGAGATTTTATGTTATACAGATAGCAAGCAGTGGAACCTAATTTGAATCTAGTTCTGTTGAAGAGGCTCTTTCCTCAATACAATAAAACTTCCACAATAGTCCAGGAACCCAATTACCATTTATAAGATTAACTTAAAAAAATATAAGTGACCTATAAATGAATTTGTGAATTATAATCCTAAAGCTGAGTTACCTATAGAATACATACTGGTAGGTTTTTGTACATATGCGTGAAATAAAGGAAGAAAAAGAAGAACAAACTTTTTTTTAGGGAAAAAAGTTTACTTGTTACCAATTTTACTGTTGATATACTTTTCTCCTTATTGTTGCCAAATCTGGAGATGTGGTTAGGAAATACCGTCTTCTTTTTCTCCAGTGAATATTAGTGCCAAAAAAGATATAGAAGTTGTTCTTCATTCAGCTGCCCTTCACTCAGCTGTCCTAATCATAGAAATAACCATTTCCCCATTTTACCTGTATCATGATCAAAATGATTAGGCAAAATAAATGTAGGAGAAATTGTTTCTTTTTAAGAACACAAGATGATATTTTATCCTGTTAACTAAAATGAAATGTTCAGTACTATAAGAAACACAAAAGAAGTTTAAGACAAGGTTTTCTCCACAAGGACCTGATAATCTAAGAAATAATACCCATGGAACTAATGGTAAATATGACTTTAAAAATCAAGGGCTAAACTATATATGCCTAACATTTTGATATTCTACCACTGACAAAATCATGCATTTTTCCTTTATTTGATCCTTTAAACATTTTGGTAAAACTAAAGTGCACATAATAAACTACTGAATTTTTTCCTAAAATAAAATTACGTATCAGCTCATATTATTGATTTTTCTGCCTGCCTGAAACAAATGAGAAGCATTATTGATCTTGTCCTGGAGGTATCTAAGGCAAAAAGAATACCCAAGTATCCCAGAGGATACAGAACTAGACAAAGCAGTTTTATTCTGCTGTCTTATTCAAGGCAGAATTAGTATTCTGAAATGACATAGCACTAAATTTCTTAACACATGCTTAGAGAAAAGAATCTTTTCTACAGTCATCTAGCAACTCCATCTGTGAAAAATATATCTAATTACCAAAGAATAATTAATAAAGGGTTATTCCTGAAACACTAAGATAGCCTATATTATTATTATTATTTTTTGCTCTTCGTATTCTTTTAATGCCTTTATATATATATATGAAATAAATTATTTTTCAAAGAAGAAATTTAGAGGCTTCAAGTTTATTATATTATTCTCTCTACTCTTCTGGAATTTGAAGTTTCTTCAAATTAATAAAATACCATATTTCATTTTATTTATTTATTTATTTTTTAAAACATCTTTATTGGAGTATAATTGCTTTACAATGGTATGTTAGTTTCTGCTTTATAACAAAGTGAATCAGCTATACATATACATATATCCCCATATCTCCTTCCTCTTGCATCTCCCTCCCACCCTCCCTATCCCACCCCTCTAGGTGGTCACAAAGCACCGAGCTGGTCTCCTTGTGCTATGTGGCTGCTTCCCACTAGCTATCTCTTTTACATTTGGTAGTGTATATATGTCCATGCCACTCTCTCACTTCGTCCCAGCTTACCCTTCCCCCTCCCCGCGTCCTCAAGTCCATTCTCTACGTCTGCGCCTTTATTCCTGTCCTGCCCCTAGGTTCTTCAGAAACATTTTTTTTTTTTAGATTCCATATATATGTGTTAGCATACGGTATTTGTTTTTCTCTTTCTGACTTACTTCACTCTGTATGACAGACTCTAGGTCCATCCACCTCACTACAAATAACTCAATTTCGTTTCTTTTTGTTAGCCTAGATTATTGTAATAAAAACCTACAGTAAGTTTCATTTTGAACTGCATATGACAAACCTTCAGCCTGAAGAAAAATTCTCATTTCTTTATATGGAACTTTAGTAGCCTATGCAATAATTTTTTTTTTTTAAAGTTCTCTCTTCCTCTTCATGTGCTTGAGAAACCCTGACTCTAAAATGTGAACTTGAAAAGGCTATTTAGAGAAAGTCTTCATGGTGATACTGACCAAAGTGTAAAGAAGAGGTATAAAGTAGTGGGCATGGCCAACATCATTTACTAAGGCAACTTCTTCTTAATTACATTGGAAGATACTGTGAATGTAATTTAATAGTAACACAGGAAAATATCCTATATTAAAATGGTGCTGGTAAGTAGCCAGGAAGATTCAAAATCACACTGCAGGAATTTGGATATTCTTTACCCTTAAAAGGGAAAGTATCTGAAATCTTGATAAATATAAACTTACTTCCTCAGAACTACTTTTTACCATTAAATGGCTTGGTCCAAATGCTGTACTACATATACTTGGATATCTATGCACAATCAGAGAAAATAAGGCCCTAATGTCAAAAATTTTTATCCTCATTTTATGATTAAAAATTTGAAGCACTTACTTAACACTAATTTGTTTTCTAGAAAAGATGGAGAGTACCTAATGTTGTAGTCATATATTTCAAAAAACTTAAAATATTTAATATGGACTCTTGGAACCACTGCTCTTTGTACATTCTACAGACCTCCTTAATTTCATGCCTATATTATATCCCTGAAATGGTATGCAGTTTTCATACGTAAGGGCAAGCAGCTGTTCCCAAATTTGTCTTTTTGAGAGGGGGAGCTTATTAATTAAAGATGTAGAAAGGTATAAAAAACAATCATGATAAAACAGAGTACATAAATTGTTAAAATTTCCCAGATGAATTCTTTTTTTTTGGCCGCGCAGCTTGCAGGATCTTAGTTTCCTGACTAGTTCCCGGACCAGGGATTGAACCTGTGTCCTCGGCAGTGAAAGTGTGGGGTCCTAACCACTGGACTGGCAGGGAATTCCTCTCAGATGAATTCTTTATACTGTACCATGTGTTCTTTTGTCACTGAGGGATAAAGAAAGAAAACTGTTCTAAAAGCAAAATTAGTATAGTATTATTATATTTGCAACTGCTCTTTTAATTTAGAAACATCACAGTACAGTTCAGCTGTGAGTCCATCTGAAGTTTCAGAGACAGGGGAATTGAAAATGACAAAGAAGCCTCTCACCTCATGTCACAACCAAATCAAAATCTCAGAGGGTGAAGGGGAACTCAGGGCAAAATATAAATGCTGGGCTTTAATAATGTATCAGTCTTCTGTTAACTTTCTACAAATGATTAAAAAACAGGCTGTAATAAATCTCGAATTTGGAAAACACAGACATTTGTGAAATAATTGTATTATTATGCAAATTCATTTACATTGAAATTCCAGGGATATGTTAGCAATTATCAGCAAGTTGTTAAAGAATTCTATCCTGAGAATCTCATTAGATAGCAATGCAAACTACAGTTATCATTCTGAGAACAAAGGGATCTTGAATGAGTAATCAATAGCAACTGGCAGAAAATGAGACATTAATTATGATCCTCTCTAGTGTTTTGTCTAAGACAAGATTTCATTAAATGCTTTGTGCAACCTGAATAGTTCCAAGTCATTACCAACATTTTGGACAATATATTAATTGGGGGAGGGGGTGGGGAGGGATGTACAGGGAAACAAAGTAAAAGAAAACCTGAGATGCTTCTATTTCTTTCCTGGGTCAATAAAAACACACCAGCCACCACTAGCCAACTGCTATGCTCATTCTTTTACAAGTCCCAAATCTTATAATCTCAACATGGTCTCTTGAAAATTTAATTATCATTTTCAATATTTAAAGTGTCATGCAGGTTTGAGAAGATAATGACAGTCATCCATCAAATGCATCCTGCCAACACAATCAGCCCCATCTTTCTGGCTTAAAAAGAGAAAAAAGAAAAAAGAGAAGAAAAGAAACTACCTATATACTATTAAATTACTAAAACATGGCAATCTTAGCAGTTTAAGTTTCTCAATCTTCCTTAATTATCAGTAAACAGAGGGAAATTTTACCATCTTATTATTTCATTTTCACTATTTTTTTTCTTTGAACTTTTCTCCTGAATCCTGTAGCAGCCAATGGAAAGATAACAAAGTAGGAAGATCTGGGATGTAGATTGATAAAAAAGACCTCCCAGAAATAAAAGAACTATGAAAAAACCCAGCAAAAATAAAAGCTATTTTAATATATCCAGTATTTAAATAATTTAAGAACGACTTAGGATTTTATAGGCTTCCATAAGGAGAGTCCCCACTTTCAAAAATGTTATAGGAATGTCTTGAAGGCAGACTCTCATGAGGTTAGTAGTGAGCATACTCTAAGCATGTCTTCTCCTAAGTGAGCAGTTTTTCTGACTGTTTGAATTTAGAAACTTCCTTGATAAATAGGGCCCTCTGGAAGACTTCCTGTAAAGGTACCAGTATGCCTTTGAGCCTTTTCTTTTATGAATACAAAGCAGCCAACTATGTGAGATGTTAACCAACATAAGAACAAGAGATAAGGAAATGTCATTTCTCTTTTGCTTCTGTGGAAATGGTGTTATGTAGTCCTAAGATTTTCAGCAGAGTTCTAATGCTTTGAAGCCACTCCCTTTCCATTTAATGTTAGCTTTCACATCTAGTAAATGAGTATGCCCTCTTTCCCATACCTTGCATTTTCAAGAATACAATTAAGGGTAACACAAAACCCAATATAGCACTAGGCCTACAGTTAGGCATGTAATATTTTTTGAACTGAAACATTCTATACTGGACATCTTTTTAAAAATTAAACTTTTTATTTTGGGAATTTTCAAATATAAACAAAAGTAGGAAAAAAAGTGTAATAAACCGTTATTTATATACCTTTCACCCAGCTTCAGCAACTGTCAGTATTCTGCTGCTTCTGCTTCATTTATTCTTCCATTTCTCAGCTCTTGTTACATCCCCCAAACTGACAACAATCCCTTATTAACATGTAATACCCAGTCTGTGGTCACCTCTTTTTTCACTTTTTTTCCCCAGGATGGTGTCTAATCTCTAGCCATTATTTAACAGACTCCTTTCTCCTGAAATAAGTTTACAAAAGAATAATGATCTTTGAAACAATATTCTGAAACAGCACTGAGTAGCACGAAAAATATAATTAGCAAGTTTTATGGAGGGAATAGGAACAAAGAAACAATGCCTCTTCCCCCTGCCAAGTTACCTCTGCATAATCTAACTCTCTCTGGCCTTTTAACAGAAGCAGGAAATTAAAACTGCCTACTGTTCATACTTCATGATGAGACATAACTCCCACAAAACAATTTATTTTACCTCTGCTCCAAACAACTCACAAAGCCCGGCTCACCCTGAAGGCAGCTGATGGCTTACTACCCTTTCCTGGATCGCAGGATTCAGATGCAAACATTTTTTGATGCCTACTGTGTGCCAGCCACTGTGCATGCCCTTTCACATGCTCTTTTATTAGTGAATCATCCCTTGGATAGCTTCAACATTTGATCCAACAGCCAGTTTTATGTCTTAACATTCCTGACTCCAACAATCCTCCATCACCATCGAATAATCTACTCCTGAAAAGGTGTTGGTATGGGGAACCACTTGACTTCTGAAATTTTGAAGTTCAATATTCAATTCTGACATAATCTATTCTTAAAGCACCATCACTCCCCTACTACTTATTGCACCTGTAAAACGTAAACAGAAACCTCAAACAGAGCTGAGAGACCAGAAGGGAGAGCTCTCACCACCTGTGACGATAACAGAGTCCAGAAGGAAGAAGAAAGACTCCTCTTCTTTCCTGACAAGGACTCAGTCAATGAAAAGCCATGAACTCTTGTTTACTCCAGCCCTCGCAATTTCCTTTTCGCCCTCTATAAAAGCATTCTCCTTTCCTTGCTGCGGGAGACTTGCATGTGGCTCACCATGGTTACAGACCTTGAATTGCAATTCTTTGCTGATCCTGAATAAACCCATCTTTGTTGGAGAAATATCTGGTAATCTATTTGTTTTAGATCAACATTTTGGTGGCCCATAGGGAGACCAGAGAAGACCCCCAACGACTCTGGGGCTGGTAAGCAAACAGGTGTGGTACTCACAATTGAGTCCATTTTGCTCACTGATTTTCTTGCTGACCCTGAGATTTGAAGGTATGTCTTTCTCCTGGAGCCATGTTCTTAACCTCTTTGTGTTTGAAGGTCTCCAGGCTTTATTTGGGATCTATTTTAAGGTTTCACCTTTCTGGTTAAGGCCTTCCTCTGTATGTGAGTACTTGTTTGGCACGCCAGTCTGATTTTGAGAACAGACTGGCTCAGCTAAAGCTGGCTGAGAAGCTGTCCACCCATTCCTTTGGTAACAGGGACTGCTTCACTGAAACCGCTTCAGTTGAGCCACTGGCCCATTCCTATGAAAGAGGGGCTGTTCTCTGGAAACTTGTTGAAAAATCTTTGGCCCCGTTCCTCTAGGACAAAGCTGTTTCCTTCGAACTGGATGATATAAGCTTGCTGGTTGTTTGAGTTTCAAGCTGTTTGAACTGAGCTGTTTGGGCAGTTTGAAAAATTATTCTTTTACTCTAGAGAAAAACCTCTGAGGAATGGGATCCCAGTTATCTAAGTACTTTGAGGGCACCCCCTCTTACAGGAACTCAGGCTGATTTTATGTTTAAGAACCTTCCTCAGGCACATTTTAAACTAAATGGACCAACCTGACCAAAGGCAATTTAGAATATCAATGGCCATTATGGGGAACATTTGAAATTCCCAACTTTAATCTCCTTTAAATTGAATTTGACTACAACTGCTCAAAAATTTTGAGAACTGAGGGGAATACCTTTTTTAATTGGTATTTTGAGGCTTCCCAATGTTATCAGGAGTCTGAAATTGCCTCTCTGCAAAATAAGATTTTAAGGTAAGATTTCTCTTCCCTTTTTCTCTGAAACTCTCCCTACTCCCTTTTCTTCTGAACTTGTCAGAACCTGTCCCTTCAAACTTAAGCCCTCTGAGGATCCAGAGGCTAAACCCTTAATTTCTTATATTCCCTGGACCAAAGCTGAACTGGGAGCCATAGTCAAATATTTTCCCAAAGTAACTAAAGATCCTCACAGATTTGCTGAAGAATTTAATATAGTCATTCAAACTTATCAACCTGGTTTCTCTAATTATATCAACTAGTTTATATACTTGTCAGTGAAGGCCAGACCCAGTACTGAAAACTGCTAATTGGGAAAATCCTGAAAGGTCTCTAGAATTACAACTGGGAGACCAGCCCACTAACTTATTATATGATCAGGCTCAGGCAATCACTAGGTGACTTCATCAAGCAATTCCTGGGGCTTTTCCGAATCCTGTTGATTGGAACAAATTCAGACTTGCACACAAAAATCTGATGAACCTGTTCATGACTATTACAATCGACTTCAAATTGTTTTTAAAGAAAATTCTGGTTTTCCTTCCTATGTTGATTCCACCTGAGGAGCTTTTAACTCTATGTTTATTAATGGGCTGAACCGGGACCTTTCCCTTCTGGTAAAAAGGACCAGGATGGAAGGGGAAACTATGTCCACTCCAGATTTAGGTAATCTGGTAAACCAGCTCTCTCACACTCTAGAGCAGTCACCTAAAAGGAAGATGAACAAAATTCTTAATCCTCAACTCCAGCAAATGAAAGTTCCTAAACAAAGTAAAAACCCTCCTAGTTTTTGTTATTATTACAAAAAGCCAGGACATTGAAAAAGAGATTGTTATAAATGTAAGTGCTTTAGGCACCTTTAGCTCTCTAACTAGCCTTTCCAACATCCTGCCAATTCTCAATGGTAGGGGCTCTGAGGAACTACAGGCGCTCTTCCCAATTCTCCCTCTTAATCACCTTGGAGAAATGTTTCTCCAGATTTGGGATGAATCTCTTCCAGTCCTAACTGACACTAGAGCCACAGTCTTAGTGCTCAACTCCACGACTATAAAGCAGCCCATGCCTCAGAGTACTGAAACAGTTCAAATACTGAGGATCTATAGTGAAGCTCAAGAGTTCCTGTCTCTGAACCTATTCCCTTCTGTTTAGGCCCAACAGGCTGAATTATATGCTCTTACGTGGGCTTGTACTTTAGCCAAGGACAAAGTTTGCCAATATTTATACTGACAGTAGATATGCTTCTCAGAGTAGCTCATGATTTTCAAGTGTTGTGGAAGCAACATGGCTTTCTTACTTTCAGCAGAAATAAAATTAAAATTTTTAAAAATTTAAATAAAATTTAAAATTATTAGATGTAATACTTTTACCTGCCACTTTAGCTATTATTAAGATTATGGGGCATTCTAAACTTGACTTGCTGGAGGCTGAGGGAAATCACCTTGTTGGTATTTCCAAAAGAAATGCTGCCCTCAAAGGCACCAGCAGCAGCCAAATCTCTGTCATGGTCCAAAGGGATACTCCTCCAAAAGATAACTCAGAAAAACTGGCTAGAGGAACCCAAAAATTGGCCTCAGAAAAGGAAAAACAAGATTAGAAATTCAATAACTGTTGGTTTGATAAAAAGAGAAAGCTCTGGTTTGGACCAAATAACAACCCAGTCCAAGCCAAGAGTCTAAAATTCCCACTCCTTACCACTGTATATGCTTTAAACTACTGGTCTACTGACAAAATGATAACATTCATGAATCAATATTGCTGGGGAAATTAAAACATGTATAAAACCATATAGATGAATATCAATAGTAATTTCTGGTCTCCAACCTCAGATGGATCATCAACACCTCCTGAAAAGCTTTTTACTTGTCACTAAAGAGCTCATGGAATTAGAAGAAAACTTCAATAAGGTCTGTTATTTCAATCAAACAACAGATGCTCTAATCCCTCTAGTATAAAAATTCCAGTAAAGTGAATGTCTAGCCTCTACTCAAACATAGCCACTAAGAGGGAAGTCACTATTTACCAAGGTTGAATATTCCATCCTCTATACTAGGAGAATATTCCTTCTTATACTACGTTAAAATCAGAATTGCTTAACTCCTACATATTGCCCAAAGTTTTAACCTTAAAAGTTATAGAACAACCCAAATTATGCTTCAAATATTTGAAGATGCTTCTCAAGTTACTGGTGTCCTCCCTTCTTAAAACTAAATAGCCCTCTGTCCTTCAATCATTCTCTATATGCTAGAGTTGCAAGTTACTTTACTATTTGCAAATAGTAAAATGTATTTCTAACAGGCGATTATGCCTGTTTAGAAATACATTTGCTCAGAATGGTATACAACATCAGCTTCCTGGCTCTAAATATTGTGTTCTAATAATTTAGCCTAAAGCTAAGGTCTCTATCATTAGGTTTGTTGTTATGTAAAGAAATATCCCAACTGCTGTTTAAAACAACTAGCTTTAATTAATCATCCTGGGGAAACATCAGGTTAGTTTAGGATTCACTGCATATGAAAACCCTGATTCGCTTAATTGTCAGAAACACATACCTGCGTTGGAAAAAAATCATGCTTTGATGGAATATTATGCATTGCCTGGAGTACGGTCAGTTCAGTTAAGGGCCAGATAGAAAACATTTAAGCTTTGTGGGCCATATTGTCTCTTTGTAACTACTCAATTCCATTTTTGTAGCAAGAAAGAAGCCATAGCCAATACATAAATGAATGAACATGGCTATGTTCTAATAAAATCATTCAAGGGGTTGAGATATGTGGCTGGCAGCCACAGTTTGCTGACCACTGGTCTACAGCATACCTTTCTAGGTTACCTGATTCTCATTCTATGGGAGCTATTTTACAACTCTCTAAATTGTAGATAACTAGTAGCAATGAAAAATAATTCTTATATGTACATCTGAAAAAAAATTCTGTCCAGTAAAGGGATGAAAGACCTTTCCCCACCCTCAATACCTCTACCACCCTGCTCCAAAGGAAAAAAAAAAATGTTTTGCCTCTCTGTTTGAATATTAATTTCCATAATTTTGATCTATGAATGTGTCTGTTTTTGGATTCTCCTTTGAACTGTTTCTAACACCTTACAGATTTCTTCACTGATGAGATACAATCTATATACATGTTCATTTGTATAGCTATAGGACAGTCATGATTTTATTTTTAAAAAATTATCTCTTAACACCTGCAATGTGCTGTTGTTATATAACTAAGATCTGTCTAAACTACCTATCCCACTGTTCTTGATATGTAGCCTAGAGCAATACCATTTCAAATAGTTTCCTTGTCACCAGTTTATAAATTCTCTAGCAAATCGTAAACTAAAGCTTAACTTTTCTAAGAAACACCTGTATTTTTTATCATGCCTCGTGTCCAATCCCAAACCCTTACAGGATAAAACATAAACTCTTTGTTTAGGTATCCAAGCATCATCCTTACAGTTCACACATCTCACACTGTTTCCCTAAATAAATATTCCATTCAAGCCAAGTTAAAATGCTACTATTCCTAGAATACACATTCACTTCTTTTTTCATTCCAAATACATTCATTCAAAAGGCGTTCATTGTGGTAACCGGGATGGGGGGTGGGGTGGGAGGGAGGTCCGAGAGGGAGGGGATATATGTATACATACAGTTGATTCACTTTGTTGTACAGCAGAAACTAACACAACATTGTAAAGCAACTATACTCTAATTTAAAAAAAAAAAAGGTATTCATTGATAGCTTCTATTTGTCAGGCACAGAGCGAGGCGCTGGAAATACAACAAACAAGCAGCCACTGACGGTGCCTTCACAAAGCTGATACTTTTGGTGGGAGAAAATTAAGGAAGAAGCAGTAAGATGTGCTGAATATTACTGCTTCTATTTTATTAGTCATATGTTCTCCTTCCCCAAGATGTTCTCCTGTCTACTCTGTCAAATTTTACCCATCCTCCAAGATCTCAGTGTTCTGTACTTCCTTTGCAAAATCTTCTCTGTATCAAAATCACATTCATTTCTCTCTCTTCTGAGTTCTAACTTACATTTGTGCTACTTGAGATTTAATACGGATCACCTTATCATTTTAGTTAATTTTCTGTGTGTACACTGTTGGTCTTCCCAACTAGAATGTAAGCTTCCTGAAGACTGATACTAATTCTTTTTTTCTGTTGCCTGGCCCAGTTTCTTATACATGATAAAATAAGCAAATACTTATTGATAAGATTCGTTATCTTTTAAGCAAGTTTTGTAATGTGTGAAGTTTTTTTTTTTTGGACATTTTTTTACCCAGTGAGAAGAAAGCATGAGAAAAAGATGAAACATTTAAATTGTAAGTGAACTTGGTCTGCTTAAAAGAGAAGTGGCAACAAATTTCTGTAAATTGGAAATGCTATAATTTCTAAGGGTACAATAGTCCATAGGGAATAAGGGATCCTTTTTATTAAAAATAAAACACTAAGATTGCAAAATCTGGTTAATAAAATGTTAAAATACAATGAATACATTATGTTGTGCGATACAGATCTGTGTAATATGTCCTATTAAATCAGTGCAAAACTCAATATTTGATTAAAAGTAGGTCTGAAATAAAGCACATCATCTGAAATACATCTTAAGGAATTTATTTTAAATTTATAGAAATTTGTGGCCCTGAACCAAGATGGCGGGGTAGAAGGACGTGCTCTCACTCTCTCTTGTGAGAACACAGGAATCACAACTAGCTGCTGGACAATCATCGACAGGAAGACACTGGAACTCACCAAAAAAGATACCCCACATCCAAAGACAAAGGAGAAGCCACAATGAGACGGTAGGAGGGGCGCAATCACAGTAAAATCAAATCCCATAACTGCTGGGTGGGTGACTCACAGACTGGAGAACACTTATACCACAGAAGTCCACCCACTGGAGTGAAGGTTCTGAGCCCCACGTCAGGCTTCCCAACCTGGGGGTCTGGCAACGGGAGGAGGAACTCCTAGAGAATCAGACTTTGAAGGCTAGTGGGATTTGACTGCAGGACTTCGACAGGACTTGGGGAAACAGAGACTCCACTCTTGGAGCGCACACACACAGTGTGCGCATCGGGACCCAGGGGAAGGAGAGTGACCCCAGGGGAGACTGAACCAGACCTACCTGCTAGTGTTGGAGGGTCTCTTGCAGAGGCAGGGGGTGGATGTGGCTCACCGTGGGGACAAGGACACTGGCAGCAGAAGTTCTGGGAAGTACTCCTTGGCGTGAGTCCTCCCAGAGTCTGCCATTAGCCCCACCAAAGAGCCCAGATAGGCTCCAGTGCTGGGTTGCCTCAGGCCAAACAACCAACAGGGAGGGAACCCAGCCCCACCCATCAGCAGTCAAGCAGATTAAAGTTTTTCTGAGCTCTGCCCACCAGAGCAACAGTCCTCAGCTATTTTAAGCTGAGGAGTTTGGGAAACTGACAGAACCAGGAAGGTCACTCTGATGCCCTCCACCCCCACCCCAGCCCTTCTTCCCTGAAACAGGCTATCCTCATGTGAGATGTGCCTTCCCTATATCCAGAGAAAAGGAGCATCCTTATGTCCAAAGAAAAAGGGATGTCAAGAAGAATCCTAACAAACAGGCCTTACTAAGTTTCCCCCAGTTTATAATTACCTCATACTTCTTAATCTATATCATATTCATCCATAATGCCTACTCTTCATCAAACTTAGCATGAAAGTACATAGGTCTGTTTCTTTTGGTCTTCATTTCCTGATGAAGACTTCTGTGTCATGCAAAACTTATATTAAATGAATATGTAAGCTTTTCTCCTGTTAATCTGTCTTTGTCAGTTTGCTTTTCAGATCCAACCAGGAACCCTAAGAGGGTTGAAGAAAACTTTCCTCCTCTACAGAGTTAAGACTTTTTTATACACTTATGGATATCTCAGGCTAGATAATTATTCCACTGGTCTCATCCTTTAGGGTTTTCTCTAAGTATGCTGTCAGAAATTACCCCATCAAGTAACTGTTCAACCTCTAAAATTGTTAGTTGTCACTGGCTAAGGAAACCTGTCCTCCTTAAGAGAAAAGTATTACTGGGCGGGTGGTGGGGGGAGGAGGAAGAAAGAAGGAAAAAGAAAGAGAAGTAGCTACACCATGGGTATCTTTTATGTAACAGCTTGTAGTCATGTTACCAACTAGAAATGATCCTGTTCTTGAAATTATCATAGAATTACAAGTCTAGAAGGGACTGGAAATTTGTTCATCAACTGCACTTAACCTTGTCACAAAAAGAAAAATTGGAGAAGCCTTGGGTAACCTTATAGATTTGTAGGAGTTCTTTTTATATCCTGGATACTAGTACTTTGTCAGATGTATGTTTTGCAAATATTGACTCCCAGACTGTGGCTTGTCTACTCTTTTTTTTTAACCTATGCTTTTTAATAAGCAGAAGTCTAATTCTGATTAAGTCTAATTTATCATTTTTTTCTTTTGCAGTTTTTTTCTTTCTGTATTCTGTGTAAGAAAGCTTTGCTTACCCCCTAATTGAAGAGAGACTCTCCTATGTTTTCTTCTTAAAGCTTTGTAGTTTTAGCTTTTACATTTAGGTCTAGGATCCATCTTGAATAACTTTTGCTTTCAGTGTAAGAGAAGGACTAACATTCATAATTTTCCATATGAATATCCATTTGTTACTGCACTTTTTATTAAGAATCTTTCCTTTTCCCATTGGAATACTTTGACAAATACTGTTGAAAATCAAATGAACTGCATAAATGTGGGTGTGCTTCTGGGCTCTATTCTATACCAGTGTCATATTTCTCAATCACACCAGTACCATGCTGTTTAATTACAACAGCTTTATACTACATCTTATGTTAGAGTCAGGTAGCATAAATTCACCAACTTTGCTCTTCACTTCTCAAGACTGCTTTGGGTATTCCAGGTCATTTGTTTTTCTAAAGAAATTTTAAAATTAGCTTGTAAGTTCCTATACAAACACAAAGAATCTTGGTAGGGTTATAATTGGGATTGCATTTAATCTACGGATCAATTTGGGAAGAACTGATATTTTAAGAATATTGTCTTCCTGTTCATGAACATGGTACATCTTTGCATTTGCTGAGGTCTTTTAAAATTTCTCCAAGCAAACTGTTTGCTTAGCAGTTTTCAGTGGTCTTGCATGTCTTCTAACATTTACTCTTAAGTATTTAAATAAAGTTTCTTAGATGCTACTATAAATGACATTTCTTTTCATTTAATTTTTTTAAAAACTAAGCTGTTCTTTACATACAATAAAATGTTCAGATCTTAAGTGTATCACTTAATCAGTTTTGATGAATGCATATTAAGACACAAGACATTTCTGTCATCTCAGAAATCAGTTACCTTCACAGTAGAACACCTCTCCCAGTGGCAACCACTGATTTGATTTTTATCAACACAGGAGAGTTTTGCCTATTATAGCTGTTCACATAAATGGAGTCATACCGTAGTTTTGAGATTTGGCCTCTTCCACTCAGCATAACATTACTGAGATCATTAGATCATTCCGTTTTATTGCTGAATAGCATTCAACGTATGAACATAACACAGGTCATTTATCCACTCTCCTGCTGATGAATATCTGGGATGTTTCCAGTTTTAGGCTATAATGAATAAAGATGCTATGAACATTTTCGATGAAAGCTTTTGGTGAACAATGTTTTCATTTTTCTTGGATAAACACCTGGACGTAAACCTGTGGAGTCATGGAGTAGATGCATACTTAACTTTATAAGAAATTGCCAAACAGTTTTCCAAAGTCATTTACCATTTTACAGTCCAACTAGCAATTTTAACTTTAGCTTTCAAAAAATGTTAGCTATTTTGAACAACAAAGTCCTAATGTATAGCACAGGGAACTATATTCAATATCCTGTGATAAACGATAATGGCAAAGAATATAAAAAAAGAATGTCTCTATGTGTATAACCGAGTCACTTTGCTGTACAGCAGAGATTGCCACAACATGGTAAATCAACTCTACTTCAATAAAAAAAAAATAAAACAAATTTTTAGCTATTCTGGTAGGTGTGTATTGTCACGTCATTGTGGTTTTAATTTTCATGTACCTGACAGCTAACAATGTGGAGCATTTTTTAATGTGCTGACTGCCCGTTTGTATACTGTCTTTTGTGAAGTGTCTGTTGTACAAAATTGGATTGCTTCTTTCTTATTACTGAGTTGTCAGGGATCATTATATAGTCTACACTTAAGTCCTCTGTCAAATATATGTGTTGCTAATACCTTCTCCCATTCTGTGGCTTCTCTTTTCCTTTTCTTGATGGTGTTCTGGGATGAATGCAAGCTTTAAATTTTAATTAAGTTCAATTCATCAATTTTTCTTCCATGTTCTATGCTTTCTATATCTTCCATAAAAAATTTTTGTTTATCTTGAAGTGGTAAAGATATTAATCTATTTTTTTCCCTTTCAGCTTTATTATTTTAGCTCATATTTAAGTCCATGATCCATCTCAAACTTATGTTTGTCTATGATGTAAGTTAAGAGTTGAAGTTCTTTTTTTTTTAAATATTGTTTTATAGTTGTTCCAGCACCATATATTAAAAAGAGATGTTTCTTTTCTTACTGAATTGCTGGAGTGCTCTTATCAAACACCATTTCCCATATAGGGATGGATCCCTTTCTGGACTCTATCCTGTTCCATGATCTATTTGTCAGTCTTTATAAGAAAACTACGCTGTCTTGATTATTATTGCTTTACAGGAAGTCTTTAAGTCAGGTAAAGTCCTTCTTCCTTTCCTTTCGAAGATTCTTCTGGCTCTTCTTAATTCTCTGCCTTTTCAGATCAACTTTTAAATAATCTTGTCAATGTTTTATAAAGAGCCTCCTGGAATTCTGACTGGGATTGCATTAAATCTATAGCCCAGTGGAACTAACATCTAAATGATACTGAGTCTTCCAATTCATGAACATGGTACATGTCTCTATTCATTTAGATCTTCTTTGATTTCTATCAGCAATATTTTATAGTTTTCATTGTTGAAGTCTTATCTTTTTTTTAAATTTTTTTTTTATATGAATGGCTGGATTTTTATTTATTTATTTATTTATTTATTTATTTATGGCTGTGTTGGGTCTTCATTTCTATGCGAGGGCTTTCTCTAGTTGTGGCAAGCGGGGGCCATTCTTCATCGCGGTGCGCGGGCTTTTCACTGTCGCGGCCTCTCTTGTTGCGGGGCACAGGCTCCAGATGCGCAGGCTCAGTAGTTGTGGCTCACGGGCCTAGTTGCTCAGCGGCATGTGGGATCTTCCCAGACGAGGGCTCGAACCCGTGTCCCCTGCATTGGCAGGCAGATTCTCAACCACTGCGCCACCAGGGAAGCCCAAAGTCTTATCATCTTTTGTTAAATTTATCCCTCTGTATTTTATACTTTTTGATGTGACTATAAACAATACTGTTTTTTTAAAATAGAAGTATAGTTGATTTACAATATTGTGCCAATCTCTGATGCACAGCAAAGTGACTCAGTTATACACATATAGACATTCTTTTTTTATATTCTTTTCCATTATGGTTTATCACAGGATACTGAATATAGTTCCCTGTGCTATACATTAGGACCTTGTTGTTTATCCATTCTAAATGTAATAATTTGCATCTACCGACCTCAAAATCCCAGTCCATCCCTCTCCCTCCCCTTGGCAACCACAAGTCTGTTCTCTATGTCTGTGAGTCTGTTTCTGTTTTGTAGATAGGTTCATTTGTTCCATATTTTAGATTCTTCATATACGTGGTATCATATTGTATTTGTCTTTCTCTTTCTGACTTACTTCACTTAGTATGATAATCTCTAGTTGCATCCATGCTGCTGCAAATGGCATTATTTTGTTCTTTTTTATGGCTGAGTAGTATTCTATTGTATATATGTACCACATCTTCTTTATCCACTCATCTGTTGATGGACATTTAGGTTGCTTCCATGTTTTGGCTATTGTGAACAGTGCTGCTATGAACATTGAGGGTGCATGTATCTTTTTGAATTATAGTTTGGTCCAGGTATATGCCCAGGAGTAGGGCTGCTGAATCATATGGTAATTCTATTTTTAGTTTTCTGAGGAACCTCCATACTGTTTTCCATACTGGCTGTACCAACTTACATTCCCACCAACAGTATAGGAGGGTTCCCTTTTCTCCACACCCTCTCCAGCATTTGTTATTTGCAGACTTTTAAAATATTTATTTATTTATTTAGGCTGCACCGGGTCTTAGTTGCAGCACACAGGATCTTTGTTGCAGCATGCAACTTCTTAGTTGCAGCATGTGGACTCTTTGCTGCGGCATGTAGTTCCCCACCTGGGGATTGAACCTGGGCCCCCTGCATTGGGAGCGCGGAGTCTTACCCACTGGACCACCAGGGAAGCCCCTGTGGACTTTTTAATGATGGCCATTCTGACCGGTGTGAGGTGGTACCTCACTGTAGTTTTGATTTGCATTTCTCTAATAATAAGTGATATTGAGCATCTTTTCATGTGCCTACTGGCCATCTCTATGTCTTCTTTGGAGAAATGTCTATTAAGGTCTTCTGCCCATTTTTCAATTGGGTTGTTTGTTTTTTTGCTGAGTTGTACGAGCTGTTTGTATATTTTGGAGATTAAGCCCTTGTCTGTCTCATCATTTGCAAATATTTTCTCCCATTCTGTAGGTTGTCTTTTCTTTTTTTTATGGTTTCTTCTGCTGTGCAAAAGCTTGTAAGTTTGATTAGGTCCCATTTTAAACAATACTGTTTTGATAATTTCAATTTCTAATTGTTCACTGCTAGTATATAGAAATATAATTGACTTTTTGAGATTGCCTATGTAACCTGTGACATAGCTAAAAGTACTTATTAGTTCTAGAAGTGTTCTTGATGATTCCTTAGGACTTCTCATGTACACAGACATATCATCTGCCAATTCAGCTGAATTTATTCCTTTCCTATTTTATGCCTTTTTCCCCCTTGCCTTATTACACTGGCTAGGACATAAAATTCAGGTAATGAGAGTGGAAGTTCTTACCTTGTTCCTAATATTAAAGGGAAAACATTTAATCTTTCACCTTTAAGCATGCAATTACACTTGAAAGCTATAGATCTTTCATGCAAGTCTTTTTATCAAACTGAGGAAGCTGCTTTCTATACTGAGTTTGTTGAGAGGTTTTATCATGGATATTTGATTTTGTTGAATACTTTTTCTACATCTTTGGAAATGGTTTTCTTCTTAAGTCTGTTAATGTGTTGAACTACACTGGCTGATTTTCAACAATTAAGCCAAACTTTCACTTCTGGTACAAACCACATGTGCATTTTGAGGATCAGGGTGTTGCTCACCTTGTAAAATGAGCTGCAAAGTGTTCCCTCCTCCTCTGTTTTCTAAAATAGTTTGTGTAAGATTGGTATTATTTTTCCCCGTAAGCATTTAAAAGAGTTCACCAATGAAACCATATGACAGTCAAGCTTTCTTTGTGAAAAAGCTTTTGAAATGAATTTACTTGTATTAATAGATACAGAGCTATTCAAACTCTGTTTCATCTTGTCCCCTTTTGGTAAGTAATATTCAAGAAATTTGCTTATTTCACCAAAGTTGTCAAATTTATTAAGTTATTCCCAACACTTCCTTATTATTCTCTTAATGTATATATGATTTACAGTGATAACCTCTCTTCCATTTCAGATATTGGTAATTGGTGTTCTTTCCCCTCCTTCTCTCTCCCCCTTTGTTTTAATTAGTCTAGCTAGGACTTATTAATTTTATGGGTCTTGTCAAATAATCAAAGTCTGGCTTTGTTAGCTTTTTCTATTATTTGTGTAATATTACACTGATTCCTGCTCTTATTTGTACTGCTTTCTCCCTTCCACTTATTTTGTGCTTCTTTTTCTAGCTTCATAGGGCAGAACCTCAGGTCATGTACTGTAGATCTTTTTTAATACAAGCATTTAGGGCTACACATTTTCTCCAAGGCACTGCTTTAATTGCACCAACACATTTTGCTATATCATATTTCATTATAATTTAGTTAGAAATATTTTCTAAATTCCTTTCTGATTTCTTTTTAAAACCATGGGTTATTTAGATATGCCCATGTCTAAATGAAACAGCCCTTTCATTTCCAAATATTTGGTGTTTTTCTAGGTAACTCACTGACTTCTAATTTAATTCATTTGTGGTCAGAAAAAATACTTTGTATGATTTTAAACCTTTTCAGTTTATTGACACTGATTTAAAGATGAGCACAGTGTTCAATCCTGTTGAGTGTAACATGTACCCTTGAAAGGGATTTATATCTTCAGTCGTTGGGAACAGAATTTTTTAAGTATCAGTTAGGTCACAGTAGTTTATATGGTTCATTTAGTTCTATGTCTTTACTAAATTTTTGTCTAGTTATTCTGTCAACTGCTAAGAGAGGTATTCAGACCTTCAGCTGTGACTGCGAACTTATCTCTCTCTTTAATTATACCGATTTTTGTTTCATTTATTTTGAAGCTCTGTTATTAGGTGTATACACATTTATCATTGTTTTATCTTCCTTCTGTATTGACTTTTATCATTTTATCATTATCAAATGTCTGTATATAATGAGATTGACTGTAATGGAAAAAGAGGATGGTAAAGAAGCAAATGGTATGGGTAAATTTCTAAGTAACAGTTAACTGAGTTTTTAAAGTTAACTGTTATTTTTTTCAAGGGTATAATATCTTAACTCTGATGAAAATTAAGTCCCTTGGGGAAAAAACAAGACCCTGCCTCTTCTTGGCTGAAGACTTTGAGAAAAACTTACACAAATTTGAATAAACACTTGTTTAAGAGGCAGCAATACAAACTACCATAATCATAAAAGGATTTTTTACTTCATGGTGACAGTTATTGAAGTATTATACCTATTGGGGGTTTTTTTTTGGACAGTTAGTATTATTCTTATTTTTTTAGAATTATTTTTTATTGGAGTATAGTTGATTTACAGTATTGTATTAGTTTCTGCTGTACAGCAAAGTGAATCAGTTATACATATACATATACCCACTCATTTTTAGATTCTTTTCCCATATAGGGCATTAGAGTACTGAGTAGAGTCCCCTGTGCTATACTGTAGGTCCTTATTAGTTATCTATTTTATATATAGTAGTGTGTATACATCAATCCCAACCTCCCAATTTATCCCTCCTCCCATACCTATTGTTAATAAAGATGTTGGCTTCTATGCTCTGTGTTGAACCAAAAAAAATTCAATTGCAGAATGATCTATCAATGTTTCCAGTAACACTGCTACACCAGTTTCCTTTTAATGGCTCATCAGTTATGCCATTGCCGTGAAGGTAATATGAGGAGACTCATTTAGCAACATATTATTACATCATCTTAACATGAAGTAAGGCCCATCAGGCATTATTAAATTAGTCTGAATTTTGCAGTATGTCAGCAGCATTTTATGTACATTAATAGCAGAGTTAAATGTTCCTTGGGGGATTCTGTTGAAGAAAAATGATTTCAAAGTGGTGTTTGGATATAATTTTGTAGTCACTATATTTTCTTCTATTATCATTGTGTGGTTAAGATTATTATGTTGCTTGTGACTAGGTAAGATAAAATGGCAGCCAATTATTAATTGTTTGGTGTATTTTTTTCTTCTCTGACCAATTATAGTAAATACAGTTTGGAATACAGGTTTTTCTTTGAATGGGAGTGATACATCTTTTTAAACTCTTGAATTTCCTGGGTTTACTACTTAGGCCTCAAATCAGCTGGTGTGAACCATCATAACTTCTCCGGGCAACTACAGCATAGCCAGAGCTAAGTAACAATAATAAATAGCAAAGCCATTGTTCCTTTCACAGTAAGGAATACTTTCACTTATTTTAAGAGCCCTCTGGTCTTCATTGATGTTATTTATCCTTGTTGCAGTATAATCTTCTCTCATCTGTGCTGAATTTTGGGCTTTCTCTTTGGGGCTCATGCATTGCTTCCATGAATTCTTCAAAAACAAATCTTTCCCTGACTTGAATACCTATAAATCTTCTTGTATATAGGAATATTGTTATTTTATATTTCATACATTCCCGTAACCTTGTTCTCTTTTCCTTAGGCCTGCCTGATCTCTCCAACATGTGATAAATAATTATTAAAAAGCAATCTTACAGTTTCTTCTTTTTTAATACTCCATATGTGCTTGTATTTGGAGTATACAGAGGAACTGGGTTTCTCAAAGCATAATCCCCAGTCGAAGTGAATTCAAATCACCTGGGGTACTTGTTAAAAATAGAAATTCTCAGGCCCCTCCTTGACCGAACAAATTAAAATGGGAGGGAGGTAAGGGATTCTTACCTGCAGTATAATTACATCAAGGTTAAAAACATCAAGCATGAGTTTAGAAGGTTTACCACTTGCTAGATGTACGGCATTGAGCAAATTACTGATACCTCTGGAGAACACTCATTTTCTAACCTGCAAAATGGGTGCTGTTAAAAGGAGTAAATGTGGGAGTTCCCTGGTGGCCTATTGGTTAGGATTCCGGGCTTTCACCGCTGAGGGCCTGGGTTCAATCCCTGGTCGGGGAACTAAGATCCCGCGGGCTGTGGGTTATGGCCAAAAAAAAAGGGGGGTGGGCAGATTAAATGTGTAATTCAATGCCTGGCTTAGTTAGTGCTCAGTAAATGATAACAATTATTATTAGAGTGCTATGCATTTAGGTTTGAATAAATGTTTTGATATGAGAATTAAATCTGGTATAAACACATTAATCACTGGTAAAAACTGTTAAGATTCATCTTTGCAAAATTGGAGAATTACATAAATGGAGCTTATCACTGATTCTAACTAAATAGCAACACCTCTGCCAAGGGAGTATAAAAAATGTTAAGTGAAAACTCATTAATTAATATAAGCATTAACAATAATTTAACAGCTGCAGCTGTAATTTCAAAGACCTTACAATAGTTTTTTTCCCCTCAAGTTTAGCAGTAGTGTTAACATTAGACCAGTGGTTCTCAATCTTTTGGTTTCTTAAAAATAATATTAAGGACTCAGAATAGCTTTTTTTGGTGGGTTATATGAATCGAAACATTTAAAAATATGCATTCATTTTGTAAAATACTTTCCCTTTCAAGTACATGCAGTTTAGCCTTCAGAGACTTACAAAGTATGTGGGAAAAAACTGCTAATTCTATTTTTCAAATGAAGAAGTCAATACAGAGATGGGATTTAAGGTTAAATGCCTTATCTTAGAACCACAGGTCAGTAACTCGCAGAGATGGGATTTGAACCTAGGTATTCTGATTCTGAAAGCCATAATTATGGGAGAGGTATTAAATGAACTAATATTGTTAGTATGACAGTTAAGTGCCTATGCCTAAAATTAGGGGGGGGTCTCATGAAAGGCATGCAGACAGCGGAAAACTAATTTAATATATTCTGCCTTTCCTTTGTATGCTTTTTGGCTTGATTCTGATGGGAATCTACAGGCAAACTGAGTGTTTAGGATTCTCAGTGTAAAGATGTGGGGAAAGAAGCAGAGAAAATGGCCATTAGTAGAAATGCAACATGTTAAGGAATATGCAAGAGCTGAAAGAAAGTTTCCAAGTCAAAGAGACTGTAGGAAGCTCAAAAAATTGGATGTAGATTTGCAAGCAGCACTTTGCAAGAAACCGCCCTCAACAGGAAACCCCTTGTGTCTTGTCACTTTAGCAAAGCTATATTATAACTACCCTTAAACCAGGCACTCGCCATTGTCTGGTCATCTCTGGCCCAAGCAGTTTTCAGATCTTTTGATGACACAATACCTTGCCTAACCTGTTGGTTCTTCCCATAGATCAAAGAAGAAGAAATGAAGAATAAGTAATTAACAGATGACCAGACCTCTCCCCTAGTTTCCCCTTTAGTAATCTCATGAACAAACTGTGTGAACAAACTTGTGAACAAGACAGCATCTAAAGAAAGATCACAAGAAGTCAACAAGACTACATGCAGTGGGGGATGGCAATGACTCTGATCCCTTATCTCAATGATTAACTGAGATTACTTCCTCTTTTTTCCCCTTTAAAAACTGTCTTGGCTGAGCAGAACCTTCGGAGTTGGTTTTGGGGGTACACAAGTCTGCCTTCTCCCCAGATTGGCAGCTGTCTGATTAAAAGCAATCTTCCTTTCTACCAACACCTGCCCCTCAGGTATTGATTTTCAGCAAGCAGCTAGACCTGAGTTTGGTAACAGGTTGAAATGAAAGTACTTCCAACATTAGTAAGTTTAACATAGGATGGTCAAGCTACACAGAGCAATTTTATGTTCTTCTTGTACTCTATCAGCAACACTGTTCTTTTCATGAGGAAATAAACAAACATCATTTTCAGAAATAAGCATTTTGGAAGAGGGTAGGAAGCTAACTGCTACTTTGCCTCCAGTTAAAATGGAGGTGAGTTATGAAATTCTTTCATGATAGAGAAAGACAATCTGACGAACTGTGGAAGGGAAACCATTTTAAGCAGAGGAGCAGAAAAAAAGAAAATATGTTTAATTACTAAAAACCCACCACATTTAGTCACAAATTAAATGCACAAATAATGGTGAAATAAATTGGAAAAATTTCTACCTCCTCTGTTAAAGTCTTTATCTATGTGTTAAAAAATTATCTCATTGCTTTTGTTATTTATTAACTTACCTGACAGCCTGGTAATCCAGTATCTCTGCTGTACAGGGAAAATGAGCCTCTCTCTGACGTTTTTCCTGTAAAACAAAGAAAATAGCTCTGACACACAGTCAATTCAACTTCTAGACCATTCATGGAAGTACAGAGAACAAATGAGAAACAAGAAGACAAAAATCCAATAAATAAGACTTAAAAAGCTCACTACCATTCCAGTCATGTGAAATAATGAAAAAAAAATATTCAAAATAATGGATATCTATAGAGCCAATAGTATGATTCAT
This sequence comes from Eubalaena glacialis, assembly GCF_028564815.1. Classification (NCBI taxonomy): domain Eukaryota; kingdom Metazoa; phylum Chordata; class Mammalia; order Artiodactyla; family Balaenidae; genus Eubalaena; species Eubalaena glacialis. Next base: position 78,379,494 of record NC_083717.1, read on the forward strand.
ATACCCACAAGTGAGAATGTTTTCCCATATTTGCTTCAGATTGAACACTCTCCCCTTTCCTTCTCTCTCTGAGAAATTGAAACAGTAAAGATACAGTTCACATCTCACCCCAGACCACAAGGTAACCACTATCATAAAACTGGTATATGATTCCCATGTATATTTTGAATCTTTTAGTACATATTCATGTATTCAAACAATATACATTACTATTTGTGTTTAATACATTTAAACAGATGGGATTACATGGTATATATCTTGAGATAGATGTTAAAAGTAAACACCTAGTTCATTCATTTTTTACTGCTATAGAATGTCCCATTATACAAATAAAACCACAGTTGATCTATTCTCCTACTGAAAAACAGAAAAACAGTTTCTGCTTTTTTTCCTAGTTATCATGAACAATGCTTAAACAAATATCCTTGCACGTCCTATATACACATAAGAGTTTCTCCAGGATAGACACAAAGACGTGAAACTGCTGGGTTAAACAATGCACACTTTCAACTTCATAAGTATTACCTTTCTCTGAAGTTGTCATGCCAATTTATACTCTTCCCTGAAATGTATAAGAATTCCTGTTGGGATTATATTTACAGTTCAAAAGCTGATGGCTAAGTGTATCAGGAATGGTATAGGCCAGCTCTAGAGGGAGAGCAGGTGTCTCACAGTGCTGACAATTGACAGCAGTGTTCTTACTCGTTTGCTTTTCAGTACACATGAGTTTAAGTAAGTTCAGGAAAGCCAATTTTCAAATAGTATATAGTTTTAAACGAACAGTCTTTCACAAATAGACATGTTGCTTAAAAAGATTTCTGCAAGGATCACAGTTTGATGTTAATATCAAAGATAGAGATACAAGTAAAAATGACAATGGCAGAGCTAATTCTTTTTCTTCATTTCAGGGTAAAAAAAACACAATGTAATTAAATCTGACAAGTTATCCAAAATATTTAAAATTATTGAGGCTATAAGAAGTCACCATAATTGTATACTATACACTGAGATATCAGCTTGTGATTATATAAAAATGTATAGTTTATTAATTTAAAAAACTGCACACATAGATGGGATGCTCAAAATTGTTTACTGATAGGGTGCATAATTTTAAAAAAATTAGAGACATATGTACTAATATTCTATCATTTTCATTGATGTATGCACCCCACTGATGTATTCAACTGGCCAATTGATGTAGAAATCTTACAACTCTGAACTTGGCATCTACTGAACCTTTAGATATACAAAATAATTCTTGTAATAACAAAGCTAGTTATTAGAAAACATTGTAATAATTAAGAGTATAATTTCTGAGCCCATTAGGATATTATAGCATATGTCTTAAGAAGCACTTACTGTCTGTTCCTGATGAAGCACCTATTTCAGGTGAAGCAATGCCAACACATAAAAATGCTGATTTATGAGAACAGGTTAATTAATGTGGTCTAGTTGCCTCACATTATCACCACCAAGTAGTATGTTCTACGTAAAGAATTTTAATTTGCAAAATATACAAATGAAATTAAAAAGAAAAACATTTCTAACTCTTTAAATATATCCTTCACAAGTAAGACTGCTTATAAAAGTCAAGGTGATATCTCACAGTTTTAGATTCTACACTTCAACTCTTGGAATGTGGCTTCACAAAATCCTTAAAGGATTATGCATTTGCAATTCTGACACACACCCCTCCCTGCCAGACCAAGAATATGGAAGAGACTGAAGGGATATGCCAACACACCACAACAGGCAGACAGATCACTGGGAAAAAATAAAGAACAGCCCACATCTATGATTTGCAGGTAGTACTTTATTAATCAACTACATTAAACAAGTTTATGAGATGTTAAAAATGATTCTCAGTATATGTCTTTAATTTTAAGAAAATGTTGCCTTTAAAAACAAATCATGGGGCTTCCCTGGTGGCGCAGTGGTTAAGAATCCGCCTGCCAATGCAGGGGACACGGGTTTTTGAGCCCTGGTCCGGGAAGATCCCACACGCCGCGGAGCAACTCAGCCTGTGCACCACAACTACTGAGCCTGCGCTCTAGAGCCCGCAAGCCACACTACTGAGCCCGCATGCTACAACTACCGAAGCCCGTGTGCCTAGAGCAAGTGCTCTGCAGCAAGAGAAGCCACTGCAATGAGAAGCCCGCACACCACAATGAAGAGCAGCCCCCGCTCGCCACAACTAGAGAAAGCCCACATGCAACAACGAAGACCCAACACAGCCAAAAATAAAATGAAATAAAATAAATAAATTTATGAAAAGAAAAAACAACAAATCATGTCTCATACACTTGGCAGGACAGAATTGGGAGACAGTAACATTTTAAACCAATATCATAAAGTTTAAAAAAAAAGACTATGCCAATGAGTTGTCATTCACAATACACTATCAACTTATTAATAGTTGAAATACTCACCAAGTCCTTTTTACCTTGTAAATTCTTCCTGAAATGTTATCTCAAACAACCAGTAAAGACTTGAAACTAAGCAACAACTGTTATACTTTCACTCAAATATACTAGTAAGGAATCTTTTTTTTTTTTTTTATTGTTGAGGTGGAAAAGGGAACAGAGTGAGAGATCAATATTAGGTCTGTTTTTTTAATAAAGTACAGATTTCAAATACAATCTTAATTTAAGTATCTGTGTGGAGGCTATCCATCAGATAGACTGTTTAAGAAAATGTCAAGTTTTAAAACTTACTTCCTATGCCTATTAAAATTTCTAAACTTCTTCTTTTCACAGAGGATATTCAAACCAGAGAGAATGAAAACTCATTTAATACAAGCTCAAAATATTTCAAAGTAAAAGTTCCTTCTGAAATGGAAAGTTGGTAGCTTGTTTTTAAAATGACAATGAACCTAATTCAAATGAGATTCCAAAATGTAAATACATTTTTATTTCACCTTTAATTTGTTAGGAACTATTTATTTCTTAGGGACTTAGAAGTCTGGGTACTCCTGAAATATAATAATGCATACTCAGTCTGAGATTTAAAACACAATAATCTTTAATTCTTTCAAAATTACTTTTCACAAGAACTCTTTTCATGAATTAAAATGAATCCTATGTCTTTTTATTTAATCTTAGGTGTCTGACAAATAAGAAAAACTTCTGACTACTGTATTATGGGGTTACTACTTTTACATAAATATTATACATAAATTACAGTATGTGGACAATTTTAACAGTAAACATCAGCTGAATACAATTTAACAACTATTAGTAACTTAATGTATATCTAATTTCCCTTGAAACACCTATGAAAAAATATTATAAAAATTTTACTGGGGTATTCTAGCAGAGGGGTTTTATTTGTGTGTGGGTGCGTATGCATCCTGGGCTTCTTTGGCAGTCTTCACAATAATGTTTTTAAAAGTACAAAGCAAAATATGTAGTATTGTAAAGTAAACTGGTATGTTATTAAAATGTTAAAGAAATTTGCTGCATAGTAATATATGTGCCTTTTAATTAACACATTAAATAGTAAGATCTAGAACCAGGCGTATTAACAATGGTAATTTCAAATCATAAATGACAGTTTAAAGATAGCTGCAACAACTATATTATGCTATGAGAACATCTGTTCTATTAGTGACAAAAATCATAGATACTATCAGGACTGTTTTGCTACCCTCATTCAAAATTGAAGGAAATGCTAAATTTTACTTGGAGACTGGAAAAATAAAAATGACAATTTTTTCCCTGTCCAAGTTCACTGATTTTCCTTCCATTCTGGGGGTCTCTGGACTCCACCCTAAGAACCTCAACACTAGGAGAAGAGCAACATGTATTGAAAGATATACATTTATATACATATTTGTATATCAAGCCAAACACGTATTTCATAAATAAGTATTTTGTGTGCAAAAGTATTTTAAGTACCTAGACTTACATGGTTTACATTAATCATACTCAGTATTTTCTGACCCCAAACTGAGAAATGCTCAAGATACGACAGATGAGTTTGACTAATTTGGACAGGATTTATAACAATTGTTCAAGAAATAGCAAATTACTGATTCAAGAAATTATTTTACCCAGTTGTTTATATAAGATGTATGAACTATTAGAGGCAGTCATTACTATAACAAATTTTCTTGGAATTAAAAAAAATAATTCTAAGTTATTTTGTTCTGTAGCAAAAACATACATGTCACAACAGTAAGTTGCAACTCTCCATTGCTTGCCTAAGCTCCAAAAATACAAACTAATGTTAATATTAGTCTATAAAGAACTCTTCAAAAGATAATTTTACCTACATTCTTTTGGCATAGGACACAATCAACAGTCAAGTTGAGGCTGAGGATTGACAGGCACAGTTCATTCCCATTCCTTGCCAACCCATTCCTCCCCAACCCAATCACAAATATCCAAGAGTTGACTAGATGGAAGAATCTGAGTTTGATAAATTCCAACAAACATTTATGGGTTAGTCAATCTGACAGATGGTGGGGTTATGAGATGAAGAACCAAGCCTGTGCCCTTAATAGGTGTCAACAAGTAGAAAAGTTTATACCCTACTTGGATGAAAAACAAGTTTCACAATTAAGGTCAGGTGTCTTGAGGTTCAGATCCAAAATGCACTGTGGGTGGTTCCAGAAGAGTGGACAGACAATTGCCTGGGCTGACACAATCCATAAGGCCTACTGAACGAGGAAGGGGACCCCTATTCAAACCTGAATGGAGTAATAGGCACCTTCTGATCATACTAAAGGTGGAGATGAAACTACCCACCATTTCACAGAAGATGGGTCTTCTGAGTAGGTGGCCCATGTGAGAACAATACAGCCTTTTAAGGCAAGTGACTTTCAAACAAAAGTGGTCTGGGAGATAAGCTGTATTCTGCCCTACATACAGCTTAAGAGTTGTCAAATTGGTTTTCATTTAGACCCAGATCACGCCATCCCAAGGCTGTGAGAACAATCAGTCTCAAGGATAAAAGGGATATGCACTGACTGGGACAAGTTGATCAAACACCTGAGTAAACTCTAAGGTCAGAGCTGAACACGCTTCCTTTGCCCAAGGCCTAAAGAGTGAGAATCTAGCTAGTCTTGGAAGTTTCTAGTGTGGTGAGAACCAAATATAAAGAGGATCCCATCTTTCATCTGATAGAGAGATAGCTCACTGATTTTTTTCAAAAGCAATTAAATGCCCTTTTCCCCTAATCGGAAAAAGAAAAAGAAGGGGGTAGAAAGGTAAGGACTAAAAACACAAAATGGCAAAGAGAAAAGGAAATGTAAGACGACACAAAAGAAGAGAAACATGGAAACCTGCCTTCCTTTACAACTCTATCTGCATTTTATTACTCCATAAGTGCCGTCAAGAATATACTGGCTTTATTAGACTAAATTAGACACAAATTAGACTAAATTTAGACTAAATTTAGACACAAATTAGACTAAAAAAAAAAAAATTGAACCACAGAAACCAAGTCATCCTATCTTGTACTTATATAAGTGATTTTTCTAAACGTAAATGCAGGATTTCATTTCCTTAAATAAAATTATTTTAAATTTCATCTTTGATTCATCACGTTACCCTAACCTATCTCAATTTATGCTAAATACTTGGAAGCCCCAGAAAAGAGGGGTAGGAAGAACATGACCAGAAATTTCTAACGCTTACTCCACCTCAAAAATTGAAGGCATGTCCACTCCCAGAGGAGTGGAGGAAAGAGTCGAAATGACAGGAATCCTCTTGGCAGGTCATTTATGTTGGTGGAATGTACCACACCCAATTTTGGGAACCCTGGTTATAAGCGTTCAGATTTTAAACAGGGTAAAAGTAAACTCCAATTTTGGAAACTCCTTGAAGTGCAGGTGAATTAAAGGACCCCTACATCATTTCTGAGTAATTATAAATACCAAGTAAGACCAAATGACCTTTCCCAGGATCAAAGACTCATTTTTCAATGAGACTTCAGAGGTTACCTAGTCCAACTCCCACCCAAAGCAGTACTACTTTGAACACAGAGTCTCACCAAAAAAGGACCACTGATGATTGCTTTCTACTTTGTATCACCCACATTTTAAGAATAACACTAAAAAGCCAAAGTGTAGGGATGGTGAGGGAGAACTCTCAGAAAATAGAATTTCCAACAGTAAAATAAAAACTCTGCAGAATATTATATAACATTCCAGCTATTCTTATTAGTAAAGAGATTTGTGTAACGATTAGCTCTTTTGTTGCAAATCTATTTATTAATGCAGTGGGAGACTTAATAGACATTTTTAGCAGCCAAGTTACTACTGGTGAATCACAATGAGTTCATGTTTATTGGACATTCAGGTATTTTATGGTGAAATGGTTATTCACATTTTTTGCTCACTTTCTTCCTATTGGATTATTTGTCATTTACTTGCTGATTTGCAGGAGTCCATGTATTTTTGATACAAAACCTTTTATTGTATCTATATAAATATTTTATGTAGGCTGCCTTTTCACTCTCTTAATGGTGTCTTTTGATAAACATAAATTCTTCATTTTAACATAGTCCAATTTGTGCATTTTCCCCTTTATGGTTAACATTCTTTGGTGTGTGCACTGTTTAAGAATCTCCGCCTGTTCCAAGGTTACAAATCTATTTTTCTCTGTTTTCTTCTAAAAGCTTAATCTTTCACACACTTAAATCTGAATTTGGTTTTTGTGTATGTTGGTAGGGGGTCAAGGTACAACTTTTTCCCATAGGGATATCCAATTGACTTCAGTACTGTTTTATTGAAAAGATGATCCACATCTTAAAAGTATCACTGTGGCTGCTGTGTGGAGAATAAATTATGGGGGAACAAGTATGAAAGCAGGAAGACCAATTAGAAGACTTACTGAAATAATCCAGATGAAAGCTAGTGATGGCTTTAATTGTCCTGACCCACTGAGGTACGTACTATTAAATCCCCATTTCACTAATGAGGAAAAATAATTTGCCCAAGGTCACAGACTAAGTAGATGAAAGACTAGAATGTAGGGCTATCTGACACCAAATTCTTAACAGCATACTATACTGCATTATTTTCCATTGGAGGTTTAGGACACAATTCTTATATTCTAATCATATACATAGACATTTAGTGGATCCCAAATACAGTATAAAATTTTTTCTCTATTGAGCCCTCCAAGCAGCCTCTACCAATCAACTGATTTAGCACTGCATGTGAAACGTATTCCAGCTGAAGGAGGGAATGATGACAAATCGTTCCAAAAATAATTGGCAGCAAAGCCCAACTACTCCAGAGGTTGGCTCTGGGTATAATGAGAACATGGGCAGTTACGCTGGTTACACTCACAGGTAATAGCTATTCTTTTCAGTTCTCACAAAGGGCACATGATGATGTTACTCTTGCTTCAAGTGGCTGTTATAAAAGTATTTATTCTTATCATGTCTTTCTGGGCCTCAGTTTCCTAATCTATAAGAGTAAACAAGTTGGACAAGATCAGAGGTTACATAATGACATCCTGAGAGATTGTTTTGTGTGGCCAATGCAGGGATTTGTTTGTCTGTATATGTTTAAAACAATTTTAAAAAAATTAATTGCTGTGCCAGCCATGAGAACACACCTTGCAGAACTCCTGCTTTGGGGAATGTAACTAACTCCCTGAAGTCAGTTCCTTTGGGGAACTGCTCCAGCTGCTGTGCTCTAGAATCCATGACTGCTTTTGTACTGAGGCCCACTTGCTTTCAACACATTTGACAGAGTATGGTGGGGAAAGTAAAGCACACCCCTTCCCGGGAGACATGGCATTACTTTGTTGACCAACTTTGGCTCGCGAACTCTCCAGCTGCTTTGCTGAACCTTCCTTAGGGTACACAGCAGTGTAGGACGCTTCCACTTCCTCTTCTTCACTCTCAAAGTCTTGAGGTTGCTGTCGGAATTTGCTGACTAGCTATTACATGCAAGGCACTGTGAAAGGTGCTTTACTTACACTGCTGGTTGCACTGCTAGCTGTATTCTTCATCCTACTAGATATCCTATTAATACCAAGGAGTGATTGAAGGAAGCTGTGAGATATGACAATAAATTTTCAAGATCTCCTGTAGATCTCAGTTTACTGGCTGGAGAAACCTGCCCTATAATACCCTCTTAGCTGTATGCGCTCTTTTCCTACCAATGCAAAATAATGTTTTTATGAGGGAATGACCAGAAAAAAAGATATTATGGAAGATGTAGCTGGCTCAGCATTTATTTCTGCAGCAGTCCAGTGAATACTTGAAAATTTCCAGCAAAATTTAGTAATTTCAATGAGTAGCTATTACTCAAGAAATAACTTCACTTTATGAGCAACAGCACAAATTAGAACAAATAGTTTCCCTATTTGTCTGAAAGCGAGTATTATTTCAATGTTCATTCAGGCATATTGATTTACATTCAAACTCAAAATCTATTAAATAAAAAACTGCATCACTATATTTTAAACGAGCAGCATGAGACTGTTTTTCTCAAAAGATAAAGGCTTAACTTAGAAAGAGAATTCCTGGATGTTTCAAAAATTACCTAGATCAACATTACCACGATTCAAAATGAAATATTTCAATATATAAATCATGAGAGCTTTTCTATATTTAGTTTTCAGAGAAACAATATAAAATCCTTACATAGGCAAATCTAAATATTTGGGTACAAATCTAAATTTGATCACAGTTTTATGAGCAGAATATCCTCCTCCCCCTTGGGTATCTCTGAAAACTCATTAATTACCTAATCCTCTTTACTTACAGAGAAGCTTTCCCTCCCTTTTTTGTGGGTGAACACTACCAAAGGTTTCATATAATTTGAATCACAGTAACCACTTGGAGAAACATAAAATACTATCCTACAAAGTGTGGAAATCTGTAATGCCATTGAGTATATCTAAGCAGAGACTTAGGAATTCTGATCACTGCATTCATGTCTTGGCTCTTGCTTTTCTCTCACTGAGTGAACTGGGCAAGTTACAAGTCACTTGACATCAATGGCCCCACTCACTCTTTTAGGAAAACCAACTCAGTAACATGTACCTCACACAGGCCTGTACAATTTAACTAATGCTTATAAAGTAGTTGGAAATTCTTGTCTGAAAGAACCTAGGACGATGCTAAATATCAGAACTACAGTCTTCATTCTGGTAGCAACCTGTTTAAACTTACAGGAAAAAAAATCTAAAAAGGAACTCAAACTAACAGATTTTTTTTTTCAAGGGAAGAAAAGAGAGGGAGGGTGTTTTTAACATAAATGCTTGCCTATTTTCTTCACAACAATTTATTTAAGTATTATTGGCTAACATTTGTGCCAAGCACGCTGCTGGCTACATTGAAGATATTTAAATATCTAGTGCCAACAAGCACAGCTGCTGGACTCTCTATGCCCTCCTCTTGTTCACTCTGTGCCAGATTACTCACACAGCTATGAATGATGAGGCAGCAGCACAGGAAAATGCCACGCGTGAGTGAGATTAGTGATAAACCAGAGGATCCCTACAGAGGTCAGTGATTAGCAAGTTCCCAGTTGTAATCAGTTTTCTAACCCAGTCTTTATCTCATCACTTACTCCATCTTAACTTAGCAACAACTTCCTGTGACAGGCATCAGAACTATAAGCATCTTCCCAATCAATCCTGCAGAATTGCTATGGCACCAATAAAGGATCTCATTATCCTTGATAAGAACACACAATCAGACCTGGGCAATTTGAATAGACTTCAGAAATGACTTCTTGAGACTAAAACCTGAGATGAAGCAGTCCAGGGTGCAAACATTCACCAATCCAGCTACCCTTCCCAATTCTCTCCATCCCTCCTCCTAAAAATCAGATTCACAAATTAAATATAAACAAATAGACGAGGATGAGAAGGTTTATACAGAACAGTCTGCCTTTCAGACATTGGAATGCCCAGAGAGAATACTAAAATGCAGGATTCAATATGAGATGGTGAGGTAAGTAGGTAGGTAGAAATTAGGGATGAATGAACAGAGTAGAATAAGAAAATACATTTGATCAATTTTAGTCATTTATCAAAACTTTCTGGACCATTTCATGGTCCAGTTGTGCCATATACAGAATCCATACCAAGGTACTCATTACAGGTAGATCAAAATCTAAACACTTCTCTCAGACATTTTACTTAATAATTGCTTTTCTAAATTGTATCTGAAAACATATTCACATCTGTACTGCATTGTTGCTTTGCCTTAGATTCAGAATTTAAGTGTTTTCTCATTTCCCCAACCTTATGTTGTTTAAAACTTAGAAACAAGGACGTTTCAGTTTTACAGCAATTCAACAAATTATAGAACTAGGAATTATCTCTTCATCTTTGGCTGCATTTCAGGAGAAAACATGGTGAATATGTGTTCTCTAAAAATAATCAGGTAACTTTTGTATCTTAATGTTTATGACATTCTTAAATAAAAAAGGATTTGAAATAATTCAGTTGATGCTTTACAACTTTCTAGCCAATCCTACTGAGCCAATCCTTCAACACACCTCAATCTTGTCTGCTCTTCTTACCCCAAAAATAAAGAAAAAAAGAAAATCAGGTAAAAATCACATCACCAAAAAATTGGGCTGGGGGAAGAGAGAGTAGCTTTGTTATCAAACTATCTTGGTAATCATACACCTAAATAATCTACTCCTTCTTACATACTGTCTCTGCTTTCATCAAATCCTTGTATGAATGTTTTCTCTCAGAAATTTCTTGTATCATACAATGATAAACAGAACATGAAGCTCATTATTGTTAATTCCCATGATTTTCTCACATCTTTCTGTATTTTGGCTGTTTTAATTTAAACCGTGACCTTAATCAGGCAAGGTCACTGTCTGAGTCTGTTTTTTTATGGCATCCAGGGACCAGAAGGCAGATGCCACTTGTTCAGGGAACACTGGACTGGAATTCAAGACTTGTGTTGTTTGCATGCCAGGAACAGATTCTAGTCCAAGGCAGTATCTATGGCATACAGCCACATGGAGGCAGAGAGACAGTTTAAGAGAACTGTGCTCTAAAATAGCAGATAATAAATGATTGTTAATTAGCTAGTTTCCCTTGACAGCAAGAACTGTAATAGAAAAAAAGGACCTAGTCAATGGAACCGCCACCATTCACCAACTATCTGATCAGAAACAGGGTAGTGAAATGAAACAAGCATGGAAATGAGAGCCAGGAGGGTCTATTCCTGTCTCTGTGTGAATTAGCAGTGTGACATGCATAAATCATTAAACTTCCCAGGGCCTCAGTTTCTTTACCTAAAGAATGGGGTGGGGTGGGGCAAGTTTGGACTGGATGATCTCTTTCTGTTTTTTATCCTATGAAATTGACATCCTCATCTATTTTGCTATTAATCAGTCACCCTCTTCTGACAGAATGTAAATTTGGGCACTCCTGGTACTAAAAGGAAGAAGACAAGCTGCTAAAAAATGTAGAGACTTTTGGAATAATGATGACGTATGGTTATAAAATGAAGTATAGGGCTTCCCTAGTGGCTCAGTGGTTAAGAATCTGCCTACCAATGCAGGGGACACGGGTTCAAGCCCTGGTCCGGGAGGATCCCACATGGCACGGAGCAACTAAGCCCGTGTGCCACAACGACTGAGCCTGTGCTCTAGAGCCCGTGAGCCACAACTACTGAGACCGCGAGCCACAACTACTGAAGCCCACGCACCTAGAGCCCGTGCTCCGCAACAAGAGAAGCCACCGCAATGAGAAGCCTGCGCACCGCAATGAAGAGTAGCCCCCGCTCGCCGCAACTAGAGAAAGCCCGTGCGCAGCAACGAAGACCCAACGCAGCCAAAAATAAATAAATTTATATATAAAATATAAATAAAAAAATAAAATGAAGTATCTAGGCAGTTCATCATAACATCTGTTTAATACATTGAGATATTTAAACCATGAATATGGTATGTTGAATATAGGAAACCGAAGTTAATATACTCAGAATTATTAAGACTTCATTCTACTCAAATTAAGAAAAACTCTAAATGGTAATAAGGTTTTTCACTGGGGCGCAACACCCTTCACCGATACAACATAGGAAGGTAAACACATTTGGTACACCACAGAAAATGTACAGATATGGAGCAAATGAAGGAGACTATTCTATTCTGTTTTCTTAAAACAGATGGAGAAAGCCCAAAAGAAAGCCTTAAATCCCCATTATGGTCTACTAAGATTTAAATAAGGTTCTTGATACATGATGGGAACTCTGAGGGTAGAATATGACACATTCAGTTTTCACTGAGTGGCCTCCAACACTGCAATTTACTGCCATCTGACCTCTGTAGTTTGAAAACAGGTAAAGGCTTGCCTTGAATTCTCAATGGGTTATAATCCAGAGTTTGTGAGTCAAACTACTCAAAATTAGTTGTTTTTTTTTTTTTACAACCCAACTCATTATAAATGGCAAATCAAGTTAAAGTATGTCTGTGTAAAATATTTGTTGAAGGGAGAAGCAAAGGAAGAAATTAAAGAATAAAGGAAGTAAAGAAAAAATTGTAATAATAAAATCAGAGAGGAGGCATGGGGCAGTGGTTAAAAACAGTGACTCTGGATGCAGACTAACTGGGTTTAAATTCCCACTCCACTTCCTACTAACATTATTACCTAACCTCTCTGTCCCTTAGTTGCCTCAGTGCTGCAATGGAATAATAAGAGTTTTACCTCACTGGGTTTTTGTGAGGTTAAAATGTATTAATAAACAAAGTGCTTTAAAATAGGGAAAAACACAAGATAAGGGCTAATTAAATATTAGTTATTATTTTAAAGAAAAATACACTGACTGGAAGATCCATGAATGTGTATCCTGTGCTTGAATATCAGTGCTTGAGGAAAAAGTCTTAAATAGAGAAGAAGTAGGTAGATTCCAGGGAAATAATTTAAAGAGAACTTGTGGATACTTTCAAAGTTTTTAAAATTCTTTATGCCTTTCATTTCATTAAAATTCATTAAAAGCTAATGGCTTCACTCTTCCCTTAGCATTAATGAATGGGTATTTCTCTAGCACAATCTGTACACTGGGCCACAAACAATTAAGCTTCTGTTCACAACTGAAATAAAGATAAAGATTTACCAAAAAAAGCATGCAAGGCATGAAAAAGGTAGTAAAGAATTTAAAAAGAAACGAAAGCATAAAAGAAGGACAACCTAAAGTGAATTTTAACAGAGTTGGAGATTCTATAACATAGAGGAAACAGGGTAGACAGGCTTGCATGTAATCCTTTACTTGCTTATTCCTTTTTTTCCAGGAGTTGGGAAAAATGGTTATGGGAGATTACCTTGGGTCTGATAGTTCTAAGCCATTGGTTCAAGATACCTTCGTTGTTATCTGAAGCTCATGGGGGACAGGGGGGCAGACCATCCTTGTTAGGTAAAAAGGAGGAATTAGTATTGTTACACTGTGAGGAGGTTTACCACAGTGTATAAACAAATGTGATGCTCACTACTTAAACATTTTCATGTAGGGAAGAACCTATTCTTTAAAATAAGTGCAAAAATCACTAGAAAATAGAGAATAAAAAAGTCAAAACTTTTTTTTTCCAATCTCTTTTTTCTCTGTGTGCTTTGACTATTTACATTTAATGTGATTATTGATATGGTCAGATTTAAATCTATCATTTTTGTTAGATGTTTTCTATTTGTCTCATCTGTTCTTTATTTCTTTTTCAGTCTGCTTTTGGATCAAGTATTCCATTTAGTCTCTACTATTGACTTTTTTTTTTTTAGTGTTTGCCCTCAATTTATAATATATCTTTAGCTAAAAGGGTCTACTTTCAAGTAATAATGTAATAGCATAGGAAACTTTCGAAAGTATACTTCCAAAATCCTCCCTCCAATCCTTTGGGTTATTGTTGTTATGCCTTTTGCTTGTACATATTTTATATACCCCACATACAGTGTTACTATTTTTGCTTAGACCTACAGTTATTTTACAGTATGATTAAAAGTGAGGAAACATATGTCTTCTATATTTACTTTCATTTTTACCATTTCTGGAGCCCTCATTTCTCTGTATATATCAGGGGTTGGCATACTATAACCCATGAACCAAAGCTGGCCTGCTTCCAGATTTTGTAAATAAAGTTTTACTGGAATAAAGCGATCATCCATGGTTGCTGTTGTGCTACAAAGGCAGAGATGAGTAGCTGTGACAGAGACTGTCTGACCTACAAACCCTAAAATACATGATATTTGGCCCTTTACAGAAAAAACTGGTGTAGATCCAAGTTTCTGCCTGGTGTCACATTCTCTACGCCTAAAGAACTTTAACAGTTATTGTAGCATAAGTCTGCTGGGAATTGATTCTCTCAGCTTTTCATGTATCTGAAAAAGTTTTTACCTTGTCCTTACTGAAAAAACATCTATTTTCAATGTATACATAATTCTGGGTTGACAGGGTTTTTTTTTTTTTAACACTTTAGAGATGTCACTCTATCATCTTCATGCTTGCAACTTTTCTAATAAGAAGTCTGCTGTAGTTTATTTTTATTGCTCTGTATATACATGGTTTTTCTGCCTCTGGCTGCCTTCAAGATCTTCTCTTCATTGTTGGTTTTCAGCAGTTGGAATATACTTCTAGGGGTGTGTGTGTGTGTGTTGTTTTTTAAAATCTTACATCTATGATTTTTTTTCTCTCTTCTTCTCCATCTGAGACTTCAATCACAAACATGTTAGACTGTTTGACATTGTCCCATAGATCTTTTATCACTTTTTTCTCTTTCTGTTTCAGTTTGGATTTCTGTTAACTGTATTCAAACTTACTGACTTCTTCTGCAACTGTGTTGTCTATTGACAGTCCTGAAAGAATTCTTCATCTCTGATATCGTGTCTTTTATTTCCAACATTTCAGTTTGACTGTTACTACCTCCATCTATCTGCTAAAAATTTTCCATTTATTTGTGCATGTTGTGCACCTTTTTCCATTAGATCCTTTAATATGTTAACCAGAGTTACTTTAAAGTCCTTGTCTGATAGTTCCAACATCTGAGTCATCTTTGGGTCTTATTCTATTGATTATTTTACCTCTTGACAATGTGTTTTTTTTCCCCTTATGTTCATGAATCATAATTTTGACTGAATGCAGGATGTTACGTGTAGAAGAGCAGATACTGAGGTAAATAGCATTTAGGCCTGGAAATGAACGTGCCTATTCCAGAGTAAGGCAATTAGTCAATCTAATCAGGAGTTTAGCTGGGTATGATTGTTGTTGCTTTGGTTACCTTTAGCTGACGAGAAGCTTCAACTCCCTCCAGTGATTGGCTGCTTTTGCCTAGTGCTTGGCATATGGCTGGGCTGCTGTAGGACTTTTCTGAGTGTTAGTTTTTCATCCTCAGCTTTTAACAGATCCTATAAACCTGTGCTCCAGAGTGGGGGTGTCTCTCCATGCTTTTGCCCCTCCTCCAGTGGTAGACTGCTGTTGCTTTCCTGTCCTTCACCTTTCCTCCCTATAAGAGCAAAACTCTGCTTCATATCTAAAGTTGACCTTGGGTTGGAGTTTTTACCCCTCTCTGATAGGCAGGAGACCTGTACTTAGTGTAGGTTCTTAGGTCTAAGATGAGTTTTCTGTCCTCCCCCAATCACAATGTGTCTTAGCTTATGTCCTTTGGGCAAGAGGCTTTGTTGCCCCATCTAAAGCAGCTTAAGTACCTAGGATCCAGGGAAGCTGGCATGCATTTCCTGCTTTGCCCATAATGATAGATGATCAGCACCTGCAAGAATCTTCTTCAGTATCTTGCCCTAACCCCAATCTTTCTTGTGAGTACTCAGTGGAGGTTTGAGGAGGAAAAGTTTGAGAATGAGTGTGAAATCCCCTTATGAACTGTTCTTTTGTTAGATGCTCCCAGTTATTTCAAACTGATATGTTGCCAACCCTTGGCCTTCTTCTAACAATTGGGCTTCTGTTGAACTTTAAAGTTTTCACTGATTCCTCTTACCTGCTTGTGTTGTGATACCTTATTTTCCCATGCTTTGCCACAGGTAGTACAGTTCATGTGTACCATTTCTCCTTGGAATTTAGGTCACATGATTGCCATGTAATTTCAGCTCCCTGATGGACTCAAAAAAGAGTTTTGTACTTTATCAGGCCTTTTCATTTTTTCTCATCATAAAGAGTGAAAATGGCATGTGTTGCAGATCTCTATACCCTAAATAGAAGGTATATATCCTCTGATCTTCATTTTGGATGGTTTCCATGTCTGCAAATTCACTGATTTTTTCTTTTGCAGTGAATAATCTGCTGTTAATCCCATCCAGTGTATTTTTCATTTCAGATATTGTATTTTTCATCTCCGGAATTTCCTTTTTTTACTTTTTTATATCTTTCATTTCTCCTCTCATCATATTCATCTATATTTTTGAGCTATGGAGCATATTTACAACAGCCATTTTAATACCTTCGTTTGCTAACTCCATCATCTCTGTATTTCCAGCTCTGTTGTTTCTACTGATGAATTTTACTCCTGGTTATAGAATATAGTTTCCTGCTTCTTTTCATGCTTAGCAATTTTTGCTTTGATGCCAGACATTATGAAGTTCACATTTTGAGGTGCTAGATTTTGTTGTATTCCTTTAAAGAATGTTGGACTTTGTTCTGGTAAGCAGTTAAGTCAAACTGGAATCAGTTTGATACTTTTCCAGCGTTGCCTTTAAGCTTTGCTAAAGCGGGTCCAGAATAGCCTTTAGCCCAGGGTTAATCTAGCCTCACCAACACAATACCTTTCTGAGTACTCTACACAATGCCATTTATTATGAGATCTTTCCACTTTGGTTGGCTGAAAGAAGAACTACTCTCAGCTTTGTGTACGTTTCAGGAATTATTCAGCCTACTCCTTACGTGATTCCTTCCTGGTGTCAAGTTAAGTCTCCTCTCACACATGCACAGATCAGTATTCAGCCAAAAAACCCAAGGAACCCCTCTACAGATCTTGAGCTCTTTGTCCTCCCTCTTTTTTGCCCTGCAAATCTGACCTACCCTTGGCTTCTCTGAATCCTGTTCTTTGTCTCCTCAACTCAGTAAGACTGTTGGATTCTGTTTGATTTCCTCTTCCCACTGCTGTAGCCTGGAATCTTCCTCCAGGGAGTAAAATGGAGAACTGCAGGACTCACCTTGATTTTTTTCCTTTTCTCAGGCACTGCCTATTGTCCAATGTCTGAAAACTAATGGTTTAATGAGGACTACTGAACTCGTTTAATGAGGACCATGAAACTTTCTGAGCTTTTTTATATACCTCTTAGAAATCTTCCACCAGCCCCTCTCCCCAAAAAAGAAAAAAAAAAGCATTCTCCTACTCTTTCTCTAGCAAAACCATTTTTTTAGATCAGGAAGGTAAAACAGAGCAAACCTTGACTCCCATAAATAATCAGACTTTCTGACAAAAAAAAAAAAAACCTACTCAAAGGAGTTCGTATGGTAGAAGATAACATACCACAACAGTTACTATCTTTACATTTTGGATATTCTAAATTAAATACATCCTACTCAGCTAGACTATACCATAATAGAAACTGGGTTTGATAAACTCTTGGAAAATCTAAAAACTCTCTTAAACTACTTTTGTTTTTATGACATTGTAAAGAAGTTCTCTAATTTTTAACCTCAGATGTCTTACTTCTAAAATACTTTGAATTGCACTAAGTGTGCTGACATATTTGAATATGGAACAAACTGCTCTAAGAATATGATCTCCTGTACTAACTACACACACTGTTATTTCTAAAAGGTTAAAAAGCTGGCAATTTTCCAATTCTTTCTCATCAGTTCAGTTATGGAATACAATGTCCAGTTCATAGTTTCTCCTGTATTTTCTTTTGACATGTTGACCAGTTCTCTGAATTCAATCTCAGGTATTTTGTTGTGCAGACCTTCAATTTCTCATCCTACTGTATGTGCTATGATATACACACACACACACACACTCTCACATGCTCTAGACACCATACAGCATTAAAAACATTTGTGAAAATTGCTGTTATTAAACTATATTCTGGATCAGCAAAGTGGCACAGCAGGAGCGTGCTAGGTCCATAAACTATATTGTTAGAGATTACTGCTTCTTAAACTCTTAAGCTAAGTCATATTTACATTTATTTTGACACATATTGCTTCTTGCCTACATCAGACTACATCCAATAATAAAAAACACTTATTTCATTACAATATTTTGAAAACCAGTACTAAGTAACAGTAAAACCCACACTTAAAATTTTTATTTTGAAACAATCCTATTCTTCCTGTGAGAGATTCCTAAATCCTGGCAACTTAAACTTTGATTTAGCACTCTAATCCTGGAACTGTCTCATGTGAGAAAACTGGTCATATGTTCTAGTTAATCATAGTGCTTTAAAGTCCATTTGAACATTGTTCTTTTCAACCTTGTTCATAAACTTGTATTTTGTTATTTTCCTTAAACATTCTAAGTTAAATCCTACTGAAGGTTGCTGGACTCGCTAGTTTCCCTGCATGAAACACTTTTCTGCCAGAGCATTCAAGTCTCTGCTCAAATGTTACCTCCTCAGAGAAGCCTTCTCTGACTATCCTATCTAAAATTGGAAAGCTACATGTAAAAGAATGAAATTAGACCACTTCCTAACACCATACACAAAAATAAACTCAAAATGTATCAAAGACCTAAATGTAAGGACAGACACTGTAAAACTCTTAGAGGAAAACATAGGCAGAAAACTCTATGACATAAATTACAGCAAGATCCTTTTCGACCTACCTCCTAGAGTAAAGGATATAAAGTCAAAAATAAACAAATGGGGCCTAATGAAACTTAAAAGCTTTTACACAGCAAAGGAAACCATAAATAAGACAAAAAGACAACCCTCAGAATGGGAGAAAATATTTGCAAATGAGGCAACTAACAGAGGATTAATCTCCAAAATAAACAAGCAGCTCATGCAGCTCAATATCAAAAAAACAAACAACCCAATCCAAAAATGGGCGGAAGACCTAAACAGACATTTCTCCAAAGTAGACAAACAGACTGCCAACAAACACATGAAAAGATGCTCAACATCACTAATTATTAGAGAAATGCAAATCGAAACCAATGAGGTATCACCTCACACTGGTCAGAATGGCCATCATCAAAAAATCTACAAACTATAAATGCTGGAGAGGATGTGGAGAAAAGGGAACCCTCCTGCACTGTTGGTGGGAATGTAAATTGATACAGCCACTATGGAGGTTCCTTAGAAAACTAAAAATAGAACTACCATATGACCCAGCAATCCCACTACTGGGCACATATCTTGAGAAAACCATAATTCAAAAAGAGTCACGTACCACGATGTTCACTGCAGCTCTATTTATAGTAGCCAGGACATGGAAGCAACCTAAGTGTCCATCGACAGATGAATGGATAAAGAAGATGTGGCAATGGAATATTACTAAGCCATAAAAAGAAACGTAATTGAGTTATTTGTAGTGAGGTGGATGGACCTAGAGTCTGTCATACAGAGTGAAGTGAGTCAGAAAGAGAAAAACAAATACCATATGCGAACACATATATATGGAATCTAAAAAAAAAAAAAAAGTTCTGAAGAACATAGGTGCAGGACAGGAATAAAGATGCAGACGTAGAGAATGGACTTGAGGACAAAGGGAGGGGGAAGCGTAAGCTGGGACGAAGTGAGAGAGTGGCATGGACATATATACACTACCAAATGTAAAACAGATAGCTAGTGGGAAGCAGCTGCATAGCACAGGGAGATCAGCTCGGTGCTTTGTGACCACCTAGAGGGGTGAGATGGGGAGGGCGGGAGGGAGATGCAAGAGGGAGGAGATATGGGGATATATGTATATGTATAGCTGATTCACTTTGTTATAAAGCAGAAACTAACACAACACTGTAAAGCAATTATACTCCAATAAAGATGTTAAAAAAAATTGATTTCTTCAAAAGATTTTTAACAAAATCAGATTATTAACTTGCTGGAGGATGTAGGTTAATAAAATGATGTAGGTTGTTAATAAAATGATGTTTCCCTCGAAAAAAAAGAGACATGTACCACAATGTTCACTGCAGCACTATTTACAATAACCAGGGCATGGAAGCAACCTAAATGTCCATTGACAGATGAACGGATAAAGAAGATGTGGCACATATATACAATGGAATATTACTCAGCCATAAAAAGGAACGAAATTGAGTTATTTATAATGAAGTGGATGGACCTAGAGTCTGTCATAGAGAGTGAAGTAAGTCAGAAAGAGAAAAACAAATACCGTATGCTAATGCACATATATGGAATCTAAAAAAACGGTACTGATGAACTGAGTGGCAGGGCAGGAATAAAGACACAGACACAGAGAACGGACTTGAGGACACGGTGGGGGGAGGGGAAACTGGGACGAAGTAAGAGAATAGCATTGACATATATACACTACCAAATGTAAAATGGATGGCTAGTGGGAAGCTGCTGAATAGCACAGGGAGATTAGCTCGATGCTGTGTGATGACCTAGAGGGGTGGGATAGGGAGGGTGGGAGGGAGGCTCAAGAGGGAGGGGATATGGGGATATATGTATACATATAGCTGATTCACTTTGTTGTACAGCAGAAACACAACATTGTAAGGCAATTATACTCCAATAAAGATATTTTAAAAATAAATAAATAAAACAGTCTACTCTAGCCCTTCCTTCTCTACCATCTTTTATTAAGTCATAAGATATGTCTTGTTTCCCTTGCAGAGATACAATAATTTAGCTGATAACCATCATAACTCACCATTTTCCCCTTTTCTTAATATAAGTTTACAAACTCTGCTTTAATTTGTGTTGCTACTTTATCTACATTTTATTATTTCTCATATTTATATTTTGCTGTATATTTGCTATAATTGAAATTAAAAATTTCTTTGCACTTTCTGTTCCTGTTATGCCTCTTTCCATTTACAACTTTATAAGATATGCATAAAGATTTACTTGAATCTTCATGTTTTAAAAAAAATTTTATATTGGGACTTCCCTGGTGGCACAGTGGTTAAGAATCTTCCTGCCAATGCAGGGGACACGGGTTAGATCCCTGGTCTGGGAAGATCCCACATGCCGTGGAGCAACTGAGCCTGTGTGCCACAACTACTGAGCCTGTGCTCTAGAGCCCGCGAGCCATAACTACTGAGCCCGTGTGCCACAACTACTGAAGCCCACGCGCCTAGAGCCCATGCTCCGCAACAAGAGAAGCCACCAAGAGAAGCCTGAGCACCGCAACAAAGAGTAGCCCCCGCTCACCACAACTAGAGAAAACCCGCGCACAGCAACGAAGACTCAACACAGCCAAAAATAAAGAAAAAAAAATTTTTTTATATTGTCTTTTTTCCCCAGGCAATACAATCATCTTAGTATTTCAAGGAAGAGTTCCTTATTCTGGATAAAGCACTTTTTTTCTAATATAAAATGCTTTAAAATATTCTGAATGGAAGACTATAGCAGGTAAGTAGCATGAATGGAAAACAAATCATTTGTGGATCAGAAGCAATTGTTCAATAAGATATAAGTTTAGAGTTCTTAATAGATATGTTAAGATCAAGGAAGAAGTATAAAGACAGCTCCCAAAGGGCTGGGTAACTACCATATTGATGTTAAACAAATACCATGCTCCATGGAATTCAGCTTTGTAGCAGCAAATAATAAGCTTAATAAGTGAATATACAGTTATATTCTTAGTACTGAGAACAGAAGTGATCCAGAAACCATAGCATTTATTCCACGTTTACCTCCTCAACTTTTCTGGATTATATTCAGCCTGTATCTATTTTAGGAACTGCTTTGGAAGGTCCTTATGTTTTATGCAAGGAACTGCTATTTTCCCAGATGAATAGAATATCCATTCTCTGACTCCAAGTTTCCATGACAATAAAAACAAAACATTCATCAGCACCAACTTGGTATTTGATGGCAAATGCAGCTGCAGCTTGTAACAGTTCAATCTTTATCCCAACTCTTTTCTGCAGAACAGAGGCACTATATTTCTCCAAAGCAACTGAATTGTTTTTACACTGATTTTCCCCCTACAAGTAGAGCTAAACACTAACAGCTAAATGTGTTACACCATCTCCAATCTTCAAATCATCCACTCTTCCCAAACTCCTGCCAAATACAATGAAAATTCCTGAATTTTGCTAAGAGCACATTTGATTTGTGAACTCTGAAAGCTTAGCTGGTTTATGTATTACAGATTTAGAGGAACATAAATGTTTAAGCTTTCATTGGGACAGACATTAAGAGTAAACAAAAAGCTGTTAAATTCAATCAGATTATGGTAAGACAGTGCCCCCTTGTGTCTTGGTGTTTCTACCTTGTCTAAGTCCAACATTCATTTCCCTAGAGTTCTATGGTATGGATTTATATAATTTTAATATCATAGAAATAAACAGGACTTAATAACTAGCAGTTCTCCTAAGACAAAAATTCTAATTTATTATAAATACATTGGCTATTCAATATCAGTGATTTTAACACGTATAATCTGCAATATGAGGAAAATGTAATGACTTTGGACAGATTCAGTAGTTATTTTTATTTTAAATTTCATATTTAATTTACTATTAGTTAGAGCGGTTGACAAAGTTTTTTAAATGAAAAGAAAAAACTCACCACCATCAGTTACATTTTCCTCTGGTAATGGTTCTCCTCTATAACCACTTTATACTAGTACTGGTTACCTTCATTATCACCTTGGGACAACTAGTGAGTTCCAAGCTTTACTCAGCAAACAGTTTTGACTAAATGGAGGAAATATGAAATTCTTAAAAGTATCTGTAATGACAATGTGAGCAATTCTCTAAAATACATATACTTTAGAAATAAAGTATACAGAAAAACATCTGTGATTTATTTTAACCACACTCCAAATGTAATACTCATACTAGAAGCCTGGGTAAGAAGTTTATAAAAAATCAGAATCTCAGGTCCCATCCCAGATGATCTGAATTAGAACATGCACTTTAGTGAGATCTCCACATGATTCTTATGAACATTAAAAATTGAAAAACAGCGCTCTAAACTCCCTGTCCTCCTGTCCCCAGCTACCATGGGAGGGGGTGGGAGAAGGAGAGAGAGACTGATTGACTATTTGGGCATGGGAGATAGCTCTTAGAGACTAGGTGGACCCTAAGGGAGGAAAAGAATCAGAAATGGCTTTGGGAAGGCAATCCCGAGTATATAACCCAAGCCAGGTTTGCCTGCTTTACCTAAGTGACTCCTACTGCAACTCTGTTTTTTCCACTTTCTGAATCACCTGAAAAGAAGTAACAACAAAAACTCTGCCAGTTAAGAGTTTAAGTTGGGTGATAAAGCAGCTTATAAAAATGCAAATAATTATGTGAGAATTGTTAAGTCCATCACTTATTATCAATGATGCCTAGTACTTATATTTTTTACATATCACAACCTACATTTACCATACATTATCTCATTTGATACTCACTCACCACAGCTCCGATAAGCAAGTGTTATTACTTCCATTTTATAAATGAGGTGACTAAGAATCACTGAGATCAACTAAATTCCCCAAGGTCATACAACTAGTGAAGGATGAGCAGATTGCTAAAATATAAGTCCTGATTCCAAACCTTAGGTTCTTTGGACTGTACCATGCTACCACTACTCATTAATGTGAATGAGTTTATTTAGATTGCTTTTCTCCTGCCAGTAGCTGAGGTCAGCATATTGATGATCTGGCAAACCACTGGAGAAAAAAAGAGATAACTCTAGACAGAGCACTCTGGGGAAGAGTCTCATAGCTGAAGACTAAAGTAGCATAACATTATTGGGCATATGGAAACTTGGAATAAGGGACTCAGGAAGGAGACAGGGGTTTGCAGGCATGAAAAGTGGGAAGATTCCAAAGATGAGTTATACAGAGGAAACAGGTATATACTTACGCATGACCTGAGGCTTAAAAAAGGAAGAACTCTTTCTTCTAGGTACTCCTCCTGCTCCTTGTCTAGTACCACAACAATCCTAGATACAAGTTCAGCTACATTATGCGTCACTTTCTTGTAGACCAGTTTGAATACTTACTCCTATTACTTTTAACAGTATTTAAGGGAAAAGATATACAAGTTCCAAATAACTAGCAAACTAGCTTTTCAAACATACAACATATTCATGTGTTGATAAAGAATCATAACCTCCTAGCCAATCAGGAGATATCTAGCAAACACCTACTTACACAATTAAGGAGGCAGATGATCAAAATGGAACAAGTGGTGGATTTAGAATCAAACACACATGGGTTCTAATTCTTGCTTCACTACTTAGTGACAGGATGTTGGATCAAGTTAATCTCTAATTTTTAGTTTTCATATTTTTAAATGCTAAAAAATAAACAGTAATTTATCTTTGGTAATAGTATAATAATGTTCGTATTTTTGCTCATTATATTTTGATTTTCTACAATATGAATTATATTTGATGGGAAAAGATATTTTATTTTAAATTTTTTACCTTCTTTTTAAAAAAATATTCTTTTCCATTAGAAAAACATATTTTTAAAATGTACATAATACATTCCTTATAGATAAACTATAATCTTTAGAATAATTCATGTATGTAAAGTATTTAATATAGTATGTGCATGAAGACATTAGGTTATTTACCCAATCATCATTACAAAACAGTCACCATGAACACAAATATGTGAGCAAAGCATGAAAAGTATAAGAACTCTCAGTAATTTATGTAGTTAGTAGTGCTACTTATTTACAGAAAAGCATTTATATTAAAGCAGTAATGTTTCATCAAATTATTTTCAAATAAGTTTAGGAATATCAACTATTCTCATCCAGAATTTGCCCTTATGTGTGCTAAGTATCATCTATTTACCTTTCTGTTCATTTTAAGAGTGAACAAGTTCCAAATTCCTTAGGATGTGCCTCATTTCCATCACTTTCTTTCCACTCTCAATCATCACCATCTCAGTTCAGGTTCCAATGGAGGAATACCTAAGCAATTATCTCCCAACTGATACCTCTGCCTGTCTCTCTTTGCTCTCATCTATCCACACATTGTTGATAAACTCGTATTTCAAGAGCACTTTTGTCATTACATCCCAATGTATGGAATACAAAATCCATTTTTAAAAATCCTGACATTCCAAGTTCTCCACGTTCAGGTTCCCATCTAAATTTTTTTGTTGTTATTTTAATTTTGGAAAAAGTCCAAAGCTTACCAAAAAAGCTGCAAGTACAGTAAAAAGAATTTTTTTCCCCTTGAACCATTTTTGAGAATGTCACAGACTTGATGCCCCACCATCCCCCAATACTATAGTATGTCCTCCTGTGTACTGTGCAAGTAACCACATATACAACCATCAGAATAATCAAATTAACATTTATACATAACTACCTTCCATCTTCAGATCCCATTTGAGTTTTGCCAAAGATCTGAATAACACCTCAGCAAAAGGATCAAGTTCAGAATCATGATTGCCTTTAGTTGTCTTAACTTTGACTTTCATGTCCCTGATATCATAGGCCAGAACGTCCCTCATTCTGAATTAGTTTTGTCTGATGCTTCCTCAAGATGAGAGTCACGTCATGCATTTTTGGCAGGAATATCACAGAAGTGATGCTATGTTCTTCCCAATGCATCTTATTAGGTGGCACATGAATTGAATTATCCCATTACTGATGTTCATTTTGCTTCATTAAGGTGGTGTCTGTCAAGGCTTCTCAACTAAAAACTTACTTTTTTCCATTGTAATTAACAAGTATTTTGTGGAAAGGTACTTTTAGACTAGGTAAAAATGCTGTTCTTCACAAGGCTTTCGATTTATTTGTATCAGCACGGACTTATGGTTTCCTATTTTATTTAATGAGTTATAATCCATTACTATCATCATTTATTTTGCTGTTCAAATGATCCAGGTTTGGCCAGAAGGGGCTCTTCAAGCTGGCTTCTGTGACCTACAAGTCCTCATCATTCTTTGAGTATGTCTTTCTTTCCAGCATAACAAGATGTTCCAAGCTCATCTTGTACTCCCCCTGCTCTAGCCCTAGAATCAGTCATTTCTCTGAGGAGCTCTGGTTTCCTTAGTGGAGAACAGTGTTCTGAAACCAAGTTGTGGACACTAGGGATGGTCATTGGTACCAGGGTTTTGCTACTCCTAGATTAAGTCGAGACAGCTGAGGGAATATTTGTATACATACATATACACATATATACACAACACACATTTCTGTTTTTCTATCTCTCACTACATATACTGAAAACTATGAGTTCATACCGATACCTCCAATTTCCATCTAATATCTGTATTTAACCAATTTCTAGTTGCTGCTGCAGCATCCTCTACCCTTCTGTATGGAGGCCCTCCTGCACATAAGCTCTCATCTCTCCTCCTCTTGCTTACTGTGACCACTGGCTTCCAAAGGGGCTGCTGCCCAAAACCAAGCAGGACCATGCCTGCGTCCTACCTCTTTCAAGGTATTAAACACCCAAACTACTCCCCTGGTTTGTGCCTCTTTCCTTTATGATTTTCAACCAAGAGTGCCTAAATCTTTTTTTCACAACCTACCGATCTTCCTATTCCTACCTACCCACTGCACCCCCTGCAAATTAGACAAGATGTGCCTATGCTGATTAATTTCTGATATTTAAGTGCATAATTATAAGGCCCATATAGTATAAAAAGAAAAGAAAGGTGGTTCCTTCCTGAGATGTAAATATTTCAGATGTTTCTAATAAAACAATTATTAAGTAAATGGTGGTCACTAAGAAAAAGTAGTGAGAAATGGGGAGCTAATCTCTGCTTTTACCACTTTAATTGGAGAGTGTTGTCTTTTCTCTACATCTGGAGATAACACAACAATTTCTGAGTCCACAATAAAAAGAAAGAAACTACAACCAATCTGAAACTTGTTCACAGACAGTCACTGAGACAGTAAAGGCATTTGAAATCATGGGATTTGAGTAGAGAAATATTTGTGGAATAGAAAAGTTGATGGCTTGCTTTAAATATATGAAGGGCTGCCACAAGTTTGTGTGATCTCAAGAATATATCTAAGGCCAAAATAGGAAAATTCCAGGGAGACAGATTTTGTTTTTTAGTCATATCATAAAGTGGTCCTTTCTAATAGATATCCAAAGATTAGATAGCTACCTTGGGGGAGAGTAAAGTACTAAATTACTGAAGATAGTCAACGCACAGGTTGGACAACATCTTGATGTAGATGCAAGGCACAAAAAAGAGTAAAAGGAGAGTGCTGGACTTGGAGTCAGAAGTTACGATATGCTGGTTTTCAATTTAAAGTGTCAAAACTGTGCAAGTTAATTACCTCAGTTTCATATGTAAAACGGAAACAATCATGTCTGTCGAACAGAACTGTGTGAACTTAGTAAACTCATATACACAAAAGGCTTAACTTAGTGTCTGTCACAAATAAATGCTTAAAACTTTTTTTCTTTTATAATTAGGAAGTACTGTGTAATCAACAAACCCGAAGTTATGGAAGGCTTTATGAGTGGGCATTAACTCTATGAATGTAGGGACTTTAACAATCCTGTTCCCTTCATTTCCCCAGGCCTTAGCACAATGCCTGACGTTTAGTACGTGATCTATAAATATTTGTTGAATAAAAGGAGATTAAAATACTAATGGGTTGTTGGATTACAAACCTTTAAAGGTTCCTTCCAATGCTGATAATCTATGACCCAGCCATGTGGTACTAGTAAAAGAATATCCTTATATTAATATCTATAATCCTTAGCAAGTTTCTCTTTTGTCCATCTAGAATGATCAAACAATTCAATGAATACCTTTTATGGGCCTAACACATTTACCTACAACCTAGCTGATTAAACAAGACAAACACATGGCAAGATACGTTTAACGCTAGAATATATGCTTCATGAAGCAGGGCCACAGAGTTTTGCTCACTGCTATTTTCTCACAGGACTTAGCACTGTTGATCGAATCAATTTCAAAAAAAAAAAAGAGTTAGAAAACAGAGATGGCTAGATGAGGACCATTAAGCAATGTATCATATAATAGGTAGATAAGAGCTGGGAATAGTAGGAAAGAAGATACTTCATATAAGTGGAATTATACAGTATTTGTCTTTTTGTGACTATCTTACTTCACTTAGCATAATGTCCTAAAGGTTAATCTATGCTGTACCATGTGTCAGAATTTCCCTTTCTTTTTGAGGCTGGCTAATGTTCCATTGCATGTTTATACCACATTTTCTTTATTCATTCATCTGTTGATGGGCACATGAATTGCTTCCACCTTTTGACTGTTGTGACTAATACTGCTATGAACATCGGTGTACAAATATCTCTCTGAGATTATTTTAATTTGGGGGGGTGTATATCAAGAAGTGGAATTGCTGGGTCATATGTAACTTTGTTTTTAATTTTTTGAGAAATAAACTTTTTAATTAAAAGACAAACTACATGTTACATTCCTGTGGGAAAGAGAATTTCTACTATACTCCAAATATTAACACTGATTGACTGAATGATGGGATTATGAGTGAATGAAGTTTACTGTCTCCCTTTTGGCTTATTATAATTTCCGAATTTTCTACAGTGAGCATTATTACGGTACTTAAACAATGAAAACATGTATAAAGCTTTTTGATGCTATTACCTTTTCTTGTGAATGTGTCACAACAAAGGCTTGAAAATTCCTGGCCCCTAAATATTAGGGCAAGTGCTATGGTCTGAATGTTTGTGTTTCCCCCAAATTCATATGATGAAATCTAACTCTCAAGGTGACAGTATAAGGAGGGGCACCTTTGGCAGGTGATTAGGTCATGAGGGCAGAGCTCTCATAAATGGGATTAGTACCCTTATAAAGAGGCCTGACATGTGAGTCTGCAACCCGGAAGAGGGCCCTCACTTGACCAAACTGGTACTCTCATCTCCCAGCCTCTACAGCTGTGAGAAATAAATGTTTGTTGTTCACAAGCCACCCAGTCTGTGGTACTTTGTTACAGCAGTTCAAGTGGACTAAGACAGCAAGTACACCTTTCTCCATGAGAGCAGCCAAAGCTGTAACCCACTAACTTTTTTGTTGTTGTTGTTTTAATTTAAAGACATAAACGTTGGGGCTTCCCTGGTGGCGCAGTGGTTGAGAATCTGCCTGCCAATGCAGGGGACACGGGTTCGAGCCCTGGTCTGGGAAGATCCCGCATGCCGCGGAGCAACTGGGCCCGTGAGTCACAACTGCTGAGCCTGCGCATCCGGAGCCTGTGCTCCGCAACAAGAGAGGCCGCGGCAGTGAGAGGCCTGTGCACCTCGATGAAGGGTGGCCCCCGCTCGCCGCAACTAGAGAAAGCCCTCACACAGAAACGGAGACCCAACACAACCAAAAAAAAAAAAAAAAGACATAAACATAAGATTTTTTAGTGGTTGCAAGTAAGGATGATAGCTAGGTACAAGGAAGATTTCTCTGGTGGTTTGGCTATGACACAGGAGGCAAAACCCTGTGTGATGAGTAATACTACTAATTTTTCCAGGGAAAAGTACTAAGATTCACTAAAGTATGCCTAGTCCAGAGAATCTGCCCTCAATTATCAGAGTCACTACTAATACCCTTAAACTACGTGGGGGCACATAAAGATAAGCAGTTGAAATCTAGTTATATTTATTAAGATTTCCAAAAATATCCATATGATAGGACCTGAGGCCTTTACTTTTGAAATTTAGTGTATGTAATTAACTAATAACCATAAAATGGGTTATCAAAGATCATCATTTTGTGTGGTACATAAGAATAAGAAATTTGAGAGCAGAAGGGAAGTAAATACCAAAGAGAAGAGAATACCAAAGCAAGAAAAAAAAATATTGGGGGGAGGGGTAGCTAGAGAGAGGAATGGGGAGAGAAGGGGAGAAACAGAAAGGTTGAAATGTGGAGAAAGAAACTAATTTGTGTTTGGCACAGTCAAAACACCATCTTAGCTGGAGGACCTCTCAAGGTCCCTTCACAAACTACAACTCTAAATAAAACTTAAATTTGTACTCAAGCTCTCAGTTAAAATGAGTTAAATGACCTCAGCTACCAGTTAATGAAATCAAAAATTCACTTACTTAAAACTTCTCAATTTCAGAAATATTAGTTATAATACTCTAAATTGAAAGTTTTGATCATTTAATAACATAAGAAATCTTAGTAATGTAATGCACCAACTGTTAGCATACACCTGAAAAAGAAACTACTTTAACAGCTTATAATTTGTTTACACATACAGGCACACTTTGTTTTTACTGTGCTTCACTTTATTGCACTTTGCGGGTATTGGGGTTTTTTACAAATTGAAGGTTTGCTGCAACGCTGTGTTGAGCAAGTCTAAGGGTGCCATTTTTCCAACAGCATTCTCACTTCATGTCTCTGTGTCATATTTTGGTAATTCTTGCAATATTTCAAACTTTTTCATTATTATTCTATTTGTTATGGTGATCTGTGACCTTTGATGTTACTACTGTAATTGTTACAGGGACCCATGAACTGTGCCTATGTAAGACAACAAACAATCAATAAATGTTATGTGTTCTGACTGTTCCACCGACCTGCCATTCTCCGCCTCTCTACCTCTTCTCGGGCATCCCTACTCCCTATTCCCTGAGACACAAGAATACTGAAATTAGGCAAATTAATAACCCTACAATGGCTTCTAAGTGTTCAAGTGAATGGAAGAGTTGCATGTCTCTCACTTTAAATCAAAAGCTAGAAATGATTAAGCTTAGTGAGGAAGGCACGTTGAAAGCTGAGACAGGCTGAAAGCTAGGCCTCTTGTGCCAAACAGTTAGCCAAGTTGTGAAAGCAAAAGGAAAGTTCTGGAAGGAAATTAAAAGTGCTGCTCCAGTGAACACACAAATGATAAGCTAAACAGCCTTACTGCTGATATGGAGAAAGTTTTAGTGGTCTGGAAAGAAGATCAAACCAGCCACAATATTCCCTTAAGCCAAAGCCAAATCTAGGGCGAGGCTCTAACTCTCTTCAGTTCTATGAAGGCTGAGAGAGGTGAGGAAGCTGCAGAAGAAAAGTCTGAAGCTAGCAGAGGTTGGTTCGTGAGGTCTCAGGGCAGTGCTGATGTAGAAGCTGCAGCAAGTTATCCAGAAGATCTAAGATC
This sequence comes from Eubalaena glacialis, assembly GCF_028564815.1. Lineage (NCBI taxonomy): Eukaryota > Metazoa > Chordata > Mammalia > Artiodactyla > Balaenidae > Eubalaena > Eubalaena glacialis. The sequence goes on from NC_083717.1 coordinate 78,410,563, forward strand.
ATTACCAAACATGACCACACTAAACAGACTTTCAATGTAGATGAAATAGCCTTATATTGGAAGAAGATGCCCTCTAAGACTTTCATAGCTAGAGAGAAGTCAATGGCTAGTTTCAAAGCTTCAAAGGACAGGCTGACTCTCTTATTAGGGGCTAATATAGCTGGTGGCTTAAGTTGAAGTCAGTGCTCATTCACCATTCCCCCAATCCTAGGACACTTAAGAATTATGCTAAATCTACTCTGCCTGTGGTCTATAAATGGAACAACAAAGCCTGGATTACAGCACATCTATTGACAACATGGTTTATTGAATATTTTAAGCCCACTGTTGAGAACTACTGCTCAGAAAAAAGATCCCTTTCAAAATATTACTGCTCATTGACAATGTACCTTGTCATCCAAGAGCTCTAATGGAGATGTACAATAAGATTCATATTGTTTTCAGGCCTGCTAACACAACATCCATTCCACAATTCATGGATCAAGGGGGAATTTTGACTGTTGAGTCTTATTCTTTAAGAAATACATTTTTGTAAGACTACAGCTGCCATATATAGTGATTCCTCTGATGGATCTAGGCAAAGTAAATTGAAAACCTTCTCGAAAGGATTCACCATTCTAGATGCCATTAAGAACAACTGTGATTCATGGGAAGAGGTCAAAATATGAACAAAAACAGGAGTTTGGAAGTTGATTCCAACCCTCATGAATGACTTGGAGGGGTTCAAGAATTCAGTGGAGGAAGTAACTGCAGAGATGGTGGAAACAGCAAGAGAACTAGAATTAGAAGTAGAGCCTGAAGATGTAACTGAATTGTTGCAATTTCATGAAAAAACTTGAATGGATGAGGAGTTGCTTCTTATGGATGACCAAAAAAGTGGTTTCTTGAGATGGAATCTACTCCTGGTGAAGATGCTGTCAAAGAGTGCTGAAATGACAACAAGAGGTATAGAATACTACATAAACTTATTGAAAAACCAGCAACAGGTTTTGAGAGGACTGGCTCCAATTTTGAAAGAAGTTCTACTGTGGGTAAAATGCTATCAAACAGCACTGCATGTGACAGAGAAATTGTTGGTGAAAGGAAGAGTCAATCAATGCAACAAACTTCACTGCTATTTTAAGAAACTGCCACAGCCGCCCAACCTTCAGCCACCGCCACCTGGATCAGTAAGTAGCCATCAACACTGAGGCAAGACCCTCCACCAGCAAAAAGATGATAACTTGCTGAAAGCTCAGATAATAGTTAGCATTTTAAAACAGCACAGTATTTCTAATTAAGGTATATACATTTTTTAATAGACATAATGCTGTTACACACCTAACGGACTACAGTATAGTATAAAGATAACTTTTATATGCACAGGGAAACCAAAAAATTCATGTGACTTGCTTGGTTGCAGTGGTCTGGAACCAAAACCACAACATCTCCAAGGTATGCCTGTAACAATAATACTCTGTCACTTGCTTTTTATCTTTTAATCCCAATAAATATGGTTAGGCCTCTTCTAATCCCATCTCTTTTTGCCTATTCCTCATCCCAATCCTAATGAATTCCTTTGATGATGTCATTTCTGAAATAAATGGCTACCTTTTTCTTAGAACTAACTGCTAGAATGCCTTTAAAGGTGATATACATGAGTAACACCCGTAAAAGCTATACCATTTGGGGATGTTTTAGATATGAAATAGATTTGGTTATTTGTGCTGTACTTATCTGAGATAACAGATGCAGTTATCTGAACCTCCACTGGAGGCAGCAGACTCTCCAAGCAATCCCAAGTGCACTGACTTTCCAAAGATTTTTGTTAAGTCGGGAATGGTTAATAATACAGTGTAAAACAAAGGGCTTAAGTTCAGGTCGATTCGAAGCTTAGAAAAACTCTTCAAAATCTGATTTAAGCAATGAAAGCGAGTTTCAACTGCAGAGAGACCATGTTAAAGGAAAAAGCATGAAAAACAGAAATCCTCAGAAAGTGCTGAAGTATTATTTTAGACATGAGCATCAAAGTCCAATCTTATGAAGTATTTAGCCATCCAGTGATTCTAGCAGGTGAAAAGAAAATAGAAAAATTGGAACTCTTTTTCCTTTCTCTGGAGAGAACTGGCTTAACGATAGACTGCAAAAAAGAGAAGAAAAAGTAGAACTGGTGGTAATATTCTTTAAATCAGATCTTCTTTATGATGAACACTTTACTGTCACTGAAGAAAAGCACAGCACCTCAGAACTGTAACTTCTGCCAATATAAAAAAAAAAAGAAAAAACTTTTACAAAATTATTGCACTCTATAATTTAAACAAATCTAGACAGTAGTTGCAGTGCCACTGTATTATAGAAGCAATGTTGTCACCACTATCAATGGATGGACTGTGTAAATTCTACAACTGTTTCAATGTTCCAAATTTATCCAAAAATATTTTTTAAAATAGTATTTTTAGACACATAATTTAGATTAGCAACTTAAAAAAAATATTTTCTTTGAATACTGTATACCATTTTCCAAAACAATATAATAAAAGCCCTTCATATCATGTCAAACTTTTACCAAATTAGAAAAAAGAACAGGGCTTCATTATATCACATATCCTTTGTAAATTACCAAAAATTTTTTTAGTATTAGAAAAAAAAGTGTTTTATTTATAAGCATATGCTAATAAGTATCACATAATTTAAGAAACCACTTACTAAAAAATGGAAGGAGTGAAGCCCTCAAATCTAAAATAAACGATTCTGATGTTCCTAAAAACTTTACTGTTTTTTAAGGGGAAGTTCACATATTTCTTCTCTATGTAGGTTATCAGTGTTAAGATAAACACTGGAAATTGAAATTCATTTTTTATAGTTTGGAATACAGAGATGATAAATACCTGTTGATCTGTTAAAAGACGTGACTTAAATATAGCATGAGGATATTATTGTTTTATGTTCAAATCTTCAATCCATGGTCCTGAAAGACCACTGTGACTTCCTAAGATGCATAAAGAGAAAATGTTTCCCCAGAGCAAAACCAAAATGAAACGAAATGAAACAAAACAAAACAAAACCCAGCATGGTATTATTCTACATGGCCTCCTGGCCTAGCTTCCTTCCGACTTCTAGTGTTTTCTGAGAGAGCAAAGATGGTTAAAAAGCTCAGCTTTTGACTCTATGTCTCAGATACTCAAAGTAAACTTTCAAAGATGTCAGTCATTTGAGGGTTAGAGTTTAGAGGGTGCAAGAACCACATTTCTTTACCCCCTGTGCTCAAGGAGGGCACATTACTTAATGTATCAAAAGATTCTAGACCAAAATTATAGATCACTGGGTTTATTTAGGCAGAAAAATGTAGAATTCCACATGATTTAATTGATGACATCAGTTCTACATTTCACCTAAATACAGAGTGGAAAATTTAAAAAAGATCTGATGATTTTAAAAGAAACTGAAAACAATCAAGCAAGCCAGTTTCTTAGCACAAGAAACTGTTCTCATGAAAAAATGTTCTAATTTTTTTTCCTTCTGAGCCAAAATAGTTATCAGTTCTTAACAACAATGCACTTAAGCATTTATTCTATAGGTAACTAACCTTTGGATACACTGATCATTCTGCCAAAGTGGCTTTTAGTTCTCCTATTCTCAACAGATAAATGAGAGTAAGTATCACAGGGATACGTACAAAACCAAGGAGCTACAGTTAGCTATTTTGTTTTATTACTGTTTAACAAAAAACCAAAACTTATCCTCTAGTATACATATTTCAGTTACAAAACTGGATACATTTTTTTTAAAGGTTTTTCTATCTTAAATCTAACAAGTCCAACTCATTTCATGGAGGGCTGCTGTTTAAGCACTACTAAAATAATTTGAGAAATGACACTACTTGCTCCTTTGGGTCTACAAACATGAAACACTGGAATATAAGAAGGTTGATATAGATAATTTTCTCATCTTAAAAAAGGAAAATTCATTTTAGATATTGCTCTAAAAAGAATAAATAATATAAGCTAATATAAACGATGATTTTAAAGTAATGAGCTATATATACAGAAATAGTCTCTTTCATAGCATAGTACAAAAAGGCTGCACGGGATCCATTTTTCTTTTTTGAACAATCTTTCCTTCTTTGTTTACTTCTTTATTATTTTGCTTCTTTTAAAAAATGTTCTTTTTCCAATTACAGGGAGGAAATAAAAAGAAATGCAACTCTTTTATGTAAAGTAAATCCATCTGGAGGTTTGCTGCATCCCATACTATAAACCTGTGATCCCCAACCAGAATGAGTTATAGTAAAGCTGCAGGCAAAATTGTCTCCATATACCACAATCCATTATCCCTGTCAAGTTAATGTTCCATGTTGAGCCATATGGCACGGGTACACATTCAACAAAGGAAATTCCTTAAACTTGTTATAATCAGCACTTGCAGTCATCCAAAAAACTGACATAAACAGCTTTATTGTGTTTAGTGCATTTCAGTTAATATCCATGACAAAAACAGGAAACAGTACAGGAAAAGGAGGAGGAATGTGGGGGAGCAGAGTTATTTTAAAAAATTGTACATTTTATAATTAGATTTTTCCCTAAGCAAGTGATTTTCAATTACAGTAAGCTCCAACCCCTTGACAGTGACCCACTGGGCCATATTTAAGAAAAAACAAAATGTAATGGCATCAGTTTTCCATGGTATGAACAAACCTAAATCTTAAAGTCTTACAGTATCTGATTCATATAAAGCATTTCTGGCAAAATAATGAATGATCTAAATTTTCATGTTTGTTTTCTTTCTGCAATTGTCTCATAATTGCTAAAACCTAACAGCGCTTCATTAAAAAATAAGGTAATTTAAATAAAGTGTCTATATGCATTAAGTGTAGGTCACAGATGAATCAAAGGCTCCCAGAAGCCTTTGCTACCTGGCACAGCCCAGCACATCAAACTCCAGTCAAGGTACAAGTAGAGCAGAACTTCATTTCAGACCCCGCAGTGACAACAATAAAACGCTGAGAAAACACACTATCAAATACTGAACTCAGCATCAATTTCTGTTAATTACAGCCTTGTCAGCAACGTGATTATTCAAACAACTCATGCAAATGTTAATGAGGCCTTATTTGCATATTTATTTTTTCCTTTGTTGAAATGTCATTGATTATTACATTCTACTATGATGAATGTGGCTGATGATGTGCTCTGATATGTAATTAGTCATTAGGTGGAATGAATAGATCAATTATGAAAAAGGACTAAGATTAAGAAATATCAAACAAGACCGCCCAATATAACTGTAGAATCTTTTTAAAAAAGAACCTAATAAATAATTTCTTGACATTTAAACTGCAACATCAGTAGTTTTCAATAAATAAACCACTACTTTTGTGAGGTTAAATGAAGGCTTAAAAATACATCAGTACTTTGATAATCCAATTATGATCATAGAAACCATCTTTTAAAAAATTGCAAACCACCTCAAGTAGCACGTCACAACAACAAACAGCAGAAAAGAACAGATTTCGCTTTAGACTTGCACAAATTAGAAATATATAAAGTACACTTTAATCTAGTATGAGGGGTAAGAGGTGAAAACAGGTCAAAGAGAAAGGAGTATAACATCCTAGAGAGAAGCGGTAGGAACCTGATGGAGAATGACAACCTTCATAAAAACAAGGTGAGCAAAAACAAACTCCTTCAAATCCCAATTTGTTCTTAGAGGAAAAGGATTATTTAGCCTCTGAAACTGTTTGCTGTAACTATCCAGCCAGCACTTGCTATTCACAGATGAAAAAAAAAAAAAACCACATTACTGCAGACCAGATGGGAACATTCCACATGACCAAACCAATCAATCACCTCAGTGGGGCGCAGGTGCAACACAGCCGTGTAGCAACACACCATTTCACAGTCTATCGGGCACAAACACATGGCCACCAATCAATGGCCCCCCGAGGACCTCGGAGGGGGCAGGCTCTCTGGAGTCTTACTGGTCCATGCCTGATGACTTCATAATCACACATCATTTCATTCACTAGAGGATACAAACTAGCATTCTAATAACCTTCTACTGAAAATGGTCATGTTGTGCATATTAATACAGTGCTGTTTGGAGTGAAGCAACTGACTTTACACGGCAGGCTAGGCAAGGCATGCAGGGCTGAAACAACCTGAAGCTAGAAACTTCTTCCTATTAGAAGATGGCTGTTCTGTTCAGACTGAGATCAATGGCGACATGATTCATCCTCCCAAATCAAAGTTGGCATGCAAGGCTCGTAATCTTATACAAAGCAACTGTTAAACAATAGTAAGCTTGAAGAGATAAAGGAGAATGAAAATAAAAATGGAAGTTGGTAATCGTGTACAAAGGATAAAAAAGGCACTCCATCGTTCTAAAATAACCTAACTAAAACTGAAATGCAAATAAAAATTAGGTGACCATGAATAAAACTTAAATGTATATCACTGGCTTTGTTTTCCTTACATTTTCCCAGTGTTTGAGGGGTGACTCTGTATAGCACATAATTATAGGAGAAGATAAATAGAACAATTTCCAGCAAACACTGCTATAATTCCACCAAGGCACAGTGCCATGCTCTGTTAGGTAGCATTCACAGAGCTCCTGCTGGCTCCTTTTCAGAGAGATTGTAGGCAGGGACATCCTTGAAAACTGAGTATTGTGAATAACTGATTCACCACATGCCACGTAGACATGACCTAATTTAAAAGAAAAACCAGGAAAAATATGTTTTATCCTAAAAAAGCAAACCAGTCAACTCAAATCCTTACTGGAACAAGGCTGGGCGTGCATCTGTTTTTAAAAAGCAGCTTTCTTTGATAATTCAGAGGGCAGTTTGGGGCCTTATAGATCCTTAGATCCCATTAGGAACGTTAATCACCATAGCCAGGGTTCATGTGGAAACCAGTGCAAGACACATTGTAGAGTCTAAACTGACCTTTAATAACACTAAAAGTTGGCTTGGGTAATTAATTTTTGATGCTAATATTCTTATCATTTTGCCTCTCATAAAAAAACATAGAAGACTAATTATATTCCATATTTGGATTATGGATATATAGGTGTTTACTTACTTACAAATATGAGTATCATGCTTTGCCCACATAAGGCTAATAGTGATTATATCTTCTACAGTCTAAAAGAATGAATATATACATTCTATGAAAATACACCTACTAAAACAGAGGTCAGTCCCTTTGGGAAAGAAATCTAGTGATTAGTCAAAGGAATTATTACTCCACAGAGAGATAACTGGCAAGATAATCTCACTGATAGTTTATCACATACAATTCACTTTAGAAAGCATTCTTAACTTCTTTCTAAATGAAAATATCCTAGAAGAGGATGCAAGATTCAAGTCAGAAGACTAGGATTCTAGTTCAAATTCTTACTAATTAGTTGTATAGTCTTCATCAGGTCAGATAATGCCAATTACTTCCATTTATTAATTTGAAGACTGGCTAGATTAGAGAGGACCTTGAAATTTCTCCTAATTTATGATCTCCCTTTGTGGCCTGACATCTTTAAAGGCTCTATCTAGTAGTTTTCAGAGTACCAGGTAGGGATGAATAGAGATCAGGTGTCCCAGTTCCAAAAGTCTAGCAGGAAGTCTAATAAAACATGCTTATTGTTTAAATGGACAAAGTCATTTTAAATGGATGATGTGAGGTCACTCTTATGAAAATACAAAAGACAACTATTCCTTTGGTTTATAGAACTATGAGTAAAAATAATCAATATCTGGGTTGAAGTTTGCTTGTTCCCTGAACAGAATAACAACGCCAAAACTGTATCATATTATACAAAAAAGAAAAACATGAAGATGAAGTGGTGACTGGTCTCAGCAAATGAGCAGGAGGGACTGAACAGCATTCAAAGCTGTTGTACCAGACATATCTTGGGTGACCAACAAAACATGTTTTCTCTCTTTCTTGATTCTAAAGTTCAATCCTAGGTGAAAGCACCTATATTTGAACCTTTATTCCCACAGACACAGGAAACATATTAAAAACATTCCTGATAATAATGCTTTTAAAAGCAAAGTAGCAAGCTGTACTTTCACTTTTTAACCATCATGAATACAAAACGGTATTTAAAGGCATTAAAGAGAAAGGTTCAGAGAGCAGCTCTGGAGTCAGACAGTATTTGGTTTAAATGCCAGTTCCACGACTCACTAATTTTGTGACTTTTTAATGAGTTACCTAAACTCTCTAAACCTCAATTTCTTGATCTGAAAAAGATGACTAATAATAGAGGCAATACCTATACCTCAGAGGTTGTTGTGATTATTTAATGAGCTAATGCATGTAGTGCTTAGCAACATGCCTAACATAGAGCAAGTAGTCAATTTTTTTTGCTATCATTTAATATTAATAATAAAAAAACTAATTTGAAAATATCAAAATCAGGAGAGAGTTAATCTCTTTAATGCTCTAGTCTCAATTCATGAACAGTACTGATCTCAACTCTGTTTAAAAAAAAAAATACTTCACAAGAAAACGGAAGGCTCCCTTATGGTAACCAACAATTAACTGCAGATATTGGTCAATGTTTTTCCTCAACTGGCCCCTTAACAATACATCCTAGAGAACCTGAATTACGAAAATCTACCCCAAAGAGTAAAGGTCTTTGCTTCTGTCTAAAAATATTTCTCTCCTTTCTTTCTCTAGAGTTGTGTAAAATTTAAAAAAAAAAAAAAAAAAGGTTGGCCTTTTGCACACAACTGATAGATGTTGCTTCTCTAGAATCCACAAAACCCCAAAATGGTCAATAAAATGTCAGCTGTCCTGCTTATTGTAAGCTACATTTAGAAACAGGCTAGTGGACTTCCCTGGTGGTACGGTGGTTAAGAATCTGCCTGCCAATGCAAGGGACATGGATTCCATCCCTGGTCCAGGAAGATCCCATATGCCGCGGAGCAACTAAGTCTGTGCGCCACAACTACTGAGCCTGCACTCTAGAGCCCACGCACCAAAACTACTGAAGCCCGCGTGCCCTAGAGCCCACGTGCCGCAACTACTGAGCCTGCGTGCTGCAACTACTGAAGCCCATGCACCTAGAGCCCGTGCTCTGCAACAAGAGAAGCTACCGCGAGGAGAAGTCCGTGCACTGCAACCAAGAGTAGCCCCCGCTCACCACACCTAGAGAAAGCTCGCGTGCAGCAACGAACACCCAACACAGACAAAAACAAACAAACAAAAACAAAAAACAACAAAAAAAACAGGCTAGTTTAAAGGTAGCACATCATCTGGAAACCAGAGCTCCTCAACTATTTTAGTTAAAATGTCATTTGGCGGTCACACAACCACATTCACGCAAAACTGAACCCTTCATCTATTAGAGACATTTTATACTAGAGAGGTGAAAGTGTAAGATAGAGTCATGTATTTACTTAGGTACGACACATTTTATTTATTTATTTATTTATTTAAACATCTTTATTGCAGTGTAATTGCTTTACAATGGTGTGTTAGTTTCTGCTTTATAACAAAGTGAATCAGTTATACATATACATATGTCCCCATATCTCTTCCCTCTTGCGTCTCCCTCCCTCCCACCTTCCCTATCCCACCCCTCTAGGTGGTCACAAAGCACCGAGCTGATCTCCCTGTGCTATGCGGCTGCTTCCCACTAGCTATCTATTTTACATTTGGTAGTGTATATATGTCCATGCCACTCTCTCTCTTTGTCCCAGCTTACCCTTCCCCCTCCCCTTATCCTCAAGTCCATTCTCTAGTAGGTCTGTGTCTTTATTCCCGGCTTGCCCCTAGGTTCTTCGTCACCTTTTTTTTTTTTTTAAGATTCCATATATATGTGTTAGCATATGGTATTTGTTTTCCTCTTTCTGACTTACTTCACTTTGTATGACAGACTCTAGGTCCATCCACCTCACTACAAATAACTGAATTTCGTTTCTTTTTACGGTTGAGTAATATTCCATTGTATATATGTGCCACATCTTCTTTATCCATTCATCTGTTGATGGACACTTAGGTTGCTTCCATGTCCTGGCTATTGTAAATAGAGCTGCAATGAACATTTTGGTACATGACTCTTTTTGAATTATGGTTTTCTCAGGGTATATGCCCAGCAGCTGGATTGCTGGGTCGTATGGTAGTTCTATCTTTAGTTTTTTAAGGAACCTCCATACTGTTCTCCATAGTGGCTGTATCAATTTACATTCTCACCAACAGTGCAAGAGGGTTCCCTTTTCTCCAAGCCCTCTCCAGCATTTATTCTTTGTAGATTTTTTGATGATGGCCATTCTGACGGGTGTGAGATGATATCTCACTGTAGTTTTGATTTGCATTTCTCTAATGATTAATGATATTGAGCATTCTTTCATGGGTTTGTTGGCAATCTGTATATCTTCTTTGGAGAAATGTCTATTTAGGTCTTCTGCCCATTTTTGGATTGGGTTGTTTGTTTTTCTGATATTGAGCTGCATGAGCTGCTTGCAAATTTTGGAGATTAATCCTTTGTCAGTTGCTTTATTGGCAAATATTTTCTCCCATTCTGAGGGTTGTCTTTTCATCTTATGGTTTCCTTTGCAGTGCGAAAGCTTTTAAGTTTCATTAGGTCCCATTTGTTTATTTTTGTTTTTATTTCCATTTCTCTAGGAGGTGGGTCAAAAAGGATCTTGTTGTGATTGATGTCACAGAGTGTTCTGCCTATGTTTTCCTCTAAGAGTTTGATAGTGTCTTGCCTTACATTTAGGTCTTTAATCCATTTTGAGTTTATTTTTGTGTATGGTGTTAGGGAGTGCTCTAATTTCATTCTTTTACATGTAGCTGTCCAGTTTTCCCAGCACCACTTATTGAAGAGGCTGTCTTTTCTCCACTGTATATTCTTGCCTCCTTTATCAAAGATAAGGTGACCATATGTGCGTGGGTTTATCTCTGGGCTTTCTATGCTGTTCCATTGATCTATATTTCTGTTTTTGTGCCAGTACCATACTGTCTTGATTATTGTAGCTTTGTACTATAGTCTGAAGTCCGGGAGCCTGATTCCTCCAGCTCCGTTTTTCTTTCTCAAGATTGCTTTGGCTATTTGGGATCTTTTGTGTTTCCATACAAATTGTGAAATTTTTGTTCTAGTTCTGTGAAAAATGCCAGTGGTAGTTTGATAGGGATTGCATTGAATCTGTAGATTGCTTTGGGTAGTAGAGTCATTTTCACAATGTTGAGTCTTCCAATCCAAGAACATGGTATATCTCTCCATTTATTTGTATCATCTTTAATTTCTTTCATCAGTGTCTTATAGTTTTCTGCATACAGGTCTTTTGTCTCCTTAGGTAGGTTTATTCCTAGATATTTTATTCTTTTTGTTGCAATGGTAAATGGGAGTGTTTTCTTAATTTCACTTTCAGATTTTTCATCATTAGTGTATAGGAATGTAAGAGATTTCTGTGCATTAATTTTGTATTCTGCTACTTTACCAAATTCATTGATTAGCTCTAGCAGTTTTCTGGTAGCATCTTTAGGATTCTCTATGTATAGTATCATGTCATCTGCAAACAGTGACAGCTTTACTTCTTCTTTTCCAATTTGGATTCCTTTTATTTCTTTTTCTTGTCTGATTGCTGTGGCTAAAACTTCCAAAACTACGTTGAATAATAGTGATAAGAGTGGGCAACCTTGTCTTGTTCCTGATCTTAGTGGAAATGGTTTCAGTTTTTCACCACTGAGGACGATGTTGGCTGTGGGTTTGTCATATATGGCCTTTATTATGTTGAGGAAAGTTCCCTCTATGCCTACTTTCTGGAGGGTTTTTATCATAAATGGGTGTTGAATTTTGTTGAAAGCTTTCTCTGCATCTATTGAGATGATCATGTGGTTTTTCTCCTTCAAGTTGTTAATATGGTGTATCACACTGATTGATTTGCGTATATTGAAGAATCCTTGCGTTTCTGGGATAAACCCCACTTGATCATGGTGTATGATCCTTTTAATGTGCTGTTGGATTCTGTTTGCTAGTATTTTGTTGAGGATTTTTGCATCTATGTTCATCAGTGATATTGGCCTGTAGTTTTCTTTCTTTGTGACATCTTTGTCTGGTTTTGGTATCAGGGTGATGGTGGTCTCGTAGAATGAGTTGGGGAGTGTTCCTCCCTCTGCTATGTTTTGGAATAGTTTGAGAAGGATAGGTGTTAGCTCTTCTCTAAATGTTTCATAGAATTCGCCTGTGAAGCCATCTGGTGCTGGGCTTTTGTTTGTTGGAAGATTTTTAATCACAGTTTCAATTTCAGTGCTTGTGATTGGTCTGTTCATATTTTCTATTTCTTCCTGGTTCAGTCTCAGAAGGTTGTGCATTTCTAAGAATTTGTCCATTTCTTCCAGGTTGTCCATTTTATTGGCATAGAGTTGCTTGTAGTAATCTCTCATGATCCTTTGTATTTCTGCAGTGTCACTTGTTACTTCTTTTTCATTTCTATTTCTATTGATTTGAGTCTTCTCCCTTTTTTTCTTGATGAGTCTGGCTAAAGTTTTATCAATTTTGTTTATCTTCTCAAAGAACCAGCTTTTAGTTTTATTGATCTCTGATATGGTTTCCTTCATTTCTTTTTCATTTATTTCTGATCTGATCTTTATGATTTTTTTCCTTCTGCTAACTTTGGGGTTATTTTTGTTCTTCTTTCTCTAATTGCTTTAGGTGCAAGGTTAGGTTGTTTATTTGAGATGTTTCTTGTTTCTTAAGGTAGGATTGTATTGCTATCAACTTCCCTCTTAGAACTGCTTTTGCTGCATCCCATAGGTTTTGGGTCGTCGTGTTTTCACTGTCATTTGTTTCTAGGTATTTTTTGATTTCCTCTTTGATTTCTTCAGTGATCTCTTGGTTATTAAGTAGTGCATTGTTTAGCCTCCATGTGTTTGTATTTTTTACAGATTTTTTTCCTGTAATTGATATCTAGTCTCATAGCGTTATGGTTGGAAAAGATACTGGATACGATTTCAATTTTCTTAAATTTACCAAGGCTTGATTTGTTACCCAAGATATGATCTATCCTGAAGAATGTTCCATGAGCACTTGAGAAGAATGTGTATTCTGTTGTTTTAGGATGGAATGTCCTATAAATATCAATTAAGTCCATCTTGTTCAATGTATCATTTAAAGCTTGTGTTTCCTTATTTATTTTCATTTTGGATGATCTGTCCATTGGTGAAAATGGGGTGCTAAAGTCCCCTACTATGATTGTGTTACTGTCGATTTCCCCTTTTATGGTTGTTAGTGTTTGCCTAATGTATTGAGGTGCTCCTATGTTGGGTGCATAAATGTTTACAATTGTTATATCTTCTTCTTGGGTTGATCCCTTGATCATTATGTAGTGTCCTTCTTTGTCTCTTGTAATAGTCTTTGTTTTAAAGTTTATTTTGTCTGATATGAGAATTGCTACTCCAGCTTTCTTTTGATTTCCATTTGCATGGAATATCTTTTTCCATCCCCTCACTTTTAGTCTGTATGTGTCCCTAGGTCTGAAGTGGGTCTCTTGTAGACAGCATATATACGGGTCTTGTTTTGTATCCATTCAGCCAGTCTACGTTTTTTGGTTGGAGCATTTAATCCATTTACATTTAAGGTAATTATCGATATGTATGTTCCTATTACCATTTTCTTAATTGTTTTGGGTTTGTTTTTGTAGGTCTTTTCCTTCTCTTGTGTTTCCTGCCTAGAGAAGTTCCTTTAGCATTTGTTGTAAAGCTGGTTTGGTGGTGCTGAATTCTCTTAGCTTTTGCTTGTCTGTAAAGGTTTTAATTTCTGTCACATCTGAATGAGATCCTTGCTGGGTAGAGTAATCTTGGTTGTAGGTTTTTCTCCTTCATCACTTTAAATATGTCCTGCCACTCCCTTCTGGCTTGCAGAGTTTCTGCTGAAAGATCAGCTGTTAACCTTATGGGGATTCCCTTGTGTGTTATTTGTTGTTTTTCCCTTGCTGCTTTTAAAATTTTGTCTTTGTATTTAATTTTTGATAGTTTGATTAATATGTGTCTTGGCGTGTTTCTCCTTGGATTTATCCTGTATGGGACTCTCTGTGCTTCCTGGACTTGATTAACTGTTTCCTTTCCGATATTAGGGAAGTTTTCAACTATAATCTCTTCAAATATTTTCTCAGTCCCTTTCTTCTTCTCTTCTCCTTCTGGGACTCCTGTAATTCGAATGTTGGTGCATTTAATGTTGTCCGAGAGGTCTCTGAGACTATTCTCAATCCTTTTCATTCTTTTTTCTTTATTCTGCTCTGCGGTAGTTATTTCCACTATTTTGTCTTCCAGGTCTCTTATTTGTTCTTCTGCCTCAGTTATTCTGCTATTGATTCCTTCTAGAGAATTTTAAATTTCATTTATTGTGTTGTTCATCATTGTTTGTTTGCTCTTTAGTTCTTCTAGGTCCTTGTTAAACGTTTCTTGTATTTTCTCCATTCTATTTCCAAGATTTTGGATCATCTTTACTGTCATTACTCTGAATTCTTTTTCAGGTAGACTGCCTATTTCCTCTTCATTTGTTTGGTCTGGTGGGTTTTTACCTTGCTCCTTCATCTGCTGTGTATTTCTCTGTCTTCTCATTTTTCTTAACTTACTGTGTTTGGGGCCTCCTTTTCACAGGCTGCAGGTTTGTAGTTCCCGTTCTTTTTGGTGTCTGCCCCCAGTGGCTAAGGTTGGTTCAGTGGGTTGTGTAGGCTTCCTGGTGGAGGGGACTGGTGCCTGTGTTCTGGTGGATGAGGCTGGATCTTGTCTTTCTGGTGGGCAGGACTGCATCCAGTGGTGTGTTTTGCGGTGTCCGTGAACTTACGATTTTATTCAGCCTCTCTGCTAATGGGTGGGGTTGTGTTCCTGTCTTGCTGGTTGTTTGGCATAGGGTGTCCGCACTGTAGCTTGCTGGTCGTTGAGTGGAGCTGGGTCTTGGGGTTGAGAAGGAGATCTCTGGGAGATTTTCTCCATTTGATATTACGTGGAGCTGGGAGGTCTCTTGTGGACCAATGTCCTCAACTTGGCTCTCCCACCTCAGGGGCACAGCCCTGACGCCTGGCTGGAGCACCAAGATCCTGTCATCCACACGGCAAAAAGATATCCCACCTCCAAAGACAAAGGAGAAGCTGCTAGTGTTGGAGGGTCTCCTGCAGAGGTGGGGGGTGGCTGTGGCTCACCACGGGGACAAGGACACTGGCAGCAGAAGTTCTAGGAAGTACTCCTTGGCATGAGCCGTCCCAGAGTCCGCCATTAGCCCCACCAAAGAGCCTGAAAGAACCCGACAATTTTAAATTGACCCAAATAATTTAATTGAAGAGTCAATTAAATTAAATTCTTTGAAAAGTTTTTAAAAATCAGCTTCATCTTCTTTTATAGCAAAGATATAAAAGATAATATCATGTAAGTAAGTTTGCCAACTCATAGGAGCCATTTCATAGTCGAGGAGGATTTTCAGCAAGTAGAAAGAAGGAACTGTTGCGAGGAATACAGTGTTGAATCTAGTAGGATTCAATGTTAGATTTGAATCTAGCATTTGCCAACTAAATATCAAATGAACTCTGGTGGATTACTTGCTCTTGTGCACTTGATCAGTCACAGGCTTGCTCTCTCTCCCTCCCTCTCCCTGTCTTTCTCTCTCTAAGCCCCAGTTTCTTCATCTGTGGAATTGGAGATAAAATGGGAAAGAAGAAATGAACATTTAAAAAATGCCTTTTAAGTGTTGGGCCCTGTGATGGACATTAGGTACATCCTTCCATTACATCATCCTCAAGAATACAGCAAGGCCAGAATTACTATCTCCATTTCACAGATTAAAGTACTGAATCTCATATAGACATCTCTCCAAAGAAGATACACAAGTAGCCAAGAAGCACATGAAATGATGCTTAATATTATTAGTCATTAGGGAAATGAAAATCAAAACCTCAGTGAGGTTTTCTCACCCACAAGGATGGCTAAAGTAAAAAAGACAGACAAATGTTGGCAAGGATGTGAAGAAATTGAAACTCTCATAAATTGCTAGCCAGACTGTAAAATGGTGCAGAGCCACTTCAGAAAATAGTCTGGCAGTTCCTCAAATGGTTAAACATAGATAGAACTGTATTACTGAGCAATTCTATCCTTAGGTATACACTTAAGAAAACTGAAAACATGTCCATACAAAAAGTTGTACACCAACGTTCACAGCAGCGTTATTCATAGTAGCAAAAGTAGAAACAATTCAATTATCAATTGATGACTGGATAAATAAGTGTGGTATATCCATCCAATGGAATTCAGCATAAAAAGAGATGAAGTATTGATACATGCTAAACACAGATGAACCTTGAAAATATATTAACTGAAAAAAAAAAAAGTCTCAAAAGACCACATATTGGATGATTCCATTTATACGCAAAGTCCAGAATTGACAAATCCATAGTGACAGAAAGTAGATTAGTGGTTGCCAGGGGGCAGGTTGAGGGGAGAATGAGAAATGACTTCTAATAGGTACGGGGTTTCTTCAAGGAGTGATGAAAATGTTCTAAAGTACAGTGGTGATGGCTGCACAACTCTGAGATTATACTAAAACCACTAAATTGTATACATTAAAAGAGTGAATTTTATAGTATCTGAATTATATCTCAACAAAGCTGTTATTAAAACTGAGTTTCAAAGATTTAAAAATTACAACAAAAGCACTTCCATGGTTATGAATGTTAAATAAACTAATAAGCTAAAGCACTCTGCATGATGTCCCAGACACACTGAAAGTTCTTAATGAAACGTGACCTCCTTTTCCCTTTGTCAAATGCAGAAACAACAGAAGTTAAATATGATTTTGATTCTAACCTGATAGCTTAATAAGGTACCTATCTCTTGTCATCTGATTAGCAAAGAAGGAGCAAAAATATGTTTATAGGTAAACAGTTACAGTCAGGAAAATTAGAACATGCATATCGATCATTAGTATGAAAGAAAAAGGACTTATTAACTGGCCTACATCTGAAGCTGAACTAACTATAATGAAAATATACTGAAGACAACCAAATTAGTTATATACAACTCCAAAGAATCCCTCCCAATTCTATCAGCAATCGTCTCATGTACAATGAAGCTGTAGCCATGAACATCACTTCCTTTTTAAAAAAGAATACTGTTGTTCAAATGAATTTGGTAAACTCTAAATTGCTGTAATTTCAGAATTAGATATTCTAATGTTCAGGAGAGTACATATTTTTAAATCTCAAAACAAACAAGCAAAAATTTGTGTCCCATGCTATCACACGGCTCTCCTGAGAACCGGCAACAGTGATCAAAACAATACAATAGGCAGATCCTTATATGCCTATTAATTTATCACCCCAGGTGACAGTGAAGAATAGACAGGGAAACCTCTCCCCACGGGGCACCATTACCTCCAGGAAGAGTTCTCTATATTTATTCTTATACCTTCACTGGGGGTGACCACTGAATTATTTGGCAAATAATTTTACTACTGATTACTTTATTCTCACATTCATTCATTCAGCGTTTCACAAATACTTCTCAAACTTGGTAAGAGTTCCTACTTTGTTTAAATTGGTGTGGTAAGCCTTGGAAAGAGAGCCCAAAACCTAAGGGAACCAAAAATTCTCTACACAAATGGTGATGGCATTTATATGATAAGTACAACTCTCCTCAGTACAGCCTGTTTTTACTTATATGATCTGTGGATGACCAAAAAGTATTAACACTGAAAATGTTCCTTAACCATCTCTGTCTCCTCCAAGTTTGGCAGAACTTCTTATACATTATAGGTGTTTTATAAATGTTTACAGAATGCAGGAATGAAAAATGAGAAGGAAGAATAGAGAGAAGAATAAGAAAGAATAAATTTATTGTTTTTATTTGTTTTCATGAAAAAGGACCCTACTCCTCACCCCAGCCACCCCAATGCACAAAACAGAATGCCACACTGGACTGACATAATTAGAGCCAATTACAGAGAATCTTGATGATCTATAGTTACCCTGTGCTGCCTTATCACAGAAAATTTTCATTGAACAGTAACAAATACGTAGCATAGAAATCCCCACTATGCCCTTTTTGGACCCACTGCGGGGACTAGATGATCAGATAATAAAGTAAAAGTGGTAGATGCAGACTTGTTTAGGGCACATTAATGAGAAGGATGCTGGGATGTGACCAAGCAGCCAAGGACCAATATGCTTAACTTCAAGCAACTGAGGTTTTCTTACATGTAGATTATGGGGAGGGAGCAGTTTTGGTTTTCGCTTCTTACGGCAACATCCATGAGCAACGATTCTCAAACAGGAGGGACACAGGGCATATTATTTTGAAGGGCTCTGAGGAATAGCTGTGAAATTTGAAGAAATATTTCAGTATACCTTTCAGGTTTTATAAATAAAGAGAATAAAATGCTCCACCAAATTTTGCTAATAAGTTTATAAAGATGATACCACAAGTAGGCATCTTTGAAAAAAATAATGAACTAAAGACAAGGTATCAATTAAAAAAATCAGATTCTTTATACACAAAATATAAGTATGATAAACCTGAAAATTATAAAATATTGTATTAACTGGAGCTTAGTTGCTTTTATACCCTTTCTCCAATTCTAGTATTCTATATGCGAAGAAAACAAGCTTAAGAATAGCTTCTATTAACAGCGGTGCTACCCAGATATATACCTTTTACTTAAAGGGTTATAAAATAATTTAAAACTATGTAAACAATAAAGAGGAATTTTTTAAAGTATACTACATCCTATACTTATCAAAAACATCAAAAGTATTAAATTCATCACTGTTAAGGGAAAACTTGCTTTCCAGAAATTCTGTGAGCTTAAAAATAATAACGTAAAACTTATCTACTTTTATCTAGCACCCCATCACAGGTGCTCAGAAATTCACTCTTAGTCTGGTATTTTCAAGTTTAAAGGCTAATGCATAACAATTTTCTATTTACTTATTTCATGAGTACCACTTCTCATTCTACCTACAGGTTTGCCCAGGGTAACAGTAAAATATTAATCACTTAATTTATGGCTTGTCTTAACTGGGTGCATCACATTACCAATTATAGCAGTAGTTATAACGATTTTATTCAGGCTGACTGGCTGGATCCACTACAATAAAGTCTAAAGAATATTATAAAAAGTCTTTAACTTCTCTTTTATTTTAGGCTCTTCCATTGGAGAAAGAAGAGCAAGGCCAGCTACACTTCAGGCCTGAAATCACACTTCGTATTCTCAGGTTTCCATGCACAAAAAGGCCCCAAATAGTTTTCCAGAGAGGCCTGGCCAGGCCGTGCAGCCAGACCTTGGAGTGGCGGCTGAACCTGGGCATATGCAAGCTCAGTTATCTGTCCCCAGTGGGGTCTGCATCATTACTCCATTCAACTTTCCCATACAGTTGGTGGTTTCTTCCTGCGGAGGTAATGCTTAGCTATAAGGAAAAACAAACAAAATGAGGATGATGTGCCAGTCTAAGAAAACAATGAATGCTTTGAAACCCAAGACATTGTCTCTAGTGAAAATATCATGCATCGACACGATATTAGCAGCGGGAGGCCAGTACAGGGAATATCCTGGGGCACAGCCACCTGTGTTTTCTCCATTTCTGAGGAGGAAATGAAGCTGTCACCTGCAACACCTGGGAAGTCTGGGGACACCCATGGAATCAGTCTGATCTGCTACACGAAGAGGGCACCAACCATGCTGGCTAAGAGGAAGTCCGACAGACCACCCTGAATTTCCAGGAGACGACAACCACAACCAAAGACACCCAAGTACACTGGTTCCCAAACTTTCAAGCCAGTCCCAGACCACCTGCAGTATTATTTGCCATAGCTATACTAGTTAGTAGTCTCTTCACCTTTGTTTGTTTAAATCAAGTCGTTGAAAAAGAGAATGATAATTCTTTGCGGAACAAAGTGGAAGGAGAAACATGGAAACTGAAGTATGTGAGAAGTTCCAGTAGAACATAATAGAAAATCAGCAGCGCTTGCCATAAACAGAAACCATTCCCACCAAAGATGCTGAGCATGAGGCCTGCTTCTCCTCCTTTATTTTTAAAATGTTTTTCTTTTTTTGCGCAGCCAAGTTTTTTTATTTTTATTTTTTTATTGAAGTATAGTTGATATACATTATAGAAGTTACAGGTGTACAATATAGTGATTCACAATTTTTAAAGGTTATACTCCATTTATAGTTATTATAAATATATTGGCTATATTCCCTGTGTTGTACAATATATCCTTGCAGCTTATTTTCATACATAATAGTTTGTACCTCTTAATCCCCTACCTTTATACTACCCCTCCCCCCTTCCTTCTCCCCACTGGTAACCATTAGTTTGTTCTCTGTTGTGACTCTGTTTCTTCTTTGTTATAGTCACTAACTAGTTTGTTGTAATTTTTAGATTCCACATATAAGTGATATCATACGGTATTTGTCTTTCTCTGTCTGACTTATTTCACTTGGCATAATACCCTCCAAGTCCATCCATGTATGTCACTCTTTTTTATGGCTGAGTAGTATTCCCTTGTGAGATATATCTATATCTATATCTACCTATCTATCTGTTGATGGACACTTAGGTTGTTTCCGTATCTTGGCAATTGTAAATAATGCTGCTATGAACATAAAGACAACCTACCAAATGGGAGAAAATACTTGTAAATGATATGACTGATAAGGGGTTAATATCCAAGATATATAAACAGCTCACGTAAGTCAACAAAAAAACAAACAACCTGATTTAAAAATGGACTGAAGAGATATTTTTCCAAAAAGAACATGCAGATGGCCAACAGGCACGTGAAAAGATGCTCAACATCATCAGGGGAATGCAAATCAAAACCACAAGATTATCACCTCACACCTGTCAGAATGGCCATCAGCAAAAAGAACACAAATAAATGCTGGAGAGGGTGTGGAGAAAAGGGAACCCTCGTGCACTGTTGGTGGGAATGTGAACTGGTGCAGCCACCGTGGAAACAGTATGGAGGTTTCTCAATAAAACTAAAAATAAAACTACCACATGACCCAGCAATTCCACTTCTGGGTATATATCCAAACAAACAAACAAACAAACAAAAAAACACCAAACCCAAAAACACTCATTCTCCTCCTTTAAAAAGGAAACTCACAAGAGTTAGAGAGGTGGTGGAAATGTTAGCAGCAAATAGAGATTGTCTACCTAACCAGAAGAAATGAAAAAGATTTTAAAAGGATCGAAAAGGAATCTCACCCTGGGATTCGAAGTTATTTAACTCTGTGACAGTATCCCAAATAAATAATTTCAAGAAATTTTAAAATAAAGTTTTTAGCAGTCTTTAGCAGTGGTTTCAGCTTCAAAGTAAAGTTCCTTACTAAAAATTATGCTAATTGTGTACTTTTTTGCAAAAGCCTCTGACTTTCATTCACTTAAGAAGTCCCTTCATTCATGTTCATCCACTTCATTGACATAGCCAAAGCCATGTAAATCAAAATAGCAAAGAAATAAAGTTTAAATTTAACAAGAAAGAAATGCACAGAAAAGCAGGTTTTAGTAATGTTTCATCTTTCATAGTTGTGAATGTGAATCTCCTTTTCTTTTTTTGTTATATAAATGTCAATCATTATTTTAGTATTTAGTTTAAGTGTTTGATTTTCTCAATTGATCCACTCAATCTAAGATTAAGATATAAGATTTTTTTCCATTCAATCCTTTAAAACAGCTATATTTAGTCAGTCTGTCCTGCTTAATTTACACAACAATATAACATAACTACTGCTCTTCTTCACCTGGAAATTCTTCCAAAAAACCATTTTATGTAGACAGAATAAATCTCTTTAAAATCTCTAGTTTTTTTTCTACAGCTAATGAACACATGTTCAAAATTATAAGCCTCAGTTTCACAAGGTTTAGTTTATAAGAGGGCTACTGACTAAACATTTTCCTGAAAATTGCACTCCAAATTTAATTTTATTTAAATGACATATTCCAAAGGTCCTAATGAAAATGAAAACAGGAAAGAAAATGATAGGGTGAACTGGTTCTTTGGGTGGTTCTATTGGAAGCTGAGAAATTATAGCAGCAGTATAGCATTGTGTTTTAAGAGTATAGACTCTGGAGTCAGAGACAGCTGAATTCTACTTCCCAATTCATAACTTCTTAGCTGTTGAGGCAGGTTGGCTAGCTGACTTCTCAAATTTGTTCCTTTACCCATAAAACAACTCTGCTATAAGTGATGAATGAAATGATTAATGATTAATATAAATGAATGAAATGATTAATTTAATATAAATGAATAAATGATTCTTATAACATCTGGCCCATAGGTATGTGCTGAACGAATTGTAGCTGTTATATAACCATCATTATGAGACGTACAGTCTTTCTTTTTCTTGGTTTTTGGTTTTAACACAAGTATAATCAAAGCTCTATGATGGTGCTTCATAAAAATCGAATGTTTCCCTCTCCTAAGATTGCTTAAAGTCTGATGAAGGGGACTTGAAGCTATAATGGAAGGCAAATTTCACGATTTCTTAAAGGTGCCATGGAAAATATAAAAATGAGGGAAAAATCAAGCAAGGCTTTTTAAAGTAAGTGACATTTGAGGAAGACTATGAAGCCTGGGTAGGTTTTTTGCAGAAGAGACGAAGGTAAGAAGCAGGAAAAATGAAAACATCTTAGATTGAATAACATAGAAGACAATAAATGTTAGCAAATAAATAATATATGAATAAAAATCTCTATTTTATTCTGATCTCACACATGGACATACTGTGTTCATCATAATGAAAATATACAGATGACAACCAAATTAATTATCTACAACTCCACAAAACTCCAAAGAATCCCTCCCAAATCACTCCAGGAACAAAGAAGCTGTATCCATGAACATTACCCTTTTAAAAGAAGAATACCATTGTTCAAATGAATTTGGTAAGCTCACTGGAAATACTCTAATTTCAGAATAAAGTGAATTCGTATTTAGTACACTTAACAGAAATGTGTTCTGCAAGTAGTGACAAAGTCTGGCTCTACCCATCAGTGAAGTCAAGCTTCATTTTTGTCCTAGACTAGCAGAGGGACTTCAGTTTTCTCCATCAGTCATGTAACCTCACTGTTGGATAAATCATCACTTATACAGCCTCTGAACCTCATTTCAGCCCCAGACCATACCTTAAAGAATGCCACTTCTTCCAGTTTCAAAAACTGTCCTTCATAAAAATTCTGTTCCAGATTACCTTTCAGTATCAGCTCATTTGCAGAGCAGAGCCATCAGGCATTTTGAGTCCACTTAACAACCAAGTTCTTCCAGTCTCTCACTAAACAAGTTACCTGTTTCGCCAGACACTACCTGACTTCTCACTCAGGTGGTTCTCACAGGAGTCATCATTTAGAAAAAACATTCTTAAGAAAAGGGTCACTCTCACAGCTCCTGTGAGTAGACATTAAGTTATGATGGGGCCTACCAATTTAAATGTGATAGCATTATATTCTTCAAGAAGCTGGCAATTTAGTGGGAAAGAAAGATGTGCATGCAAATAACCATAACACAAGCCAAAACACATAGAGAGCTACAAGTCATGAGAATCCACCAATGGCAGGAATCACATTATTTATCTACAGTTTAAATGTAACTCAACAAACAAATATTGAGCATCTGCTATTGTCTATCAAGTGTTGAACAGAGCGCGGGGTGGGGGTGGGGAATGAATCAAGATATCCTACCCTCAAGAAACGTCCATCTAAAGCAAGTGCACACACAGGGAACTCAACTCAATGCTCTGTGGTGGCCTATATGGGAAAAGAATCTAAAAAAAGAGTGGATATATGTATGTGTGTAGCTGATTCACTGTGTTGTGCACCTGAAGCTAACACAACATTGTAAATCAACTATACTCCAATAAAAAATTTTTTTAAATGTCCAGCTGGAAAAAAAGTAAAGCAAGTGCACATAAATAGCAAATTTCAGTATAACATGCACAGGATGCCATGGACACAGAGAAAAGGAGCACTGAGTTCAAGATGGGAGTTTAGGCAAGACTTCCTAGAAAAATTAAAATATGAGTTGAAAATTCCAGGAGCTCAGGGTCATAACTGCTTTCCATACCAATGAATATTCAAGTAACTAACATAGTATCTAGCAAATGATAGAAACGCACTAAGTTTTTAAATGAAGTGGTAATCAGTCAAAGAGAGGTGTGGAGGGCATTTCAGTTAGAAGAAACAGTGTGAGAAAAAGCATGCAAACATTAAACAGTCTGAACTAAGCAGGTAACTATAAGCAGGCAAATAGTATTAGGACCTAAGACTCAAGGCAAGAAGTGATTGGGAATAAAGATGAGATATGCAAATGCCCTGGATTTCACTGAGGTTCTGAAACACAAACAATGTTGGTGGTCAAAAAATGTCTAATATGGTAATGTAAACAATTGACTTTATTCTTCAAGAGATACAACACACTATGGGAAAGTAGAGGGAGAGATTAATTCCAATTTACAACTGCCAAGGGAACACATGGTATTTATTAAATTTATGCTAAATCAATGATATTATGATCACACTGCCCATTTCTTTATGAGTTACAATAGTCCCAAATCAAGAGTATAAAGTGTCCATATGGAGTGAGGGCTGCTGGATAAAGTGAGAGGAAGAAAAGATAATCTAGCTCTTGATTTTGTGTCCAAATAATATAAATAAGTAACTTAAATTATACTAGCTGGTCTACAATTATTTGACTACAGAGTCTCAAAAATAACATATAGTATATGAGTCCAGTATGTAGAAAATACTAAAAAAAAAAAATCTGTGAAGGTACACATGAAATAAATAGCCCCTCATTAACTGCAAATTCATGATTAACCCATCACATGATAGAACAAACTAATGAGTTATTCTAAGAAAGTGGTGGGTAGGTAGGACAGTCATAACTCCTAAAAAAAAAATTGCTAGCTTTGAAAACCTGAAGAATTTCTTGTAAGTGTACCTTATGGAACGTACAAAATATTTTCAAGAAAGTATTATGTAAATACACAGATATGCAAGTTCCATTTTTGGCTAGTTAAAGCAGCATTTAAAATGAATTTTAAGAATGTTAACAACTTTAAAAACACATAGGATCATTTTGCACTAGTTAAGCAAGAGAAGAAAAATTGGAAAGGAAACAGAAAACACATTAGACACAAAAATCTGAAAATACATTGGCTGCTTGGCTGTCCGCCTGACAAGGCTGTTGGGGTAGAATGACTAGTGATTTGATCCAGACAGGTGAGTCTGAGGAAGTAACACACACATGAACAATACAACTACTAACTGAAAAATCTATAATGAAATATTTCTCCACAGATATGAAGTTCAGAAGGTTTCTGACAACTGCTCTGTAAGTTAGGTAAATATCACTGTCTGATGCTGATCAAACTGGCCAGATGTCAAAGTATAATTGAAAAAGAAAAAAAAGATAAAGATATTTCAAAAGAACAGCACATATCTCAGATCCAAAGCACCTATTAAAGGGAAGAGAGGCCCTTCATCTGTGTGGTTTCTAGTTCAGTCATATCCAAAGACTCAAGAGGCAGTGACTTTTTAACATGGGTTAACAGAAATAAGAGTTAATTTGCTCAGACAAAATTCTTTCCTAATGAATCACGGCCCTTCAGTTAGCTCTTTTATTTAACATTTACAAAGGCTGGTATTGACATTTACTGTATGTCACTGCCAGGGGACCAAGCTGTGTCTATACTTAGAAATAACACAATGGAGATGAGGTGGAGTCATAATCAATGCTGAAGCTTGCCTTCCTTGTACTGCCAAATACACCCTGGCCTAGCAGCCTCATCCTAAATACTGCAGAGCCAATTAAATCGATCACTGTATTGAATACAAGATAAGCCTTCTGCACTGCAAGAACTGAAAGAACAAAGATAACAGAAAAAAATGATTCAATAAAAATTATCAACAAAACTTTAATATGCTTCCCTGCTATTTTTCAGTGGACAGATTATGTAGTTGAATATGATCTCTTCACAAAATAAAAACAATTTTTTTAATACCTGCAAGTTTTCCTAATTCTTTTGCGATCTGTAAAACTGCTTTTGAAATTACACAATTGTTTTAGCAATAGTTCTCATATTAAGAGCTGCAGGATTCAAATGGAAATAAAATGACCTTATCCAAAACTGAGGGAAATGTTATTACAAATTTTAAGTTATCAGTAACAGAGAATGTTTATTGAATACTATCAATGTGCTTAGGTAGTACGTTAAGCTCTTTGCACTGAGTACGTCCTTTAATTCTCAAACCAATCCTATAACTTAAGCATAATCACTATCCTCCATTTATATATAAAGACCCTAAAGAAACCAGAGCCAGAAGTTTGAACCCAGGTAGTCTGACATCAGTCTTGCTGCAGGAAAGTAGCTCTTACTTACAGTAATGAAGTAGTTTTGTTCATTCAAAGCAGATTTTAAAATTATACTAATGTGAGAGGTCATTTTCTATCAAAGTGAGTAATACCTAATTATAAACATGATTTTTATTATAAAGAAGAAATTAGTATGCTTTTTTTCCTACCTTTTTTATCTTATTGGGTTTTTAAAGATGCTGGCAGTTGAATTTCAATATAAAGCATGTTTTTCTACTTTAGTTCTATTTTTCCTCATAAATAAAACTTGTCATTAAAAGAATAAACTTACATGGTTAGCAGTTTGACACTGAGGCCAAACAATGATAACACATTCTTTGGAATGTGGAAACTTTGAAATTTGGAAACTTAGTACTCAAATCAACTCACACTCAGAAAAGGTAGTCAAGAAAAGTTGTTAATAAATCATTTCATCATACTGTCCCCAGAATTCTTCTCAATTACTCTATCACAACTAAACAAAATACCTGCTTCCCAGCCATTAAATTATGTAGGAAAAAATAAAATAAAGCTGCAATCTAATTAAAATGAGAATGGCAATTACTATATAAACTATACTAAACTATAATCTCTCAGAGGGCAAGATCTTATAGTTCTCACATATCATCTAAACAAAGAATTATTAAAAGAAAATCCATACTTGGAAAATATTATGCAACACTGTCTACCAGAGGAAAAAAATACATAATTTATGAACCACCGAGTCCCATAATCTTATTTATAAACTAGCTATGTTAGGAACCTGGAATTTATCCATATATGAGAAAATATTCATATGTGGAACCCAGGTTAAGTATAGTATGATGGTTTAAAAGCATAAGCTTTGGAGTCAAGGAGACCAACATCTCCCTATCACTACTAACAGTATTAAGTAAGAAAGTACTTAATCTTGTTGTGCCTCAGTTTCCTCATCTGTAAAACGAACATAACAACACCAATCTCATATGTTTTTCCTGAGGATTAAATAAGACAATGCTATAGAAACACTTAGAACAGAATCCAACATAGTGAGGTCCTGTGTAAATGGTAATCTGGGAACTGAACAGGAGATAAGAAAGATGGCATTTTCTTCCTTCTTTTCTGAGTACAGGTGGAAAAAGTATATCTTTTTCTTCTTACATTTCACTATATAATCCTCTCCTATTACCTAGCATCCCCCTGCTCTCCTGGTGCCCAGAGTACTCAACTCTTTACTATAGATCCCTTCAGTGATTTGTCATCCATGGTATATCACACTCCAAAATGATTGAATTCCCTTTTCTCTCAATTAAAACTTGTCTGCTAGGAATTAAGCAATCCAACTTGACTAAGTTTTAATAACACATTAACATTCTGACAGATTATGCTTATTAACCCAAATCAATTGCTGGCAGAATATAAGGCACTGAGACAAAATTAAAATTTAGGCAAAAATAGATGGAACAGCCTTTCCTAAGAATTTGCCTACAGACTTGCTCCTTTAAGTCATTTCTACTAGCCACAGCTTCTCCCAATATAAGCCAATGTTCACCAGGTTCTGAGTATTTTCAAAATAGATCCTGTAGGTAGTACACAAAGGACAATGATGTGGACAGATCTATGATAGCTTCTTGTCAAGAAAAAGTGAAATTCATAATTAAAAACTTTAAAAAGTATTCAAAGTGAAAGTTATATTTAAGTAAAGAGTTATATTTTATTTTTCTTTTCCCAATTAAATCAAATAAACTATGTTCCTACAGCATGATCTAGAACTTAATGTCTAGACAATACTGTATTTTATACACATCATAAGTTTATTAAATACAAAGTCTGAGTCCAGAATAGTTCTTTGGCAGATAATGTTGTCTTTTTCATCTTGGTATTTCCCACACTCACAAGCACAGTGTTTAACATATAGAAGGCACTCAATAAAATATGAAGATACACATGGTATATTAAAACTCTTATGGGAAGAACTATTACAATTTGTGCTATACCAAACCAATTTCATAAAAATGAACTGCCTGCCTATTGGTTTTCCATAGAAAATCAAGGCCACCTAGGCCTTACTGAAAGGATGGAACCTCAACTGCTACACTCCAAAAGACAGCAATCTAAGCTGCCCTACTGCAGCTCCTCTGTATCTGAACAGACACTGAGATCAAGATGAAGTTTGGCCATGCACAATCACTCACAGTTAGCGGAGAGCTGAGGGCATTCCAAGCGAATTCCTACCTCCAAGTAATCTGCCAAAATAGTCATCCACCTTCAGGCACAGTTAACCCAGGGCTTGTCCCTGAAAAAGCTACCTAAAGCTTGGCTCCTTTGCCCTATGGTGTCAGATCACTAAAAATTCAAGTGAAATCAGGTCACATGTCCAGTCTGGTGTGGAGGATGGTCCCAAGACCTAGCACTTCCTGCTCAAATCTAGGGAGCTAGAACCCTCAGCTGTGAGAAGGCTCATGCTTTGGAACTGAAAAATTCCCAGTGCAACTCTTATTTCCACCTTCCCAAGATGTGATGAGGAGCAGAGGATTTCCCTTCCTTCTAAATCACATTATAGAAAGTATAAACTATACACTCCAGAAATATTGCTGTGATCATCCTTAAGGTTTTTAGTGCTTTCTTTATGGTATGTAAAAGAAGTAGAGGGGTTAGCCCCTTATTCATATGCAACTTTTGGTAAATCCTCTCTTTTGGCCCTCTCCCCATTTACAAAGTGTTTATTCTTTTCAAGATACATAAATCAAACCTACCAATTCCTCTATGCCACACAGGCAAACTATGAAATCTTATCAAGGTCTGCTAATGAAGTCTCTCTGAGTCATCTTCACTCAATCAGAGTATACCAAGGGTCTCAGTTTGAATTACCTCTCTCTTTAGGTATTAGGAAGGATAAGCAAGTGCCACTACCCGCCTAGTGAATCCAAAATTTCTTTTTTATGCCTGCAACAAAACCCTAAGAAAAGCTGTAGGTACTATGATTTCATAGAGTTTGGCCTGAAACTCCCTGGGATTCAGCTGTTCCATGCCTCTGTCCAGGGAGAAATAACAAGACATTCCACCAAGAAGCCAACCAGAAGCAAATGAATTCAGGCCTAGCCAGCTCTGCCACAGGTGAGCTCCATCTTTAAAAAAAAAAAAATAGTAGAACAGGATCAGAACAAGCCAGAAAAGGGAGGACATTGAAATATGCCTTCATCTTAAGACCCTACACATGGGACTAACACTAAACATACTGCATCTGGGACAGGACATTAATGTTTTTCATTCACTGAAACTCTGCATTTCTGTTCACAATTTTAGCCCAGTAACCCCACACACTGCAATCTGAATCTCCTACTATCACAATCAACTCTTTTTTTTTTTCTTTTTTTCTTTCCACTTAACAACTCAATAAATGTTGGGTGAGGCTTCCAAGTACCTTAATTTTAACATCTCAGTTTCCTCATTTATACAAGATGAATCAAGTCCGTTTTTAGCTTTCCACAGCCAATGCATTCATTCTATCTACACCCAGCCCAAATAGCCTATAAACACAGACTGAGCCTCTCAAATTAAAGGATTTGTGGAACTGGAAAGAAGGCAGCAGACTATATTACTACTCTTGCATTTTTTTTCTTTCTTGTATTCAAAAGTCTCATTTTTCCCAATTAAAAACAAATAAACTTTCAACCAAATTCCCAAGAGCCTAGTCATAGAGAGAGGAAATAAGTAATGGGCACTACAGAAAAATGACTCCAGTTTCTCAAGTGCTAAGCATTTGTTTAGATTCTGTTTTAAAAGCAAAAATGTCGTACACATTAGATCAAAGGCTATTAACACAGGCAAGAAGATTCAGCATCTTATAGTTTCATGCTATTTGTGATGCTACTCTATTCTGCCAGTGCTTTTAAAGGCAAAAGCATGATCCTTTCCCCTGACTATAGTACACTTAAAATGTTTTAAAACAGAATTCTGTAAAATAAAATCTAAATAATCAGATGAACACAAAGTCTTGGGTTTTTCTGAACCCAGATTGATCATGTTAACTAAATCTTTCCTACTGTGTGCTTTATTGACCCTCAGAACCATTATCTTTCAAGGCAATCCATTATGACACTAATCAGATATACTACATTGTTATGCTACCATGAGTATGCACGGTGAGAAAACTACATCTTTACAACTTGCTGGGCAATTTAGGAATGATTTTTACTTCTTCCAAATTTCCTCAGTCAGGTTTCCTATGATACTAAATTATCTCCATATGTTCTCATTACAAATATCAGGACCACTTGAATCTTGAATTAAAATATTACTTAATCCATTTATGCAGCTTGATGGCCGTTATACCTTCTCTAATTATGCTCCTTCACAAAGTAATGCTTTCTAGATACCTTAATGTGCATTTGCTTTGATTTGGGATTCCTAATAGTTGATTTAAGTACAACTGTGATTTACAACAACATGTAAATGATTTAAGTAAGAGCATTTAATGACATTAAATCTCATAACTTTAATATTTTTATGAAGAAAGCAAGTTAAGCTAGCTTTGACAATTTCTATTTATTGTAATATACAGTAGTATTCAATATTCATCTCAAAAAACCTAAAACACTATATATGACAAATAGGTTATGGTAAATAATCTAAGCTAGTTTAATTAGTTAATAGTTAACCTAGGCCATAGGTTCAAATTAACTAAATATAAGTTAAACTATTTGATGTTAAGACAAGAGATAGAAAAATTCCAATATTCACATAGAAAAGCCTAAGCTAACTAAAAATAATTACAGAATTATTCTTTAAATAGTACAGAACTTAATAGATTGTCCTGTTTACAATATTAATAATCATCACTACTGTGCATACTTCCAACTAACCGCTTCATAAGAAATAATATATTTTTTAAAAGATCAGATGTCCCATTCCCTTCTTAAGATAGGATCTTAGTACCTTTACAATAGCTGACATCTTAGCCCTTCTAGCTTTCCCCAGCTGACCCTGCACACTGAAGCACAGCTACAAATGCCCAGAGAAAGAAGACCCACTTGGAAAAATTGTACTCTGCTCAGCTTTGCATGCATCAGTGGGCTTCATAGTAGATAAATATACCCCATAGCCAGATAAACTGACACACTGAAGCAAAAAGGGAAATTTGAGATTTAGCCACTTTATCTTAAACCTCTTTTTAAGTAAGGGGTAGTAGTTTTTACTTCAGCTTTCACATATACAAAAAAGTCTGCCCCCAAGGATCATCCACATTTCTAATAATAATCATTTTTAAAGTATTTCTAAAATCCTTAATTTATAGTGCACCATATTTTATTATGATTTTAAAAGATCCACAATTATAGCCTCTGTTTTTCACAAATGACACAAATTTTTTGACAACACAGAGCCAAGTTTTGGAAAATTTATTATTGGCTCTTCGTACGCATATTTAAAACAAGACTTCTCTAAAAGCTTAGAAAACAATTTGACAAATTAGGTAGAATCTTTAAAAATCCAAGGGGAAGTTATGAATTAGCCTACTGATGTTTTTCTCAACTCCATTTCCAAGAACCCTCCTCAGCTCTCCCCCACATTTACCTCAAGAGACTCTAAGCCAGAACTCCCTCTAAGGAGTTGTTTGTCTAAAATACCTAACCCCAGGGATCACCGGAATAGCCTCACCTGGATTCTCAAACTCTTCCAGGGGAGCCAGTTTCCTGTGACTAGTGAAAAACTGAAAACTACAGAAGAGTTTCCTAAGTAGGATTAGCATTTTAGAGGAGAGGAGGGAGTTTTTCACATCTAAGTGAGATTATAAATGGCAGTCAACTTAATCCTCAAACCTCATTTCTCAGTCAAGTAAAAGGGAGGACAGGCCCAGTCAAAATCTGTTGTTGCATCTTTCTACTTTGCCTCCCAGGGAAAGAAAGGTGTCAAGGATCAGCTCTAGGCGAAATTTATCACTAAAAAATTAACTTTAGGACCTTCTAATATTTTTCTCTGACATGCTTACTACTACCTTTTCCTCACCCCAAGCCCTCTTGCTAATACTTTTCCATGTAAATACTCAATTCTGAAATACAGATTATCTTGCTTTCTAAATATTCCCAAGTTGTTTATGTCCTCAAGAACACACATAAGGCTTTTGGCCTTTGATGTTTCCCACTCCCTATTGCCCAAAGGTACAATAATGCTGTGCACACGAAGTGAAGGACAAATGTTGATGAAAAGATTCTTCTTCTTACTTGCTAATATCACCTATTACAGTTGTACAGTTTCCTAAAAAGAAAAGTTCAAGAGACATTCCAGCCTTAGAAATACATGGATTTTCAGTGATTTAATAGGCCACAAGGGTGACTATTTTGGTCTAAATTTCCATTATAAATGTTTCTAGAAAAATAATCTCTGCACATCCTTGACCTTTCTCTTCCTCCTGTATTTCCTAACCTACTTTCCTATAATTTTTTATTTCCTTCAATTAATTTATTTGTGTGTTCAGTCATCTATTTGTATATACTTTTTAATTAAAACTTTTCTGTTGAGGTAACTATAGATTTACATGCAGCTGTAAGAAATAACAGAGAGATCCTGAGAACTCTTTACATAATTTCCTTCATCTTATAATATCACAACCAGGATATAAACATTGCTACAATCCACTGATATTATTCAGATTTCCTCAGTTTTTAAAAAATCTGTGTGCACACACGTGGGGTTGGTCCTATACACTTTCATTACACGTGCAGGTTCATGTACCCACCACCATAATCACGATACAGAACAAGGATCTGTCCTGTTGTCCTTTATAACCACATCCTCCTGTCTCCTTACCCTCTGGCAACCAACAATTTGTTCTCAATTCTATAATTTTGCCATTTCAAGAGTAGTATATAAATGGAATCACACAGTATGTAATCTTTTGAGAGTGGCTTTTTTTCACTCAGCCTAATTTACTCAACATCAATCTAAATCATTGCATTGAATATAGTTCATTCTTTTTTATTGCTGAATAGTATTCCATGGTATGAATATACCACAGTTTCACCATTTACCCAGTGAGAGACATTTGGATTGTTTCCAGTATGGGCTATTATGAATAAAGGTGCTATGAACATTCGTGTTCAAGTTTTTGTGTAAACGTAAGTTTTCATTTCTCTGGGATAAATGAGTACAACTGCTGAGTTGTATGGTAACTGCATTTTAGTTATATAATGAACTGCCAAAGTGTCTTCTAGAATGGCTATACCATTTTACATTCCCAATGTGTATTTTCCTTTACATCCTTAGGTTAAATTCCCCACTGGCAGAGCTACACAAAGCCACAATGTATTTTTTTAATGGGTGTCATCTTCATAAGTATATTTGGGGCACTGCTTTCCTTCTAAGTGATCATCGTAAATTGGAAAGTTAAAAGCACATTCTATGAAGAAAAGAGTTGGGAAGTTCAGATGTACTGCAATGTCCTAAAACTGTTCAGTGCAGCAAGTTTGACCAAAGGAATCAGGGACAGATTTTTTTTAAAGATATAAACAGACACAGAGGATACATATAACAACATGCAAATTATGAGTGCATATATACGTATATCCCTCCAATATCCCTAGGGAAAAGTAAATTACAAACAGACACCTGCTACTATGCCAGTACTTGAAGATGTTTTCTAGTAACTTTGTAAAACACCTAAAGATAATACTTACAAACTTTTTTTAGAAGACACATGTTTGAAATCTTACTGTAAAATGAATTAAAACAAAAGCTTACATTTAATGTGCTATCTTGTCTAAACATACAGGTGTGTACGATTGCACGCGCGCACACACTCACACACCAGGAGTAAAACTGCACTTAATGCTGTCACTAAAGGACTGCATAATTTAATTTCCTTGAAACAATTAGCCTGTATGAAAGGAAAATAAAAAGGAGATGGGAATTCTTTGGTGCAAGCATATTTCATTTCATGTAAACCTAAGAAGATATTTATAAAAATTATCACATAAATATAGCACTACATTTTCTTAAATCTTCCAGGTAAAAGAGAGCCTTAAATTGAAGATGAATAGCATATCAAATCAGAAATCTTCTCAAACACAAATCATTAAGCCCTGTACATGAAAAAATTTAATTATATATTCTATAAACTGTAACAAAAATCCATAATTTACATTTATCTTACCAAAAATGTTCAGATACAAGCTAGAAAATGTTATAATATTTTTATTGCACACATTTTTGGGGATATCCCCCACTTGGGAGTGCAGACTCTCACTAAAGCAACAGTACTTTTCTGATGATTGTGCCATTCTCACATTATCCTCTCATCACAGGTTCTCTCTATACACTCTTCTCCACAGTTATTCTCTGAAGATTTCTCTCTGAAAAGCAGCCCCACTGCCACATCGCCACCAAACTGCCTAATTTTCACCTTTTCCTCTCCTAATGTGGTAGGTTCAATTCACTACAGTTACGGTTTTACATTACTATTTTGCAAAGTAGATTTTTTAAAAATTCCAGATTATAGAAAACTAAGGGAATAACAGGATTTCAGACGAAGGAAATCTGACATTTGCCTAAAAAAGCAACTATCAGTATCACACTTGAAGACAAAACAACAGGAAAACAACTCACCTAGTAAGTAACTTACCATTCTGTATAGAGGCAATGAAGCCCTGGAAATTTTAGAAATAATTCACCACCACCACAACCACCAATCACCACGTCTGGATATTAAAAAAAACAGAAACACAAAACAACCCTGGTACATTCCACAGAATTTCACATATATGATTTATTACCTAATCAAAAAATTGATGTTGCTACCGTTTAAAGTTTTTTTTATTGTAAATTATCTAGAACAAGATTGGCCAACTACAGCCTGTAGAGCAAATCCAGGCCACCAACTGTTATTTTTATAGCCCATGAGCTAAGAATAGTTTTTCACATTTTTAAATGGTTATATAAGTACCTACACATACTATCACTGATTTTGCCTTCTGGGCTGCAAACTCTAAACTATTTACTATCCGGCTTTTTGCAAAAAGGTTTGCTAACCCCTGATCTCAGGAATCAGTATAGAAAAATATGTAATAGAAATTAATAAAATTTATAACTATAAATAAAATGAATTTATTTAACTTTCAACAAGTTGAAGTGGCCTTGAACTCCACTCTCATTTAATTGTGACTCCTTAGAAAGTTCATACAATCTGAGGAGTCTGACAACCCCCCAGAGGTATTCTCAAAGTGAAAAACAAGTAAGTAATTTAAGAATGACTGTTACATACTTCACCACACTACACCATGCATATGCCAATAGCCAAAAAATATTTTTCAAGAGGACAGTATTACATAAAAACATAGCCATACATATGAGAAAGCCCCACAATACAGGTAGAACAGCAAATTCTACTATTCTTAAAAACCTAAAATTCCAAATAACAACACCAAAACAAACCCAACCTGGAAGTCATAGAAAATGTGAGCTATGAAAAACAAAGGCTGAATTTTGTAAGAAAAAAAGGAATAAGCTGAGATGTGAAGGTGATTATAAAAATAGTGGATTGACACTCAAATTAAGCAACAGTTTTTACTTAAAATGTGAGGCTTATTAAATAACAGCCACATAGTACAAAGACTATACAACTGATGGTAACTACCATGAATACCTTCAAACAATAACACTTCTATAATTTAAACCAAAGCAATTCAAGATATGCTTTCAAATTCTTAAAAAATTCACTTTTATTTTGTAGCTAATTAAAGCTTGCCTAAACATGTGATCACTAACCAACCTAGTACTGAGTCTTCACTTTAAAAGAGGTTCCAGAGTTTTCAAGGTAAAAGGAGTACCAGTCACACCTCTCCCTACTCCCAGTCCTTATGACGATCATGTATTTTTCAACACTCCCAATTGAGAATCACTGAGCTAGATGACCTCTAAGATCCATTCCAGTGCAAACATGCTATGAGAATTTTAGTTAATACTTAAATAGCATTTATTTTTAACAAAATGCTCAGAAAACCTATAGTAAATGATAAAGACATTATTATAACCATAAGCAGTGAATCTGAAATATTACCACATCAAAGACATGGTCTGATAATGCTGCTCTAGGACTTTTCCTAATCAAAATAATGTCCCAAATTCTCAACTGTGTGCCATGGTGTGGTTCTGAGATTATACACATCAAGGAAAACTGTCAGGTTTACAGAAATTTCTTAATGAAAAAAACCATTCTTTTGCTCTCTAGTAACCAAGCATCCACAGCCCCTGTCATGCGCCCCACTATAAGGAGAACTCAGAATATCCTCAGAGTTCACGTTCACTTGGTGAGAATCAGACACAAACAATGGGAAGATTCAAGGAAGAACCATATATCAGATTTGTGCCACTGACCCACTATAAAACTGTGCAGATCAGTAAAGATTACTGTTGACCATAGAGCATAAACACATGAATGATGATGAACAAATGGATTGGGTAAATAAATACAAATAAAGGTGATCCTCCTTACATAACTCCCTGGAGATACCACTTTGCAAGTCTGCAGAGTTAAGCCAATGTTGTGGCCTGATGAAAATATTCACTAATGACCAGATAACTTAGAAAAAAATACCAGTGAAATATCACTCACAGATAGTGTGCCTATCTCAGGCCTGAGTCAATGGCATTGTTGGTCAATCTTTTGCTAAATAACCCATAATACAAAGCAAATACAAAAGAAATACACTGAGAGTTGAATATCATGCAAGAGACTAAAAATTTCACCAAGTCCTTTAAAATTATGTTAAAGAATCATTTAATCAAACACAAAAGCCATTGACAGATTAGGACCTAACTGAACTAGAGTCAGTTAATAACTGAAGAGAAAATCAACAAGGTTCAAATGTGAAGTAAAAGACATTTCTATAATGCCATACAATTTTCTGAAGAAAAAAATACACCAAAAAATTCAACAATTAATTAATTGTTTGTTCATTTAAAA
Organism: Eubalaena glacialis; assembly: GCF_028564815.1. Taxonomy (NCBI): domain Eukaryota; kingdom Metazoa; phylum Chordata; class Mammalia; order Artiodactyla; family Balaenidae; genus Eubalaena; species Eubalaena glacialis. Next base: position 78,447,823 of record NC_083717.1, read on the forward strand.
TCTAGTAGATTTTATGGTTTGTTTTGTTAATATTACTTTCTAATTTTAGCTTTAGTTTTCAAAATAAAGCCCCAAACATTTTTTTCTCTCTATCTTCCAAAATCTTGACATCTCTTTGAAGCAATTATTTAATTCTCTTAAATAATTCACGCCAGGACTAATTATTCTTAGATAAAAGGGACCTGAATCTATACAGGAGTACCCCTGAAACTTTGGAACCTCTTTCAAAGTGAGGTACTTGTTTGGTCTCTCCCAGACTGGGTAGAAAAGAAACCATTAGCTCATCTCTGGCTTACGGGATAGGTTTCAGAAAGAACGGCTATCAAGTCATTTTAACTATGAAAAGAGGCTGCTTTTCAGGCTGAGGAGGCAGGGTAGGGACATGGAAAGAAATGATGTTGTCAGGAACAGAGTATTACAAATAAAATGCATATATGCATTGAAAGAAAACATCCCAAACCACTAAGGAATAAGGTAACCTGTAATATGGTAGCCAGAAAGGACAATGTAAAACAATTTGGAAAGATTGGAGGTAGGACCTAGAAGTAGATAGCAAGAGACAAGGACACCACACTCTACCCTTTCCCACTTTTCAAATCTCCTCTCTGCCTAGTTTGCCTCTCCAGTTTTATATCATTTTCTTAACACTTTCAAGGGGAAAGAGGGGGATCAGATGACAGTGATTGAACCCTTGGATCCACCATGCCTAAAATCAATCTACTCCTAGTCATTTGGGATAAGTAAGTCAATAAATACCACTTTTTGTTGAACACAGTTTAAGTTAATTTCTGTTATTTATAAGATATTTTCACACAGTTAGGGCAGAATAAAGAGATGGATGGGTACACACGAAGGAGAAAGAAAAAGGTATTCAATAATTCAGACTGGTTAATGAGAGTCTAAGCAGTAGCCAGAGGAAGAAAAAGATATAAAAGTTGTAATGTAGAAAAAGGAGCAAATGAACAAATAGTTGAACATGAGAGGTAAAAAGGAAAAAAAAAAGCAGTGCAGTAGAAGCGGGCTGTGAGCTAAGTTAGAATCAGGAGGGTTAGATCCCTGTTTCCTAATTAACTACTCATTTCATTTTTCTTGGTTTTGGTTTCTTCAATAACTAAGTCTGGTTCACTCAAGTTTTTCCCAGTTGCAACATCTTGTGTTTATAAGCATCCAAAGATCAGAGAACGTAGATCAATGAATAATAACTCATCCTTCATTGAGACTTGGGGTTAATAGAACACTGGACAAAGTATGAAGGCCTAATCCTTATGAAATACTGTCAAACCAGACAGTAAGCTATACTGTTTCCCCTAAGCACAATTATAATCATTTTCATTATCTCACCTATCGAAAGAATTTCTGTATGTCAAAGTTAGAGATCTTTTTGAAGGCAGAGTTCTATTATGTTTTGATATTCTGAAAATGGTGATTCTATATTTTTTTGTAACTTGAGGAGATTTCTGGAGTAATCATAAAGTATAGTGTAGGCAGAATCAAGTACATAAAAGAGTTTTCTTTGAAATTTGGTTGTTTGAAATACTGAATATATAGGAAAAAAGTGTACTTGGGTTTAAATTCCCAGACAAGCCCACAGAAACTTATTTAATCCACAATGAAATGAAAATAAAATGCAGTAGCTGCTAACAGAGGGGGCCCTTTAAACTCGGTCAGGTAAAGAAGGGCAGGGCTGAGCAAACAGACTCCAACAACAATGGAAGGACAGTTGGTTTGTTTATAAGTCAAATACTTACAAAACAGAGGTTTAACAATGCAACAACTGGACCCAACCTGTTAAATTAGCTAAGATGCCTAAAATGACTTATAAAAGTATATCCAGCAGTATTATTAACCTTGTGCCACTTTACATTTCAAAGAACTCTCATATTTTATCTTTTATTTTTCCCTTAACACAACCTACAAACATGTCCCAGTGTGTGCTCCATGGAAAACTAGTTTCCCATAAGCTAACGATGCTTTTTTACAAAAAGGCTACTGTGCATCATCTGATTCTGGAATGTGATGGGCTAAACATAATTAAATAAGCTCCCTGCCTTTTTCCCCCAAAGTACAATCCCTTTAGTACCCCAAACTACAATCTCAATCTCTAAGAGGGGGCATGTGATATATAATGCTTTCCAAAGTTATGTCCCTATGGAACTTTTTTTCATAGTCATCTCTCAAAAGCAGTGTCTCCATACGTATAGTTTCGGAAAATGCTGAGCTAGTGCAACCCTGAAGGCGTCATGTAGAAAGAACCAGTACCTTACATGCCTAACGTGCCTAGTGGAAGAACACTGGGAGTCAGAATACATGGGCTCTACATTCAGTTTTGCTGCTTATTGACTCTATGACCTCAAGAAAAAACACAATTTTTTTGTACCTTAGCTTTATCATTTGCAAAATACCAATTACAACTCTAGTTGCAGCCTTTTCCAGGGCTGAATAAAAGATATTACATGAGATTACAGAATTATAAAATTCTAGAGTTACAGAAGGCCTTTGAGACGATCCAGCAATACCTTATCTGAAAAGTGAAGGTTATTTTTCAGGATCTGGATTAAAATCCAGGCCTCTTAACTCTCAGCCCTGTATTTTTTCCTATACCACCACATGTTGCTTCCAGTTTTTAAAAGATACAATACTAGCAAAACATCTCTAGAGGCAATATAGGTCTCAGAAAGGAACACAAATGAAGGTCTCAGAAAAAAGGAAAATTGAAGGTACTATCTTAAGTTTCCCATTGACAGTACATGCACACACCACCTAAAATAAGTAAAGCTTTGATAGACATGGAGGAGTAGATAGAGTAGTTTATTCCACAATAACTTGGGAATCAAAGGGAGGCAATTCTATAAAATAATTTGTCTCTATGTCCAATTAATAAACTACTCCTACCATCACCAAAAATACATCTAATCAACAACAGGTAAAGGAAAGCAAATATTACTGAAATTAATGAAGGGCCCAAGGGTGGAGAAATGGACCAAAGCTGGAAGAGGACAGAAATAAATAAGACTCTTTGGTGATACTACTGCAATTCACTGCTATTGTCAAAGCTTTGCAGTTTTACTATAATAGAGTACAGAACTGTTTGATGCTAATTACTTAGTGATGTGCCAAAAGGATGTACTTATTTCACTTGAAACATAAGAAAAACCCCCTTTTCCATATTGATATATCAACAGGATAATTCTGGAATTCATTAAAAAGAAACACTGTTTCAACATAAGAGTTTTACTTCCCATGTAAAACACTTCAAAATATCTAAATGAATATAGAAGTGCATGTTTCTGTGGCAAACTGTTCATTACTGAATCATTATCAACCCTTGTTAGATAAAATTTCTCATTTTTGCAATGTACAAAATCATTAAAGTATTTGAGAGCTCCATCACGAAAGATAGTAGCACTTTACAATCCACTATTTCTTCAGGCAAATGTTCTTATCGCTGAACACAATACGAAAAATAACAACATTCCCTAGACATACAATTCCACCCCCCCTTAGATGGTGTTTTTATATGTTGACAGCAATGATGAAACATGTTATGGCTTTCCAGTTAGCTTTAACTGTTTCTGAGCACTCATCATTCACAGAATCACTCTGAAGTTTTTACCTATTATGACAACTAGGTATCAATAGTTCCAAATGCTGCTAATACTGCCATGCACATCTCAGTCCTACTTTAACAATGCAGGTTATTAGCCTGAAAACTCCCCTAAATTATCAAATGGCTAACAAAGTGAATCTATCCACTGTAACTCTACTGAGTGCTATAAACCCATATTTGGGGGTATCTAACAGTTCAATTACGTCAAGTCACATCAAGTGGGACTGCCTGTTGCTGTATGGAGGTGCTCCACAATTTAAAGGACATTCATTTCCAAAAGCTAGCTATTGCCATGCAGATTGCTTAGACTCAACTGTTAGATATCTCATTTGATCATTTGTACTGAAAATAAAAGGAAGGAAGTGTAGTAAATCAGATATTCCCAAGACCAGTGAAATCCTTTTGAACAATATCTGCCTAATCTTCTTCAGGGTCATTTTCCCCTTTCTTATAGGTAAATTAACATTTTTAAGATTAGGTAGTTAAAACGTACAATGAAAATGTATAGCTGCACCTGGTTAACTGCACAATGTAGTTCAGATGAATGCAGATTTTTCTCATTTGTACTGTGAAGGGATCAATCTGTTTATAAATCTGAGTTTTTTTATTTCAAGACTTATTTTAGATGCTGATTTTATACATAGGGTATGGATGATTATTGAAAGTATTCTAATAATTATCTGTAAACTGAAGAAACTAACAAGCACATGTTCATAATTGCTCCAACTAAGAAAATGTTACCTCAAACTGAATTACAGAAGTATTTTTAGTCAACAGCTACTCAGAGCAAGTGACTGACATGCACACTTCTTAGAATTCATTTATTTCCCACACTTACCCCACAATTTTAACAGTCACCTTGGCTCAAAGCTGCACTAATGATGCAATTCTACTGAACTTAAGAGTCATCTCTGTAAGCTAATAAAGGTAAGAACATAAATATAAAAAAGGGCAATTTCTGATTTTTCACAATTCAGTCATATCCTTAATTAAGAAAGCTTAGTTCAATCTGAAATTACAAAAACATTGACTATAGTTTGCTCTACCATGTTTACCATAAATTAAACGCTACTTGGGGAAAAGTTATACTACAAAAGGAAACTATCTGGAGTGCCACATCTACTTTACTTTGATAGTAAGCTTGATAGAAAATTTAGTAGATAGATTAGAAAGTTTTCCCTGGCCAAATGCAAGGATAATTATTTTGTTCTATATTTAATTCTGATTTTTACCTGGAATGATAATAAATTTAATACCAGGATTTTCATTTTCATTTATGTTGAAACAAATTGCCATTTTAAACACAAGTTTTGTCACTGATTTTTACTCTTGTGTCATACTCAATGATTCTGGCTTCAAAGTGGTAATTGCCTTAGGCAAAATCCACACTGAAATATCAGAATCTGTCTCCTCAATACTTTATGGAGGGTAAGGGGAATAAACAAAGACTGTGCTAAACAAAACCATTTATAAAGAAACTGCAGACCACCAGGATTTTGGATTTGGGTAATCCACTTAGATTAGCATGGCTGTCTCTTAAAAGGACAATTCTAAGATAACAATATAGGTCATGTCCTTAAGAAGTAAAGTAATGAAATCAATGTCAATTACACAAACCTTCCATATTAACATGACGCCACTGACAACCAGTAAGACAGATTAAATAAAGCTTTTGTAATGTGCTCAGCCCCAGCATAAACAAGAAGGAAAAATAATGTCATAAAACAGATTCTTTTGAATCAGGTTCTGCAAAAAGGTAAAATTCTCGCTTAATAAAAGAGTGGCATCCAAACTGGGGGGAAAAAATTGGGGGCTTATCATTTCAGATTGAATAGCTATAAACTTTGATATGAGAAAGCGAGAGGGCAGGGGGAGAGAGGAAGGGAGGGCTGGTTTGCAGGAAGTAGGGGGAGATATAGAGAATGGCTAACCTTAAAGGTTTTGCCAAAAATAATAATCAGGTTTAGGTGGTAGGTAATGTCGTTCAAAGTACAACTTTACTGCAGCAGAAGAAAAATTTTTAAATCCCCAATAAGAACCCAAGTGCTTAAAACAAATGCTGCAATGCTTAAATATACTATTATGTTTTGATCAAACAGTGTCAAAAGAAATACTGCCCAAAATGAGTAAAATTTGCCTAAAATCACTGCTTATTAAAATTACCACATATATACAACTGTTAAGACAAATAGTAAATTACAAACAAATGTCTCTGAAATGCTTCTCTGCCCAGAGAGCAGAAAACATAATGCTTGATGTCACAGACACTGCCAAAACTAACAGTTAAAACACTGCTGCTTCCTTTTTTGATAGCAATGACAATAATGCTCTCATAGAAGGAACCACATTTCTGAATGCTTGCCCCTCAAACTTAGCTGAACAAAGAAAGCCCAGATGCCCCTAGAAACTTAGGAACTTTCTTCTACATACTTAGGTGTCCATCCTGGACAAGGAGATAAAAAATGTCTCTGACCAAAGAGGCTCTGTGAAGACTACTTGCAGAGAATTACCAACTTACCCATTAGATTTGAGTTCATGAAAGGTGTTGGGGACAAGCCTTCATGGGCCCCTAATCGACTGTCATTCAAGTGATCACTGTAATGAGGGCTGTCTGTAAAACCCTAGAGAAAAAAAAAAAAAAAGACCGGAGTATTAAAGAGATTATTTGGGAGTCGTGCTAATTGAGCATAATGACACTCATCTAATTAATATACAGACTTACAAATGGTCATTCCTAACCAAGTTTCTGGTTCATTACTTGAAAAACTAAACAGAAGTGCTGCTTTTATTCCTTTTAAGACATTAAAGTCAAAAAGTTTCTTTATAGATTTAAAAAAAAATTACCCCTACAATCTCTTTACAGCCAAAAGTAAAGTTCTAAAAGGATGAACTAAGAAAATATATTTCTGAGTTACAATAAATTAGGAAAATGTTTATCTGTATCCTCCTTTCTCTGCCTCCATACCCTATCAATAAAGGGTTGGGCAATTACAAGATTTATTTAAAATATTTTTAAAAATCGACAATCAATATACTAGAAATGAATCCTTTCGTAAATGGCAAACAAATATTTAGCAAAAGAAGATCTGCTTATACTCCTTTTAATACTAGTATAACAAGATATACTCCTATAGAAACTGAGCCATGTAAAAAAGAAAACACAAAGATAGTTAAATTCTTAAGAATCTAAAAAATGAAATTGCAAACACCATGAAAACAATAAAGCTAACGTTATTATTTCACAATAGCTGTTATTAAATGTATCCTTATAACTTAAAACATGTTTTTTAAAAGCGAAGGAGCCTAAAAGACATGAAAGTTCACAAATACAATAAGTGTTACAAAAGCTCAGTGGATTAAAAGCTGTTCTGGTTCTCAGACTCTTATACATGCTAAATACAGCATCACCTCCAAAATCATATAGTTTCTAAACAAGGCTTTGAACCCTAGTTAATTAAAACTGAGGTGGTACCCACCCTTTTGCCAACTTAAAACGATTTTAGTAAAGATCAGAAAATCTTACAAGAGGCCCAAACAAGAACAAAAACTGACTGCCTTGGCTTACAGAAACCACCCAGAATCCTCTGGGACTATAAAATCATCAATCAGTGAACATTTATCATTACCCAGACTGCAGGCTAACATTCAAGAAGACATTAATGGGGCTGAAACAGGCCTCACTATCTTTGCAGGCATGCTGTCAGTTCAACCAAAGGGCTAGGAATTGAGGGCTAAATAACTGTCAAATCATTACAATTGCCTGGGGATGCATGTCACAACACCTTCTGCTGTTCTGTTTTAAAACTAATCTGCTGGGAGTGCTAACTCCCAAATGAATCTTTGTTTCATTTTTATCTACTTTAGAATCACTGATACACATGTGACAGACACTCAAGAAGAATCTTGGTGACACTTACAACTTGGTTATGACCACAAGGGTGTCCTCTGGTAACCACAACCATAGTCCTGTCTGTCACAGCCACACGCAGCAAGAGCTATATACAAAATAGAATGGCTCCCAGCTAAAGTCACTCCTTGGAGTTTACCTCTGTTGCTTAAAACTGAACACTCTTGAGGTGCTAAGTGACATCCTACTATCTCACATTCATCTGGGTGTTTCTCTATGCCACTCCCTCCCACTGCCATTCTTAGGCATAGAGTCAAAACAAGACAATGAAACCTACAAAAAAACCTCACTGAAATATTGTTCATCATTATTAAACAAAAAAAACTCACTGAAATATTGTTTATCATTATTAAACAACAGTATTACTCTTGAAAAATGCAAACAGAAATGCATTTGTAGGTCAGCCATGTTGTTCACACTTTATTTGAATGTTAAAGGATAATGAAAGATAAATTTTGCATGTCATCAATTCTCTTCATCCTTGAAGTGCAATAAGAACTTTTTTCTTTCATGACTATTAAAAATAAAAACATTAAAAACATTTTAAACTATTTCCTAAAGCACAAGTATATAAATAAATAATATAAATATTATATAATAATATAACAATATAAATAATAATACAAATAAATCTAAGTTTCAGGGTATCATCAAATAATTGTACACACACAGTGGATTAACTTCACATATCACATATATCACAGTAAGCATAGAGAAGATCTATCTCTAAGCCCCTATTAATATGTGCTCAGAAAACAGAACAATTATTTTTCTATCAACCATACACAAATAACAGTAAGTACTATCTCTTATCCATGTGCAACCACATACAGCAATGTATAGTATAGAATTTACTACAAGATTATTTCCTAGTCCAATCATAAAATCTGGGATTGTCATATTGTACCCACAGTGGAATCTATAAACCTGTGTCATCACATACAAGCAAGATTTGAATATGGGCCCTCAATATCTATTTACTCATAAATTATATACATATACTATTAACCAATATAACAAATTTCAGTAAGTCATAATTTCATTCATGTAAGATAAAAATTAAATAGAAATTTGAGTATGTTTTCCCAACCTCAAAGGTTTATCTAAGTGCACAAAATTCTTTTGAAAAGCCACAGCCTAAAAGATAAGAGAGGAACAGTTCTTCATCCACAGATGCAAACTGATGCTGGAGGATGGAACAATGAAACTGGACTCAAAAATGTTTGTCATAGTTTTAGGGACTTCCCTGGTGGTCCAGTGGTTAAGAATCCGCCTTCCAATGCAGGGGGCATGGGTTCGATCTCTGGTCAGGGAACTAAGATCCCACATACCACGGGGCAACTAAGCCCTCACCGCAACTACTGAGCCCACGTGCCACAACTACTGAGGCTGTGCGCTGTGGAGACCACGTGATACAACTAGAGAGCCCGTGCACCACAACTAGAGAGAAGCCTGTGCACCACAAGGAAGAGCCCTCATGCCACCGCGAAAGATCCTGCATGCTGCAACGAAGATCCTGCATGCCACAACTAAGACCCGACGCAGCCAAACAAACAAAGTTTGTCATAGTTTCAGATCTAATGTGTGCCAAAAACCTCACTTAAAATCTAATATCTAAATGACAATTTAATTTGCAATTCTTAAATACTCCCACCTACGAATACATTAACACTTCATAAAAGCTTTGATATTATGAAATATGTTCTATAAAATGTATTTCATACTTTTCTCTACGTTCATTCTATGGTACAGAATTTAGAAACTTTAATCCTTGCTACAATATGACAACAGACTCTAATCAATCAAAGCTGTTACCATTTTTAAACTAATTTACACTGCACATTATCAATCCAATCTTTTGTTCTATCGAACAAAACAAAAGCACCTAGTATTATTTACATAATAGTGCTCTCCTCTTGTCTGTCTCCTCAAAATTACAGTAACTTTTTTTGTTGCCTAATTCTTTTTTTTTTTTAATAAATTTATTTATTTTATTTATTTATCTTTTTAGCTCTGTTAGGTCTTCACTTCTGTGTGAGGGCTTCCTCTAGTTGCGGCGAGCGGGGGCCACTCTTCATCGCGGTGCGCGGGCCTCTCACTGTCGCGGCCTCTCTCGTTGCGGAGCACAGGCTCCAGACGCGCAGGCTCAGTAGTTGTGGCTCACGGGCCCAGTTGCTCCGCGGCATGTGGGATCTTCCCAGATCAGGGCTCGAACCCGTGTCCCCTGCATTGGCAGGCAGATTCTCAACCACTGCGCCACCAGGGAAGCCCCCTAATTCTTTAAATAGCTTTTAAAATATTTATTTCACCCAACCAATAAATATGGCGTAATCACCAGAGAATGCTCCCAAGTTGAGAAAAGACATGTTTTTTCTAACCTATGTGGCTACTTCTTTGTTTGAAAACCACTGTCTAATTCTATTTTAAAATATTCTTTACAATTCTTTTCAATAGTTAAAAAGGGATGGGGAGAAAGGCTCTTTCAATAAAGATTTACTTTCTCAGAAACACTTTCCCTGACCCTACCAAATTGGGTGAACTCACTCTGAGCTCCCATAGCAGCAAGCATTTCCATCATGTCACTGCTCACACTTATTGAAATTACCTATTTAATTATCCATTTAAATTATACCATAATTATCTATTATAATTGCACAGTACAGTATAGTGGATAAATGTGGAATTTTTGGAGCCAGACTGGCAGGCCTAAACTCCATCTGTGCCATATACTAGCTGTGTGACTTGAGGCAAAGTAACATTTCTTGCCTCAGTTTCCTTATCTGTAAAATAGGGATGATAATAATAATAATACAATATTTATCTCACAGGTTGTTGTAAGGATTAAATGAGTTATTGTATGTAGTAGCAATTGGAAAAGTACCTGGCAAATAGTAAGCACACAATATATCCTAGCCATTATTACTATCATCTCAGAGACTGTTATGTCTTACAAATTCTGAAAAGTCAGGCACCATGTCTCTTTTTCTCACATCCTCAGAACAAATGACAGATGGATGGGAGGTTTCAGCTGCTAAATCCTTAAAATGCTGCAGGGCTTCAGATATAAAGGTTCAATTAATATTTCCATAGAATACCCAATAACTAGCAGAAAGAAAGTTAATAAGGTGCTAGCTTATCTAACGGGACTGAACAAATAACCACAGATTTTTGGTATTCAAAGAGCCACAAGATTTCACACCAAGTATTGAAGTCCTATAGCTGCGAAGTGGTCAAAGCTAGTAGAGAGTCAGCCAATAGCCATAAGCTGCCAGAAAGCTCTGAATGAGGCCTGATATAAATGAGTGGTCACACTTAAAAGAGAAGTAAAACGAAAATAAAAATATGTAGAAATAACAAATGAAGTTTAAAATAGAAAAAAAAAAGTGTCCTTATTGTATTTCTTTATTTACCTATGACAGATTAGCAAAATAAATGTCTAGATAAATAAAGTTATAGCTTTTAAACAAATTCTTTAAAGTGTCTCTTTCAGTTAAATACACCGATGAGGGACTTCCCTGGTGGTGCAGTGGTTAAGAATCCACCTACCAATGCAGGGGACACGGGTTCGATACCTGGTCCGGGGAGATCCCACATGCGGCAGAGCAACTAAGCCCGTGCTCCACAACTACTGTGCCTGCGCTCTAGAGCTCGTGAACCACAACTACTGAGCCCACGTACCACAACTACTGAAGCCCGCAGGCCTAGAGCCTGTGCTCCGCAACAAGAGAAGCCACCACAATGAAAAGCACGTGCACCGCAATGAAGAGGAGCCCCGGCTTGCCGCAACTAGAGAAAGCCTGCACGTAGCAACAAAGACCCAACGCAGCCAAAAATATAAATAAATAAATAAATAAATACACCTATGAAAAAGACAAGTGAGTTGATCTAATCACAATAGTTTGTTACCTGAAAGCAGGGACTGTGTCTATATCACTCATTACTCTATCACCAGTGACAAGTATGTTAACAAGCACGTAGTATGTGACTAGTAAAATCTGTTAATTTAATGAATGAATGAAAAATGAACAATGCTCTGTGTTAATGAATCAGGTCTACATCTGAAAAAGCAACTTAATAATCAATATGTTAAGGTTCTGTTATCCTTAAATAGGTCAGGTGCTAATACATAATAAATTTTCATGATAGATCTGGGTTTTGTCATGGAGATCCACAAGTTCCTAAAAGGCAACAATGTTTCACTCCTTTTTATCATTCCAAGAAAGACCAGCACAGAACTCTGTATGCACCTAAGAGCTTAAGTTTTTCTTGAGAGGATGAATAACCTCTCTAGATAACTTTTTATTTATGAACGCTAAGAAGTGGTTTCGCAGAATTACTATAACCCCAGACTGCAGAGCAAGTCTTGAATTACCATGGGTGGGAGGACAGGAAGAATCAAAATCTTTCAGAGGTGGAAAGGATGCTCAGAAAATATGATGGATACGTGAAATACTGCTTAGTACAAGTGCATAAAAATACTTTTAAACATGAGATCCCAAAGGATCACCTAAAAAAGTTCACTCAGATTCAGTTCTAACTTGAGCCAACCATATTCACAAATTTATCCAAGTAACTGCTAATTGTCATCTGTTAGAAGCAAACAGACTTAATTCTGGCAGACTTTTTCTATATTATAGGTCTCCATCTTCTAGAGTGTTCAAGTCTATATTCTCTTTATGTTTAAATAAAAACTTACAAGCAGAGTATGTCTTTGGAATTCATCTACAATCCTCCTTACAGATTTTCAATGTTAATTTCTCCAGCAATGACCACATCAAAATCATAAATCCATTAACACATGATACATAAAAAGTAAAAACATTCTTCTACTACAAGTACAAAAGGAAGTAAAATAAATTATTTTATTTAAAAATTATTAACCCATCTATACTGTAACTATTTTCTATATAAAATTCAAGGGTAAAAATATAAATCAATAATAATGCTGCAACTTCAGTTTGTAAGGTTATGAATAAGCAGTACCAGAAGGACTGATGTTTGGAAGAACACAGGAAAACAACACTTAATTTAAAAAAATTTTAGCCCCAAGTATTATCTGGTTCTCCCCAAAACTACAGACACTAAATTCAGACATGAAACATAATATTTTTTGATGGTTTCTAATGTATAGATTTTTGCCTTCTTCCCATTAACTGGCAAAAATTACAGAGGCTAATAAGTTCCTTCCAGTTCAGGAACTGATGATCCATTTAGAACAAGAATTTAAAATAGTGAAAAGTAAACTCAATTAGAAAATTATCTATCTTAAAAAATTATACTATGAAATACAGTGTACCATACAGAAAAACTGGAGGAAAACTTAACTGTGAGTTTAGTTTACTCCTAAACAAACATACTGACTTTACACTTGGCTGCAAAAGCTTTATTAAAAGGTCATGTTAATACATAGTTTTTTTAAAAAAATTCCATGTATTTTCTAAAGGAGAAAAATAAGTCATGAGGCAAAGGATAAAAAAAGTGCGTTCTCATGTTACTTAAAAACTGCACATGATTAAAAATCTTCACTAATGCTTTTGTCTTCTAATTAGAATTCATAGGAGTGTTTACAAAACAATACTGAACATGTTTTAAATCACATTACTTAAAATCACTCACGGATTCTTTAACACATCCTTCCTTTCTAATAAATTTCTGATACCCTCTGTCAGTCCTTCTCAAAGTACAGTCTGTGGACTGATGTTGGACCAAGAATGGTTTGTTATCAAACAACAGAAAGGTAAACAAAGAGAACAAACTTTTGGCAATGGTTTAAAGTAATTTGGCAGACCAATTTTGTTTGCTGTATATAATAATAAACTAGAGATTGTATTTTATAACAATTGTATTTTTTAACTACCTTAAAAATTGTACTATAAAATGTAGTGCAGCATATATAAAATGTTTAAGAAAACCTGTTAGTTTAGTCTATTCCTAAATTAACATCCTGACTACACATATAAAAGGTGTATTAAAAGATTACAAAACTAACTCAAAATGGATTAAAGACTTGAACATAAGACCTGAGACCATAAAACTCGTAGAAGAAAGCATAGGTGGTAAGCTCCTTGACATTGGTTTTGGTGATAATTTTTGGGGTTTGACACTAAAAGCAAAGGCAACAAAAGCAAAAATAAACAAGTGGTGAAACTATATCAAACTAAAAAGCTTCTGCACAAAGCAAAGGAAACCGTCAACAAAACGAAAAGGCAACCTATAAAGTGGGAGAAAATATTGGCACATCATATATCTGATAAGGGGTTAATATCATGTAAGGAACTCATACAGCTAAACTGTAAAAAAAAACCCAAAAAAACCACAAGCAATCTGATTAAAAAATGGGCAGAGGATCTGAAAGAATACAGATGGCCAACAGGTACATGAAAAAGTGCTCAACATCACTAATTATTGGGGAAATGCAAATCAAACCCACAATGAGGTTATCACCTCACACCTGTTAGAATGGCTGAAGACAAGAAATAACAAGTGTTGGCAAGGATGTGGGGAAAAGGGAACCCTTGTGCACTGGTGATGGGATTGTAAACTGGTGCAGCCCCTATGGAAAACAGTATGGAGGTTCCTCAAAAAAATTAAAAATAAAACTAACATATGATCCTACAATTCCACTTCTGGGCATTTATCTGAAGGAAATGAAAACACTAACTTGAAAAGATACATGCACCTCCATGTTCACTGCAGCATTATATACAATAGCCAAGACATGGAAGCAACCTAAGTGTCCATGGATGGATGGATGGATGGATGGATGGATGGGATGGATGGATGAAGAAAATGTGGTGTGTATGTACGCATATACACACACACACACACACACACACACACACACACACACACACACACACAATGGAATACTATTCAGCCATATAAAAGGAAGGAAATCTTGCCATTTTCAACAACATGGATGGTCCTTGAGGGCATTATGCTAAGTGAAGTAAGTCAGAGAAAGACAAATACCTAATGATTTCACTGATACGTGGAATCTTAAAACAAACAACCAGAGCTCACAGATACAGAGAATAGATTGGTGGTTGCTAGAGGCGGGTGGGCAAAATTGGTGAAACCTGTTAGTTTAGCTTACTCCTAAACAAACATACTGACTTTACACTTGTCTGAGTGCATCCTAGACCTAAAAAGTCAGAACACGTATTTTGAGAAGAGCTTTAGGGGGTTCATTCATATTCATATTCTCTAACTAAAGTTGGAGAAGAACTAGCCTATATTATCTTGTAAGTCATGTGGCCTGGTATACAGAAAAATAATATTAGCCACTATTATTTCTTCTTCTGCACCACAAGTACCTCATTAAGTCTTACAGAGCTCACATTTTTAAACCATAATTCCCCTATCCTGTTCACACACTATATGCAACCAGGGAAAATTAGATAAAAGAAAGATAAAATGAGGTTCTGTTGCAAAAGAACCTTGGATTTTACATATTTTAAACCTTTTATCTTCTACTACTGTATGTCAACAGATTAAGACTGAACATAAAACTGCTCAATAAATATTTTAAAATATTTGCTGATATTCGTGAAATCAATTCAAATAAATCAAACCTAGGAATAACATAAGTTTATTAAAACCCATGCATTAAGAAGCAATAAATAACTATAAGAAGACATGATACGATACCAGCCATTGAGCAAAGCAATGTTCTTACATTCAGTACAATAGCATATTTTAAAATAATTTCTAAAATACCAGTCCTATATGTTAAACATTTATTTTATAATATTAGGTGGTAAAAATTAGAACAAAAATTAATTGGTACATAGTATAATAATATTTAACCTCTATAAAGTTTATAGGAAAAAGACTAGAAAATTGTAACAAGTTTATAATTTTTTTATCTTACTTGCCTATCATCTCCTAAAATTTCTATGAAAACCATTTACTGTTTTTCTGAAAAATATAGTTTCTCAGTTTTTTCCTTTAATATGATTGAAATAACATACTCTCATTGTAGAAAACTGGAAATGTAAAGAAACAGCATCAACTATGTAAGAAAAAAAAAGACTCCCATTTTACCTCAACTGAAATGCAAACAACATTTTGACACATTTTCTTCCAATTTTTAAATGTTTCTAAAATAGTTCGAACATATAAAAATGTATGTAATAAACAGCCATGTATCCACAACTCAAGAAATAAAACATTGCCAGTATAGTTTAAAACCCTATGGAGGGCTTCCCTGGTGGCGCAGTGGTTGAGAGTCTGCCTGCCGGTGCAGGGGACGCGGGTTCGAGCCCTGGTCTGGGAAGATCCCACATGCCGTGGAGCGACTAGGCCCGTGAGCCACAACTACTGAGCCTGCGCGTCTGGAGCCTGTGCTCCGCAACAAGAGAGGTCACGATAGTGAGAGGCCCGCGCACCGCGATGAAGAGTGGCCCCCACTTGCCGCAACTGGAGAAAGCCCTCGCACAGAAACGAAGACCCAACACAGACAAAAATAAATAAATAAATAAAAATTAAAACAAAAACAAAAACAAAACAAAACAAAACAAAAACCCTATGGAATTCTCCCAAATTCCCCTCAGAAGTAAACACTATCTTAAACTTATTCTTTTAAAAATCATTTTCATGCATTACTTAATACTTTTATTAAATATGCATATTCTCTAAACAGAGCCCCACTCTGCATGTTTTAAAATGTTATCTAAATAGTATACTTTTTTCTATACTCACTTAACAGTCAATATGTAAGACTGATACGCTGGAAAAGTGTTAACACTGGTATATACATGTCACTACTGTATAATGTTCTATTTATAAAAATACCACAATTTATCTTCCCAGCCCCCTTTTGATGACATTTAGCTTTTCCACTATTACAAACAAGGCTGCTATAAACACTTTAGTAATATGTCTCTCTGTACACATATGAGAGGTTACGTGAAACTTTTTAGGGGTTAATACCTAGGAGTAACATCACCAGCTTACAGAGCATACACAACTTTAAATTTACTAGATATTACTAAACTATTCTCTAGAATAGAAATGTATTATTGTTTAGGAAAAAAAATCTCTTACAGAATCAGAAAGTTCTCCATAGACAACCCCAAACTTCTGACAGAAAGCTTCCAAAGTCCACTTACAAGCTGTATCTAATTTGTGGTGCACTTTCCAGTAGGCAAAAAGCAAAGCAATCAGCATTACATTTCCTTATTAGTTCATTAACCCTTATGTAGCTACATTCTTATCTGAAATAGTCTGACCTGGGTGCAAAGGCAATCCTTCACCATAATAAATGTTCAAGACATATTTGTTAAATGAGTTAATCTTCATTAGGCTCCTTAGTTCATCTTAAGGTTCTATAATTAAAACTGTAGTCATTACACCAGGTGTTGATACAGCAAAATTTGACAGAAGTTAAGATATTTTAGTTTGTTGCCAGTATATTGTCTTGATGCCCAGTGTTGTATAGGCTCTTAGAGCCATGGCAACAGTGTTGGCCGATGTTGATTTTTAGAATCTGACTCACAGACACAATAATTCATAGTTCATGATTAAAACAACACTGCATATCTTAGGACCATAGGATAGGATACTTAGGACCATACTTTTGGATTCTGTAATGAGCCATGGTGATACGTACCACGCGTCACTTACATTACCTCTTCCTGCCCTTATGACTAAAGCCACTCATTTTTAAGAGTAAATCTGAATTAAAAGTATAACAGTGAAACAATGTTCTTTTGCTAACTGGTTCATATGGGTGCTGAACCACTGGCCGAGACTTATTTCCCTAAAGATGAAAACAAATAAGCCATAGTTGAAGGGTCAGCGATTCCTTCTAGGAGTAATCCAGTCTTCATTCAATTTATCTGATTTAAGATTTTCTATGCCTGCATTAATAATAGCATCAGCATACATTTAATGGTACTACTTGCCAGAACTTGAGTTAAGGGCTTCACTCATTATCCTTACAACCCCATGAACTATTATTCCCATGCCACAGATAAGGAAATAGGCACAGAAATTTTACATAATTCACCTGGTATACAACAGTAAGTAGCAGGATGGGAATTTAAACCCAGGCAGTCTGACTCCATCCCATCATGCAATGCTGTCTCTCTAGAAATAATTGTTCCTCCCTGGAATTACTGTGAACTGAATGGCTCAATGATAGGCTGGAGCCACACAAAATGAAGAGTGTATTTATTCAAACATAGGTGATAAAGGAAAAGAGCCAGGAAAATAGAAAAACAAAAAAAATTTTAAACCACCTAATTTGGCTAGTGGTGCTCAAAACAATAGGGACAGTCAAAAGAGCTTTTGAGAACTTTTTGAACCCGTGGATTGTGATGGAGAAAAAGCAAACAAAATGGGAAATGGAAAATCTCCTTTGGTAAGTGGATATCAAGTACAGGCATGCATTCCTCCTGAAGAACATTCCCCTTGCCCAAGGTGGTAATAAACTGCAGCAATCTTCTGTGATGTTGACATAATTCCTACAGAGAATGCAAACAGAGGCTCCAACAAACCTAGAAGCAAATTTCTACCATTAGGACCAGTAGTTGAGTTCCCTCCTGTAAGATGGAGTTTATGACAATAATTTGGCAATTACAGTTAAGAATTATTATTCATTATAACAAAATGGGGAGAAAAATTCTAGAGAAAAACTGTGTAACTCCATTCCAATAAACTAAAGGGGACATCTGAATGACCTGGTTGTTAGGCACTGAAAATTGCAAAAAAAATACATATATATTCCCACAGAGAGAAAAATCTTTAGGGTAACAGCCTGAAATCCAACTTCAACCTGAGGCTCAACCAGAGAAAAAGTATCAGATGAGGCATCTAGTCTTCCTTAGGGAATCTGTGATTTGTTCTGCAGCAATGAAGCTACCCAGATATAGCAACTGAATGTAAAAGGATTAGTTATACACAAACCCATCGTCCCCTTCTTCAGTTCCTAGATCTTCAAAGCCCATGGTGGTTACCTGGCTAGAGGACCACAGGTACCATACGGATATTCCAACAAAGAAAGGGCAAAAAAGAAATTTTTATTTCTATGTAATACCAAAGGATGGTAGTGCCCCTGTTTTCTGATCTATACAGTTTTTCTTGCAGTGTTCGCAGCAGCTGAAATGTCAGGACTTCCTGTGAAAAGCAGAAAGGCATCACCATCAGATATGAGAGGCAGGTGTAACTACTCTGAAAATATCTGATAAACAAAACCTAACTTTTAGAGATGACTTTTTAATGATAAATGGGCTTCTGAAAACTAAGCCTGGTCCTCTTAGCAGAGACTTCAATATTAAATGAGTAGCTGAGAGAAAGAACTCAGCAAGTTTTTCTTGGATTTTGAACAATCCCTCATTTTTAACTTTAGAATTTTTTAGTTTGACAAAGCATTTAAAATATTTCTGACAAAGCTTCTCTTTCTTAATTTAAGAAAGCATTTTAAAAATTATATTTGTCTATAAATATCCTACAGCTGCAGCTTTAGAATCACTGTATTTCCCATCCATATGTTAACACTTCAAAGCTGTATGTAAAGAAACTTTTCTCTTCTAGATTAGCCTTTACTGCTATGGAGATCAAAGGAATTAAATTCTAAATACATTACCCTCCCTTTTCATGGCACTTTTATAAAGACCCATCACTCACTTTTGCATGTTGTCAACCTCCTTGCTTTTAAGAATCAGCACGTGAAGCTATCTCCTTTTCCATCAGTTGCCTAACCAGCAAGGCCTCTCTCTGAGTAACTCCAACATACTGCTGACGAGTGACCCCTTCGGGGAGCACTCATTCACCAATTTGAAAAACATATACTAGATTTGAATACGAGCAAACCAACTTTTTTTAATCACTAAAAGCAGGACTTTTGTGGCTACTCAAATGTCTAGATATCATAATTTACTCATATCATACATATATTTATCTAACCAAATTATGTGAATTCATTAAAAAGAAAGCAGAAAAAAAATTAATGTACTAAAAACAGTTCCACCCCTCTTTCATTCTACTAAGAAAAGCATGCACCCTAGAGTGAGTATGAGAAGCAGAGGTGAATCTATTGTTCCCTCAGTTAGTATGAGTTTTGAATGCTTCTCAGTGGAAGCATCTCACTCCATGACCATGATTCTATTGCATAAGGACAGTATTCTTCATGCAACATGGTAATCAAACACAAACCAGCAACTTCATCAAGTTGCAATCAAACAAATAGCTATCTATTATTAGAGAAAAACTTGGCTCTGATATGTGTATGTGTATTCTACATATCTAGTTAAATGAAACTGACAAGGAAATTTAAGTGGCATTAATTTCTTAGAATACTTCTAGCTAATACACATAATTAAAGGTAAAAAGAACAACATAGTTATTTCCTTAAAAGTAAAATTATACTGTAATTCAGACATTTAGTCTAAATTGATACTGTTTTACTATATTTGCACCCAGTACAAATTTTTCAGATACTTAAAAAATATAAGATTAGATAAGTACACTTGCACATCCTATAAAATTTTCGGATACTGAGAAAAATAGGAGATCAGCATTTCTTTGATAATCAGTACTAGTTCACAGTACTACCAGTCTTTTTTTATACACCTCCTAAGAGAGATCGGGAGATGTGCCACTTAGATATCATGGCTAATAGTGGCAGAAACTGAATTATCATCTACTTGATCCAATGTGACAATTTCATTCATAGCAGTACCTTAAATTGATTTTTCTCTTTTTTCTGCCTGTCTGCTTTGAGTTCTTATGTTTTCAGTGTGTACTATTAAGTTCTACTGTAGATGCCAACAGGTGTGTTTATCAACACTTCTGAGAGGGGATCTTCTTGTCTCTACTCCTCTTGACTTTCTTCTTGTTTTCCTCTTCCCTATAACTACCTCTTTTTTCTTTTACCTGTCTTTTCATATCATTTTAATCTAGTTACTTATGAAATTAAAGAGGTCAAAATGTGCATATGGAAGTGTGACAATGCATATGTATATGTAAGTACTAATGCCAGTAATGTATCAGGCACTGTGCTAAGTGCCAGAATACAAGGATGAATAAAACAGTCTTTGCCTTCAAGGAGCTCACAGTTTGGAAGAAGAAAGAGACAATACCTGAAAATGTTTTAATAAACTGAGTAACTTTTGTATGAAGTCTGGGCCTCATATGTTTCACATTATAGCTTCCAAAGGCTTTATTACTAATATTAGATTCCCTATTAGTTTAAGGGACAAGTTGGCATGGCCAGTGATATTTTAAAAGAAGCCCAAGCCAGTCTGCCAACTTCCAAGTTAAACTTCCTGGGTTGGGTGTAGTTTAGAATACGGCAATATACCAGCACAGCTTCAAAGCAGAATAAGCAGTGCCATTAAGGCAGAAGAAATACTGCATTAAGAGCGGCTAAGAATGCCCTAAGGCAAAATGAAACGTTGATAACCAGAAAACAAAAATGTCAATAAGCACGCCTCTGGTGGCATCATAAGCATCACAGCTAACTTTTACTGAGTGACTACCATATGCTAGCACTGTGTTAAGGGCTGTAAGGTATTATATCAGTTAATTTAAACTATATATCGATACCATATTTTCTCCATCTCATAGATGAGGAAATTTTATCCTAGAGAATTTAAATAACTTTCCCAAGGTCAGAGAGTGATAGAGAACTGATTAAACTTGGGAACTATGATAGCAGATGAGTTAATGTTAGCCACTAATTTTTTTTTAAATTTTTTTTTTTTAAACACAATAGTGAAACAGGGTATCAAAATTCCAAAGATCTCTTGAATAAGCCAGTACTTTCAGTATTGTGCAGGAAAAGCTAATAGTGCTGGCTTCACTTCTCCATTCATTTATAACGTGCTACTCATAGGGCTCCTACTGATGAAGCAAATCCATGGTCCCTGTCAGACTAGCTTAACTAAAAACTACATTTCCACTTCCACTTCCAGACAAGATGGAGTAACAGACCAGATTAACCCTCACACTTGAAACAATAAAAAAAAAAAAAAAAACAAAATACATTAAGTAAGAGTTTTGAGACACTGGACATGGTCAGTGCAGGACAGTGATCCCTGAGAGAGGGGAAACAAAGTGAATCCTATGATTGCTGGGGGGAAGGGGAGAGGCAGAAGACAGGGAGAAGAGGAGGAAAAAGAAGAAGGAGAAGAGGGAAACGAGATGGTAACTTAGAACTCTATACCTTGTACAAAAAATTAAGAATATTTCAGACACATGGAACATGAAAAACTTATCAGCACCAGACCTACACAATGAGGAATGTTAAAGGAAGTTCTTCAGTCAAAAGGAAAATAACACCAGACAGAAATACAGATTTACACAAAGAACTAAAGCATATACTCTGGCTACAATGGAATAAATTAAATATCAATAATAAAAACATATCTACAGAATCTCCAAATATTTCAAAATTAAACAATATAACTGTAAATAACCCAAGGGTCAAGGAAGAAAGCAATAGGAAAACTGGAACAGAGCAGGACCACCCCCCACCCCCCGCCCCAAGTACAAAACCGAGCAGTTAATGATTAGGACAACAGAGTCACAGACTCAGTGTCTGATGCATACTCCTGAATTGTTTTACAGATACTGTAACTGCCACCACAGGAAAAAAGCTAACTGCATGATGACCAGACTGTAGCCATGACATAAGCTGCTCCAGCTTGAGCAGTATTGAATCTATGGGTAGCACAATTCCAAGAACTGGCCTCAAGAGAATGGGATTAACATTATTGCTCATAATAATCTATATCTTTGTGGGCATCAAAGTAATTGTAGCTTTCTCTACCCGTATATGTAAGCAGACAACTAAAATTATCAGCAGAGATGCTACAGACCCATGTTGACACCCTCCACTCTGAGACTATAGCACTCTATGTCAGCATGAAGAAGTTACAAAAGACAGACCTTCACCCCTAACCCCACAGAAATGGAATGACGTTCTGACAAGTGGGGATTTGTAAGCAGCTCTTTGCAGGAAACCACCCTCAGCAGGAAGCCCCTTTTCTTGTCACTTTAGCAAAGCTATATTGTAACTAACTTTTAAACCAGGTGCCACCATGCTCTACTCATTTCTGGCCCAAGCACACCTTTCAAATCTTTTAATCACACAATACCTTGCCTAACTTGTCGGTTCTTTCCATAGATCAAAGAAGTAGAAATGAAGAATAAGCAATGAAATGTAGAAATGAAGATGACCAGATCTCTCCCTTAGCTTCCCCTTCAGTCATCTCCCGAACAAACTGTGTGAACAAGATAACATCTAGAGGAAGATCACAAGAAGTCAATGAGCCTGCGAGCAGTGGGGGGATGGTGATGACTCTGACCCCCTATCTCAATGATTAACTGGATTACTTCCCTCCTTCTCTTTAAAAGTTTCATGGCTGAGCAGAATCTTCGGAGGTGGTTTGTGGCGGATGCCGAGTCCACCATCTGCCCAGATTGCCGGCATTCTGATTAAGAGCACCTTTCTTTTCTACTGTTTGTGAGTACGTAACTGATTTTGTAAGCGGGAGGTGGCGGGACCCGATTCATTCGGTAATAAAATTATAAAGTATTTTGAACTGAATGAAATGAAAACACAAAATAGGAATAATTGTGGGATGCAGGTAACACCATGGTCAGAGGAAAATTTATAGTACTAAAATGCCTGTTAGAAAAGATGAAAGATCTCAAATCAATGACCACAACTTCCACCTTAAGAAACTAAAAAACAAAGAGCAAACTAAACTCAAAGTAAAGGTAAGAGTAGAAGTCAAACATATTGAAAGCAGAAAAACAATTGAGAAAACCAAAGAAACAAAAACTAGTTCTTCGAGAATGTCAGTAAAAGAGATAAGCCTCTAGCCATACTGATCAGGAGAAAAAGAAACAATTCACCAATATCAGGAATGAGGTAGGGATTTTAACTACAGATCCTACAAATGCTGTGCCAGGCAGACTCTAAGATGGCCCTCAATGATCTATGTCTTCTGGTATTCATACCCCTATATAAGCCATTCCTCTTCAGTGTGACCTGGCCTAGTGACTTGCTTCCAATCAACAGAATATTGCAAAAGTGATGGGATGCCATTTCCATAATTAGGCTTCATAATACTGTGCCTTCTATCTTCCTAGCAGACCCCTCTTCCCTTGATGGCTACGATGAAGTAAGCTGCCATGACAGAAAGGCCCAGCTGGCAAGATACTGCGGGCAGCTTCCAGCCAACAGGGGACTTTGATCCTTAGTTCAACGAACCAAAAGGAACTGAATCCTGCCAAAAAACACATGATCTTGGAAGCAGATCCTTCCCCAATCAGTCTTTCAGATGGGACCCTAGTTCTGGCCAATACTTTGCTTACAGTCTTATAAAAGACCCTGAAGCAAAGGACCAAGCTAAGCTATACCTAATTCCTCACCCACAGAAACTGTGAGTCCATAATGTGTACTATTTTAAGCCACTAAAATTGCAGTAATTTGTTATTATAGCAAGAGATAACTAATATAAATATTTAAAAGGTAATAGAGAATTATTATGAACAACTTTATGCCAATAAATTCAACTTAGATGAAATGGACAAATGGATATATTTCTTAAAATACGCAAACTAACAAAGCTCACTCAAGAAAAAAAACTGAATAGTTCTTATCTACTAATAAAGTTAAAATTAAAAGCCATCTCCCAAAGAAAACTCTAGGCCCACATATCTTCACTGGTAAATTCTACCAAATATTTAAGGAGGAAATAATACAAACATTACATAAATTCTGCCAAAAAATTAAAATGGAAGTAATAATTCTCAACTCATTCTTTGAGGCCAGTATTATCATGATATCAAATTCTGACTGACAGTACAAGGAAAAAAAAAATCATACAGATCAGTATGACTCAAATATAAAAATTCTTAACATTTTAGCAAATTGAATTCAACAATATATAAAAGAACAACACATAGTAATCCAGTGCTATTTATCTCAGGAATGCAAGGTTGGTTTAAAATTAAAAATAGTAATCAATACAATCCCACAGCAACACACTACAAAAGAAAATCCATATGACCACCTCAATGGATGCAAAAAATTATTTTAATAAAATCCAACACCCATTTTTGATAAATACTCTCAACAAATTAGGAATAAAAGGAAATTTCCTCAATCTAATAAATCACATGAATGAAACATATAACTAATGTCATGCTTAATGGTGGAAGACTGGTTGTTTTTCCAACATCAAGAACAGGGCAAAGCTATCCACTCTTATCACTTCTATTCAACACTGTACAAGAAATCATAACCAATTCAATAAAGGGGAAAAATCCAGATTGGAAAAAAAAAGTTAAATTCTCATTATCCAAAGAGAAAATCCTCCAGCATGTACAAAAAAACTACTACAGCTAGTGAGTTTAGCAAGGTGCAGGATACAAGGTCAATATACCAAAACCTATTATAGTTTTTATATAAGGCATGAACAACCAGAAATTGAAATTTATAACAGCATCAAAAATTATTTAGTGATAAACTAAAGATGTGTAATATGTGTTCACTGAAAACTATAAAACATTACTAACAGAAATTAAAGAAGACTTAAGAGAAAGTTATACCATAGTCACTGATCAGAAGATTCCACATTGCTAAAATATCAGTTCCCCTTAAACTGATGAGATTCTATGCAATCCCAACCAAAATCCCAAACGATTTTCTAGAAACGGATACGCTGGTTGAAAATGTTTCAGTGTATATGCAATATACCTAGAATAGGAAAAACAATTTTGAAGCAGAATAAATAAGGTTGGATGACTTACACTACTTGATATCAAGATGTATTTTAAGGCACAGTGATCAAGATAATATGGTATCGATGTAAAGGTTTAAAAAAAATCAATGGAACAGAACAGAGAGTTCAGAAATTGATCCTCACATACACAGTTAATTGATTTTCAACAGAGATAACAAGGGAATTCAATGGGGAAAAGGACAATCTTTTCAACAAACAGTGCCAACAAAACTGGATACTCTTATGCAAAAAAAAAAAAAAAAAAAAATCAATTTTGACCCTGACTTTATACTTAACCAAAAATGAACTCGCAATGGATCACAGATCTAAATTAATAGTTAAGTGTATAAGTTGTCTAATTTACTATTTCTTGAGACTGTTACTATCAGTCAAACAATTCATAGGTAACACAGAAGGATTCCATGGTAGGAAAAAAAATGTGAGAAGAAGTATATTCTATTCCTTTCTTAAAGATTTATAATTTACAATAATATTAAAAACTGAGACACCTAATACCAACAAGGAAATCTATCTAATTTTCTTTATCTCAATAATACATAAATATATTGGACCACAGAGCTCTGTATTTACATATTGTTTATTAATAACCTATTGAGCCCAGTTCTAGAAACCCTGATAGTGCTCAAAAATTTTTGGTTTACATGTTAGGAATTAAGTCCAGAATAAGTAACTCATCAGTCCTCTGTTCTTTGTATTACAAAACATCATTTTCACTTGATATGCTCTGGAGGTTTTATAACCAAGTATTGCTTATATTTTTGTGCTTCTACTCTCCCTGGGCCTATCATTACTACAACTTCTATCATTCTGTGGTATAACAATCTGTTTTTCTCATGAGAAGGAGCACTCCTTTTGCCCAGGAAATGTGGACTGATCATTTTCATTTTGCCCAACTAATGCCAGTGACTAGAAAATAGTGAAATCTCAATAAATGCTTCATAAGTAAAAAAAAAAGTGGGAGAAAAAAGGATTTTCATGTGAACAGCCCACAAACTAAAATATGGACACCCAAGAGAAGACCGTAAAATTCTAAACTGGGAAGGAAGATACTGAGGAAAAGTGATCTAAGAGAGCAAGGTAGGGTTAGTGGAAAATGAAGAAAATATTTACAGAGCAAGAACTCAGAAAAGTCTAAGCTTAATAAGATTTCATGGTATCACCAATGCAGAGAAGACATTTGGTTCAGTACAGCTGATACTTCATTGTTTAATCACTAAATAATTTCCTATACTACACACCAGGAACATGATCTGCTCCATGCAAAAAGCAGCAGATTGATTATGATATAAAACCACATGAAAATAATTACTTCATTTGACAGCACAAAGGATTAAGTATCTGTTCAATATGTTGAAGGAAAACAGTCCAAGCTTCTTATTCTCAGAATAAAAATGTTAGAATATATAACAAAAGTACATCAAAAAAGGAACTGACATTAATTGACCATGCTAAGCCTTTGACATACATAAGCTCACTGAGGTCTCATCACTACCTTGTGAGGTAGATATCTTTCAAACAGATTTGAGGAATTAACTGAAGCCTCCTCTTTTAGAATCTACATTCTGTCATAAGAATGTATATTAATAAGAATCTACGTTCATAAGAACCTGGATTGCCCAATTTTATTTTTCCCAATAATCTCCAAATCCCAAGATCTGTTCATCTGCAATGAACTTTTCCAATAATTTCAATTTTATAAACATAATTAACTTTTCCTGACTTACAGGACCTCTTGGTGGGCATTTAAAAACTGCAACAGGTCCCTCACCTTGTCCAGGACATACTCCAGGAATTCAAAACAGCTGTCTTTCTAAGGAGCATCCAAGACGTAAAATTCTTAACATGGTTTTATATCAAAATGGAGTAACTTTTCATGAGACTGACTGTAAAAAGAGGAACACTTATAGACTTCTTAATAAATTACACATATGTGCTAAATACTTTATTCCTCTACTTAATTCTCACACACTTCTTATGAGATAAATCTCTTTGCAGATGAGAAATCTGAGGCTCAGAGATTAAGTTATTTTATCCTTTCCAAGGTCAAATACAGTGGTGATACCAGGAAGCAAACTTATCTGATTCATTCCATGGCTTATATTTTTATGTATAAAATGTGAATAATATTTTTATAATAAATAATGATAGTAACATCATCTTACAACTGCTAGAGTATGTGTCAAAGTCCTGGACAAGTAGTAATAACAACTATTTTGGGGTCTCTCTTAAACTTCAGCAAGTGTGATATGGTCCAAAGGGACACTAATTTAAAATCATACTGCCCGGTTACTACTCTTGTGTGCTTAATATCTGGTAAGTTATCTACCTTCTCTGAGCCTCAATTTCTTCACCTCTAAAATGGATGGGATTTTTTAAATGGCTTCTTGATGAGCTGGTATGAAGCTTAAAAAAAGGTAACATGTGAAAGATTTTAAACTATATTGTGACAAACGGTAGTTGTAAATATTGTTACTAATTAAAACAGGCTAAGCAGGCCTAAAAATGTATTCTGCCAGAATCTACCCTCCATTATTTTCTCATGAATAAAAAACATTTAAATTTATAGAAAACAATTTTTTTTAAAAGCTGTCAGAAAATAAATCTTCAACAATTACAAAAAAGGACATAAGAGAGATTGAAAGATTATTATGTTTTGACTTCCACTTGTTAACCTTAAAGACCCAACACTGAGAAGATAAATAAAAAGAGAATTGTAAAGATCAATCCTGATAAAGATGCTATTTCACAGGCATACAAAGTTAAATGAAACTCACAATGAGGTGAGAAACTGACATACAGGCTCTTTCCAAAAGATCTATGTTAGAGCATCTCAACAGGCATTGTCCCTGTTGAATGGTTAAACTGAAAAAATAGGTTTGACTGGCTTAAAAATGGGAAAGTGGACAATCTGATAGCTATGTGATTTCTTTCATTTTAAATATCTGCTAGCAAGAGATTTAAAGGAGCTTACATCATCTTAACCCAATTTTTTTCTTATCCAAAAACATTATGATTACGATTTATAGGCAGGTGCTGTTTGAATAGGACCAAGAGTAACAAACAACATTTTCTCTCATGGGTTTATTTGAACCTGACTTTAAAATACACCCTTTTCTTACCCATAGTTTTCTTCACATTCAGAACATTCAGAAGGAGCAGTTACATAACAAAACAGAGATTAATGGGAACATAGATGCAATATATAGAAAACACTTACTTTAATTCTCTGTCCCTCCTGTCTTGCTTTGCTATTTAACTGCTTCATCTCGTGTTTTGTACCTGAGATCAAGAGGCATAAAATACTATTTCAAAATTTGTGTGTCCTTTCTAATTATTGCATTTGATCCCCTAGTAGCTATAAAACCTATACCATTATCCCCCTCAAAAATAAAAACAATGCAAACAGTAAACAATCTAGAGAACATATGTGCTCTAAGGGAGAGAACTTTATTACCCATTAACGCTGACAAATGGGGGACAATGAGTAAAAACTATTTTATTTACTTTTTATTCACACAACTAGATTTTCCCATTTGTAAGGGAAGCTATTTATTATCAAAATCAAACAATCTGGTAGTTGTATAACACAACCACAGCTAACTTGTCAAAGGCTAAATAAAACACATGGAGTTTAATTCAGGAGTCATCATTCTCTGGGGGTAGTGAGTCTACATGATTTCATATCTTCCTCATTCACCAAGTGTGCCAGTTTCTTTTTCCTTTGTGACATCGCTCCTCTTTCCATTATTTTGTGATCTCGATCCTATCATCCCAATCTAAGTCTTATTTCATCCCAAGTGGGCCTGTGTAGTAACATCATATCAGATTATCCAATTTCTTGTCTTTGGATCCATCCTTCATACCACAGTATACTGATCTTTATAAAACCCTTTGTGCCATTCCCTGTGCCAAAGTTTATTTTTAATTGGTTCTCTATTTCTCAAAGGATAGACTTTATTTCTTCTACAGAAAGGTTATCTGCCTTATCACACTATTCACCTACAAAGCAAGGTGATTTACTATTTTCTAAATTTTGTGATTTTGGTGCCTCTGTAACTTGTGGTCCCATCATTCTACATTTCCAGAAAGAGTTGTCTTCCTTTCAACCTTATTCACACAAATATTGTTTGTCCTACAATATTCTACTCAAACTCTTCCTATTCTGTTAAGTCTTTCCTGGCCACTCAAAGTAATTTCTCCCTCTCCTGTAATCTCATGGTAATCAGTGAAATTACTTTGGTAATTAATTATTTGTAGCCTAATTAGAGCTTCTCACTGCTGCCTTAAAAGAGTTAAAGTTTTATAGCTTATTTAAAATAAAGATGACTTGGTAAGTATGACTTGTATTTCCAACCATATTTCCTGAACTCTAAGATACACATTTATTCACTTTTGACATTTCAGAAACTGAGTGCATCTACAAATCTCAGCAGGGTAAAACTGGGGAACCACAGTAAGAGCAAGTTCCTTAAAAGCAGGCAGACAACACTGTCATCCTTATTTACAAGGGTAGCTCTCATGCCACTGTGTTCTGCTGGGAGAAGAAAACAACACGTTCTCTCTGCTCCTAGGTACTCCCAAGGCCTCTACTGTCAAATGTAAACGAACTACACACCAGGTTCTCTCAAAACTCCACCCAGTATAACCCTTCCTGGGGTCAGAATGACCTCTGTTTGTTTTGCATAGATAGCATGTGAAGGGAATTAAGCCCCTATTATGCCATCTCCAACTTGCTACCCATCAAACTTCAGAGTGGTTATTAGCCAAACTCTTCCATATATATGAAGGAACAGATATTGAACACTTGCTAAGAATGGAGAGAGCACTAAGCAAAATTAAAGATCCCTTTAGCCACATCTGGCAGAAATGGTCCAAAGTTGTTAGAGAAGTAACATTAAATGAATACAGATAACCTTACGGACTCATTTTAGTGTCCATAGAATCTGAAAGCTCTATGTTTACTCTAGTTGAATTTTTATTTGTTTTTGTTTCCTTTAACCCAAGTACCTAATCTATGGCTTTGTGTATGACTCTCAGAAGTCTAGAACAAATTCTGAATCCTTGTACCCTAATATTTTCATTTTTCTACCTGATCTGGTCTGTCAGGCTGCCATCCACGTGTATTCCTGACAGCTGATGTGAGAAATGACCACTGCTGGTGCTTTTTAAATAAACTGAACCCTCATAACCCTTCACTGCAACAGGTAGCACAAGTCACAGTATATTTACAATGAAAGACTTCAAAACATATCAACTATTTATCCCTTAACAGAAAGTCCCTGAGATTATTTTGTGCTGAGTCATACACAGCAGCTAAGCTAAGTATTTTAAAGCCAACTCATCACCACATAACTGGTTTTCCCCTTCTCCACTAATAGGCCTAAGTCCGGAACTTCAGTAAGGTAGTTATTATTAGTATCCACCACCTCCGGCCCCCACAACAAACGCAAAAGGGAAAAGAAAAAAAATGTTTGAGGCAAAGAGAAGCAACATGCCTAGAGTCATACAGCTAAGAAACAGGAGTGCCAGAAACCGCACAGGCATCTTGATTGCAACATTCAAGCTCTTAAAATTCTACACTATTCTGCCTCACGAAACACTATACTTGCCAGGCAAATTTTTTAAAAAATCAAATAATGTCCAATGCCCTCTTTATCAATTGCAGATCCTCTTCTTTTTTCATCTTTGTCCTCTCTCTCCTCCCATTCCTTCAGTATATGGAAGAAAATTTAAGACAATTCTTTGAGTTGGGAAATTCTAAGGTAAGGGGGTTAAAAATACTAGAACAGAATTCAGAATATGTGAGTTCTAGGCCAGAGTCTGTCATTAACTAGGCAAACTTTCTGGCCAAATCTCATGTGTATTTTGTATCAACAGCACACATCTCAACCTAGCCAAATCTCATACTCTCTTAAGTTTCCTCTTCTACAAACTAAAAGGACTGGATATAAATAAAACACCTTCTAGTTTTGAAAATTCTTCTAGCTTTCAAAATTTGAATATTGCAAAATGGGGAGGGAAGGAAGAACAACACGAGCAAGATTGTTTCATTCTGCAAACCATATTATAAAGAGAAGGGAAAACCATGGTAGAAATTTAGCAATTAGAAAAAATAAGCACTCAAACTCTACTCAATTGAATGTTGTTTCTTTTCCAAAAATAACTACCACAAGGGGTTATATGTAACCTGAAAATACTTATGATTAAACTGCCAACTCCTGGGCATTGATGGTACCTATAAATATAATTTCTATTAGTGGTTACCTACCAGTGAACTCATACCTTTTAAATTAAGGAATGCAAAACTCTGTATTGTAGGAAAAAGTATCAATAGAAAGACTTCTCTTTCCTATGAGCCCTCTCATAACCCCTTGCCCAGGGTATAAACTCCAATGGTACTTCAGCACTGTGAGCTTGGCCTAGGTTGGGTAGCAGAGCTTAAAAGGGCAGGAAAACCAAGATGACATGGCCCCTTGGAATTTCCGTAAACTAAAATGATCAGACAACATTTTTGAAACAGAATTTGTACATGAGGAAATATAAGCATGAAAATACATAATAAAATATTAGATATTTGGAGAAAATAATAATGGTGGCAATAATAGTAACAGCAGCTTTCATTTATTGTATCAATAAATGAAATGAAATACTTCATAGCTATTATTACACTCCATCTTTACCAAAATCCTACAAAGTATCTGTAAGATTATCATAATTATAGAGATTAGAAACCTGAGGCACAAAGAGGTTATGTAATTTGTCCAAGGTCACAGAGCACAACTCTTCAGAGGCTGTGATCTTAAATAAAATGCTTCACTAAGCAGTGTCATCAATCAGGGCAATAATTTGTAAGCACAGAAGAAAGCCCTATAACCATTAATTAATACCACCACCATCTACTTCAAGCTTCACCACCTTGTATCAATTTTGGTTCTTTCCCCTCCTCAATCTCCAAACACAATTAATCTAGTAGATCTAATGATTATTCCTCAATTTGATTATATTCAGCAAACACATACAGAGCATTCATTATCTATAAAGCATTATACAGACAGAAACTTTTATATCAAAGTTTGTCAGAAGACTTCTGCATTCCCAAGAAAGATATTGAAGGGGAAAGGAAATCAATTTTATTTATGTCTTTTACAAATCTAAAAGAAGTAAAAGTATAGTATTAATAAGCATGACTGAATCAGAAAACAATTCTTATTCATTACACTTAGAATGCAGCACATTTGCAAATGTATTCATTCATTTAAATTTGTTTGTTACAAATAAATCTAGTTGATAAATTCTGACATATATAAGATTAAAGCCAACACTTATAGAATACTCACTATGTACCAGACACTGATCTAAGCACTGCCCACTGTACATGTATCTCATTTAATTCTCACAACAACCTTGTAATTATTATTATCCCCATTTCACAGATGAGTAAACTGAGGTACAGTAAATTTAAGTAACTGGACAAGAATCACACATGCAGTAAGTGGCAGAGCTGAGATTCATCCCAGGTAGTCTGGTTCCAGAGTACGTGCTCTTAATCATTGCCTTCTAAAGAAAGGGGGGTGGGGGGAATCTGAAACTAGAATAAATCATTAACACTGTAGAAAATAAGAAAAATCATGATATTCTCTGGCCTTTATGCCTGGTTACAAATGTCAAATATAGAAAACATTCATTTGTAGGAAAGAATAAAAAATAAGGGAGGGAGGGGACAAAGTCATTAATTAATTATACCTCTGCCCATGTCTAAATTATCTGAGATTAATCGCTCCTTTCAGTCTCTGATGCTTTAAATTCAATCACCACTTTCACAAATTTCTGAAAATAGAAGCGCTATTCAATCATGATGATGCTTTTATCTGTTCACGTGTGTGTTTTTGTTCTGCACAGGTGGGGAGAAGGTCAACGGTGCTGTGGGTAGTTCTGATAACCGGAAACTCAACCAACCACCTGTACGCTATGAGGCTACTTTTCTGGTGGATTTGGGAAAAACAGGGAAGACACACTAGAAAGAGCTCTGCTGTAGTGACTTTTCTTACTTCTGAAAGAATGGGCATAGGGTAAAACACTGAAAAGAAGTTTGTGGGCTCTTAGCCACACAATTCCAGTGGAACTCACTTATGCATCAAGGTTACTAGAGCAGAATGGTATCTTCATCAAAATTAAAGTCAGGACCTATTAGGCAAAAAGTATAAAGAGAAAAAATTCTCCTTGAAAAGTTGTTAAATAAATATTGATCTCAGCCTTCATGATTCTGTATAGCCAATCTTGTACACTAAAATGTATAGTAATACAGTATTAATAGAGTTCATATGCTAAATACTGCTTTACAGTACTGCAAAAAATTATTCTTTTTCCCTTATAGTTCTGAGTGGAGGGAGAAGAGCAGCAACTCAGACAGCTGAATCCATCTAAATTAAAAGCATATGCTTTATAACTCCACTACACTACTCATTTTGCAGTTTTTAGATACCTTTTTATCATGACCTACCACAAAAAGTAAAATTAAAAATTTTTCTATCATTAATGTATAATCAAATTATTTATTAAATGAGATTTTCTGTGATGGAAATGTGTTATTTATACAATATAGTAAAGTCTAAATAAATGTCATTCACATAATTTCTACAAAGGCATCTGTAATTTCATTAAAGCTTAAACTGACTTGTTAATTTTACTAACAATGTGTCAAAACTAGTTTTTAGCCAATATCATTATTTATTTCTAAATTTAAAAAACTCACCGTATTAAAATACTCAGGAGAATGAAGTACTTTGTTCAACTGAGATTCTTATTAACAAAATTATATCCATCTATACTTATGATTATGAAAAACGTGGTCAAGATGGTGAAAGATATTTAATAATAAAACTCAAAAAGTTGACAATCTTCCTATAAGGAGTGCTGAGGACAGCTTCAAAGATAACCATAAATGTCTCTCCCTGATGAGAAGAGTTCAGGGGAGAAATAAATGGTTTGAAATTGTAAATAAAATATAACATCTTGACTAACACTAACACTAATCATGACTAGGATAAAGGAAGAAAGTTATTGGAAGAGTAGATTTCACCGGGAACAAAAAGAAAGGAGGGCAGTAAATCACTGTTCTATCAGATCACTCAGTAGACAGGCAGGGAAAAAAATGTGTGTGAATAGTGTGTGTGTGTGTGTGCGCGCGCACGTGCGTGTGTATGGCTGTATGGGATATCTTGAGATTAATCTGGATTTTTATAATAGAAAACTACTATAAAATCAATTTAACTTTTCACTGTACATAACATACACTGAAAAAAACAAATTAAGAATAAAAAGCTGCATTTCACATTTGACCTATAGATCAAATAGCAAAAAGAAAAGCAAGATTTGCTTTGAAGTCCATCTCTAAAGGTAAACTTAATTTCAGGAACATGAAATATATAAATGTTTGGATATATTATTACGGTCTCTTCTCCTAAAATCCTACTTAGTACTCAAGTAGAAAAACACTGAAAGTTTGAAAGGGAAGTAAGGTACAAAGGCACCATTTAATGTATATTAAGAAATAACATGTTATCACACAGTAACTCAAGGCTCTGAAAGAAAATAATCCAGTATCAACTAGTATTGTCCTCTAATACATAAAATCTCTACTTCAAA
This sequence comes from Eubalaena glacialis, assembly GCF_028564815.1. Classification (NCBI taxonomy): domain Eukaryota; kingdom Metazoa; phylum Chordata; class Mammalia; order Artiodactyla; family Balaenidae; genus Eubalaena; species Eubalaena glacialis. The sequence continues at coordinate 78,482,744 of NC_083717.1, forward strand.
ATCGAAACAGGAAACCTATCTTTCCTATTCACAATATTATTCAAAAAATAAAAAAATTTTAAAGGTGGAAGGCAATTTGGATATCAACCAGTTTACCCACAAGATAAAATATCATGTCCAAGATTAAGTAGCAAGTTCAAAGTAGTGTCAATAGTAGATCCTGTGATACCCAGGACAGTGCTGTTTACCCTACAACTCAGCTTTCACAGCACTGATTTGAGAGAAGGGAACACTAAAACCCATGTTTAACAGTCTCTCTCTTCAGTTTCCTGGACTCCACAGGACTATCCCAGTTCTTCTTCCAAGTATTTAAAATAAATTAAACATATTTACAGCCAAATATAATAGCAAAACCACATATTTTAGTAAGTATGTTCACTCAGCATTTTTCAATGCACAACAGTGTAACCCATATGGAGACTATGAATTCCAATCACATTATTCAGGTTTTCTTCCACTTAAACCAATTTGCTTCTAGAGTTAAGTACCCATAAATTTTATGCTTGTCTATTTTCTCTTGGTTAATTCTGAGAGAAATAAATAGTTCATTATTCATTCAAAGTATGACCTTTTGGAAAAGGTAGCTCTTAACCTCATCAATTTACTGTGGAATCTGGGAGCACAGCATTTAATTTTATGGTCAATTCTTTGGTCTAATTTTCAGTCTCTCAGTCTCATTTTTTTAAGTTTTGGGGAATTTTTTTGTTCTTTTAATTTCTGGAAAAGGCTCTAAACTTTTAACCTTTCACTGTGTAGCATGTTAGCTTGGTCCTATTTACTCTTAACTGCCAACCAAGAAATGTCATCTGTTGTATCTGTTTTGATATGCTTCCAAGAGACAGGGCTATAGAATCCCTGATACAAATCGCTGATGACTACTGTAGCAAGAACGTGAAAGGGGAGACTAGAAGCTGGTCCTTTGAGAGCTCTCAAGGCAAATAAACAATACAAGAAGAAAAATGACTATGTTTAGAGATTACTTAGTGAGGCATTCCAAGCTCTTCCAACTTTAGTAAAGGGTATTACAAGTAGTTGAGGTGTAGAAATAACATCAAGAATATTTCTTTCATTGTAGGACATAAAATGAACTCCCATAGTATGACAGTTAAGGGAAAGAATTAAAGCTACTATGAAGGTACTGGGTATTCCAATATATTCCCATAAAATACATTAATCTTCACTTCTCTTAGGAAACAGAACTCACATATGAAAGAACTTACTTATTCTGCCAAATTATCTTTACAATTTTAATCAAGGGTTGATGAGCAAACTTACTCTAGATGAGTCATAAGAGGGGCTTGGTTGACCACTTGTTCCCCAAGATGTCGTACCTCCTCGTTCATCCATACCTAAGGAGAGAAGAAAGTAAACAATATAAATCCAAGAGGACACAATGATGGGTTTTGTTTGGTATAGCAGATAATACAATTCAGTGAGTGGTATCTGTATTTGATTGGAACTGGCTGTGTATCAATCCTTGCCTCAGAAAACTACAGAAATAAGTTACTTGGGAGTATCTTTATCACTGCTCTATACAATGCCCTACATACATTGCCAATGTAGGTCTTTGGAGACTTTCGAACAGAGCATAATCTAGGTCTCTCCACCTCTGTCTCCACCCATTGCTACTTCTAAGAGTAGATGAATGCCCCACCCCCAACTTTCTAAAGTTTAGTACTGCCTCCATGAATATATGAAGTGAATAAGGGTTAGAAAATGAAGCAAGTCAAACAAGTGCTCAAGTTAATAAAACTGGTTTCTATCAAAGCACTGAGTAGCTATTCTTAACTGAAGACATCAAACTAAATCAAACTATATCAAGCCATATCAAATCAACATTAATTGTATCAAAACTAATCAAAATGATGTGACAACTCATCCTAATAAAATCTCCTCTAAAATCTGATTCTAAACGAGTAGATCTACTCTTAGGAAAATTGCAAAGGAAGACTCAATGAGACAAGGATAAATTACCATTAACAACAAAACAATTCACTATCCTCCTTAATGTACCTTCTGAAGCTTTGGCTCCATTATTTTCACCTTCCAATCAATCCCCAGAAAAATCTGAAAGAGTTGGAGATCTCTCAATCCAGCCATTTCTCCCTTTTCTGTTTTGAAGACCAGCCTTTCTCATCCTCGACTCCTAACAGGGTACACTTTCCCAACCCCTTCTGAGATTCTTTCTACGATGAAATACAAATGGTTGACTTTTTTTGTTTCATTCTTGCATGAGAAAACTCTAGATGTTACAAAAACAACATTCTGTTAAGTATAGAACCTCTTTTTCTTCAAAAAAATTCCTTGAAGTCTTCTGTGATTTAGATGAGAAGGGGTCTGTACTAAGTTAAATGCTACAAATTCTCCAATAACTAGCCACGATTCCCAAGGCTCTTTCATAGGGACAGAATTGCCAATTGAAGGACTAGGTGACAAAAGCAAGGAAAGGAAGTCAGTACCCAAAGTAAACTACACTAATTACTAATTCAGTTAGTAGGACCCTAATTTATTCTTTTTATGAATCTGTACTTCCTATATCAAAAACAGTACAGAGAAAAGATGGGTACCTACTATAAACAACACATTAGGCACAATTTCAAATGAAACAGAAGCTTTAAAAACACACAGATTACATGTAAAAACAAAACAAAAACCACCAACAACAAAAAACAGTGTTTTTGTTTTTTTCATTCTTGGAGAATTCTTATTAAAATTCTAGATTTAAGAAAGATTCTACAAGTCTGGGGAGTATCATGTAAAAACACACTTTGTTACTAAATATCTCTCCAGTATCCAGTTACCTGTGGTCTATTTTCCAAGCATTTTCTTTGCAATCAACACTGTAGAATAGCAGATAGGATTCCAATGAGACCCAATCCAAGACAAAGACTACTATCAATCTACAAAATCCATTAATATAAAGCTACTTACGAAACTGCAAATAATTTTAGGAAAAGTTTTATTTAAAAAGATCATACTTTCCATTTGTAACTTTTTTTCTAAATGAGTTATATTTTTAAAATATCATATATCCAAAGTAAAATGCAAAAGTAAATTGGCTCCTGAAAGCAGGGTCTCAAATATTTGCACACCCATGTTCATAGCAGCATTATTTACAATAGCCAAAATGTAGAAGTGACTTCAGTGTCCATTGACAGATGAATGGATAAACAAAATGTGGTATATACCTACAATAGAATATTATTCAGCTTTAAAAAGGAAAGAAATTCTTACACATGCTACAACCTGAGGACATTATGTTAAGTGAAATAAGCTAATCACAAAAGGACAAATAGTATATGGTTCCACTTATATGAGGTACCCAGAGTAGACAAATCCATAAAAAGCAGAATGGTGGGCCTGGGGGTGGGGAGTAAACATAACTTTCATTGAACATTTAGAACAAACAATGCAAACTTATTTTGATGATCCTATTTCTAATGAAAAGAATTCATTTTATGACTCTGAATTGTCTTTTATCAAATAATTAATAAATATGGGGGCTATGTGTTATTTTAAATACATTTGTAAAAGAAAATATATGGGTGCCTGCTATAGAAAACATCTCAGACAAAATTTTAAGTGATAAATGAAATTCTGTGAAAACACATACTTAATTCTCATCAGGTGACACTAATTACTTCCACAACATGAAAGAAGAGCAAAGATTAATTAAATAAAATGGTAATTAATTAAGCCACCAACTAAAGAGTACTACATACCAACGATACAAGACATGTAGAGGGCTCAAAGGATGCTATAGAATAACAAGGATCTGGCTAGGGTTTAAACTCAGAGCTCTATAGCTTTATTGTTAATGTATCTAGACTCTGAGCAGAAGATCGTGGCTGGCACTGACAAAGGCAAGAGTCATCCTTTAGCATCAACGATTCCTTTCTGCTGAACACAATGGCTGTACAAACATAGAAATATGACAGGAATAATAAACTTTCCAAAGCTTCAGCCACAAGACCAAGGTAACCAGGAAAAAAAGAAATTACACACAGAAAATAAACAATACAGAAATTATACAAATTGATCAAAATCTGAAAAACTTTTATCAACAAGAAAATATACCACAGTTGCAATACAGTAATTAGGAGGAAAACATTTCTATTAAGATATGTCTGAATCACCACTGCCATATATTTTTCCTTCCTTACTATTTCTAGTCTACACATGCCAATTCAACAATTTTTGAGATGCTAGTGCCTCAACTTACAGATTAAAATGGTAGATGTAACAGAAAGGTTAGGAATAATTAAGTAGTAGAAACACTTTTGAGTCTTGCTTAACTTTCTAATTAATCTATTTCTCTGCAACAAAATTAAAAGGGTTAACCAATAATTTAACTAATATAGAGATTTAAATGACACTTTTTTAATCTTTTATATACAGAATCTCTTTAAGTACCTGCTTTTCTGAATGGAACCAATTAAAATCCAATATATATTTTGATTCCATGTGCCTCATTTTAAAAGGCTTAATATTTTATTTAACATTTTTCAGTAAAGAACAAACATTAAATTTTAGACCGTATATCTAAAAACACTGGTTTGTGAATTCAATGAAACAATCTGCTTCCTTCTCTTGTAAAACATTTAATAGGAAAAGTAACTGAAAGCAAATCATAAATTACTACACATACAGGCACTTCCCTAAGAGGCTGGGAGCCTGAAGAAGGAATACAAGGTGTAACCAAGTTTTTGAGATGTCAGAGAGCAAGACTCTTGGAGGAGCAAGTAAACTTAGCCAAGTAAAACATCTAGCATTACTTTCTTTCCTACAAAGGACTCAGGTACTAGTTTTCCTGCCTCCTCTCTACTGCCACCATCTTTTTTGACTGAAAGTGCTCTCCTTCTTGAATCAATACAAAATTATCTCACAGCTTCTATCCTACTACTTCTTTCATTCTCCTAGCACAAAATCCTAGAGACTTCTCTAGGTGTTTAGCCATTAGCAAAAACTGGAAACATTTTTTTGGGGTAGTGACTTTTCTATACCCTATACACCTGTTCCACACCGCCCCCCCCCCCCGCAATCTGGGCCCCCAGGGGCTCAAAAACAGTACAGGGTTTGTGTACATGAAGCATTATTCAAGCTTTGGTGAGGCTCAGACAAGACCTACCTGGAGGTAAAAGGGGTGAATGAGGAGTAAAGCTGCTGACCAGCTCCTTCTCTCCCACCTGCTACCACCAGACCTATCACCAAAGACTCTGTCACCCTAGACTACAAGGAGGGTGAAGGGAGAAACAGGTCTGGAATTGGAAAATATTTCAGGTACTGGTGGGGAGTCTAGAGAGCAGAGAAGTAATGAAAGGGAAAGCAGGGTGGGGGATACACAAAATCAAGAGAAGAGTAGTCAGGATATCCCTGCAGCAAAGCTATAAGAAAAACAAGTCAGGGCTTCCCTGGTAGTGCAGTGGTTGAGAATCCTCCTGCCAATGCAGGGGACACAGGTTCGAGCCCTGGTCCGGTAAGATCCCACATGCTGCGGAGCAACTAAGCCCGTGTGCCACAACTACTGAGCCTGCACTCTAGAGACCGCGAGCCACAACTACTAAGCCCGCGAGCCACAACTACTGAAGCCCATGTGCCTACAGCCCGCACACAGCAACAAGAGAAGCCACTACAATGAGAAGCCTGTGCACCGCAACGAAGAGCAGCCCCCACTCGCCACAACTAGAGAAAGCCTGTTCACAGCAACAAAGACCCAACACAGCCAAAAATAAATAAAATAAAAATAAATAAATTAAAAAAAAAAAAGCTTTTCAGAAAAATAAGTCAATACAGCCACTTTGCTTTGTATTATGCCCAAGAGTTATTCCTTGTGGAAAAGGGACATATATAAAGTTGAAAGGAAGAGCACAGCAGATTGTACACCTCTCTTTCTCTCTGTCTCTTTCTCTCTTTCATACACACACAAACGCAGACACACACAGCTTTTGGTAGCAGTGAAATCAGGTTTTTATTCTAGCAAATAAAATGTACTTCAAAAATATCAAATCCCAACACTGTTATAAATAAGGAAAAGATAATATACTTTGCAGGATTGCCATCTGCTGTAGGATGATTCAATAGATAATTTGATAAAAGAAATCTGATTGGAGATAGCTATGTCAGATAACCAAAGCTATGGATGTGTCTCTTCAGTAGTTTCTTCACTCAATTTTATTTGTGGGGTAATGATATTCTTTTAGATCAGACTCAAAGGCTGCAATCAATTGTAAAACAATATACACCTAAAAACCCACCACCACCGTTTTTTATTATATTTCTCAAATTTTAGATACTTATGAAATAAATCTACTGATGTGTTTTTCCAGAAATTCACTGTGAAACAGAATCAATTAGAATATAAAAGCAAATCCTTTGTTTTTATGTTACACATTAACGAAAAACAAATAAAACAGAAAAGCTATGGTAATGTTGAAATTGTAAGGAAATATAAGACCTGCTGCTTCATATCAAGTACATAACATTGGTTACAGAAATTTTTTTTTTTACTAAAAAAATTGAGATTCTGTAAAATGAACTGTCAAATTAAAAAGTTTGACTCTTTTTAAAAGTATGTAAGAAAATAAGACCAGTAAAAAGATTAAAAGAATCACCTTTTTAGGTCATCTTTAAAATTAATCACAATTTCTATTTGGAATTGATGAGAACTAAGATTTTAAAAGTAGGGATATTCTAGTGCCAAAGTACACTAGAATAAGATAATTAAACATGACTAATTTCAAGAAAATGACTAATTTTGAAATTAACTTCCAAACAGTGATTTCGCTATGCTATTTTTATTAGCCACATCACTCTACATAAATGTCCTGTAAATATACAATTAAACAGGACATTCTAGTGATTTAATCAATGAAGTAAGAGTAGAAGGTCAAAAGGAAACGGCAGGTCTATCTGTTTAGGAAAAATAAGAAACTGCCTAATGCCCAGGGATTGAAACTAAGTTCTCAAAGGGCAAGCAGGTATTTTGTACCACCTTGAGAACTATCTGTAGTGACCTGGTATATTGAGGATTTGCTCTGATTCTCTGAAGAGACATTCTAATAACCCTGACAAAGCTCCTGAGCCATCTCCAAGCCTTCCCTAAACTATCTGGCTGTCAAATTTCTGGAAACAAGAAAAGGCCCTCCCAGTGCACCTAAAAGCAACTGCCATACTCCTCTGGAATCTAAACAAGAAAGCCCTGCACCTAAACAACAATGCCAGATGTTTTCTTCCACAGAGGCACTAAAGAAGTCCACTCTAAAAAAGGCTTGATGCCTCTTCTCCAACTCTGGATAAGTCTCAGCAAAAAATGTCCCTATTCAGTCTCTCAATGATACAATCCCATTAGATTTACTTTATAAACATTTTCAAAATCTGTCTATGACTCACTATTTTTATTTTATTTTATTTTACATTTATTTATTTACTTGGCTGCACCGGGTCATTTGTTGCGGCACATGGGATCTTCGTTGTGGCATGCGGGATTTAGTACCCTGACCACGGATGGAACCCAAGCTCCCTGTGTTGGGAGGGCGGAGTCTTAACTGCTGGACCACCTGGGAAGTGCCTGACTCACTATTTTTAACATGATCATTTTAGTCTGAGCCACCACCACCTCCGTATTATGGCAATAGCCTCCTAAAGAGTCTCCCTGCTTCTTGCCCCTGTGACAGTGTGTATACTCTACACAGGAACTAGAATGACCTTTCCAAAACAACTCAAATCCTGTCAATCCTATGCTCAAAATCTACCCATCTCATTCAGTATTAAATCCACTGGTCTACAGTGTTTCATGGGTTCCACCTCCCACCTCTCTGACTTCATCTCCTACTATTCATTCTCTTAGATCACTCTTTTTCAACTACATGGACCCCTGTTTTTGCTCAAACACAGTAAGCATGCTTCCTCCTTAGGGCCTTGCCACTTGTTCTTCCCTCTTCATAAAATGCTTCCTCCCAGATATCTGAATGGTTTGTTCCCCTAATTTCCTTCAGGTCTCTCTATTCAAATATCATATTTATGGGGGGATGTTTATAATCTGTTTTTCCCCCCAGTAGATTGAAAGCTCCAGGAAAACAAGAGTGTAGTCTGTTTTGTTCAATATTTTATGTTTGGTGCCTGGAACAATGTCTGACACACAGTAGGCATTAATAAATATTTGTGGAAGAAATAAATGTATAAAGTGGAAATAATATTCAGTTTAATATAAGTGGGGCTGAAACTGGTTCCCTATTTGTTGGCTTACCATTCTTCTTTAGAAATAATCAAAACCAATATTCTAAATAAATGAATAGTAGTTTAAAAATTCCAATGAGAAGCAGTTAGATTATAAGTGACTCTATGAACTAGACAAGTAACTACCCCCAAAGAGCAAACATTATTTAAAAAGTGTTAGAGAAACCTAAATCCTCACTAGGCTTGGTGGCTAAACCACACACAGACGTTCAATACCACAGCTTTGAAATAACCTCATCACATGTCCTAAGAAAAATCACTTTGTGTTCACTATAGTACAGCCTAATGTACACTGCTATAAAAGGAACTCTAAATAAAAAATGTTCCAGAAGTTTCATGTAGTCAGCATGATGTTGGGATATTTACAAACGTGGTTAGAAATGCAATAATCTCTTAAATTTGGTAACACATCTTTCATATTCCCTTAACCACTCAGTTACCCATTGTATTAATTTCTACCTTGGCAATATTTTGAGTAACTATCCCTTGCTCTGATTCAGGTCCTGTGTATTGCTTATTCTTCTATTATGTTCCATGCCAATCCACAGTTAACATTGCCAGCACAATTATCTTGCCATAAACACAAGTTGGATCACATCCATTCACTTTTCAAATATGATCCTCTGCTGCCTCAGGAATAACACTCACACTCCTGAGAGTAGCATTCTTCATGGTGGCCTCAATCTACTTTATTCAGCTTCAATGCACACTATATTTCTCAGAAAACTCAATGCTCGGGATTTCCTGGTGGCACAGTGGTTAAGAACCTGCTTGCCAGTGCAGGGGACACGGGTTCGAGCCCTGGTCCAGGAAGATCCCACATGCTGTGGAGCAACTAAGACAGTGTGCCACAACTACTGAGCCGACGCTCTAGAGCCTGCGAGCCACAACTACTGAGCCTCTGTGCCACAACTACTGAAGCCCACGCACCTAGAGCCTGTGTTCCACAACAAGAAAGCCCGCGCACGGCAACAAAGACCCAATGCAACCAAAAATAAATAATGAATAAATAAATAAATAAAAATCAAAAAAAAAGAAAACTCAATGCTCCAGCCTCATCAAGACATTAATCACTCCCCAAACATGCCAAGCCTTGTCACACATTCATATTCTACTCCTATTGCTTCCTAGTCCTAGAATATCCACCCTTATCTTCTCCCCCACCTACTGAGTTTCTAATTTAGAATCAGTCTAAGATCGAATGTCCCCTCTTCTGAGAAGTGTTCTCCATCAACTAAGTCAATATTAATCACACTTCTTCAGAAAATAATTTGCACTTACTTTGTCTTCAACATTGACAGTTATTTTTCACGTATACCTTACCAATAAAACTTTATAACAGGGAACATACCTTGTTCATCTCTATGTACTTCTGGTACTTCGCAGAAGTGTGGTATTTTGCATTCAAATGTCTACTAAGTGGTTAAGGCACATATAAAATTAGGGGATTCACATGACAGTCCGTCATAAGAATTCAGTTAACTAGAGATGGGTTAAAAAAAGAAATTCAAGGTAGAAGAGGGATGTCTAGCAATCTAAGTAGATCTCCAAGAATTAGTAAAATAATAATAATTATTATTATTTTAAAAGTATTATTATTCTTCTTTAATTTTTACACTTTATTTATTTATTTATTTACTTTTGGCTGTATTTGGGTCTTCGTTTCTGTGTGTGGGCTTTCTCTAGTTGCGGCGAGTGGGGGCCACTCTTCATCGTGGTGCGCGGGCCTCTCACTGTCGCGGCCACTCTTGTTGCGGAGCACAGGCTCCAAACGTGCAGGCTCAGTACTTGTGGCTCACAGGCCTAGTTGCTCCGCGGCACGTGGGATCTTCCCAGACCAGGGCTCGAACCCGTGTCCCCTGCATTGGCAGGCAGATTCTCAACCACTGCGCCACCAGGGAAGCCCAAAAAGTATTATTTTTAAAAGCAGATTGCAAATATGCTGGAGGCAATCTCAAAACTGAACGAGTGAGTTCAGCTTCCAACATGATGCACTACGCTCCTACAGACAGCTACTATAAATTCTGGAGAAAAAATATAAATATAAAACAAACTACGTAAAGACCCCACCTTAAGAGTAAACCTAAAGGGCCTACCAGGAGAATGAACAAAACCAGGCTGATTTTGGATGGGAATATAAACTTGGAAGAAGAGACCAGAATGAGTTTCTCCTTTTAACAGCTTTAGGGATCAGCACAGGTGAGTTTCCCACTTTAAAGCTTCATCCTGCAGGCAAGCAGCAGCCACAGCACGCAGGAACTAAAATTCCAATAGAAAACTTACTATCTTTCTGGATAGAAGAACAGGGACGAGCAGGACAACCATAATCACCAGAAAGTAAGGACAGAATCCCCAAAAGGAGAGAGGCAGAAAAGATGAGTCCCAAATTTGGGGCACATCTCTGCTCAAGTCTTTGGATGAGCCCTGACGTACACATTCACAGGGCAGTTTGCAGTTGAGGCTGAAAGAATCAAATCAAATTGAGATTTGAGCAGCTGCTAACCTCAGGCAAGATAGAGTTTTCACTCTGAGTCTGATCCAATTAATGGCTCACTAAAACACAGAAATCAGAACTCTTTGGAGGAACATAAAAGAAACCAAAATTTCCACAAATAACATTCATAATACCTATAACACAAGCCAAAACTCCTTGACAATGAAATGTGACCCAATCTCAAAGAAAAAGATAATCAAGAGAGGCCAACTTCAAGATTACCCAGATACTGAGATTTTCAGACAAGGGCATTAAACCAGGTACCTTACTATACCCAATCAAGTAAAGGACATATGCTTGTAATGAATGAAAAGACTGGAAATCTCACAGAGAAAAAGAACACACACACACATACACACAAAAAACAAATGAAAGTTTTAAAAATTAAAATATCTGAAGTCTAAAAAAAAAATTCTTGGATGGGTTTAAGAAAGGAATGGAGATGACAGTAAAGAGTGAATGAATTTGATGACAGATCAACAGAAATAATTCAATTTGACAAAAAATTAAAAGAAAATAAACTGGGTCTTAGAGACCTAAAGGAAGATATTAAAAAGTCTAACATAGGCATAATAAGAAAACAAAGAGACTAGGGTAGAAAAAATTTTTGAAGAAATAACGGCCAGAAAATTCACAAATGTGGTTAAAAGACACAAATTTACCAGTTAAGGACACTCTGTAAACCCAAAAGGATAAATATTAAGAAAACCATGTGCAGGAGACCACAGTCAAATTTCTGACAACCAAAAATACAGAGAAAACCTTGAATGTGGACAGAAAAAGGACACATTACATACAGAAGAACAACAATTCAAATACTGCAGACTTGTCTTCAGAAACTATGAATGTCACCAGATGTGGAAACACATCTTTAAAGTACGGAGGCATGGGGATCTCAGCCAGAATAAAAATATCCTTCAAGAATGGAGATGAAATACATTTTCAAATAAAATAAAATTAAGAATTTGTTACCAGCAAAACTTCAGTACAAAATACTAAAAGAAGTTCTTCAAGCTGAAGGATACGTTATCAGAGAGAAACTTGAATCTTGAGGAAGGAAAAAAGAACATGAGAAATAGTAAATATAAGAAACTGTTTTTTTTTTTTCCTTTTAACTTCTTTAAAAGTTATTTATATAAAAATTGTAACATTCTCTCACACGAGTTACAACGTATTTAGCTGTAATACATATGACAAATATAGCATAAAAGAAGGCAGGGGTGGGGGTAAATAGACCTATAAGGTTACAAGATTTCTACATTTTATGTGAAATGGTAGAATATTAACTCTAAATTGACTGGGAGAAGTTAATGACATATATAACCTGAGAGAAACTACCAAAGCGGAAAAAAATGCAGAGGCGTCACTAAAAAGCCAACCAATAAATTAAAATGGAGTCCTAAGAAATAGCCAAATCCAAAAGAAAGAAATACATTTGAACAAAATACAGCAAGAAAAAACAAAAAACAAATGAATTAGTACACCTTAATCTAACCATACAATGAAACATTCCATTTTTGTCTGAGGAGGAAGACAAACAGAGAAGCATCAAACAGATACTACTCATTTCAATGAGAACACACCTCATTGCTCTGTGAGCTCATAAAGTCACGCTGTTGCTCTTCTTCAACAAGACAATTATATTTGGGTTTGGTGCGGGAAAAGAAAGATGAAAATATTATATTGCCCTTGCACATTAAACAAAAAACATACAGTACCACACCACTGTGAAAACTACATACAGAGGTTTTTAGGTTGTTTATTTTTATAGTACCCATCAGGATCATAAGTCAGTACCAATAAAGCAGCTTCTGCATAAGTACATTTTGGTGGATTTTTGCTGATTACCTAACACAATTTGCTATTTAAAAACAGCTGTGTGAGAAATTACTATTCTTAACTTAATTCCACAAACAATTCTATTCATTTCCTGTAATAAGGCCTGTGTACTCCCTGCGTTCAAGTCTTAGACCATTAATTCCTGTAATGGCAACACACTCTGCCTCTCTCAAAGGAACTCTGTAAAAATTTTTCCATCGTATTTTCCTCATATTTTAAAATCCCATCCTCATATACTCTTCAAACTCCCACTCATTTATTTCTAAATTCACAAAACAAAAATTTATATTGACTACCTTCACTCCTTTCAATTTATGCACTTACTCATTAATGAATCTCTTGCTAGTATCTAGCCTCTTCCTAGACCACACCAGCAAAACCCAATGCCAGTCACAAAGAAGGCTCTCAGTAAACATTTGTTTATATGATAAAACTGAACTCTTTCATGTCATCAAAGGTTATTCTAATCATAAAGCATAAAGGCCCCTTCTTGGTCTTAATTTCTTAGATCTCTATTGCAGAGGTCCGCAAATTTCTCCTATAAACAGCCGAACAGTAAATATTTTATGTCTGTGGGTCATACCCTCTCTTTACCAACTGTTCAACTCTACTACTGTAGCACAAAAGGAGTCACAGGCGATATGTAAACAAATAAAGAGTAACTGTATTCCAATAAAACTTTATTTATAAAAACAGGTGATGAACCATGGGCCATATTTTGCCTACCCCTGCTCTATGGCATCCAAAACTGTTAACCACCTTGCCTCCCTCGGATTTGCTGACATTAACCTTTGGGCCCCTATTTCTATATATTAACACTTCCCCTTCTAGTGAAAAACTAGAAGTACCTGCTCTTCATTCGAAGAACTTCTCAATTTATGCTCTACCCCTTCAACTGCTCCCTCAGTTTTATGATTTTGACTATCCCATCTGAATGATCAGTTTCCAAATGCACACTCCCAGCTTTAAGCTCAGTTCTCTGTTTTGCATCTTGAATCATCAAATTCCTGCTGGAAGCTTTCATTCAGCTCTCCTGCCATCATCTTAAACCCATATTTGAAACTAGACTTTTCACATACCCTTCACTTCCTCCTCATATGCCTTTGGACCCTAATTATTAATATTTCTAATACTACAGGTAGTACTATAATAGTTCAGGTCAAACTGGCATCATCTTTGATTCTCTCTTCTCTTCTCCCTCCACTATCCCTATACTGAGTATTCTTTATGAATGTCTCCTGAAGCAGCTTTTCCACTCCTACTACCACCTTTTTATTCTGAGCTTTCATGATATCCTACATAGACTCTTTTGCTAGAGTCTCTCTGAATCTCCCTAAAACACTATTTCAAAATATTTAACCTAATAATATCCTGCCATTGTAGTCTTCCTAAAACAAATCTTCAAAACATATTACCCCCAGATTTAAAAAGTAAACACTCCCAGTGCCCCACCACCAACAGAATAAATCCCAAATTCTTCAACCTGAAACTGAATAGTTACTCCTCTGTTCCACAAATGTTTACCATAAATTGTGCTAGGTTTTGTCTCTCCTATTTTTAAAGCCTTTGAAAATCCAGTTACAATTGCCTCACTGCTTCCAACCCTAATAGTCAAAAATGCTAATTTCCTATTATGGCATACACAGTGTCATGCTCTAGGGAGGACTCTAGGTACTGTTGATAGAGACATGCACAAGACACAGAAACCCTGTCCCTCAAGGAGCTGTCATTCAGTGTTTTGCATTCAAACTCTCAACTGTAACCATGAGGCACATTCATTGTACATAGTACTATTCAAGAACACTTATTGCTCTTATTATTCCTCTTGGCACTTCTATCTCCTCTACACTTAATTCTTACTGATTTTATGCTCACTTTAAATTCCACCTCTGCTGTAAAACATGACCAACTTCCTTAATGCTTACTAGGTCCTCTCTTTAATATTTATACTTATAAATCTACGTCACACAGCACAGAAGTTATATTGTTCTTAAGAGAACACCATCCAACATGGGGTCTCAAATTAATTTAAGACCAAAGACCACATTCAGCTCTCATTCTGTTTCACCTACAGTGCTAAATACATAGGAGACACTCAATGAAAAAGTTATTGTGTACAAAATGACACTGCTAATTAATATATGGACAGGTTTTCTAGTAGCAGCTGCAGCTTTTACTTACCTACTTACATTCACTTTCCCCAGTCCCACGATGAACAGTATGAGTTTGCAAAAGAGCATTCATAAGGGATACAACTGATGACCAAAGCACAGAACAAAGGTAACCACATCAAGAAGACACTCAAATGAAGCACCTGACATTAACTCAGTGCTCTAACGGAATGAACTAAAACTCTCTTGTTCATACTCACAGGTATTTATTACAGTACCATGTAAGCAAAAATTACTGCCATGTAAAGATTTCTAAATTTTATACTCTCATAATTAGTGTCTAGCCCTTAAAAAATTGAATTTAAGTAATTTAAAAACATCTACAACTTATGAAGATGAATAATTACATCAAAACACTCCCCCACCATCCAACTTTTAGAGCTATTAAACTAGTTGAAAAAGTTGAACATTGCATATGTAAATAAAGCATATCACTCTCTTCTTAAATTGAAGTATAGCTGACTTACAGTATTGTGTTAGTCTCAGGTGTACAGCAAAGTGATTCAGTTATACATATGCTTTTTCTCAGATTCTTTTCCATTATAGGTTATTACAAGATATTGAATATAGGACTTCCCTGGTGGCACAGTGGTTAAGAATCCGCCTGCCAAAGCAGGGGACATAGGTTCGAGCCCTGGTGCGGGGAGATCCCACATGCCATGGAGCAACTACGCCCATGCGCCACAACTACTGAGCCTGCACTCTAGAGCCTGTGAGCCACAACTACTGAGCCTGCACGCCACAACTACTGAAGCCCGCATGCCCTAGAGCTCACACACCGCAACTACTGAGCCCGTGTGCTGCAACTACTGAAGCCTGCGCACCCAGAGCCCATGCTCCGCAATAAGAGAAGCCACCGCAATGAGAAGTCCATGCACCGAAACGAAGAGTAGCCCCTGCTCGCCGCAACTAGAGAAAGCCTGAGCACAGCAATGAAGACCCAACACAGCCAAAAATAAATAAAATTTTTAAAAAAAGATATTGCATATAGTTCCCTGTGCTGTAAGTAAATCCTTGTTGTTGATCTATTTTATACATAGTGGTGTGTATCTGTTAATCCCATGCTCCTAATTTATCCTTCCCCCCACTCTTTCCCTTTTGGTAACCATCTTTTCTATATCTGTGAGTCTGTTTCTATTTTGTAAATAAGTTCATTTGCATTATTCTTTAGATTTCACATATGTGATATCATATAATATTTGTCATTCTCTGACTTACTTCACTTAGTATGATAATCTCTAGGTCCATCCATGTTGCTGTAAATGGCAATATGTCATTCTTTTTTATGGCTAAGTAATGTTCCATTATATATATATAAAATATCTTCTTTATCCATCTGCAATATAATTATTCTCCAGTCTGTGGGTTGCTTACCCAGGGGTATGGGACTTAATTATATCACGAGTCCACTCCCCTACCCATTTCATTGTTGTCCCTTCTTTATGTCTTTAGTTGTAGAAGATCTCTTCTGGTAGGTTCTGTTCCTTTTCACTGACGGTTGTTCTGCAGATATTTGTGAATTTTGGTGTATTTGTGAGAGGAGGTAAGCTCAGTGTCTTTCTACTCCGCCATCTTGGCCCTGCCACCCATATCACTCTTGAAATCTCTAACTCAGAGTATTTTTAGTTTAAAAGTAGAGGGCTGCTTATCAAAATTATTTACCAGAAACTTAAAATTTACATTAAAAATTATCTCTATTATGTAACAGAATATAATTTGGACAGAAAAATAAGATCTGCACCCCAAATCTTACACATTGCCTGTGGGCATGGAAAATGATACACTTTGCAAAACTGGCAGTTTCTGAAAAGATAAAAACACATATATCCTTTAACACAACAATACTATCCCTAGGTATTTGTGCAAGATAAAGTGAGAAAAAAGTACACCCACAAGGAGTCTTTTACATGAATATTAAGGACAGTATTCATAAGAGCTAAAACTGATAATAATAATCCAGGTTCCCATCAATAAAAAAGATGAATAAAGGAACTGTGGTTTATTCATTCAATGCAATACTGCTCAGCAATACAAAAAAAAAAAAATAGACTAGTGGTACATGCAACGACATGCATAAATTTTGAAAACATTATGCTTAATAAAAGATACCAGATATCAAAGATTGATTTCATTTATATGTTGACCTACAACAGAAAAAACAAAATCATAGTCATAAAAATAAAGACTGTGGATGCTTCTCAGGTACAGAGTTGACAAGGAAGGAGTAAAAGGGATATAAATGGGGTGAGGAAAATGTTTTATAAAACAACAAAATGTTCCTAAGTTTATTCAACTGAAAATAACAATTATAAACTGTGGACCAAACTTTTAAAAACAACTGTTTTAAGACAAGGAAGAATAAACAAAAGGAGGCAAAAACTGAAAAGGATCTGATCAGTGAAAAAATATAACCAGACTCACTAGGTAAGATCCAAATCTTTATGATTTGTCTGATGAGGGCATTTCCCAGGCAGCATGGCATGTGGTGGCTAGATAAGCAGAAAGCCACTATTTTCTTTGCTTAAGGAGCCAAAACATAGAATTTGGGAATGCCAGTGTGGCTGGAAATTAAGGAGGGAAACAAAGAAAGGAGAAAGCCACAGTTGGCTTTCAACTGCTGGGTACCAGGGAGGAAAGTAATTAGAGGGCTTGATAAATAATTTGAGCTTTCCACAGGCCTGCCTTAACAAAGCATAAAATCAAGCCTCAAGATAATTGACCAAAAATGTTTAACCACTTTCAAATACTGTAAATTCTTATTTGTTTTATAGAGCAAAAACAAAACTCTGCAGATGAAGAGAAACTAAAACCTCTACAACACATCTTCTACATTGAAAAATATGAAATAAAAAATTAATAGATGTGTGGAGAAATTAAAATGTGACCTATAGCCTAGGAAACACATTCCATACAGACACATCTCAAGATGACACAGATGTTGCAATAAGCAGAAAATGATTTTAAAACAGCTATTATAAGTATTCAAAGACTTTAAGAAAAAGATGGTCAAAATTAATGAACAGATGGAGATTCTCAGTAAAGAAAAGCTTTTGAAAATGGAAATTCCAGAATTTAAAATTACAATAACTGAAATAAAAAATTTGCTGAATAAGCTTAACAATGAACTGGAACAAGAAGAAGAAATGGTAAGTGACATTGAACATAAAAAATATTGGGAAAAAAAAGAGTAGAGCTTTAGCTACCTGTTAGACCATACTAAATGGTCTAAAATACATGTAATCTGAGTATCAGAAGGAGATGAGAGAAAAAATGAGGCAGAATATATATCTGGAATAAAATTTGGCAAAAAGTTTCCCATATCAGTGAAAAACATCAACTTGTATGCAAATCTAATGAGCTCAGCAATTCTAAGCAGGAGAAATTTAAATACTAACAAAGCACAACTTGGAATGAAGAGGGAAGATTAAAATTTTAAAACAAGAAACATACTAGTACCATAGTCAAGTGATAGCTTTAGAAACAGTAGTGGGTACCATAAGCAAATGGTCCGCAATATTAGATACCATAAGAGAAGAGACACTGACTTCTAAGGTATTCTTTGAAGTTCAAATAGAAGTCTACATATGTGTGGCAAGGATGACATAGTGATTTGATATAAAAGCACTAGCCTGGTCTTTGCTGAAGCAATAGAAAGCAAACATCTGTAAGTTTTTTCATTTAGGGGCTTCCCTTGTGGCGCAGTGGTTAAGAATCTGCCTGCCAACGCAGGGGACACGGATTTGAACCCTGGTCAGGGAAGATCCCACATGCCGCAGAGCAACTAAGCCCATGCACCACAACTACTGAGCCTGCACTCTAGAGCCCGCGAGCCACAACTACTGAGCCCGTGTGCCACAACTACTGAAGCCCGTATGCCTAGAGCCCGTGCTCTGCAACAAGAGAAGCCACTACAATGAGAAGCACGCGTACCACAATGAAGAGCAGCCCCCGTTCGCCACAACTAGAAGAAAGCCCACGCGTAGCGACGAAGACCCAACGCAGCCAAAAATAAATAAGATAAAATAAATAAAACATTAAAAAAAAATGTGTAAAATCCAAGCCTTACCTTTCCATTACCTTTCAAACATTATCTATTCCTACAATCAATATCTCTCTTTTTCCAATTTTGGGACTGGCAATATGGAATAAAATGAATGATTATTACTAATGCAAACATCACAATGCTATCATATATTTAAAATAATAATGCTTTGAAAAACTGTACAAAGAACTTAAGGAAAGACTGTTCATATGATTAATTCTTTCAGAGGTTCCTGAGAAATTAATGCATAAAAACTACACTGTAAAAGCGAAATACTATTTTAAATTAATATAAAATTAAAAGTGAATTTTATCATATTATGAGCATATTTGGTCCTATGTACATAAAACTGTAAATTTGTGGGTTCCTAGAGAAGAATGGGTACATACATAAGTCAAATAAACAGCAGCAAATTATGTTCATTAACAATGTTAGGGTGGTACAAACCAAAATGATATAATGAAAAAAACTACCCAAATGATAGAGAGTGCATGCTTTTTGTAAAACAGGAAAGAGATCTTGGTCTTTCACCATGGTTTAACTTCAGTGGAAGAATATGAGTGGTGGCTTAAGGTTGGTAAATTCTTCCAATTACACCCAGGAGATAAACTAAATCTAAAGGGTGAGAAGGTAAATGCAATGTTATTTTTGAAAATTTAATGCAAGTAAAAGGTAGAAAATTCTATGTTGTTAAAATGTGATTTATATCCAGTGTTTAAAGGAAAGGTTTATTCAGCTGAGGGTAAATTCTGTCTATAAAGTTTTCAGAAATATTTGTTTTCCCTCACAATCCAAATAAAGCGGAAGGGGGGAAAGTCAAGAATAATTTTTTAATACTTCTGTACTATTGCAGTAGGATACTACTGTCTAACACTTAAGAGTTGATCTTCAATTTCTGCTCAAGGTGAAGATCTCCATAATCCAATCAATCTGTGGTCATTCAGCACCATTACAATTTCTTATATTAAGCATCTCTATTAAACTACTAGAATTATTATTTTTGAATAGTTTTAAGTGTATGAAATCGTTATCCTGTTCAGTATTTCTGAAAATAAGATTGTAACTGATATACAAATAGAAGAGAGCCTAACCTAACAGAATGGTTTAGAGACCCAGAGTTAGCAAATACAGGTGGAGAGGTAAAATCTCACAATTTTGCTCTATAAACATCTATGATAAAATAACCTATCTGTACCTCTGAGTATAATTTAAAATGTTTCCCAAGTATCCCAAGTATCAGAAGGCCTTTCAGGTATTTAAAACCCTACGGAAAAAGTGATGTCAATGGTAAAATGCTGGCAAAATACTTTTAGTTGACGATATTTCCTTAAGTCGGCACCTATTCATTCGAACTTTGCTCTGTGGCCTTTGGCTGAGTTAGCCATTATTCGCCCCTTAAAACCTTAAACCCAAAGTAGTTGTAAAGATAAAATGCATAGTTTAAATGGATTTCTCCCTATGAGCAAGGAACTAGACTTAGCTTCGTGACCTCCTCAATTATGTCATTAACAAGATAGGGGAAAGGATGGGTAAAATATGAGGAGTTTATAAATTGTTCAGAGCTGCTTTAAGAGAGAAGAGGAAGAGAAAATAACTATACTTAGATTTCATAGTGATCAAAAACAGATCTGTGTCTTCCACCAACTCAGCAAATAAGCACACACTCAATTCTAATATATCCCCTTGTTTTATGAATCCCCTTGTTAGTCTCAAAGTGAAAAGGCTTGAACTGCACTGATTTACTCAATTCTGTATCTGCATACAATACCAAATATCTTAATTATCTGGTATTCTTCTCACCTCTTCTCAGCATCTGAATCTCTGGTCTATTTTTTCCTCCAGACCTTCTTCAAAACGGCATTCCTATCTTTGATCAGGCTAGCTTTCAAAGCTCCTGCTATCCCAGGAAAACCTCTCAATTTCTCCCTTGGTGTGCCTTCACTTAGAGTAAGTTATTTATTCATAGAGTAAAGAAAACTTAACACATTCTAAACATTTAATATATTTATTCCAGAAGTTTAAGAGTGCCTGAAAAAATGGATCTAGTTGATTTCCTTCTATACCCAATTTCACTACTTAGTCTCTAACTCTGTCCTTTCAGCTCAACAAAGCATATCAGGAAACTACCAAAGCCATATCCGGAAAATAATGCTCAGTCAGATGGACCCAAGCACAATCCGAGGCTTTTCCATTTACTAGGTATGTGATGACTCTGTCTCTTCTTCTATAAAATGGGGTTTAATAATAGTATATAACTCACAGCCTGAGGATGAGAATTAAATAAGATGATACTTATTAGGTACTCAGTATAGTGTCTGTCACACAGTAAATGCTCAATAACTAACGTAAGCTGTCTGAAACTGCAGAGATGGCCTTTTAATACTCATTGTTAGAAAACTCATTCGGCAGTCTTGCCACATGAGAAAAATTGTGGAAGGTGGGTATCTGTTGTTTAATGAACTGACTGGATCTAAGTTGTATTTCCCATTTGTGGTATTACCTTTTCCAGTATCAGTTCCTCTCTGACCGGAATAATGATACCCTGCTGGAGCAATAATCTTCCTCAACATGAATGATTGATTATTCATAGTAAATGACGTCATCTCTCAAAGTCTAACCACAGAGTAGAACACTGACACAAGGTGAAGCCCACTGTGAAGGTACTCAGGCTGCAAAGACATTCGAGTTTATGCCAAATCAACTTCATTTTTTCCCTGCTTTTATGAGACAAAACCCTAGAAAATAAAAAAGAAGTAGTACAGTCAGCTCTCTGTATCTGCAGGCTTGGCATCTGCAAATTCAACCAACCATGGATGGAAAATAGTTGAGGAAAAAAATCCCAGAAAGTTCCAAAAAGCAAAACTTCAATTTGCTGTACACTGGCAACTATTTACATTATATTTACAACTATTTAGATAGCATTTACATTGTATTAGGTATTATAAGTAATCTAGAGATGACTGAAAGTATATGGGAGATGTACATAGGTTATACACAAATACTATGCCACTTTACACAATGGACTTGAGCATCCATGGATTATGGCATTCCAGGACAGTCCTGGAATCAATCCCCTGCAGATACCAAAGGATGACAGTATCTTCATACACTGGAGGAGTGGGCGAAGGAGTCAAGGTAGTAGGCCAAACAGTTCAAATTGCATGACTTAAATGTCACATCTTTTTCTTTGCCTCAGTTTCCTCATTTGTGAAAATCAGATAACAATGGCTCTGCCTACTTAAATGAGACAGCATGTAAAATGCTTGGAAAGCACCCTGCACGTAGTAGTTTCTAAGTGTTTACAATGATCTATCCTCAAAAAACCGTTACCCTACAGTGTTTTAGTGGGTTATTTTAAAAGATTAAGGCAACACAAGACAGAAAATACTATCATTAAGTCACTGTTTTGTACAATTACCTAATCATAACTCTTTCCACAATTTAACAATTTCTATTCAATAAGCATTTACTGAAGGTCTACTGTGAGTTAGGAACCATACTTTGTCATTCACTCCCCCACCAACAAGTTTCTCTTATTTGCTTTTTACATCTTCCCTGTGGTAGGCCATCAGCCCCACAAATGATGAAGCAAGTTAAAGTCGATAAAGCAGATGAAGTGCTCCCTCCTCCATAAATGCCTTTACATTTTATACCCACTGACTTCAAGACATATATTTATGTGGAAATCATAACAAATCTATGAACCTTGGAAAATACTGAATTCTTTTCAAGCATAAGATGTTGCCCCAAAAATGGTCCTAGAAGAAATTAACCTGAAAATCCCATGTGACTGAGAGTCAGAATGAAAAGCTTTAATCCTAACAAAGTAAAGTTAAGGATGCATTTAATTTTGGCCACAAAAATGTATAAAAGCAAGACTGATTAAAAAAATTTAGAATAGCTTTAGAAAAGAAGAAAAATCAGTAAAGTGAATCAATCACAAATCTGCAACGCTCTCTGAGCATGATGATTCATTCAACAAGTAGAATGTATGCCCTGGAAGAGCTTCTCTAATGAACAAAAGGTTCATTGAAATGAAAATAATTAATCAACGGTGTAAGAAGTGTTAAACTGTACTTTATTTTTTAAATCCACAGATAAATTCTTAAATAATAAAAAATTTAAAGCACAGTAGAGTCATGTGGCTCATTATTGCAGACTTAATATAATGTGCTCTTACTCATGTCTATGTTCTCATAAATGCAATAATGCAATTGTTATATCCCACTTTTTCCTCCTAGCATCTCTGCTTTTTTCACTTTTCCCATTTAGTTTAAAAGGTTTTTTTTTGACTGTTTCCAATTTGGAACTGTCCAATCTGAATGTACAAAACCATTCTACCTTATTTTTCTCTTTTATCTATTAAGCTTCTTTTAATAAAAGTTTCTTTCCATCACAGTTTTAAGTAAAAAAGCAAGATACAAATTGCATGTTTACTATGATAACTACTTAAAAACAATGCCTAAGGGGAAAAAAACTGGAGGGAAATACAAAAAGTACTAATTGTTTCATTTAAAAAGTTGGATTGTTATTTGCTTCCTTTTTACTGTTTTCAATTTTTCCTGAAATAAGGTTACATCATTTGAAAAATTTTAAATGAGTTTATATAATTTAAAAATAAGCTTTTTTCAAATTTACAAAACAGAAACAGACTCACAGACACAGAAAACAAACTTATGGTTACCAAAGGGGAAGGGGGAGGAAGGATAATTTAGGAATTTGGGATTAAATTATACACATTACTATATATAAAACAGATAACCAACAAGGACCTACTGTACAGCACAGGGAACTACACTCAATGTCTTGTAATAACCTATAATGGAAGAGAGTGTAAAAAAAGAATATGTATATTTACGTATATGTATAACTGAATCACTTTGCTGTACAACTGAAACTAACACAACACTGTAAATGAACTATACTTCAATAAATTTTTTTAAAAAGAATGGCTTTTACACAGGGAACTGTATTCAATATCCTGTAATAAACCATAATGGAAAAGAATATGAAAGAATATATATACATATGTATGTATAAATGAATCACTTTGCTGTACACCTGAAACTAACACAACACTGTAAAACAACTATAGTTAAATAAAATAAATTTAAAAAAATAAAAAATAAGGTGTTTTTTTTTTAAATCTTAAGTTAAACCAAAAGCAATCACTAGGCAAATACAGAACTCCTTCCAGTCTAACATACATTATCATTTAAACATGTATATATTTAAATATTTTCTCTTAATTATGCACAATTCAAATGCAATCACAAACACATCAAGAAATTCAGTATCTTTTACTTCACAGAAATTTCATCAACTTAAATACTGCTTTAAATGAATTAAGAACACTTAGTCTCTCCAAAGAACACATACAAATGGCCAACAAGTGTATGAAAAGATTCTCAAGATCATTAATCATCAAGGAAATGCAAATCAAAACCACAATTAGATATTACTTTGCACCTGTTAGGAGAGCCATTATAGAAAACAAAAACAAAACAAAACAAAAAAACAGAAAATAAGTATCAGCAAGGATGTGGAGAAATTGGAACCCTGTATATACTGTTGGTGGGACTGTAACAATACGGAGGAAAACAGTACAGAGGTTTGTCAAAAAATTTAAACTAGAACTACTATATTATCCAGCAATCCTGTTTTTTCTGGGTATTTATACAAAAGAACCGAAGACAGAACCTCAAAGAAATACCTGCACTCTCAAGTTCACTGCAGCATTATTCACAATAGCCAAGAGGTGTAAACAACATGAATATCCATCCATAAATGAATGGATAAAGAAAACACAGTACATTCATACAATGGAATACTATTCAGCCTTGAAAAGGGGAAATCCTGTCATATACTACAACATAGCTGAACCTAGAGAACATTCTGTTATGTAAAATAAGCTAGTCACAGAAGGACAAATACTGCATGATTCCACTTATATGAGGTATCTAAAGGAGTCAAATTCACAGAACAGGAAGGTAGAATGATGGTTGCCAGTGGCTAAGGGAAGGGAGAAATGAGGTACTGTTCAATGGAAACAGAGTTTCAGTCATGCAAGATGAAAATGTTCTAGAGATTTTGTGTGCAACAATGTGCATACAGTTAACAATACTGTACCTTACACTTAAAATTTTAAGAGGGCATATCTCACGTTAATGTGTTTTTACAACATTTAAAAGAAAAGAGAACACCTAATACTTCATAAGAAAGAAAATTTATATGTAAATAATATCATCCAATGAAGGAGGGGAAATCACTGTTTTTTAAACATAGAAAAATGATGTCCATTTCTTATATCTTATCTCTGTAACAATGACCTGTTTTCATTCCTTAACTTTATCCTCAAAGAAACCCTTCCTAATTTTGTTTCCTTTCACCCAAGGCCATCTGATGAGCCACAACTGAGTCAGACCCACAACTAGCTAGGCATTCATTTTATTTTATTCCCTGACATAAAATAAGGTAAAAGGCATTTTTGTAATTACATCCAGTAAATGCCATACAGGCAAGGGCTGGAAAATGGCAATTATATTCACAATATAAAATATGCTGCAAACATACCAAGGAAGGATTCTAATTATGGGCCTCAATCCAAGACTTTTTTCAAAAATGTGCTCAGTAAACTTTTGATATAATGGTCATGTCTTCTTCTTATGTCACCCAAAATAACTTTCATGAATATGAAGAAAGACAGTTCACTAGTAATGGGATTAGGTAAACAATAAATGGATTTTAACAAAAGTGAAAGGCAGCATTCTTCATACAAACTAAATGGCTACTATAAATTCGGAAAGACCATTTTCTTAAAAAAAAAACAAACAAAAAAACCCCAAACCTCAATTACTTTTGCTTTTGCATAAGTGATGTCTTTTGTATTTTAACTCCAGCAGTTGCCAAAATAAGCCCATTTACATGTGATGCCTCTCAACTAGCAAATTTACATTTGGATTTTGTTGGCTTTGGACCAAGCATTCTGTTCTCTTCTTTGCGCCATTGTTGTTTTCAGGCTTGGCAGTAGCTCTAGATCTTTGTTTAACTTAGTTCCCTGGTCTAACTTCTGCAGTATATACACACTGTAAAATTAGCATGAAACAACATTTTAGCTTCCATCGCCACAATTAATTCCCACCGTGGCAAAGGCTTGCAAAGTACGTTTATGTGGACCCAAAAGAAAAAAACATAGAGAACACAGCACTAATTTCTCCATCTGATGATTTAAAAAGCAATAAGGGAATTATTTGGTTCAATAGTATGCACAAATGATTTATCATGAAGATCATATCCAATTTTAATGTATTAAAAGCTGAGTAATCAGAGATCACCCCAGCAGTCACAGCTAAATTTATTTGGCTGACAAAATTCTCATCTTTCTCTTCAACTCTATGTCCTTCCAATGCATTTTTAGTTTTATCTAATATTTGATGTCAGGTAGAGTCTCCTGCCTCAAATTCTTCATGTAATTGTGAAAATGATAGCTTAATTTGTTAAAGTTAATACCTGAGAGCCTCTTTATAGACTCACATGAGTCGATCATGCAATGGATCAATAATTTTAAAGGAATTTACATAGTATTATGAGTTTGATCTTCAGCATTCTATGGTAAAACTTAAAAATGTGCATGGATATCCTAAATGCACATAAAGCACAGAATGTGACTGTAATAACTTCCACAATTCCCATTTATATAATCATGAATAAACTCAGTTCCCTTCATATTCATATGAGTAAGCCAATCACACTACATGCAATTTTTCACCCTAATCGAGGCAGCAATATTATTAGAAAAATTCAGAAGAATTTTACTGGCTCTGAATTGTGTTTTTTTGTATTTACATCTGATCATGAGACATCCTCAATGTTCTGAGAACTCACAGCCTTTCAAAAATAAATCATAGGGTTAAGACTTTATTTGAAAAGGCTTCTATCTCTTTCTACTAAATACCAGCTTAAAAACAGCTGTTCCTTCATTTGAAGGTTGAGCTCTTCTTCATATTACTTTTGGAGGAAAGGAAAGTCAGTAAAGCTATTTTTCAGAAAGTCAGACTCCTACTATTCAGCCAATTCTTTTGGAACTCCTTTCCATCTGTTCCCTGGCATTTCAGTCAGGTTATGCACTTGCCAAAGAACTTTCTTTGGATACTGGATACACTGGTGAAGGCAAACGGGGAAAGAATCAATTTACTTGTTACTAAGTATCACTAATTTAAAATATGAACAGCCATCAAGTGTTATGTCAAGATAAGTCTACAAACATACAGTCCATTTTATAAACAAAATCAGGAATCTAGACTGAACAAGAAGTTAATGATTCAGAATATTTTTGCTACGTGATTGCATTAAAGTTTTATTCTATGAGGGAGAGCCAATAAGAACCAATACAGGACTTCCCTGGTGGCACAGTGGTTAAGAATCCGCCTGCCAATGCAGGGGACACGGGTTCGAGCCCTGGCCCGGGAAGATCCCACATGCCACGGAGCAACTAAGCCCATGCCCCACAATTACTGAGCCTGTGCTCTAGAGCCCGCGAGCCACAACTACCGAGCCTGCGTGCCACAACTACTGAAGCCTGCGTGCCTAGAGCCCGTGTTCTGCAACAAGAGAAGCCACCAAAATGAGAAGCCCGCGCACCGCAATAAAGAGTAGCCCCCGCTCGCCGCAATGAAGACCCAACGCAGCCAAAAAAAAAAAGAACGAACACAATCATGTTTTCAAGAAGAGAAGAAAGCTTCTTAAAAGAAAATCATACCACTGGAAAGGAGTTTGAGAATCATTTTGCAAGTAACTTAAGAAGTATTTTAATAATAAAAGCTCTTATTTCGGGAATAAAGTGAAAATAAATACTCAAATTCCATGCTTCAGTATTTACTGGAGAAGCTGATCAAGAAAGATGTAAGTAATTTCTGAAGAAGTCACAAATATAAGATCAAAGAGTAAAAGATAACTGATACAAAGAAATTCTAGGTTTTGATGACAACCAACCATGACTTTTGACAGTCTCAAAGAAATGGGACTGCTAAGTGATTAGAGCTACTGTGTCAGAGGGCGTGCAGATTAATAACTCTACTTGTTCTTAGGGAGGTCCAGAAGAAAGTCTAAACTGTACAGATAAATTGGTCTCATGACTCTCAAAAAGCTGGTCTGAAACAAGGAGAAGGTCCACTGACTCAGTCCCACAGAGAGCTCAGGAACAAAGCTTACTGAGGTGGGGATGTTAAAGGATAGGAGGGGATAGAGAGTGACACAAAACTAATCTCTCTTAGACTTCCTCCTGAGAGAATGTGGAAGTATAAAGACTAAAAATATGTAATATGGACTATTAAACCAACAGCAAATACAAAACCCTAAGTTAGATGGAATAAAGGATATCTTTCTGTCCTCCTTAAGGGTTTGACAGAAAAACAAAACCAAGGACAGGGAAAACATTTACTGACACAGGAGAAGTACAAATGCATTCCACAAGTGATCAGAAAAGATAAATAACCTGGATGGGGAATCCAAGTTAAATGGCTGGGTGTACAAATGACAATAAAGTAACTCAGACTAACAAAATGCTAAGACTGCTATTGGAATATTTCATAGGGACTCATAAATGGGGTAAAGTAGCAGACGAGTTTCAATATGGGCAAATATGTAAGAAAAAACAACCCAAGCTCTGTTTACATAGTATTAGTCATTAGTGAACTCTCGATTAAATCATCAGTTACCCAGAGAAGTGAAAATTAATGGATCCTCACTCAACCCTAAGATATTAGAAGACAGTCTACAATGTACTTTGAGAAATATTAATTAAAATAAAAAAGTACTAGAAGACTTTAGATAAATTTTTGTGAATGAAAGATCCAGAATGCATAAGAGCATGCCAAAGCCATCTGGTCCAAATACTTAAGTTAGTTATATGTGTCAGGAGCACAGGAGGTTTAGGGGACGGAATCACTTGGCAAGTAAGAACTAGGCAAGAAACTCCACCATAGATATCACAGAACTTGGAGTACCGTTTCCCCTTCCCTCATTCACACGTGAAAAAAACATGCCAGAAAAGCTAAATCACCTATCTAATTTCCCAACTCTCAACCAGTTACAGTACACAGGACATGCACACCCTTGCATGTGCCCAGGGAACCACTGTACTTTAATATAATTCCAAGTTTTACTTCTATGTCTTCAATATACTTGAACAAGGACTAGCTAAAGAAAAATACAGATATTCCTAATCTTCCTTTCCACTGTTCCTAAAGCAGCAGTTTCCTGTTAAAGATAACAAAAATACTTTCTTAAATGAACAAAAATATTTTAGATAAACTCCATGGCTTCTTTGATTATATTTTAATTGTCCTTTCCTGATTATAGGAAGAACATGCTTCGGCAAGAACGCAGACATAAGAGTAGATTTTCATGCAAGTGATTCACTTCTAGAAACCTGAAACCACAGATCTCAAAAACTCAACCTGTGAGTAGTACATAATAGTGCCAGAAACTTTTCTATTATTGACAACTTTCCCTAACCCAGTGCTAGTCAGACATTATAAGTTAATAGCTATTTTAATCTCTTTCCAACTGAAATAGAAATTTTTTCACTTAATTTTGTTTTTACTCAAATACATAAGAAATGTTAGTTTATTTTAAAGACTATTTCATTTTGTATTTAAAATTCCTTTCCTCTAGAAATCCATCAGGCTGTTTTAAACATGGCTTATATCATATTACACTGTTGACTGTGATATACCATTTAATTTCGGTCAATAATACACACGTTTAACACTAGAGAGAAAGTCCTTCCAGACCAAGAAATAAGGACTTTCTGCCATGTCTAATTAAAGTGTGTGGGTGTACAATAAACTACATATTCATAAAAATGGGAGGGGGGTGGAAATCAGTACTAAAATGGATTCTACCTTTCAGTTAATTTGCCCATTAAAAGCAAGGATACTTCTTATAACATTAGAGAATCAAAGAAATGAAACACATACACCTAAGACACAACAATTTTCCAAGGTAGCCAAAATCGCTACCAACACTCATGATCATAAGAAAATGACAGCCAGGAATGTTTCTTTTTCTCTCTCTCATCTACTCTATATCTACGCTGGATGCCTTGACCCTTCTACTGACCACCCACCTCACCTTACAGTTAGGTAGCTTGTACTATTCTTTAAAATTTGCAGAGGAAGTAATTTTCCAAACTATACTGGTGTTTTGTTTTTTTTTTTAATATTTATTTATTTATGGCTGTGTTGGGTCTTTGTTTCTGTGCGAGGGCTTTCTCTAGTTGTGGCAAGCCGGGACCACTCTTCATCGTGGTGCGCAGGCCTCTCACTATCGCGGCCTCTCTTGTTGCGGAGCACAGGCTCCAGACGCGCAGGCTCAGTAGCTGTGGCTCACGGGCCCAGCTGCTCCGCGGCATGTGAGATCTTCCCAGACCAGGGCTCGAACCCGTGTCCCCTGCATTGGCAGGCAGATTCTCAACCACTGCACCACCAGGGAAGCCCCTATACTGGTTTTATTACTTTATATTTTATCACTTCACAACCATCAATTAAAGGAAATGACCCCTTTTAAAATTTTAATTTCTTAGCCCAGGGAAAAATAACTGACCTCTCCTTTTGATTAATTGACCTCCCCCACCTTAACTGAATAAGCACATCATCCCAACATGCTAGTTACTTGCAGCTGCCCAAATCCTATGACACTATAAGCACCATAAAAATCCCTCTACAGAGGGGACAATGATATAGGGCTTGCTTCTTTCTTTACTCTACTCCATTTAGAAGTCTCTCACATATGACGCCAAGAATACAAGCAATAAAAGAAAAAATAGGTAAATTGGATATCATGAAAATTGAAAGAAACTGAAAAGAGAACAGAATCATATGTCTGATAAAGGACTTGTATCTAGAATATATAAAGAACTATGACAACGCAGTCACTAAAAATGGTAAACAATCTGAACAGTTCTCCAAAGAAGATACACAAAGAGCCAATAAGTACCTGAAAAGATGTTCTACCAGGATGCCTATAATCAGAAAGACAGATAATCCCAATTGTTGGCCAGGATTTGGAGAAACTGGAACCCTCATACACTGCTGGTGAGAATGTAAAATGGTGCAGCCATTTTGGAAAGCATTGTGTCAGGTCCTCAAAATATTAAAGATGGAATTATACCATATGACCCAGCAATTCCACTACCAGGTATATACTAGGATGAGCTAAATGTCAAATTACAAAATACAGCCTAGCTGCACTTTAAAATAGATCCTCTCCAGCTATTTTACTCCATTACAATTATTTTCCTAATCCAGACCTTTACCTACAACAAGATGCCCTCATTACCCTCCATCACTGGTATTCTAATCAATCTAGTCCACGCTACACTTAGTAAAAACTTCCCCAAATACTGCTTCAAAATCTTTCAAGGGTCCCTCAAAGCCCCAAACTACTGAATTTGTCAATCAAGGCTTCTCACAATCTCATCCTGATCCACATTTCTAATAATATTCCATGAGGCTCCACTAAGGAAGTCTTCTAATCCTGTCAGGCCAAGATCTTCAGTGTCTTTTTTTTTTTTTTTTTAACAAATATAAACAAAAAATAAAATTAAGAAAAATTTAACCCATCTAAGACACCCCTCAGAGTCCATCAAAAGCAACTCTAATGACATGACTGCAAACACTTTTCACGCTATTATTTGGATAAAATTATTCCTCCAGGAAACTATCATTTTAACAAATCAAACCCCTAATTCATCATTGTGTGTATATAACCTTGTACAAATCACGCAGATATCAAAGACTCTGTTTCTTCATCTGAAATATACATTATTTATGCCTCAATTTCATCACCACCCTATCACTAAGAAACTCTGCAGAATGAACAGCTTAGTTAAGCACTCTTTTAGAGGGCAAAGAGCATTTATACAGATGATTATGTGTTAATTCATGGCATCCAATTTTGAACCATTTCCATTTTTTTCCCCTTCTAATAGATAATCTGGTGTTTACTTTCCTTTTGAACCTGTACAATCCCTGTCAAATGACTACAGAGCTGTGAAATTAGAGGTATTTAGTTAATGGCACATTTTTAGCATTAAATAAGCAAAGCTGCCAATTTTTACTAACATTCCACAAAATTCTGTAAGTAGAAAAATAAGAATCTACTTTCTAGCTTTCTCAGGGCTGTTCACATCCTTCCAATTCCTTATAAGTAGGAAATTTCTATAGTTTAGAAAAAAAGATATAAGAAGCCAAACTATCACATATTCTAAGAGTTGCTCTAAAAAGAAGAAGAAAACTAAACATCTTGCCACCACTATTCACACCAAATTGTTAATTCACTTCAGGTAATAAGGCAGAAAAGGAAAGAAAAGACTAAAACTTTCCCCATCACCAACTGTGAAACCAGTAATTCCTAAGGTCAAAAGAGTCCAGGAATTACCACTGCTAAATAAAAATTCCACGTTATCACAACATAATACCTCCCATTTTCAAATTTATTTTAAATTCTCACACTATAAAATTGACTTTATTTTTCTTTTGTTGTACAGTTCTATGAATTTTAACGCAATTATAATTTTCAGCCAGTATTTCTTCAAACATGTTTTTCTGCATCGCACTATTTCTCCTCTCCTTCTGGGACTCCAACTACACAAATGTTAGCCCTTATGTTACAGTTCTCTGAAGCTCTTATTTTTTTCTATCATTTTTCTCTTTATTGTTCACATTGGAAATTTTCTCTTGCCCTAAGAAGTTCAGTGGCTCTCTCCTCTTTCCTCTCCTTTCTGCCATTGAATATATCCAGGGAGCTTTTTATTATGATTGTTGTATTTTTCAGTTTGAAAATTATATTTGATTCCTCTTTATATCATTTACTTCTTTGCTGATACTTTTAGCTTAACACTTGTTGAACGGGTATTTGCAATGGCTTATTCATGCATTTTTATAATGGTTGGTTAAAGTCTTTGTCTAATGATTCCAACATCTTCATTGTCTTGTCAGTAAGGTCTATTACTGCCTTTTCCAATGTGAGTTGAGGTATTCGTGGTTCTTTGCATATTGAGTAATTGTAGATTATATCCTTGACATTTTTAATAATCTATTATGTAACTCAGGATCTTCCTGATTCCTGTGGAGTATATTGATATTTTTGTTTTCACAGGAAGTTGACCTGGTTAGGTTCAAGCTGCAAGTTCTAATATGCTTTCTGAAGGTTGTGGTTTCAATGTCAGTTCAGTTTTCAAAGCCTTTACAATGCTTTTTGGATTTTTCCCATGGATACGCCACCCAGTGGTCAGTCTGCAACCTGGGTGGAGTTTTATCCATCTCAGTTTTCAAAGTCTTTAAAATGCTAATTAGGGGGCTTCCCTGGTGGCACAGTGGTTGAGAATCCGCCTGCCAATGCAGGGACATGGGTTCGAGCCCTGGTCCGTGAAGAGGGAAGATTCCCACGTGTCGCAGAGCAACTAAGCCCTTGCGCCACAAATACTGAGCCTGCACTCTAGAGCCCATGAGCCACAACTACTGAAGCCCGTGCGCCTACAGCCTGTGCACAGCAACAAGAGAAGCCACCACAATGAGAAGCCGGTGCACCGCAACGAAGAGTAGCCCCTGCTTGCCACCCCCGCTCGCCACAACTAGAGAAAAAGCCCGCAGGCAGCAACGAAGACCCAACGCAGCCAAAAATTAATTAATTAATATTTAAAAATGCTAATTAGGATCTGATCCGTGCATTTGCACAGGTTGACAGTGAGCCCAAGTGTGTGTACACAACTTCACAGGTCTCTTTCCCAAGATCTTTCCTCTTCTCTCCATGGCACTTTCCAATTTCCTGAGAATACCCTTTTCTGTCCTCCAGCCAGGAACGGTCTATTCTGTAACCACTGCCTGCTGGGGGTCAATCAATGGGAGGACAGACTAAAAACAATGGAGTCTGCCTCTGCCCACTTGGAACCACAGCATCAAAAAGAGAGTAAGGTTCCCCTCCCTCAGAGTTCTGGCTCCTGCAGACACCTGTTGTAAACTGATGTCATTACATGTGACTGCCTGAAACTGGGTTGTGAGAAAATAGAGAAAAAGAAAAAAAAAAAAAAAATAGAGAATGACCCAACTCTCTGAGCTTTTCAACTCCTCACGCCAGAATTAGAAGGCTTCTAGATCTCATTCTCTCTATACCACAGTGCTCAATTCCAGGTTTCTGGCTGCACTGAGGTCAGGCCAGGGGATCCTAGAGGTTTGGTGGTATTCAAAAACTGATGTTCTTCTCCAATCTGCGTGCTGCTATTTACCATGTATTCTGTCCAGGTTTTACAGTTCCATTCAGTTGTAAAGAAAGGGTGGTATATGTTTACTCCATATTATCCAGAACCAGACGATACCCCCTTTTTAAGTAAGTAAAGGAACCCTACCTTTCCTGATATATAAATTCTGAATTACAGAATCTGTTATCTTAACAATATTCTCTAATACCCAACTATGATGAGAAGCCAGGTCAGAAGGACTCAGAAGACGGATTTAATCCCCAAACCTCAAGCCAAACAATCCTTTTAGCCAAACTTTCAGCTGCAAAGGTGACAGAAACATTACTGACTAGCACTTCAGCAAAATACAAAGAAGGCAGTGTTTTTCTGAGTTCCACAAGGCCACATCAAAGCCTTAGCAATCACCTGACAAGAGCCAACATTCTAAAAACAGGAGTAGCCCACAACACATAAAAATAAAGGTAAAAAGTAGAAAAATACGGAGCTAGCAGTACATGGTTTCTAAGACTTCATGGAAACATTTCCATGTTGTTAGCTTCATACATTACTTAGGTTTAGATGAAAAGTCTACTCCAGAAATAATCACTCACATAATAAACAATGGCACAAATGTAGCTGCCTTAACATTCTATTCAGTCTGAGCGGCAAGCCTAGTAGCTGGCATCAACCACATCATCCCCAAAATCAGGCAACTGGTTGGAGTCCACAGTCACCCAAACGGTAGAATTTGATGACTAAAAAAAGGCTGGTCAGTCCAAAATATCTAATAGTAGCCAGCCACATTGCCTAAACTCCCACCATAGTGACTCACTTACACAAATGTGTTATCATGGTTATGTACATGCTAGACACTGTGCCGTATGCTAATTAGAAAATTTCCATCTAGTAAGTGAGTCATATATAAATAATGGAATTAAGAGAAAAAAAATGGATATTAAATTATTTTTTCAATATGATTACTGCTAGGTAAAAACAGAAGAGGAAGAGAAAGAAGAGGAGGAGAAGGAAAAAAGATGAGGAGAAGGACAGGGAGGAGGAAGAGGAAGAGAAGGGGAGGAGGAGAAGGGGAGGAGGAAAAGAGGAAGCGCAGGAGAGGAAGGGAGGGGGAGGTGAAGGAGGAGGAGGAGGAGGAAGAGGAAGACAAAAAGAAACACACTGAAATTTTTACTGTGTTTAGGTTTTAGCAGAGACACTGTAGGCAGTATTTTTCCTAGTTTTACTTCCTGCCCCCACTTTTTAAATTTTCTCTAATGAATATAATTACTTCAAAATAAGAAATAAACATTTATTAAAGCAAGCTGTGGGGCTTTCCTGGTGGCGCAGTGGTTAAGAATCTGCCTGCTGATGCAGGGGACACGGGTTCGAGCCCTGGTCCGGGAAAATCCCACATGCTGTGGAGCAAGAAGCCCATGTGCCACAACTACTGAGGCCCGTGCGCCTAGAGCCCGTGCTCCGCAACAAGAGAAGCCATCGCAACGAGAAGCCCGCGTGCAGCAACGAAGACCCAACGCAGCCAATTAATTAATTAATTAAGATTATATTTTTTAAAAAAGACCGAAGAGGCGGGAACACTCCCAAAACGTAAAAAATAAAAAAAATTTAAAAATAAAGCAAGCTGCACACAATTACCATATGACCCAGAAGTCAGACTCCTGGGTATTTACTCTACAGAAATGATAACTTGGTTCACAGAAAAACTGGTATAAAAATGTTCATAGCTATTCTAATCATATTCTCCAAAAACCATAAACAACATAAATGTCCTTTAACAGGGATAAAGAAACTGTGGTACATCCACATAAAGTAATACTACTACTCAGCAACAAAAAGGAACAAACTACTGACACATTCAACTACATAGGTGAATCTCAAAGGTAACATACTTAGTGAAAGAAGCCAGTCTCAAAATGTTATGTACTGTATTACTACACTTATATGAAGTTAAGAAGTGAGGAAAAGGGAAAAGAACAGCAGGAACTAATTTTGGGGGGTAACAAAATTATTTTGTATCTTGATTGTGTTCGGACTCACATGAATCTACATATATGTTAAAATTCATGGAACCAAACACCAAAGAGAAGTCATTTTTCCTGTATGTTAATTTTAAAAATAAAGACAACTCTACTGAACAATTCATATAGAATGTTACAAAATACATTTTTCTTCAAATAACAAAGATTGCAGAGTAACAAAAAATAAAATAAAGCAAACACAGAATCAATAAAATCCCAATAAAATTTCTAGCAAGCTTATTTGAAACAATGTATACAGAAATGCAAAGGCCCAGAATAAGCTAAATAACTTAATAAGAGAAACAAAGTTGGATACTTACATAAGTATCTGATCTCAAGATTTACCATAAACCTACAGTAATTAAGATGTGATGTAGGCATAAATTACAATAGATACATTGATCAATGGAAGAAAATAGAGTCAAAAAAGAGAAACAAACATATGTGGTCAAATGATTTTCAACCAAGACAGTAAACAAAAATTCAATGAACAAAGGAGAGACTCAAACAAATGGTGCTAGAACAACTGAGTATCTTATGAGGCGGGGGGGGGGGGGGGAATCTCAACCCCTATCTCACCCTCTACACACAAAAAAATTTTATTTATGTATGTATGTATGGCTGCGTTGGGTCTTCATTGTTGCACGCAGGCCTTCTCTGTTACAGCGAGCGGGGGCTACTCTTCGTTGTGCTGCGTGGGCTACTCATTGCGGTGGCTTCTCCTGTTGCAGAGCACGGGCTCTAGGTGCACGGGCTTCAGTAGTTGTGGCACACGGGCTTCAGTAGTGGTGCACAGGCTCAGTAGTTGTGGCTTGCGCACTCTAGAGCGCAGGCTCAGTAGATGTGGAGCACGGGCTTAGTTGCTCAGCAGCACGTGGGATCTTCCCGGACCAAGACTTGAACCCGTGTCCCCTGCACTGGCTGGCAGATTCTTAACCAGTGCGCCACCAGGGATTGTCCTACACAAAAATTTAAAATGGTTCGGAGACCTAAATGTAAAATCTAAAACTATAAAACTTTTTTTTGGGTGGGGGGGGGTGGATTGTTGCTGTTGTTGTTTTTTGGCTGCGCAGCACAGCTTATGGGATCTTAGTTCCCCGACCAGGGATCGAACCTGATCCCCCAGCAGTGGAAGCACAGAGTCCTAACCACTGGACTGCCAGGAAAGTCCCTAAAACTATAAAACTTCTGAGGGAACACAGGAAAATAACATTCGCAATCTTGTAGCAGGCAAAGATTTTTAAAGACAGGACAGAAAAGCTTTAACCCCAAACAGAAAATTTGATATGATTTCATCAAAATTAAAAACCTAATGCCCTTCAAAAGACTATTAAGAAAATAAAAAGGCAAGACACAGAGTGGAAAAAAATATTCATAATACAGTTGACCCTTGAATAACAAGGGGGTTAATTTGAATATAACTTATAGTTAGCCCTCTGTATCCATGGATTCAACCAACCACAGACCGTTTGGTACTGGTAATATTTACTATTGAAAAATATCGGCATTTAAGTGGACCCACACAGTTCAAACCCTCAGTGTTTACAGGTCAACTGTACATATATCTGTCAAAGATCTTATATACAAAATTATGAGGTGCCCTTAAAATAATAAAGTTCACGACTCAATTTAAAAATGGGCAAAGAAGATACTCAATGGACAATAAGTACATAAAGATGGTCAACACCATCAATCATCAGGGAAATGCAAACTAAACCATAATGAGGTACTACCACATACCCACATGAATGACTAACCTTAAAGAGACTGACAACAGCAAGTGTTATAGAAGATGTTAAGAACTGAACACTCAGGCGTTGCTTGTAGGAATGTAAAGTGGTACAACCACTTTGAAAAGCAGTCTCCCAGTTTCACAGAATCTTAACCATACACTTACAACGTGACCCAGAAACTCTACTCCTAGGTATATACTCAAGAATAAACAGAATAAAAACAAATGTCCATAAAAAGACCTGATAGTGACATCAGAAGAGCCTTATTTATAACCAAAAAACTATAAACAATCCAAATACCATCAACAGATGAATGAATAAATAAACACTAGTATATGGGAAATTATTCAGCAATAAAAACAACTAATTTCTGATGCATGCAACAATCTGAATGCAACTCAAAAATACTGCTTTGAGTCAAAGAAACCAGATACAAGAGTTTACTCTGTATGATTCCATTATTATGAAGTTATTTCTAGAACAGGCTAAAACTAATTCACAGTGATAGAAATCAAACGAGTGGTTCCAATGGACAGACAGTGAAGAAAAGTGACTGCAAAAGGGTGTAAAGCAACTTTCTGGAAAGATGGACATGTTCTATTCATCTGTCAAAATGAATCTCAAAAGTATTTAATTATACACTTTAAATATGTGTATTTTACTGCATATATATATATACATATACATATAGTATATATGTATATATATTTATTATATATATATACAGAACAAAATACATACATTTTAAGCATATTGTTCAATGATGTGTACAATTTACTATATATACAATAAAATACATATTGTATTTTATTATACACAATAAAATGCATACATACAATAAATACGTATAAATAAAATAATGAATTGAATTACATTCAATAAAATGAAATTAAGGAAACTCATATGAAGTAAAGCTTAATACAGACTTATTTTCTGGGCTGAATGTTTTCCCATTAAATTGTAACTATTCAAATGACTAAACCAGAGAACTTTTATCAGTTAGAAAAGCATGGAAAACTGGTAGGGAAAAATTGGCAGAAACCTTAGGAGTCATCTGGTCTATCTTCCTAGTTAGTGTCAAGTCCTACCAACAGCATGCTAAGCTGATGGTTATAATAAATCAGAGACGGGGTGCTCAGACCTCTCGAGATAGTCTTCACCACTGGTGAAATACAGAATCTCTTGGAAAATTCTCTCTTAAATTGAGATGAAAACTGTGCTCCTCTAGAGCAGTAGCTGTCCTGCAGGTGAAATCTAGCTCACTGTCTGTTTTTAGAAATAAAGTTTTGTTGGAATATAGTCATGTGCATTTGTTTACCAAATGATTGCTTTCATGTTACAATGGCAGAGTTGAACGGTTGCAAACACAAAACCCAAAATATTTATCTGGCCCTTTACCAAAACAGTTTTTCTACCACTGTTCCAGAGAAACACCATAGAAGTCTACACCCTCTTTTACATGACAGTATTCAAAAACCTGGAGCATATTAGTCCCATTTGTTCTTAGTCTTCCCACCCCATTTATTGGCTACTACTCCTATGTCACAGTAGTTCAAATCCTGAACACGCCCTTCTAGACACTACAGTTGATGAGTATCACTCTTAAAGTATAAAAATGAATTCACCACCCCATCGAAGATGACAGTGGAACCATTTATGATTCTGATACCACATTCCTATTAATGCAGTTTAAGGTTTTATTTACTTCTTTTTATGCTCCATCACATTTTTTACAGTAATAACTTAAAAAATAACTAATGTGCATATATTACTTTTGTAAACAAAAACACTGTATGAGGATATATCCACAAATTCTTTCAACATAATTTGTCTGTACCTGGAGACTAGACATTATTTCAGGTATTTAAAGCACCTTGGTGATTATTTTCTCTTTCTCTTCACTTATTGTAGGCTACAATTCTATTCTATTATGTTATTTGATACAAGCTTTTCAGTTTGAGGATTATTCTCCTGAATGAAACAAAACAGGCTCTGTAGTCAAAGTCCCAGGGGGAAAATTCAGGAAACGGGTGCATCAGTAAAGAGAGATAGAAAAAAGGAAGCAAGAGGGTGCCCACAAGAAACCTCAACAAGGGACTTCCCTGGTGGTCCAGTGGTAAAGAATCCGCCTTGCAATGCAGGGGACTCGGGTTCGATCCCTGGTCAGGGAACTAAGATCCCACATGCTGTGGGGCAACTAAGCCCGTGGGCCACAACCACTGAGCTCATGGGCCTCAACTAGAGCCGGTGTGCCACAAACTACAGAGCCCACGCATCCTGGAACCCGTGCGCCACAACTACAGAGCCCACACGCCCTGGAGACTGTGCACCACAACTAGAGAAAAGAAAACCCACACACCACAACTAGAGAGAAGCCTGAGCACCACAACGAAGAGCCCATGTGCCGCAATGAAAGATCCCGCATGCCTCAACAAAGATCCTGCATGCCACAACTAAGACCCGACACAGCCAAAAAAAAAGAAACCTCAACAACTGTGATTTAGTGAAAATAACCAAAGGCTTATCAAGCAGAGAAGACTAGGCTTGATTTAGGCTCTGTTCCTTTTTAGCTATATAACATACAATCATAATTTCAAAAGTAGATTAAAGTGAAGGTATAATGAATGAGCCACACACTACCTTAAATACATTTTAATCATAAGACATAACCCAATATTTTGACGTAGGCATCACCTTCACCTAGCCTCAAGCCTCTATCTGGAAGAATTCCCTGCCCTCCCTACCCTATTCCAAGGAAGAGTGAGCTTCCTGACTAGTGTGCACAGTTCTTGAACGCGTGGGGCTAATATTATAAAAAGCTGCTAATACCAGTGATTGACACTATTCTTCCAATCAGGTGTTGGAAGGGTATGAGGCAGAAATTCTGGGTATTTTCTTGCAGTGCTGGCAAGCCCATTTGGCATCAGCAGCTTTAAAGCCGTGAACTCTAATCGTGGTATCATTAATAAAACTGACATTTTAATCTTCATATGTCACTCTCTTGTGTCTTATTTTTCATTTGGTTCCAAATTTAGGATCAGGACTTTTTTTTTTGAGTATGGATCCTCTGATTAGAGTTCTACATTGCCCTTCTTGCATAAAGTCATACTCCTAATGCATCCTCCACAGTGTTCAGAGGTTGTTTCTTTAAAGTATAGCAAAAACCAATGCATTTGCAAAGAAATAAATTCAGAACCTTCCAGAATTTTTCTCTAATTTACACTCAGTAATAAGTATTTTATAGCTCCTTGTTCATTCTAAGTATTCAATTCAGCTTTCATAAAACAACCTTCTTTATGAACTCATTGGTTTAATTTTTAAAAAATAAGTATTAACAGGTTTGGGAACAAATACAATTGATTCTTGGTAAAGATACAATTCATGTGGTTGGAGCAGTACAGAAGCATACTAGAATATAACTGGTTACACATGAGGGACTAATGGAGCCATTGTCATCAGTCAGTATATTTTCCAGGGGGAATGAAAAGGATTCATTAATCTGGTTGGTAAAGAGAACATCAATATCCTCAGCTTTAATACGGGGACACCACTATCTTTCTTTTAAGGTTCCCATGAGGATTAAATGATATAATAGGTAAAAAGTACCTAGAGAAGTATCTGGCACATACTAGGTACTCAATAAATACATACACTAAGCCAGCACTGAATGGAACTGAGCCCCATACCAACACAGAATCTCTATAACACAACTCAATATTATCTGAATAATCTACTTGAGGCAAAAACTGGGAATGCTGTTGGAGATTATTTCTCATAATCCCAGCTAACCTTTCAGTATGGAAACCAAAACAAATTTTTAAAATTTCCTAATAGCATAAATATGACCATATATATATATATATATACATATATATATCTCAATAGAGAGAGAGGAAAAGTCTCAATATCCTAAAAGAGAAGGAAAACCACCTGGCACTGTGCAGATTATTCCACTCCCACCTGTGTGAGCTACCAACAGTAACCTGTTCTCCTTTCAGTTCAGAAATCCCCTAAAATCAGGCTATTACTATTTCCATCTTCCAGTCCCAAGGCCTGACAAGAGAGGACCAGTCCAAAAAATATGATTACCAGGGTCTAAGATTATTAAAAGAAAAAAAGAAATTTAAAACTATTCAGAATCCCACTTCCTACCCTTATAGGCAGTATACTAAATGTGAGTTCATATCTGCTAGGTTTCAGTCACTGCAGTAAAATCATGTAAGTGCCGAACTCACCTCTTTACCCGACTCCTATCCGACATGAACATTTCTATTACTATGAATTCTGAGGCATGGATCTCAATCTGAACAGCATTCCTAAATTATTTTCTGATGACTGGAGAGAATCCTGGCACACGCCTGTATAATAAGCCACTGTGGATGCCAATGTTTCCTATCCCACCACTAGTCTAACCTGCTACACTCAGGAGGCTTACCCCTGTCTTCCAATTTCAGCATGACACTCTGACCTCAGCTTGCCCCTCAAAGCTAAAAATACTTTAAAGGTTCTGCCCAGCTCTTGGTCCCAAGTCCTCTCTTTACTCACATTCTGCCCGATAGCTAACAAAATGTTTGAGCTTTCCATATTAGAAATCTTAAGTTATCTTTAAAAAAATTGAATTCTTTTGTGAGGATGAGTCATAATTTTGTTCTATGTGGGGCAAAAAAAGAAGCAGAAAAGATAATTCCCACCCTCAGAATGTTCTTAATCTAATTAGAGAAAACACATGGAAAGGAGTAAACATAAAATCAGTATAACACTACATGAAGCCTGAAAAAATACAAGGTGTTAATGTGTTTTACCGCCTCCATCCACCTCATATAATACAAAAATTAAAGGTTATCCTTAATTTCAAAAATGATAGATTGTTCCTCTTGATTTTGAAGCTCTTCACAAAGATAGCCACGCCACCCTCAGCATCTTATCCACACTTACTCATCCTCCTTCATGAAGTCTTCCCTGATTAACTAGAAGAAAGCTCAGCATTGTTCCACCTACACATAGTCCCAAAATTCTTCCATGTCTGCCACCTGAAATAACATGCTTTCCTAACTGCCCATATAGAAAATAAACCACTTAATCTATTTATTCAGTTGAGTACCTTTCCCAAGTGATCTTATTCAGCTAGTTGGTTTGTATTAGCTTTGAGTAAGACATAATGGTTCTCTATGTTGCTTGTCTACCTTAAGTTGCTTGTATATTTGGAAATGTAATGTGCAGGGCAAAATATAATCTATGGAAATTAGGCAACAAGTTAAATAATCACAGGTCTTCCCCTCATTACTTCTACATTTTTTCAAAAGGAGAAAAAAGCACCTTTTTAAAAAGACAGCCCTACCAATATGTCAAACTTTGTATGTAAGATATTACTTCTCCAGTTCCACACTTGAAGAAATACAAATACAAGGTTTACAACATACTGAACTCTTTGCAAAAGGACCTCAAAATGCACTCAATATATTTGCCTCTGCTCCTACCTCAATTTTAGACAGTTTTATCGCTTATTTCCTGACCACAATCTGTTAATACTGGGCTATACACATATGACACACATCTCCTAGATTTTCAAGGAAAATCCCTACCTCATATACCCTTTTTTTCCCATGAGAATGTCAAATGTACAATTAAACCTGACTAAAATTTTAAGACTGTGAATAAAAATAATTTTAATTCCTTTGTCTAAGAAAAGGAATTAAATAATACTGATGTGTTGTTCAAAACACCTGGTTACTACGTTTATAACTGAAAGGCAATGAGAAAAATACGACTCCTCTAGAGGCAATGAGCAAAATACTTCT
Source organism: Eubalaena glacialis (assembly GCF_028564815.1). Lineage (NCBI taxonomy): Eukaryota > Metazoa > Chordata > Mammalia > Artiodactyla > Balaenidae > Eubalaena > Eubalaena glacialis. Next base: position 78,526,327 of record NC_083717.1, read on the forward strand.
GAAACGTCTTCAATATTGATCACTAAAAAATTACATTTTGGCCAATGCTGGCCACCACATATTAGAACTCTGCCTTCTTTCTCCTTAGATGGATTCCTAAAATTCAAGTTCCTACTTGACTATCAACACCTCCCCTTCTTAACAGGCTACCAAACTCCAAAAACAGTTTGGTCTTGATTTCCTAGTAAAGGCTCATTAAAAAAGTCAATTTAATTATCTCCTAAACCTCAGTCAGTATAGGCCTTCCACTCATTTAAGGTTTCTGTCCTCACACCTGAGTACACAGAGGGTTCCCCATCACCACCACCACCACCACCCCTCAATCGAAAAGAATCAGTATTTACTGTGGCTCATCAAAAGCAATACCTTTGTTGTTGCTATTGTTGTTCCAACCTGTTTTGTTTGGTTTTCATTTTGTTTTATTTTGTTTTTCCCAGTGACTACCTTCTGAATGGCTTTCAAAGATCTTTAGACTAAAATGCAAACTTTAACAGCAATACCGTAGCCTCTTACTGGGTGATCCTTGCACTCCCTAGAGCTTGCAATATGCAGAGGCTTGTCAAATTAATCTGGTGTCCCTTGCCTCCTCTCCTGGATTGCAGTATCTGACAAACCTTTATTCTGGGTGAGGAAGAAAACTACTTGAAGAAGAAAACTGTTTCATGTATACTGAAGTTCCAGTATGTAATGTGGTGTCTCAGACTCACTGGGGAGAGTTCAGTACAAGGGATGATCTGTGAAAATCTACAAAACAAGTCAATGTTCAGGCAATAAATCTAGACCTTTTCATAATTTCCAAAGTTGTTAATTTTTTGTTGACCAGTTTTTTTTTTTTATTATCATAAACAACCTTGCAGTGAATATCTTTGTACATCTATCTTGACACATTTTTGCAAGTATATTTAAAGGAAATAATGTTGGGCTAGAGTGCTAGAGCAGGGCTCTATAAACTTTTTTTGGAAAGGGACAGAATTATTTTTGACTTCATGGGCCATACAGTTTCTGTTCCAACTACCCAACTCTGCCTTCTAGCACAAGTTTTGACCTTTACTGATACTCAAATAGATCATTTTTTAAAAATAGAGATATGGGGCTCCCAAATGGACACTCCAGAGAGAGCACCCATGATCTCTTTGTCAAGAATTGTGGTATGTCTGATTCTGCCCTATTTGTAAACTAACAAGGTAGTCTGTCACAGTTTCATGGATGAAGGAAGGCAGAAGACCTGAGGCTCTTGAGTCAGAGATGCACTACTTTATGAGTCACATCCCAGCAAGCAGCACGAGCAACAGCATATATGCATTAGTCCCCTTACCGCCATATCCCATGGCAGCCACGCGGATGAGCCCAAATTGATGTCTGCACACACAGTGGGTTTACAGGAGAGGAAGTCTGAGTTTAGGGAGCCCACATCTTTTACAGTATGCAGTGAGTATGTCTGACCTTAGCTCTGAAGAGAGACGTTATTTCTATTATACTGAACAGTACACATACCTGCCCTTTGCTCCAGAGAGAGGCAGTCTGTCTATTTTCCAAGGCTGTTTACTATACAAGCATCCTTGAAAGGACAGTCCAAAACAAAGGCAGCCAGTGCCTCTGCCTGCAAAACATGTGGAAATGTAAGAGGCCCTTAGAAAATTACCTCCAACGCAATGTATCCGCTGTTTCTACACCGTCTTGGACTCTTGGCAAATTTTTCCAAAGCATTCCACTCTAACAACCAAGCTGATTAATCTGACGGACAAAGGAAGGGCCAAGTCTATTTAATTTGTCTTATGCATGCGTAACTCAGGATAGATACTATAAACAGGACTCAAGCAGCAAGATGAGGCCAACCTACAATATTGACCTCTACCAGGTCCTCCAGGGTCCTGGGCTAAATCAGCTGAACAAATCCCATAAACCGTCAGGGTCAACCTTAAAAATCTGAACGACTTTCTCTTTTATGTGTCTAAAATGACCTTTCCACTTAGACCATTAATCCAGGTATAAGAATATATATTAGCAATTACACAGATTCTGCCTTGTAATCCATCTGGCTCACAAGGAAATCTAAGGCAATTCTATCATCCATAACAACCCTGGCCAGTGACTTGAGGCTGAACTGAATACCTTCTAGAGATGAGCTGTTATCACTGATCACTTCAGCTGAAGTCAGGGGCCCATTTCATAACACCTACCCTAACTCCATCCTAGGGATAACTGCCTGCAGAGTATATATAAGTAATGAATCAGCCATCCCTCCAAGAAGTTCCCCTAAGTAATCAAGGTTAGCTTAATTTTGGAGAGAACTCTACAATCATTCGAAAACTATATGATGTTACATTAAATACCTGAAGGTCTCTTACAACTCTCTTTATGGTGCAAGTCACTATGTTTTTGGTAAGGAGGCAAGTTAACGTCTGGCTTACCTACAAGAAGTACAATGCTGGGAGCACTTCAGGTACCCCTGGAAAGAGTTGTTTACAATTACTGGAGGTCCACAAGAGAGACCTAAATCAGTCAAGGGGCACAGGCTGACAGTACATCTAATGTGGTCTTTTAATGGGCTGGTGTGCCTTAGAGTTCCCAGTTTAGTTTGAATAACTGAATCTAGTCCTTATTTTTTGGAGACTGCCTAAGAAAAGTCAATCCAACCCATCCTGTTTGTCCAAACATCAGCCAGATGGCATGCAGCCACTTCATGGAATGACTGAGCAATGGCTACTGTAATGGGGGAAGGGAAGGCATCTGGAGGTGTTGACTAGTGTTTTGTGTAGGAGGTACAGGAGTGGGGCCCTCCCCCCTGCTGTTTCCAACAGACCTCTCAGTAAGGTTAAGAGGAATGACAATCAAATCATGGTCAGAGCCACCTGGGGATGAACAGCAGACCCAGCACCCAATTAAATTTAAGGCACCTGCAACAGTCTGGGAGCCTGCACTGGAAGTTTTCCTTCTGGAGGAAGTTTCTGGGGGCAGTTCTGAAAGACGAAGATCACTAATAACCCCACCTCACCCCTGCTTACTTCCCAGGGCCTAACATATTCCCCAACCTAGCTCACCCCTGTTCCCATGGCCTAACAGATTCCCCAACCTAGGAGCCAGGAAAAAACTAGTGCTCCCATTCCAGTAGCTATAAATTCAACTTTTAACTAATAATTTCCTCCTCAGAGCCAGACTCATCATCTGAAAGAGTCAAGTGCAAGAGAAACAAGCATTTTTTTTAAATAAAAATTCCAGAGAATAATTACATGTACTCTCACTTCGACCCATATGAGCCATTATAGGGGGACTTGGTAATCTGTTTATTTGACCAAATGGTCATTATCCTTATAATCTAGGACCCTAGGATCCAACAAAAGAATCTAGGTGGCTGAATGAGACTTACCTTTGAATCCCCTAAGACCCATTTAGATAGGCTGCCAGCTGGAGGGTATACCAACCAGGCTGTTCTGGGACTCCCTTTAGGTTATTTTTTTTTAAAAAGACCCACCATACCAAGGAATTTTCAAGATACGTCTATGTAACTCCCTACCCGTTTCATCCTGATCATTATCCAGAAAGCAAACAAAAGAGGATGTTCGCTTTCTGGGGATCCCCTTATTCAGTGACCAAACCACTAAGATGTGTAAACCAAGAGAAATGAGAGGGTCAAAAATGTTTTGGGTCTTTTTTTTTTTGACCATTCCAACACTCAACAATACTGGATAATGCCCATGGATGACTGGGAATACGGAAGGTCCACTGAATACCTTGACTATCGGCCAACTGTTGAGTGGCTTTGGAGATTAAAGGCAAACCACTGTCAAGATGCACATGGTCTGACAACCTGAACACACGACACAGTTTAGTTTCAACGGCCACAATGGTGTGGTCAGAGTTGGCTGATCAGATTGGTGTGACAACACCGTAACCTGAAAAAGTGTCAACAGCACTGAGGCACTCCCAATGGCTCCAAAAGGGAGTCAAAGGTGTAATGTCAATCTGCCAGCAGCAGGCAGGGATAGCAACCCACATAATGTGGCCTCCACACTGTGAGGCAATAGGGTCAATTTCTGAAGGAGCCACAATCCAGAATACAGCAGTAGTCTGTGCAATAGAAACATAGAGTGCTTCACTTTGTGCCCAACACCAGCCTCCTGCAACTAACCATTGTTTAAGAGATGATTGCAGGTATCAAATTGGTAAGGCATTTAGATTCCACTGAATACATTTAAAAGAGCAAGGTAACTACTTTATTTCTAAATGTCAACAACAAACACCTAAATTATGTCCTTTGCAATTATTAAACTTATAATTTAAAAGTTTAGATGTCAACTTCAAAATGTACAAACAGTTTCTTCAGATTAAAAGACAAGTCCAAAGAACTTCTCTGTATTATGGTATCTTCTCTATACTACGGAAGAAACTCTATAATTTTTACTACTTCAGGCTTAATTCTTGATAAAACACAGGACTTTAGAAATGCTTCATTTTGCTGAAAATTCCTAGTTGTTAAGTCCATTTTCTTGCTGCAATATTCTTTTTTTATATATAAATTTATTTTTTATTTATTTATTTTTAAATTTTTGGCTGCGTTGGGTCTTTGTTGCGGTGTGCAGCCTTCTCACTGCAGTGGCTTCTCTTATTGCAGATCATGGGCTCTAGGCGTGCAGGCTTCAGTAGTTGTGGCACGTGGGCTCAGTAGTTGTGGCACGTGAGCTCTAGAGCACAGACTCAGTAGTTGCGGTGCACAGGCTTAGTTGCTCCGCAGCATGTGGGATCTTCACCGGCCAGGGCTCGAACCTGTGTCCCCTGCATAAGCAGGCGGCTTTTTTTTTTTTTTTTTAATTTTTTAAAACTTTGGGTTTATTTATTTATTTATGGCTGAGTTGGGTCTTCGTTTCTGTGCGAGGGCTTTCTCTAGTTGCGGCAAGTGGGGGCCACTCCTCATCGCGGTGTGCGGGCCTCTCATTATCGCGGCCTCTCTTGTTGTGGAGCACAGGCTCCAGACGCGCAGGCTCAGTAATTGTGGCTCACGGGCCCAGTTGGCAGGCGGATTCTTAACCACTGTGCCACCAGAAAGCCCTGTGCTGAAATATTCTATTATCACCTAGTCTGTAACAGTGCCTGGTACATAGTAGGCACTTAATATATATTTACTGAATAAACTAAAATCAGAAGCCAATGTTAAAAAATTTTCTCTGCCTTTCTAATACACTCCATCCCATCCCACCCAAGGCAGATTAAATGCCTCAAGACAACCAGGGAGAAGATCATGTACGTGGAAATGCAAAAGAGAAAAATACAGTCTTTTTCTTTTTACATAATATTATACAGTTTCACAAAGAAACAAGTCTGTAACATCTTATATATAATGATCTCAAAGCAATCTATCTATCTATCTATCTATCTATCTGGCTGTACCGGGTCTTAGTTGCGGCACTTTCTGCGCGCAGGATCTTCACTGAGGCATGTGGGATCTTTTACTTGTGGCATGCGGGCTCTTAGTTGCAGCACGCGGGATCTAGTTCCCTGACCGGGGATCAAACCCAGGCCCCCTGCATTGGGAGCACGGAGTCTTAACCACTGGACCACCAGGGAAGTCCCTCAAAGCATTTTTTAAAGTATTTATTCTTAGAGACTCTCAGTAATTCTTTAAGGCAGTTAAAAGTAAGTCAAGCCTCTTACCCGTCCTCAGAGAAGGAGAAAGAAAAGTAATATACTTATCTCAGAGGCACAAAGGAAACTACAAAGAAAAATAAGCAAAAAAAAAAAAGAAACTACACCAGATTCAACAAAAATATTGCTATGGAGAATACTGCCATGTGCCACCTAATCTCTCTTAATAAAGGACTCATTCCCCTAGCTTTGGGGAGTACCTGTGCTATAGCTTTGCCCAACATTGTGCCCCTTCCTGGGCAGCCCACATGCAACGACAGATCCATTCAAAACTAAAAGCCTGGCAATCTTAGCCCAACTCAGAACAACTCTGAAGGGACACTCTAGCAACTGAATACACAGTAGGGCTGGTCAAGGATGTCACTGGGCCTTAACCATAACTCAACTTTTCCCTCAGTCCAATCCTGCTTCCTTCCTTTCCTTTTCACAGATATTGATCCCAAGGGTACTCAATGAACATCCTCTAAGCTAAACTCTATCTCAGGCTTCCCAAGGAATCCAATCTGCAACAATTCTCAAGAGTCGCACTTTTAGATCCATAGAGCACACAAGATACCTATAACAGTTTGTACCACTTGTACATTGTAATAGCTGGAGAAACAATACTGTAAAATGGAAAGGCCACCACTATTTCTCTGATAGTCTTAATTGAACCAAAATATTTTCCTTTAAAAAAAAATCAATACACTGAAAGTTCTGAACATGTTAAAGATCTCAGTGTCTACACCTATCAGCATTGTTTTCCAGGCGGGAACAACACTTCTTCCCTTCTAAACCCAAATAACAGTAACTGAACATATTAATTTAGTATGTGAAACATCAGGTTATTCATAATCTTATGTTTTATATGATTTTCATATTTTAATTCTAATCATAATACAAATTCCCAATGTAAGTATTCTATTTTCTCTAAGCAAATTAAAATTCAGAAAAATATTCCTCCCACTAAGATCCTGCTTAAGAGGAAAGACTTTCCTGAAATGAAACAGCAGAATGCAAACATTTAGAAATAATTTAGACATCATAGCATCATTTCATATAATCTCATGCTAAGCAGCAAAGTTGAAACATTTTATAATTTGGGTTAATTACATGGAGAAAAATAGGAAACCACTTCCGAGGTCCACTCTCATAGCTGGCTCTCAAAATGCAATCACTTCTCTTAGAAGTCCTTGAAATCATAAAATTCTTTTTTAAAAAAATACTTATTTGTTTATTTTCACCAGGTCTTAGTTGCGGCAGGTGGGCTCATTAGTTGTGGGAGGCTGGCTCCTTAGTTGTGGCACATGGGCTTCTTAGTTGTGGCACGCAAGAGGGATCTAGTTCCCTGAGCAGGGATCGAACCCAGGCCCCCTGCATTGGGAGCGCGGAGTCTTAACCATTGCACCACCAGGGGAAGTCCCCATAAAATTCTTTAAAAATTGATAGAAAGCCTTCAGACTCTTTGTAAATATCTGAAATGAAAATTAATTTTTGACAACACAAGAAATAAGGTAATGTGGGTGATGGGAGAAAAGCATTCTTTGGCAAAATACAGTTGGTTTCCTTGTTCCTTTAACATTTAATCACTTCAAAAAGTTAAAATGACTACCATGGTGAACAAAATTTTTATTAAACATTTTATACAATGTCTATATTGATGGTGTCAAACTGAGTCCAGCAGAAAACCAGCACAAACTCAAAGGCTGTCCTCCTTTACTTTTTTTTTTTTTCCCTCCTTTACTTTAAGAAGGATCCTAGGCATTTTCTGATTCTTAAAATCTTTAAAAAGCACCAGCTCATAGCTCTACCTGCCCAGCTCTCAGACTCACAGCAATATGACTAAACAGAAATGAAGCCACATAAAGTGCCAGAAATTCTATTTTAGGGAAAACAACATCAAGAACATCTGAGGACTTATCATCCAGAAGAATACTTGTTAACCATACTCCAAAATTAAGAAGGTCTCCAAACTTCTTCTAGAACTAGACTGACCACATCAGCACTATCCATACACCCCAGTATCCAGGTGGTTGTCACTTGCCCTGGGGCTGTTTTTAGATAATCAGCAAATTAGACAATAACTATTTTCCTTACTTTTGTTTTAAAGAAGGAAAAAGTCTTCCCTTATAAAAGAGATCAGCTTTGACCAACTATGAGTTAAAAACTCTTCTGCAAATCAAAGTGAACTGATTCTACTGTGTCCCTCCTTCATCCTATTCTTTTGTCCTGTCAGTGTTAAGGTGGACTTGATTTAAATTTTTGATTTTATGAAGAATTTACTGAAGAATTTTCATTTTTTATTTTACTAAGTTAGGTTATATATCTTGCATTTAAGTCTCAGAGTTTAGCAACTAAGCTGTCTCTCATTACCCTACCTCTGCTTCCCCACCAGCAAATAAAATGAATATTACCAATGTTCTCTACTTGGGTCCAAGTTTCAGAGTTTGCACCTTTCCTGGCCTTCACTTATTGTCAAGGAGTTTACAAAACCTGGGATGGGGCAAAGCAGGAGGAACAATGAAGTAAAATATACTGTATGCAAAAGGAAATAAAATCATATATACAAAGAAAAGAGTCAGAACTTGCTAATACATCTACATCAAATATACAAACCCACAGTGGGTAAAAAAAGCATTACCTCTAAACCTGAGTTCCCTACTTACTAAGTCCCTATGATTCCCCCCACAGGCTACTTATATCTAACTTCAAATATACATGTCTAAATAGCTCATTTCATCAAAAAAACAAAAACCAAAACCAAAAACTGATTTTACATACAGACACATGGGGATTCATTTTATTTTCAAACTGTATGTGGAAAATTCTATGGAAGTGTTTAATTTCAACTTGGGCTAAGTATATGAGCCAGGCAGGATGAAAAGGATATCTCCTTTGGGACCGTGAACTTCATATAGCACAAAATAAATATGAGTTGAGAAATTCAGAGATGTCCCACATGAGCTTGATCTTTTGCTTATCTATAGCCCTGACATATTTATCAGTGTTTCTTCTGCTCTCTCTCTCAGCAAAGCAATCAACTTAATTAATACACTTATAACACCCAACAAGCAAAGAGAAATATTTAATAAATGCTCTGTAATGGTGATATCAAAAATGGTGCTACATACTAAGAAACCCATCATTCTCATCTCTGACTATAAATCTACAGAATTCTCAATACCCAAATATAATTGGTACTGAATTAAAAAATCCACCTAATCAACCCATGTACAAACAGGACCAAATTTTCACAGCAACTAGTGAAAAAAGGGTTTAAGACTTAAATTTCAATATGAAAATTATTTTTAAAAGAACTTATTTCATTTTATTTCACAAGATTTAGGTTATTATTATAAGCATGTGCTAATTCTGAGGAGAATGAACAAAAATGAGAGGGAGGTCATTTACTGACACTGTATAACAAACAACATTCTTCACTTCCCAGCTGACTTTCAGAACACTGTCTAAACAAAGGTAATTTTTCCACAAAGCGTTCTCTTAATTCTTTGATATCTAAACCACTCTTTACTGAAACACCTATTGAGTCTTTCTCTTGGCAAATTTCTCCCCTACAATTGTTAACTAATCTATTTCTGTCAGAAACTCACCTAAACATGTCTTTGCATATAACTGTAACTGTTCTCCAATGGTTCTTTCATGGACTTCATGAAATTCTGCACTTTTTGCACTGTCTACAATTTTTCTTTATGCTCGGTTTGTACCGCGTTTTCACTAGAAAGCAACCAATAAAGATTCTGGCCCAATGGACATGGCTAGACAGTCTAGCTGGGGAATATGTTTGAATGGAGATGATTTTGTAGATGAATATCCTTGGTCATGAAAACTTTCACTTCCTTATGCAATCTCTATCTGTGGAGATCTAGGATTATGAATACTTGTATAACAAGGACTTCAACACAAAACTGATAACTAAGGGATTTAAGACAACTAAAAATAAACCGTTCATTAATCAAGAAGAAAAAGTTGGTCAGTAAAAATGGTTAATGTGACAGTTACCATATATACCATAAATAACATAATAAAATTAAAACACAATAAAATACATTCAAAATATTTTAAAAGAATATTATTTCAGTTATATCATTTTCTTCATTAATTCAGAAGATATATCTCAATCTGTCAGCACCTTAGACTTATTTTTATGTTAGTCAGTTACCATTACACATAAAACCACAAAATTTTAGAGCTCGAATGGACCTTAGAGATGATCTAATACTGCCTCATTTTACAAAGGAAACAACCTAGGTCCAGAAAGGTAAAGAGACATGTAGAATATTAACAGTTAATGGCAGAGCAAGGGATCATTATTCTTCCTCTTAGTATATCATTCTTCCTCTTACTACAAAGTGGAGAATATTCAGTGTACTCTAGAAAACCCTCTTGAACAAATCTTAATCTCTCATTTCACATTTTTACTGACTTTACTGTTTCCTTTAAAAGAGTGGAATATGGGGGTGGAGGACAGTAACTCACATGTCAACTGGAATCTATGACCTTTTTCTTGATCCAACCCAGATTAGGTTTACTAGGAATGCCTTCCTGCAAATAACCGTGGGGAAAGACAGGGAATACTGATCCATACTTACCTTTCTGAATGAATTTTAATGTAGGAAGATCATGATACAATAGCCTATTTCAACCTATAAGTTTACTGTTTCTTACAGAAAAATATTTAGTTATATACCAGATACTTAATTTTCTTTAAAAGAAATTCAGAGGTGATGTTTTACAATAATTATATGATGTAAATACCTATACTTTGTAGAAAACAATGTATAGTCTCTAAAAGAAAAGATAAACTCGGGACTTCCGTCATGGTCCAGTGGTTAAAAATCCGCCTTCCAATGCAGGGGACACGGGTTCGATCCCTGGTAAGGGAACTAAGATCCCACATGCTGCAGTGCAACTAAGCCCATGCACCACAACTAGAGAGCCCACGCGCCTCAACTACAGAGCCCGTGAACCACAACTACAGAGCCTGCACACTGCAACAAAGAGTCTGCACGCCACAACTAAGACCCAACTGAGGCAAAAATAAATAAATAAATATTTTTTAAAAAGAAAGAAAAGCTAATGACACTATAGAGTGAAGTAAGTCAGAAAGAGAAAAATACCGTATGCTAACACATATATATGGAATCTAAAAAAAAAAATGGTCATGAAGAACCTAGGGGCAGGACAGAAATAAACACACAGACCTATTAAGGAATGGACTTGAGGACACGGGGAGGGGGAAGGGTAAGCTGGGAAAAAATGAGAGAGTGGCATGGACATACATACACTACCAAATGTAAAACCGACAGCTAGTGGGAAGAAGCCGCATAGCACAGGGAGATCAGCTCGGAGCTTTGTGACTACCTAGAGGGGTGGGATAGGGAGGGTGGGAGGGAGTGAGGGGCAAGAGGGAAGAGATATGGGGATATATGTATATGTATAGCTGATTCACTTTGTTATAAAGCAGAAACTAACACACCATTGTAAAGCAAATATACTCCAATAAAGATGTTTAAAAAAAAAAAAAAACAGGCTAATGACACAACCACTATGGAGTAATTACCGAAAGTATTTACCTAGAAAAAAAAATCTAATGAACATGATGCCAAATATGCCTCATCTGGCTTGTTAACTGCCATAATCTCATTTTGTTTCTCATTTTTTAAAAAGCATTTTAAACAGCAATCTTAAAACAAATCCAGTATTGGCAAAACCATAATTTTTGACTTGAAGAGTACTTTTTATAAGAGTAAAAACCTTATCTGATCTCACTGCAAAATGCCAAACATCTAATATATCACTGATTCCCTTGTACTTATTGTGAAGATAGTATAATAGAATTAAAATAAAAAGGTTCATTTCAATTTGCTAAATATTAACTTAGTACACAGTACATGCATAGTACTGTGCTAGACACTGCAACCAATTAAAAGAACCTTATAGTCTAATAAAGGTGATACCAATATGTCCAATAAAATATCATAGGTTTGGTAAGAGGGCTAGAAATAAGAGTATCATTAAGAATCCAAGGGCAGAGGACATTTCACCTGTAAAATAAAAAACTTAGGGTGACAGCTTCTTTAAAATACTCAAAGGGCTGTTATGTATAGAAGAGGAAATAGATTCATTTTGTTTTGCTGCAAAAGCAGAAATGAGATCTATGGGAGGGAGCTGCAGGGAGACTGTCAAAGGCAGAATTTCCCCAAGTTTATTCCACAGACCATTAACCTCTCAAGCTAACTCTCAAAAAGAATTCCATGTTCCTACAAATTCAGTAAACATATGCAGGATATTTATTAGTATATGTAATACTATAGTTCCTCTGGGAGATAAAAATGTACATGAATACTAAGAAGTCCTATACTAAGGAAGCCTATTTAACTTTGTATAATTAAGTGTTCTCCAAATATTTCACCATGAGTTTTGTTGTCCCTGTACCAATTTTTGTTCCCCAAAATACTGAGAAGTGTCAACACAATAATGCTTTCTAAGGATGTCGCACAGATCACAAATCTCAGAAAGAAGGATTTCCTAAAAAACAGTAGAGTGATATTTATATTATTTACCTGGAATCTATCTCCTAGGCACAAACAATAAGCATAAAACATTTTCAATGAACAGAAGAAAAACAGTCCTCTAAAATAACACATAGTATAGCTAATACTTTAAGGATCAAAATGAATTTCTAAATTTTGCTGAAAAGTTAGAGAACTGAGTATAAACTCACAATGCGAAACTTTTTAAAATGAATAAATGAGCTTGGGAAAAAAAATAAATGTTAAGTCCTATGTTTAGGTTTTATTGGATTTTTAATTATCAATATGCTGAGGAGAGAATGGAAAAAACTATGTAATTGTTTATATAAAGTCAGAATTTTAGTTTATTATAACTTGAAGTGAGAGTCAATCCTTATAGGAATTTCATCACTGATAACAAAAGTTACTTTCCTTAGGAAAGGTCAGTAGCCCATCTATCCCTTAGAATGAGGGCAGACGGATGTATTAGCACATAAGCAACCTCAGTCAACAAGCCTTTATCAAATGGAACCTCATGAAAAGTTCCATTTGAGTCTCAGTTTGCTTATGAGACCAACCAAGTAAAGGAAGAGAGAAGAGGAAGCTGAAAGCACAGAAGAGAAATAACATTACTTAGCTTCCTTCCCCTCTCTGCATAGGTACCCAAGGACCATTAGATTCTGTTGACTCTCATTACTCATGGATTCTGTATTTGCAAATTTGCCTACTTACTTATTTGTGTATCAGCTGGTCTTTCCAGTCATTCATGGACACGCGCAGAGAAGCAAAAATTGTGAACACCCAACATGCACATTCCCAGCTGAGGCCAAACAAGGCCTTCTTGTTTCAGCTCTCATACTATAAACAAGTATCCTTCTTGCAAACTATTTAAGTGCCATGTTTATTGGATTTTTGTCCTTTTTTTTTTTTTTTTTAAATTATTTATTTATTTATTTATTTATGGCTGTGTTGGGTCTTCGTTTCTGTGCGAGGGCTTTCTCCAGTTGCGGCGAGCGGGGGCCACTCCTCATCGCGGTGCGCGGGCCTCTCACCATCGCGGCCTCTCTTGTTGCGGAGCACAGGCTCCAGACGCGCAGGCTCAGCAGTTATGGCTCACGGGCCCAGCTGCTCCGCGGCATGTGGGATCCTCCCGGACCAGGGCTCGAACCCGTGTCCCCTGCATTGGCAGGCAGACTCTCAACCACTGCGCCACCAGGGAAGCCCTGTCCTTTTTTGTTAGTGATTTCACTGCTGAAAATGGCTCCCAAGCCATTAAGTGTTGTCTAGTGTTTCTAAGCAGAAGAAAGCTGTGATGTTCTTTATGGAGAAAATATGCTTAGTTTCAGGTATGAAATGGTGTTGTTGACCAAGAGTTCAATGTTAATGAATCAACAAAATATATTAAATAAGGAGTCTTTAAATAGAAACACACATAAAACAAAGTTATACATGATCAGTTAATGAAAATGTGACCAGAGGCTTGCAGGAACCTAATCCTGTATTTCTTCTAGGAGCAATGGTTCAGTACTTGTTAACTCAGTGTCTGCGATGACTTTATAGAACACAGCTACCTTGAACGAGAATTGATCGTAATTATCCATTACCCTACACCATACTACCTTCAGGTTACGTCAACCCACAGAAAGTGGGGATTTGCTGAAAAGTTTTCATAAATGAATGAATGTTGGTTAAATTTCTCATATAAAAGCCCTTAGGAAATAATCATGTTCCTCTTGTAGAAGAACGGATTTTTCTAAGTTTGCTGTTAACTAAATAGTGGTATACTCTGGAAAAAGTACATTACTTTTAAATGGTGAATTCTCAGCTCACCCATAAATCCAATTCACTGTCTTCAGAACTGATCCTCTTTTCTTAGATGCAGAGTTCATGTTCTCTGTTGATTTCCCAGATGTGAACATGATAAAAGATTAATTTGAATCAATCACTATCCACAAACTGCTAAGTATTATGTATAAGTAGTACAGCATGAGAGGATCCATAGACCATGCTTGCTTTATTTTATCTGTTCAAACTTGAAGCTTTTATAGAGACATACTGAATGGAAATTGAGTTTCCCTTTAGATTGACAGCTTGTTAGTCAAAAAAAAAGCTTTTAGGAACTTCTCTCAAATCAGTTAGTTTTCTTTTCAGATTGGGATATATGTGTAGGACTTCAGAAATGGCATGCTTGACTGGTAACTGTCTTTTGTTAGTCAAGTACTCCGTGCTATGTCAAAAAATACATGAAGGAGTCAATTAATTGTAGGCAATCAATAGTGGTGGTGTCTACATGTTAAGTAATACTGGGTTTGTAAATACAAAATGTATAGATGTTAGGTGGATTATACTTCTGTTTTAATAGACTTGACATGTTAACTAATCTAAACCTTAATTGTGATTGAGTATGATTTTAAGGGTGATCACCTAGGGAGGAAAAAGAGCATGTTATTTCTGTGAAGGCACTTTTGGTTATTCCTCTTTGTGCTCAGTTTTCTGGAGAGTGAAAAGTGGAAGAAGTGTTGGTTTTTTCCATGGGGCATGTGGAACACCCACCCACCCGTCCATCTCCCACACAACACCCTCACCACCATGTCTTTGCTTACAGAGTTAGCTCCCAGTTTTTCTCTTTTGGAGCAAGAATGCATGTCACATTGTATTCCAGGACTGACTTCTGAATGAGGACAAAGAAAACACTGTATATAACAAATGGAGAAAGAGATCTTACTTCTCAAACTCAAAAGAACCATATCCCAAATTCAAGGATCACTGGTCCCTCTCTTTCTAGAAACACTTTCCTGTTCTCCTTCAGTCCAGATGATTACACTAGGGATGTTATAAGACCTTCTATACCTGGACCCATTCTTTTACTCTTGTGACTCTCTAGAGACCGTGGCAATCCTTCCCTTCTATCTTTTCCCTTGAAACCTTACAAGAAAGACAACTCCCAGAACAAACTGTAGGAACAGTTTAAATTAAGAATCGGTCATTCAATAGTACCTGCCTCTTGGTGTTATACACAGCATCAATTACAAAGTTTTACTGTCAAAAAACGTTTCATGAATGTTTCGGTAAAAATAGGAGATAGTGGAACACATTAAATGACACGTCGAGGAAAATCAGACAAATCCAAAATGTGAGCCACTCTACTAGACAGATGTTCTGCTTTCTTTAAAAGGTTAGTTGTAAGGGAAACTGTTTTAAATTAAAAGAAACTAAAAATACGTAACAATCAAATGCAAAAAATATTTTTTAAAAATCCACAGAAGGCATTTTTAGGACAATTCAAGAAATGTAAATAGGAACAGTATTAGAGTAATCGCTATTAATTTTCTTTGTCATGATAATCATGATGCAATTATACAGGAGCAGGACCTTTTTCGTGAAATGCTTACTGAAGTATTGCAGGCTGATATTCAAAATTATGACGTGAAACCTATAAAAACCAATACAATTTGTGGGATTCCTGGACATTGAAATATAAATTAAAGAATCAGAAGAATTTCAGGAAAAAAAGTAAAATTTATGACTAGAAAAAAATATAGCTACATAGGCATATTAAATGTACACTTGCAAAATAAAGCACTAAGGTAGAATGGCAGCAGTGAAAGACAAAAAAGAAGAAACAGAAGCCAAGCCCTGGTCATAGTAAATATTACAGTGGAGATAATAAACAGGCTTAATGTACAAAATTAGAAATCATTAATAAAGAGATAAAGATAATAAAAACAAAACTGGACTCTGAAAAGTGGCACTGGAAAAGCATCAAGTTCATCAGCCCTCATTTTATCTTTTCGAAGAAACAGCTTTTGGTCATTGATTTCCTATTTTCAAATTCATAGATTTATTTCTGCTCTAATTTTTACTATTTCTTTTCTTATACTTACTTTGGATTTAATCTGTTTTTCTTTTTCTAGTTTCCTAAGTTGAAAGCTTCCATTACTGATTTTAGATATTTCTTCTAATATATGCATTCAATGCTATAAATTTCTCTCTAAACATTGTTTTCACTTCATCCCAAAAATTTTGATAAGTTGTGTTTTCTCTGTCATTAAGCTCAAAATAATTTAAAATTACCTTTTTTTAAAAAAAATATATTTATTTATTTCGCTGCGTCAGCTCTTAGTTGTGGCACGCAGGATCTTTTGCAGTATGTGGAATTTTGTTTTTTTTTAGTTGCGGCATCTGGGATCTAGTTCCCTGACCAGGGATAGACCCCGGGCCCCCTGTGTTGGGAGCGTGGAGTCTTAGTCACTGGACCACCAGAGAAGTCCCTAAAATTACTCTTGAGATTTCTTCTTTGACTCGTGCTATTTAGAAGTGTGTTATCATTCTTTATTACATATGCTTTAAAAAAAACAGATACCAAGAAGTAAAACAGCTTGTAAAGGGCAAAATGAAAACTGGTCACAGATTTTATATACATGGAATACGTTTTCTCTTTCAAATTTTACTACACAGGTAAATGAACATTCTAAATTAAAAACAAAAAATTAGAAAGTTTAGCAAAACATTATGAAATGAAAAACTGTTAAATATATTTTTGAAAATAATAACTTGTACCTGACTTTCCTCTATTATGTAGAAAACAGTATCATTAAAACCAGCACTTTATCTTCAGTCAGAAACAAATTCTTGAATTTTGGTGCAATTCTGGCCTATATCACCACCTTTCCTGTCCATTTTCCCTTTCTAACTTCTATTTTTATTAATTCTTTTAAAAATTATATTTGGTAAATTATCATACAGTAAGATTGACTTTTTAAAACTGTGGTGTTCAGTCTATGAACTGTAACACACGTACAAATTCTTGAAGCTAGTATCAAATCATGATTCAGAACAATAACACTATACTAAAAAACTCCCTCATGCTTTTATAGCTATATACTCCCTATAAAGCTTAACCTCTGGCAAGGACAGATGTGTTCTCTACTACTACAGTTTTGTCTTTTTCAGAACGTTATATAAAGGGAACCACACAGAACTGAATCTTTAAAAGTGGTTTCCTTCATTCTGTTGAATGCATTTGAGATTCGTTCAATTTGTTGCATGTATAAGTAGCTTTTCCTTTTAACTGCTGGGTACTACGTCACTGTATAAATGGCCAACATTTTGTGTAACCATTTACCTACTGAAGGACAGTTGGGTTATTTTCACTTCTTTCCAACTACCACTATGTATTGATATATAACTTCTATAAATATTTGCATACATAAATTTTTGTGCAAACATAAATTTTCATTTCTTCAGGGTAAATATTAAGAAGTGAAATTGTTGGGTCATAAAGTAAGTGTATGGTTAACATTATAAGAAAGTGTCAAACTAGTTTCCAAGTTATACCATTTTGCATCCCCACCAACAATGTATGTGAATTCCACTGATCTGCATCCTCAACAGTACTTGGTATCCTTAAAAAAAGTTTTTTTAATTTTAGCTGTTAAATAGCTATATAGGTATATCTCATCATGGTTTTAACTTGTATTTCCCTAATGGCTAGTAACCTTGAACAACTTTTTACATGTGTATTTGCCATCCTTCTATCCTCTTTGGTGAAATGTCTGCTCAAACTTACGCCCATTTTTAAATCGGATTGTTAGTTTTCTCACTGTTGATTTTTGAGAGTTCTTTATATATTCTGGATACAAGTTCTTGGTGAATATTGACTAATCTCTGCCATGCCTTTTTGTTTCTTAATATTGTCTTCTGTAAGCAAAATTTTTAATTATAAAAAAGTCCAATTTATGAACTTTTTCTCTTATGGATCCTGCTTTTTATGTAACATCTGAGAACTCTTTGCCTAACCCCAGATCGAGAATGTTTTATCCTACTTTTCTTCTAAAAGTTTAGTAGCTTACATTTTACATTTAGGTCTATGATTGATTTTGAATTAATTTCTCTAGAATATGTACATTATTTTTTGAAATCTTTGTTTGTATTTTTAGTTTTTATTTTATATTGGAGTATAGTTGATTAATAACATTGTGTTAGTTTCAGGTGTACAGCAAAGTGATTCAGTTATACATATACATGTATCTATCCTTTTTCAAATTCTTTTCCCATTTAGGTTATTACAGAATATCAAGCAAGAGTTCCCTGTGCTATATAGTAGGTCCTTGTTGGTTATCTATTTTAAACACAGCAGTGTGTACATGTCAATTCCAAACTCCCAATCTATTCTTTCCCCCACGCCATAACCATAAATTTGTTCTCTAAGTCTGTGAGTCTGTTTCTGTTTTGTAAATAAGTTCATTTGTATCATTTTTTTAAGACACCCCATATAAGCGTTATCATATGATATTTGCCTTTCTCTGTCTGACATACTTCACTTAGTATGATAATCTCCAGGTCCATCCATGTTGCTGCAAATGGCATTATTTCATTAAATTTAAAACAAGGTTCATTTCTTGCAGAAGGATGTTCAATTATTGCAACTGAAGTATGTTTTTTGCCTTAAAAAGTATAATTTTTAAAAATCACTGGTTGATAAGACTATCCTTTTACCGACTGCACTGCTTTTACACTTTTGCCATATTTGTGTGATTGTTCCTCAGTACTCTATGATGTTCTACTGATCTATGTCTCTATCCGTCCACCTATTCATACCACTTCATTACAGTACAGTACTATGGATTTATAGTAACTCAAAATCAGAAAGTGTAATTCTTCTTTTTTTCCTTCTTTTTCAAAATTCTTTTAACCATTCTATTCCTTTACATTTCCATATAAATTTTAAAGTTGGATTGTCTCTATCTATAAAATATACTGCTGGAGTTTTTATTGGAATTGTGTTAAATCTATAAATTGAATTGGGAAGAACTGATATTTTTACTATTTTGAGTCTACCAATCCATGAACACAGTATGTCTCTACATTTACTTAGGTCTTCTTTTATTCCCTTCATTACTGTTTACTAGTTTTCAGCATAAAGATCATGTATGCATGTATATTAATATTTATACCAAAGTATTTCATTCTTTTGGAGCTACTGTAAATAGTATTATTTTATTTTATTTTATGGCTTCATAAAGAGAGTTGGGGAAGTGTTCCTTCCTCTTCTATTTTTTTGGGTTTTTTTGGAAAAAATGGTTTAAAAAATACAGGTATCAAAATTAATACACAGAAATCTGTTGCATTTCTATACTACATAATTTCTATATAATGAAAAGATCAAAAAGGGAAATTAAGGAAACAATCCCATTTACCATCACATCAAAAAGAATAAAATACCTAGGAATAAACCTACCTAAGGAGACAAAAGACCTGTACTCCGAAAACTAAAGGACGCTGATGAAAGAATTCGAAGATGACACAAACAGATGGAAAGATGTACAATGTGCTTGGATTGGAAGAATCAATATTGTCAAGATGACTGTACTACCCAAAGTAGTCTACAGACTCAGTGCAATCCCTATCAAATTACTAACAGTGTTTTTCACAGAATTAGAACAAAAAAATTTACAATTTGTATGAAAACACAAATGACCCTGAAGAGCCAAAGCAATCCTGAGAAAGAAAAAGAGAGCTGGAGGAATCAGGTTCCCTGACTTCAGACTGTACTACAAAGCTATAGTCTGGTAAAGGCACAAAAACAGTCTGGTACAGGCACAAAAACAGAAATACAGATCAGTGGAACAGGACAGAAAGCCCAGAAATAAACCCACGTACCTATGATCAATTAATCTACAACAAAGGAGGCAACAATATACAATGGAGAAAAGACAATCTCTTTAGTAAGTGGTGCTGGAAAAACTGGACAGCTACATGTAAAAGAATGAAATTAGAACATTCTCTAACACCATACACAAAAATAAACTCAAAATGGATTAAAGACCTAAATGTAATACCAGATACTATAAAACTTCTAGAGGAAAACATAGGTGGGACACTCTCTGACATAAATAGCAGCAATATCTTTTTGGATCCATCTTCTAGAGTAATGGAAATAAAAACAAAAATAAACAAATGAGACCTAATTAAGAGCTTTTGCACAGCAAAGGAAACCATAAACAAGACGAAAAGACAACCCACAGAATGGGAGAAAATATTTGCAAATGATGCAAGCGACAAGGGATTAATCTCCAAAACATACAAACAGCTCATACAGCTCAATATCAAATAAAACAACCCAATCAAAAATGGGCAGAAGATGTGAATAGACATTTCTCCAAAGAAGACGTACAGATGGCCAAAAGGCACATGAAAAGATGCTCAACATCACTAATTATTAGTGATTCAGTTACACACACACACACACACACACAAACACACACTTTGCTGCACACTTGAAACTAACACATTGTAAATCAACTATACTTCAATTTTTAAAAAATTTTTTAATAAAATTTAATTTAAAAAATAATGAAATTTTAAAAACATGTAACTATCCCCCACTTTTCAAAAGTTTGCTTTACAACACTTCCCTTTTACAAAAGACCTACATTATTAGTACCTGTTTTCACTAGCCAAAAAAAATCTGAAGAGTATTTTCACTTATGAAAAAAGGTAATTGCTTCTTCGATTTACACCATTTCTCCTTACAAAAGGTTTCACAAAACACTCTATTTTTGGATAGCAGGGAAACCTGCAATGTCATTCCTTCTTTAAGCATTTGGAAGAATTCACCAGTAAAACCACCTGGGTCTAGATATTTCTTTTTTGAAAAGTTTTAAGCTATGAATTAAATTTAATAGTTTTAAGACTAGCTACAATAATCTTTTCTTCTTGGGTGAGTTTAAGTACTTTGCTAAGAAATTAGTCTATTTCATGGGGCTTCCCTGGTGGCGCAGTGGTTAAGAATCCGCCTGCCAATGCAGGGGACATGGGTTTGAGCCCTGGTCCAGGAAGATCCCACATGCCACGGAGCAACTAAGCCTGTGGGCCACAACTACTGAGCCTGCGTGTCACAATTACTGAAGCCCGTGCACCTAGAGCCCATCCTCTGCAACAAGAGAAGCCACCGCAATGAGAAGCCCATGCACCGCAGCAAAGAGTAGCTCCCACTCACTGCAACTAGAGGAAGCTTGCACGCAACAACAAAGACCCAATACAGCCAAAAATAAATAAATAAAATAGATACAACATTAAAGAAATTTTAAAAAAATGTTTAAAAAAAGAAATTAGTCTATTTCAAAGAACTGGTCCACTTCACCTAATCTGTCAAATTTATGTGCATATAGCTGATCTTAGTATTCTTACTGTCCTTTGGATTCTTGTGGGGCCTGTAGTGGTATCCTCTCTTTCATTGTTGATACTGGTTCTATAGGTCTTCTCTTCTTTTGTCCTTTTTCCTAGAAACTAACAATTTTTGGTTTTATTGACTTTTGTTGTCTTCCTGCTTTGAATTTCATTCATTTCTCCTCTTATTTGGGATTTATTTTGTTCTCTTTCGTCTAGTTTTTGAGATGGAAACATAGATTATTGATCTGAGGGCTTTCTTTTTTTCTAATATAAGCACTGAATGCAGTTAAGTTTTCTTGTAAACACTGCCCGGACTGCATAAATTCTGACATGTTATATTTTCAGTTTCGTTCAGTTCAAAATATTTTAACTTCCTCTGAGGCTTCCTCTTTTAACCAACAAATTATTTGGAAGTCTGCTATTTAATTTCCAAGAGCTTGAAGATTTTCCTTTTATCTCTGTTATTGATTTCTAGTTCATTTCCAGTATAGTCTGAGAACATACTTTGAGTTCAATTCTTTTAAATTTGTTAAAGATTTGTATTATGACCAAGGTACATTTAATCTTGATAATATCCACTTGTACTTGAAAAGAATGTATATTCTGCTGTTGTTGGCTAAAGTATTCTTGTAAATATCAATTAGATCTAGTTGGTGGAGAGTGTTGTTCAGTCAGTCTGTACCCTTGGATGTCTGTCTGCTAGTTCTATCTATTCCTAAGAAAGGTGTGTCGAAGTCTTCAACTCTAATTGTTAAGTTCTCTATTTCTCCTTTAAGTTCTGTCAGATTTTGCTTCATGTATTTTTAAGTTCTGTTCTTAGGTATGCACACATTTAGGATTGGTAAATTAATCCTTTTGTCAATATGTAATGCTACTCTTTATTCTAGGTAATTATTTTTGCTCTAAAGTTTATTTTGATTGCTTAATATAGCCACCAGTTTTCTTTTGATTGGTGTTTGCATGATATATCTTTTCCCATCCTTTCACTTTCAACCTACCTATATTATTTTATTTGAAGCAAGTTTCTAATAGCATACAATGGGGTCATTTTTTAATGCACTCTAATAATCTCTTTTAATTAATGTGTTTACAGCATTTAAAATTTTAAAGTAATTACTGATATGTAAGAATTTATATCTATATTTGATTGTTTTCTGCTTGTTCCCTTTGTTTTCCCTCTTCTGCCTTCTTTTGTGTTTAGCATTTTTTAATATTCTATTTTAATTTATCCACTGTGATTCTAACATCTTACTTTGTAAACAGTGGTTGCAGGGACAACAACATACATATTTAACTTTTCAGAGTCTACTTAGAATCAATATTTTACATTTAATAGATGTATTACACCATATTAATTGAAAACTACATCAGAAAAAATTGTAAAAACTTTACAATTTTGTAATTATTTATCTATTTATTTATTTATTTTTGGCTGCATTGGGTCCTTGTTGCTGTGCAGGCTTTCTCTACTCGCGGCGAGTGGGGGCTACTCTTCGTTGTGGCGCGCAGGCTTCTCACTGTGGTGGCTTCTCTTGTTGCGGAGCACGGGCTCTAGGCACGCAGGCTTCAGTAGTTGTGGCTCATAGGCTCTAGAGAGCAGGCTCAGTAGTTGTGGCACATGGGCTTCGTTGCTCCGCGGCATGCGAGATCTTCCCGGACCAGGACTCGAACCCATGTCCCCCGCATTGGCAGGTGGATTCTTAACCACTGCGCCACCACAGAAGTCTCAACAATGTTGTTAATTTTTGCTTTCCACTATCAAATATGTTTTAAAGAACTTAGTCTATGATATCTACATAGATATTTACCATTCCTGTTGATCTTCTTTTATTCCTGATGTCCAACTTTCCTTCTGCTTTCATTTCCCCTTCTGTCCTAAGAACATTCTTCAGCAAATTTTAGATCTGGTCTTCTGGCAATGAATACTCTCAGTTTTCCTTCATCTGAATATGTTCTTATGTCACTCTCATCCCTAAAAAATACTTTTGCTGGTTATGGGCAGTTTTTTTCTTTCAGCACTTTAAGAATGTTTTGCCTCTTTCTTCTTGCCTCCACAGTTTCTGATGAGAATTCCTCAATCATTTGAATCACTGCTCCCCCAGAGGTAATGTGTCATTTTTCTCTGTTTGCTTTCAAGATTTTCCTCTTGTTTTCAGTTTTCAGATTTATTATGACCTATCTGGGAATGGATTTCTTTGGGTTTATCATAACTGTTTCAGGTTCTCTGATTCTGTATGTTTACATCTTTCACTAAATTTGTGGTGTTTTGGGCCATTACTCAAATACTTTTCAGCACCACATTCTTTCTCAAAATGTCTTGAAACAGCTAACATTTTGTTATTTTCCCATAGTTCTCTGAGGCTCTGTTCAATTTTTTAAAATATCTTCCCCCTCTGCTATTGAGTCATCCAGTGGGTTTTTCCCACTTACTGCATTTTTCAATTCTAACAATTCTGTATCTTTTTTATATCTTCTCTTTCTCTGCTGAGATGTTCTACTTTTCCACTTATTTCAATAGTATCCACAATAGTTCACTGGAACATTTGTGAAATAGCTACTATATAGTCTCCATCATATAATTTCAACATCTGTATCATGATGGTATACATTTATCATCTCTCCCCATGTGAACTGAATTTTCCTGGTTCTTCATATGTTAGATAATTTTGGATTGTAATCTGGACATTTTAAATATTATGTTACAAAATTCTGGTTCTTGTTTAAATTCAGTGTATAATGTTACTATTTTTGTTTTAACAGGTGATGACATGATTAGGGTTCAGGCTGCAAGTTCTAACATGGCTGCTGTGGGCATGGTTCCATTATCAGTTCAATTTTCAAAGCCTTTGCTGTGCTATTTGAATCTGTCCCACTCTGTATTATCCAATAATCAGGATACTACTGTCTAGGACTTGAGCAGTAGTCTGTTATTTCCATGTATGTACAGCTGAGGGGCAAGCCCAGGAATCCATAAAAAACTTTACGGTATTGTTTTCCCAAGTTTCTCTCTCTACATGATCTCAATACTTTCAAATTCCATCGGGCATCCCTTTTCATTTCCTCAGCCAGAACCTGGGGCTTTAGGTGACCTGCTTGGTCACACAGTTCTGCTACTGTACCTGCTCTGGGGCCAAGCAGTGGAAGGACAGAAAGGAGGGGGGAAAGTAATGAGGGTTTGTCAGTTGAAGAGGAAGGTTCTTAGCCCTCAGTGTTTTGGCTGCAGGCTACTGCCATCACCACAGGGTTACTTAGGACTATGGCATGAGAACAGAGAAAAGAAAATAAAAGACGGAATTTCCACATTCACACTGAGCATTATCCTTCCCACTCCTTGAGCCAGAACTAGCGGGCTTTTTTTGTGGAGCTCTCTGTCTATACCTAAGTGCCCACTTGTAGCCTTTAGATTGTGTTAAATTCAGCTTCAGGAATAGTGGAAGGAAAAATATCGTAAACTAACAGCCAGTTTGATGATACTTTAGATTCTAGTCTTCTTCCCCAATCCACATGTTATTATTTATTCTTCAGAGTCCTCAAATAGCTGTTCCATCCATTTTGCCCAGGTGGTTTTTTTTGTTTTTTTTTGTTTTTTTTTTGGGCTGCCTTGGGTCTTCATTGCTACATGCGGGCTTTCTTTAGTTGTGGTGAGCAAGGGCTACTCTTCATTGCAGTGGCTTTTCTTGTTGCAGAGCACGGGCTCTAGGTGCACAGGCTTCAGTAATTGTGGCTCACAGGCTCTAGAGCGCAGGCTCAGTAGTTGTGGTGCACGGGCTTAGCTGCTCCACAGCATGTGGGATCTTCCCGGACCAGGGCTCAAACCCATGTCCCCTGCATTGGCAGGTGGATTCTTAACCACTGCGCCACCAGGGAAGCCCTGTCCAGGTTTTATAAATGCATTCAGAGGGAGAAATAAGATGTGTGCACTTCATCTATCATATCTGAAAATGAAATTATCCTCTAACTTCTATTCTCAGTTACTCAATTCTAACACATGGACTCCTCTAACATCCTTATCAGAAGATGTCAGTAATCTAAAGTTTAAAAAATAGTCCTCCTATGAGTTCTCCTTCCATTTAGGAAAAAAAAACCCTAATTCACATGGTAATGAAAAGGCAGTCATAACACTACTGAAAAGCTTTTATGATTATAGACTATCACTGCAAGTTTCAAAACTTTATACAGCACTATCAGAAAATAAGGACTCCACTTAAGACACAAGTTACATGTTCACGGATCAAAAGAATTAAAACTGTTAAAATATCCATACAACCGAAAGCCATCTACAGATTCAGTGTAATCCCTATCAAGATTCCAATGGTGTTTTTTACAGAAATAGCAAAAATAATCCTTAAACTTATATGGAACCACAAAAGACCAAAATATTTGCAAATCATATATCTGATAAGGCATTAATATCTAAAATATATAAAGAATTCATACAACTTAATAGCAGAAAAACAAATAATCCAATTAAAAATTGGGCAAAGGACCTGAACAGACATTTTTCCAAAGAAGATACCGAAATGGCCAACAGGTACATGAAAAGGTGCTCAACATCACTAACCATTAGGGAACTGCAAACCAAAACCAAAATGAGATTATCACCTCATACCTGTTAGAATGGTTATCATCAAAAGACAAAAGATAACATGCTGGCAAGGATGTGGAAAAAAGGGAACCCTTGTGCAATGGTGAGACTGTGAATTGGTACAGCTACTATGGAAAACAGTATGGAGATTCCTCAAAGAAATTAAAAATAGAACCACCATGTGATATATGAAGTCCACTTCTGTGTATACATCTGAAGGAAGCCAAATCACCATGTTGAAGAGTTATCTGTACCCCCATATTCACTGCAGCATTATTTACAATAGCCAAGACATGAAAACAACCTAAGCGTCCATCAGATAAAGATAAAGAAAATGTGATACATGTACACAATGGAATACTATTCACCATAAAAAAGAAGGAAATCCTGCCCTTTGCAACAACAAAGATAGACCTTGAAGGCCTTGTGCTAAGTCAAATAAGTCAGAGAACAACAAATACTGTATGATCTCACTTACATTATAATCTAAAAAACAAACAAGCTCATAGAAAAAGAGATCAGAGGTGGGAGGAGATAGGATGAAGGTGGTCAAAAGGTACAAACTTACAGGTAGATAAATAAGTACTGTAGATGTGATGTACAGCATGATAACTATAATTAACACTGCTTATGGTATATCAAAGTTGCTAAGAGCGTAAATCCTAAAACTTCTCATCACAAGGAAAAACCATTTTTTTTTCTTATATTTTGTATCTACATGAGATAATGGATGTTAACTAAATTTACTGTGGTAATCATTTCACAATATATGCCAGTCAAGTCATTATGCTGTACACCTTAAACTTATACAGTGCTGTATGTCAATGATATCTAAATAAAACTGAAAGAAAAAATATTAATAAAAATAAAAAAATTAAATGTTATGGTGTCTGTAATGTTATTAAATATAATCAGACTATATTTAATTATAAAATATTGAAATAATTAAAATGATAAAAGCATAATGTGATATTTAGAATTAAATCTAAGTGATGCAGTTCATCCAACTTTATATCTTCCTGTGGGGGGAATTTTTCAAAATAAAATATTTTAAAAACTAAAAAAAGGACTCTGCTTCCTTACTCTTTACGGAAATCACAATGACATAATGGGCACATCACCAGGTATTTATGCAGGTGATCCATTTACAGCTGACTAATTAAGAGTCATCATTCAAGGAAATGTTAAATAACTTTCAACAGCAGACTCAAATTAAAATCATTAAGGACATATCTTCTTTCAAAAGAGTGACCCTTAAACTCTTCCAAACTGGCTGCTGACTGAGAAGTTTTAAAATTTAGTTTTAAAAAACAACAAAAAAGATCAAAAGCAGAAAGCGAATGGCAACAAAATTTAAGTGGGCTTGGATTTGAGAGCAAGACAAAGTTTAAGGAGGGCAATTTTTTTAAAAAATCAAAGGAATCACAAAACAAAGGTGTCTGTCTCTATAATAATCTAAAAACTTCTCTGTTGACTTGTTTTAACCAACTTACTTTATCTCTACTCCGAGTGTTATAAGACAGTTTTGTACATGTATTGGTCAATGATGATAAATTTAAAAAGAGCACTATAATACAGTTATTTATTCATATGAGAGTCAACTTCGTCGTTCTGGCAAGAGCATTTCAAAGGAATTAATGTACACAAAAATTAGTATTGCTTTTCATTTCTTTAAAAAATATTAAATGCTTTGCCATAAAAACTTATTAACCCTAAATGTGTTTTAAATTTTTAGACCATCATCATGCAAGCAGTAGGCAGGTCTCTATACCCACAGACTAAAGAAGACATTTTTCATAATGCACACTAATGAGATCTTATTTCCTCCAAACTTTATTTAAATAGGCCCATACTTTATTGTTAACCAATTAAAATTTTGAATTGAATAAATTAAGACATTATAATGTAGCAATTAAAATCACATGGAAGATAACATAAGGTCACAAGTTTAATCCTTTTCTATGAAAGTTTAATATTCAGCTTTTTCCTATGCCCCTAGATCTGGTCAACCATTTAATTTTGTCCAGTGTGAGACACTACTCACTGAATGGGAAGGGAGGACTGATGAAGGCAGAAGAGAGAAAAAAGGCAAAGGAATCAGGGAAGGATGGTCGCATAAGTCAGTACAAATCCTTTACCATTAATGGAAAAACAACTTTAGTGAGTGAGATGGTGGGTCAGGAATATCCTATTTCATTCCATGACCTAGTTCCATATAAGGGGCCTGGGAAATTAAAGCAAACACCTGAGAATTCAGTTAACAAATCTAAAGAATGATAAGAAATTTTTAATTTAGGTGTTCTGGTCAAAGTTGTTAATAAATTCTTAAAAGTTTGGCAATATTCCAAAACATACTCCAAGAAGAACACATTGGCCCACTGAAACACATACTACCTCCTCTCCAAGTTCTGCAGGAAGGATGTTACAGGCCAACAAACAAGTAGAGCAGTATTAAAAACAGCAAACCCCTCCATGTTAGAAACTAATTATCACTCCTTTCTTATTAAAACAAGTACTTCCAATATTACAGGCAATAGAAGCTATGAAATGCAATCTAGGATTTACCACTCAAATGTGTGGATTCAATATTTAAACTGCTGGTTAGAAGGGCAAATAAAAATACAAGCACCCTATCCCTCTAAATGTTCCTGCCAAATACAAGCACCATAAAGGAAAATCATCTTAATAACAAAGCTTTGTTTGAATAAAGCTTCAGTTTACAATTGTCCAATAACTATGAGTCTGTAAGTTTGCAAATATGCCCCAAGAAAGGAAGCAGAACACTGGCTTTTGTATCATATCACTAGGGATACAGCTTGAAATAACAGCATGAAATCTTATTTTAAAATCTACTGTTCTGCTCCAAACACATTTTCTTTCATGGACGACATCATAAATAACAACAAACAGACAAGCGTTAACTGGAAAAGCTTTGCACATAAAATGAAAATAGAAACTATAATATTTACACACATGCACAAAAAACTATACTTAACAATAAACAGTATCATTGCAATACCGACAGCAGTTTTTCCCTTCCAGATACATTTTAAGATACAATCTTTATCCTAAGACAAGAAAAAGTGCTTTTGACATTTATTTTTAGCTTCTTTATTTTTTCTATCTTTTCCATCTTTACTCCTTTACGTTCATATATAATAACTTAATAATATAACATCCATATAATATAGTAACATCCACACATGATTATTTAGTTCTGTCTCTGAAGTTAGAAAAATGGATACTAAAAAGGGAACAAAGCCAGGTCAAGGAGAACTAGATTTGGGAGGGCAGCCTTGTTATTTTAAGGCTAAATAACACCTCCAGGTAGGTCTAACACCTCCTACACAATATCCTCATCTCCTAGAATCAGACCCAAGTATAACACTTTCCTATTTCCTGTAAAGGCTGAATTATGTTCACTTCTAAGCTCAGCCAGTTTTTCTACTATGGAGACAGCAAGTACCATATCTTACTAAGTCAAAGTTAGCATTCCCTCTAGGAACCAGCAAACTGGTTCCTGCTGCAATAAGACTAGAATTACAATCTGGGTCCTTGGGTTTTAACACAGTGGCCGGCTCAGTGCCTTTGAGGTAGTAATGTCAAGAACTGTTAAAGAAAGATTTAGACACATACACATTGTAAAATATAAATAAAATACAAGCAAATAATCTTCTAAAGCAGAGTATGGCAAACTACATCTGATGGGCAAAATCCAGAGAGCTGTCTATTTTTTTAAGTCCCACAAGTTAAGAATGGTTTTGAAATTTTTTAATGGCTACAGTTTAAATAGTTATGAGAATCTGTATTCTATCCTGAATTTTGTTCTTGGCTTGCCAAGCCCAAAATATTTTACTATTTGGCCCTTTCAGAAAAAACTTGCTGACCTCTTCTCTAAAGCAAAAACTATGTTCCCCTATAAATTCTAGCTATAGCATGTAAATATGATTATAAAGAACTAATATGTCCAATGTTAAAATCTAATACCATTACAGAAGCAGTATGATCCCAATTTAAATGTTGGTATAAACTTGTATAATATATATACACATGAGAAAGAGCACAAAGAAAATCAACATAAAAATGTCAAAATACAGTTAACATATCTTGGTAAATGTTATTTTCACCTTTTTTTCTGTACTTTCCAAATTTCTTAAGTGAGCATATATTTGTTAGAACCAGGAATTAGTTTTAAAAGATTATAGTGTACTTTTACGAGAACATATAGAACAAAGGTATCAGTGACTTGAATTGTACTCATGTGGTTACGTACATACAGGTTCAGTAACACTTTGGTATTCACCAATATCTATTAATCAAACTGTTAAGAAGTAAAATGATGTTTTCACATCTTTCACCATACATAAAAAAGCTCCTCTGTTTTGCTTATCAAAAGTCAGAGTTGTTGGTCTGAACTCTCAGTCACTACTTTGTAATTAATGTTCAGGCACACTACAAGATCCTTAATACAATTTGAAGTTCAATTCAAATATTAATTGTCTACTATATTCATGTTAGCTCTAATGTATCTTTCAAAACATTTTAAAAATGGTGATTAAAAGCCCAAGTATATTCTATGCACACTCCACATGCTGTTTATAACTATAGCATTAACATTTAAAGTCATACTGGACAGGATAATTTCGTGTGAACAGTTCAAACAAAAGTATATTTTTACTGATAGAAAATAAAATGCTGCTATTAAAATATTCTGCTAACACTAAGGTACAATGAACAATCTTGACTGTATTCATGAATAGTATTTTAATTTCCTTGTTCAATAATTATTGCTTATATGTTTTAGCTGTTATTTTGAAGCACATCATTAACTCTGTAAACATAAGACGACAAACTAATATATATGTCACTGTGAACAATTTAACTCTAACTTGATAAATGAGAGGTTTACTTTGAATGGTTAGAAGGCATTTTAAAAGTCACATCTTCACTGTGTTCTGAAACAAAAACCAGCCTTCACGCTAGTTTATTTCCTAGGTTTTTCTTGAAAATGCATCTAAGTCTTACTTCTGAATGATGTCAAAGTCCAAATTTAATTCTCCCAAAGCATAAACTTAAAATACCACATTAACAGACTATAAACAACAGCTTTTCTTTCCACGTGCCACCCACATTTCTATTCCCTTTTAGTACAATATTAATTGGTAAAAAAATTGAATCATTAAAATGTAAAAATAACAGCTTTTTGAAAGTAAAAATTATTGATCACGCCATGCACCAAAACTACTACAAAGAAATAAAGATTCCACAGCTACTTAACACTGACTAGAGTCTTAACTTCATGTAAAACGGCAGCTACATGAAGCTGTCCTCGTCTTCCTCTTCTGTTAATAACAGAAGCAAGCACTAAACGAGAAACTTAAAACATTTATTCAGAAGACACAGCCCCTATTAGGAATAATTTAACGGCAAAGACTTAATCTCACTTAACACTGAATTACTGCACTTTGTAAGCAGACATCAAAATTCAAGTATCCTCAAAAAACTTGTCTTACTTAGGTAGACTAATATTACAAATCCAGATTCTTTTTTCTGTTATCAAGGATAGTCAAATACCCTCAAAAAATACAAAGATAAGCTACTCATTTAACAGAAAATAGATTTTGAAGACTTTTTTGTTTCATCCAAAATAAATCTATCCTGCTAAATATTACATATAAACAAGTTTTGTCAGAATTATATTTAATTAGTTTGTTTTATAGGTTAACAACATCTCTCACAAATATACTAAACAGAAAATTCTGTCACTCTAGGCTAGGGCTTCCTTTTTTGAAAAAACTGCAGACATGTATTTAGTAAATCAAGTAAGACCCTTTGTGTACAAGGATATACAAAAGTAATTCAGTTCTACAGTCAACAACTTCTTTTAAAACTAACTTACTCTAAAAGATGTACAGGAATTCAATAGATTATAAAATTGCTGGTAGATTTCTATTTCTGGTTTCTGCCATAGTAAATCTAGGGGTTTAAGCTGAGCAGATTTTTTGACTTAAAAGATTTTTCCACAGTCAGCAACTTACAACAGGACATACTGTAATACCAAAATGGAAACTACTTAATCAACATTTCCTCATGGAAACACAAATCATACATAAAAGTCTATAAGCGTATAGTTTTACTTTTAAAAGTAGTATTTAAATTTTGTTTAGCAACATGATTTCAATTTTTTTCCTGTGGTTCTGTCGACACTTTCAGTTAGAGTCAACATTGATAATACACACATCAAAAAACTGAAATGTAAGCAGTAATATAAGGCATATAAGGCAATTTTTTTACAATGTTGAATAAAACCAGACTTTCATCTTCTTAGAACATAGGTCACTGGTTTTCAAATCGTATAGAATAAATATGATCCTGTCTTCATGCTATGTGTCTGTAAAACTGTTTCTATAAAGAATTTAAGCCATGTGGAAAACCCAACAGTATGTGAATCATCTAATCCACAAACCTTTCAGATTTCAAGTTTCAAATTACAGTCATCTATAGCATCACAAAAAGCTGACAAAAGACTGAAACCTGTAGGGCATAATTTCAAAATGTTCCTCTTCCCTTTCTGCCCACTCTCCAAACCACACAGTTAAAATTAATAAACAATAAAAACCTCATAACTAAAATTCCCTCAACCTCATAGTTGGTCTAGTTGGCTTTACTACATAATAACTTCTAAATTCTGTCATTTAAGAAAAACTACAGGAAATACGTTTTGG
Organism: Eubalaena glacialis; assembly: GCF_028564815.1. Taxonomy (NCBI): domain Eukaryota; kingdom Metazoa; phylum Chordata; class Mammalia; order Artiodactyla; family Balaenidae; genus Eubalaena; species Eubalaena glacialis. The sequence goes on from NC_083717.1 coordinate 78,558,963, forward strand.
GCATTTAGCTCCCCATTTAAATAGGAAAAATGATTATTCAGAATTAAGCAGGTTACAGTAGAATTCATAAGCCTTGGTATCCTAAAAGGAATCATAAAAAAGTAGACTTCAATTAAGTAGGAATCATGGGGTAAATAAAGATACACTATAAGGTCAACCTTTCTTCACTAAATGCCATCTATTTTATAACCTTAAATTACATGGCTTTAAATTTATTAGTACATTTTTTATGAAAACAAGAACTACAGTTACAAGCATACATATTCAGCTTTGGGTATGAAAAAGAAGAGAATATGATAATGCCAGTTCGCTACCATCCACATATCTGGATAAACTAACCAGGTAAGCCAAAATAAATCATGATATACACATGAAGACTGGGAGACCCAAGGGAAGTAATATTAATTTGGCTTCTGACTCACACTTTTAAATAATCCTTTGCAATACTTCTCATTCAATTACCTCATTCTTTGTGCTTCCCCTTCACAACTAAGCTCACTTCCTAAGAGCTGTCTTCTTGCAGAAATCAGCATTTATTGACCTCACAAAGTACATACAATTGCTGTTGTCAGCAAAGAACACAGAGATTGGAGAAAAGGCATCATACAAGTACTGGAAGGGTATGAAAGTTTATCTTCTCATACAGTAATGTTTGTAAAGGTTAGGGGCCTTAAACTTAAGAAATACTAAAGGTTTTGATATTTAAAAAGAAATATAGCATTCCAACCCAAGAGTTCATTTCATCTGACTGATTCAGGGCCTAAAATAGGTTGTTCTACAACTGAATAGAAAAAAAGGTAATTTCTACCACATTTACTGGTAAGCAATATTATAGCCTGAGTATTTTTCACAGTCTCTTAGAACAATCTTACAAAGGTTCTTATAAACAATTACAAACAAAAGTGCAAGCCTCCTGAGGTCATCTGAGATCTCATGAGACTTTTCATAATGGGATGGTGTTAATCCCCAATGCCCTGGTCTATTTCCAATTCGGAACATTAGTTTCTGCTTACCTAAATTACTATTACCACTCCAACTGGCTCAGGCATTCTTCACTTCCTGTCTTGAACCACAGTCCACTAATTATTAAATAGGCAAAGTAAAACTGCTTCTTTGGGTGACTATAAAACACCACACTCCTTTAGGATTAGTAAAAAGTAGTTTAAGTCATACTCCGTTTTGACTGTTTAAAAATTTTTACTGTTATTTTGTATGGCACACAGAACACTCTGATTGTAATTTTACACAGAATATCTAGGTTTTATCTCTGTCAAGAGAATTTGTTAGTGATAAGCTTAAGTGCTAACAAGGCTGTGAAACTGCAACTAAAGTTTTATTTCACACCATGTTAGTAATCAAATCCGAGCTAGCACAAGCGTGAAACAGCTACACAGACCCAGATCGCGACTCCCCCCTCCCCATCCCTACCCTGTCCCTACCATCCACAAACACACACTTCTCTCCCCCTCCCTCCCCCCACTCACCTTCCTCTCTCTCTCTCTGTGCCACACACACAAACACAACATGCACGTGCTCCCCTAAATTTGTATATATGTATACGTACACATATGTATATTGTATAAATGTGTTTTTATATATACACATTATCTCAACCAGGCATATATATGGTTTATGAAGATTAAAAAAAGGTCTTCCTCTCTTCGCAGGAATAGGTTCTACAGACCTTTGGGAACATTAAAACAAAGAGGGAAAAGTCCATAATCCCTTAACAAAAACTTCTAAAATCCAAAACATTCTGAAAACCGAACTTTTACATAACTTATTTATTGGTAAAACATGACCTGGACTGAAACAAGGATAATTATAGTCCTCATTTATCCCACTCAATGTGCATGTTAATATGTTTCAATTCAAAAATACTGCCCTATGTGATTACAGGGTTCTACCACAGATCACTCTGGGGAACATACAGGACATATCACTAACTCAAGTTTTTAAAATTCAAGAAATTATGGATTCTAAAACAAATCCAATCTCAAGGTCTGGGGCTAAGAAACGATGGAGTAAAACTTCTATATTGAAAAAATAAAGTTTATATAATTATCTGTTTTCCCTCTACAGCTTTCACTAACAACAATCTTCTATAAATTCAGAAGGAATAAAGGAATGAAAGAAGGAAGAGAGGGTGGAGGGAGGGGCAGCTACAATGAGGTTCATGTCTTTAACTCCTTTGTTTAATGATTGTTAACCTCCCTTTTGCCAAGAAAGTGTTACCCTGGACTACAGGCAGCATTAACAGTCAAAGAGTGACTAAGAGAGAGAGAGGTTAACAGAAGGGACTCAATATATATTACAGTTCACAGAAAATATTCAAGCCAGAAATTATGAATCTTAAAACTGTCCCACATTCTCAATAAAATAGAAAATACCATCTCTAATAATAACAACCTTGCATTAATAACAATGTTTTTTTTTTCGAGTTTGCTTTCAAATATGTCATTTAACCTTCATATTCTATACACTCTATAAAGTCACTTTATATAATAACTTATTTGCAGAGTTGTTACATATCTTAATCCCCGACTTTCTAACACCTACGACATACCTATTGCCTACCCCAAAGATCATTCAGAATGCATTCAGAATGCATATATACGGCAAGAAACTCAGATAATGTATTATAAGATAGAATGTAAATAACTTTTCAGTTAGTCATTACTTCTTGGATTAGAAGAGCAACTGTTTACTTGTCAAAATTTGTTTTGAACTGACTCAATTTAAATCATGAGTCAACAAGAATCCATTTCATCTGTTTTCTACAGAAAATGCATTTTTCATCCTTGAAACATTAAAGAATGTTCCACATAATCAAGGGGTAGAATGTGAATTTTTTTCCTTTAAAAGTATAATATACCATTTAAAAGAATAAGGTGTTTTAATATTTAGTGAGGGTAATTTTGAAAGTTTATCTGAAACAGAAAGACTTGGCTATCTATCTACCTATCTATTCATTTATTTATTGCTGCATTGGGTCTTTGTTGCTGTGCGCGGGCTTTCTTTAGTTGTGGTGAGTGGGGGCTAGTCTTCCTCATGGTGTGTGGGTTTCTCATTGCGGTGACTTCTCTCACTGCAGAGCATGGCTCTAGGCACACAGACTTCAGTAGTGGTGGCATGCAGGCTCAGTAGTTGTGACTCGTGGGCTCTACAGCACAGGCTCAGTAGTTGTGGCGCACAGGCTTACTTCCTCCACGGCACGTGAGATCTTCCTGCACCAGCGCTCAAACCCGTGTCCCCTACGTTGGCAGGCGGATTCTTAACCACTGCGCAACCAGGAAAGTCCCGACTTTACTACTTTATTTACAAAACTAAATGAAGCAGAAGACCTTTAAGATGGCAGAGGAGTAAGACATGGAGATCACCTTCCTCCCCACAAATACATCAAAAATACATCTACATGTGGAACAACTCCTACAGAACACCTACTGAACGCTGGCAGAAGACCTCAGACTTCCCAAAACGGTCTTGTTGCTCCGGCCAGGTGTCAGGCCTGAGCCTCTGAGGTGAGAGAGACGAGTTCAGGACACTGGATCACCAGAGACCTCCTGGCCCCATGTAATATCAATCGGAGAGAGCTCTCCCAGAGATCTCCCATCTCAACCCTAAGACCCAGCTCCACTCAATGACCAGCAAGCTACAGTTTTGGACAACCCAAGCCAAACAACCAACAAGACAGGAAAACAACCCCACCCATTAGCAGAGAGGCTGCCTAAAATCATAAGAAGTTCACAGACACCCCAAAACACACCACTGGGCGCAGTCCTGCTCACCAGAAAGACAAGATCCAGCCTCATCCACCAGAACACAGGCACCGGTCCCCTCCACCAGGAAGCCTACACAACCCACCGAACCAACCTTACCCACTGGGGGCAGACACCAAAAACAACAGGAACTACAAACCTACAGCCTGTGAAAAGGAGACCCCAAACACAGTAAGTTAAGAAAAATGAGAAGACAGAGAAAATACACAGCAGATGAAGGAGCAAGGTAAAAACCCACCAGACCAAACAAATGAAGAGGAAATAGGCAGTCTACCTGAAAAAGAATTCAGGGTAATGACAGTAAAGATGATCCAAAATCTTGGAAATAGAATGGAGAAAATACAAGAAACGTTTAACAAGGACCTAGAAGAAGAGAAGATCAAACAAACAATGATGAACAACACAATAAGTGAAATTTAAAATTCTCTAGAAGGAATCAATAGCAGAATAACTGAGGCAGAAGAACAAATAAGAGACCTGGAAGACAAAATAGAGGAAATAACTACCGCAAAGCAGAATAAAGAAAAAAGAATGAAAAGAATTCAGGACAGTCTCAGAGACCTCTGGGACAACATTAAACACACCAACATTAGAATTATAGAGGTCCCAGAAGAAGAAGAAAAAAAGAAAGGGACCGAAAAAATATCTGAAGAGATTATAGTTGAAAACTTCCCTAATATGGGAAAGGAAATTAGTTAATCAAGTCCTGGAAGCACAGAGAGTCCCAGACAGGATAAATTCAAGAAGAAACACGCCAAGACACATATTAATAAAACTATTAAAAATTAAATACAAATAAAAATATTAAAAGCAGCAAGGGAAAAGCAACAAATAACATACAAGGGAATCCCCATAAGGTTAACAGCTGATCTTTCAGTAGAGACTCTGCAAGCCAGAAGGGAGTGGCAGGATATATTTAAAGTGATGAAAGGGAAAAACCTACAACCAACATTACTCTATCCAGCAAGGATCTCATTCAGATTCAACGGAGAAATTAAAACCTTTACAGACAAGCAAAAGCTAAGAGAACTCAGCACCACCAAAGGAGCTTTACAATAAATCCTAAAGGAACTTCTCTAGGCAGGAAAACAGGAGAAGGAAAAGACCTACAATAACAAACACAAAACAATTAAGAAAATGGAAACAGGAACATACATATCGAAAATTACCTTAAATGTAAATGGATAAAATGCGCCAACCAAAAGAAACAGACTGGCTGAACAGATACAAAAACAATACCCGTATATACGCTGTCTACAAGAGACCCACTTCAGACCTAAGGACCCATACAGACTGAAAGTGAGGGGATAGAAAAATATATTCTATGCAAATGGAAATCAAAAGAAAGCTGGAGTAGCAATTCTCGTATCGGACAAATTAGACTTTAAAACAAAGATTATTACAAGAGACAAAGAAGGACACTACGTAATTATCAAGAGATCAATCCGAGAAGAAGACAGAACAATTGTAAATATTTATGTACTCAACACAGGAGCACCTCAATACATAAGGCAAATGTTAACAGCCATAAAAGGGGAAATCAACAGTAACCCAATAATAGTAGGGGACATTAACATCCCACTTTCACCAATGGACAGATCAACCAAAATAAAAATAAATAAGGAAACAATCTTTAAATGACACATTAAACAAGATGGACTTAATTGATATTTATAGGACATTCCATCCTAAGACAACAGAATACACTTTCTTCTCAAGTGCTCATGGAACATTCTCCAGGATAGATCCTATCTTGGGTCACAAATCAAGCCTTGGTAAATTTAAGAAAATCAAAATTGTATCAAGTATCTTTTCCGTCCACAACACTACGAGACTAGATATCAATTACAGGGAAAAAACTGTAAAAAATACAAACACGTGGAGGCTAAATAATACGCTACTAAATAACCAAAAGATCACTGATGAAATCAAAGAGGAAATCAAAAAATACCTAGAAACAAATGACAATGAAAACACGACAGCCCAAAACCTATGGGATGCAGCAAAAGCAGTTCTAAGAGGGAAGATCATAGCAATACAATTCTACCTCAAGAAACAAGAAAAATCACAAATAAATAACCTAACCTTATACCTAAAGCAATTAGAGAAAGAAGAACAAAAAAAAACCCAAACTGAGCAGAAGGAAAGAAATCATAAAGATCAGATCAGATATACATGAAAAAGAAATGAAGGAAACGATAGCAAAGATAAATAAAACTAAAAGCTGGTTCTTTGAGAAGATAAACAAAATTGATAAACCATTAGCCAGACTCATCAAGAAAAAAAGTGAGAAGACTCAAATCAACAGAATTAGAAATGAAAAAGGAGAAGTAACAACTGACACTGCAGAAATACAAACGATCATGAGAGATTACTACAGGCAGCTATATACCAATAAAATGGACAACCTGCAACAAATGGACAAATTCGTAGAAAAGCACAACCTTCTGAGACTGAACCAGGAAGAAATAGAATATATAAACAGAACAATCACAAGCACTGAAATTGAGACTGTGATTAAAAATCTTCCAACAAACAAAAGCCCAGGACCATATGGCTTCACACACAAATTCTATCAAACATTTAGAGAAGAGTTAACACCTATCCTTCTCAAACTCTTCTAAAAAATAGCAGAGGAAGGAACACTCCCAAACTGATTCTACGAGGCCACCATCACCCTGACACCAAAACCGGACAAAGATGTCACAAAAAAAGAAAACTACAGGCCAACATCACTGATGAACATAGATGTAAAAATCCTCAACAAAATACTAGCAAACAGAATCCAGAAGCACATTAGAAGGATCATACACCATGATCAAGTGGGGTTTATCCCAGGAATGCAAGGATTCTTCAATATACGCAAATCAATCAATGTGATAATACACCATATTAACAAATTGAAGGATAAAAACTATATGATCATCTCAATAGATGCAGAAAAAGCTTTTGACAAAATTCAGCACCCATTTATGACAAAAACTCTCCAGAAAGTAGGCACAGAGGGAACTTTCCTCAACATAATAAAGGCCATATATGACAAACCCACAGCCAACATCGTTCTCAAGGGTGAAAAACTGAAACCATTTCCACTAAGATCAGGAACAAGACAAGGTTGCCCACTCTCACCACTATTATTCAACATAGTTTTGGAAGTTTTAGCCACAGCAATCAGACAAGAAAAAGAAATAAAAGGAATCCAAATCAGAAAAGAAGTAAAACTGTCACTGTTTGCAGATGACATGATACTATACATAGAGAATCCTAAAGATGCTACCGGAAAACTACTAGAGCTAATCAATGAATGTGGTAAAGTAGCAGGGTACAAAATTAATGCACAGAAATCTCTTGCATTCCTATACACTAATGACGAAAAATCTGAAAGAGAAATTAAGGAAACACTCCCATTTACCACTGCAACAAAAAGAATAAAATACCTAGGAATAAACCTACCTAAGGAGACAAAAGACCTGTATGCAGAAAACTATAAGACATTGATGAAAGAAACTGAAGATGATACAAACAGATGGAGAGATATACCATGTTCTTGGATTGGAAGAATCAATATGGTGAAAATGACAATACTACCCAAAGCAATCTACAGATTCAATGCAATCCCTATCAAACTACCAATGGAATTTTTCACAGAACTACAACAAAAAATTTCACAATTTGTATGGAAACACAAGAGCCAAAGCAATCTTGAGAAAGAAAAACGGAGCTGGAGGAATCAGACTCCCTGACTTCAGACTGTACTACAAAGGTACAGTAATCAAGACAGTATGGTACTGGCACAAAAACAGAAATATGGATCAATGGAACAGGATAGAAAGCCCAGAGATAAACCCAGGCACATATGGTCACCTTATTTTTGATAAAGGAGGCAAGAATATACAATGAAGAAAAGACAGCCTCTTCGATACGTGGTGCTGGGAAAACTGGACAGCTACAAGTAAAAGAATGAAATTAGAACACTCCCTAACACCATACACAAAAATAAACTCAAAATGGATTAAAGACCTAAATGTAAGGCCAGACACTATAAAACTCTCAGAGGAAAACATAGGCAGAACACTCCATGACATAAATCACAGCAAGATCCTTTTTGACCCATCTCCTAGAGAAATGGAAATAAAAACAAAAATAAACAAATGGGACCTAATGAAACTTAAAAGCTTTTGTCAGCAAAGGAAACTGTAAGACGAAACCCTCAGAATGGGAGAAAATATTTACAAAGGAAGCAACTGACAAAGGATTTTTTTTTTCTCATTTTACATTGAGTATTTTAATTCTTGTCCTCAGAAACTATAAAGACTAACAAGATTTGGAAACGAGACTGTACCAAACAATGGCCAAAGAAGAATCGTCCACTCTATGCCTTCTCTTTCGTCTGGTCACTCAGAAATATAATGTTATCAGCTATAATTGTTGTTGCTTGTCGTCTCACATTATTTTTATCCATATATTCACCGTAGTCTACTTTCCCTTCCCCATAAATTCGAGACTCCTTTTTCACATACTGATATGCCACATCTCTGAGGCCTGGTCGGAATACTGAAATTCTGTGCCACGTTGTCTTTTGACTGACATCACCCATTTGGTGTGTTTCATTTTCCCCTGATCGCCACATCTCATTTGTTGCTAGAGAAAATATTGTGACTGGGTTTTTTCCTTCTACCTGTCTCATGACAGGGTCCTGACCTACTCGATCAAGTAACTGCACACGATTCAGAGATCTTTCGAGAACCAAACTGCCAGCTATTTCAGACTCATGTCTTACAAACTGATGAAGGACCTGCACTACAGGTCTTCGAAACATGGCTTCTATTTCCTTTTCTTACAATCTAACCTTTAACCTTTTCCTGACACTCAGCCTCCGACAGCCTCCAGGCAAGAAATCATTTCTCCAAAATATACAAGCAGCTCATGCAGCTCAATAACAAAAAAACAAACAACCCAATCCAAAAATAGATAGAAGACCTAAACAGACATTTCTCCCAAGAAGATATACAAATTGTCAAGAAACACATGAAAGGATCTCAACATGACTAATCATCAGAGAAATGCAAATCAAAACTACAATGAGGTATCACCTCACACCAGTCAGAATGGCCATCATCAAAAAATCTACAAACAATAAATGCTGGAGAGGGTGTGAAGAAAAGGGAACCCTCTTGCACTGTTGGTGGGAATGTAAATTGATACAACCACTATGGAGAACAGTATGGAGGTTCCTTAAAAAACTAAAAACAGAACTACCATACGACCCAGCAATCCCACTACTGGGCATATACCCTGAGAAAACCATAATTCAAAAAGAGTCATGTACCACAATGTTCATTGCAGCTCTATTTACAATAGCTAGGACATGGAAGCAACCTAAGTGTCCATCGACAGATGAATGGATAAAGAAGATGTGGCACATATATACAATGGAATATTACTCAGCCATAAAAAGAAACAAAACTGAGTTATCTGTAGTGAGGTGGATGGACCTAGAGTCTGTCATACAGAGTGAAGTAAGTCAGAAAGAGAAAAACAAATACCGTATGCTAACACATATATATGGAATCTAAAAAAAAAAAAATGGTCATGAAGAACCTAGGGGCAGGACGGGAATAAAGATGCAAACCTACTAGAGAATGGACTTGACACAGGGAGGGGGAAGGGTAAGCTGTGACAAAGTGAGAGAGTGGCACGGACATACATACACTACCAAATGTAAAAGAGATAGCTAGTGGGAAGCAGTCACATTGCACAGGGAGATCAGCTCATTGCTTTGTGACCACCTAGAGGGGTGGGATAGGGAGGGTGGGAGGGAGACACAAGAGGGAGGGGATATGGGGATATATGTATATGTATAGCTGATTCACTCTGTTATACAGCAGAAACTAACACAACAATGTAAAGCAATTATACTCCAATAAAGACGTTTAAAAAAAGAAAAGTAAATGAAGCAGACAGTTATTAAGTCACTGTAAGGTGAACCAGATCCATTCAAGATGCTAATTATAGATTTTCTGTAAATACATAATTACATCTGTATTAAATGTAATCAAAATCAATAGAAATTTCCAATTTACCTCTATTTTTAAAAGCATAAGGATTCTAAACCTTGATTATAACATTTTAACTAAATTAGGCATATAAAATGTGATTATCTAAATTAAATTTAACTAATTTAGTTATATCAACAAAAGAAGTTTAAAATTTTGAATTATTCAGCATATTCATGCTTTACCTTTATTCTTTTTGTTTTTAAATAAAGCTCCATGAACTTGCGTGTTTCTTGCTCACTACTGTATCTCCAAAGCCTACGTGAGTGCCTAGAGTTGAGAAGACATTCAATAGATATTTGCTAAATGAATGAATTAAAAAATTACATCTCAATTTAGAATTATAAAAACTATATATAAACTTTCTGTAAAAAAAAGCTAGTGTTTAAAGATTAATATTTCAGTAAATTCTGATGAATTCTGTCTGATTTATAAGACTAAATAAGCTCATGACTTTCATCAGCTCATGTTAAATGAATCACCATTAGCCCTGAGTTTCTTTATTACTGAAAATAGAGAAAGACAAAGACTTATAGCTGTAAACCTAGATATATCTATGAAAGTGATGACCACATAACTTAACCTTCTACAATACAAATGTCAAAAACCAACCACTAGTTCTGAGCATTGAGAATTTAGGTAATTCAATAATTTATCCAACAACTATCTACTATGTGCCCAACATTATGCTAGGCATCCCAAATACATATGTAATTAACATCTATCCTCAAGAAAAGCACCAATGTGAGAGAGGAGAGTCACGTGAGTGAATAACCAAACATGACTGGCAGGGCAAACAAAATCTTACAGGAAAACAGAAGATGACTGAAATTGGAAGTCATGTTCATAGATGAGATGACAAGTGATCTGGTTGCACGGGAATGTAGAGTAGGATGTGCGGGCTGAGAGGGTGTTAAGCCCCAGTTGTCAGAGAAAGGCATTATGAGCAGAGGGCAAAGCATGAGCAAAGGTACAGAAGTAAAGAATACTCAGGGACTTCCCTGGTGGTGCAGTGGTTAAGAATCCGCCTGCCAATGCAGGGGACACGGGTTCCAGCCCTGGTCCGAGAAGATCCCACATGCTGCGTAGCAATTAAGCCCATGCGCCACAACTACTGAGCTTGAGCCCCACAACTACTAAAGCCCGCGAGCCTAGAGCCCCTGCTCCACAGCAAGAGAAGTCACCGCGATGAGAAGCCCACGAACCACAACGAAGAGCAGCCCCCGCTCGCCACAACTAGAGAAAGCCTGAGCACAGCAACAAAGACCCAACGTAGCCAAAAATAAAATAAATTAAAAGAATATTTTAAAAAAGAAAAAAACTATTTTAAAAAAAGAATACATACACACAGAAGGGAAAGATACTAAAAATTACTTTTTTAAATGAAATAACATTAAAGTATTTTGCGATGCACATCCCCTTTTTATAAAACATTCTTACAAAATAATTTAAACCAAAGATTATTCTCTTAGGAACCTAAAATTCCAGGACTAGCCTAAAATTTTTGAAGTAGTCCCAGAAAAGTAACTCAATCTGCTGTTACCTAAATAAATAGAACAAATCTTACATCATTTCCTTTAATATTTAAGCTCAAGTCAAAGCCACATGAGCAACAGCTTCAAATTTCATTATTACCACTTTCAAGAACCTCACATCAGTTATTCTAATACTCCTGAATTTAAATTTTCATAGCTATTAACCTTGTCTCTTCAAAAAGGACCATAGGGACTTCCCTGGTAGTCCAGTGGTAAAGAGTCTGCCTTCCAATGCAGGGGACGCAGGTTCGATCCCTGATCGGGGTAACTAGGATCCCACATGCCACGGAGCAACTAAGCCCCCACACCACAACTACTGAGACCATGCACCTCAACAAGAGAGCCCGCGTGCTGCAAACTACAGAGCCCACGCGCTCTGGTGACTGCATACCACAACTAGAGAGAGAAAAAAGCCGCATGACATAACTAGAGAGAAACCTGTGCGCCGCAACTAGAGAGAAGCCCGAGCGCCAAAATGAAGAGACCAAGCGCTGCAACAAATAACCCTGCGTGTCTCAATGATGATCCTGCATACCACAACTAAGACCCAACACAGCCAAAGAATTTTTAAAAATTAAAAATAAAGAAGTTTTTTACAAAAGGACCATAAATTTCCTTAAGGGCAAAAACCATATCTTAATAGTCTTTGAAGGTCCCCACACAAATCTAGAAGTATAGTAAATACTCAGTTAAATATTTATTGACTGTTTATTGAGATTTGGCATTTTTACCCTTTTAAAGCACATGCTACCTTAAAATATATTTGATATTATATAGTTTTGCAGCTTTTCATTCTAAGAAAACCTTGATAAGAAAATCAGAAAATGTTTAGGAATTATTCTTTTGAGAAGTATTCATCTGCACCCTGCCATCATAACCGAGCATCGAGTTTGATTACAACCTTTAGGTCTGATTACAACCTTTGTCCTTCAGAGATAATTTTATTAGTCAACCAGCGCACTTACAGCAACCACAGGAGAAACCCTGAGAGTAGCGTTTGCAACTCTGAGTTTATACATTAAGCTAACATTCTAAATAAAATAATGCAATCCTGACGTTTAGATGTTTTCATGCTTCATAATTCTCATACTACCATGAAAAATTAAAAAATGTAACACCTGAAAAGATCCTTACCTCTTCTGTAGAAAGGCACAAACAGAAGACATGCCAAAATATTTATTGAAGGAGTAAGTAAAATAAATATAACCGGAATCATAAATGCACTTAGGCAACGTTGCTGATAACTGATCACTTTAAAAACATATGGGTAGGAAAAAAAAGAACACTTGATGAGCTTCAGCAGTAAAAGGAACTATTCTTCCTATGAGTGAAGGATAAATGTACTATTGAAAGGTGATTATGTTTATAACACTGGGTAGTAGTCCATGAATACACTTGAGTATTTAAAAAAGAAACAGTTTGAAGTAAACACTTGTTAAGAATATGTGTGAAATAATACACGGTACTATAAATCTGAAAAGTATGAAACAAAGGATATTTCCCATATGAGGAAGAAAATGAACCTATTTATTAAAAAGCTTTGATTATATATACCTTGCTTTCAGAAATAAAAATATTCCTGGAAGCTGCCTATAAAGCGATTTTAATTAAAAAATTAATCCTCATTAGTTTTTAATAACAATTTTTAAATATTACAAGAAAGGATTTACAAGAGAATGCAAATGATAAAAGATTACAATCAACAAAATCCACGGTAAAACTGTTAAAGAAAGAAGATATCCTATGAAAATGGAAGTTTTCTAATGATTATTTACACTTGTAATCTTGGTGTATGTTATAAGAATTTCATTTTAATCCTTTCATTTTACTGAGGGCTCCAACCAAAGCTGTTCCTTAAAAAAAAAAAAAAAAAAATCAAGCTTTTAGTTTTTTGAGTTTACTTCAACTGATTACTTACACCATAGCGCTGTCTATAGCTACAAGTAGTGTTCTCACCAGTCTATTTCCACTCAATTTACACCATGATCTATCTTTGGAAGGAGTATCTTAAAGGTAAATGAAACTGACCTGGGACTATTCGGCTCGCTTTTTTTTTCCTTTTCCTTTTCCAACAAGCCAAACTGTTGCTGTATAATTACTATCTCAAAAGCTGTAAAGTCTGTTTTTTTGACATGCCATCTCATGAACACTAGAAGCTTCAATTTTCTTTCAGATATTATAGCATGTATAATACCTGACTTTAAATGCATGAACCAACTTCTATTTTTACTAAAATAATCATCCTCTGATCCCTCTACATTGTTACTTCTGAGACTTCAACAAGCCCTGAAGTCTTTGACTTAAATGGTGGCTAGAATCAAAGACAGAAAACTCAGCTTGATACTGAAAACTGGACCAAGAGATCTACACTTCATCATGGAATCATGAATTGCAACCAACAGCTGTTCCACTCATCAGCTATTTTAAACCATTTAATATGATCTGCAGCAAGACTAATTCTTTTCTAAATAAGCATATCAACACTTAAACAAAAACTATGCTGCTCTTCAAAATTGTCTCCTTGAAAAGTTTAATACTTAATGTATGCTGCCACTTTTCAAATAATTTCAGAACTTTCTTTTCAGAAATCTCCATCATAGAAAATTTACTAACCACATAAAGAAATCACTCTCCTTACTGTGTAAACACTGGATTAATACTCCTGGGCTGGCTTTTCCAGCTTTCCTTCCTACCAGCCCCTCTATTCCCATATTCCCTTAAATCTGGCCCCTGCCTTTTTCTTTCTTCTGGTTTTTGAAATCAACACTTTGAGAATTTATGGAGTAGGAATGAACCTTGAAGAGACCCAGGAGAATGGATGATGAAACAAAAGAAACAGATCTCGAAGTGGACATTTTTCATCCTTCTTGCTTGCTTATAACATGGGTAAAAATTTGCTTATGGCCATGAATGAGTACTTTTTTTTTTTTGGTTTTATAATATCTGTACTTTCTCTTGAAAGAAATATCATCCAAGCCAACAGTTTCCAAGTCAACATTCGGGGGATAAGAAGAGGGATGTTTCAAAATATTAACTGAAGTCAGTGTATGTTGAGTTCTGCCCACCGGGGGGTGACTTATACCTTACCTCCTTCCCCCAACACTCCATATCATTCTCTTTTTTTTAAATAAATTTATTTATTTATTTGTTTGTTTGTTTATGGCTGAGTTGGGTCTTTGTTGCCGCAAGCAGGCTTTCTCTAGTTGTGGTGAGCAGGGGCTACTCCTCATTGCGGTGCGCAGGCTTCTCACTGCAGTGGCTTCTCTTGATGCGGAGCACGGGCTCTAGGTGCGCGGGCTTCAGTAGTTGTGGCTCGTGGGCTCTAGAGCACAGGCTCAGTAGTTGTAGCGCATGGGCTTTGTTGCTCCGCGGCATGTGGGATCTTCCCGGACCAGGGCTCGAACCCATGTCCCCTGCATTGGCAGGCGGATTCTTAACCACTGCACCACCAGGGAAGCCCCTCCATATCATTCTTATCACTGCTCATCATGCCCTGCAATACGACTAACCTCCTCCACAACAGTCAGTACTCTAACTTGAGGCCAACCCAAACCACTAAGAGTGCTCAAATACAAATGAATGACGCTCAGCAATTATTCCCTGAATTGAACTTGGGTGGAAGGGCTATGAAATAGCAAGAATTTTTGGTAGACGAAGCAACCTCCCATCACAGCTGCTATTAGCACAGGTGCGCTTTATATCCTCTACTTTCTAAAATGATAGCATATTCTAAGGACATTGGGGGTCTATAACCAGAGTAGATGAGGGTGATTTGGCCCATTACTGAGCAATATAACTGGGTAATTCATCTAAATCATGGGTATAAAGAAAAATCTGTATTTCTTAAGAAAACAACTGAAAGATCATTTAAAACAAAAAGTAAAGTGCTTAATTTGGTAAGATTAAATTGGATGGGAGAAATTTTCCTTTTGTTTTGTTTCTGTAGTAATGTTTTTGTAACTTGAAAAATCAGGGTCACCTTCTACATCTCAATACATTACTATGATACCAATAAATATACACACATTCTTTCCGAACCATAAACTCTCCTTACGAGCTAACGGGCCATTAATTAATTGTATACATGCAGATTCAGTTCTGATTGCATCTACCTCAACTAAGAGATTCAATTCAGTTATTCAAGTGAGGCATATTAGAAAATGAGGTACTGAAAGATTGTTTATATATATACTTTGTCATGTACATATATATATATATATGTATGTATGTATGTACACATATATGACAAAGTGGATGACCAAGCAGGTGCAGAGGTTTTTGTAATTCAAGCTTAGGAAAGAAAATTAAAACCAGGCCTTAGAAATAAGACTCCTATGTCTGATGTAGAAGGGAATATAGATTAGGAAAGGATACCCTGATCCAAGTCAGAGAGCTCAGCCTTGCTCATGCCTTAGGTTTTAAAAAGCATAGCAAAGGAACAGAAATAATCACTGAATAAGTAAAGATTTTCCAAAGCTTTTTCCTTGCTCACACATCCAAGTCTGTCTCTGGGTCCATAATGAGAAATGAGCAGGCATCCATTACTCCTGAGTCATAAAATCAGAAAGGTAGTAAGAACCTGAAGGAAGAAGACATAAACTACTCAATTTGCCTAAGAGAAAAATGAATATAACCACTCCACCGAAACTTTGCGGGAAGGAAATATTTTCAGTAATTAGGGTCAATAAACAGAAATTCACTGCTTAAGGCTTATCTAATTTGAAATCTGTAAAATTTTCATAAATTATTTCTGTTTAGAGTTTACTTCGGTGTTCTGGGTTAATAAAAATAAAAATATATAAGGACTCATCCTTGTTTGCAATTTTAGTCCCCCAAACCTGTTTCACCCAAAGTCAAATTCCACAACTGTAAAATCACCGATGGAATTTTCAGAAATATAAGCTCACACTCTGTACATTATGTTTTTAGATACCTCTATTCATATTTCCATGTTTTAGCAGTCTGTGGATTTTAAGATCTGGTATGATAAGAGTCTATCAGAACTTTCCCAATTACAGGGAAAATTAAGAAGCAGTGAAATTCAAATAAATAATGTACCAAAATGTCAAATCTCTCAGGAATCCATTTTCTTAAATAATCATTAAAACGTTCTGTACTATGCAATATGCATTTCCCAAAACTGAAACATATGGTGATGTAAATTTTAAGAATTGACCTTATAATTAAAACTTTCTAATTTTCAATAATGTTCATATTAATACAAGGTAAGGTATGCAACTGGTTCAGCATTGCACCTACTTCACATCATTTTCTTTTTTAAAGAAAATATTAATTTAAATGTTTTGTCACATATTTTTAAAGAAAACCCTAGAGATAACCTGAATTTATACTCAAGCAGATTAATACAGGCTAGAGATAATAATATTTGTGGACATAAATAAAGCTGGATTTCCTTTTTATTAATTTATCTTAAATTAAGAAATGTGTACATAGATAATTCATGAAAACTCATCTTTCTTTTCTAGTCTTTGAACAAAAAGGAAGATGAGGACCAAAATCATTCAGTATTTATAGCTACCATACTGATCTGCTTGAATGATTAATTGAGAAGGGGGGTTTATATTTTAGCTAAATTTAAAACTACATACTAACTTAAAATACAAGATATAGAGAGCTGATACAATGAAAAAGAATGAACTACATGAACAACATGCATGAATCTCATAGACAGACTGGTGAGCAAGTCAAGCCCCACATAAAAGAGCACATACTATATGATTCAATTTATATAAAGTTCACCAACAGGGAAAACTTATCTAAACGAAAGGGGTCAGAATAGTGGTTACCTTCCAGAGGGGATAATGCCTAGGAAGTGGTAGGCAACAGGTTCTAGAATGCAGTAATGTTATATTTCTTGATCTGTATGGTAGTTATATGGGTGTATTCGCTTTCCTAAATTTCATCAAGCTGAACACTGACAATCTATATGCTTTTTAATATGTGTGTACCTGAATTTTAAAGTTTATAAAAATGTAGATAGAGATTTGGTGTCAACTATGGACAATTCTTTTTCTCTTTCTGGCCATATTTTCAAAAATTTGTTTAATGAGCATATATGGAAATAATGGGGGGGGGGAGCAACTTTTAAAAAATAGCAGAACTGATATTCTGTGAGGTTCCCACCAAATCTAAGTACCGTGTGTAATTTAAACACAGTGTAACTGAAAACATTGGGCTGCTAGACATGCTGAAAATGATGACCTAGAACGAACTCATCCTTAAGGTGGGGAAGAAGAAATAAAGGTTTGGAAGCCTAAGTTACAAATAGAGGATGTTAAAGCTTACCTTCAAAATAGTTAATCATGTGATACACAGACTTTTAAAGCATTTTGGGTATCATTATGAAATCACAAATTCTACTGCCTTTTTTTCTTGAAACTTGATTACAAAATTCACATTCTATTTTTGATACTCTCTCACTGCCTTAGCTTTCAGAAAGCAAGCTGAAGGCACTTATTAGCCCAAAAGTCTACAATAAATGGCACAATATCTTCTGAATAACAACAATAAAAAAATGATATAGAGAGCTGAGAAAAAAAAAAGATAAAATACATAGAGGAACAAGCTAAACAACACCAACAGGAAACAACCAAACAGGCTGCCTCACCCCAACCCCCCAAGAAAACAGACATGCACAACAAAAGGCAATGTCTAATCAAAAAGTCAGTGTCAGGAAAAAGGTGTGTGTGTGGGGAGGCGGGGGGATGCTGTGCTAGATTTAAAAGACTTAAGGGGTAGTAATTATCAAATATGAGTTATCCTGGATTGGACCTGGTTTGGGCAGATCAACTGCAAATAATATTTTTTCAAAAACCTGAAAAAATGTGAGCATGGATTAGATAAGATGAAAATCTGCTGATATGGAAAAGCAGAAATTGTTACCTTAAAAAAGCATATACTAAAATAATGTGTACAATGATATAATATTAGTAAAGAAATACAAGTGTACATACATATACATAGAAAAACATCTAGAAGAACACTAAAGTATTAACTATGTCATCTCTAGGTGATGGGAATATGGTGTTTTTATTTTCTTATTTTTGCTTTATATTTTTTAACTTTCTGTATGTGTGTATGTATATATTACTTTTGCAACATTGAAAATATAATTTGTAAAGAAAAATTAATGTAGATGCTTTCTTCCAAATCATTACAAATGCCATTGTTTGAAATCTAGACTCCATAACTACACTGTATCATTCATAACACAAGATACATATAGTAAATAAATAATATATATTTATCAGCCACCTTTTTGAAGAGCTAATTTTGCTGATAGCTGTTAATGTAAAGTGTCTTTAGAAAATTAAGTGAGATAGCCACTCATCCAATATGGTAGCCATCCAAATGTGAGTGACTATTCAGTAGTACGTGACTTATGATCGGTGGCATGTATCTGCCTCAAATGAAAAACAAAATATTCATTTTTAGATTTCCCAACAGAATTAACTACAGAAAGCAACGTAACTTGAAAGCATAAAATATCTGGCTTCTAAACAATAAAACCTATAGTTATATTACTCAGCCATAAAAAAGAAACAAAATTGAGTTATTTGTAGTGAGATGGATGGACCTAGAGTCTGTCATACAGAGTGAAGTAAGTCAGAAAGAGAAAAACAAATACCGTAGGCTAACACATATATATGGAATCTAAAAAATTTTTAAAAATGGTTCTGAAGGACCTAGGGGCAGGGCAGGACAGAATAAAGACGCAGACGTAGAGAATGGACTTGAGGAAACGGGGAGGGGGAAGGGTAAGCTGGGATGAAGTGAGAGAGTGGCATGGACATATATATACTACCAAATGTAAAACAGATGGCTAGTGGGAAGCAGCCGCATAGCACAGGGAGATCAGCTCAATGCTTTGTGACCACCTAGAGGGGTGGGATAGGGAGGATGAGAGGGAGACGCAAGAGGGAGGAGATATGGGGATATATGTATACATATAGCTGATTCACTTTGTTATACAGCAGAAACTAACACACCACTGTAAAGCAATTATACTCCAATAAAGATGTTAAAAGTTGCCTTTACTCCTGACTAATCAATTAATAATGACATATCAATATAAACCTGAGTTAATACAAAACACCAACAATATCGATTTCAGTTAAAAAATAAAGCAATTTAGTAGAAATAATATATAGAGAAAGAATGCTTATGTATAAAAGTATAGCTTCAAACATTTGTATCACAGTTCAAATGTTAAATTCAAAGAGAAAAGTAAAAATACAGACAGGCAAAACAATGCACAAGGAAAGAACCTGATAAAATGGCAGAGAACCTATTAGAAGAATTAAGAGAGAAGTAAGTAATATAAAAAAGGGCAATACATTATAAATCACAACAAAATTCATGTCCACATGAAAAAGAAAGCAAAAATCAAGTCTCAAAAAGATGATACACCCTCCAAGGCTAGAGCAGTAGGAAAAATCAGTCTTTCAAAAATTACGAAGTTTACTAAATCTTTCCAAATTACTAGATTACACTAAAATTGAAGGTAATGAAATAGTCCAATAAAACAATGGTAACGTTTTTGTCACGCTTCACACTTTACAGGACACTTTCATGTACATTATCTGGGGTGACACAATGAAGCTGTGCATCACTCTCTTTTTAAAGACTGGTACTTTGATATTTTAGGAAACTTACTCAAGGCCACATTGTTTGTCTCAGGGATAGAAATCCAACTCTGAGTCCTTATTTGGTATGACTATTAAGTAGTCTACTTGTATTAGTTACCTGCTTATTATCACTGTATTACATTATTTTTATTGTTTATGTGTCACTCCCACTAAGACTATTAACTCCTTGGGGGCAGGGATTATACCTGCCTCTAGCCGTCTTTGTAGCACCATCACCTGTCACTGTATATTTTTATAAGTGCTCAAAAAGTATCTGTTAATGAACATGCATAAAAGTAATCAAAAAAAACCTAATACATGGAGAATTCATTTAATTAAGTTTATAATATACATATCACACAGACTTCCCTGGTGGCTCAGTGGCTAAGAATCTGCCTGCCAATGCAGAGAACACGGGTTCGAGCCCTGGTCCGGGAAGATCCCACATGGCGTGGAGCAACTACGCCCACGCGCCACAACTACTGAGCCTGCACTCTAGAGCCGGCGAGCCACAACTACTGAAGCCCGCGCACCTAGAGCCCATGCTCTGCAACAAGAGAAGCCACCGCAATGAGAAGCCAGCGCACACTACAACGAAGAGTAGCCCCCGCTCACCGCAACTAGAGAAAGCCCACGCCCAGCAACGAAGACCCAACACAGCCAAAAAATAAAATAAAATAAAATTTTAAAAATTAGCTTTAATAATAATAATAATAATATACATATCACAAACCCCACTCAATTAAATGGGCAGCCTAGGCAGCCATACCAGTTAACAATCACGTGCCTAACCCCAACTAACTGGTTGAGACAGGGGTGGCCAATCTGAGACTAGTCAATCCACTGGCTTATTAACAATCAAATGTTCTCTCGTGAATTGGACCCAAGAGGCAGACATAAAGACAGTGCTTAAGTTGGAGATCTTGTGAATTTGGGCAAAGTGATAAATAAGTAAAGGAAGCTGGTCTGTAAAAGGAACAAGAGCAAAAAGCAAACATCCACCTGGGGAACCTGAATCAAGAGACTCTACTGGCCCCTAAAGGACAGAGAAAACAGACTAACTTCTAGGCACTGCATGACAGGTTTCAGACATTTGCAAAATACCTTTTACTATAATAAGCTATCAACCTAGGATGAAGAACAAAGCTGTAACATAAGGAATAAAGTGTATTAATATTACATAGGTAAAACCAATAACCATCACCTAGGTAGCAGAAAGGATATGAGAATCATTAGGATAGAAAAGTTTCATATAGATGGACTCATAGTACGTAGTGCCTTACTTCAAATGGCTTGATGCTTCTGAGATTCAACCATGTATGCATTTATCAATATTTTGTTCCTTTTTGTTGCTGAGTACTTTTCTTTTATATAGATGTGAGTTATCTATCTTGTGGTATAATTGTTTTAATTTATTCACCAGTTGATAAATATTTTGGGTGTTTCCCATTTGGTATTATTATGAATAAGGCTTCTATGATGATTCTCAAAAAAAAAAAAGGATACACACGTTTCACTGGATAAATTTATCCAATTTATTCTCTTGGATAAATTCCAGGGAGTGGGAATGTTGGGTTATACGGTAAGTGTATGTTGAATTTATAAGAAAGTGCCAAGCTGTTTTCCTAGGTGCCTGGATTATTTTTTATTTCCATTTGAAATGAAATGAGAATTCAGATGCTCCACAGACTCAGCAATACTTGGTATTATGATTTCGTGTTGTTGTTTTAATTTAGCCATTCTAAATGGTGTGCAGTGTGTCTCATTGTGGTTTTAATTCGCATTTTTCTGATTACAATGTTAATGACACTGAACATGTTTACAAGTGTTGTTGGCCATTCATATGTCTTCTCTGATGGAGTGTATTTTTAGATAGCTCTGGCTTATTTTTTTAAAAACTGGGTTGTCATTTTTTTGGGTTACAAGTTCTTTGTATATTACAGGCACAAGTCCTTTTTGAAATATATATTTTGCAAATAAAAAAAGAAATCACAACATTTATATAGTAATAGGAACACTGTGAAGAACTTTGATGTACAATCTCCATTACCATCAAGTGACAAAATAACAAAATAAAAATATATAAACATTTTTGTTTGGTCTCTTCCCAGTCATACCCTCATTCCTCCAGCTAGTATATGACTATTCAATGTGTTTCTCTCAAGCACATTCTGCTTTCTAAAAATACTTCCAAGTATGCTCACCTCATAAGTCAGAGTCTATTTCTTCAATCATTCCCCAATTCTCAAGAATGCATGGTTCACAACAAGCAAGTAATATTTACTGAACGACTCAAATTATAAAATAAAAAGAATTTTGGTTAGGGCTCAGAAAAGTCAATGGCATTGATATTTTAAATAGAATCAGCAGAAAATAATGTAATAAAATTCTGACATTAAAAAAATTATTCTATGAAAATTTCAAAGAACATTATAACTAAAATACAACTGTGTTTTCAATAAACTTTAGTCCAGTAGCTTCTGATTCTGAAGACTCAATTTCAGGAATTTAAGGCAGACGACAAGTAAATCAAACTGCTACCACTGAACACAAGAAGCAGAAGTAGGAGTCAAAGCACACAAGATAACAGACAGAAATCAGTAACCTAAGCAAAATGTCAGCAAACCAAACATTGCATATTCTGTAGGAGAATTATTAATAGATTATTAACTCAAGGGCTAAACCATGTTCTAAACTGCCTAGAGTTGCAATAATATGGCAGACACCAATCACGTGTGCCTATTTAAATATAAATTTTAAATAATTAAATTTTAAATCACTTCCTCAGTTGCACTAGCCACATTTCAAGTGCTTATTAGACACATTTGACAAAGATTTTAAAAGCTTTCATCACTGCAGAAATTCTAACATACAGTGCTGGCCTAGGGCGTTTGGCAGGCCCAACTAAGAGCCTAAGGGAGCCTTAGTCTTCTTAAGATTTTTTTTTTCTATGAAGGAAATAGAGCATTTCGCTTTAGGATTTATTCTTACTGAATAGTAAAAAAAAAAAAAAAAAAAAGAATATTTATGTAAGTAAGGTATAAATACAAATAATGGACTATAAATACTCTCCCTTGGGAGGTAACCACAATATTGAATTTAGCTTTATCATTCCCTTGCTTTTTAAAATAATTTTACCAAATATGTTTCCCTAAAAATGTTTTTTTTGCCTGTTTAATTTTATATTAGTAGAATCATACTTTTTCTTTACCTCACTTGTTCTTTTCACTATTTCCACTTTGAAGTTATTCTCATCCACCTAAATAACACTGCAACTTGATAAACTACAAAAAGGTCAGTTTTTCAGACTTGTGGTTGTGAAGGGGGAGGGCGTTGGGGGAGGGATGGAGTGGCAGGTTGAGGTTAGCAGCTGTAAGCTTTTACATATAGAATGGATAAACAACAAGGTCCTACTGTACAGCACAGAGAACTATATTCCATATCCTATGATAAACCATAATGGAAAAGAATATTTTAAAAAAGAAGGTATATACATATATATGTGTATAAGTGAACCACTTTGCTGTACAGTAGAAATTAACACAACATGGTAAATCAACTATACTTCAAACAATTCAAAAAAAAAAAGCTCAGTTTTGTTCAAAAAAGCTAGGCCTAAACAAATGAAATCATCACCTACATACCAAAGTTGTACAAGTTACAAACTCCAGGCTTAAGGCTCCAAATGATTCTCTAAATAAAAAAGGAATGCTTTTTCATATACTGTATATTCAACTGATCATAAACCTTGTGCATCAAAGACAGAGCTTAGTTGCTGTAATACAAATACCTTTTTTTCCTTTCGTTCTCTTTTCTCTTCATTGTAGAGCAGCAGTTACCAAAGTGTGGTCCCTCAAAACCAGCAGCATCAGATCACAGGGGAACTTGTCAGAAATGCAAATCCTGTGCCCCATCCCAAACCCACTGAATCAAAAACTCTGGGGATGAGGTTTTGATTGTCTATGTTTTAACATGTTTTAACAAGCCCTCTAGGGCTTGTCCATGTTTTAACAAGCCCTCTAGGTGACTCTGATATGTGCTAAAGTTTAAGAACCTCTAGAGAAGTATCTCAACAATCAGTATACATAAGATGTTAAACATATTCTACAAACGGAAATTTCTAACAGTTAACAAATAAGCTCAATTACCAAAAACAGATTACTCTTTTTCCACTTGTTGAACTTTAGAAACTTCAACTTACTCTAAAATATTACTTTCAAAACAACCTGATTGGCCAAAATACACACAAAAAACAACAAAACTACAAATTTTACATTCTCCCTATATATACATATAGTTGCCCTCCCTCCCCCTCTCTCTCTCTCCTCTCTCTCTCTCTCTCTCTATATATATATATAGTGATGTGGTTTTACATATATATAATTTTCTTAATCTTAAGAGTGTCTAATTTTTAAAATTAACTTTTCTGCTTATGGTCTCTCTCTCTCTCTTTTTTTTAAAAACATTTTTCCCACACGCACCTCGGCCAATTGCCCTTCTTTGGCAAATACTGTATGTGTCCTTTTCTAACAGGAAGATTTTTTTTCTTGGAAATTTATAATGGATGTGTATGTATTAAGGCTCTCAAACTGTTGTTATATATTGCAAATACTTTCCCAAATGTGTAGTTTGCCCTTATACACTTTAACTTAAATTTATAACATAACAGTTTGGCTTTTTTTAATTAAAAATATTTTAGCATACAGATAAATACAAAATAATGTAAGACTCATGTTTCCAACACCCAGATTTAACAAATGTTAACTTCTTACCATATTTATGTCATACCTCGAAGAGATAAAATATTACAAATAGAATTTTTATATTGATAGAATAAAATATTTACGTATTTTCCTTTGTTTCTCTTTCTTTTTAGGCTTAGTTCTTTCTTACTCTCAAATCAGAGAAACAGTCAATTATTTTTCAGAAAATTTAACATATTATGGGAAATTTCAAACATATATAAGAAGGAGACAGCTTTAACTATTATCAATTCATTGTCTACCTTGTTTCATCTATACCAGGCAGGGGTCAACAAATTTTTTCAGTAAAATGCCACACAGTAAATGTTTCAGGTTTTTTGAAGCCCACTGGTCTCTGTTTGAATTACTTAATTCTGCCTTTATATCACAAAAGTAGCCTCAGGCCACATGTACATGAATGGGTATGGCTGTGTTCCAATAAAACTTTATTTACAAAAACAGGCTGTAAGCTAAATGGTCTGTAGCTTACAGCCCCTTATCTATACACTACCCATTTCCTCATTCCTGCATTATTTTTAAAAATCTCCAATATATCATTTCATCTCAACTGTAAATATTGCTGTACTTCTAAACAATAAAAGTTCTTTCTTTAAAAATAATTGCAATACCATTATTACCCATAAAAGAGCTAACAAAAATTCTTTAATACAGATATCCATTATCCTAATGTGCAATCATTTCATAATTTTTATATGTTTTTTTCTCTAAGTGGCATATTATATTACTTTTTTTTTTCCTTTTGGCTGCACCGTGCGGCATGCGGGATCTTAGTTCCCCGACCAGGGATGGAACCCCGTGTGCCCTGCAGTGGAAGCTGGGCATCCTAACCACTGGACCCCCAAGGAATTCATTTCATAATTTTTAATTTTATAATGTTTGTTTGCATCAGGATCCAGAGAGTCCAGACATTGCAATTGTTTGATATGTCTCTTAGTCCCTTTTAATATTTAGTTGCACTGTTGTAGTAGGTTAAAATTGTGCCTCTCAAAAAGACTATGTCCAAATCAATACACCTAGTACCTGCAAATGTGACCTTATTTGGAAGTAGGGTCTTTGAACAAGTAATTAAGTTAAGGATCTCAAGATAAGATCATCCTAGATTTAGACTAGGCTCTAAGTCCAATGACTGGTGTCCTTATATTAGAAAGGATAAATATGCTGTCACAAACCAAAAACATCAGGGTGCCATCAGAAGCTGGAAGAGGCAAGGAAGGATAAACCCCTACAGCCTTCAGAAGGAGTATAGCCCTGCCAACACCTTAATTTTGAACTTCTGGCCTCCAGAACTGTCAGGGAATAAATTTCTGCAATTTTAGCCACCCAGTTTGTGGGTAATTTATTACAGAAGCCCTAGGAAATTAATATACCTATCCAACAGAACTTTCTGCAAAGATGGAAATGTTCCATAACTGCAGTGTCTGATATAGTAGCCACTAACCACATATGGCTGTTGAGCACTTGAACTGAGGATATGAATTTCTAATTTTATTTAACTTTGATTAATTTTAAGTTTTAAATGTGTCCCCTCCTGTTTGTTCTTTGAGACCTTGGGAGGAGAGGGAAGAAATTTTTGGTTGCTCTGTAGTTTCCTACAGTCTGGATTTTTCTGATTATATCCAGCAAGGGGTTGCTGTTAGTATTTAACATTTTCTTCTTCTGTATTTTCCATAAGTTAGTAGTTGAATTTAGGTGCTTGAGGTTCAATTCTTTTTTCTGGCAGGGGCAAGATTTTTTCATGGATAGTATTTTGTCTTACATCAAGAGGCAAATGTTCTGGCTGTTTTTCTCTAGTAGTGTTAATTTTCACAATGTTCAATGCTTACATTCATTAACTTATTAGGGCTTACAAAATGGTGATATTCTAATTTTATAATTCCTTTCCCATTTGTTAGCTAGAAGAGTTCTATAAAAATAAATTTCCCCCTCATCATCTACTTGGTTGCCCAATGGTACAGTTCTTACAGGAAAGATAGGATAAGCAATTCTTTCCTTTCATTTCCCACTTTTAAAATAATGACTGGTTCAATAGCATCCTCCACCAGTATGACCAGTCATTTTTTAAAGTCATTATGAACTCCTGTATTTAAACATATATGAAGTGTCTCAATCCGCTATAGATATTATTAAAGCTCAAACTGTCCAATTTTCAGCCTGTAGGAAGCTCTTCAAGTTGGACCCTGAGTCTTTCTGACAAGATTCCATTAGTCTTTGAAGCTTCCTTATTACTTATTACCTGGTATAACAAGATGTTCCAGGCTTATTTGGTACATTTCCTGCATCAAATACAAAACCAGCCATTTTTTCCAAGTATCTTTGACTACTTTTAGTGAGAAACAATGTGTAGAGGCCTCAATTTAGATGCAAAGATAGCTCTTTTTTAAAAACTTAATTCTAAACTTTTATTAAAATTGTTACTTGTAATTGGCTATGTGTCAACTCTCTGCTATAAGTGCTTAGAACTGCCTCAAATTAAATAGTAATAAACAAAAAATTAGTTTGGGGTTACTAGAGTATTTTATTTTTTAACATATTCACACAGGTTATTAGAGCAAGGCAGACTTTATTATGTAATTCAATTTTTTTAGGATGAGATGCTAATAATTTGAAATCACCAAAAGAAAATTCAATTATTACTTAATTTATTAACAATCATTAAAATACCTACAATTCACACATATTTTCTTCCTCAAAGTATAGGAGTATGATTATATACAAATTATAAGACTATGATTATAATTATACACACGATAATTATATACTTTAAATGTAGTGTTCAGTAGCAAATCCAATGACTCCAATACAGCTTTAATTCTTCTTTAGACTACATTTTGTCAACTATAGATAAAAGCATCTTGATTACTAATATTTTACTATTACCATATCTTGATTATTATTCGATCATGTCATGAGTTAGATGGTAGTACATAAGTCCAAATGTAAAAATGAATTTAATCTATTAATCACTAAAGATTGCTAGAGACATGTTGCTTTCCACTTGCACATGCTAAATGTTTATTACAGGAGGTTCTTTACTAACATTTTATCAATAACACAAATGTTTTTCTTAAAGGAAAATGTGGGGGACATTTACGAAATTAAATTAAACAGCTAGAAGTCTAATGTTTTAGCAAATGTATTTAACAAAGTCATTCTGTAAATGGCCAAACAACAAAAACAAAGACAGTGTCTAAGTGAATATTTTTGTAATATCCTACCTAGCAAGTTTAATCAATGATAAAATTACTGACTAAAAATTATCTAGGAAGCACATCCATGCAAGGGGTTGACATAGAAGAGTATGAAATAAATTAATATATATACATATACACATTTATTCATACACATACATTCACTCACAAAAACACACACACACCCCTGTCTCATCTATAATTATTTCTATAGACAGATAGACTGATGGATGGATGGACAGATGAATGGACACACAGAAGGAAGAAAGATCAGTTTATCTCTACTTCAAATTCCAACTGAACACCACAAGATTTCTTCCTTCTAGCCTTCTCCCTTTGCATATTTAAAACTCCTTCCTCCAACAATAAGAAATCTGGCTTCCATTACCCATAAAATATTTTTTTACCATTTGCTCAATCCTGGTATACATAGAAAGTAGTTTTGGATTTGCTAACCCATAGTAGCTCTGCACAAAAAAGGAAAGCCTATAAACTGGGTATTTTTTAAAGAGGTCTTTTTGTCTTTGGCCGTAAGGCCATACAGTCCAAATACTGTGTTCAAAATGTGTTGGTGTGCCCCCATCCCAACCCACATTGTAACTATGTAATTCATTTGAAATCAGTTGAGTTCATTTGTTTCTGTTTTAGTCCACTTTTGTTTTCATTTTTTTCTCTAACTTTATAGATTTAAAAAACAAAAAGAAACATGTGAAACAATGACATAGCTCCAAAAGTCAGAACCATACAAAAAAGTATACTCAGTAATGTCACAACCTCCTCCATTTCTTTAATCCCACTCCCATCCCTCATTCTTTCCACCCTGTTCCTATTCACTGTGTCTGTGGTTTCTAGTTTATCCTTCCTGTATTTCATCTGCAGATATATGTGTAATTTCTTATGCTGCCTTCTTTCTTACATAAGTTAGTATAGTACAGATGCTCATTTGTACTTTGCTTGTGGTATTATACTTAATCATATAATCCTAAAAATCACTCCATATCAATTCATAGAGGTTCCCTCATTCTTTTATATACAAGCATTTTGTGGATGTACCATAGTTTTTATTTAATCATTCTCCTCTGTATTGACATTTAGGTTGTTTCCATTATTTTACAATTAGAAGTAATGCTGCAATGAATAATCTTGTCCCCGTGTACTCTTGTATTGCTGGAGGTAAATCTTCAGAGTCAGCTTCCAGAAGTGGAACTGCTGGGTCAAAAAGCAAATGCATATGTAGTTTTGTTAGATACTGCCAAAGTCCCTTCCAAAAGAGTTGTGCCAACTTGCATTCTCACCAGCAATGTATATAGGAATGGGTCACACACATTTTAGTGACAGGGAACAAACGTATTAGTTACTAAGTATAGGTAATTCACTTCTTTTATAACAACTTCATTGAAATATAATTCACATACTTCACAATTCACATATTTAAAGTATACAATTCAATAGTTTTCATTTATTCATAGTTGTGCAACCATCAAATCACCACTTTCAATTTTAAAACATTTTCATCACACAACACCCCCAAGAAACCCATGTCCATTAGCAGTCCCTCCCCTTCCTCCCTCAAACTATTCCCTGCAACCCTCATGGCCTAGGTAACTACTAATCTACTTTCTACCCTTATAGATTTACCTATTCTAGACATTTCATAAAAATGGAATCATACAATATGTGACCTTTTGCAACTGGCTTCTCTCATTTATCATGTTTTCCAGGTTCAGCCATGTTGTAGCATGTATCATTACTTTACTTCTTTTTTATGGCCAGTTAATTCTCCACTGTATGGGTACACAATACGTTATACATTCATCAGTCAACAGACATTTGGCTTGTCTTTTACTTTTTGACTGCTATGAACAATGCTGCTATAAACACTCATGTACAAGTTTTTGAGAGTACATGTTTTCAACTCTCTTGTGAGCAGAACCACTGGGTCCTATGGTAACTCCAGGATAAACATTTTGAGGAATGGCCACCATGATTTCCAAAGCAGCTTGTACCATTTTATATTCTCACCCAACAGGATAACTCACTTTTTAATTTGACTTATGTTATTATCAATTGCCACATCACCTTCTATTCCAGGTCTAGTAGCTAGCACAAACAAAATAATTCTAAATGTGATGACATGTAATCAGGGCATTGTTGAGTTCAGATTAGTTAACTTTCCTTGCGGTATTATAAACCTAAAAATTGTCTCTCTGCACATATATATAATACATGACTTATGCAATGACAGTTAATGAGGATTATTTTATTTAATTTTGGCCTTTCCAATTACCTGACCTTTGCTCTCACGTGCCTGATAAATCCATTTATTGAAAGAGAGACTATGACTTGCTACCAAAGGGACAAGACAGAGTTAGTGAATATTCATTTTCCTACAATCAAAAACATTTCCCATGTTGTAGTCCCACTACTATCTTGGGAAAGGATTGTTTGTGTCCTTTAACCCGCCTTTAGCATCTCAAAAGCCAGTCTTGGTGGGAGAGATCATAGAGTTTCGAGGCCCAAAAAGGCAGGTGGGCAGGAATTCCCACCTTCTGACCTCAGGGATTTGTGGGAAGACTAGGAAAAGGGATCTAGTGAAGTGGTCAGCATCTTCTCTTCCTTTGACCTCTTGCTCTGGAAGGAAGCCACTTCTTGAGCCACCCTGTGCCAACCTGGGGTACAGTGGCATCAAAATACCAGTTTGTATTACCATCAACGAAGTAAGAAAATACCTCTCTCCTCACAGCTAACAAGTATTTGATTGTACTTCTAAATTTCTGCCAATCTCACAGGTGAAAATTGGCATCTCAGTGCAAGTTTTAACTTGGATTTCTCTTATAAGTGAGAGTGATTATCTTATCATATGTTTAAGGGAAATTTTTATAGCTTTTTGTGAGAACTATCTGTCCATGTCTTTTTACCTATTTTCTATTAGGGTCTCTTTCTATTTTGCCTTTACATGAGGGATATTAGCCCTTTATCTGTGATATATAATGCAAGTATTTTCTCCCAGTTTTATATCTTTTTGGCTTTGTTATTAGTGGGGTTTTTGCCATGCAAAAGTCTTAAATTTTTATAAAGTCAAATTTACCAATCTTTCCTTTTGTTGCACCTGGATTTTGAGTCACAGAAAACCTTTCCTTACACCCAGGTTACAGAAGAATCCACCCATGTTTTCTTTTTGTATTCATATAGTTTCATTCTTAATAAGATCTCTGGTCATTTGCTGTTTATTTTTCTGTATGATGTGAGGTATGAATTTAATTTTATCTTTTCCGAAATGGTTAACCATTTCTTAAAATGGTTATCCCATTTGTTCCCTCTGAAACGCCAGGTTTATCATGTACTAAATCTCCATAAGTCTTGGGTCTATATCTCAGTTTTCCTATTCAATTCCAGTCTTCTGTCTGCAGGATATTAAAGAAAAATCTAATCTGCAAAATTAGATAGACTAGATGTAGCTTAAGATTCCTTCCATTCTAATAGTATACAGGCTCCTCAAAAAACTAAAAACAGAAATGCCATATGATCCAGCAATCCCACCCCTGGGCATACATCTGGACAAAACTATAATTCAAAAAGATACATGCACCCCTACGTTCATAGCAGCACTATTCACAATAGCCAAGACATAGGAGCAACCTAAATGTCCATCAACAGATGGATAAAGAAGTTGTGGTATATGCGTATGTGTGTACACACACACACACACACACACACACACACACAATGGAATATTACTCAGCCATAAACAAGAATGAAATAATGCCATTTGCAGCTACATGGATGGACCTAGAGATTATCATGCTAAGCGAAGTAAGCCAGAAAGAGAAAGACAAATACCATGATATCACGTATATGTGGAATCCAAAACATGACACAAGTGAACTACGTATGAAACAGAAACAGACTCACAGACATAGAGAACAGACTTGAGGTTGCCAAGGGCGGGGTGGGGGGAGGGGGGAGTGGAGGGTTGGATTGGGAGTTTGGGACTAGCAGACGCAAACTATTATATATAGGATGGATGAACAACAAGGTCCTACTGTATAGCACAGGGAACTATATTCAATATCTTGTAATAAACCACAATGGAAAAGAATACGAAAAAGAATATATATAGTCTTTGAATCATTGAATCACTCTGCTGTACACCAGAAACTAACACAACATTGTAAATCACTGTACTTCAATAAAAAAAAAAAAGATTCCTTCCATTCTATATCCAACTCTTAATTAAAAAGAAACTTACTCCACATCCATAGTCAGTCACTCTTAAGTGACATGCTAAAACTAACTGGTCTAATTGTATACAATTGACAATGATTATTAGGATTTGCTGATTTACAAATATTACCTTGAAACTTTTGTCCATCCACTGATAGCTAACAGAACCACCAGACAGATACTGACTTAGTTTGAAGGGCAACATTATTTAATTAAATATATTTCAACAGTTTTCTTAACTCTAAGCATAAACATTTCATAGCTCCTCCACACCTTTCAATATCAATTTTACCATGATATTCACAGGCTTATTATCAGATTTAATAAAAGTCATATAGAGAAAAAGTAGCAAAATAAAGACCGTAACAGTATTTTCACTTCTGTATTTCTAAAATATCAGTCTTACTGATAACCTAATACACATCATTTTCTCTCCTGCTCCTATGAGCTGTGCCTGCTTAGCCAAACCCGATTCATCTTCCTCTCACCTACTCAAGCAATTCTCCCTCTCCTTGTATCATCAGTTCTTTTTCTTTCTATTGACTCATCCCCATGATCCTACAACATGCTATTAACTCTCAATCTTAAAAAAAGATAAAAAACTTAAAACTGCTTTTTGACCCACTTACCTCTCCCCACCACCACAAAGCTACACCCCTTTTCTATCTTTCCCACAAGAGCAAAATTCTTGGGTAAAGGGCCTTATTCCTGCTGTCTCTAACTTCTTTACTTCCACTCTCCCAAACTCCCTCCCACTAGACTTTTGTCCCCGCCACTCTACCACAACTGCTTCTTCTGGAGTTGTTAAATCAAATGATCAACTCTTAATCCTCATCTTAACTTACCCATCAGCAGCATTTAATACTGTTAGTAGCCCTTCTTCCTGAAACACTCTCTTCATTTACCTTCCATGATTCCATACTTGCCTGGTTTCCTCCTGTATTTCTTGACATGCCTTCTCAAGTACCTCTTGCTCATCACCCTAACTTCTAAATGTTGAAGTACATACACAGTCCTTTGATCTCTTCTTCATCTTAATTCACTCTGATCCCATGGCTTTATATTCCATATATACTCAGATGTGTATAATTCAATAGTTTTTAGTATAATCACAGCTATGCAACCATCAAATCACCACTATCAATTTTAGAACATTTTCATCACACTACACCCCCAAGAAACCCATATCCATTAGCAGTCACTCCTCTTCTCCCCACAATCTACCAACCCAAAACTCAGCCTAGATAACCACTAACCTACTTTTCTATCTTTATAAATTTGGCTATTTTGGACATTTCATATATGAATTGTACACCTTAAATGTGTGAACTGTGTGGTATGTGAATTATATCTCAATGAAGTTGTTATAAAAGAAGTGAATTACCTATACTTGATGACTAATAAGTTTTTTTCCCACCACTAAAATGTCTGTGACCATTACTAAATATCACTAGTAAGAATGCAAGTTGGGCACAACTCTTTTGGAAGGGACTTTGGCAGTATCTAACAAAACTACATGTGCATTTGCTTTTTGACCCAGCGGTTCCACTTCTGGAAATTTCCCTTGAAAATGTGCCTCCAGAAATACAAGAATACATATGAACAAGATTCTTCATTGCAGCATTATTTGTAGTTGCAAAATGTAGAAACAATATAAATGTCAATACAAAGAAGAGTGACTCCCAAGTTGGGATCTCCAGTTCACATCTCTACCTGGTATCCCGGAACAGAATATCCAATTACCTACTAATATCTCCCCCTGGATGTCTAATAGGCATTTAACATGTCTGAAAGTAGATTCCCAATCTTATTTCTTACAAAAAAAAAAAAAAAAAAAGGATGTGTTCCTCCTTCAGTCTCCCCATTCTCAATTAGTTACTATTCTTTCTGTTGCTGAGGCCTAACATCTATCAGTCCTACTTTCAGTGTACATCTAAAATTTAACCACATGTTCTATAGCCTCCTAATTGGTCTCTTCTTTCTACTATGCTCTACACAGCAGCCAAGAAGATACTGTTAAAGCATTAAGTCAGATGTCATTCCCTTCAATAGCATCCCATTTCACTCAGAGTAAAAGTCAAAGCCATGTTACTACACTTCCAGATGGCTCCTATTTGTTTCAAATTAACTGAAAAGCAATCTAATTCATCTTAGGTTAGTGCTCTAAGAGTAATACTATATGAATGGATCGAAAAGAGAATAACGGGGCCCAGCTTTTTCAACTGTTTCTAATTAAACCCAAGCCAAAGAAATAGGGATCAAAATTATATTCCTGTTTAGTACCAATGAGTAGCTCAAAAATTGATATATATTTTTATCTAGCTAAAAGAGAAGTTCTTCGATTAACTAGCTTAATATGAAACAACACACACTTTCTGGCAATTCAACTATGGTTACTGTGTTCAAATTTCCTCAGATAAGAAAAGCTCCAATGGATAGATTATCTGCCCCGACACTTGACCTCCATTTTTTACCCTAGTGAGGCTGAGCTGAAAAACCTGGGGCAGTGCCCCTACCCAATTCTCAGTAATGAACATCCTCTCTCCCTTTATGAATTTTTTTTGAACCCAGAACAAATCCTAATCAGTCGGTTCCCCACTTCCTCTCCTCTGAGCTTAGCCAAATCCTTTATATGTAAAGGTCAACAAAAAGCCAAGAGTATCGCAGTGAGGAAAGAGACACATCTGGTCCTCGGCATACAGCTCTGCCTATCCTCGTCACTCAATGAACTAGACAGATTCACAAACACAAAAGACTGAGAGGAAGCCAGAGTTAAAGAAAGGCTCAAACAAAAACCATGAGTTTCACGAACTATACAGAACTCAACAAATTAGTAAACTAATTATGTTCCATCCAGTACCAACGAATGTCCTTGACAAGAATTTAACTTGAGACAACCCAGTCTCCGCTCTCAATAACCAAAAGGGATGATTTAAATTTTTTTCCCCTTACATTTACAGAAAAGGCTTCCTCACATCAGGACAGGTTAGGATGTATCCAAAAGAATGTTCCTTATCACAGCATATTAGAGTTTAATGCAGCAATATCACTATCAATAATTATAAATTCAATCAACTTAATCCATTTATGCCAAAAACATTTGTATTATTTAATAAGTACTTGATATACCTTTAATTCACAATCGGCTGGCTTTAAGTTTCACGTTCAAACACATTTAATATATATAAACCATTTACTTTGATATTTTTTCAAATAAATTTTGCTACCACACGAGAAAAAAACAAAAGTGTTCTAAAAAATTTTAATATCAAAGTCACCTGAAGGAGAAATGGCAACAGTCCATATATTTCATACTCATATATCGAGTGACTGCAATCAACTATACCCAGAGACAATGAGAGAAATAGCCCAGAAAAAGAGTTTAAACAAAGCCCATGTGCTCTCCTCCACAAGAGGGGTGAAAATCACTCCCAGGCCTATTTTCAAATAGCAACACAGTCTCTGATTTTAACAATACTTACCTCATTAACCATAGGTCAGTTTTTAGCAGGTTAGGTTATAGAGCTGAATAAAGATTTTACAACATAAGAAAAGCCAAAACTTGGTTAGTCCCGTTAAAAACTGAGAAACTGAGAAATTACTATAGGTAACAAGGAAATAAAATATTAAAATGCCACATATAAACGTACAGTAATCAGGAAAAGACTCACATAGAATCAAACAACCCTATCAACCCTCATCATAATACAATACACCATCACTCTATTAGAGCAAAGTACAACAAATATCCATGACTGTAACCCTGACAAAGATAGACATTTGGTAAGCTTTAAGAAAATAATAAAATTTATAATACATTTTATAAAGATTTTAATCAAAACAATTAAAACAAAATATTACTTTTTTAAGAAAATTCATCTAAATACAACTCATGCTATCAGAAACAATAAAGAACTATATGTAAATCATTAACCATCAAAGCATTTTCCATAATGATTAACTACAGAGCTTCTTTACTCCACCTATATTAAGGGACTAATAACTATCCTGTGAATGATGACTATCCCTAAAGTTTTATCAGACCCAAAGGACACTGGCACTCCCCTAAGGCCCTAGGCATTTCCCCTAGACCTGTTCAGTAAACAAAAGCAAAGGGCTAAATGTGAATTTTGAACTTAATTATGTACTTTAGATATTTCTTCAATGAAAAATTACTTTTAAAAATAAAGGCTGAAGTTTAACATTTCTAGGTATAAAATGCATGCAAATAACTAATAGATTCTTTTTCAGAGAGAATAATAAAATAATCCTAAAATACCTGATTCAGCAGGTAGCTTTTTACCTCCTTCTTCAGTCACAGATTAGAGGGAGAAAATCTTTTAAGAGTTTTTGTAATACCAAAAATTTCCCTATTTTATATTGATCTAGTCTAAAAAGTGGGAATTGTATTTTACATCTGCAGACAATAGTGCTGCTTAAAACTGGGCTATCATTTCAAGAGCTTCTAATAAACCAAATAGCAAAACTTCCATCTGGTCTCAGGAATGGCTTTCCTTAAAAGTTTTACCAGCATATTGGAAAAAGAAATAGAAAAGAACAACAAAATTAACATATAGAAAGATTCAAGCTAGTCATTCATACATGAGGAAACTGAGTGTAATACAGAAATGACAAGTATGTCCCATTCTCAACTGTGGTTCCACAGAAGAATTAAGCCCTAGTACCCTAAGTCATTCACTGAATGTACTCAATTTACTTGTTTCCTAGGCATTAAGAATGATACCAACTACGTATCATTCTTGGGAGAACTGAGAAAAGTCATCCAAATCATTTTCTGGGTTCTTCAGTTTAGATGAAGAATTGTGGTTGCCGGCAACTAACAGTCCACATGCTGCAACTAAGAAGTCTGCATGCTGCAACTAAAAGATCCCGCATGCCGCAACAAAGGATCCTGTGTGCCACAATGAAGATCCCACGTGCCACAATGAAGATCCCACGTGCCGCAACTAAGACCCGGAGCAGCCAAAATAAATAAATAAATATTAAAAAAAAAAAAAAAGAATTGTGGTTGGGAAAAGATCTACACAAATTATTAGCCCTGGGAACAAGCATTAAAAATAACACAGTATCCTCGAGATAGTACATTGTTTATGATGACTATATATACAACCTATTAAAAAGCTAAACAGTCTATTATTTGAACATAATTTTTGAACATTAACATAGTTTAAATTAAAACCATTAATGAATTAGTTTTCACTAAGTCTAGCCATGTGTCTGGTCCTTTATTATAAGACACAAGAGGGCACAATTCCTGACCACAAAAAGTTTATTACTAAAAAAACTGGTCCAACTCACAACACAAAACACATAAACAAAAAAAATGTGTAAAATCATATTAAGCTATAAATGATTCAATATGTAAATTCTAATCAAGAGTTTGGGAAGGAAAAGATTCCTGGAGGTTACAGTAGACAGGGAAAGCTTAATAACAAAAGTGAAACCTGAGAAGGAAATTCTGAGATGAGTAGTGTTTGGAAAGAAAAATGAGAAGGCATGCTATGCAGGAGTGATGGCCCAGAAGCAGGACTGAACATCCACAAGAGCAAAACCATGATGAAGGTTGAGATTAACAGTGGAGAATAGAGAGAGAGAAAAAAAAGAAAGTTGGTCAGATAAGGATCTTGAAAACAGTAGGCAGATCATGGAGTTTGAGGATTTATTTTTGTTTTTCACTAGTTCTTAAACAATACCAAATTCTGAACTAAGTACTTTGTACTGATTTTTACCTACTCTACTTTTAATATCAGAACCCATTAGTATTAGAACGCATTATACAACTATAATTTTAGGCCAGCCAAAACATCACAAAGCACATGCTTGGAAACTTATATTCCCGAAACAGCATACATGTGGTAAGAAAACCTCATGTAAATATTTGTTTTGAAGGAAGATTAGCATTGAGGGGGAAACAAAATATATTTGCCCTCAAGTTAAAGCTAAAAGCGAAATGCTTATTTTCCTTGACTGCTGGCCGACAGTTGTGTGCTTATTGCTGACTGGATCCTTTCCTATCAAAACACCCAGCACTTCAAAAGACCCAACCACTCTGCCAAGATTTCTGCCTTCAAAGAGCTTTTGTTGCCATGGCAATCTCATGTTCTCCGGGAACCAAGTTAGCGGCACCCTACCATACATACATGAACAATGTTCAAACTCTGGCTGACTCCTCCTTGAAACACAGGGTATATATCCTGTCACAACCGTACCAATTTCCACTTGCTCTAATACAAGGAATCAACAGTACCTGACAGTTCATAGAGAACCAGGGTTACTTCAAAATAAACAGATGCATCCAGAAAGAGGGAGGGCAGGTTGAGAGTGGGAACCCTCTTTCATATTTTAAAGCAGATGTCCTAAAGCATGAAGGCCAATGAAATAAAACACTGAGTCCAACTCAAATTTGATCAAAGATTTCTCCCTTTTCAAATATCTCAAAACACTTTTCCTAAAAAAATTAAAGCAAAGATAAAAACAGTACAGGCATAGTACTTTGGTTAAGAATGTCTCCTACACTGACTGAGGATTTAACACCTTATCAAAACAAAGCTAAATTCTGCCTAGAATTAAAGCTTTCCTTAGGAAGAAAGAGTAGAGGCTCTAATACCATTTCCATAGTACACTCTGTCAAAATTTCATAGAAATATATTTGCTAATAAATGACACATGTGGAAAAACTACAGCCAGAGTTCGAGGGTATGTTTCCAGATGTAAAATACTTCTGACCTAAAGAAATTGTTTTTTCATCTCTATTCAACTTATACCACACCACATTCCCAAATCGAGTAAGCTGTGTTTTCTATACTGTAGTAGCCCTCAAGTTAACAGCAAAGACCATGACAATCATATCCAAAAATCAAGTAGTGTGAAAGAGCAATAAAAGCAATGACCTGCTACGATTCTGAAAATAATCTCATTTTAAGAACTATATGTGTTCCTAGAAAATAGAAGTTAAAGAGTACTTAAATGCTGAATTATCTTTTGCAATTGATTTTCATTACAATTTCAGAAAATGATCCTACTACAGAGGGTAAAAAAAATTAGCCTCAACCTGCTTCAAAGAAACATTCAATTCACGGAAAGTTCTAAGATATTTTTTCCAATATACAGGCTATGAGCATTTAATTTTTCTATACCAACTTTGTCAAACAGTCCAGACTCTTTACTCTTGTAAAGTAATTTTAATGCGCACATATAAGTGAACACAATTCACTTCCACTTCATTAGGGGTTCTGAATTCCTGAAAGTGAAGCTGTTTATAGTATCATTCCAAATATTTGTAGAATTCCAGAGCTGAAAGAGAGTTAAAGATGTCTCAAGTGTTCCAAATTTGTATAAGAAAGTAACCTGAGAGATTCAGTAACAACCTCCTCTTTCTTTTCAAAATGAGGCCCAGGTAGGTTACATCATTAACTGGAAGAATTTTCTCCTGCTTGATGCTGTGTTTTTTTGTTTTTGTTTTTATATAATTATATTCTAGTTTCTCTCTTTATATTTCTGAGATATTGTCCTTAATATGGATTAAAATGTCTATTGCTTCCAATGTCAATAAAGCTGTCTTTTTTCTTTAAAGGTAGTTGTCTAACATGAGTTAAAGGTCAGTGACCCAAAAGACTAAAGGCTACTAAGAACGAAAAAAGTTCTAAGAGACCCGTTATCAAATACAGGAAAATCTGGAGTGGAGTTTAAACCCCAGTACCTAGCATTTTGCAAAGCAGCATTAACAAAGAGCAAACCCATCATGTCAGATATGAAAATCCAATCATTTTCACACCTTACAAAATAGTAAGAGAAACTGACACTCTGAAAACAGCTAAAACCAACTACTAAAGCTGTGGCTTTCAATTTTTTTTTTTTTTAAACCACAATCCACTCACTGTTAAATACATTTTATATCACCACCTAGTGTACACAAATGTATATTTAAATAACAAACAAATTTTACAAAAACAATCCTCTAAGTACATGTGATACTGTTCCATTTCTTTATCATGCTCTGTGAGATCCACTAAAATGATTTCTTAACCCACTAATGGGTAATGATCTGCACTTTGAAAATGATGGAAAGTGTAAGTTAGTTACTGATACAAAGCCTCAAGAAGAACAGTTTTCACAAGCATTCATTCCCCACGTATCTATTAACACTATGTACACAATACTACCTGTTTAACTGTACTGTGCTAGACACTGTACCGTAAGATTTTGAGACTGCTTATACAAATTGAACTATAGAGTCTTGTACTAGTGGTTTTTATTTTAACAATAAGGTTAGATAGATACGTAAGGGGGAAAAAGACAGTCATGTTAGCCCATTTACTCACTGAGTTTTTTTTATAGGTTTTTTTCTATAACATGTCTATAAGAATCCAACAATGTTTGTATTTGTATTATTAGTATACATATTCTCTCTTCTGTTAGATATATAAAGCTACACTGCCACATCCAATACATCTTTATTATCCTCAAAGCACTTAGCACAGTGTTGAACATACAGTAAGTACTTATTTACTGAACTAATGGTTTTATCTAATCTCAAAACTTAGTTTATATCTCAGAGAATCAGGATAAGGCACAACAAAATAGCTTTGTGTTAACAAAAGTACTTTTGGATGTAGCTATTAAAATACCTTAAATCTCAAAGCAAATCTCTGAAAGTCTAAATTTTGCTCCATGCATTTGTAAAGACTTCTGAAATTACTTAAAACAGAACTTTATTGCAAAAAAGACTCAAACCAAATTCTACAATGCAGTTATTATTAATAAAATGACTATTAAAAGAGTAAATGTGTATTAGTTAGGAAATTTTAATTTAATCATTTCCTTTCTCTAGCAAGTGAATATGTCCAACTCAAATTCTTTTTTAAATAAGTCAGAATACAAATAAATTACATATTTGACAAATGCATTTTCAAACTTTACAACTCAGAGATAGTGATTTCATTTGTAAAAGAGATATACACTCTATTTTATAGTAGTTATTTATTTTGATTTTTCAGATTAATTTTGTCATGTCAAAAAACTGAATAATAATCCTATTTCTTTTTAAGACCAAAGTTAACTGAAACAAATGCCTGTGAACATCTATTCAATATTTGCTTGCATCACCAAAGCATGACATGACCTGTTTTTAAACAATTGTATTAAATAGTAACAAGCATAACTAACCATGTAATAGCATAAGCATTTGATACTTGAATATGAAATTCTTTCTTAACAATTAAGTAGATTAAACAGCCAAGTCAAAACAAGAAACTTAAATATTGACTAAACTGTCCCCAATTTCTCAATTTACAATAGATTGGACTGAAGAAAATTGGTTTCCTAAGTATGGAAGGTATTTCTCCTATAAAAGCTGGATTCTCACTTCCATATTTCATGAAGCCAGCTAGTTAACTAACATTCATAGTCAGCTCTTCAACAGTTCTTATTTAACCGTTGGACATTGCTCTCTACATGAAATAGCTCCAACATTCACTGAGGAAAAGGGAGCACTATTTTTTGTTAGATTGTAAGTTAGCTCAGCTATGCCACTCCACATCTCACCTGGTAGAATGACTGGAAATCTAGTTTAAGTTTTCAAGATATAGGTTCACTCTACTTTTAGGGTATTGTAGCCTCTCTATGGATGAATGCATATTCATAGTCTATTAGGTCTGCAACAGAAATTAGTCTTATATCCCATACAGAATGTCAGGCTCAAGTAAGTGCATAAATATTTTTTGAATAAACAAGTATTTAAGCACCTACTG
The DNA here is from genome assembly GCF_028564815.1 of Eubalaena glacialis. Classification (NCBI taxonomy): domain Eukaryota; kingdom Metazoa; phylum Chordata; class Mammalia; order Artiodactyla; family Balaenidae; genus Eubalaena; species Eubalaena glacialis. The sequence goes on from NC_083717.1 coordinate 78,600,926, forward strand.
CATGCCAGGCACTGTCTTAGGCCTGTGACTACAAAGGGTCCAGAACATTATCAATCAGAATGATAAGTGCCACAAGAAACAAACAATTCAAAATAAGACATGACACAACAAGCCAGAAATTTCTCACCGTGCTATAATGCAGAGAAAAGAGCAATGAAGTTGAAACCCAGTCCCAGTTTCACAATCCACTATATAAGTTATATAAATTTGGTTAACTCAAAATTAACAAGCTAGATGCCTCTGTGTAAACAGAAATATATAAGCCTAACTTAAACATAAACTTAATTATTGTTTATGGCAAAAACAAAACATAAATCTAATTACACTTTTTATATGAGCTTTTATTACATATATAAGCACACTACATATTGGGTTGGCCAAAAAGTTCGTTTGGGTTTTTCTGTAACATCTTACAGAAAATCCCAAACGAACTTTTTGGCCAACCCAATATAACAATACACGGCCTAATGAAGTACAGTCCAACAGAACTTTCTACAATGATGGAAATATTCTATACTTGTACTCTCCACTATGGTAGCCACTAGATATATGTGGCTATTAAGTACTTAGAATGTGGCTAGTGCAACTGAGGAAATGAATTTTATTTTTTAAAACTAATTTAGGGACCTCCCCAGTGGTCCAGTGGTAAAGAATCTGCCTTGCAATGCAGGGGACATGGGTTCAATCCCTGGTCGGGGAACTAAGATCCCACACACCACAGGGCAACTAAGCCCACGCACCACAACTACAGAGCCCACGTGCCCTCAAGCCTGCAGGCCACAACTAGAAGGAGAAAACCCTCACGCCGCAACTAGAGAGAAGCCCGAGCACAGCAATGAAGAGAGCACGTGCCACAACAAAAAAGATCCCACATGCCTCAACGAAGATCCCACGTGCCGCAATTAAGACCCAACACATCCAAAAACAATAATAATAAAGAAAATAAATATTTAAAAAAAAACTAACTTAAATATAAACAGGCAGAAGTTCTGTTTCCAGTAAAGACAGAGTCATAGGCAATAATAGGGACTGCATTTACACTCATCCCTGAAAAAAAGCATAAAACGGAGAAAACAAATGACACAACAATTTTCAAGACACTGGACAACAGGCGACAAAGGACAATGATCTTTGAGAGTCAAGAAACAAATAAGATGAGCCCTACAAATGATCAAACTTACTGACGTGAGAAAGTTCCCAAGCAGAGGTACTAGGGGGAAGTGAAGGTGGAGACTGACAGACGCAGTGAATTCAGAACATGGACCTCACAGAATAAGCAGGATGGAGAGCCAGAGAGCAGCACTGAGAGCAAGCAAACTCCTGCAAGAGGGTTCCCCTTGCGTAATGATCAGCACATGCATGTAAGGAAACTACCTAAAGTTGGAGAAAGAATAACCCCAAAAGATAAAAAGTGTCAAGCACAGGGCCAGTAATAATATCTGCTCCCAGCAGCGAGACTGAAAAATTTCATGAGTCTTGAGGCACTGGTAGAGTACATAAAACAGACTCCCTCAGTAGTGAGGAATAATCAGCCCCAGCCCAAGCACTACTCTGGACCCACCTAACAAATCTTAAAAAGACCAAAAAGGATTAAGATGTTTCAAAGTAACTTAACTACATCCAGAACAAGGTTCAAGAATAGTTTTAGTAATATAAAAATACATAGCACCCAGCAAGGTAAAATCACAATAAAATCTGAAACCTAATAAAAAATTATTAGCCATACAAAGAAGCAAAAAGGTACAAACCATACAGAGAGGGGGAAAATCAACTGACTCCAACCACAATTGACACAGATGTAAGAACCAACCAACCAGGATATTAAATCAGTTACTATAACTATTCCATATGTTCAGAAAGTTTAGAGACGTGGAAGATATAAGAAGACACAAATCGGGGACTTCCCTGGTGGCCCGGTGGTTAAGAATCTGCCTGCCAATGCAGGGGACACAGGTTCGAGCCCTGATCTGGGACAATCCCACGTGCCGTGGAGCAACTAAGCGCATGTGCCACAACTACTGAGCCTGTGTGCCACAACTACTGAAGCCCGCGCACCTACAGCCTGTGCTCCACAACGAGAAGCCACCACAATGAGAAGCCCACGCACCACAACAAAGAGTAGCCCCCGCTCGCTGCAACTAGAGAGAGCCCACACGCAGCAACGAAGACCCAAAGCAGCCAAAAATAAATAAATTTTTAAAAGCTTAGAAAAAAAAAGACACAAATCAAGCTTCTGGAGTTGAAAACTATAATGTATGAGATGAAAATTTCACAGAACAGGATTGATGGAAGGTTAAACATGGCAGAAGAAAAGGCAGTAAACTTGAAGACATAGCAGAAAAATCCAATATTAAACACAAAGAGAAAAGAGGATTTTTTTTTTTAAATGAAGAGAGCTGTGGCACAACTCCAAGAGTCCTTCTACCCATATAATTGGAGTTTCTGAAGGTGAGGGGGCACAGTAAATTATATGAAGAAAGTTTCCAAAATTTGCCCAAATTTGATGAAAATTATAAACTCACAGATCAAAGAAGTTCAACAAATACCAAGCAAAAGAAACATGAAGACATGCATACACCAAGTCATATCAGAATCAAATTGCTCAAAGCCAGTCATTTTTTTTAATCTCAAAAGCAAACAGAGAAAAAAGATACACATTACATAGAGAGAAACAAAAATAAGAATGACATTAGATTCCACATTGGAAATTGTAAAAACGAGAAGACACTGGAGCAAATCTTTAAAATACTGAAAGAAAAAGCTACCCATCTAGAATTCTATACCTAGCAAAAATACTTTCTTAAAAACAAAGAACTACTCAAGAATTTTTGAGACATGCAAAAGCTGAAAGGAATTCACTACCAACAGATCTCCACTATGAGAAATATTACAGTTCTTCAAACACAAGGAAAATGATGCCAGATGGAAATGCGGATCTATACTAAGAAATAAAGAGCAATGGGAATGGTAACTTAATAAATGTATACGGGTTTTTCTTATTATTTAAATCTCTTTAAAAGATGATGGATTAAACAAAAATAACAAGGATCTGGTGCTGGATTTATTACATATGTAAAAGTAAAATGTATGGCAACAATAACACAAAAGCTGGGATGGGAGAAATGGATGTACACTATGGTAAGGTGCTTGAACTATACATGAAATGACATGGTATCCCGTAAGGTACATTAAGATAAGTTGAAAATGTATACTATAAATCCTACACAACCACTAAATTAACAACAAAAAGTTTTTCCTAATAAGGTGACAAAGAATACAAAATAGAATCATAAAAATACTCAATTTATCCTAAAAACAAGGCAGAAAAAGAAGAACAAAAAACATGTGAGATAAATATCAATAGAAAACAAACAGCAAGATGATGCATTTAACTCTAACCATATCAAACACCACATTAAAATTTCCAGTTTAAAACCAAAGATTTCAGACTGGGTAAAAATGCAAAACTCAATATACATGCTGCCTAAAATAAAGGCACTTTAAATAGAACAAAGTTAAGAACAAAAATAAGGAAAAAGTATACAGTGCTAACACATCAAAAGAAAGCTGAAGTATATTTATTAATACCATGTAAAGTAAATTTATGAGCAAAGAATATTAATAGGGATAAAGGAGGCCATTTCATAATGATAAAGCAGTCAACTCATCAAGAGGATACAAAAATCCTAAACATTAATGCATATAATAATAGAGCTTCAAAATATGTGTATACAAACTAATATAACTGCAAGGATAAATAAAAAACTCACAACTCTAGTCAGAGATTTCAATTCCCCTCTCTCAACAACTGGTAAATCAACCTAAAAGAAAATCAGAAAGGATATAAAAGACCTGAACAATACTGTAAGCCAAAATGATCTGATTTAGAAAACATTCCACCAACCAAGAGAAGAAGAACATCTGCCAAGTCAAACCATATTCCAGGCCATAAAACAAGACTCAGTACATTTAAAAGGGCTCAATTCATACAAAGTATGTTCTCTGACCATAATGGAATTAAACTAGAAATCAGCAACAGAAATATCCCTAAAATGATATTCTCCCCAAATATTTGTAACCTGAATAACAATCACTTCTAAATAATTCATGGGTCAAAGAAGAAATCAAAGAGAAATTAGAAAATATTTAACCTAAATGAAAATAACTACTCAACATATCAAAATTTGTGAAATGTTACTAAAGGAGTACTTGAGGAGAGGGGGGAATTTATAGCACTAACGACCTATATTAGAAAATAAGAAAAGTCTCAAATTAATGACTTCAAAATCTAAAACTTAAAAAGAAAAAATTACACCTGAAGTAAAGAGAAAGCAAATAATAAAATCACACCAGAAATCAAAGAAATGAGAAAATAAAATAAAATAAAGAAAACCACTGAATCCAAAGCTGGTTCTTTGAGAAGATCCGTAAAACTAATACACTTTTAGTCAGAGTGATCAAGGGAAAAAAGAAAGAAATGAATTAGCAATATCAAGAATAAGAGCAGTGACATTACTACAAATTCTACAGATATTAAAAGGATAATAAGCAAATATTATGAACTCTATTTCAACAACTTAAATGACATAAACAACTTACATTCAACAACTTAAATGACATAAACAAATTCTTCATAAACAAATTCTTCATTCAACAACTTAAATGACATAAACAAATTCTTTGAGAAATACAAACTACCAAAGTTTAAACAAGAAGAAATCAATCATCCAAGTAGCTGAATTTTTAGTTAAAAATCTTCCAACAAAAACAATCTCCAGACCCAGATGGTTTCACTGGTAACAACAAATATTTAAGGGAGAGATAATATCAATTATACACAAACTCTTCTAGAAAATTTAAAAAGAGGGAATACTGCCCAGCTTATTCTATGAATCCAGCATTAACCTGGTGTCAAAATCAGACAAAAAAACATTAGGAGAAAAGAAAACTACCTATGTTCATCAACATGTGAAGAAATTTTAACAAATAAATTCCAACAACATATAAAAAGATTAATTCTTCATGACCACATGGGGCTTATCTGCATAATGCAACTTGGTTTAACAATAAAAATATCAATCACTGTAACTCCCCCATATACTAACAAATTTAAAAAGAAAAGCCATGTGATCATCTCTATAGATCCAAAAAAAGCATATGGCAAACCCAACGTCCATTCCTGGAAAAATCTCTCAGAAGTTTTAACAGAAGGAAACTTCCTCAGTCTAATAAATGGCACTACATTAAAGCCTACAGCTAACATCACACTTAATGGTAAAAGACTAAATACTTTTCCTCCAAGATCCAAAACAAATCAAGTTGTTCTGTTCTCACCACTTCCATTCAAAATTATACTAGTTGCAATAAAGTACAATCAGAAAAGAAAAAATAATAATAACAATAAGGCATCCAGATTAGAAACCAAGAAGTAAAACAGCCTTCACTCACAGACTACATGACCATCAACAGAATATCTCTATAGAATGGAATCTACAAAAAAGTACTGGAATTAATAAATTTTAAAAATCTGTGCAGGACATAATGTCAACACACAAAACTCAATTTTATTTCTATATACTGGTAACTAACAATCAGAAATGGAATTTTAAAAACAATACCATAGGGGCTTCTCTGGTGGCACAGTGGTTAAGAATCCGCTTTCCAGTGCAGGGGACACGGGTTCGAGCCCTGGTCCAGGAAGACCCCACATGCCGCGGAGCAACTAGGCCCATGTACCACAACTACTGAGCCTGCGCTCTAGAGCCCGTAAGCCACAACTACTGAAGCCTGTGTGCCTACAGCCCATGCTCCGCAACAAGAGAATCCACCGCAATGAGAAGCCCACGCACAGAAACGAGGAGTAGCCCCTGCTCACTGCAACTAGAGAAAGCCCGTGCACAGCAACAAAGACCCAACGCAGCCAAAAATAAATAAATAAAATAAATAATTTTTTTAAGTCTTTAAAAAAAATAACAAAATAAAATAAAATAAAAACTATACTATATATAACAGCATCAAGAAGTATGAAATACTTATAAATCTAATAATATATGTGAGAGACCTATATAGAGATCACTAAAAAATATCGCTCAGAGAAACTAAAATGATCTAAATAAACAAAATTATATTATCTTCCCATGGGGTCAGAAAACGTGGTATTGTCAAGATGTCATTTCTCCCCAAACTTATCTATGGATTTAAAGCAATCCCAGTCAAAATCCCAGAAAGCTCTTCTTCTGTAGCAATTAACAAAACAGTACTAAAATGTATATGAAAATGCAGAGGACCTAAAATAACCAAACACTATAAAAGAACAAATTTAGAACAGTAACACTACCTGATTTCAAGACATATTACAAAGCTGCAGTAATCAAACAAGTGTGGTATTGCATAAAAACAGCCAAAGATCAATAGAAACACTATAAAGCACAGAAAAAAGACACATAAATATACGGAAAATTTTTTATAAACACGCAAATGAATTCATTTGAGAATGATAATCTTTTCAACAAATGGTGCTTTTTTAACAGTTGAAAATCATATACAAAGAAATGAACTTCAAATCCATACCTCATACCATATTAAATAACAAACTCAGAATGGATCACAGACCTATATGTAAAAGTAAATTTTAAAAGTTGCAGAAGTAAATACAAGGGAAAACTTTTGTGACCATTGGTTAGGTTAAGATTTCTTAGATAACAACATCAGAAGGACAATCTGTAAAACAGTAACTTGGTAAACTGAATCTCATCAAAAATAAACACTTTTACTCTTCAAAACATACTCAAGAGAATGAAAAAAAACCACCCAGAAAGTGGGTGAAAATAAATCACATCTCATAAAGGACCTGTACCCAGATTATTTAAAGCAATCTCAAAACTCAGTAATAAGAAAATAATCTTATTTAAAAATAGACTTAGATGTGAAGATCCTTCACCAAACAAGATAAAAGATGGCAAGTAAGCACATGAAAAGATGCTCAATGTCATTAGTAATTCGGAAAATATGTATTAAAACCACAATGAGAGGGACTTCCCTGGAGGCGCACTGGTTAAGAATCCACCTGCCAATGCTGGGTACACGGGTTCAAGCCCTGGTCCGGGAAGATCCCACATGCCGCGGAGCAACTAAGCCCAAGTGCCACAACTACTGAGCCTGCATGCCACAACTACTGAAGCTCGCACGCCTATAGCCCATGCTCCGCAACAAGAGAGGCCACCGCAATGAGAAGCTCGTGCGCCACAACAAAGAGTAGTTCCCGCTCGCCGCAACTAAAGCCCGCGCGAAGCAACAAAGACCCAACGCAGGCAAAAATAAATAAATTTATTAAAAAAAAAAAAAAAACACCACAAGATACCACCACACACCTATTAGAATGGCTAAAATTTAAAACAATGACCATACCAAGTGTATCCATACAAGGATGTAGAGGGACTGAAACTCATATACTCCAAGTAGGAATGTAAAATTAGATAACTACTGCGGAAAAAGTGTTTGGCAGTTTCTTAAGCTTATAGATATCTACTATATAAATATCCACACAAATACTTGTTTAAGAATGGTCATAAGAGCTTTTTTGTAATAATCAAAAATTGGACATAACCCAAGTACCCATCAAACAGGACAAGGGATAGACAAATTGTGGTATAGGAATTACCATTAAGCAATAAAAAAGAATAAACTATTGATACATGGATAAATCTCAAAATAATTATGCTGAGTGAAAGAAGCCAAACAAAAAGGACATTCTGTGTGGTTTTATTTATTTAAAAACTCTAGAAAATGAAAACTAATCTAGGCAGAAAAGATATACAAATGGGCATGAGAAAACTTTAGAAAGGGATATACATGTTCATTATCTTGATCGTGGTGATAGTTTCCTATTAAACTTTATACTTTAAATATGTGCTATTTATTGTAACTAACTGCTAGAAATTTAGTCACATGTTGCTAGTGGCTACTGTAAAGTACATCTAAAGCCTCTCCCTTACCCAGTCTTCCCACTCACCATGCCTTCACCTAGTACACCAGCAAAAGATGCACCAACTCTCTGGACAGAAGTAGCTGTTTTAACCTCTACTTCGTGACACTTTAATCATTTCTATTAAAGCACTTTCCAGGTTGTACTGTTATTTACCTGTTTACCTGTTCACATGACTGTCTTCCCCAACAAATTACAAGCTCTTCCAGGAGGAGGACCATACCCATATCACCTTTATAATCCCAGATACCAAGCACAGAGCCTGACACAAAGTGTATGCTGAATAAATGTTGGTTAAATAAAGCATACAACTCATATCTTTTATGAATGTTTTTCTTAAGTCTTCTTACATTGTTTTCTATACAAAGAAACACAACAATTGATGCGTGTATGTGATAAGGAAATTGTCAAATCATCCTCACCTAAAAGAAATGTTTTTAATTCATACCTGACTGAGTTTCAAGGAAACTTTTTTTTTTTTTGCAGATCGAGTTTTACATCTATAATTTTTCACCCAATAAAATGACTGAATTCCTGTATGTAACAGACAATGCTCTATGTACTTAGAATAAATTATAGAATAAAACAAAGTAAAACAAAAGAACTTTCCATTCTGGTTTAATAAATAGAAGAGTGAGATTATGATGCTTTTTGGCAGATACTTTTCAAAAATTACTGAGATAACAAAACTGTGTATGAATAAGTATTCATAATAATATTAACATATGTAGAAATATACAAATTATGTTTAATTAGGGTACAGTATAATGCAACAGTCAATGAAATAAATAGCCCAGAACACCTAAAAACATAAATGGATATCTCAAATAATTGAATAGAATGAATAAAGATAAAATCAAGGATTTCAACTATATTTTTAAACGTTAACAACTGCTTTGCCTTTTCAGAATGCTGTGAAAATGACCTTTTCTGGAAGTCACGAAATCAGGACATTTTCTCTCACACATTGTCACCAACAAAATCTGGCTGGAATCAAGAGAAATCAGGCAGAGAAAATCAGCTCACTTAGAAGTAATCTGTATTTGGGCCTTGTTGTCCATTTCTTATAGATGATGATTTCACTGGGGAAAAAGTGGGACTTTTCGTCCCACTTCCCATGCCCTGACCATGGAAAAGTATAAGCATTCTTTTCCCTCTAATAATATAGAAAGATGAGTGCAAGAGGAAAATGTAGGAAGGTAAAATGGGGTGGTAATGCTTGTGATAATGCAACATGTTAATATTCTATAGAGGCCTCAAAAACTGCTGTTACTTCTGCACTTTTGGCTATGACCTCTGAGCTGACTCCATCATAAACTTCAGCCTTCATCTTCATTCTGAGGTGACTGCATCATTGAAAACAATGTTTTATCTTCTCAACTTACAAAAAGTGTTTACTACTCCACTGGTATTCACTCCAGCTTGTCTTAACAGTCTCTTCTGAAGTAAAGGGATTTTTTTAAAGGTCTGTCTACACAGATTACCCTGAGACTAAGAAACTCTCATATACTAGACTAAATTCTTCAAAGAGAGGAAAAAAATTCCTCTTTGTATATGAATTCTGGTATTTTGGAGTTACAGCAACATTTTCAGGTCACTTATGACACGAGGGCATCATGTAGGCTTTTCTGTAGAGATCCAGAGGATAGACTTTGTTTTTTTGTTGTTGTTGTTGTTATTGTTGTTGAAGATGAAGCATCTGACACTACTGTGAATTATATTTTTTTAAAAGATTTATTTATTATTATTTATTTATTTATTTTATTTATTTTTGGCTACATCGGGTCTTAGTTGTGGCACCCGGGATCTTTGTTGAGGCATGCAGCATCTTTCGCTGGGGGGCGTGGCCTTCGTCCTGGTGCGCAGGCTTCTCTCCAGTTGTGGCGTGCAGGTTTTCTCTTCTCTAGTTGTGGTGCACAGGTTCCAGGGGGCACAGGCTCTGTAGTTATGGCACGCAGGTTCCAGAGTGAGTGGGCTCTGTAGTTTGCGGCATGTGGGCTCTCTAGTTGATGCACACAAGCTCAGTAGTTGTGGCGCATGGGCTTATTAGTTGCCCCACGGCATGTGGGATCTTAGTTCCCTGACGAGGGATTGAACCCGCATCCCCTGCATTGCAAGGCAGATTCTTTACCACTGGACCACCAGGGAAGTCCCCAGAGGGTAGACTTTAGCAATACACAACACTTCAAACTGTATACTGCTTTGTCATTTAGAAAGCATTTTCACATGCACATTTAAGCCTCACAAAATCCTTGTGAACAAGGGTTATTCACCTCCATAATGATAAATAAATCGTATAAAATAAAAACCTTGACATCACCTCCAATGGCCCACTTCACCTCACACTACAAACTCAATTAAGAAGAGGTGCCATCTCAATGACTAAACAGTGAATATTTTTTAAATTAATTTTCTACTCTTGGATGTCCCCAAATTGGCATGGATTTGGAGCAGTTTCCTTCTCTGATTTCCTTTTATTATTTTTTCTTTTTAAGAACAAATAAAGTACCGAAAACTAAAAAAAAAAAAAACAGAGGAGGTCCCATCAATTCCACATCTACATGTTCTCACTTGTATCCTCATTAAGCGCTGCTACATGCAAAGCTGTCATTTAAGCTGTGCACCACACAACTTCAGGGGCATCACTCACAATGCAGTGTAACACCTGACCAGACGTACACGGCTGTCCTGACTTCATGAATACTGCTCTCATTCAAGAACCCTGCCTCCACTCTCTCTGCTACACATTTTCTACTAGCCACATTTACCTTCCTAAGAAGAAAAGGGGACTTCTGATTTCAACCATGACGTAGTAACTGTGACTGAATTTAACCTGTCACTGCAAACAATCAGAAAATTGGAAAATATATGCTAAATGTCTGCTTCCAGATACTGGAAAACAAACCATGTAAGACTACGATCCCTGAGAAAAGGAAAACAAACTACATGAATTCTATCATCATCCTGGTTTCCTGCCTCAAGTCAATTTGCAGATCATTGTGCAGGCAGGGGATCTCAAGCAGAGTAGAGTGGTATCACTGAGTTGAAGGGATAAAGATTAGAGTTCGAGGAGGCAAAGGCAGCTGGAATTTGTGGGGCAGAGATCCAGATGAGGAAGCTATATAGAAAAAGAGCTCCAGAAATCTTCATGGCGTCCCCTTGAGTATGCTACTAACAGGAAATCACACAATATGGTAAAACTCCACAAAGGAAGGCAAAAATGAGCAAGGAATTTTAAGTTCAACAACTCCCAGAGCTCAAATGGGACTGGGAGATGTCTTAAAAGTTGGAAGCAGTCAGAGTGGAACATAAACATTGAAAATTCAAGGAATTCAATAAATATCTCAGAAGGGTTATGACTTAGTAACAAGGAAAACTATTCTTGGCATAAAAATTACACTATACTCACTCTAACAAAGCTTAAAAGCGACACTTGAAGGGACTGAGTTTACCTCTAGTAACTCAACCTCCTGACATAACAAAGTCCTGTATTATTTAAAAGAAGACAACAGGGACTTCTCTGGTGGTGCAGTGGTTGGGAATCTGCCTGCCAATGCAGGGGACATGGGTTCGATCCCTGGTCCAGGAAGATCTCACATGCCACGGAGTAACTAAGTCCATGGGCCACAATTACTGAGCCTGCGCTCTAGAGCCCGCGCGCCACAACTACTGAGCCCACATGCCGCAACTACTGAAGTCCATGCGCCTAGAGCCCGTGCTCCACAACAAGAGAAACCACCGCAATGAGAAGCCTGCATGCCACAACGAACAGTAGCCTCCACCTGCCACAACTAGAGAAAGCCCGTGGGCAGCAACGAAGACCCAACGCAGCCAATAAATGAATAAATAAATTTATAAAAAAAAATAAAAGACAACAAAATCCACTCAATAGTGTAAGATTCAAAATGTTCAGAATTTAATCAAAATTTACCAGACATGTGCAGACGCAAAAAAAAAAAGTGACCCATAACCAGAAGAAAAATCTGTCAATACAAATAAGCCTAGAATACAAAGATATTAGCAAACAAAGACTTGAAAACAGCTATTACAAATTATTCACTGATTAAAAGAAAACCAGGAACATTGTGAAGAAAGAGATGCAAGACCAAAAAAAAAAAGGATTTCTAGAAATAAAATACAGTATCTGAAATGAAAAATTTACTGGATAGGATGAATAGATTAGACACTGCAAAAGAAAAGATCCTTAGCTTGATGACACAATAATAGAAACTATTACAACTGAACTGTAAAGAGAAAGAAGGCTGAAAAAAAATAATAGAACCTCCGTAACCTGTGGAACAACATCAAGAGAACCAACATAATTGTAATTGGAGTCTGTGAGGGAAAAACATTTGAAGATACAATGACTAAAGTGTTTCAACTATAAACATACATATCAAACAAACACACACATACATACAGGCATAGAAATCTTAAAACCAAATTACTGAAAACAGGAACTTTTAAAAGCAGCCAAAGGGAAAAAACTATTATGTAGAAAAGAACAAAGAAGAATTATTGCAGACTTATGAAAAACAATGAAAGGCAAAAAAAAAAAAAAAAACCACACACAATAGAGAGACATGTTTAAATTGTCAAAAGAAAAAAGTCAACATAATTCTATATCCAGCAAAAGTACCCTTCCAAAATAACGGCAAAATAAAAACTTTTTAGGGCAGCAAAAAATAAACAGAATTCACTGTCTGCATTCTATACTATAAGAAATTTTAAAAATGCTTCAGGCAGAAGAAAAATGAGACAAAATAGAAAACCCGATATACACAAAGGAATGAAGAATGATGTAAATGGAAAATATATGGATAAATACAAACTCTCTCATAAGACTAATTCAGAAAAAAGAGAAAAGACACAATTACCAATATCGAGAGGGAAAGGTGAAACATGACTACATATCCAACGCAATAAAAGGATAATAGAATATTATGAATAGTGTTAGACCGGGGGCGACCCAGGCGTGGCGCCGGGCAACACGAGCGGCGGCCTCCTCTATGGCCAGGAGTCTGCACTCCCTCCAACAGCTCCCTTCAACCTGGTGGACATCAACGACGTGAGCCCCTCCGGCGGCTTCGTGACCTAGCTTCTGTGGCCCGAATTGGACCCAGGGTACATTCCACTGCAGCAGCCGCAGCCGCCAGGTGGCAGGCTGATGGGCAAGTTTGTGTTGAAGGCGTCGTTGAGTGTCCCTGGCAGCGAGTATGACAGCCCGTCGGTCATCAGTGTTAGCAAAGGCAGCCTGGACAGCAGCCACCCGGTGGTGGTGACGCCCTACAGCAGCGGGCTGGCACGCATGTGTCCCAAGATCAAGCAGGAGGCTGTCTCCTTGTGCACCGTCGGTCGGCCCCTTGATGCCCACTTGGGCACTGGACCCCCTCTCGGCAATGGCCACCGGCTGCCTGCGTGTGACTTTCCCCTGGGGCAGCAGCTCCCCAGCAGGACCACCCTGACCCTGGGTGCCGAGGAACTGCTGAGCAGCAGGGACTGCCATCCTGCCCTGCCGCTACCCCTGGGCTTCCAGCCCCACCCCGGGCCCAACTACCCTCCCTTCCTGCCCGACGAGATGCAGCTGCAGGTCCCACCGCTCCATTACCAAAAGCTCATGCCACCCAGTTCCTGCAGGCCGGAGGAGCCCCAGCCAAAGAGGGGGAGAAGGTCATGGCCCCGGAAAAGGACGGCCACTCACACCTGTGATTACGCAGGCTGCGGCAAAACCTACCCGAAGAGTTCTCATCTAAAGGCACACCTGCGAACCCACACAGGTGAGAAACCTTACCGCTGTGACTGGGACGGCTGTGGGTGGAAATCTGCCCGCTCAGATGAACTGACCAGGCACTACCGCCAACACACAGGGCACCGCCCCTTCTGGTGCCAGAAGTGCGACCGGGCATTTTCGAGGTCGGACCACCTTGCCTAACACATGAAGATGCACTTTTAAATCCCAAAACAGTGGATATGACCCACACTGCCAGGCGAGAATTCAGTATTTTTTGCCTTTCACACTGTCTTCCCGGTGAGGGGAGGAACCCAGCTTGAAAGCACTACAACCATGGTCAAGTTCCAAACAAGTAAACTTGTGAATGGATAATCTGAAGACATGAGGAAACCAAATGACAAAGAACAGACGGGGTCTGTGACTGGATCTTCTATCATTCCAATTCTAATTCCAACTTGAATATATATTCCTGGACTTAGAAAATGCCAAGGGGGTGACTGGATGTTGTGGATATCAGGGTACAAATTAGATCCCTGAGTTGAAGGGAGGGAAGACCAGAATCCCCTGAATTGTTTCGATGCAATTTAAGCATAAAGATCACCTTGTATTCTCTTTGCCTTCTAAAAGCCATTACTACGATCTTAGAAGAAGAGGAAGAAATTCAGGTACAGAAAATGTGTTTTAATAGCCTAAACGATGGTGCTTGGTGAGTCTTGGTTCTAAAGGTACCAAATGAGGCCAAAGTTCTCAAACTGCTGCATACTTTGACAAGGAAAATCTATTTTTGTCTTCCAGTCTACATTTATGACCTAAGTCAGGTAAATACACCTGGTTTACTTCAACGTTTTTATGCACACAGTCTGTCATGCGCTGTGGTTTCAGATGTGATGGTTTATTCCAAAGTATGCCTTAAGCAGAACAAATGTTTTTTTCTATATAGTTCCTTGCCTTAATAAATATGTAATATAAATTTAAGCAAACTTCTATTTTGTATATTTGTAAACTACAAAGTAAAAAAATGAACATTTTGTGGAATTTGTATTTTGTATACTCAAGAATTAAGTTTTAAATAAACCTATAATATTTTATCTGAAAAAAAATGAATAGTGTTAGACCAATAAATTCAATAACAAATGAAATGGACAAATTCCTTGAAAGACACACATTACAAAAATTGATTCAAGAAGAAACAGAAAACCTGAATGGCCTTAAATCAACTAAAGAAATTAATTACAATTTAAAACCTTCTTATATAGAAAACACTAGGCCTAGAAGGTCCCACTGGTGAATTGTTATATATCTAAGGAAGACAACACCACTTCTACACACTCTCAGAAAATAGAAGAGGAGCAAGGGAACACTTCCTAATTCATTAGATGAGCCCAGCGTGACTCTGATGACAAAACAAAAGACACATACCCAAAAAAAGAAAAGAATTTACAGCTCAATATCCATCATAAATACAGATATAAAAATCCTTAACAAAATATTAACAAATTAAATTCAGTAATATGAAAATGATACATTATGACTAGGTAGAATTTATTCCAGAAACACAAACTTGATTTAGCATTCAAAAATCAATTAGTGTTATTTATTACATGAACAGAACAAAGGAGGAAATCCATCTGATGATATCAATGGATTCAAAGAAAGCATTTAATAAAACTTCAACGCATTCATGATTAAAAAAAAAAAATCACTCAACAAACTGGTATTAGAAGGGTATTTCCTCAGGATCCAGGAATGGGCATATGTTAAAAGCTCCCCAGGTGATGTTAATACATTGTTGGGTTTAGAATCAAGAAAGAGCCAATCCCTCCACCAAACACATTTTAACAATGATGACTTCACCAAATTTTGATATTAAATAACTGTGGTATTTGATAACAGGATATTACACAACTGTCCATGAGACTAGTTTTTCTTTAAATAATCTGAATAACTAGCTAGTGCTGCATAATTGTATGGATCACCTTTGAAATCTGATTCCACCACTTAGTAGCTGTTACTCAACCACCTAAGCCTGTTTCCTCATCTGCAAAAAAAAGGGAGTAAAACTAAATCTGCCTCAAAGAGTTATTATAAAGATTATGTTAAATAATTCATGTAAAAACGTGCCCTGTGCACAAGGCCTATACATAAAGAACTAGTATCTTATTGAATGTTTCTATTACAATAAAACTAACTGCTTGTTTTCTAAAGGGTTTTTAGCTTCATTAAGTCATATGTATTGTACAATTATGTCACTTTCTATAACAGGTCAAATCATTACACATATTTTAGGAAATCAAAATATCCTAGTAAAATAAATACGGGCTCAAGAATGCCCTTTATATAGTGATCCCCTACTCACCCTCTCTTGTTAAGTGAAAAGGTTAAGTTGCAGAACTGTTGTTCCCTATTGTGTAAAAACAAGAGCTAGGTATCGCTTGCATATGCATGAAAAACTCTGAGAAGAAACTGAACAGAGTAAATCTCTGCCAAGGGAGTGGAAATGGGGAACAGGAAGTAATGACGAGAAGAACTTTTGTTTTTCACCATATAGCTTTCTATGCTATTCAGATTTTTTTTAGCTTTGGCTTGTATTTTTATAATTTTTCAAAAATAGTTAACAGAAGAAAACATTTTCAGCACTTACATATAGGCTTTCAAAATTAATTTAAAATTTAACACTTTCTCCTCCAGTGTCACCTAGGTTAGTGAAAATCACTACAAATAGATAAAAATACACTTCCTCTGGAAACACTTCCATAACAGAACAGACAACTTCATTCAAAAGCCAACAAGCTTTTAAAAGAAGAAGAAATTGGAGGGGAGTATAAAATTAACCGCTTCTTTTTACAATCTCTGAAGACCCACTTTGGATTTTGCCTGAACCCTTTTACACCGTTTATTTACATCTAAACCAGCTAAGCCATACCAAAATATTCCTATGTTATTGGTCCAATATCACAGCAACTTGTTCATCTTACATCGGAACACTAAACAAATGCTTTCCTAGAGCTTCCCAAGACGATTTTTATATCGAAATACACTGCTTATGATACATTCTTCTAAACCAAGATAACAGTTGAAAACTCCAAGCTAGTATAGGAATATTGGATACCAAAAAAATCTTTTCCTACCGCAACCCAGTCTGAGGATTATTTGCAATACAAAAAGTTCTAAAAATTAGGTACTCTTTAAACATCAACGAGATAGTCAATCAAAACAGTTAGATTATTATTAAATGTTAACAAAAGCTCCTTTTTTTCTGAACTTTCTTGCTATTCAGTGAACAACTTCACCAAAAAGTGTCATTTATATTTTTGAAATGTGTTTACAAACACAGCTTTGTTTCACAAAATTCAAAAATACAAAGCCTCCATTCAAATCATAAAAATACCAATTACCTCATCTTTGACTCACTGAATAAACGGAAACCTGCTCCTTTCACAGGGATCAAATGGGCACTTTCAGAGAGCTAAAAATCAATCTTAGGCGGTAAAGGTGGCATCTCAGAAATCTGCAGGTTTCCAAGCAATGAAAGTTGCTGTTTGAAATAAACACTCTGTTAAACTACACAAGGCAATATATTCTATACATTTCCAGGGTAAGCTATATAAGAACTGAGAGTCTAGCAGCCACTATCTCAGATAAAGTGGTCTTAAGTCGGTGAGAAGCTTACAATGGACAATGTTTGTTCTGAGGTAGATTACTGAGATGAGAATTTTTATCATCTTTATCACAAAGGTCACATCTCCAAATTGATATACCCCTAGATCTCTCCTAACAAAACTCCTTAACTTTCAATTAATGTTTCCCTCAAAACAAAATTTTTCCAAATTCCACATACAAGGGTCAACTCAATTCCTGGCTTAAGAAAAAGAAAAGATAAAAAATACAATTTCCAAAGACTTCATGTTGAGATTTGCAACCCAATTTCAAAATACAAAGATAACGTATTTTCTACAGTCGACAAAAGCAGCTTTTGGCCCAAAAATCTGAGGATGATTTTAGAAGCATTAAATAAAAGATGATGGTTCATTCACCCTTCCACCAGAAATTAAGCAGGTGAATAGACTCAGTTCCATTAAATAAGATTATCTTTTTCTGCTCTTATAGATGTTTCCCCACATCTATTATAATGCTAGACCATATAACCTCTCTTCTTCTGTGGTTCAACCCAACTGGCAAAAATCTAGGTTACTGTAGGAAAAGTATCACTTCCAAGGTTTTGGCCATCTAGTGGTTTCCAAACTGTGGTAAAATGGTTCCTACGGCCCTCATACAACAGAGCTCCTCTACCCAGTCAAGGCCAGTATCAGACAAGTCATCCTCCCCACAATATGACGTTACTAAAGAACAAAAATGGCACACAGCCTGTGAAAAGAAAACACTATGGAAGAGTTTGTTCTTCAGAGCTAGGGCTAGCTGTGGTTCAGGAGAGGCAGCTGTATTCACATACAACCTCAGTGGCTTTACCACTTGGCCACTTCCTGCTCATCCTTGATGTTTAAATGTGGGGTCTTGGATGCGCAAAGATCTTTTCAGAAGAAATACGAGAACAGGTGGAACATTCTAATAAATGAACACCACAGGTCTCCAGACAGCTAATACACACAAGTTCAGTGCTTCCTTAAAACTTCACCATGCTGCTGATATTAGGAAATAAAAATGCAATTTAGGATATTTAATCTAAGAAATTTAATTTAGGGAATTTAATCTTTCTTTCCAGCTATCTATCACACATCCCCAAACCTAAATATAGTCATTCACCAGGTGTTTGACCTTAAAGTAGGGTACTTTGCAGAAATACAAGTGTAAAACACTATCTTTGCTTTTAGAAAACATACAATCTAAGATATATATATAAATACATATATCTATATCTATATATATTTTGAATGAGAGTATTCTAAAACAGAAATCCTTTGTTCAGTATTCACAAGAAGCAGGCTTCAGTCTTCTTTTAAACTTTACAGCGTTAACCCATTAGCTGTCCAGCTACAATAACTGGCTGGACTCAAAATCTGCTGGCCATAACTGCCTTATTGGCTTTAGCTTTGCCTTCAGGAGCAAACAAGAACAAGTACTTTCCTTTACCAGAGAGTCCTTTAAATATCTGGAAGCCATATTTTTACAAAATTATGACCTGAAATGGCTGGAAAAGATTTCATAAAGGAAAGGGGGCTCAAATGACACAAAAATGGCAAGTAAGTATTCCAGTTTGTAAGAAAAGAATAACTAGAGGCAGGAGGTCAGGTAAAGAACAGTGCGACTGAACCATACAATTCAGACTGGGGAGTAGTGAGTATAAAACTGGCTAAAGTAAGTTCCTAACGGATTATTAAAGAACTTAAATGCCAAGGTGGGACTTCAGTTTGTTTTGATAGCCAATAGGGAACACATGTAGACTCTGAGACAAACCACAGGAGAAAGATGTTTTAAAGATATGAGGATTGTGTTTTGGACTAAACATTTGGGTCCCCCCAAAATTCATCTACTGAAGCCAATATTTGGAGATGAGGCCTTTGATAGGTAATTAGGGTTAAATGAGGTTGTGAGGCTGGGGCCCCTGTGATGGCATTAGTGCCCTTATAAGAAAGGACACCAGAGAGTTCTCTCTCCCTTATCCCCTCTCACTCACACACTGAGGAAAGGCTATGTGAGAACACAGCAAAAAGGCAGCCCGTAAGCCAGGAAGAGTTGACATCAGAACCTGACAATGCTGGTACCCTGATCTTAGACTTCCAGCCTCCAGAACTGTTGGAAAATAAATTGCTGTTGTTTAAGCCACCCAGTCTGTGGTATTTTGTTATGGCAGCCTGTGCAGACTAAGACAGATTGGAAAAGAGAGCAAATGGCAGCAAGGAGGCCAAGTAAGAAGACTACTACAATGTCCAGTGGTGAAGTAACAGATTACAGCAGTAGCAGCAAGAATGCAGAAGCCATTAATTACCTATGAAAGAAAAATAAGCTACTTCACCTGGCCCCAGGGTTCTTAGAAATTATATTCAGGAACCCTAGCTATCCATTTCCAAGGTCCTTAGTTTTTCTGTTTCACCTACCATCTACTCTCATGTCACTGCAATTTAATAACGATCTTCAAGAGGGCATTAGGAATTAATACAATCAGAAGACCCCAGAACTTTCTTGACTCTTGTCAAGTGACTGTCAAATCATCCTATAATCCTAAACTCAGTCACTGTCTTATCCTAAAGAACAATCAGCAAATACCTCCAATGGAGCCTACCAGTCCACAGGCCTCCATCAAAACCACCCCAATAGCGGTACTGGCTCTGGGTTCCATGAAGTTTGAATTTGCTGATTTCCTTCTTTAAAACAAAGTGAAAAGTTCTAAACAATACAATCCCATAAACACATACATACATGGAGTCAGTAAAAACCTCAATATTTCCCAATAAAAGGTGACCTAGGTGTTTTATATACCCAGACAAGCACACTAATTGGAAAGGGGCAGCACTGGTACCTGGGAAAGCCCTCATCTTCCCTAATCACAAAGAACCTGGCAACAGTAGCACCAGCACACAGCCCCAGCCCTGATACCTTGTCATTTATGGATAAGACTAAGTCAACCCTTCCTGCTTCCAGCAGAGGCATATAGCAGATGAGAGTTCCACTTGCATTTCCCAACCTCATCCTTGCACCCTCTCATCCTCACTCAGGAGTATATCAAGGCCACCACATCCAGTACTTTAAAATCTTCAAAAGGTTAACTCTTACTGACACTAAAGTTCTGTTCAGATTACTGCTCATCAAACAAAGCAAAAACTTTCCTAAGAACTATTCAACTGTCACCCTACTTAAGCCTGTGGTTAACCTTGTTACTACAACAGATCCTCAACAAGCATTTAAAGTTAAGCTGAGGGGACTTCCTTGGTGGTCCAGCGGTTAAGAATCCACCTTCCAATTCAGGGGACTCGGGTTCGATCCCTGGTCGGGGAACTAATATCCCACATGCTGCGGGGCAACTAAGCCTGCACGCCGCAATTACTAAGCCTGCGCTCTAGAGCCTGTGTGCCAAAACTAGAGAGAAGTCTGTGAGCCACAACGAAGAGCCCGCCCATCACAACAAAAGATCCCCCGGGCCGCCACTAAGACCAGATGCAGCCAAAAAATTAAATATTTTAAAAATAAATAATAAAAAATAAAACTAAGCTGAGAATATAGGACTCAAAGGTACTAATTTGGGGGCTCTATGGTTTGAGATATAATTAACAGAGTTTACTTTATTGCTTTAACTTCCCTCATCTAACCAAAAAAAGAACTCATCTGAAGAATTCTGAGATTTTGAGGGTTACCAACTATAAGGGGTTCCTTAAGCTATTGCCCCTCTCAATCACCTGATTTAATCTTCAATAACTGACTGTTGGAAATGTATGAGTTTTGCATGAATAGTCACTCGTTCCACAACTTGTGAACTTGGAATCCCTTCAAGAGTTGCTATGCCACCTAACATAAGACAACTGATATTCGTACAGAATCACAAACCTCCACATTTTAGAAATAATTTCCTTAAAAATTATTTAATTTGATGACTATCACAACCCCTTAGGCAGTATTTTTATTCTCATTTTAGACGTGAGATAAACAGACTCAGAGAAGTTAACATACTGCCGTAGGATCACAAATCTGGTAAATGATAAAGCCAACAATGAACCAAAACTTTGTGACTCCAAACCCCTCCTCTTTCCAGCATACCACAATGTGTCTCTCTCTGTTCTCCACCACCTTAAAGTAAACAAACCATTCTACACAGACCAATAAAAAAACAACAGCGCATTAGTGTGTTCTCTCAAATGCCTACTGATGCTCTTCAACAAAATGAAAGCCCAGTCTACTTTAAATAAATAATAATACAAGATGGACTAATCAGCACCCTCTCAAATAAATCTTTTCATTTTACTGCACTGAAAAGTCTGTTGCCAAAATTAAATTTTAACAACTTCCATTAAAACCTCTTCTATATGTTTAATAACACTTTCAAACTACCCTTGGAATAACTATTTTCCATCTGCTTTTACTTGCCTTTATAACTAAACAAACACTAAATCTTTGAAAAGGGGGAAGTGAAAATAATGAATTTTCCACACTATGAAACAACCATTCTTTTCTATGGCCTCAACTAAATAATAGCTGTGAATATTCCAATATCTTACAACTATCAAATTTCATCTTCCTCCCAAGGCACAAAGTCTGATGACAGCTAAACAATAAAAGAAGACCACACACAAAAAGAATTATACTCTCCTAAAGACATTTCGGACTGTAGTTGTCTATATCTAATATCTTGTAATACCAACAAAAAAAGTTTTATTTTATGGAGGCTTTTGATTATTCTGTTTTCTTTTTAACAATAAATAAATCTTGAAGCACTTTCTTTTGGAGATTATCGGCATGGCACCATTTAAGCCTCCAGTTACAACAAAAAATTTTAAAGATTTCCGGAGATATTAAATTCCTCCTCATGACAAACCGTACTCTGGTGTAGATTGGTATCAGTGCAGGTGCAACTATGACTGATCAGTGTGCTACTTCTGAGGGGCTATAAGAAACCACAGGCAAATGTGTATCACTGTTGATTTCTCTATTTCCTCTGTAAAATGAACAATTACCAACTTCCTACAAGAATTATGGACTAAATAGTGAATGACTAAATATTTATGAAGCACATTTATCATTATTGATTTTTTTAAAATAATAAGACTCCTCCCATTCCCCCAGTCATTCACTGGGCAAAGTCCCACTGCTCTACAACTTGTTCAGCAAGTCTCAGAGTCTACCCACTCTGGCAATACTCTGAAGTTTGACAAGAGATGTTATATAAAGTATGAAGGCAAGACAGACCCTGGCTGTATGGCCTGTTCTGTGTTCCCACAGCAGGGAATCTCAAACCTCTACAAACTTTATGTGGATTTAATTATTCAATATTATATAATGATTCTTCAGACAGTAACACTGGTAATGAACAGGGAACAGGTTTACAAGGGAACCAGAAAAGTCAGTATAGCCAATTGACCTGCCTCTCAAAACAGATACACAAAGACTAGTTTATTACACACTCACTTCATTGTTACTTTCATAGTTATATTAAACAGTAATGGGACTGAGCCGATGA
This sequence comes from Eubalaena glacialis, assembly GCF_028564815.1. Classification (NCBI taxonomy): domain Eukaryota; kingdom Metazoa; phylum Chordata; class Mammalia; order Artiodactyla; family Balaenidae; genus Eubalaena; species Eubalaena glacialis. Next base: position 78,623,765 of record NC_083717.1, read on the forward strand.
CAGGCTCCTGAGGAAAATTTCATACACTCACTAGAATCACAATTTGCTTTTAATGAAGATACCTTTAATGAGTATACTGCAGGAATAAACATCATGCTACTAACCCATGAAAACTTTTAACCAATATAAAAGTAGAGAATAAAATTACCAAAGACTGCTTTTGTTGTCTGTCCTCTATGAAACCAAATCTTAGCTCCTCCTTTTCTTCATGAATATGACTTGTAGGATTTTCTTCTGTTTGCTCTCACACAGTTAAATTTGGATAAGGGTCAAGGTTGAGGCTTTATCTTGGAGGTAATCACATGCTGCTGATTTTTTATATATGTATATATACATAATTATTTCTTACTTGGTTTTATATATTTATGTAAATATATGTTAGCATCCTGAAAATTTCCATGCAAAATGACCAGGGAAATATCACTATACTCCTTGGCCCAAAAGATGAGAAGCTTATACCTCCTCAAAATGAAAACTGACTTCCTAAAACAACGTATAGGGCAAACTTCTCAAACCACAAAGCTCAGTCCGAAAAGCTTATACTGTATTCCAAGAAGAATTTCCTTTATATTAACAAGTCCACCACAATTTTTTTCTGTATTTAAAATAATTGTCTCTAGCCTAGACTTTTAGTCCAAAAGAGAAATTCTTATTTTGAGTTGAAAACAACAACAGGGGGGAGGGGGTGGGGGAGATTCACACACACACACACACACACACAAAGGGAGGTCTATAATACCTTTTCGGAAATCCATGGGGCCGGGTGGGTTTTAGAATTCCATTTTTCAGATTTTAGAAAAGAAATACAGTATACATACCACATCATACAAATCACCCCCAGCACCTGGCAATCATACAGTAACTAGAAAAATAGGAAATGTCAATGGCCTCCCTTCAGATAAGATCGAATCTTGCCACTAAAATAGTTTATGCTGAATTTAAAGGAAAAAATTTGATTCAGATCTTTTCCGATTTCAAAATGGCAGATCACTAATTGTGGACCTTTGGCAAGTAAAAAGGTGGTCTTGACATATAATAAATAAACTGTGCTATCACCTAAAATAAAAAGAACTAGCTGATGCTTAAATAAGAGATACTTAGGATATTTAATAAAGTCTTAAAGTGGATCTAATTACTTGCCTAGTTGGAAAAGCATAATCAATTCAAGCTGCCTGTAAGTTGCCACCAAGAGATTCAACATGCATCATCTTCCCCCTTTAACTTTATTCCAAATTGGGACCAACACTGAAAAACATTTTCCAAAACCTAAGTATGTCAAAGTCAGCTGGATACAGTAGGGTTTCCAAATAGCAAAAATCTAAGAGGACCTCCTAACTCAGGAGAACTCAATGATTTTCATCCCTTGTTTATGAATGCCCATATAAACTCAGATTCTCTAAACTAACTTGCGGCCAAATCATGCTTCTTCCGTAAGTTCAAAGTGAGCCTAGCATTTTTTCCTCTCCAGTAGCATAGTAAACCTTTTTTTTATCCCCAACAATCTCAAAACAACATACGCCTCAGAACAGAGAGGCTGGATGACTGTAATTCCCTCCAAGCAGGGATCCCCATGGTGTCCCACCACTAACTCACAACTCTTGCTGAGAGCAGCAGCACATATGCTCATTGATTAGAGTTGTGTGATCAGATTAAGTTCAACCTGTGCTCTCTACATTAACCACCAGTGAAGTGGTGCAAGAGTCATCATGAGTTGATCCTGCTCATTTTAAAGCCTCACAATGGCTCACTGGCAAAACCACCAGAAGAAAACAAGTGAACAACTTTTGAGGGAGGCTAATTCCAGAAAGACTTCCTTTGAGTAACTGGAATAATTTTTCAAATTCAGAGTATTCCCTCAGTTCAAATTCAGGCACTTTCATAACACCTAAAACAGATCTGAGAAAATGACATCTTGGGCCAGCTTTCTTAATTTTTAATAACCAAAAATAAGGTATAGTAGTGGGTTTTTTTTTTAAAAAAAAGGTAGTATTTTCTGTCCTGTGCCTTATCTCAAATTGTTTTTTTATTTTATTTTGAAGGTTTCATCCCTGAGTCACTGTCCAATGCAGTAAAAATTAGTAACCAATCCCTAATCCACTTTCATTTCTGTGTGATCTTTAAATGTGATCTTTAAGTCCCCAATCAGCTTATAGTAGCTTGGATGACTCACCATGGTCTTTATGAGAGCACATTTTTAACCTGGAACACATAAGAGCACATTTTAAAAATGGAACAAAAAATCAAAGCTCTCCCTGTAAAAACATACAAGTCAGGGGTATGTGAAAAAATCACAGGATGATCTGGATAGAAAAAGAAAACAGAAGTTCAAATGACAGTTATATATATTACCAACAAATTTCTCTGTGCTTCAGCTTACGGAATAACAATTTGCTCCCTACCAAAACCATCCCCCTCCCCCAATGTAACATTCCCTTTTCATAGATTTTTGTAGGAGCAAGAAAAGATCCAGGATAAAGACAGCCAAAGAAGATATACTCTAAGGCTGGTCTTCTCACTAAAGAAAGGATAGTATAGGACTGCATCCCACTCCACCCTGGCCTCTACCCGCAAAGATACAAAGGAAAACAGGAGGAAGGCAATGTCATAAGCTAAACTCAAGGCATCTTCCTAGAACTTCAGTTTTACTTAATGATTAATTAAAACATATTTCTATTACAACAAATATGTTTGTGCTAGGGAGTAGAAAGTAAAATACACATGAAGATTTTTAAGATAAGATTTCTTCTGCTCACTTACAATGTGTTGCTTCAGGCTCCCAGGGGAGTTTATGCTCCTTCCCTGCCATTAAGAAAAAAGTGGAGAAGCTCTACCCTAGAGACTCATTCTCTCCAACCTGTCTCCCAGCTATTCTATCCTCTCAGGTCACATCATTTTTATTTTATTTATTTATTTAGACTACACTTCATTCTAGAAAGGAAAATTTTCAAGCAGCTGGAGAGCAATATAGAGAAAACACTACATCCAAGTGGCGATGCCTAAACATGAAAGAGGGTTTTCAAAAGGTGTACACATTTCTGTTTACCATTCTGCACTATATAATATGTAGTCCACAAAATAATAGTATTAAGAAGAAATGAGCTACAAAAAATAAAGGTAAGGTTATTAGGTACCTAATGACCTTTCAAAACTATTCTTCAGCCTGATTTTGGCACTAGAAAGCAACTCTGACATGTTGCCCTTGGCGGGCATTTCCTCACCCTCCCCACCGCCATAAAACATCACATTTTATCTAAAGTAAAATGAGGTAATGCCTATAAATAGCTTAGCATAGCACCTAGCATATGATAATAGTTCAATAAACACTGGCTATAATATTGGTTATAATTATTACTATTAATAATAATATTACATTAGTATTACTTAAGAGGGTGCCATAGGCAGCTACAATTTTTAAATCTACAGTGTAGCAGACAATATATAGAGATAATCTTACTTGATCCTCATAAGGATTCTGAAGGTAAGCATTATCATCCACTCTTCATAAAGGAGAAAAGTATGCTCAGATCATTTAAATGACTTGCCTAGGGCCACCCAGCTAATAAGTTGCAAAGCACTGTTCCAATCTAGTCATCTGGCTCCTGAGCCCAATTCTTCCCACTGCACTATACTACCTCTCTTATAAAAAGTCAAGAATTCAAAGGCTCTCTCACTGATCGACTCCAACTAGATTCCACTCCATTTCAATAGGCACAGGTCAAAGAATGACAGGAATTCCCTCCAGTCAACAGACAACCAAATTACATACAAATACAAATCTGCACCAAATGTCATCAAACACTCCATCCATAAATAAAAATTTGTATTTTTACATTAAGTAATCAACCAAAGTCACTAATTCTATACATCTAACTCCACCATTAACATCAATTCTTGACCTGATCATTTATCTCCCTCTGAGTTCATTTCCCTAAGGGTATTCATTCACTCACTTAGTTTTAATTATAACTTGTAGGAACAAAAACCAAAATCTACATCTCCTATCCAAAGGAAATTGAAGTGTAGATAAAAATATATGCATATACAAAAAGGTATTCACTATCATATTTTTTATAATAACAAAAAGCAAATCAACAAACAAAATCTCTAAACGTCAAGCAGTAAGATAACTGATTTGATAAGTTATGCTATATTCATCCCATGTAATAATACCATACAATAATTTTAAATGGAGCTTATGAAGAACCTTTAAGAACATGAGAAAATGCTCATAACATCAAGTGAAATAAAAAAGCAGGACATGAAATGAAACCATCAGTAAGCTCTCAACTTTGCAAACATAGAACAGGAAAAAAAGACTAAAAGGAAATAAATCAAAATGTAACAATTTTCTCTGTATAGTAAAATAATGGGTGTCTTTTCCCCCTTGTTGCTTTTTCTGTTCTCCAATTTTCTTTTCAATGATGATTATGTATTAATTTTATAGGCAGAAAAGAGCTTTTTTTTAACCAAAATTTTTAACTCATCTTGCAGCACTCTTCTCTCATAAATCCCCAAGCTAGCCAAGAGTCCCAAGTCATGTGAAATTTAAAATGCTCAAAACATACCAGCATCTTTATTATTATTTTTTTCTCCAGCACTATAGTCTCCAATTATGCCAGAACTGCAAAAGTAATTTCTCTTACCTACAGAAATCCAATCCTTCAAATTCTGTCAATCCTTTTCTTCTGGTATTTTTCCTTCTTACTTCCTATTTTCCCTTCCTACTTCCTATACTAATACCAAGTCCAAACCTTCACCAGCTCATCCCTAGATTAGCACAATAGCCTCCTGAATAAGTAAATGCTTTCCTTATTCTATTGCCTCACCACTAACAATTCACTCCACCACAGTTCACTCTGTGCCAGATACCGTTCCTGGAGCTTTACCTGTATTAACTCGGTTAACATTCATAACGACTCTATGAGGATAGCTACTATTATTAGTCCTATTTTACAGATTAAGAAATAGAAGCACAGAGAGGTTAAGATACGTACCCAAGGTCACCAGCTAATAAATGGCAATGATTAGATTTGAACCCATGCAGTCTGGCTCCAGATAACAGTATATAAATATGAGCTACTCAAGGAGTGCAGGAGTGGTAATCAATAAAAATCAGTTTTTCTTTCCCTGAACTGTGTACATACAGGCCCTTGGAGTAAGCCTCCCATTTCCGGGTCTCTTTTCATGCTATTCCACAACTGGGAGGACAGTTCTTCTCTTCCCTAATTCATTTTTCATATCTCCTTTAAAAGTCAACTTTAAATTCAACATTTTTGAGTTTTCCTTAAGCCAGTTCCCACACTCCTCAGCACATTCTTACTCTTATGGACCCAATTTAACCTATATTAATGTGCAGTTGTTGACATTTTTTTATGTTATACAAGTTTACCTCACATTTTTACATTTTATCTTCCTGTCTAGATAATTAAATGCCTCCACTTTTTTTGGTCTATGTCCTTCTCCATTTGCCACCTTCCCAAAAGCTAGTAGAATAGCAACCTGCACAAAGTAAATACTAAATAAATATGTGGTTAACTGATAAATCTAAGATAAATATGGCTCAACTATTTAACAAAGCAGAAAGTCTTTTGAACTAATATATTTAAATGTTTGTCTTCTTTTCATTTTATTCCCTAAGCACAAAAGCATTAGATTTGTAATTTCAACATTCCCATCCAAAAAAACACATTCAAGCAATACCCAAAAGCAGTCCTATTAAATACTTTTTTAAAAAAGATATCCTCCACACTGTCCAGAAACTCCTTTTTTTTCCCCCAGGAGACCTTTTCTAATAGTGTTATTTTACTCTCTTGTGGCAAGAGTTATCCAAGTCTTTGACAACACTAAGCAGGCAGTGACATTCCAGACATGAGTATCAATTGTTCAAGAACAAAAAAAGACTATTTGGCTTTAATAAGAGATTATCGTAAATAGGCCCATTAAATCTAAAATGTGAAAACAATTGTGTTTATATTTAAAGTTGAGTATCTTCACCTTTATCTTCCTATCCAAGAAAATGATTTTAAATGTTTAAATTGTTAACGAAAACAGATAGAAATAATAATTAATTAAAGGTATGGCTCACTGTATATAATACACAAGTCTCTAAAATACTGTGACCTAATCAAACTGGTTTTCAAATCCACTATAAGCCATGACTACTTAAAAGAGCACTATAGGAACTACTCCGAAAAGCACACAGTACTCATGGTTATACTCTTGTCTCTAATTTTTGTTTTCCAAGAATGTATTTTCATATACAGATTTTCTCTAAAAGACTCCTTTGCTACTTAACTTTTACATTAAATGAGCCACTTAACAGTAGACCATATTTATCCTAAAATATTATATTTTTCCTCATATGCCTGCTAACTCTGCAGTTACTCTAATTCATCACTACAGCTCGCCAGAAGCAAATGTCTAATATGGTTCAGTTAACCAAATAACACTACTAAATTTGAGTGTGTATTACTATACACTATAGTTAACAAACTTCAACACTGATAGGTACACAATATGAAACACATCCTACTCATAACTCTACAATACTTTAAGTGAAAAAGCTAAATCTAGTTTCCCCTCTATTTAAAATTACCATTCCTACTTATATTACAGTTCAGTTAAAAAACACATCGGTAAAATTTTGCTGTTCTCTTTCTTGATATTTCAAATAATGCTATAGCAATTTGAAAAGCTTACTCCATTTTAATTGAGTGAGTAGGTATTTACTAATCTTTCCCTTTTTTTAAAAAATTACTTGAGAAGTAGATACAGTTATAATAGGGAAACACCAGGAATCCTTGTGATGATGGAACTGTTCCTGTATCTTGAGTATATCACTGTCAATAACCTAGTTGTGATACTGTACCACAGTTTTACAAGATGTTACCGTTGCAGGAAACATGTTAAAGTAAAAATGGGATCTCTGTATTGTTTCTTACAACTGCATATGAATCTACCATTATCTCAAAACAAAAAGTTTAATTTAAAAAAATATTGAAGAGTAATTTAATGAGAATTCATTTTTCTGGCCTCCCAGAAAAATTTTTGAAAATTCAATATTTTCAAAAATCCCAAATGTGCATATGAAAATACCCAAGTGAAAAACTGTATTCCTTTTAAAAATTAAGAGCTAGAAAATAGTTCTTATAATTCTTTCCAAAAATCTTGAGCAAGAAGAAATCTACAGTGTTAACAAAAGTCTGATTTGAACAAGGAAAAGTAAAAGCTTTACTTGCTTGTTAAAATAACTCTCTAGATAGAAATATAAGAGACAGACTCAATATATATAGATGGCTTACTAAACAAATTTATCCCACTCCCTTCCAACATCTCGTTACTTGGATTCAAAAACTAACAAAGGAAATTTTTCAGATATCATGTAAACATTTAAACTACCAAAAATTAAATCCAATATCACAATTTAATTCTCCACACTCAGTCCCTGAAGCTGGAGGGGACAGTGGATTTAAACACCAGAACTATTTCCAGTTTGTCAATCCTTTCAACAAGCTTTCCTCCTATACACTGTCCTACAAAAGTGCCTCACCTTTAACTCCTACAGAGAGAAACCCCTCTCTCAAGGTCACCATAAGAATACCTCACAGCTTCTATCACACCAAGCAGACAAATTCACAGTTGTATCATAATGCAAAGAAAATTAACACCCTTGATGAAAAAATATGACTATAAAAATTCCTCAGGACAAATAAGTAATAGAAAATACACATTAGCCTTTTCCATTGAGACTTTTGATAAAGTGTCGGCTATCATACAAGCTATATATCGCTTTAGGAATAAGATTTTAAAATAACATCACGTACTATAGCATACACTGAAATTAAGTCATCCTCAAAAAGGACAATCAATAAAGAAAATTATACTACACAATTGTAGTTTTCATGAGGCAAAAGGCTTGGGATTTTGCAAATGTTACTTCAAAAACAAGATAACTCTAATCTTTAAGTCACCTCTTCAGAAGGAAAGTCAGATCTTTAGCTCCTTATACACTGCAAATAATCAGGCATTAGGACATATTACATATCCTTTGACATGAGGTCAGAAGATTATTAAAGTGTCAATAAAATATACAAATAAAACAACATTGCCATACCAACCTCTTTTAGACATTTCCTTTAAGTTAAGAAATGGCTATAGGACCATATCTACCAGTATACTTTCATATAAAATGACTGCTTTGCTATTTTCCCTTCCCCCCAAATCTAAATCCATTCACTGATTATTAGAGGTCACAGCTTTTTTTAATTACAATTTTTTCCTGAAATTTAAAACAAACCACGCAGATAAATATTTAAGTTCAAATTTTCAACGGATAAAAAAACCTAACAGTTTTAAAGCTAAAAATTTCCTGCTCTAAAGAATCAAATATTATGAACACTTCTACAATGTAGAAAAATAATTTTTTTCTTTGAATAATGCATACTACAGAAAGGACCCACAACTGCTCCAATGTCATGCTAGAGTTCACTGAACTTTTTTTTAAATTTTAGACTACATAAATCATACCTTAATTTTAAAAAGTAAAAAATATATATTTGCCCTTATTCTAAAAACAGAAAGTATTTCTAATAGCCAGTTTCTGAAGGTCATGTCCTTGATATCAATGAATGTCAGTTAAATATATTTTCTACAATTCAAGTCAGAGCTAACAGTCTGAAACAGCAATATCACTATTCATTTAATGAAATATACTAAGCATCTACTATGTATTAGACAAAGAAAATTTGAAAGTTCCTGAGAATGTATCAGTTGCAAAAATTGACATGTACTCAAAACAGTAGTAAAGAAAGAGAATATAGCCTTCTTCTATATTAACTAATAATTTTCTCTCCTCAACCCAAAAAAAGCGATGATTTTCAAACCACTACCAATAAATGGATAGAGGTGGGAGAAGAGCTGGGGTTTGGCTGACATTTTATGATATCCTTTTGATTAAGGATAATATTAATCTTTAGGAATATTTAAAATTCAAAATGTTTTTATTTGAGATGTTAAACAACATGCTATATTTTCCCCTTAAGTTGTAATTTCATCATTAAAAATGAATTTTAGTAAATTAAGGTAGTGTATGATTTTTAAATAGAAACTTGTTTTAATGTAAAGTGGTATAAAAGGTTAAATTGGTTATGAAATTGACCTTCTTTTCTGATGTTTTGCTCCCACAGTATCTTAAGAAATCAACTATCATTTTACTATGGGAAATAAAAAAGCACCGGTCAAATAGGAATTACTGAGTTTCAGCCTAGAGATTTGACAGCTGGTTTTCTTATGTTGCTGTCTTGGCTTTTTTTTTTTTTTTTTTTTTTTTAATCTCTCCCAGCACTAAGGAATAAAATCTAAGTTAAACAGAAAATGGTATCTTTTGTAAACTAGAATGGACCTTGCTTCTGGAACGTTTATTTTTTTTAAATCATGAGTATAACTAAGTAAAAAAAACCAAAAATGCACACTTAAGAACTATGGGATAAATGTTAATAATGGAGTAGAGTAGTTATAAATATACAGAAAGTAAATTTGAGGACGAAAGCACTAGTGTAGAACTAGGAATCTAATTTAACTTACTCTAAACATCCTAATGTAACATTAATGTAGGACAGAATTCAATCATCTGTGTTATTTGAAAGTACATCTAACTTTCTATTCATTTATTTGTAACATTTTAAATAACTGTGCACAAAATTGTTAATTTCCTGAAAACTTCCAAAAGGAATAGCCATCTTTTAAAATAAGTGTTACTAATTACTGCTTGACTCAATTCCACTTTTCATATGCATATTTTAAATAATATTATTTTACCAATTCTTTAGAATCCAAAGGTTTAATAACATTAATGGGCTAAAATTTAGAAAATTTTAAAAATACAAATATTTAAATAAACAATAAAAAAATACTACACATGGACCAAAGAGCATTTTCTTTTGGTACTTTTCTAAATACAGAGGCATGCTATAATCCCTTGCACTCAAACAAGATAATTTTCAATTTAAAAATTCAGAGAAAAGAGAACAATTTTTTAAATTCACATTGAAATTCTTGAAGAAATGTCAATGGATCCTTAAAGGAACAGCCCATATTTGGGGCTTGTTTGTTTTTGTTTATAGTTTTAACTAGACATCACAACACCAAAATATGAGTTTCTGATTTTAGACATGATCTTACCTGATCCGCTGAACTGACTGCTTCCCAGTGTCGTTGGTCTGGTTTTCCCACTATTAACAGGTGGGGAAAACATCTGCAAAATAACCCAAACGCATCTGTTAGTTGTGAAATTCTTCTAGATTCCTTGCAAACAAAAGTTCACCAAGAGTCATCAATTAGTTGCTGTATTTCAGAGGGAAGTTAAAATAAAATTGGATATATACATGCACCCAGAAAAGCAAATACACTTAGTGATATTATTTCCTCACACTATTTGGAAATACTGGCTATTTTCTGTTCTGAAAACTCAGTCAGTTACATGAGAGATTCTAAGATTATTAAGTTTAAGTGGTAAGTTTCTGTCAATGATCTTCGCTTTGTACCAGCAGTTAATAAAGGAATTTAACGCATTAGAAATAAGGGCAGTGGGGCCAGCTGGTATTTTTAAATCACTCAATTATTTCCCATGTTAAGAAAATTTTTAATGTACATACACATATGTACTTCTTGTATATACATATGTTCACACACATATACACATGTATAAGTACATATATATATTAAAACGGTTCAACCCAAAAGGCTGGGAATCCTAGCCCTTCACTAGCTTTCCTGTAACTGACATCTTTCAAGTACCATAAACTATACCACATCTTGAAAAGGGAAATGATTAGGAGTGTTGAAGAAAAAATTTTTTTTCATATGAAGTTCAAAATCCCTAATAATCATCAGGGTCAGAAGATGACTCAACCAAAGCTCAAGATTACGCTGTTCTCCTTTTAACTGACTAAATCAAATGACCCCTCTGGCATTAAAGTTTTAAATCTGCAAGTCTAGACATTACATCAAAGTTCAGGTGTCCAACTTGAGGGAGCTGGACTCCAGCCCTGAGAACTACTGCTCAAAGCAGATGGAGTTCACGCTGCTTAGTCTCCACGTCGCTCTCCCCCCTTTCTTTCTTTTTCTGTAAACCTCAGCAGAACCCCAAGATGCCGCAGAAAGCTCTCATACCGCACTGAAGTCCAGCAGGTCGCTCAGCTCCTTGTCGGTCCCTATAGCAGCCATGCGCTGCTGCTGGGGATTCATCTTCGGCCACTTCTAGCAGGTCCTAAGGCAGAGGAAAGAGGCTCAGCGAGAGACCAGCGAGAGACCACCGAGGCCCAAAGTGTGTACGGGAATGGAGAGGGGCGTAGAGGAAGAGGAAAAACGCCGGGCTGACTTCCAATACCCTACTCGTTCCCCACCGCCGCGCGGGCAGGGGGCAGGAGAGCCTAGCGCCCGCGCCGGGGCCGTGAATCCACGCGTTTCTCGGCCCGGCCCGGGAGCTACGCGGCGGCTCCCGCAACTCGCCGCCTCTCCCGCAAGTTTCCGAGCCCGTCCCTGCCCCCTCCCCGGCGCCCCCTACCCCGCGCAGCCGCGGGGTGCCGGACGCGCGGGGCCCGGCCGGGGCGGGGGTCTCGAGGGGCGGGGATGAGGGGCGATTGGGCATCCAGCGAGCGGAGCGGCGGTGAGGGGAGTAGCGAAGTGACTCTCTGGCTCGGCAACAATAGAACTGACAAGTTGCAGGGAACGCGCCGCTCGCAGGCCCGCGTCTGCGGCCGCCGCCGCCGCCCGGATGTCCCCCGCGGGCCCCGGGGGTCGGAAAGCACACCGCCCCCCCCGCGCGCGTCCGAGGGGCGTTTTTAAAAAGAAAACAGAAACACCGACAACTAGCCCCGCTCTTGCCCGGCGTCCTCCTCACCCGGCTCGGCCTCCTCCCACTTTTGCTGCCCTGCCCGCGGCCGGCCGGCCCCGGACCTGCCTAACAATGAGCCTGGCTCGGCAGCCGAAGAACCCGCTCTCCCGCGCGCCCCGGAACCCCAGCCGAGCGCTGAGCGGGGCGCACAGGCCGAGCGCGCCGCCCGCGGGCCTGGCCGCCCGCGACTCTTCGCCTCCGTCCCCACTCCGCTCCCCAACTTGGAGGGGACCCCGAGTTCGCCTCTGTACAAAGGGGCGCGGAGTTGGGGCGCGGGCCGGGGGCGCCTCCGCTCCGGCAGAGACGCGGCGGCGCTCCGCAGCCCCCAGCCCCAACACGGCGTCCCCCTCCCGCTTGCCGGCCCGCAATTACCTGCCGCCCCGTCTCCGCATCCAACCACCCCGATTAAAGTTCACTTTGGCCGGGAGAGCGGGCTCGGGCTTTCCCTTGCACGGCCCGGCGGTTCGGCTCCCTTTGCCCCGCGCGAGCTCTCGGATCCGGGCGGGGGAGGCAGCTCTCAGGCCTGGCCGCCCCTTCCTCCCGGGGCGGGCTGGCGGTCCCCCCAAATAGAACTTGTGGGTCTCCTCAGGCGGACATTTTTTTCGCTGAGGCGGCCTCAGCACCGCGCTCGGCTCGGCTCTGTATCCCTCCGCGCCGGGAAGAGCCCCGGGTTAACCCCTTCGTCCACGGCCCGCTCCTGCCGCCTGCGCCGAGGAAGTGGGGCCAGCCGAGGGGGCGGGGAGGAGCCTGCGGGAACAGGGAGGGGCCGGCGCGCGGCTGGCGGACAAAGCCCGCGGTGGGGTGAGGTGGGCCGGAGTCGGAGCCGCCGGGGATGGGTGGGAGGCACGCGCAGACACCTAGCGAGGCAGGGCCAGGCCGCCCGGGAGGACGCCCGGTCGGGCCCCCGGGAGAGGGTAGGCGGTCACCGTGGCGCCTCCCCCGGCTCGTCCTGCTCCGGCTTCCCGCCCCGAAGTGGAGCGGCGGAGACGCTACAGCGGGAGCATCTGGATCCACTGCCCAGGCCACCCAGCCCGAGGCCGCAGAGCCCTGAAAGGCTTCCGTTCCCGAGCAAGCCGCGCTGGACGCCGGATGCCACACTCGGCCTGGCCCGAAGGCGCCGGCCCTGGGAGGCTGCGTAGGGCTCGGCTTGGAAGATGCGTGTGTGGGGAAGGAGACCGGCCACCTCGGTCGGCTTTTGGAGTAGGTACGGTTGGTCTAATTCGTTGCTGAGCGGAATGCAGAAGAGGCAAAACCTTCCTCAAACCACACAAAGCAACGTGGGCTTCAGGTTCCCAAACACTCCACTCACTCAAGCGTCCACGTCTACAATCCTCTCTTCGCATCCGAATCCCAAAAGAGGCCACCGAATCGCACAGCAGGACGAGTTCTTGTAAATGGATCAAGCCAGTCCCTTCATTTTACAGAGACAGCCCAGAGAGGTTCTGTCACAAAGTCGCAGTCTCGGCGCAAGTACTGAACTTGGCCTGAAGAACCCCAAACGGAGTAAGAAGAGGGCAAAATAACTAAACCTCAATTTCATTCTATTCAGATGTCAAAGTAAGGTTTTCTCCGATAGCAGCCAATGTTTTTACTCTTTTGAGTCAGTGAATGCAGTAAAGACCAGTAAGTCCCAGGCGGAAGAAACACTGTGAGGAAAGAAGACATATCCAAAATAACAAATTGAAAAATGCAGCCAACGCCTTGAGGGCAACAACCTGGCAAGAAGGAGCCACTGGAGCCCAGATTTGCATGGAAACAAGGAGATAGACTCGGCTGCAAATATGCAATTACTGTACTTTATTACAAACAGAGCTGTCCAGCGGAAGAAGGCAATTGTAGCTTGGGGGTAAGGGTTTCCATTACGTTCTCAACGGCTACACCCTGCACCTGGCCAGATCCTGTGGCAACCTCCCCTGTATCTACTACCCCTTATCTAGGTAAACACCTACCCCCTTTCTTAGCACCACATCCCTGGCCTGGCTGCCTACTGGAGAATGCGGTTCCATTCCAAGCAAATGAGCAAAATTCCAACCTAAATAAAGCAGCACAGTCCCATTCCGTGCTACAGTTATTGGTTGGCAATGTACATGACACAATTTGGGCTAATGCTGGGGACTTTGGGGAAAGTTTTTATTTTTTTCATATTCCGAGAGCTTCAGAGGCAACTTCCTCTTCCTGCATGTACTCAAGAAATCCAGGAGCATAAAAACAATGAAAAAATGTGAAGGAATATCACCAGCATATTTTACGGAAAAAAAAAAAAAATCAAGGAACCTCTGGACTTTGGGCAGCCATCTTCCAACCCCCAGGTCCAGCCAGGTGAAAATAAAGCAGACATGGAGAAAGCATAGGCAGAAAAAGATATGCTTTGGTGATGTTTTTGAGTCTCTGATCACAGCTTCTGAACCCAGGACTACCGTCGTTGATGGAACCAACAGGATTAGGGTATTCTGCTGTTTGTAATCTAATGTGTTCTAAGCGATATAGGCCCAATGGCCATTTTTTGTAGCAAAGACCTAAACATCAAGATGAAAAGTCTGACTAGAACTTTTAAGGCCCCATACCAGTAAAAAGATTCTCAGTGGTAAAACTGAAGAGAAATCTTGGGGAAAGGAGAAGGCGTATAATCCCATCTCAAGACAAAAGGAGAGCCAGTTTCTTCTCATCCTTCTCATACAACTAATTTAGAGGAAGAAATTACTGTCTGCCCAAACCCTCAGTCATGGGGGCTCCCTCACTCCTTTGAGGGACTGACTGAAGTTTTTCATTTCTATTATGACCCATATTGTTATATACTTTATTTTCCTCATTAGATTAAACACTCCTTGAGGGATGGGACTGCTATGCATCTGTCTGTACTGTGCCCCTAGCATAGTGCCAGGTGTATAGTACACACTCAAAAAAGGGAGGCTGGAATTAAATCTGTCAGTCATTTGACATTAAACATGAATATATTTCTTATCCTGTAATACAGTCTTTTCATGTATCATTTTTAATAGGGAAATATTTTCCCCACCAATGAATTTTCTATAATACTCTGGACATATATGGAAGACAAAAAGAATATAAAAACTGGAGTTGTGTCATTTGTAAGTCATTTCTGGGCTTTTGCTGACCTTGCCAGATAGAGCCAGAAAGCTTTATTAAAAAGCTCAGAGAAAAACAGCCAGTAACACAAATTCAGTGATAATTAATAGTACTGTTTCTGTAGTATAAGTTAATATCAATAAATCAATATTGAAATATATTTAATGAAAGCTTCTTACATGCAAGGCATGGTGCTAAATGCTGTTTAGGAACAGAAAATATCAAACCCACCATGCCCTCAAAATGGGTGTAATCTGATAGATTTTAGTTTACTGCTCATTCACCTTAGCCTACTGCTGGGCAGACGCAGGAATTCTGTCAGCATAGTTTCAGTCTCTTCTTTCTAAGAGCCCCCCACTCTATACTCGAAAACACAGACACACAGTTTTATCAGGGAGACCTGAAATGCCCAAAGAAACCTTTACAGTCAAAAGAAAAAGCAGCCAAAACAATGCAGTTTGCTCCCTTGGGAGAATGACTTGAACTTGGCCTCTTATTCAGAAAACAAGAATTCTAGAAAGCTCAGAGAAGGAAAAGGAGGAGGAGGAGAGAGAATAGAGCCAATCAAGTCAAGTGGCAAGTTGCTATCTAGATGGAGTGACTGGCCTCCTAACATTTTCCCCTTAGAACGAAGGTTAATGGCTAATAGACTCCTTTGTAGCTCCCTGCTCTGTAGGAGAGCAGCTAGGAGTTTGTGCTTTCTTTTCCACAGCTGTCCCCTTGGGACTAAAAGGAACAATTTTATGTAACAATTAGTTTAATAAGAAGTATTACCTTCAGTTCATGGCACTCACATCAAAGATGAACTAAAAGCCAAGATTTTCCACTTTTATCATAAGCCAGATTCTACTAGTCATCAACAATCCCCTCCTCATTCTCTTTGATCAGCCAGCAAGAATCCCTCACCTTTGGGGGATTTGCTGGTACGGATTTCGCCTTTCCTCTCTGTTCATAGCTAAAAAGAGTATTCTCCTTGCTAGTGTCATTTATTATTTAAGCCATTAAATGGCTTTACTGCAAACTTCTCTGCAGAAGGTAAAGCAGGAGATCTCTAGAGGGTACGGGGATTAAGTGAACATTTGTATATCGGTTGCTGAGGCTCCCAAATGTCTTTACCAACTTGGCTCCCAGATTCCAGCAGCCAGACCTTCAACTTCCAAGGAGGAGATTAGAAGATCCTTCTACGTGGAATCTGATCAACCCAAGAGGAAAGACCTGCAGATATTAACATGGGAGGTTCCCCACCTATTAGCCCAAACAAATAATTCTATAGAGACATTTATAGCTGACAAACCCCCCACCCAATCACTCAGAGTTTCCAATCAGCATTTTATTGTCCTGTTCTTAAATATGAGCAGACAACCAAGGATTGGTTTTCAGACATTTGAGAGAAGCCACTATCATGTGAGACATTTAGAGCATTTAGGATTGAAAACGGGAGAGTATAAATGGGGAGAAAATTGATAAATGCTTTGGAAGAGGAAGTTAAGGAAATCTCTTAGAAAGCAGAGAGGACCAGTTCAGGAAGTACAAAATCCAAATAATAATGGCTCCAAAAAGAGAGATAAGGGGGAAAAATGATGAAAGTCATCAATGAAATAATCTAAGAAAAATTCCCAGAACTGAAATACATGAGTTACCAAATTAAATGGGTTCATGAAGTGCCCACCAAAACAGATAAAAATAGATCTATACCAAAGCATGTGATCAGGAGATTTGAGCATACCGCAGACAAAGATAAGATCTTCAAGCTTCCAAAGAGAACACAAAACAGGACAAACACAAAGAATTAAGAACCAAAATGTCATCCATTGTTCAACAATACTAGAAGCTAGCGGGCAATGGAACAAGGCCTTCAAACATTCTGAAGAAAAAAAATTGCTAAATGAAGTAATGGTTTGGAAGTATTTTTTAAAATAACTCTATATGTCATATCATTTTTAAAGCAAATATTACTTTTCTCTGGTTAATGTGACTTAATCAATGTGACTAAGTCAATGTGACTTAGGGATAGAGATACACCCAACTGGGTCCCAGATAGAACACACAGTGGCCTCACCTGAAAATAATACACGTACAGTTTTTGCTCTCTTTTCTCAGCATCTCTAAAGAATTTTTAAAATATTATTAACTTTTGGCAAGCAAAGAATCATCTAATTATTATATTCTCTTTTGAATAGTCAAATTTAATATACATATTTCTGGTAGTCTGATCTCAGTTATTCACTGCAATGAGGTAAGCATCCAAACAACAAACACCTTTTTGGTTTTTTGTTTGTTTGTTTTGGCTGCACCACACGGCTTGCAGGTTCCTAGTTCCCTGACCAGGGATCGGACCCAGGCCCCCTACAATAGAAGCTCAGAGTCCTAACCACTGGACCACCAGGGAAATCCCAGTATTTTTTAATATATCAAATTTTTAAATATTTTTACCAGATTTTAAAATATCTTTGCCATGTATTTGAAGAGGCAGGTGCCTAGGAACTAAACCAACTAATAGAACTGTCTTAGAAAAGCTGACAAACACTGGACTACTTATTTTGCTCCATCCATTTAACCTGTCCTTGTTTGGAATAAAAGTTTGAAAACTGATGTGGAGTACCAACAACGACTGAAGACATCTCACTAGAATGTAAGCTCCATGGGGGCAGAAATTTTTTTCTGTATGGTTCATTAGTGTATTCCAAGCACCTAGAAGACAGTGCCAAGTAGATAGTATGTGCATAGTAAATATTTTGGGGGCTTATGAAAAACTGAAAGAATAAATGAATGACAGAAGGCACTTTAGTCTTGAAAATAGCAACTGAATGTTTAAGTAAGTAAGTAGCTGGGCTTTTGAAAATGGAAATTAAATTTGCATCCATAATTTCCTTGTGACCACTATTATAATAGAATGTGCAAAAGAATGGTAGTGGATATTTGTCATAGCCATGAACGTCCACCATCTTTTAAACAGACTTTCTGTATTAAAGAACATTCCCGTGATGTAACTCCTGCCTTCCTAACATGTGAGTTAGAACCCAAAATTCCGAAGACCCTTTGCAGCCAGGACACAGACTTGTGACCTAGGCACCTGCTCAAGGAAACAAGCTATGGTTGGAGCTGCCATTTTGTCATTTGATTGTTAGTCTTTTCTTTATTGATATGCAGAGCTCTTTTTTTTTAATTTATTTATTTTTGGCTGCGTTGGGTGTTCGTTGCTGCACACGGGCTTTCTCTAGTTGCAGCGAGTGGGGGCTACTCTTCGTTGCGGTGCATGGGCTTCTCATTGTGGTGGCTTCTCTTGTTGTGGAGCACGGGCTGTAGGCTCGCGGGCTTCAGTAGTTGTGGCACGTGGGCTCAGTAGTTGCGGCTCACGGGCTCTAGAGCGCAGGCTCAGTAGTTGTGGCGCACGGGCTTAGTTGCTCTGCAGCACGTGGGATCTTCCTGGACCAGGGCTGGAACCGGTGTCCCCTGAATTGGCAGGAGGATTCTTAACCACTGCGCCACGAGGGAATTCCCAGTTCACTGTATTAAAGAACTTGTGTTCAATTATCAACAAAGAAAAGTGGGAGATGAAAGAAAATGAGGATAATCAGGAGAGCTCTAAGTTTAGAGGTTGACATTTTATGAGAATCTTGTTACCCTCAGTGATAAGCACATTCTTTATCACCTGGAAAGGCAACCTGGTGTCTGGAGTTGATAACACTCCTAAT
This sequence comes from Eubalaena glacialis, assembly GCF_028564815.1. Taxonomy (NCBI): domain Eukaryota; kingdom Metazoa; phylum Chordata; class Mammalia; order Artiodactyla; family Balaenidae; genus Eubalaena; species Eubalaena glacialis. The sequence continues at coordinate 78,642,440 of NC_083717.1, forward strand.
AATTATTTGAAGAAGTGCCATCCTTCCCTATTCTGATCATTTACCAGCCCTCTAGTACTTGGGTTTTTAGTGTGTAGAAGTTTTCCTTTGTTGGAGTGAGAAGGCACTAATTACATGTGCTTTAATATGGTATGGATTCTCTGTTCCTGTTTTTTTAAATTAATTTTTATTGAAGTATAGTTGATTTACCATGTTGTATTAGTTTCTGCTGTACAGCAAAGTGAATCAGTTATACATATACATATATCCACTCTTTTTAAGATTCTATTCCCATATAGGTCGTTACAGGGAATTGAGTAGAGTTCCCTATGCTATACAGTAGGTTCTTATTAGTTTATCTATTTTATATACAGTAGTCTGTATATGTCAATCCCAGTCTCCCAATTTATACCCCCCTTTTCCCCCTTAGTAACCATAAGTTTGTTTTCTACATGTATGACTCTATTACTGTTTTGTAAATAGCTTCATTTGTACCATTTTTTTAAGATTCCACATATAAGCGATATCATATATTTGTCTTTCTCTGTCTGACTTACTTCACTCAGTAAGACAATCTCTAGATCCATCTCAGTTCCTACTTTTTATCTTGTTATCTATTTTGGAAATAATTAATCCTTAATCTGTGAATGTGACCTGCACATCTCCCTGAACATATAAGCTGACTTCCATCATACCATTATGAGCAGATGTGTGTTAGGAGCTACCTACCTTAAAAAGACACTCAATACCAGAACCCTCCAGAAAGAGGAGAAACAGACAGAGCCAGGCCTGAGATTTTCATGGGAGTAAAAAAAACTCTTTTTTGGCTTCCTCAACTCCTCTTGTGACTTCACCTCTCTTACTTCTGAGAAGAAGCAGATAGATATCACTTAGAAAAGTGGTTCTCAAAGTGTGGTCCCTGGACCAGTAGTATAAATATCACTTGACAACCAATTAGAAATGCAAATTCTTGGGCTGCATCCTAGACCTACTCTGTGAGTGGAGCTCCATCTCAGAAACTCTGAGGGTGGGGCTAGCAACCTATTTTTTAACAAGTCCTTCCTGTGATTCTGACGCACACTAAAGTTTGAGAAACAGTGCCTTAGAATGGTGTCCCTGTGGGGCCCATAATGCCTCAGAATAATAAAGCTGAACACGAAGTGGGCTGCTAGAGTATAGTTACCTTGAATAGATAAAGACCGTTAGAGAAATGTACTGAACAAGGTAGAGCAATGCTGAAAGGAATAAAATGCCTATAAATTAACCATTTTAAGATGGTTGCTAAAAGCAAAAGTTATTCCTGGTGAAAAGTCCAGAAAAAGATGCTAGGTGACACCAAGTTCAGCTCTCACCACATGTCAGATCTTATAAATCTTTTCTTACAAGTCATTGGTATCTTTGACAAATTTAGTCTATTATAGTGAATTTATTGTTTATTTTAACATTTATGAAAAATCAGGAGAATACATGGTCAATATTCTCAAGTTCTTAGGTGCGTATTCTCAGTTTCTCTCACCTAGGAGCTCTTCAGGGGTAAAGGATGTATTTTCTCTTTCTTATCAATAACTGTATCTTCTCTCTAACCACAGTAATCCCTCAGTAATTGTCTAATCAATTAAATGAGAAATTGTGTTTTCAGTGAAAGTTGCCTTTTCTTGAGTTCATTCCCCTGGGTGATTTGATAAAATGAATTGACTTGGATTGGATGATTTGGATTGCACTTAATTATCCACACTTTCATTTGAGAGGAGTTAGGGAACAATTGTTCTCATATACTGCAGAAATATTTTATTTTGAGACCATCTGTTGAATTTCTAATTTCACTGCACCAGCAGTTTTATGCAATTACACATTAAGTTTTGGTGATTGGCACATTCTTCTCTAAATCCAAAATATCTTACTACAATTTTCCCTGTTTCATTTGCATTATAAGCCTGCAGGATTTTTCTTTATTGTTTCTAATCTTTAAACATATCACCTTAAGCTTTCAAACTATATTCACTAGCATGATAAAAGGATGCCATTGAATATTTTAAACATCTATTACTTCTTCTGGAATTGGGAATGAAACCTGAGGAAAATACTAGATGGGACTGACATCCTTTCCCAGGTCTTTGGCTACACTCTTCTACTCCATTTCTAATGGTCTGATGGTGTTCCGTCTTGATTTTACTGTATTTTTTATGAAGTATGCTTGATGGATTAAAACCATCAAAGATATAAATATTCGTTGCTTTCTAAATCTCTAAGCTTGCATTTAGTCTGTAGCTATGAGTCGACCTAAGATTAAAGAAAGTGAAAATGAAAGAGTTAATAATCATCTAGAATATATTTGCATTTCCTTCAGTAACATTTTTTATTTGTACAAGCGATTTAGAATTTTTTCTCTCTTCTAGCCCAATAATGCGGTTTTCTTAGAAATACAGCTTCATTACACTCATTTGTTGAATCAAAAGTGCTCTGATTTGTTTTTCTGATGAACTCTGTAAGAACAGGAGCACTAATCTATAAGAAAAAAACTCTCTATCTTGGCTCTCCCAAAATGCTCCTGTATTGACTTGTGTGACTGTCAGTCACACTTGAATGGAGCTCAGAATACTAATGAGATCAAAATCATAGGCTTATCCCCAAAGGATCCGTTAACTTCTCTCAGAGAAGCAGGGGTCTCTTCACTACAGATCTGTCTTCTATTCCTGACCATCTCAAAAAATATTGGTCCCAGAAGGACAGAGCATAAGAATGCAACTGGTCCATCAATAACGTCATCTATGTGTTGCTTTTTTTTTTTTCTCCATCTATAGAATTGAACTGATTTAGAGATAGATACACATAGAACTTAGAGAACTATTTAAAACATTAAGGTGATTGAGTAATTGGTAAGAAAGTGGGGGTTAGGGGAGGACGTATGCTCAAGTGGGAACTAATTCTCTGCATTTATATTACAAATTTAAAATTGAGATTATACTCTAAACACAATTTTAAAACCTAATTATCTTATGAAAAATTTCAAACATACAAAAGTAGAAAGAATTGTATAATGAATGCCCTTGAACCTACCACCCAACTTCAACAATTATTCAAGCACCCTCACCTCCATATTAATTTGAAGCAAACATCAAATCATTTCATCCACAAACAGGTCAGCACTTACATCTAAAAGATAGGATGCTTCTAAAAATTATAATGACAATACTATTATCACATCTACAATGTTTATAAAAATGCTTTAATATCAAATATTCAGAATGGAACTGAATGTAGATGGATACTGTGAATAACGCTGCAATGAACATGGGAATGCAGATATCTCTTCAAGATAGTGATTTCAAATCAAATTTCCCCAAATTGTTTCAAAAATTTTTTATTACAGGTGATTTGTTTAAACTGGGATCCAAAAAAGATCCACACAGTGAATTGTCTGATATGTAAGTCTGTTAATCCATGGTTTCTCCCTCCTCTTTCAATTGATTTGTTAAAGCAAAACTGTGTTCTTTGTCTTGTAGGATTTTCCATAGCCCGGGTTTTCTGATTGTAACTCTCCTGGTGTCATTTAACATGTTCCTTTAACACCTGTAAATTCTGTATTTATATATATAAATTATTATTTATATATATAGGATTGATAAAATTCTAGTTTGATTTTTGGCAAGAATATTCCATAGTGTTGTTATATACAGGAGGCAAGTAATGTCTGCTTGTCTCTCTTTTTGTGAAGTTAGCCATTATTGATGATCATTTCCTAGTTGCATCATTTCATTACAGTTTACAATATGATGATATTCTATCATTTCCGCATCGATTACTGGCTGGAATACTCTGTAAAGAGAAATTTCTTCTCATCAACTATTAGGTTACCCTAAGGTACAATATGAGAGGTGACATAGATGCAATCTCTCAACCACCCAAAATTCCCTACTTGGCTGACTGGAAATATTTCGACTGGCTAAAATGTTAAAGTGAATTAAACTATCTTCCAAATAAATGCAATTGGTATACATTTTGGAGTACTAAAAGTTTTCTTTAATTTTTGAATGTGATACTTCTGATTCCAACTTAGATATCATACAATCTGCCTTTTTCCCAAACAGAATGCTTTTTTTTTTAAACATCTTTATTGGAGTATAATTGCCTTACAATGGTGTGTTTGTTTCTGCTGTGTAACAAAATGAATCAGCTACACATATACATACATCACCATATCTCTTCCCTCTTGCATCTCCCTCCCACCCTCCCTATCTTACCCCTCTAGGTGGACACAGAGCACCAAGCTGATCTCCCTGTGCTATGTGGCTGCTTTCCACTAGCTATCTATTTTACATTTGGTAGTGTATATATGTCCGTGCCACTCTCTCACTTTGTCCCAGCTTACCCTTCCCGCTCCCTGTGTCAAGTGCATTCTCTAGTAGGTCTGCATCTTTATTCCCGTCCTGCCCCTAGGTTCTTCATGACCATTTTTTTTTTTTTTAGATTCCATATATATGTGTTAGCATACAGTATTTGTTTTTCTCTTTCTGACTTACTTCACTCTGTATGACAGACTCTAGGTCCATCCACCTCACTACAAATAACTCAATTTCGTTTCTTTTTATGGCTGAGTAATATTCCATTGTATATATGTGCCACATCTTCTTTAGCCATTCATCTGTCGATGGACACTTAGGTTGCTTCCATGTCCTGGCTGTTGTAAATGGAGCTGCAATGAACATTGTGGTGCATGCCTCTTTTTGAATTATGGTTTTCTCAGGGTATATGCCCAGGAGTGGGATTGCTGGGTAGTTCGTATGGTAGTTCCATTTTTAGTTTTTTGAGGAACTTCCATACTGTTCTCCATAGTGGCTGTATCAATTTACATTCCCACCAACAGTGCAAGAGGGTTCCCTTTTCTTCACACCCTCTCCAGCATTTATTGTTTGTAGATTTTTTGGTGATGGCCATTCTGACTGGTGTGTGAGTGAGGTGATACCTCACTGTAGTTTCGATTTGCATTTCTCTAGTGATTAGTGATGTTGAGCATCCTTTCATGTGTTTGTTGGCGATCTGTATATTTTCTTTGGAGAAATGTCTATTTAGATCTTCTGCCCATTTTTAGATTGGGTTGTTTGTTTTTTTGATATTGAGCAGCATGAGCTGCTTGTCTATTTTGGAGATTAATCCTTTGTCAGTTGCTTCGTTTGCAAATATTTTCTCCCAGTCTGCACGTTGTCTTTTTGTCTTGTTTATGGTTTCCTTTGCTGTGCAAAAGCTTTGAAGTTTCATTAGGTCTCATTTGTTTATTTTTGTTTTTATTTCCATTTCTCTAGGAAGTGGGTCAAAAAGGATCTTCCTGTGATTTATGTCATGGAGTGTTCTGCCTATGTTTTCCTCTAAGAGTTTTATAGTGTCTGGCCCTACATTTAGGTCTTTAATCCATTTTGAGTTTATTTTTGTGTATGGTGTTAGGGAGTGTTCTAATTTCATTCTTTTACATGTAGCTGTCCAGTTTTCCCAGCACCACTTATTGAAGAGGCTGTCTTTTCTCCATTGTATATACGTGCCTCCTTTATCAAAGATAAGGTGACCATATGTGCGTGGGTTTATCTCTGGGCTTTCTATCCTGTTCCATTGATCTATATTTCTGTTTTTGTGCCAGTACCATACTCTCTTGATTACTGTAGCTTTGTGGTATAGTCTGAAGTCAGGGAGCCTGATTCCTCCAGATCCGTTTTTCTTTCTCAAGATTGCTTTGGCTATTTGGGGTCTTTAGTGTTTCCATACAAATTGTGAAATTTTTTCCAAACAGAATGTTTGAAAGCTATTTTTCTAAAACTCCTGGGCATAGGCTGCAACCCTTTTCTTTAGGAAGAAAATTAAATTAGAGTAGCAGTGTCCAGAGGGAAGCCAACAGTGATTGTCATCATTTATTTTCTTTATTTACTCAGTTCATGTGGTCAGGTTCTGTGGGATAAAGGTGATATTGGTCAAAACTCATTAAATAAGTTAGTTCATAGGTATATTTAAAAATTAACTCTTATCCAACAAAAGAGTTTTCATTTAGGGTTAACAGAACATTCACCCTTCATATTATTAGGGGACCTCAAGCATTAAATACTTAAGCAGAACTCAGAGCAGACTTGAAACTGTGTAGAGTTTCCATGTTCTGATTTCAGTACTTACAATCTACCATGCCAAAAATCGAAAACCGGTATGAATGCTTTCCTGTAGACAATTACTGTTTTGGTCCATTTCCATTCATTGTGGAGAGAGAGAATTTTTGGATGAGTGTGATTGCCAGATAAAATACTATACCCAATTAAATCTGAATTTCACATACACAAGTAATAATTTTTAGTGTAAGTATGTCCCAAATATTTCATGGAACATATTTATTCTAAAAATAGATTTGTTCTTGGTCTAAAATTCAAATTTAATTGTGCATCCTGCATTAAATCTGGCAACTCTATGGATTAATAAAGCCTAATGGTCACTGATCCTTGAAAATTAAAAAGAATATATGTTGTATAATGTAAAGCAACACTTCTAATTCAAATTACCTCAGCTACTTGTTAGAAAGCAGATCCCGATTCTGCAGATCTGGAATAGGACCTGAGATTCTGTATCTTTAACAAGCTCCTGCTTAATGTTGATGCTGTTACTCCATAAGCCACTATTTGTGCAAGGCTGTAATGAACATATTTTTTTGTTTGTTTGTTTGTTTGTTTTTTTGCCTTGTTTGTTTGTTTTTTGGTAGCCCAGCATCTGAACTCTCTGAGCTTGGAGAACTTACTGATATGTGAGGCTTGAAAGAAAGTTAATCCCAATTCTTACTATCTAGAAAGTGAAAGAAGTTGTCAAATACTTTACTGTCCTCCCTTCCACCCTGGATTCAGGTTCACGGTCTACCCTCAGCCAATCAGAAGCACCTGCATGGCCTTGAGTAGAGAACTAGTAACACAAAGAAGCAAGGACAGCAGTCAGTTCTTTCTCTTGCAGCATTGCAGTTGCCAAGTTAAGTTCCCAGGGCAGTTTTCGTGGCGGAGGAAGGCGGCAGAGTCCAGCATGCTGAGCAGCATCAGTAATAGCAGTCTTCTCCCGGACTGTTTCTGAAGTATGATTTGGGGCAGTTCTGAGCTTGGTTTTCAACCCTCATAATGATTCTGTGAGCTGCACACTTTGCTACTGAATCAGTCAGAATTGATTTTTGTTGCTTGAAACTAAGAACCCTGATGAAACCAAAGAATCCGCCAGAAGCTAGCTGGCACAGCCCATCAACTGGCAGTATGTGTATGGATGCCACCAAGGTCACCACTCAGGATGATCTCTGCCTCACAGGGTGAGGACAATTCTGAGACAGGTGCAATCTCTACCTGGTGGAAGGATGTCTATTTCCTGGCATACATCTCTATGTCTCCTCTGACAAGGAGGTTTCTGACAATGACCAGTCTTAGCTTGATAGGACTAGGTTTGTATGCTAACCATCTCATTAACTAGTTATGTGACTTAGGGCTAATCACTTAGAATCTGTGAGCTCCATTTAGACTACATGTTTATTATTACGTTTGTTCACATTATATCATATGGATATTTGGATAAATAGATATTTATAATAGATAAACGGATATTTCATATAAATAGAATCACACATCCATAATTATTTGTTACACTAGTTTTTTTCAGCTATATAGTGAGTTTCCAGGAGGTCTATGTCTAATTGAACCATTCGTTTACAATGTATAGCACAGTGCTTTATACAGAGTAACTACTCAAGATAATAAGATAAACACTTGTTGTTGTTGAAAGGATTAAATGAGTCCATCAGACTCTTGTTACTCCAAGTGTGGTCCCTAGACCAGCAGCGTCACCTGGAAGCTGGTTAGAAATGCAGTGTTGGGGGCTTCCCTGGTGGTGCAGTGGTTGAGAGTCTGCCTGCCAATGCAGGGGACACGGGTTCGAGCCCTGGTCTGAGAGGATCCCACATGCCGCGGAGCGACTGGGCCCGTGGGCCACAGCTACTGAGCCTGCGCGTCTGGAGCCTGTGCCCCGCGGCAGGAGAGGCCGCGACCGTGAGGGGCCCGCGCACCGTGATGAAGAGTGGCCCCCGCTTACCGCAACTGGAGAAAGCCCTCGCACAGAAACGAAGACCCAACACAGCCAAAAATAAAATAAATAAATAAATAAAAAAAAAAAAAGAAAGAAATGCAGTGTTGGGCCCCATCTCAGATTTAGAGCCTGCATTTTCATAAGATCCTCAGGGGATTCATATTTTCATTTAAGTCTGAGAAACACTGCTCAAGACTGCCAGTTCAGTGAGGGCAAGGATTATGTGTGGCATATAGTAAGTACTCAATACTATTATATGAGTAAATGAATGGTGATACATGTGAAAGCATTTTGTAAGCTGTTTTAAGCTCTATATACACAGGATTGCCAAAGAACAAAAGTTTGTTTTTTTGGCTTCACTAAAATCTTTTAGAGAAATAGTTTGGACTGACACTTTATAATGCCAGCTTATATACTGAAGCAAGTATATTTATTTTTCTTACATTTGAATGACAATTCCATGAAGAAACCCAGTTTTAGATTAAAAAAATAATAGTCCCTTAACTGAAATGGACTTTAAAGTGAGTTTATTAGCATGACAGCTAATTATAGAACTTCTTACTTCTAAAGATTGACAGAGAAAATTTATCGCATTTCTATTTCCTGTGAGATAACACCTTGATCAAGAGCTAAGATGCCAATGTCAGACTTTAAGAGAAGGATTGCTAGATGTTGTATAGTTAGCGTCAACCTCTAACAAAGAAAACTCATCTAGCTTCCCACTTAAAGTCTAGCTTGAAACGCTTTATTCATTTAATCATTCTTCAAATCATCAAACATTGATCAAATTTGTCACTATTTGACAAGTGCTGTGCCAGGGCTTTCTGATGGATTGCCAGGTACAATATTCTTGAGGAGCTCCATATGAATATAACGATGATAACTTTTTAAGTACATAAGCTAACAAAAGACTTTTTATGATTTATGAATTCATGAATGTTAAAGTCTTAAAGTGCTATAAAAATGAAACCACATTAATTATATATTTAACAAGTTTATTGGAAAGAGTAAAATTATATTTTCCTGGTAAACCCAGGCTATATGGTTAACACATATAGAATTGTTTTTATTCAGGGTTGCTCTAAAGAATATAACAGGGATGTCCTGGTTATTTTCCATTTGCTCCTCCAGATCCATTTTCCCGTTTTTCATCCTATTTGCCTTGCTCTACACTGGAGGCTGACCTCTACAGACTATACTATCCAAGTCCTCTAGCTTCTGGCTGGGTTTCGCCTATAGGAGGTACCAAAAGAAGTTTAAAGAGTGGGAGAAAAAGAGGACAAGTGTTTATTTCCCAGTCCTTTGATGGGCCACATTTGGCAGTGGCTATGTTTCTCTGTTTATAGTCACAGCTTTTGTCAGAAATCCCCTTCCAAAGTACAGCTCTTATTGGGTTCCATTAAAATCTCCCTTCCCCTGCTCCTTCAGGCTTAAGGCTTCTCATTGTTACTAGTCCTTAAGTGCTTTACCATTGTTAGTTGGTTCCCTTAACCCTTCCCACTATATATTTACCTCTGTAAATTATCCCTTTATTAAGCTCTTTTTACCCTTTTGAGTGTGCCATCTTTAGTGTTATAAGAAGAGGCAATCAATCAGCCAGTATCTAAGGACTGCCTGCTGGGCTGGCACTGTTAAGACATATAATACATGATCCTGCTCCAGAGACACTTACAGTCCAGTGAAGGAGATAAAACCAACACATGTGAAGCAATTAGGAAACACTACACATTGGTATCCGAGAGACATTTGGTTTTTTGCCACTCGGCATCAATTCAATCTTCTGATAACCGTACCCTGATTTTCGTCTTCTATCACTCTCAGTCAATGTCTTCTAGGTGGAGTGGACTCCACTCTCAACAACGTGAGTAATCATTCCTCTGGCCACGTGTCCTGATCAAAGCCAATAAAATATAAGGAGATTATTGCTGGCACTTCTGGGAAAGAGGCATGCACTCTTCCACTGAGATTGCTAACAGTAAGGATTATGTGAACTGGAGCTGCCAGGAGCCACCATATGGAGCCTGAGAGAGAATCCAACACAGAACACAGAGCCAAGAGATGAAGCAGAATAGAATTCTAATGACATTGCTTAAGCCCTTGGATCAAGCTATGCCTTAAGCTAAATATATCACTCCTTCTTTAGTTATATGAGCCAATAGCCAAAATATTCTTCTTTTTTGTATAGGTCAGTTTAAGGTGTGTTTTTAATTTTGTCACCTGCAACTAAAATAGCTCTAACAATTCATAAATTGGTACTGGGAGTGGGGATTAGTAACAGAAAGACCTTAAACTGTTGAATCAGTTGATTCAGAGGAGGCTCCATCTATACTGGGCTGGGAATTCAATAGCAAAGTAGTAGGTTAAACTGGCACCTGTTGTATACTAGGATTCAGAAATGTGCCTATCAAGTATGAAATGTAAAAGGGTCAAATACTAGAGTACAGATACTAGAGTACATCAACTATTACATGTTGGCTTTTAGTTAGGTCCTGTGAGAAAGACTCAAGTTTAGGATTGAGCTTTATATATCTAAGGCAGAGAGAAAAAAATACTGCTTTGTTATAAATGACCATTTTTGCTTACAGACTGCAATCGAATATGACAGAAACTTCAATAATCCGGAGCCTTTAAGGGTGGAAAAGCCCCCAAAGAATGTTGATGCCAATGGAGGCAAGAAATGGAAAAGACTGGCACTTAGAAGAAGTCTGAACACACCCAGGCCTCTCTCAAGCAATTCCTGCCTGCTTAGAAGGATAATTATCCCACTTTGCTCCTCCAGCACTACTATGCCATTCCACCCACACACCCACCCCCTCCAGCCCCCTTGCAACACCAGTGGCTATTGTTTCAAATTGTTCTCAGGGAGAAACCAAAATGGAGGCCATTAAGTGAGGAGATTACCAAGGTCTATTACCAAAACACAAAAATAGCCATATTGGAATCTAGATGCAAAGACTGCAGTTTTACATGACCTCTGGCTTTGGAGTTTTTTCCACCATGGAACTGGAGACATACAAATAGACTGCAAGCTTACTAAGAAGTAAAGGAAATTGTATTGTGAGAGAAACCTTAAATTTAGAGAGCAAAACCGAGGCTAATTACCCCTGTAACAGGTAATGGAGAAGCCTGAGTACCTTAATACAACGAATGTTTATTTTTCACTTTTGTAGAGTCCAATATCAGTATTCCTTATCAGCAGGTGGTCTTCTACAAGGTCATTTAGTTACTCAGACTCTTTCCATCTCATGGCTCTCTTATGTATTCTCCAGGGTCTTAGAGTCCTTTCAGTGCAGCCATAGGAGGAAAAAGAGACCAGAGAAGGCTTACCTGGTTCTTAACCACATTGTTAAGTGATTCACATCACTTCCACTCATAGTTCAATGAGATAGTCATATGACTTTACCAAGATTAACAGGGATGCTGGGAAATATAGTCCCTGACTATATAGCTACTTCCTAGCAACAACTCTACATAACAGAAGAGGATCCCAGCTGTTTGCTGGTGAAAGCTAGTTATCTCTGCCATAGCAAGTGATTTTTCAACACCCACTGTATCAAGAAGCAGAATACTAAAGAGGTATGGTCCCTAGAAGGATTATCCTCCCCATTGTCCATTACAGATATGGCGTGGAAGAACAATGGATGAGAGATTCTCCAAGAGCAGAACATATGGCAGCCAGATGGGTTGATCAAAGAACTTTTTCTTCTCTCGTGGTAGGAAGCCTTTGCTATTCCTGTCCAGCAAGATACGATATATCCAATGAATTGGAGACCACTGTGTGTTTGCCATAGTCATTTTTCCAAATATAAGTTTTTTCTTTTTCTATTATAAATTAAGTACTTTGTAGCTAATTTTATCATGTGGCCTTAGGTTGCTAGACCATGAAGAACTATATTGCTACAAGCTGGGGAAACATGCTTTATCCTGCTATCTTGGACTTGAAGTTATCAGCAGTAACTAGATAATCTTTGGATCATCTCTCTTTGGGGAGGAAGTGAGTACATTTGTGGTGGGAAAAAATATTGTTGCATTGAGTAGGCATAAACACTTTTAAAGGCACATGTAGAAGAGGAATGTTTGGGGACATCAACAGAAGAACAGGGATGTGTTGTATGTCCCCTGTTTCCATTACCCAGGACATATCCACCTTTCCTCTGATAACCATAGTCCCATTTTCTAAAGTGGAATCATCTTTTTGTGCCATTCATGTGTTATTAAAAGACTCAACTTCTGGGATGGGCTTCTGATTCAGACCAGGCCAATCTGAGCGTCTTCTCTGGGCAACAGTGATTGGTTTAGGAATGGACACAATTTTTGCAGGTAGTGAGGACAGTGTGAGATTAGAGCTGCTGGTTGCTGATTTGTGGAGCCTGAGAATGAAGCCAACAGCAGAGGAAACAGCCAACATATCAGGGAGAATCCCAATCTTGATAACGTAATTTGAACTTTTCATTCAATCTTGAACTTTTCAGTTATGTGAGCCAATAAATTCTCTTCCCTATTTAAGCCAATTTGAGTTGGATTTTATGTCACTTGCAACCTCAGATCCTTACTGAATCAATACTAAGTTGTGTGAGGGTAGATCCATAAATAAATATACATAGGAATAAGTGAACATGAATATTCTTGAGGGGCAGATCCAACTAAAATTGAAGGGGTAGATTGAGGAGTAGTTTATAGGGTAAGAGGGAACTAGATGGGGGCAGAAAAAAATCAGTCAGAAGAGTAAAGTTAATGCACTAGAAAAATATAGCCATGAAATTATTGAAGCATGAAGAGATGTGCTAAAAGTAAAGATTTAGAATGATTATTCTCACAGGTGATTGGAACAGAGCCAGAAGGAAGTCAGAAATACCATCTACAACTGTTCTTCCTGCTCTTCGCACAGCATTCACACTGGCCTCCTTGCTTCCTACTAATTCAAACTCACCATTCTCCTGCCTCCAAACCTTTGCACTTCTTCTTGTCTCTGCTTGGAAAGTTCTTCCCCCAAACTTTTGCTTGGCTTTCTTCCTCATTTCATTCAGACCACTATTTAAACATAACTTCTCAAAGAGGCCCTTCTAGATCAACTTAGCTAAAATATAAACACACTACTTCCACCCGCATCCTTGTGTGTCCTTCTACTCTGCTTTGTCTCCACAGCACTTACCGCTACATGACATTATATTGTATATCTATTTGTTTATGTAAATGTATAGTCTGTCTCCCCCACTGGAGGAATTGCAATGAGATTCCATGAGTGCAGGTACTTGTTTTATTCACTGATGTATCCTTGGTAAGTACAACGGAGCCTGGCACATAGAAAGTCCCCAGTGAAAGCTTGCTTGATGATGAATTAATGAGTGAAATGCAGTAAATGAGACGGGGGAAAAAAATCACAAGAGGGGTGAGCTAGTCTCTTAAATTCCTAGAACATTCCTATCATTTCAGCCAAAAACTCTGCTTAAAGCTCCCACTTTTGCTCCACCTCCGCAAGGGAAAGGGAATTAGGGAAGTTTACTACTGCTAAAGCAAGGACTTAAGATATTCTTCGTTCCCGGACGATTCTGGTAAGAATGCTATTTTCTCCTGAGTTACCCCGTTAAGAAGACACATCTCCAAATCCCAGACTGGACAGGGTTCTTTCACCATCTCAGCTCCAAGTAGAGCTCTGAGAGAAAAACGAAGTGGTGGTGTCTAAAAGTCTCAAAGGTTCCAAAATATTTTTCTTCCCGGGGATCGGCAACCAGGTGAATTTCAGAATAACAACGTGGAGAGGGCAGGAGTCACATGCCAGGCGGAAAAGGGAACCGGGGGCAATCTTCACTGATCCTTCGCTACCACCCAACCTTCTAGCGCGGCCTGCACAGAAACCAGCACGCCGACACTTCAAGGCATAGTGGTGCTTTCACCAAGTTTCCCTCCCCGGCGTCTTCTCCCCACCCGCCCCTCCCACTGCAGGCTCAGCCTCCGATTTCCGCTGATCCCGACTGGAGGGAGCCCGGAATCCAATTACGTTTCCCAAGGGAGCGCAATCCACCCGTCTGGTCGCGAGGAGGGGGCGGGGGGTCGAGGAGCCGCGGAGGACGCCCCTCCCCCGCCGCCCGGGCCTCTGGGCCCCCGCAGCCCCGGGCGGGGTAAGCACAGCCGTGGAGGGGCACGCGGCACCGCCGCCGGGACTATTTGTCCTTCCGCGCGGGCGCTGCGGCCGGGAGCCGAAGTCGACCCGGAGCCGAAGTCGACCCGGAGCCGAAGTCGACCCGGCTGAGTGGCAGGAGATTAGCCAAGGGTTTCCCCCGCCGCGCGCCCCCGGCCAATCGGCACCGCGCGGGCGGTGCTCGGGGGCCGCGCACACGCGCATTCCAGAATCCACGCCTCATACGAACATCCTCACCCCCGCGCACGCAGTCCTTCCCGCCCCGCCCTCCCGGCTCCACGCGCGCGGCTCCTCGGGGCCTTTTCCCAGGTCTGGGCCTGGACCGTGGCTTCTGGGCTCCTCGGTGCTGCTCGCCAAAGTGAAAGTGAAATGAGGAAGGACGGCCGAGTGGTCTGCAGGAGAAGAGTAATTAGTGTGAACCATCTGTGTCAAGGTTCACATTAAGCCTCACCACCCTCAGGCTCGCTTAAAAGACTGGAGTGAAACTACGGAGACTGTCGTTGAGGAGGAAGAAAGAGGACAGCCCTCCTGATTCTTTAGAGATTGGGTGGGGAACTCTTCCCATATCATTGAGTGTTCTCTAGTCAGAGGACCTTAAACTGCTGGATTTCTCACTTGGTTTTCAGCTGTGGTCAGAACACTTGATATAGCCTTTCTCCCTCTCGGGGGGAAAGAAAACAACATCCTCTCCTGCACACATTGTCAGACTCATGAGGCCACAACTGACATACATGCTGGAAGGAAAAAGTGCTCTATGGTGCCTTGTTTTCTCTTTTGAATTACGTCCTCCTGAGACTGTGGCTGACCCTAGGCCCATGGCGTTCCTGCATGTGATTGACGTGCGTGATTAGCAGGCTAGTGAGAGAACCAGGGAAATTGCTGTCAAAACAATTACATACAGGGACATCAGAACAATGGCTTGAGAGCCCCCAGGGACTTAGAGACCATCCTAGCTCTGCCACGCATGCCCCCTGGGACCGTGGCCAAGTCACATCATCTCTTTGTGTCTTCGGTTTCTTCCTGGTAAGTTAAATAAAACTATTCTACCACTCCCAATCTCAAAGTATATTATAAAAATAAACTTAGATAACCGAGGTGAAAACATTGAAGGTTTTGTTTTGTGGGGGAAGGTGGTGGTGGTAGTTGAAAGACACTCTCTGAACGGAAGAGTCTGTAAAAGGAAACCGTTGGACCTTCAGCCCACAACCTGCTCATTAAATTAAACTTAATACATATGTATTGACACTAACTGTAGATGCAGAGTTCTAAGCTTGGTGCTGTGTGGTCTTCATAAGAGTTCTGTATGTTTACTGAAAAAAATCCTCATATTAAGTGGTCCCTTGCAGTTCAAACCTGTATTGTTCAAGGGTCAATGCTAACTCCTGCATTCAGACTTTATCCCATGCCTGTGCCAGTTCCCATCACTGAGTCTTGACCATTTTAATTCTGTTTCTGCTCAAGGGCCACAAAGCCTTGCTAGATATTGGTACAGAATGGTGCTGTGCTTGGAGCTCCCCGCTTGAGCCTAAGCTGTGGCTTGGGGTTCAGACACACCTGGGTATGTCTGAGGAACTGATGGGGCAAGGCACCAGAAGCCTGTTTACTGGAGTGAATGAGGAGCTTCCTGAGACAGAACATGTCCTCAGGAAAAGAGTCAAACACACTGAGCTTGAGCCGGAAACAAAGACTAAGTCTTGAGAAGGGAGAGGTCCCTTTACATCCAGTCCTATGTCTCCTGGCCCTTGTCTGAGTCCAGTAGGAGTGGGGAAGGGATAAGAAGATGGAGGCTATGGGTAAAAGCTGAAATATCTGTTTCAAACTTTTCAAGTCCCACATTTCACATTCGTAACACATGCTCTCACCTTTATTAGAAAAGTCAAGCTATCAACATAAGTGCAAGCAACAGAAAACCAGACTGGAGGCAGCTTTTGAAAAATAAGGAATTTATTACCCCATCAAATAAGAAGTTTGGAGGAAGGTGGTTCCTTTACTGGTTAATCGAGTAACTCTATGTCACTGAGGCCCCAACTAGATTTCTTCTTTCTACTCTGGCATCCTCAGACAATGGTAATTTCTCCTGCTATCTCCCTTCAAGGCAGCATCATAGCTTCAGCATTTCTTGGCATCAAATGCAGTCAAGGGAATCCAACAAAGAGGGATGTTGTCTTCCACTTCTTTCTTTCTGTCTCTGTCTCTTTCATAATAAAGGAAGGTTAACCTTTCCTAGAGGCCTCTAGTAGAACTGAGTCCCATTGGGCAGACTTGTGTCAAACACACATCCTAAACTAATTACTTGTTGAAAGAACGATGCCAAACATAATCTACCTCGCATGCTGGGATGCCAAACATAATCTACCCTGCATGCTGGGAAGAGAAATTACCTTCCTTGAGCATGCAGGAGGGTATAATCCAAACAACATCATATGTTGCAGCTTAGGTCTCAAAAGTTTCCTTCAGTTTTCTCTACTTCAAAATGTTTTTGTATCTACTCTCCTTCATTACTTCTAAATTTTTACATCTTCTTCATTTTCTGTCTTTACTAGTTCAATGGAGAGGTAATCTGGCTCCATTTCAAGACTTGGCCTTCCGTCTATCTACCTATCTAAGACCTTGCTCTTATCCTAGCCACTCACAGTGGTCCCTAAGCCACGAGCCATCACTTGCAGGCTGTTCTACCTAGCACTCCATTAGTGAGAATTAGAGGAGATCTGAAGCCCCTTTTGTTGTCTCAGGAGAACCCAGGTTGAAAGATGCAAGAACTCATCTAAATCCTATCAGGTGAGGGTGGAGAGGTGAGGAACAAGGGCAAGCTTTCTCTTTCCCAGCAGGGTTCTTTACCCAGAACTTTTATGTCTGGCTCAGCAATCTGTGAGTGCCACGTGGTATCCTCAGCTACTTGGTTTCAGACTGCTTCCATTTCACCTTCTCCCTCCCCATTAGTACCGATCTCCTGGAGATTGGGTCCCACTCTACTATTCCAAGTCACAACCTGCAGGAACTCTGATAATGGCTTGAACCTGAAACTTGTTCCATTTCTTTCCTATACTCATATTCATTCATTTATTTCATTTAACGGATATTCAGTGTTGACTCTCTTCCAAGTATTGTGTTATGTGCTGGGAAGATGCTGGTGAATAAGTCAGAGCTCCTTGCCTTCAATGAGTTTACATTCTGGTGGGGAAACTTGGCATGAAATTCCAGGTTATCTCACAGGGACCAGAATGGAAGTAAAACTTTGAAAGCAAGGCCAAGTCATTAACTCTGCAGCATAACCCATGTTTTAATCCTTCACAGACAGCTACCATTATTAGTCTAAATTATTTTGATCTTTACACAGCTCAAAACATATCACATCTTTTCACAGAGGCCATTGTTTCAGACAATTACAGTTTCCAACAATATAAACACCACATAGGGCAAGGCACTTATGGTACAGTAGGCTTTATTAATAACATGCCTTGTCAGCTGAACAGGCTAGGCTATAGATGGATGATTACAGCAAAAATGGAGGCTGTATCTGATACAAGTTTATGTATCATCAGAGTTGTTACCCTATCTCTGCTCACAGTCAGGGACCTGCCAGATCTTATTCAGCAGAATGGTTTGGAGATGCAATGTCAGAGATAAAAATATTTACTGTTGCTTACCTTCCTTTGGCTATGCTTGCCTGAGGATGTATAGTAAAAATCAAATTTTAATTTTTTAAAATGTTTTCAAAATTCACTCAGGTTCGTTATTCCTACTTCATTTATAGTAGAAAATATGTTCTCCAAAAAAGTGCTATACTATATTGAAAATAAACCTGCTTATATATTTTCTACTAATAGCACTTCTGCTTCAGAGGGTGCCATGGACCCTCAGTGTCTAATTTATCTTGACAGTGTCTGAAGTGGAAGTAAACTGATTCAGACTGCAGGTCCTGAAATATGAGTTAGGGAAGGTGGATATAGCACAAGTGAAATGAGAGCATTTAAATGAAATATGAACTCCAGTCAATCTGAATGAATTCCCATAGCACCTCAGTCCAGGAAAAAAACTGTAAGGGTTTTAATCCTCACTCAAGCCATGACAAAGTGCATGACCCTAAGTGAGGCAGTTAATTAATTTCTGTGTCTTGGTGTCCCCATTTTTATGACAGGGTTAATCAGACCTGTAGTGCACCTGCACTTGAGTTCAGAAGAAAAGAGAATTACACGCTTTCTGAAATGTAGCTGATAATTATCAATCAGTTATCAACAGGAATTTATTGAGCCCTGCATCTACCCATTATTATACGTCCAGGGCCTAGCAAGTACCCTACACATAAACGCTAAAGAAATCTTTGTTGCATGAATGAATGAGAAAATAAATCAATGAGCCATGAACTACTGCATGCCAGGTCCTTTGCTATGGAAGACTCGAGATTCATCCCTGCCTTTAAGGAACTAACCTTCTAGTGAAACAAGACATACACAGATAAAAATATACTTAACAATTAAGGTATGAAATGCCAAATGAATGTTATAATCCATTATCTTCAAACTAGAATTTCCAGATTCTTAGCTTCATTATGAATTCTTCCTTAAAATTGACCTACTTGAGAATATGCCTAGAAATATTGCATAGAAATGTTAGAGGATGTTTAATAAAAGACTTTCAAATATAGAAATCTATTTCATTAGGATAGTATTCTGTAAGGAAGTGGAATTGAAATATAAGTTCAAGGGGGGAAAAGAAAGACATAAAACTGTTAAAGAAGGACTTGTTTATATTACTTCTTTTTGTATTTTTATTGAGGTATAACATCCATACAGTAACATACACAGACCACCACCTAAATCAAGATATAGGTGATGCCCTCCCATCATGACCTTTCTCAGTTAATCTCCTTCTTCCTTGACTCCAGAGTTAACCGTTATTCTGACTTCATACACTATAGAGTACTGTAGCCTGTTCTTGGAAGTTGTGTAAGTAATGTAAGTAATTGTAAGTGTAAGTAATTGTAAGTGTAAGTAATTGTATGTTGTGTTGTGTAAGTAATGTAAGTAATTGTAAGTGTAAGTGTAAGTAATTGTAAGTGTAAGTGTAAGTGTAAGTGTAAGTGTAAGTGTAAGTAATTATATGGTATGTTCTCCTTTGTTCCAGGCTTCTTTTGTTCAACATTATGTCTGTATGATGCATCCATTGTTGCATACATCAGAGTTCATTCTTTTTAATTATTGCAAAATAGCTATTCTCAAAGTGGGGTCTGAGAACTCCTGGAGGGGGGTACCTGAGAGTTTTCTGGGGGGTCCATGAGTCAAAATTATTTTCATAATCATTTAGGGTTTTATTTATTTGCCTTTTTCAGTGCGTTGACGTTTTTGTTGATGGTACAAAAGCAATGATGGTTAAAACTCCTGGCACCTTGGCATGACTATTTTTTCCTTAGATTCATACTCTTTATGTCTTTCTGAAATATCTTTGCTTAACCCAAGGACATAAATATTTTCTATGATACTCTTTTCTATAAGTTTTATGGTTTTAGGTTTTACAAGTAGGACTATGATCCATTCTGAGTTAATTTTGGCATATGGTGTGACTTTAGGATTGATAGTCCCCCTGCTTTTTTAAAAAAAATATGGATACCCAATATCCAGTTGTAACAGTACTACTTATTGGAAAGACTACTCTTTCTCCGTTTCTCCATTGAATTAACTTGACAGTTTTGTCAAAACACTCCCTCCCGCCCCACATACACACACATACACACGTGTGTGTGCGCACTCTGTTTCTTACTTTGTATTCAGTTTCATTGATCTATATGTCTATCCTTTCACCAATACCACAATTTGGGGAGAATTGTTATGTTAACAATACTGAATCCTCTGATCCATGAAGGTTGTATATCTCTCTTTTATTTAGATATTTTTTACTTTCTTTTAACTATGTATTGCAGTTTCCAATATAAAGATCTTTTGTTAGACTTATTCATAATTTTTTTGGTGCTATTGTAAATGGAATGGCTTTTTAAATTTCATTTTCCAAGTTTGCTGTAGTATATAAGGATATATCTTTAATGTTTACTTTTGGCAGATTCTTGTATATGAACCCTGTATCCTATGACCTTGCTAAATTTACTTATGGGTTCTAGTAACTGTTTTCTAGACTCCCTGTGATTTTTAACATTAATAATCATATAATTTGCAAATAGAGACAGTTTACTTCTTTTTTTTTCATGGATTTATTTTATTTATTTATTTATTTATTTTTGGCTGTGTTGGGTCTTCGTTTCTGTGCAAGGGCTTTCTCTAGTTGTGGCAAGCGGGGGCTACTCTTCATCGCGGTGCGTGGGCCTCTCACTATTGCGACCTCTCTTGTTGCGGAGCACAGGCTCCAGACGTGCAGGCTCAGTAGTTGTGGCTCACGAGCCCAGTTGCTCCGCGGCATGTGGGATCTTCCCAGACTAGGGCTCGAACCCGTGTCCCCTGCATTAGCAGGCAGATTCTCAACCACTGCGCCACCAGGGAAGCCCAATTTACTTTTTTTTTATCTTAATGTCATTTATTTCTTTTTCTTTCCTTCTTACAGTGACTAGGACCTCTAGTACAATGTTGAATAGAAGTAGTTATAATGGTATATTTGCCTTGTTCCCATTGTAGAGGAAACAATTCTATCTTTCACCATTAATTATGCTATAGATGCCATATATTCATTTGAAGAAGTTCCATATTATGTTTGGTTTGCTGGAAGTTTTTATCAGGAATAAATGTTGGATTTTTTCAAATGCTTTTTCTGTATCTATTAAAATGATCATATAGGTTTTCTCCTTTTGTCTGTTACTATAGTGAATTAACAATTGATTTTAAAATCTTAAACTAATCTTGTGTTACTGGGATAAATCCTACTTAGTCTTGAAGCTTTATTCTTTTTTTATACTATCGACTTGGTCTGTTAGTGTTTTGTTAAGGATTTTGCCTCTGTATCCATGAAAGATATTAATCTGTAGTTTTTTATACCATCTTTGTTAGGTTTTGGTATTATGCTTATGTTGGTGTATTAGTTTGCTAAGATTGCCATAACAGAATACCACAGACTGGGTGTCTTAAACAACAGAAATTTCTTTTCTCACAGTTCTGGAGGCTAGAAGTCCAAGATCAAGTTGTGGGCAGGTTTGGTTTCTCATTAGCCTCTCTCCTTGGCTTGCAGATGGCTGCCTTCATGCTGTGTCCTCAGATGGCCTTTTCTCTGTGCAAGCACATGCCCCTGGTGCCACTCCCTCTTCTTTTAGGGGCAACAGTCATATTAAATTAGAGCCCTACCCTAACAGTATCACTTTAACTTAATCACCTCTGTAAGGACCTTATTTCCAAATATGGTTATATTCTGAGGTAATGAGGGTTGGGACTTCAACATATTAATTTTCTGGGGGACACAATTTAGCCCATAACACTTGGCCTCATAAGATGAGGTGAATAGTGTTCTCTCCTCTCTTTTCTGAAAAACATTTTTATAACTGGTGTTTTCACCATTGAAACTGTCTGGCCCTGGAGTTTTCTTTTGGGGAAGGTTTTTCATAATAAATTCAATGTGGTTATTAGATGTAAGCCTATTAGATTTTCTGCTTTTCCTTGTATATATTTTGATACAATGTGTATTTTAAGAAATTTGTCTTTTTCATCTATGTTGTTGAATTTGTTGGCATAATGTTGTTCATAGTGTTCTCTTATTATTTTTCTAAGGTCTTAGGATCCATACTGACAGCCTCTTTGTTTTAAAATCTTGTTTTAAACAGGCCTATTTTAAAGAACTGAAGAAGAAAAAAATCAAAATTCATTTGGTTATTATGGATGCTTGGCTTTTCTGTATATAATTTAAAGTTAGTTTGTCATTTTCTATAAAAAGGCTGGGATTTTGATTGAGAGTGCATTGAATCCATACACTTGTTTGGGGAAAATTGCCACCTTAACAATATTAAATCTTTAGATCATGAACATGGTATATCTCTTTGTTTATTTACATCTTCTTAAGTTTCTCTCATGGATATATTGCAGTTTTCAGGATAGAAATCTTGCACAAATTTTGTTGGATTTATTTTTAAGTACTTTATATTTTTTGAAAATTATATTGTTATTTACATTTCAACTTTCAGTTGTTAATTGCACATATTTTTATATATTAGCATGATATCCTGTGAACCTGCCAAACCCACTTATTAATTCTAGCAGGTTTTTCATAGATATTTCTGAAATTTTTTAATGTATATAATTATGTCATCTGTGAATAAAGACAGTTTTTTTTTTCCTGTCCAGTTCATATGCTTTTTTTTCTTTTTCTTCTCCTACTACACTGACTAGATTCTTGAGTACAGTATTGAATAGAAGCAAGGAAAGCAGATATCCTTGCCTTGTTTTCAGTCTTTGGAGGGAAAACATGTAGTCTTTTATCATTAATTATGATATTAGGAATAACTAGTAAATTTACTAGTCTTTTATCAGGTTGATGAAGTTTCCTTTTGTTCCTGTGTTGCTGAGATTAGTGCATGTCTTCTTAATATTCTTTGTGCTTAAATGGGAAGTACACATAAATTACTTCTGTGTATATATGTATGATGATTGTCTCAGGAGAAAGCACTTGTGCAATTGAGTTGTGAACTGAAATGGTTGCTTTTCCATAGAACACCATTTTTACCTAAAAGAACCAAGAACAAACTATGATTACTCAGACTTACATATTTGGCAGGTATTTTGTCAAAAAAAATGTTGTGAGCCTGCTCCTGCAAGGCAAACAACTGACTATATTTGTGGACATTGTTAAAATTTGCATTTCCAGACAAAAATTAGAAATTTGGAATGTTTATATTCACTTAACATCCTCCCAGGACTTCATGACATTTCTGTTGAGATTGGTGGTGTTATTAACAAATGTGATTTTTCTGCTATACAATGAAGTGTGTCAATATTTGGAATATTTTGGTGAACCAATATTTTAAGAAACTACCACTTATCAAGCTTTTTTTAAAATAATTAATTAATTAATTAATTTTATTTTTTGCTGCGTTGGGTCTTTGTTGCTGCGTGCGGGCTTTCTCTAGTTGCAGTGAGCGGGGGCTACTCTTGGTTGCGGTGCGCGGGCTTCTCATTGCAGTGGCTTCTCTTGTTGCGGAGCACGGGCTCTAGGTGCGCAGGCTTCAGTAGTTGTGGCACGCAGGCTCAGTAATTGTGGCTCGTGGGCTCTAGAGCGCAGGCTCAGTAGTTGTGGCGCACGGGCTTAGTTGCTCCGCGGCATGTGGGATCTTCCTGGACCAGGCTCGAACCTGTGTCCCCTGCATTGGCAGGTGGATTCTTAACCCCTGCGCCACCAGGGAAGCCCACACTTATCAAGTTTTGATGTAGTATTAAAGAAGACTGTTTGCAATTTTCTGAAAAGGCTATTGGAATAATCCTTCTCTTTTCCACTATATGTCTTTGTGAGGCCAAATTTTCTTCGTATACTTCAACCAAATAACATATTATGACTGATTGAAAATAGAAGCAGATATTAGAATCCAGCTGTCCTCTATTAAGCCAAACTTAAAGAGATTTGCAAATTTTAAAGTAATGCCACTTCTTCTTACTAATATTTTTGTTTAGAAAATATAGTTGTCATAAAAATATGTACATTAACATATAATGGATTTATTATTGTTACTTTTTAATTGTGGTAAAATCTACACAACATAAAATTTACCATTTTAACCATTTTTAGGTGTATATTTAAGTGGCCTTAAGTACATTCACATTGTTGTGCAACCATTACCACCATTCTTTTCCAGAACTTTTTTTATCTTCCCAAACAGAAACTTTTTAACATTAAACAAAAGCTCTCATTTGCCTCTCCCTCCAGCCCATGGCAATGGCCATTTGATATTCTGTCTCTATGAATCTGACTACTCTAGGTACCTCCTATACATGGAATAATATTTTTCCGTTTGTGTCTGGTTTGTTTCACTAGCATAATGTTTTCAAGATTTATCCATGTTGTTACTTTTATTTTAAAAATAAATTAATACAAAATTTAAAAAATCTCTTGGTCTTAATTTTTAATATGACAGATATTGATAGAAACACCCAAATAGACTAAAACAATTTAGTGTCCTCAATTAAGTTTTAAGAGTATAATGGGATCCTGAGACCAAAACGTTTGAGAACCGTTGCTGTATAATATCCCTATGTATGTATGCTTGTACGTACCATAATTTATTTACCCGTCTACTGCTGAGGAACAGTTAGTTGATTTCTCTTCAGCTTTTAATTATTATTGATAAAGTTGTTATGAGTATTCTTGTACATATCCTGTGGAGGACCTCTACACCAGTTTCTCTCTAAGAGAGAAGTCTAGTATGTCTAGGAGTGGTATGGCTGAATCTTTGTGCCTTTTTATTTATTTATTTTTAATAAATTTATTTTATTTATTTATTTTTGGCTGTGTTGGGTCTTCGTTGCTGTGCACGGGCTTTCTCTAGTTGCGGTGAGTGGGGGCTACTCTTTGTTGCAGTGCGTGGGCTTCTCACTGCAGTGGCTTCTCTTGTTGCAGAGCATGGGCTCTAGGCACACAGGCTTCAGTAGTTGTGGCATGCGGGCTCAGTAGTGGCTCGCGGGCTCTAGAGCGCAGGCTCAGTAGTTGTGGCACATGGGCTTAGTTGCTCCGTGGCATGTGGGATCTTCCTGGACCAGGGATCGAACCTGTCTCATGCATTGGCAGGCGGATTCTTAACCACTGCACCACCAGGGAAGTCCCTTTGTGCCTTTTTAAAATGGATGGTGGTAGATATGAAATCTCTATTGTATTTAGGTCCCATTGGATACATTTCAAAGAATATCGTGTAATAGATTTATTTTAAATGCTAGTATTTACAATATGTAGGATGTTTATCCTTTGCATTTGTTTAAACTTATGACAACAAATTTTAGATATCAATTTAAACGTGTGAGGGCATATATCATTTAAATACATTATTTTAGGAGGTAAATGAGCAAAGTGTTTTGAAGATTACTAGACAGTAGACCCTTTAGGAGTTCAGAAGAAGTACAAGAGGATTGAAGGTTGGGGAGGTTTCTTTCTCTGTCCCTCCTTTCCTCCCCCTTTGCTCTCTTCCTCCTTACTTTTCCTGTTATCTGACAAATATTTACTCAACAACTTTTATATGCCAGGCACTCTGCTAGGCATTGGGGATATGGCTGTGGACAAGACAGACAAGGATTTGACTCACAGTCTAGTGAGGGAAACAATCCACATGAAAACAAGCTACTGAAATGACTAAAAATTGTGTTAAATATCATGAAGGAAACAAATGAGTCTTATGATAGGGGATAGTGGTGGCATTGGCTGTTATGTCAGGTGGTTATGGTGGCCTCATGTTGGAAGAGCTAACTGTGCCTAAGAGCCAAGGGAAGATCATTCCAGCAGAGCCTCATACATACTAAGAACATTAACAAGGCTTTGAAGAAGAAAAAGCTTGGAATGTTCCCAAAACTAAAAGCAGGCCACTGCGATGCAATTACTGTCATACTTTGAGTCTTTATACAAAGAAGTTACATAGTTAACCCTTGAAGATGTCTGTAAACAAATATATAGTTAATATAAACTATATAATAAAGTAATAATAAAATTTAGAAAACATACTGTTGGTCATCTTTGAGAAGTGATAGAAGTGAACAAGCCTCTACTTTCCCCTGAGGACAGAGACAAGGAAGGAAGGTTCAGGAAAAAACAAAAAGTTACTTTATCTGCATCAGTATCAGCACTGCTATCATCCAGGCAAGAGTCAGCCCATTGAGAAAAAGATTGTATTTTGTTAAGTTTTGTATCTCCAGTACCCAGCATTGTGCTTGATCTGAAGTATATGCTCAATTCATGTATATTTTAAGGGAGGGAGAAACTGGAGCTAACATTTTTATTTAGTTCCAACTCCTGTACTGGAGCCAGTTAAACAAAATTAAAAGACAAATAGAATCCAGGGGAAAAAATGCAGCATCTGCAACAAACTATAGGTTGATGTGCTTAATAGACTTTATAAATTGGCATATTGGTTAGGAGCATATTCTGGAGTGCGAAAGATATACTGCAATGAAGGCAAATTAGGGATAGGGTGAGTGTTTAGTTGGCCAAGGGAAGTCAGAACTTAGAGAAAGAGAGACAGACAGACAGAGAATGAATGAATGAGAATGGGAATATGATGGATCTGTGATGTCTGTGAAGGTCATTCCTAATTTGGTGCCCCTAGAGCTGGCCTTCAGATGTTCCTTTACCATGTTTGTTCTCTTTTTCTGATCTCATACTGAGGGTGAAAATATAAATGGAAGAGACATATCCCTTCCAAACTGTCCAGCCTCAGAGACAACGACAGAGGCCTGAGTAATCTGTGAATTGATAACTCCCTGAAGTGCATACTATCTCTTAAAAAACTTAGTCGTAACTTGTGCTGACACACAAGTATATTGTGTGTATTTATTATAATAATTGTATTCATTACATAATATACATTCATTACATAATATACTCCTCTTAATTTTGAGGAAATGAACTAATTTTTGCACTATGTGATTTTTCCAGTTTCAACCAAGCTAATTTCTGACAAGTTAATTTGTTCAACAAGATTGGGTACCTTGTAGGTGCCTCTGGTACAGGGGTAGCAGGTACAGTAGGGGTGAATAAAACAAGTGAAGTCTATGACTTTATAGAGCTTTATACTACATGGGAGTGAGGTAGGACAGATAATAAAAAGATAAGAAAATAAATAGCATAATAGAATGAGACATAATGATAGCTTTGGGGAAGAAAAATAGAGCAAGGAAAGGAGCTCAATTAATGTGTGATCAGTGTTGGGAGAAGCAAGGTGGGGCAAAGAGTGATGGGAGAGCTTGAGTCCAGCCAAGAACTCACTGCCATGAGGAACCTGACCCTACCCATCCTCACAGTTCCCAGGCTGATTTTCACTTAATCAGTGTGAATTTGTCAGGGCAAGACCTGGAAATCAAATGGTAATAATAGCTGGTATAAATGCCTGGAAATAAAAATGTCTCAAATGTCATCAATTTCTACCTGTGTTTTCCAATTTGCTGACAAACCAACAGCTGAAGTTAAAAAATACAGTATCAAATGGTTTATTGTAATAATGAGATGGTTGGTTTGAAGGAATACTTGTCTAATAAATAAGATTTGAAAAAAGCAACCCTCAGAAGACTAGAGCTAGTACTAGTGTTAAACTGGTTTTGTTTATACTGGTGCCCTTGAAAAGTTTCTTACCAACCATCTCAACCAATGAAAAACTAATACCAAAGCCAATGGTTAATTCTGTCTCCTAAGCTTACTCTTAGTTCATCCCAAAGCACTCTCTCCTCCCCATTCATCCCCTCCTCTTTCCTTCCCCGTTCTCCATTTTCTATCTAGATTTTATGTAATCTCATCCAGAGCCATCATCATCTATATGCTGATGACTGTAATTTTATTCAACATTATTTTCTCTTCTGAGCTCTATGCTAGTATATCTAACTGTTTACTTGATTTCTCCACTTGTATGTCTAATAAGTATTTCAAATTAAACATGGTTAAAATAGAAAACTTGGTTTCCATCTGCTTTCTCCAATTCCCAAATATGGACTTCCCTAAATCTTTTCCATCTCAATAAATTATATCTGTCATTTATCCACTTTCTTGGTATAAATATCTTGATTTCTCACTTTAATTCATATCCCACATTCAGTCCATTAGGAAGTTTTATTGGCTCTAACTCCAAATTATATTGGCAACCAGCCATTTCTCACCATCTCTACTTCAATAGCCCTAGTTAAAAGATGTCATTATATCTTGCCTAGTCTACTGGGAGAACATCCTAAGTGGTCTCCCTTCCCAGTGCATGTGAGCCAAGGCTGCTGGGCTTAGAGGGAGTTGAGGCCTTGTTGAGAGCATGAGGCTCAGAGTGCATGGTGTGTGCATTGGAAGGACAACGCTGAGGTGGTCACTAGACCTGAGCTGGGGTCTGCAAGGTTGCTGAGGGACTGTGGGCAGTTGGAGCAGAGCCTGAAGTCTCTCCCCACACATTTGCACCACTAATAGATGGTGCAGCAGGAACTAGAAAAAGCAGTATGCAACAGTCAGGAACCAGGAAGAGAGGCCCTCTTCTTCCTGCAATGTCCCTCCTGTGCTCTCTATAGATAAAGTTTAACATGTGCTCATTGTAAGGGAGAAATGTTGCAGAGCAGGTACTGAAGGGTGAATTTAGAGCTGAGAAGGAATAAATTGATAACTGGTACAAACTCTTTCAAAATAATAAATAAATCTTAGTTATCTTCAGAAGTCACCGCAGTATAAGACTTATTATTACCTTCTTTCTGGGATTATTCATAGATTATTTGTGGAACTGGAAATTAAATCTAGAATGTTCAATTTCCATGTCTTTGTTCCCATTCTTATGTGGAGTTTCTTCTTTGAACATCATTGATACAATTAATAAGAAAAAATCCAACAATATATGCCCGAAATGGAAAAAAAGATGCCTAGGCACCAAGTATCTGGGTCCCTGAGGCCACATATAGCAAATGCTTGGGTGGAGGGCTGGACATGGGCAGCAGTGCTTGATGGTTAGATAATTAATGAAATGCTTTTTTCAAACTGATATCCTCCAAAGAATGAGTCTATATACTTTCCTGTGTGAATCCCTCTTTAAGAGCAGAACTAGTCTGTGAGCCCAGATTAGTTCCTCACAATAGACACCTAGCAAAAAACAAGTCTCTAAGGGTTATGCTAGGGGAAGGTAAGGTTTGAGGGAAGATTTAGGATGGGGGTGTTTATTTGTGTCCCTCCAAAATTCGCATACTGAAGTCCTAACTCCTAGTGTGTCTGTATTTAGAGATGGGGCATCTAAGGAGGTAATTAAGGTTAAATGAAGTCATAAGGGTGGGGTTCTGATCTGATAGGATTAGTGTCCATATAGAAGAGATACCAGAGAACTGCTCTCCACCCTCCACCCCCATCCCCATGCACTCACCAAAGAAAGGCCATATGAGCACCCTGCAACCCAAGGGGAGAGCTCTCACCAGACACAAACCCTACTGGCATCTTGATTTTAGATTTCTAGTCTCCAGAACTGTGAGAAAATAAATTTCTGTTGTTTAAGCCACCCAGTCCATGGTATTTTGTGATGACAGCCCTATCAAACTCCTACAGGAGGTAAGAGTAAAAGGCACTATCTGGAAAGGGCAAGCTGGGGGCGGAGGGTAGAGTGCCACAGACAGGCAAGGAGCAGCATGAGGTTTCCAGACATTTGTGTATTTTGGGGGTAAGGGAAGAGACATGGTAAAAGAGGAGAGTGGAAGAATAGCAAAAAGAAATGCTTTCACTATGCTACCATTTTGCTTAAAACTGGCCTATTTAACCAATGAAGGGAAGTGGGCTCAGGGTATCCCCAAAACATATTAACACCCTCACATTTTTCTACTTGGTTTTAGAATTTTTTTTTTTTTACTTTCATCTGAATATAAGTCTATAGCAGTTTTCTTTTTTAAACAATTAATTAATTAAATTTTTATTGTCATAGTTTAAATATTATATGTTTCAGGTGTACAACATAGTGACCCACAATTTTTAAGGGTTATACTCCATTTATAGTTATTATAAAATATTTGCTATATTCTCTGTGCTATACAATATATCCTTACAGCTTATTTATTTTATACATAGTAGTTTATACCTCTTAATCCCCAGCCCTATCTTGACCCTCCCCCTTTCCTTTCCCCACTGGTAACCACTAGCTTGTTCTCTGTATCTGTGAGTCTGTTTCTTTTTTGTTATATTCACTAGTTAGTATTATTTTTTAGATTTATAGCAGTTTTAAAAGTAAGTATCATAAAGGCTTAACTCAGGAGAAGTCAAGAAACTAGTTGTCATTCCATGTAGAGTGCAAGCTCTAAGACCTACTTCCAACCATTAAGCTTCCCCTATATAGAAATGGAACCTCAACTGCCCACTTGGCTCTCCTTAGTAAAGAGGAAGGTGGAAGATAATTTGCACTTGAAAGAACTTCTCTACAGAAAAACTCAACACAGGATGTAGAGATATCCATGAGGTCGTGAATTAGGGATAAACTCTCAGTAGTATTCTGATATCAAACCAGCAGATGCTCAGTGAAGTATTGAATGATCAAATGTGGTATAAAGTAAATAGTGTTAGAAATAAGCTTTGTTTCAGACTCTTTCTTTTCTACATTTGGTTTTCCCAGAGACATCTTCACTATACCTCTTCATGAAACTGTGGCCAGTTCAGTAATGCATCCTTAAATTTATTTTCCCTCCTTTTCTGTCTCCTTTGCTTATTTCCTCACTCTTGATGTCCTCAGATTACAAACCTCTCAATGAAGTGCTAGTCCTCAAACTTGCTCAGACTCTGTTTCCTAGACAATCCAAGCTAAGAAAGTAGCCAAAACAGTATCAAAATGAGTGCTTAAGATATTTTGTAAATAAATTGAGTCAAAATTTGCTGCAGATACAGAAATGTGAATAATTATCCTTTGGTAAAACTAAGAATTCTTGGCAATAAAAAGCCCTAAAATTGAGATTTAAAAAAAAGAAACAAAAAACTTAAGCATTTATGACACTGACATTTTTGGAGAATACTTCCTTTTGTATAGAGTATTCATTATTTGGGATTTATCTGATATTTCCTCATGATTAGATTCAAATTACACATATCTGGCCAGAATATTACATAATGATATTTTGTCCTTCATAGGGTATTGTATCTAGAGATACATGGTGTCCATAATATCACTGTGTTAGTGGTATTAATTTTGATCATCTGGTCAAGGTTATACTTTTTTAAAGTATTTTCTTAAATATCTCTATTTTTTCCATTTATAACCTTGTCATAACTTGACAGCACTACAACACTAGCAGGCTTTATTATTGCCTCATGCTCCACCCCATCACAACTACCACTAAAATGTAAGCACCACAGAGGTGAGGATTATTGCCTCTTTTATTCACTGATACAAATATTCCAAGCACATGGTACAGTGTCTAGCACATATTTACTGAATGAATGAGTAAAAAGATAATTCTGATTAGTAAAAATGTCTAATAACACAATTTGTTATAAAAAAATTCTTTATGACAAAACATTATTACAGCCATGCTAATTCAGCAGTCCATGGTTATAGGATACAAGAACAGGCTGGAAAATATATGATTAAGGATAATTTAAGCCCTCCCTCCCCATTTTAGCCAATATATTAAACCAAAACGATCAGTTGCAAAACTGATTTAGGATGCATTGAAAATTCCCCTTATCACTCTCTGGAAGTAATACTAATAAAAATGATATGGCTAAAACATGAGTAGAAGGAGGAGGTATGAAAAGGAGAGAACGAATGTTACATGAACACATCTAGATATTACTCACCAGAGCTGAACTTGATCGTAGGAAGACAGGCCTCACTTTGCATAGTTCTGACATGCACGATTTCCTGTTACCATGGTTTAGTTAAATAACCCAGTCTTCCAACATCACAGTTCACATTTCAGTTACCATGGTTCAGTTCAGTCCAGTAGTTGCATAAAGTACAAACTTTGTTGCTAGCTCTTCAGTCCACAAATCACTATGTAAATAACAGATGCACACCATGATCAGTGACCAATCACGCCACTTACTTCAGTCTGTCAGTGACTGGTCACTCTGCATCTGTTATTCAGTTCACAGATAGAACAAAAGTGTGTAGTTGTGTTACCGTCTTGTCTCCAAGTGATAAATCCACATGACATTTTACAAAAATGGACAATCAGAAGAGAGAATTGACCAACAGAGATGAAAGTAAAGCAAATAACCCAAAGTGACATTGCTGGAAGTGAATTTTGTATCAGACATAAATGGAATTATAGAATAAATAGCTGACAGTGGGAATGTTGACACTGTCACCATTTGAGGGACTCTACATATGCTGCCAGAGGAACTTAGTGAAGGCACATTTATCAACATAAAGAAGGAAAGTAGTTGTGACAAAAAGGATGAAGATGTCCCAGAACTAATACAGGCCAAACAACCTCCACGTTAAGGGAACTTTGGAGATATTTCACAATATGAATGTGCAAAGGATAAAATGTTGGAAGTTGATCCAAACTTAGGAAGAAGTATGACATTTCACTAGGGCATACAAAAGATCTTCACTCCCTATACAGTAAGTTATCAGCAAGAAGAAGGCAAGCAGTGTTGAAAATACTCAATACATTTTTAACAAATAAAACACTTTAATTCTCAATGTTTCTAGTGCCTTAAATTCCAATATTCTAAGTAAATAATAGCTTTACTATTTTTTTCTGTTCTCTGTACATGTATAACTGACAGAGTTTTAAAATTTCACAAAAATTTTAAAGCTCATAAAGCAATCATAATTTTTCCATTATTTAAATCACTTTGCATAATTTCATCTTGCATGCTCATTTTTTTGGTTCTGCATTGCCATGCAAAATAAAGATTGCCTTTATTGCATTCAAGGTAAAGTGCAAGTTAAATGCTCAGAAATGAAAAATAGAAAGTTCTTACCATAGTCATGATCTGAAGAAAATTAAGAACCACTGACTGAAAATGATAAGCTGTAGACGTTAGCTTCCCACTTGGATCAATACCACATCTATATCTCTAGCTTGGGTTTCGAAGTGTTTCTGGGTGTTCCACCAGCACCTCACATACAACACATCCAAAGCTGAACTTCCTCTTAACCCTGCCACCTACCAAAAAAACAAGTAACTTGTTTTTCTGTAATGAAGTATCAGTCAGGATTAGTTTCGATGGCTAGTGACAGAACCTGAAATAATTGTAGCTTAAATAAGATAAAGATTTATTTTTCTATCAAAATAAAACTTCAGAATTAGGCAACCCAGGACTAACATGGTGACTCACCAATTATCAGGAATCCATATTTTTCTTCTACAATCTTTATCACAAAGTGTCTATCTTCAGGTTACCTCATGGTCACAAACTGGCTGCTGGTGCTCCAAACAGGCAGAAAGAAGGAAGGTAGAGAAAAAGTGCTTGCCACCCTGCTGAGTCAGTGTACTTTAGATAATATTCATGGATGCTCCCTGCAAAGATATCTGCTTATATTTTGTATCATTATGTCTTATTAGACAAAATTTGTAGAGTGGCTATTAGATAAGCAGTTAGTGGTTTTTGTCAGGCATCATTAATGATTCAATCATTCACCTAGGCATCAAGCCAGAAACCGAGAGATTATCTGAAATTCTTCTATCTCTCTCACTGCCCATATCCATGGTTAGTTTATTATGCTACCTAAATTTCTTTCGAATTTGAAACTCCACTTTTTTCTTTAACGCTCCATTGCCTAAAATAGTGCATGACACAAACTGCTGTGTTTATAAATGTTTGTGGAATGCTAATTCAGTGACTGCTTTTCATACAACTGGGGGAGGTTATCTCAGTGAACTTTAAATTGGATCTCCAAATAATATTCAAAGAATATTCCATTATATTATAAAGTGTAATTCCTGGAGTTCTTTAAGTCACAAAGTAGTTTCCTATTCTCTAACACTAGTAGGATTTGAATTAGTTATTCAACTATAAAAGTATGGAATGTGGGCAAACATACTCCTTTCTCTAGTATTTAATTTTTCTTAATTGTATTATTTTGTTAATAGCGGCTGTCTCTTGTACTCTCTCCTCCAATAGACCTCTATGAGCTGTTCCTCAGCATGCCCACAACACATGCATATACTCATACACACACACACATACACACACACACACACACACAGAGTGATGGCCTCAAAAGTCTTGTTCCTTAGCAAGCCAAATGTCAAACATCTCAGTGGCAGGTATGAAAAACAATAAGCCTGTCCCTGCTGAGCCACCTGCTGAATATTCCATATGCCAGGTGCTAATTTTAGGAGAAAGAAAGGAAAATTTAAAAATGTATTCTCTTTTCATTGCTCCACGAGAGCCTTCTTTCCTTTTCTCCTCAAGCAGCTGCAGCAAAAGCTTACATGAATGCAAAATGAAAGCAGTACTGGAAACAAGACATAATTTAAAAGAATTCACCAGATGACTTAAACAAATAAACCTATTGGGTTAACCTTATTGTTCTGGAGAGAATAAGCAGTGTGACTGGCCTTGGATTGATGGAATTCACTGGAATAGAGCAGGGCTGACAAATTGGGATAAAATATTTGGCAATTGTTCTTTATCTTGGGACAAATGACCAACGTACTTTAAATTCATTTCCTGCAGCTGGTGAGCGGGTGGCCAGGTCTGCATCCTACCCCTTGTAGCCAACGGGCATTTCTTGACATTGACAGGTTGGCCCCATTTGATTAGATTTTCAACAAAACAATGTACATTGCAGATCATTTTCAAAATATTTTTGTTTCTCCAGTTCCTGACATTCTGGTATAATTGAAGACCTCGGCAAGCTCTGAACATGCTTGGAAAATGGGTTGTTTTGACAAGCTAGAGAATAGACTATTTGCCAGCAAACTGCAGGCCAGAGCTTTAATAGTGGTCATATTGAAAATGTTATTTTATCTTCACCTATAAAATTTTCCTTTGTAGCTCTGAATATTTCAATTGCTCAAATAATTTATCTTAACACAGCAGCACTGGGAGGGGACAGTGGGAGCAAACACACAGAGATAATTGTTGCAATTTCTTATTATATTCGAAGTCATAATTTCATTAAGTTAGGTTTTCAGATTAAAATTTCCCACAAAGTTGAAGTCATATCAAGACAAATATGATTCTGTATACTAATAAATTGGATGTGCAGAAATTCAAATATTCGGAAGTTATGAAACAAGGGATCAATTAGATATACAAAGGCTAATGACTTACATTAGAAATATCTTAGGCCTCGAGACATTGGTTCAAGATGGCAGAGTAGAAGGACGTGCGCTCACTCCCTCTTGAGAGAGCACCGGAATCACAACTAACTGATGAACAATCATCGACAGGAAGGCACTGGAACCCACCAAAAAAGATACCCCACATCCAAAGACAAAGGAGAAACCACAATGAGAAGGTAGGAGGGATGCAATCACAATAAAATCAAATCCCATAACTGCTGGGTGGGTGACTCACAAACGAGAACACTTATACTACAGAAGTCCACCCACTGGAGTGAAGGTTCTGAGCCCCACGTCAGGCTTCCCAACCTGGGGCTCCGGCAACGGGAGGAGGAATTCCTGGAGAATCAGATTTTGAAGGCTAGCAGAATTTGATTGCAGCATTTCAACAGGACTTGGGGGAAACAGACTTCACTCCTGGAGGGCACACACAAAATAGTGTGCACATTGGGACCCAGGGGAAGGAGCAGTGACCCCATAGGAGACTGAACCAGACCTACCTGCTAGTGTTGGAGGGTCTCCTGCATAGGCGGGGGGTGGCTGTGTCTCACCGTGAGGACAAGGACACTGGCAGCAGAAGATCTGGGAAGTACTCCTTGGTGTGAGCCGTCCCAGAGTCTGCTATTAGCCCCACCAAAGAGCTGGGTAGGCTCCAGTGTTGGGTTGCCTCAGGCCAAACAACCAACAGGGAGGGAACCCAGCCTCACCCATCAGCAGACAAGCAGATTAAAGTTTTACTATGCTCTGCCTATTAGAGCAACAGCCAGCTCTACCCACCACCAGTGCCTCCCATCAGGAAACTTGCACAAGCCTCTTAGATAGCCTCATCCACCAGAGGGCAGACAGCAGAAGCAAGAAGAACTACAATCCTGCAGCCTGTGGAACAAAAACTACATTCACAGAAAGATAGACAAGATGAAAAGGCAGAGGGCTATGTACCAGATGAAGGAACAAGATAAAACCCCAGAAAAACAACTAAATGAAGTGGAGATAGGCAACCTTCCAGACTAAGAATTCAGAATAATGATAGTGAAGATGATCCAAGACCTCGGAAAAAGAATGGAGGGAAAGATCAAGAAGATGCAAGAAATGTTTAACAAAGACCTAGAAGAATTAAAGAACAAACAAACAGAGATGAACAATACAATAACTGAAATGAAAAATACACTAGAAGGAATCAATAGCAGAATAACTGAGGCAGAAGAACGGATAAGTGACCTGGAAGACAGATTGGTGGAATTCACTGCCGGGAAACAGAATAAAGAGAAAAGAATGAAAAGAAATGAAGACAGCCTAAGAGACCTCTGGGACAACATTAAACGCAACAATATTCGCATTACAGGGGTCCCAGAAGGAGAAGAGAGAGAGAAAGGACCCGAGAAAATATTTGAAGAGATTATAGTCGAAAACTTCCCTAACATGGGAAAGGAAATAGCCACCCAAGTCCAGGAAGCACAGAGAGTCCCAAGCAGGATAAACCCAAGGAGAAACAGGCTGAGACACATAGTAATCAAATTGACAAAAATTAAAGTCAAAGAAATATTATTGAAAGCAAAAAGGGAAAAATGACAAATAACATACAAGGGAACTCCCATAAGGTATACAGATGATTTCTCAGCAGAAACTCTACAAGCCAGAAGGGAGTGGCATGATATATTTAAAGTGATGAAAGGGAAGAACCTACAACCAAGATTAGTCTACCTGGCAAGGATCTCATTCAGATTTCATGGAGAAATCAAAAGCTTTACAGACAAGCAAAAGGTAAGAGAATTCAGCACCACCAAACCAGCTCTACAACAAATGCTAAAGGAACTTCTCTAAGTGGGAAATACAAGAGAAGAAAAGGACCTGCAGAAACAAACCTATAACCATTAAGAAAATGGTAATAGGAACATATATATCGATAATTACCTTAAACGTGAATGGATTAAATGCTCCAACCAAAAGACACAGGCTTGCTGAATGGATACAAAAACAAGACCCATATGTATGCTGTCTACAAGAGACCCACTTCAGACCTAGGGACACATACAGACTGAAAGTGAGGGAATGGAAAAAGATATTCCATGCAAATGGAAATCAAAAGAAAGCTGGAGTAGCAATACTCATATCAGACAAAATAGACTTTAAAATAAAGAATGTTACAAGAGACAAGGAAGGACACTACATAATGATCAAGGGATCAATCCAAGAAGAAGATATAACAATTATAAATATATATGCACCCAATATAGGAGCACCTCAATACATAAGGCAACTGCTAACAGCTATAAAAGAGGAAATCGACAGTAAAACCATAACAGTGGGGAACTTTAACACCTCACTTACACCAATGGATAGATCATCCAAACAAAATTAATAAGGAAACACAAGCTTTAAATGACACAATAGACCAGATAGATTTAATTGATATTTATAGGACATTCCATCCAAAAACAGCAGATTACACTTTCTTCTCAAGTGCACACTGAACATTCTCGAGGATAGATCACATCTTGGGTCACAAATCAAGCCTCAGTAAATTTAGGAAAATTGAAATCATATCAAGCATCTTTTCTGACCACAACGCTATGAGATTAGAAATCAATTACAGGGAAAAAAACGTAAAAAACACAAACACATGAAGGCTAAACAATATGTTACTAAATAACCAAGAGATCACTGAAGGAATCAAAGAGGAAATCAAAAAATACCTAGAGACAAATGACAATGAAAACACGATGATCCAAAACCTATGGGACGCAGCAAAAGCAGTTCTAAGAGGGAAGTTTATCGCAATACAAGCCTACCTCAAGAAACAAAAATCTCAAATAAACAATCTATCCTTACACCTAAAGGAACTAGAGAAAGAAGAACAAAGAAAACCCAAAGTTAGTAGAAGGAAAGAAATCATAAAGATCAGAGGAGAAATATATGAAATAGAAACAAAGAAAACAATAGCAAAGATCAATAAAACTAAAAGTTGGTTCTTTGAGAAAATAAACAAAATTGATAAACCATTAGCCAGACTCATCAAGAAAAAGAGGGAGAGGACTCAAATCAATAAAATTAGAAATAAAAAAGGAGAAGTTACAACAGACACCACAGAAATACAAAGCATCCTAAGAAACTACTACAAATTACTCTATGCCAATAAAATGGACAACCTGGAAGAAATGGACAAATTCTTAGAAAGGTATAACCTTCCAGACTGAACCAGGAAGAAATAGAAAATATGAACAGACCAATCACAAGTAATGAAATTGAAACTGTGATTAAAAATCTTCCAACAACCAAAAGTACAGGACCAGATGGTTTCACAGGTGAATTCTATCAAGCATTTAGAGAAGCACTAACACCCATCCTTCTCAAACTCTTCCAAAAAATTGCAGAGGAAGGAACAGTCCCAAACTCATTCTATGAGGCCACCATCACCCTGATACCAAAACCAGACAAAGATACTACAAAAAAAGAAAATTACAAGCCAATATCACTGATGAATATAGATGCAAAAATCCTCAACAAAATACTAGCAAACAGAATCCAACAACACATTAAAAGGATAATACACCATGATGAAGTTGGATTTATCCCAGGGACGCAAGGATTCTTCAATATACGCAAATAAATCAATGTGATACACCATTTTAACAAATTGAAGAATAAAAACCATATGATCATCTCAATAGACGCAGAAAAAGCTTTTGACAAAATTCAACACCGATTTATGATAAAAACTCTCCAGAAAGGGGACATAGAGGGAAGCTACCTCAACATAATAAAGGCCATATACGACAAACCCACAGCAAACATCATTCTCAATGGTGAAAAACTGATAGCATTTCCTCTAAGATCAGGAACGAGACAAGGATATCCACTCTCACCACTATTATTCAACATAGTTTTGGAGGTCCTAGCCATGGCAAGCAGAGAAGAAAAAGAAATAAAAGGAATACAAATTGGAAAAGAAGAAGTAAAACTGTCACTGTTTGCAGATGACATGATACTATACCTAGGGAATCCTAAAGGTGCCACCAGAAAACTACTAGAGCTAATCAATGAATTTGGTAAAGTTGCAGGATATAAAATTAATGCACAGAAATTGCTTGCATTCCTATACACTAATGGTGAAAAATCTGAAAGAGAAATTAAGGAAACACTCCCATTTACCATTACAACAAAAAATATAAAATACCTAGGAATAAACCTACCTAGGGAGACAAAAGACCTGTATGCCGAAAACTATAAGACACTGATGAAAGAAATTAAAGAGGATACCAACAGATGGAGAGATATACCATGTTCTTGGATTGGAAGAATCAATATTGTGAAAATGACTCTACTACCCAAAGCAATCTACAGATTCAGTGCAATCCCTATCAAATTACCAATGGCATTTTTTACAGAACTACAACAAAAAATCTTAAAATTTGTATGGAGACACAAAAGACTCCAAATAGCCAAAGCAGTCTTAAGGGAAAATAATGGAGCTGGAGGAATCAGACTCCCTAACTTCAGACTATACTACAAAGCTACAGTCATCAAGACAATATGGTACTGGCACAAAAACAGAAATATAGATCAATGGAACAGGATAGAAAGCCCAGAGATAAACCCTCACACCTATGGTCGACTAATCTATGACAAAGGAGGCAAGGATATACAGTGGAGAAAAGACAGTCTCTTCAACAAGTGGTGCTGGGAAAACTGGACAGCTACATGTAAAAGAATGAAATTAGAACACTCCCTAACACCATACACAAAAATAAACTTGAAATGGATTAGAGACCTAAATGTAAGACTGGCCACTATAAAACTCTTAGAGGAAAACATAGGAAGAACACTCTTTGACATAAATCACAGCAAGATCTTTTTTGATCCACCTCCTAGAGTAATGGAAATAAAAACAAAAATAAACAAATGGACCTAATGAAACTTCAAAGCTTTCGCAAAGGAAAGGAAACTACAAACAAGACGAAAACACAACCCTCACAATGGGAGAAAATATTTGTAAGTGAATGAACGGACGAAGGATTAATCTCCAAAATATATAAACAGCTCATGCTGCTCAGTATTAAAAAAACAAATAACCCAATCCAAAAATGGGCAGAACACCTAAATAGACATTTCTCCAAAGAAGACATACAGATGGTCAAGAAGCACATGAAAACTGCTCAACATCAGTAATTATTAGAGAAATGCAAACCAAAACTACAATGAGGTATCATCTCACACCAATTAGAATGGGCATCATCAGAAAATCTACAAACAACAAATGCTGGAGAGGGTGTGGAGAAAAGGGAACCCTCTTGCACTCTTGGTGGGAATGTAAATTGATACAGCCACTATGGAGAACAGTATGGAGGTTCCTTAGAAAACTAAAAATAGAACCACCATATGACCCAGCAATCCCACTACTGGGCTTATACCCTGAGAAAAGCATAATTAAAAAAGACACATGCACCCCAATGTTCATTGCCACACTATTTACAATAGCCAAGTCATGGAAGCCACCTAAATGCCGATTGACAGACAAATGGATAAAGAAGATGTGGTACATATATACAGTGCAATATTAGCCATAAAAAGGGACGAAATTGGGTCATTTGTAGATATGTGGATGCATCTAGAGACTGTCATACAGAGTGAAGTAAGTCAGAAAGAGAACAATAAATATCGTATATTAACGCATATATGTGGAACCTAGAAAAATGGTACAGATGAACCAGTTTGCAGGGCAGAAATTGAGACACAGATGTAGAGAACAAATGTATGGACACCAAGAGGGGAAAGTGGCTGGGGGTGGTAGTGGTGTGATGAATTGGGAGATTGGGATTGATATATATACACTAATATGTATAAAATGGATAACTAATAAGAACCTGCTGTATAAAAAACTAAATAAAATAAAATTCAAAAAGAAAAAAAAGAAATATTTTAGGCCTCTTTTGCTGTGTATTACTAACTGTGCCCCCCCCCCAACTCTCATTTCCTTTAGTTTAGAGGCTCTTGTGACTGCTTCTCTATGTGTGACTGCTCCTTTTTTTTTTTGTTTTTTGTTTTTTATAAATATTACAATCAACTTAGATTGGTTTCTTTTTTAAATTTTATTTATTTATTTATTTAGATTTGGCTGTGTTGGGTCTTCGTTTCTGTGCGAGGGCTTTCCCCAGTTGCGGCAAGCGGGGGCCACTCTTCATCGCGGTGCACGGGCCTCTCACTATCGTGGCCTCTCTTGTTGCGGAGAACAGGCTCCAGACGCGCAGGCTCAGTAATTGTGGCTCACGGGCCCAGTTGCTCCGCGGCATGTGGGATCTTCCCAGACCAGGGCTCGAACCCGTGTCCCCTGCATTAGCAGGCAGACTCTCAACCTCTGCGCCACCAGGGAAGCCCCTGCTCCTTTTTTTTTTAAAAAAAGTCTGTGCTTCTCTGTTGTTTCCCCATCTCCTCCTAGCATTTCTATTTATTTATTCTAAAAGCCAGACAGTTTCACAAAATGCTAGTTAATTAATTAAAAATTATTTTTTATTCCTTTAGTATTTGTGCTAACTATAAATGTACCCTAGGGATTTTAATTTCAATTTGGGGGCTTCTTTTGGAGAACAATTTTTATTTTGTCAGAATTATATTTGGATCTTATTTTTTTCTTTATTTTTCAAGCTGATTTTATGATTGAAGACAGAAGGTCTTCTTCTTTTTTTAAATTAATTAATTTATTTATTTTGGTTGCACCAGGTCTTGGTTGTGGCAAGTGGGCTCCCTAGTTGCAGTTCGCCAGGTCCTTAGCTGCAGCATGTAGGCTCCTTA
This sequence comes from Eubalaena glacialis, assembly GCF_028564815.1. Classification (NCBI taxonomy): domain Eukaryota; kingdom Metazoa; phylum Chordata; class Mammalia; order Artiodactyla; family Balaenidae; genus Eubalaena; species Eubalaena glacialis. Next base: position 78,684,263 of record NC_083717.1, read on the forward strand.
GTTGCAGCTCCAGGGCTTCTTAGTTGTGGCATGAGAACTCTTAGTTGCAGCATGCATGTGGGATCTAGTTCCCTGACCAGGGATCGAACCCCGACCCCCTGCATTGGGAGCACGGAGTCCTATCCACTGTGCCACCAGGGAAGTCCCCAGAAGGTCTTCTTAAAGGACTGCTTTTCCTCATAAAAATATTTATTTTAGCAAGAGCAAATACAGATTTAAATGAGAGGAACCTCTAGTTGACCTTCAACTGATAGTCACAATTTTGCAAAGCAAAGGAGCCAACCAGCTCTCACTCTTCCACCTCACATCTTCCCCATTTACTGCTGTGTGCTGTTGGGCTAGTTATTTAACATCTCTGGGCCTCAATTCCTTTATCTGTGAAAAGTGGAAAGTACTTTATGTGGAAAGTAATAGTACCTACTCCTACAGTAGTTGTGAGGATTAAAAGAGTTAATGTGTTCAAAATGCTATGAACCATACCTAGCACATAATAAATGTTCAAAAATTTTAGGTATTGTTATTTTATCACTATTACCTCTATATAGATACTTTTTTCTATTCTTTCTACTTTTCTTTCTCCTTCCCCTATCCCCTTGTGAGGGAACAAGTTATTTCCAACCATGCTAGGAGATTAAGAAGTGTGATCTGGAGCTGTAGTTACAGTCTAGTTCTTTTTATAAAACAAGATGTTTAAATCCCAAAGAAAAGGAAGTCCACCAAGACTGCCATATTGCACAACTCTAGGAGGCGCCATCCACCTTGTAGTCAGAGTAACTGCTATCCCTGAAATTATGCAGTTGATGATCCATGCAGCCATACATGGTAGCTCTGAAGCCCACCATTCAGTCACTTTAACTTTTTTTTCTTTTCCTCAGTTTTTGTATTGTTTTCTTTTTCATATATATGTAAGTATGTATACTCACTAGATGACATAAACACATTAAAGCTTTACACATTTGTTCCCCTATACGTCTTTTTTTTTCCTTTCCAAAGGTTTGATATTCAAATGGGAGTTGTATGTGTTTGTGTGCATAGAAGCTTATATTCACACCTATGTGAAGTATTAACAGTCATAAAAATATAAGTAAGAATATAAAAAAATTATATTTACTAGGATTGAAAATGCTCATAATTTATAAATAGGATTGCTTTTTCTTACTTTTATGAGATGATTACAGCTGGATCAAAGCAAAGGATTTGAATAGAAGCAAAACAATAAATTAATTGACCACTAAGTGATAGGGGCCCATAGTAGATTTCCTACCACTAAATCGCAAACATAGGCAAGCTGGGATAAGCCTGACTCACCAAATCTTTCAGTGATGTCAACTTCCGCTTTCTGTTATGTCTGTAGATGCTGCCAGTGGTTTGAATCAATATAACATTTTTTATTATTATAAATAAAATGCTTCATTTAGTTATTTCTTTGGAAGGTATGAGGAAAAATTGTTCTCTGATGAACTACTTCAAGAAGTATCCTTTGAATTTTGAATACTGTGACAGTTTTATTTCAATACAATTTATGACCAGTAATAGAACTACATACAGGTGGTATTGGATTTCTGTGCATTCCTTACCGCCATTTAAACATCACAGATGTTTCCTTTATTCATAATGAGTTAATCCCACTGCCATTCATGCACAAGGAAGGAAGGAGAAGCACTCAAAGGTCTACGTAGCTAGAGGGAGTAGAAGAAGCAAAAAGCCTAACTAACCTACAAATTTGATAATTCACCCTTGAATAATTGAAAGTTTGATGTGTTTGCATTAAAAAGTGTGAATCAGGAACACTGAAGTTCAACATATTCTGTGCTATAATTGAAACAGTACTCAGATGGACTGAACCATGTTTTATGATGTGCTTTTTCTCAGGCTTTGGTATAGAATTTCCCTACTTATGGAGGACTAGCAACTGAAAATAAATTAAAACTGTAACCTTACCTCTAGAGATGAATATTCTGCATGCAACGATCTCTTCCTTCTCAAAATTACCGTTCAGTTCACTTCAACAATCATCTATTGAGCATTATACTATGCTATCTCTGAGAATTTAAAGACAAATAAAACATGGTCTCTGTTCTTAATTAGTTTCCTCTCAATTCAAAGAATTGAAAGAAAGTCAGGGGATTGAGATATGGGTGGAGGAAGCCTGGAGTATGGTGTGGAAAGGTGTAGGGGGGATATTTGGGTCTTATTCTTTATAGTACACCTTTTAATAATCATTGACAAATTGTTCTTCTGACCGGATTGCCTCCCTATTTTTTTTGCCAGCTCTTAGTATTGCCAATCTTTCTTGGTTTTATTTATAATAAGATATTAATCTAATAAATATGTATGGTGAATTCTTTCATACAAGTAACTTTTTGGGTGCTGTCAGTGACGCAAAGTGATTGTCCTCCAGCAGCTCGCAATATATTGATTGAGAAGAGGGTCACACAAACAACTAACTTCAAAACAAGTCAAATGATGGTTAATGTAATCATAGAATTATGGATAGCTTACGACTGGAAGACTGTGAAGTCAGGGTTCAGCATAGAGGATCAGGTTCTCGATCAATATTATACCACTGGTAAGCAGCAGAGCTGGGATTTGAGATCAAGTTTTTCTGTCTCGAAGACCAGAGTTCTTCTTACTTTAAAACTGCAACACATGAAATCGTAAATATCAGGGCCTATCACAGGAATACGCAATGTTAAAATTGTTTTCAGTATTTCATGTGAAACTTCTACTAATTATTACAATTTTAATCAATTGGATGTCCTTCAGAGCCTTTTTCATACTTTGATTTGCAAATAAGCAGGGGAAAGTTCATTGATTCTTTATAATACAGTGGAAAAAAACAAGAATACTGAAGTATATTTTTACTTAGGTTCTCTGAGCTTCAATTTTCTCATCTATAATAACCTTGCAGTGTAGTGGTAGAGATTAAATGAAATAGTTAATGTAAGGTCCATGGCATAGCATTTGTCACTGTGTGGCCACTCCAGAAAGGTGAGTCATCTTCCCTTGAGTTAAGAGAAAATATACCTTTAAGTCAATCTGAGAGGATATATTAGAGTTGGCAAGGACTGAGGGAATATCTTGTTTAGTTCCCCTGTTGCCCAGAGTTGAGCATGGAAACCCAGTACACTGATATGTTTCTCTCAAGGTTGTATAGACAGATGTAAACAGAATAAGTTTTATCATGTTTCAGTTACCTTTCTGTGCCTACAGACGGGACACCCCACTTCTAAGAGCACACTGGAGAACTGGCCTGGATTTAGGGGACTATTGTCAACCTTTTATAGGATTAATGATAAGATTGTGGGAAAATAATTTGTTTCTTTAATCATTAATGATGTTGAACAACTTTTAAAATTTATTTTTCCCCAGCTTTATTGACATATAATTGACATATATGATTGATATAATTGTGTAAGTTTAAGATGTACAATGTAGTGATTTTATATATGTATATATGGCAAAGTGATTACCACAATAAAGTTAGTTAACATATCTATCACCTCACATAGTTATAATTTGTTTTGTGGTGAGAACTTAAAAAATCTCCTCTTTTAGTAACTTTCAAATATACAATACAGTATTGTTAACTGTAGTCACCACACTGTACATTACATGCCAGAACTTATTTCTCTTGTAACTGGAAGTTTGTATCCTTTGACCACCTTCACCCATTTACCCTACTCTTGCCCCCACCCCTGGCTCCAACCCTGGCAACCACTAATCCATTTTCTGTTTATGTGCCCTTTGAAATTCTCTCCATTCAAGATAATATTCTTTTCTCCCATGTCCTGTCCTCATTTGTTGAAAGCAGTGTCTTTTCTCCAGTGAATTACCTTTGCCCTTTGTAAAAAATCAGTTGTCCATATATGTATGTATGATTCTATTTCTGGACTCTGTTATGTTCCAATGATTTCTTTGTCATCTTTACACCAATACCACACTATATTTATTACTGTAGTGCTATAATAAATGTTGAAGTCATGTAGTATTAGCTCTCCAAATTTGTTCTTTTTCAAAATTGTTTTGGCTATTGTAGGTCTTTTGCACTTCATATGAATTTTATAATTAACCTTTCAAGTTCTACCAAAAAAAAAAGCCTACTAGTATTTCATTGACTCTATATAGCTCATATTTGGGAGAATTTTCATCTTCATAATATTAAGGCTTCTAAAACATGAAAAAAGTATAAATCTTCATTTATTCATATTTTCTTTAATTAGTCTCAGCAATGTTTTGAAGTTTCCAGTGACAAATCTCTCATATCTTTTGTCAGATTTATCCCTAGATGTTTCATATTTTTGATGTTATAAATGTTATTATTTTATTATTTTTTCCAATTGTTCATTACTAGTGTATAGATATACAATTGATTTTTATATATTAATCTTGTATCCTGAAGGTTTGCTAATCACAAACTCACTTATTAGTTTTAGCATCTTTTTTCTTTAGGGTTTTCTACATAGACAATCATGTCATGCAAATTATGAGTTTTAATTCTTCCTTTCCAATTTGGGTGGCATTACTGTCTTTTTCTTGCCTTATTGCATTGGCTAGAACCCCCAGTAAAATGTTTAATAGAGGTGGTGAGAGCAGTCATCCTTGTCTTCTTCCCAATCTTAGGGGAAAGCATTCTGTTTTTACCTTTCAGTATGATGCTAACTGTAGATTTTTTTGTAGATGCCCTTTATAGGTCCATGAAGTTTCCTTTTATTCCTAGTTTGCTGAGAGTTTTTATTAGGACTGGATGTTGGATTTTTTTCAAAGGCATTATCTGTGTCTGTTGAAATGATTGTATGGTTTTCTTTTAAGATTGTGTTAATATGGTGAAGTATATCAATTGATTTTCAAATGTAAAACAACATTGCATTCCTGGGATAAACCCAACTTGGTCATGATGTTTTATCCTTTGTATATATTTTGGAGTCAATTTGCTAAATTTTGTGTAGAATTTTGCATTTCTGTTCATGAGGGATATTGATTTGTAGTTTTCATTTTTCATAATGTCTTTGTCTGGTGGGACTCAGAATAAGTTGAAAAGTTTTCCTCTTCTTCAATTTTTTGGGAAGAGTTTGTATAGAATTAGTATTATTTCTTCCTTAAATGTTTCATAGAATTCACCAGTAAAGCCATTTGGATCTGAAAGGGAAGATTTATGGGAAGGATTTAACCAAAAATTCAATTTCTTTAATAGGTAATCATATATTTAGGTTGTCTACCCCTTCTTGAGTGAGCCTTGGTAGTTTGTATCTTTCATGAGTTTGTCCATTTCATTTAAATTGTCAAATTTGTTGGCTTAAAGTTATTCATAATGTTCCCTTATTATCAATTTGGTATCTGTGGTATACTGATGTCATCTTCTTATTCCTGATATTGATGATTTGTGGTTTTTTTCCCTGATCAGTTTAGAGATTGATCAATTTTGTTAATTTTTCAATGCATGAGCCTGTAGTTTCACTGATTTTGTCTATGGTTTCTCTGGTTTTTATTTCTTTGATTTCTGCTCTTATCCTTTCTCTTGCTTATTTTGGGTTTAACTTGCCCATTTTTTCTAGTTTCTTGAGGTAAAAGCTGAAATCATTGATGTGAGATCTTCTTTTCTAATAACTTTAGTGCTATAAATTTCTCCCAAGTGCTGCATTAGTAAATATTACAGAGTTTTATATACTTGTTTTCACTTTTATTCAGCACAAAATAATTTGTATTTTTTCTTGGGATTACTGCTTTAATCCATGTGTTACTTGTATGTGTTTTACTTGGTGTCCAAATATTTGGAGATTTTCCAGAGATCTTCCATTATTGATTTCTAATTTAAATTCTCTGTGATCTAAGAACATACTATATATGACTTGAATATTGTTGTATTTATTGAAACTTGCTTTATGGCACAGAATATGGTCCAACTTGGTAAAATATTCCATATGCCCTTGAAAAGAATGTGTATTCTTCTGTTGTTGGATAGTTTTCTATATATGTCAATTAGGTCAACTTAGTTGATAGTGTTTGTAAAATCTACCATATTGTTACTGATTTTCTGCCCACTTGTGCTATTAATTATTGAAAAAGCATTACTGAAGTCATCTAGTAGAATTGTGGATTTTCTATTTCTCCTTGTAATTCTATTAATTTTTGCTTCATGTATTTTAAAGCTCTCTTATTAGATGAATAAATGTCTTTAGATTGTTATATTCTCTTGCTTAATTTACCCCTTTATCATTAAAAAAATTGACCTTTTAAAATCTCTGGTAACATTCTTTGCTCTGAAATCTACTTTGCTGATAATTAATGTTAATATTAATCTTTCTTTTAATTAATATTAACATGATATATTTTTCTATGCTTTTACTTTTAACCTATTGATGTCTTATCTTTAAAGTATACTTCTTATAGACAGCATGTAATTATCTTGCCTTTTTTACCCAATCTGACAATTTCTGTCTTTTGATTGGGTGTGTTTAGACCATTTATATTTAGTATTATCTTAGGCTAGAACTCTTTGTGTGTGTGTGTGTGTTTTTAATACTTAGGGTTTAGGGACTTCCCTAGTGGCGCAGTGGTTAAGAATCTGCCTGACAATGCAGGGGACACGGGTTCGAGCCCTGGTCCGGGAGATCATACGCTGTGGAGCAACTAAGCCCGTGCGCCACAACTACTGAGCCTGCGTTCTAGAGCTTGTGAGCCACAACTACTGAGCCTGTGAGCCACAACTACTGAAGCCCACGTGCCTAGAGCCCATGCTCCGCAACAAGAGAAGCCACTTCAATGAGAAGTCCGCGCACTGCAACAAAGAGTAGCCCCCACTCCCCGCAACTAGATAAAGCCCACGCGCAGCAACAAAGACCCAACGCAGCCAAAAATAAATTAATTAATTAATTTGAAAAAATTTTAAAAAATACTTAGGGTTTATAGCATACATTTTAAATTCTTTCAATCACTTTTAAGGGATATTATGCCACCTCATGTGTAGTATAAGAGCCTGTGTATATTAATGTTGTTGCCATACTTTTACATATATTATAAATCCCACAATACATTGTTATTATTTTTGTTTAAATAATTATCTTTTAAAGGGATTTATACTTTAAATTCTTACATATTTATCCAAGGAGTTATGATTTCCATTGCTCTGCATTTCTTTGTGTAGACCTGTATTTCCATTTGGTATTATTTTTCTTCTGCCTTAAGGACCTCCTTTAACATTCCTTGTAGTGCAGGTCTACTGATGAAGAATGTTTTCGGGTTTTGTACATCTGAAAAACTCTGTATTTAGCCTTTGGTTTTGAAAAATTTTTTGTTAGGTATAGAATTCTAGGTTGACAGTTTTTTCTTTTACTACTTTAACAATGTTGCATCACTGTCTTTTCTATTGCATTGTGTCTGGGAAAAAACCCTGCTATATTCCTTGTCTATATTCCTTTCTACATAATGTGTCCTTTTTCCACTCTGACTACTTTTTATATTTTCTCTTTTTCACTGTTTTTGAGCAATTTGATTATGATGTGCCTTGTTATAGTTTTTCTCATGTTTCTTATATTGAGGTTGGTTAGGCTTCTTGAATATGTGGGTTTATAATTTTCATCAAGTTTGAAAATTTTTAGACTTTTATTTCTTCAAATATTTTCCTGTCTCCCTCTCTTTCCTCTCTTTTGAGGACTCCAGTTACACATATATTAGGCTCTTGAAGTTATTCTGTGGATGGTTTATGCTCTGCTCATTTTATTTATTTATTTTTTCTGCTCATTTTAAAAACTATCTTTTTATGTTTACTTTTGGGTAGTTTCTATTGCTATATGCTCAAGCCCATTATTTTTTCTTCTACCACACCAAATCTGCTGTTAATACCATCCAATATATTTTTCATTTCATCCATTCTAGTTTTTTTCTCTAAAAGTTTTAGTAGATCTTTTTCATGTCCTCCGTGTCTTTACTGAAAATTGAACATGTGGCATACAGTTTTAATGTATCTGTCTACTAATTCTTTCATCTTTGTCAATTCTGGGTTGGTTTTTATTGACTGGATTTTTTCATCATTATGGACCATTTTCTCCCCCTGCTATTTTGCATGTCTGACAAGTTTTGATTGGAGTCTGGACATTGTGAATTTTACTTTATTGGATTCTGGGTATTTTTGTATTCCTATGAATATTCTTGAGTTTTGTCTTTGGACACAGTTAAGTTACTGTGAGATAGGTTGATCCTTTCTAGTCTTGGTTTTAAGATTTGTTAGGCAGGATTGAAGTAAGGCTTAATTTGTATCTAACTATTCCCTACTTTAGAGGCATGATCCTTCTCTGTACTCTACCCAATGCCAGTGATTCATTAAGTTTTCCAGTATGGCTGGTGGGATGCTCTTTTGTGTCTGTATTTCTTTAGTCAACATTATGTCTGTAAGGTTTTATCCATATCATGTATCAGTAATTTGTTGTTTATTTATTGATGTTTAGCATTCCAGTGTATGAATAAACTATAACTTATTTACCAACTTTATTACTGCTGGGCATTTAGGTTTTCTGGTTCTTGTGAACAAAATTTCTGTGAACATTCCTATACAGAATGGTTTGATAGGTGCTGTCACAGACCTATGTACTAGATGCTGTGGCATCACAAATGGATATTTCTGGAAAAGGCGAATCTTGAGCCGAGTTTTTAGGGGAGAAAGAAATGATTAGATGAGAAACCAAAAGAAAAGTTTCTCGACAGAAGGAAGAGTAATAAGGGACTAGAAAGAGAATCAGCAAGAATTTGTAGAGAAATGGGCATAGAGGAGACCAAAGTAATAGGTAGACAATGTCATGATAAATTAAAAGATCCAAACACCACTCTGAAGAATTTCAAATACGTAGTCACATAATCAATTTTTTTTAAAGAAAAATATCTTTGATCACATTGTGGAGAATGGATTGGATGAGGGTCAGATTGGAGATTGGGGAACGCGGTGGTGGGTTATTGCAGTAATTCAGTTCATAAGTGGTGAGGCCTGAACTAAGGCCATGACTGTGGGAACAGTGAAAAGGGAAAAGATTGGAGAATTCTTTTTTAAAAAAATATTTATTTATTTTGGCTGCACCAGGTCTTAGTTGTGGTGTGCAAGATCTTTAGTTGCAGCATGCGGGCTTCTTAGTTGCGGCATGCATGCAGGATATAGTTCCCTGACCAGGGATGGAACCCAGGCCTCCTGCATTGGACCACCAGGGAAGTCCCAACATTTGAGAATTCTTGAAGAGATAGACTACTGGGGAGAGAGAGGAAAGAATCAGAGTGTTTGAGCAGTTTTCATTGAAATCTGGTAAATTAAATTGGCTCTGCAAAAAGTGAAGACATTTAAAAAACGAGTGTCGAGAAGGGGCTTGCCATACCAGATAGCAAAATATTATGTTGTAAGCTACAGCAATTAAGTCACCATATTAAGTACTCTACCAAAAAAGACATTTTTGATTTGGAAATTCATGTATGGTAAAGATATCATCAATAGTGTTAAGGAAAAAATAACAACCTGGGGAGAAAATGTTTCAAAATATTTAGTAGAAAAAAGATAACTATCTCTAATATATCAGTAATTCCTTCAGATAAATAAGAAAAAGACAAAATAAAAAACTAATATGAAAATAGATAAAGAATATAAAGGGCAATTTATAGACGAAATACAAATGGCCAATAATTGTAAGAAACTGTTAAACCACTGCCTAAGTGATTATGGCTAAAACTGAAATAATGAGATAAAATTTTAACAACTCAGCATAGCAAAGGTAAAAATATTTAAGATATCAAATGCTGGCTTGAGAATAGGAAAACGTTCACATGTTGAAGAGAATGTAAATTGGGGCAATCTTTTGGAAAGCAATTTGGCACATATTTTTTGACCTTGAATCTGTTATAAGGCCTTATCCCTCAGAAATATTTGCACTGCAAAACAAAGATATACTTCCAAGGATATGCATTTCGCTGGTGCTTAAAATAGTGAAAAACTGGGATAATCTAGGGGGTTGATAAATTATGTTACATCCATACAATGGAATACTATTCATGTTTTTAAAAAATGAAGCAAATCTATATATACAAAGAATAGAAAGATATTTATAATTTATTGGAGGAAAAGGTCAAGTTTCAGAAAATAATGCCAGCTATGATGCCATTTTTACAAATAAATATGTATTAAATGCAGTATATACCAGGAACTGGGCCATTAACCAGGGATTCAGCGAAGAACAAGATAAGGTCCCTGCAGTTGTGGAATTAAAAAGTTGTTAAACATGATTACCACTGGTGAATGAGATAGTGGCAGTTGGGGGTGGAATAGGAAGGATGTTTACTTTCTACATGTTTGGACTGTTAAATTTTTTCCAAAAAGCAACTTTTGCTTTTGTAATTTAAAAACTAAGTTTTAAAAGAAGTTATACAATTTTAAATTATATTTTCAAATATTTAAAATAGTGATAAACTAATGTTTTTAAGAGTGTGAAGAAGTGGGTGCTCTCATACTCTCCTGGTGAGAGCATGTATTTGCTTAAACATTTTGGAGGATAATTTGGTAATATGTATTGTTTAATGTTACAAGTTTGCTTTGATACAATAATTCTATTTCTAAGAATTTATCTTAAGGAAAAATTAAGAAATATAAATAATCTACAAGTATGTTCATTGCAGCTTTCTGTATGACAGTGTAAAATTAGCAGCAACATAAATAGCCTTCAACATGGAATTTCTTAATTAAATCATGGTACATACATAAAATTTAAAATGGCTGTTGGCATCATATTGGATGCCACCCTCACAGTCATTTTCTTCTTCTCCTTTGCTAATGGAATTGCCTTTTTTTTTCCCCCAGATATTGAGTGGTAATAGATTAGGCAAGGAGGGCATAATCGGGGAGTGAATTGTGATGATGATGGTTATCTAGCTCCAAAACACTTTCATCACCCCATAAGAAAACCCTGTATACATTGAGCAGTCATTTCCCATTCTACCCTCCCTCCAGCCCCTGGCAACTACAATTCACTTTCTGTCTCTATGGATTTATCTATTATAGATTTTTCATAAAAATGGAATCATACTATATGTGACTTTTTGTGTCTGGCTTCTTTCACTTAGCATAATGTTTTTGAAGTTTAACCATATTGCAGCATGTATCAGTACTTCATTCCTTTTATGTCCAAGTAATATTCTATTATATACATATATAATTATATGTATAACATATATGATATATATATATACATATCACATTTTGTTCATCCATTCATCTGTTGATGGACATTTGGACTGTTTCCACTTTTTGGCTGTTGTGAATAATGCTGCAGTGAATGTTGGCATCAGCATACAAGTCTCTGTTTGAGTCTCTATTTTCAATTCTTTTGGGTGTATACCTAGGAGTAGAATTGCTGGGTCATATGGCAGTTATTTGTTTAACATTTTTGGGAACTGCCAAACTTTTTCCACAGTGGGTGCACCATTTTACATTCCCACTAGCAATGCATAGGGGTTCCAGTTTCTCCACATCCTCACCAACAGTTATTTTCTGTTTTTGTTTTTGTTTTATTGTTACAGTTATCCTAGTGGGTATGAAGTGGTACTTCATGGTTTTGATTTGCATTTCTTTAGTGACTAATGATGCAGAGCAGTTTTTGTTTACCATTAGTATATTCTTCTTATGAGAAATGTCTATTTAAGTCCTTTGCCCATTTTTAAATTGGATTATCTGTCTTTTTGCTGTCAAGTTGTAAGAGTTTTTATATATTTGGGACAGTAGACCCTTATCAGATATAATTTGCAAATATTTTTTTCCATTTTGATGTTGTCTTTTTACTTAATAATGTCCTTCGATGTACAAAAGTTCTTAATTTTGATAAAGTCAAATTTATCTATTTTTTCTTCTGTTGCTTATACTTTTAGTGGCTAATCTAAGAATACGTCATCCAAGTACATGAAGTTTTACTCCTATTTTTTCTTCTAATACTTTTGTAGCTTTAATTCTTGCATTTAGGTCTTTGATCCATTTTGAGTTGATTTTTCTGTGTGCTGTGAGGTAGGAGTCCAACTTCATTTTTTTCATGTGGATTTCCATTCATTGAAAAGAATGTTCTTTCCCCCATTGAATAGTCTTGGTATCCTTGTTGAAAATAAATTGGTCACAGATATATGGGTCTGTTTCTGGACACTCAATTTCATTGCATTGGTCTAAGGTCTAAGGTACTCATGCCAGTAGCACCCTGTTTTGATTACTGTAGCTTTGTAGTAAGTTTCTAAGCAGGAAGTGGGAGGCCTCCAACTTGGTCCTTCTTTTTTAAGATTATTTTGGCTATTTGGGGCCCCTTGCTGTTCCATATGAATTTGAGGATTGACTTTTCTATTTTTACAGAAAAGGCCACTGGAATTTTGATAGGAATTTCTATGAATCTGTAGATAATTTTAGGTAGTATTGCCATCTAACAATATTGTTTTCCAATCCATGAACACAGGATATCTTTCCATTCCTTTACCTCTTTAATTTCTTTCAGCAATTTTTTATACTTCTCAGTGTACAAATCTTTTACCTCCTTGGTTAAATTTATCCTGAGCCAATTTTGCTGTTTGGATGCTATTGTAAATGGAATTGTTTTCTTAATTTCCTTTTCAGAATGTTTACTGCTGGTATTAGCTACCCAACTGATTTTTTTTTAATAGTTATTTTTTTAAGGATCTAGACCTTTTATTTTTTTAATGTTTGTTTATTTATTTATTTATTTATTATTTATTTTGGCTACGCCGGGTCTTAGTTGCGGCACATGAGATCTTCGTTGTGGCATGTGGGATCTTTAGTTGCAGCATGCAGACTTAGTTGTGGCATGCGAACTCTTAGTTGTGGCATGCATGCAGAATCTAGTTCCCCAGCCAGGTATTGAACCTGGATGCCCTGCATTGGGAGTGCAGAGTCTTACCCACTGGGCCACCAGGGAAGTCCCTACAACCCAACTAATTTTTGAGTGTTTACCTGCAGCTTTGCTGAATTAGTTTATTACCTCTATTAGTTTTTTAATGTTTTTTTTTGAGGGGGGTATTTTCTACATAGGGGATCATATTATTTGTGAGTAGAAATAGTTTTACTTCTTTCCAATTTGTATGTCTTTTATTTATTTATTTATTTTTTGCCTCATTGTTCTGGCTGTAAGTTCCAGTATAGTATTGCATAGCATTGGTGAAAGTGAGCACCCTTGTTTTGTTCCTGATCTTAGAGGGAAAAGTTTTAGTCTTTCACCATTGTGTACAATGTTAACTGTTTTCCAGTGATGGTTTAAGTCTAGATTTCTGGTTTTGTTTTGTTTTGTTTTCTTACTGTTTGCACTATATTGGGCTTCTTGAATCCAAAAATTCCTATCTTTAATCATTTTGGAAATATTATTAGCTCTCTTTTACTTTCCCATTCATCTTTCAGTATTGTAAGTATATATTTGTTAGACCTCCCTCTGTGCTGTTTGTTCATCTTTATTACATGTATTCTATCTCTTTGGCTTTCTCTGTTGTAGTCTGTGTAATTTCTTCAGATCTTTTAATTTACTAATTATTTCTTCAGTTCTGTCTAATCTGCTGTTTAATCCACATATTGTGATATTTTTTATTTTTAAAAATTCATTAATTATATTTTGCATTCCAGAGAGCACACTGACAGGTTGCTAACAGCCAGAGTCCATGGCACCAGGGGGGCTCTGGGGCCATGGAATGGGCAGACTCAATACAGGAATATTTTATTGAGGTCACTGCATGCCAGGCTTTTCTGAGTGATGGGGCCCTAGGAAAATCAGATTGTTTTTGCCCTGTAGGGCCCACAGCTTGGAGGCGACAGCCACCTAAACATCTATAAGCATGATGTAGGGTGGAGCAAGGTGACTGCCTCTGGTTCTTTTATAACTCAGCTAATTTTTTTATAGACTCATTCTTTGGCTATATTTTCTCCTATTTCATTAAATATATTAAATGTGTTTATTTTATATTCTGCATCAATCATTTTTATAACTGATGCTTTTGTGAGTCTTGTCCTGAAATTTTTTTTTCTTTAAGATTTTAAGTCTTTATTGAATTTGTTACAATATTGCTTCTGTTTTATGTTTTGGTTTTTTGGCCGCAAGGCACGTGGGATCTTAGCTCCTGACCAGGGATTGAACCCGTACCCGCTGCATTGTAAGGCAAAGTCTTAACCACTGGACTGCCAGGGAAGTCCCCTGAAATTTTTTATGATGATACTTGTTCACAATAACTTACTCTTTGTGTCTCATCATGTTGTAGTATGGGTTTATTTTCCTTGAAATTTTATTAGTAGTTTAATTCATTTTTTTGAGGTTTAAGTGGAAGTTGAATTTCTGGAGATAGATTTGATTTACATTTTGCTAAATGTCTGGGGCACCACCAGCCTAGGACTAATTTGAATGAAAATGTCTGCTTGTGTTTTGGGGACAATTCAGATTCTATAAATTCTGTCACCAAACCCATTTGAGGGTGGGTTTGTAGTCTCGAATTATCAAGAATGACTTATTTTTTGCCTCCATTTATGGCCAAGACTGAGACAGAAAATTTTCTTTAACATCTTCCTCTGTGGGGTGAATTGTTTTCTAGTTTACTCACCAAGTATACTGCCTTTTGGGGATTCCTTGCTTTATGCAAAGTCCAATATAATATCCTACCTTCCCTGGGCCTACATTGTCTCTTGTCTGCCATGCTCATCATCTTTTAAAGCTAAAGCTCTAGGCTACCAAAGGTTGATGTGGCTGGATCTCTCATCTCTCTCCAGCCTCATGATCCCTTCCCCACTGCTCTTTATTTTGGCTTCTGAGGATCTCTCTTGCATTCTTGATAAATCAGCCATGCACCTACAAAAATTTTTTTAAATTTAACCAGCATTTTAAAGATGTTTTGCACTGGGCATTTAAAAATTTTTTTTGATAGCTAGTCTGCCAAGAACTATAATTATTTTTTAACATCTTTATTGGATTATAATTGCTTTACAATGTTGTGTTCGTTTCTGCTGTATAACAAAGTGAATCAGCTATACATATACATATATCCCCATATCCCCTCCCTCTTGCATCTCCCTCCCACCCTCCCTATCCCACCCCTCTAGGTGGTCACAAAGCACCGAGCTGATCTCCCCCTGCGATGCAGCTGCTTCCCACTAGCTATCTATTTTACATTTGGTAGTGTATATATGTCAATGCTACTCTCTCACTTCGTCCCAGCTTACCCTTCCCCCTCCCCGTGTCCTCAAGTCCATTCTGTACGTCTGTGTCTTTATTCCTGTCCTGCCCCTAGGTTCATCAGAACCTTTTTTTTTTTTTTTAGATTCCATATATATGTATTAGCATATGGTATTTGTTTTTCTCTTTCTGACTTACTTCACTCTGTATGACAGGCTCTAGGCCCATCCACCTCACTACAGATAACTCAATTTTGTTTCTTTTTATGGCTCAGTAATATTCCATTGTATATATGTGCCACATCTTCTTTAGCCATTCATCTGTCAATGGGCACTTAGGTTGCTTCCATGTCCTGGCTATTGTAAATAGTGCTGCAATGAACATTGTGTTACATGACTCGTTTTGAATTATGGCTTTCTCAAGGTATATGCCCAGGAGTAGGATTGCTGGGTCGTATGGTAGTTCTATTTTTAGTTTTTTAAGGAAACTCCATACTGTTCTCCATAGTGGCTGTATCAATTTACATTCCCACCAACAGTGCAAGAGGGTTCCCTTTTCTCCACACCCTCTCCAGCATTTATTGTTTGTAGACTTTTTGATGATGGCTCTTCTGACCAGTGTGAGGTGATACCTCATTGTAGTTTTGATTTGCATTTCTCTAATGATTAGTGATGTTGATCATCCTTTCATGTGTTTGTTGGCAATCTGTATATCTTCTTTGGAGAAATGTCTATTTAGATCTTCTGCCCATTTTTGGATTGAGTTGTAAGAACAATAATTTTATATTGTTTCTGAGTAAGGATAATCTGTACTGTATTTAGCTTATCTTTCCCCTGCTCTTAAATGATTTTGTTGTTTAGTTTTTCTTTATTAAGTATAATAGTGAAGGGAACATCTTTGTTCTTTGTTTATTGTTGCTTTATCAATATTTAGATTATTTCCTTGGGGTAGTTTTTGAGTAGAATTTCCAGATCAAAAAAAAAAAAATGACCATTGATTTGAAAGAAGTTTAGGAAATAGAATCAATAAGTCTTGCATGTAGGAGGTGAGGCAGAGAAAGGAATCTAGTATGAGACTTAAGTTTTTGGCTTATGCAACTGGGTAGATGATGATGTCATTAACTAAGATTGGCAATACAGGTTAAAGTGGTTGTGTGCGTGGGGAATGATAACAATGCATGTAGGTAGAGAAATTTTTATTAGGCAGTTGGAAATACAGGGCAGAGGCTCAGGAGAGTGTTTGGGGCTATAGATACAAATTTGGGATTCACAAAATTAGGGTTCTGGGATTCCTGGGATCCATCAAATATATTTTCAGGGATCTATGTGTTCACTAAATTGCTTTCTATATTCATGCTTTCATTTCAACAAATCTGGATGACCACCTTATGAGTTACCAGCTTACTTCAGTGTCTGCATTTGTATTTATGTTTATAATCTTGCTGGTGCCAAGTATCACAGAGCCAGGCTTACTATGTAAATTATGCAATCAGGTCAGGTGGAAATTAATTGTTGTCATCATGTGCTTGTCCATATGAATGAATGTTTCATAGTAGTTTGAATAGAGAAAAGTGGTGGGAGAACTGAATCATCACATGATACACAGTTCTATTTAAATTAAAAAGAACCCTATGTTTTAGCAACCAGCCCCACATTCACATTTTGAGTTGGCAGTAAGTTTCAAGAAAACAACACAACCATCCACATATTAATGTTTATTTCATTTTTTGAGTTTTTTTTAGCTTTTTAGTTTAATTTGAATTCATTTTATAAATTTCTTGTTTGCATACTTGTGTAAGAACTATAAGCATAAGGAATTTATATTTAGTTTTATATTTAAGTAAGTAAATATTATAATAAAATAATTCCAGTCAACATTGAAAAAATTAAGAGAAATTTTTCCTTTAAAAGACTTCTGTACATTATACAAATTTGTGCATGAGAACTGAGCCATGGATTTAAGTGGGACTTCTCCAGAGGAAGTACAGAATGAGAAAGAAAGTGTGCTGAGAACAGAACCCTGAGAAGCAACAGTAATTAAGGAATGAATGAAGGGAAAGAGAAAAACTTAGAAACCCAATGTTAAGAGGAGAATAAGGAAGCCCAAAGAGAAGAGAGTTCTTAAAAGGAGGGAATTGAAATGTCCTTAAAAGGCACTGATGGTCTTTGCCCAAATATTTTCAGTTGAATGATAGTATCAGAAGTCATATTTTTGAAAGTAAAGGAGTGAATAGGAGGCAAGAATGTAGGAAGAGTGAGAGGAGACCTTTCTTAAAATAAGCTTGGTTATGATAAAAAGAAAAGAATGTTTCTGGAATGGGACATAAAGTCACTGTAAATGCAAGTCCCTGAGCATGTTTATGTACTAAAAAGAAGGGGCTAATGGAGATAGGGTTCTCATATATATAAGAAAAAATAATTAACAGAAAAAGGTCTCAAAGGAGATGGGACTCAATATGATACAGATAGCAAATGGCAGGTTTACCCTTGAAACAGTAATGATAGTGTTACTTTGAGATGAGATATGAAGAAGTTTAAAAGTGGGATTGGAGTCATGCTTGGTGACTTTTAATTTTCTATGAAGTAAGGGCCAGAGTGATGGGGTGGGGGTGGTAGTATAAGGTTTATGAAGACACTGGTGAAGATTTGTAATAGCTGTTATGAGAAATGGGCAGGTACCTTATCAGCAATACTGAAAACTTTTCTGAGATCTGGATTCTAGTTTTGGCTTCGTCCCTTACTGGCTCTGTAAATTGGACAAGTAATTTAACCTGTCTGAATATTTGTAGAATGAGAAATTGGACTAGATAAATTTTAAAGAGTTTTCTAGTCCCCACATGATTTAATTTAGAAGTCGAGCACTAAATCCTTTTTAATAAATAATATGACACAAAAAATATTTTTTCCCCTTTTAACAGTTACTTTGGGAGCAAAAAAACATAGGCTGTTTTAGACTACATGTAATTTGAAAGTCCACATGAAAAATTAAAAAGACAGTTAGGAAAGGAAGGGAAAAAGAATGAAAGACTTATTTTTTTCTCCTTTTCAAACACTCCAGTAATCCACCGCAGCCAAACAACACTCACGGAAAGATGCAGGAACTAGGATAAGAAAAAAAGGTGAAAGAAATTGTTGTCAGTATCTTTTTAGCCTCTAGCTCTTAGGAATTTGTAGATGAATTCCAGCTACGGTTAAGTTATTGTGAAATTCCAGTGAGGAACTGAGGAAAATGAGGCAGCCTGGAGGAATTTCTTTTAACAGAATCTACTCTGAAGACGTAGCTGCTGTGCATCTTTAAAGGAAGGAGTGGCTCCAAATAAACAGGGGCTTCACAATGATTGAAAATGTAAATTTAGAGCGTTCCCCCTCTGTGTTCTCAAGAATTTTGTTCACAATTAAAATTAAAAAATTAAATTTAATTTACAATTTGAAATATGAATCAAACAAAGTAACTTCCTGAGGATTATATCTGGCCTTGTAAAGAGAGTTAAGACCACATTCGTCAACCATGGGATACCTAATTCTTTATTTTTCCCATGAGAAAGTTCTTTACATAAAAAAGACCAAAGCAATCTGAGTTGTGCCTGAAATGCCAGAAAATCCAGGACTACATGATTCACTGAGCAGCTTAGCCAGGAATACTCAGGAGCTGCTTTTATGGAGCTGTGTGCACCTACCCTATTCATTGCGTCCAGCTCTCGCCTAACAGCACCTCCGAGGAGGAGACCTCCGGCAAAAGAAAGGGTTCCAGTCCTGCCAACTCTTACACTGTTTATCTTTTTACACTTCTGCTTCTCTCACCAGAATGTGAATTCCTGGAGGGCAGAGAAATTGTCTAATTCATCTTTTTATCCCTAGAGCCTATAACAGTCACTTGTACATAGCAATTTTCTACTGTATGCTTATCAGATAAATGGATGATGTAAATCTATGATTCAGTGTTCTAAATAATTAAAGGCAAAGTACATATAATAATTTTCAAACATTCTTAAGGTATGGGCAATAGTAGTTCTTTTCAGTTGTTTTAACACAAAAACAAATGGTATCTGGCATCTTTGAAAATTAAGGAGAATATGTAAACATATAAACATATATATAGATATATATATATATTCCTGAGTACATGTATGAGCATATGTTGTTTTGATTATTTCCACACATCTCTTGCCAAGCAAACTTTTCTAAAACACCATCTTTATTTTGTTATTCCCCTTATTAAGACCCATGATGGCTTGTAGTTGCATAATGTATTGGTTTGGAGCCTTAGGACAATCTAATGAAAAGCAGAGTTTTCAATTAAGTCCAAGATTTCTTCAGCATTGTGTAACAGAAATTATATAGAATTATGTTATGTGGACATAATTATTAATCAGTACTTATTTGACTGCAAGGGACAGAAATTCAACTCAAATTAGTTTAAGAGAAAAAAAAGGAATGAAGGAAGGAAGACGATATTTCTTTGAGTAAATGGGAAGTCCAGGAGATTGCATCTAGCTATAGGCATGGCTGTTACCAGAGGCTCAAACAATGTTGTCAGGACTCTGTCTATCTCTCAGTTTCACTTATTTCTTTTTGGCTTCATTCTTCAATAGGATTTCTCCTTTATGAGGGCAACATGGCCTCCGGCCGCCTCAGGTTCACATTCTTCAAGTTTAGCAATCTCCAAAGTAGGGGAAATCTTCTCAATCAACTCCAGAGGAAAAGTTATGGGGAGGACTCTGCTTGGACTGAACTGAGTCATGTACCCATTTCTCAATCAATTACTGTGGTGAAAGAATGGACTACTTTGACTGGCTAAATCTGGATCACATGTCCTAACCTTGTGACCAAGGGAAGGTGGAGTCCCATGATGGTCGTTTTCCTTCAAGATCACTTGGAACGGGGTAGGGCAGTTCTCCACAGGAAAATGTGTGGCTATTACCAGATGGAAAATGAATGGACAAAAGTAGCTGAACAGTCTACTACACCAGGGCTGAGATGTAGCTTGTATGTTCAGGTCAGATGAACCAGCTGGCATCCATCCAGATAGCTCAGGGGTCTATTCTAAATGGCTGGTGTACATGCTGTACCATTGTTAACTATTTTGAATATCATCCCTGCCTGACAGCATTCCACCACTTACGAGTTAAAAATAACATATGTAATGCAATATGAGCACTGTTGAACACATAAAGTGATTTATCTTTATGGAACAAAAATTACTTTGCACTTAAAATTTTTTTTGGCAGGGTAATTTTCAGAGCTTGATCAGCTTTGGAGCAGGGAAAGAGAATTGGTGAAACCAAGTGAATGCTCTTTGTTTCTTCTTAAGAAAAATATAAATAACCTGTATATATAGTACTTCATGAAGTATTTATATCATATTATCACTCTCCCCAATATCTAAAAGTGATTTGACTTTCTGATAGTAAGATTGAATACTTCTGTCAGTAGTGAGCTTAGGGAAATGTGCACCGAAGCAAAGCTAAGTCCCAAGTCCCTAAGATGCCCTTCAAAAGCAGTCATCCATTTAATTTGATCTATTAAACAAACTTAGCAGTTGGGATGCCCACACAGTGAGGAAGGATGCTTAGAGATGGAATTCTGTGTTTAATTGGAATCTTCTGTCCTTTATCAGACAACCATAAGCTTCCAATTATACACACCATCTTCATTTCAAATATGGATTTATAAAACCTTATGAATTTTCATTCTTAGCAACAGATTAGGAATAAAAACAAGCTCCTGCCATGAACAGATATGAGGGGTTTTCTTTTCTCTTTCTTTCCTTTTATGCCATATCCCAAAGGGTCATTGATAATTGACCAAATGGCCACTGTGTATCCAGAGCTGTGTTAGCTCCTTGGAGCTATTAAAAGGAATTTTGAAAAATAATCCCTGTCCGTGAAGAATTTAGGTAACACGTCTCAGGAGAAAAAATTAACATGCCCAGAGCAACCAGGTCACACTTAAATGGCCACTTTGCTGTTTCCACTAATGATGTAATGACTTTCATTTCAGTCTGTTGAAATTTTACCCATTCTTCAAGGTCTGTCTCTAGAACTTTCCTTCATCTAGCTTTACTTGATTGCTTCAATGTTAGGTGGGGCTCACATTTCATTGAACCACCCACCCTAACTCTTGACACTTAAAATGTCTTCAGCGCTTCGTCATCTACAGCAGTGGTCCCCAACCTTTTTGGCACCAGGGACCGGTTTCATGGAAGACAATTTTTCCACGGACAGGGGGATGGTTCAGGCAGTAATGTGGGTGATGGGGAGCAGCAGATGAAGCTTCGCTTGCTTGCCTGCCACTCACCTCCTGCTGTGCGGCCAGGTTCCTAACAGGCCTCGGACCAGTACTGGTCCTCGGCCCGGGGGTTGGGGGACCCCTGATCTACAGGATGCAGTCCAGCCTCCAGAGCCTGGTGAAGAGCCCCTGACTACCTCTCTTGCCTTATCTCCCCTTTCTCTTCTGTTTGTATGCTGCTTTGAAAGCAAACCAAATCCTGATACCAAACCTAAACGTGGTTTAGTAAACAAAACCAAACCAAAGTTACCAACTACTGTGAATTTCCATATCCTATCTTCTCTGCCTAGAATAGCCCTTTCCCCCCTTTTCCCCAGATTTAGATCAGACAAACTCCCTCTCATCCATTAACCTAACCTCAGATATTAGTCTCTTAATGAGATCTCGTCCTTTTCCATCCTCTAGGTTGTGCTGTCTTTTGTACCTATTATCTTTTGTACCTATTGTTAAGATTCTGGGTAGTAGTCATTTGCTGTAATGTCTGCATTCCCCTTCTAGACTCTTAGCACTTTGAGGGCAGCCAGTGCCTTACTTATTTTGGAATCCTGAGTGCCTAGTAAGAGTGCCTGGCATTCAGCATGTTGTCCATAAAATTGTACTGAAATGAATTGGATTGCATTGAACTAAGAAGGAGTGTAGAGAAGACTTGGGGTAGCTGAAGATCTTAGGGTTTATAAAACCTGGGTTTTACGTCAGTGTTGAAAAGGGGGAAAAAGCCTTAGAGAAGAGGGAAATGATAGGAGTAATACCCCAGAGGTGAGAATGAGCCTGGCAAAAGATGGGGACTGTAAATGGTCATATCTTGCTGGAATGGAGGCTGTAGAGTGGGGAGTGTTGGGAAATAAGGTCAGAAAGGCCAGGCGGGGCCATGTTATGGAAGACTTTGAATGTCAATCAGAGGAGGTGAAACATGATGCAATAAATGCTGCAATTCAAGAAAAGAAAAATTTAGAAATATCCCAAGTATCTGTGTACAAAATGAGCTTATCACTTCTGCATGTCTCTGTTTTGGTACTCATCATATTGTTACTATTGGTATGTCACTGTCCCAACTGGCCTTGAGTCATCTGAACATAATAGAGTGGTGGTTTGAAGCAGAGTATGATGCCTTGGGAGTCAGAAGCCCTGGGGTTGAATTTCTGCTCTGGCACTAATTTGTTACCTGATATGGTGAAATCACTTTACTGCTCTAATCCCCACTGTTCTTATCTGTAAAATGAAGGCAGAAGGCAGGTGACATGATTCATGAGGTCCCTTTGATCTCTAGGAGTCTATATGTAGCAAGATAAGTAATTCTTAGCTAACTTATTAATCTATCTCTGCCTCTTGGTTTTTGTTTATTTACCTGTCTTCTGGGTATCAGAGTTGCTTCATTAGACTGGTCTCTGACAGACTCACAATCTGCTCTGCTGAGACCAGTCTCTGAGGTCTTGACCATCTTGTCACACCTAGAAAGCCCTTCCTAACCCCCCACCCCTCCTTAAAAACCCAGCTCCAGTCCAATATCTTTCTTAAAGCTGTTCTAACTTCTCCAGGTCTCTGATATTTACAACACCCTTGCTTTTGGTGTTTAAAGATATTTTGTCTTGAGTTATTCTTTATTTGTTTTATATTGACTTTTCTCTGTCCAATTAGTTTGTAAACTTATTAAAATAAAGAACTATTACATGCAACATTTGTTAATCTCCCCTACCCAGCTCCACCTCAGGACAAAGCTAGGCACAAAATAGTCATTTAATAATGTTCTTGAATATTGAACTGAGTGACGTACAGGAATATTACTAAAAATAGAAAAACCAGACCATCAGAAAGACATCTATAGGGCTTGGAATTGAAGTAATGTAGCATATCAATGATTTTGTAGATGGTATTTTGTACCCAGCAAAAGACTGTTTTAAGACAGGGTGAACTGTGAAGTTTCTTGTCTGTAGGCTTGTCTTGAATTAAAGAGTGGGTGATACTAGGGCCTAGAGATATTCCAGCCAAATCAAGGAAAAGAGAAAACAGAGAACTGTTTACTGAGTGACTTTGCTGTTGGACATGTCCCAACTGTAGCTTGAGAACATCAGGCAGAGTTACCACCCTGCTGCCACAGCCTCTGCCAACTTGGATAAGAAGCAGTGAAGTTGACCTGTCTTTTGGCTCTGAAACAAGACGAGGGAGCGTACAAGCAGACATGGGAAGGAAGAAGTTGTGAAATGAAAGACATGAAAAAGAGATGACTGACTGTGATCCTCTTTCCTCTTTTCCCCTATTACCCTGAGTCTCTCTCCTGCTTCCTTGACACCTGTAGAGTGGTATAAACCAGATCCTTGCACTTTACACCAACTGGGGTGTGGGGCCCTAGGGGTCTAGCTTGGGGCAACGGAAGGCAGTGTAAATCAGTTGTTTTAGGTTGTTTTGTTTCCTAAAGTGGTCCTATATGAAAAGGTTTGAAAATCACTACTTAGGTGATTAGCCTTTCAACAACCCAATGCTTTTAAAACTCAATGCAGAATATAAGAGGAAAGATCACTGTTTGAAGTAGTTGAATTCTAGATCTGGCAGTGTCAGGGCTCTCTTGATTGTAAATTAGCTCATGGAAATAAAACATCTGAGGTTAGGAACTCCAAATCCTGATTTTGCTCTCATATTGCCTCAGGCTGTCTCTGGTAGGAAAGTCTAGAACTGTGGATTCGCTGTACGTCAGCCCCACTCCCCACTTTTCCGAATGCCCCAAAGCTGTTAGTGTTTATAACAGACGAAGTCAGCATTGTGTTGATTTGTCTTACTGTGTGTGGAAAATGTAGGAATAACTCCCATGTATCATCAACTATTTAGTCGGCGCTCAGTTCCTTAGCAGGGGAAATGGTAAGATTTATTAGGGAAAGTATCCGTCATCCCATATAAATAGATGCACAGTTAAAGCAGATGCAGAAGGCAGGGTGTATATTTCTGTGTGACTGATCATAAGGAACTTATTATCAAGAACTCTTTGGAAAAATCAGTCATTTGGGAAGATGGCAAACATAAGGATACACTTACATTTTTATGCAAAATAGTCCTCAAAACAGTAATTTTGACTTTAAGTGCATTATTGGGGTAGGAATCATTGTAATTAAAAATTTTTTTGCTTTAATTTTTTACTTTTGAGAATATATATGCAAGTGATAAAAGCAGCCCAATAGTAGAAAAAGGTACATAAAGTAGGTCTCTTTCCCACTGCGAACCCCAGTCCCCAGTCTCCTCCCCGCATAGGCCATCACTGTTGTCAATTTATTTGTATCATTCAGACACATTCAAGCTGATCTTCCCCTTTAGCTTTTATACACATGGCAATCCACTCTCCATATTCTTCTGCAGCTTACTTTTTTCCTTAACAATATACCCTGGAAATCATTTCTTATCAGACTGCATATATGGGCCAGGCTCATTGTTTCTAACAGATTTAACTGATGTTGACATCTTGCCATAATGGTTTTAGGGGTTTTTGTTTTGTTTCAACATTACAGATATACTTTAACCATACCCTCACTGCCCAGGTCCCCGTTGTTCCCTGCCCAAAGGTAATCACTACACTGAAATTAGCATGTATCCTTTCTGCGTGATTTTTATATATTTAGTGCATATGTATTTAGTATTTCATTGTGTGACTCTGGCACCATTTATTTATCCGCAATTCTGTTTTTGAACGTTTAGTTTGTTTCCATTTTTTTACTGTTAAAAGCAATGCTACAGGTTAACATTCTATTTCATGTCTCCTTGGGCACATGTATGCAAATTTTTTAGGATATTCCCACAAGTCAAATTGCTAGGTCATAGGGTATGTGCTTACCAACTTCATTTGATATTGCAACATTGCTCTCCAACACAGTTTTTAACAATACAGCATTCACACCAGCCATGTTTAAAGGTACTCCCCTCTTTTTTTCCATATTCTTACCAACACTTGGGCTTCTCAGACTTCTAAAATATTGCCAGTCTAAGTGTGAAATAGTACCTCATTATGGTTTCAATTTGTATTTGTTACTGAGAGTATCTTGTCTTATGTTTTTTGGGCTATTTAGCTCCCTAATTTAATTTAATAATAGTAGTCAATTTAATAATTGACTATTGAAACCTTTGACAATTTTTCTACCGCAGTACTTGTTTTTCCTTATTGATTGATAGGGATCTTTTTATATTCTGGATACTAATACCCAGTAATATGAATTATAAATAAGTTCTTCCAGTCTGTGGCTTGCATTTTTTACTGTTTATGCTATCTTTTGTCTAATGGAATTTTTGTATTTTAATGTATTCAAATTCTCATTGTTATCGTTTGTGCTTTTGGTGTTTTGTTTAAGAAACACGAAGAAATGTAATGAAGACATTCTCCTATACTTTCTTTTTAACTTTTATGATTTCCCCCATATATTTAAGTTTTTAATCTGTGTGGGATATATTTTTGTTCTGACATGAAGTGGAGATTTATATTTTTTCCCCTGTATATGTACTGGCTATGGCCAGTTGTCTTAGCACCATTTATCTAATGGTCACGGCTCCCTGCTGACATGTACAGCTATCTCTGTCCCATACCAAGTTTCCATATATGTGTAGGTCAGTATCAACTTATTTTGTTCCTTTGACCTATTTTTATATCCTTGTTCCAATACCACACTGCTTAAATAGTTATAGCCTTCTAATTAGCCTCGTAGGGCAAGACTCCAGTCCTTAGTTTTCTTTTTCAAAACTGTCTTTGTTAGTTTTGTCTCTTTAATCTTCCACATGAACTTTAGGGTAGGATTATTAAATTCCTTGAAAAGTCTTGTTGGGATTCTGATTGGAGCTGCAGTGATTCATAGATCCATTATAAACTCACGGGGGGAACTATTGGAGCTACACAGTTATATCTTTCAATCCCTATATGTCTCATAATTTATCCAGTGCACTTTTTATGTAATGTTCTGTAATGTTTCCCAAATAGGTCTTGCATGTATTTTATTAGATTTTTGCCTAGGTATCTACTATAAATTAGCGATTATATATATATATGTATATATATACTTTTTTTTCTCTTACACCCTGAACATGGATCCAGAATGCTGAATTCTCTTATTTCTTTGAATTATTTGCCCACAAATTCTCTTGCAGTTTTCTATGTAAATAATCCTATAGTCTAAAAATAAGGACAATTAGTTTCTGCCGTTGGGGTGTAAATAGAAGTCATATACACAAATTCCAGTCATATCCCTAAAGGGGAAACATAACCACTTTCCCCTTCTCTCCTTCCTGCCACCTGGAATGCAGATGTGATGACTAGAATTGGAGCAATCATATTGGACTTGAAGCGATCTTAAGGAATAAAGATCACACAAAACATAACAAAATGATAGTAAGAACTTGGCTCTGGGCTACCCAACCAGTCTTTTACATGTAAGGGAAATAAAAAAATTTTTAGATAGTTCAGAGTTTTCTGCCACTCAAACCTAGTCCAATCTTACAACACTATCAGGATAATGAGTGATAAATTCCCAGTTTGCCAGTAGTTTTTCTTTTTTTCATAAATTGTGTTTTTATAAATTGTTGATCTGTATTAAAGAGATGAATTATATTGATAGATTTTTAATGTTCAACCATCCTTGGGATTCTGTCATGATATGTTCTTAGAGTTTGCAGAGGTCCAAACATTTTATTTCTTACTTTTCCCAAGGTTTTAATATGAAAAAAATTTAAACATACGGGAAAGTTGATCTATACAGTGAACACCCATATATCCACTACCCAGATTCTACAATTAACATTTTATTTTATATTTGCTTTGTGTCTTATCTATTATGATATGTTTTAAAGGCTTTGCTTAATTCATTTAGCTAATATTTTCAAGTATTTGTATACATGTGTTCAATGGTGAGGATAGCCAGTATTTTATTTTCTTATGCTGTCTTTGTCCAGTTTGGGTATCAAGAATGTACTTATCTCATAAAATGAAGTAAGGAGCTCTTCTATTTTTGTCTTCATTGAAAAAGTCTGACCAATACAGGAAGTAATCTTTGAAGATTTGGTAAAACTCACCTCTTTGGGTAAGTACTTGGTTGGCATGGTGCTTTTTTAATGGGTATATATATGTATTTTTAAAAAATTTTTTGGCTGCGTTGGGTCTTTGTTGCTGCGTGCAGGCTTTCTCTAGTTGCGGTGAGCAGGGGCTACTCTTCGTTGCGGTGCACGGGCTTCTCATTGCGGTGGCTTCTCTTGTTGCCGAGCACGGGCTTCAGTAGCTGTGGCTCGCGGGCTGTAGAGCGCAGGCTCAGCAGTCGTGGTGCACGGGCTTAGTTGCTCCGCAGCATGTGGGACCTTCCGGGACCAGGGATCGAACCCGTGTTCCCTGCATTGGCAGGCGGATTCGTAACCACTGCGCCACCAGGGAAGCCCAGTAATGGGTATAATTTTTTTAAATTACAGATTCAATTCATTTAATGGTTATACGGAAATATATAGATAGACCTTTCTTTTTCAAGTCAGTTTTAGTGATTTATTTATTTCTAGAGAACTGACTGTTTCATTAAATTGTCAAATTTTTTAGTCTAATGATATTCATTGTATTCTCTAGTGCTTTTAAAAATCTTGACTCTACTTATAGTTATGTCATTTTCCTACTTTTTTCTCTTTTTCTCTCAATCAGTTTTACTAGGTTTGTCTATTTTATTAGTCTTCTGAAAGAACTAGGATCTATTGATTCCTCATTGATTTTTCTCCTTTCCATCTATTTCTCTTTTTTCGTTATTATTTCTTTCCTTCTACTTTCTCTGTTATGATTGACCTTCCTCTATATGTTTCCTTCTCTTCTATTATATGCATTTGAAGCTCTAAATTTTCTTCTAAATACCATTTAAACTGCATACCACACATTTTAGTACTAGTGTTTTCATTGTCTGAGCAGTACTAAACATTTGATGATTTCTATTAGTTTTTCTCCCTTTGTAATTATTCAGAAATTTCTAAAATGAATAGGGCAGTATAACTATTCTATTGATTTCTAATTTTATTGCATTATTGTTAGAGAACATGTTTTATGTGATTTTGAGTCACTGATATTTGTTTGAAATTTTCTTTTTGACAAAGTTTTTTTCCAAAGGCACTTCAGTGGATAGTCTTTTCTTTTTTTATATATTTTTGTTGAAATATAGTTGATTTACAATGTTGTATTAGTTTCAGGTGTACAGTAAAGTGATTCAGTTACACACATATACGAATATATATATATATATATAAAATATATATATATTCTTTTTTAGATTCTTTTCCATTATAGGTTATTACAAGATATTTAGTATAGTTCCCTGTGTTGTACAGTAGGTCCTGTTGGTTATCTATTTTATATATATATTAGTGTGTATATTTTAATTCCAAACTCCTAATTTATCCCTCCCCCATCCTTTCCGCTTTGGTAATGACATAGTCAGTTTTTAAAAAATATTTCATGTGTGCTAGAATGAATATGTTTCTTGTAATTTGGAGTATGGGATTACTTACATTATTTATGTCTTCTACAAATATGATTATAGATTTATACACGCATACATATATATATATTTGAGGTTCAAAATTACTATTTCTTTGATGTGAATTATTCTACTTATCCTTGTATTGTGTTTGCCTTAAAGTTTAAAAAATTTGATATCAATATTGTTATACTAGTTTAATTTTTATTAATATTTTTCTAGTACATGTTATCCATCTGTTTACTTAATGACCTCTCTGTCATTGTGTTTTAAGTGTGTCTCTTATAAGCAGTACCAGGTTGAATTTTTAAAAATCCTTCTGAGAATCTCTGTCTTTTAGTAGGCAAGTTCAAAATATTAATATTTATATGTACTCTTGTTATTGACCTATTTGGACTTATTTCTACCATTCAAATTGTGTTTTCTATTTACCATTATCTAACTTTGATTCTTTTGTTTCTTCTCTAGTTTATATTAGGTTGATCTAGTTTTAAAAATTTATTCTCCCCTTTCCTCTCTCCTGAAAGTTTGCTGTCTGTCTAAGGTTAGATTTAAAATTAAAAAGTCCCCTGTGAGAAATTAAAACCCCAGACTTTCATACTACTTTCCCAAGCTAGGGGGTTGGACTTCTCTACTTCTTTTTTCATGGCAGGGGTAGCTCTTCAAGGGTCTTAATCCAAGGATATCTCTTGGGTCCCCAGAATCTGTCTCAGGGAGCTCAGGGTGATCCTTTATGCAGCTTCTGAACTTGAACCTTGAAGAAGGTGACCAAGAGCCTGGGCTGGGCACAGGGCCAGGCCTTCTCTGCCCAAAGCTGGGGGTAGGTATGAGAGACAAGAGCGCCTGAAGAAAACCCTGAACAAGAACTCTTTGGACCATCAAATGAATCAGAGGGTCAACTCAGACTGAACCCACTGTGGCTTTGTTATCTCTCTTTATTCTGTAGCCTCTTTTTTCCTTTTGAGGCTAGGTATTTATTAAAAAATTATTTTCATTGCATATTAAGCAGCGTTTCCATGTGTAGGTACCAATCTGCAACACTCTAAAAAGCTGTGGGAGTTCATTTACTTATCTTACAGAATGTTTACAGGTTTCAAGTCTCATCTGCCACCTCAGATCTTGCTGTTTTTACTTTGTTTTCCTCAGTTCCTGTTTAGCCAACCTACAAGTAGATTCTTTTTCTCTGTCTTGCTCCTTGGCATTGATGATTCATTTTGAAGTTCTGAGTGGCTATTGTTCTGGCCTTCCCTCATATCACCTGTCTCTCAGACTGAGGAGATAAGCCTTCCCCCGTGCACAAGCTCCTGGATACCATGCTCTGTTTATGTCCACAGTCCAGGTAGGACAACTAGACATACTTCACTGTGCTGAAGTTCCTGAGTGCACTGCCTTTCCCCTGTCCTCCAGCAGTTTCTGAAATGATGGCCCTGCAGATCTCGGCCTTCCTGGCTGGGCACGCTCCTGGCTTTGATGGAAACATACCCAGCTGGAAGCAGCTGGCATGCCCAGGCCTTCCAGCAATGGGCTTTCCAATGCAACATGTGGAGGCCCTTATTCCCTGTCCCTTCTTTTTGGCTAGGTGGCTCCCTCCAGCCACAGGCACTCCCTGGGCAGTTGTCTGAGTTAACAGCTGAGCTTGGCCAGCACAGGCGCAGCTGTGGGTCCTGGCATTGCCACTCATGAGGAAATTCCCGAGAGCCCACAGACCTGCCTTGATTTCTCTTTCAGGTGTGATTATATTGGAACAAAGCCTGCTTCCTAGGTGTGAGCCTATGCAGTTACCCTGGACCCCACACTCGGAAAGGTCAGTACTTGGATTAATACTCTGCTGTTGCTATCTTGAAATTTTAAGTAAACTTGGAATAAAATTTCAAAATTTTGATTTTGCACTAGGCTCTGCAAACTATGCAGCCTCTCCTTGGTAGAAACAGAGAACATTACTGACCCTTGGAGAAGTGGGTGGGGCTTATTGACTAACCCAGCTTCTTAGGAGTCCAGGGCAACAACCATTAGGAGTAATGGTTTAAAAATATTTTTTTAGATGTAGTGCTATATCCTGCAAAACTTATTCTTATGGGAAGCTTCCCTCTGAATAAAGCATTTTAGGGCTTCAGGAAAGTGAGAGGGTACAGTTCTAGAATAGCTGTCTGATAGAACTTTCTGCAGTGATGTTAATGTTCTGTATCTTTGCTGTCCAGTCTAGTGGCCAGTAGCCACGTGTGGCTACTGAGAACTTGAAATGTGGCTAATATGACTGGGGACCTGAATTTCTAAATTTTAATTATTTTAAATTTAAAGTTAAATAGCCATATGGGACTACTGGCTACCATATTGGACAGTGTAGATCTAGAACCACAAAGTAACTTCTGACCTTTGGTGCTTTGATTATATTTTGCATTGATTCTATATCAAGAATTAAAGTTAGGCTTTGTCCAGAAAGGATTTTCTAAATTCAGATTTAAGGCATATCTAGAACTAGATGGGGAAACTGAAATCAGTGTTTTTTCATAAGTATGGAGAAGATATCCTTTCCACCTATGAAAGCTAGCCATGAGGCTCGTTGCTATAGCCTACAAGGGAGTTATTACATGTACAAATGAATTGCCTAGAGACTGCCCCTTCCAGTTCTAAGAGACTATGGAAGAAATATGGAAGACAAAGAAGAGGCAAGGTTAGGGGCCAGAGTCTTGGCAAGGAGTGATGGTGAGGAGGTGTAGTGGGAGGTAAGTTGATAGATGAGCTTGAGCCAGTCCTCCTGGGCCTGCATGACCTGGGTGTACGAGTGACCCAGCAAGTCCCATGTGTTCTGATGAGAAACAGAGGTCTTGAGAGCACAGAGGTATGTCAGAGGGCTCTAGTTAAAACAAAGACGCAGCTGCGTAGGACATTTGAGAAGGCCAGAACCACAGATTTCAGAGCTAGATAGTACTTCATCTAAAAAACCACACCAGAAAAACTGTACTTGAGTGGTCACCAGTCTAGAGAATAGAAAATCCAGCCACTCACTATCCACCAATGAAGATCCAGATAATACCACCTCTGCTGCCATTGGTCGTCTAAACTCTTATAGACCCCAAAATATACAGACACTATCTTGAAGGAGAACAAAGAGATGGAGAGAAAATTAGAAAGTCAACATTTTCCCTAAAGAAACTAAAGAGAGTTAACATAAAGGGGTTGTCTGAAATATTGAACTGAACTAAGTTTAACTGAATGTGATAAATGTAGGGTTACTTTTCCTAGTTTTCTATGGATGAGCAGTTGAGTTATGGAGAAATAAAGAGGCTGCATTTTCTTTGCACATCTAAGCGCACAGTGAATGAATTTGTGACCCCACTACAAATATGTTTGGCTTCCTGCTAAGCCAGTTTGAACAGCAGTCCTATTCATAAGCTTTAGCAGAGGTGGAATATGTGATAGGGGTTGGGTTGAGGTTGCTAACCTGTTGTATTGAGCCTAGGAGCCAGCATCATGACAGAATTGGTCACTTAACTCATAGATCCTTTTTCTTCAAAGGCACTAGCCACCTCACATGGGAAGGTCATTTGCGGCTTATCTGGAAGGCAGTTTTTCTCTTATCACCTGCCTGGACATGGAGGAGGTTGTAGATACTCTAGCCTACTGGTCCAAGAGCTTTGAGATCAATGGGAGAGGGCCAATCTGGCAAATTATAGTGTCATTTTGCCTGTGCAGTGCCCTACTCATCTTCTTGTGCTGAATGAATCACATCTGGGATGAAGGAGGCCAGATCTACTTGGACAAAATCCTAATGAACTTATCTGGGTCTAACATCCCATCAATCCCTTGTCCATACAGTCCTCTGTGGGCTACAACACCACCTGCAGGCCAACTCTGAAAAGTACATGCCCAGAAAAATGGAAGAATTCTTAGACTGTATTCTGTAAAGCCAAGACATCTGCATTATGCTTCAAGTGTTTATGGTCCTAGAGTTAGAATCCCCATGGCCCAGCAAATATATTTAGCAATTCCTGGAATTTACTACAAAATTCATTACACCTTTCTTCTTCTTGGCTGTTGTAGTAACTGACATTCTCCAAAGGAGAGGAGGGTTTTTTGTTTGTTTGTTTGTTTGTTTTGTTTTATTTTTGGTGCTCAGAGGCAGATGCCACCTTCCAATAAGCCTTGTTTAATTTTTCCAACTTTCCCCTAACCTACCTGACCTAGCCCAACCCACATGAATATCTCCAACCATACAGATGGGAGACATTAGACCCCAGGAGAACTCAAATTCAGCTCTATGCCTCCACATCTTGGGTTTTCCTTCTTTGGAAAATTGGCTTTTGGGAAAATTCAATTGCTTATCCTCCTTGGGAATAAAACTCATTTGTCAAAGAGGCTAGAGGGGCTAAGATAGATTCAGAAACTCAGTTTGCACCAAGGTCACCTTTTTCAAGCACTTTGGGTTTACCATTTCACACCCTGTCCTGGAAGCCATAGAACCGTGAGGGAAGACTCATCACCAGTCCTGGAAATCATCTGGATGGGAATTCTAAGGACATCCAGTCCTAGCTAATAGATAATCAGGCACAGACAGGGCCCACACAGTTGGATTTTTATTGTCTCTAAGTGTAAGAGGAATAAAATGGTTTAAGTTTATATCCTGAGCTACTGGACTGTCTTGGTCCATTCTGGCTGCTTTAACAAAATACCACAGACTGGTATCTTTTTTTTTTTTTTTTTAAATCTATGTAGGTTTTTTAAATTTATTATTTATTTATTTATTTATTTATGGCTGTGTTGGGTCTTCGTTTCTGCGCGAGGGCTTTCTCTAGTTGCGGCAAGTGGGGGCCACTCTTCATCGTGGTGCGCAGGCCTCTCACTATCGCGGCCTCTCTTGTTGCGGAGCACAGGCTCCAGACGCGCAGGCTCAGTAGTTGTGGCTCACGGGCCTAGTTGCTCCGCGGCATGTGGGATCTTCCCAGACCAGGGCTCGAACCCGTGTTCCCTGCATTAGCAGGCAGATTCTCAACCACTGCGCCACCAGGGAAGCCCCAGACTGATATCTTATACAACAGAAATTTATTGCTCACAGTTCTAGACCCTGGAAGTATGAGATCATGGTGCCAGCACGGTCACCTTCTGGTTAGGGCCTCTTTCTGGTTCATAGCCAGTGCCTTCTCACTGTATCCTCATGTGGTAGAAGAGGTTAGGGATCTCTCTGGACCTCTTTTATAAAGGCACTAAGCCCGTTCGTGAGTGTTCTGTCCTCAAGACCTAAATACCTCCTAACAGGCCACATCTGCTAATACCATCACCTTTGGGGTTTAGAATTTGACACATAAGATCAAGTTCTACTTTAAAATGTTCAACTTGAAATGCTTACTAGACAACTAATGGAAATGTCAGGTAGGTAACAGGATGTTTAAGTCTGGAGCTCAGGGGAAATGCCAGGGCTGAAGAATATGTAGATCTGGGAGTTATTGACAAGGAAATAGAAATGAAAGCCATGGACTGGATAAAGTCTCCTCTAAAATGAGTGAATGTATTTAAGAACAGAAGTGGCTTAAACAAATTTAAAAATTGGGAATAAGAGGAAGAAGCCAGTCAGGGATGTAGGAGGAAGACCGAGATGGTATGTTGACCGAGAAACCAACTGGTTGACTGAGTCAAATGCTGCTGAGAGGTCAAGTGAGAGGGGGACTGGGAATTGTTCAGAGGATTTGGAGAGATGGAGCTCATTGGTGATCCTGAGAAGAATATCATCTGCACTAGAGTTGTAGCAAAGAAAACATGACTGGAGAAGACTGAAAAGAGACTATGAAGAGAGGAAGTGGACACATTGAGTATTGACAACTCATTTTAGAAAAGGTGATGCAAGGGGACCTGAGAATCATGTGTGGGAGTTAGAGGAGGGCATAGATTTTAGGGAGGACAGATTTATTTTAAGATAGGAGATATTATAACATGTTTATATGCTGATGGGAATGTTCTAATAGAAAGGGGAAATGTGGAAATGCTGGAGAAAGTGGATGATGGAAAGCCTTTGGATAGGTAAGAGGGGATCCAGGGCTTAAGTTGTGAAGTCTCGGAGGACCTACGCTACAGGACAGTTCTTCTGTCATAAGAGGAGAAAAGGCAAAAATTAGTAAATGTGCTGGTGGGAAACTGTCACAGCTGTATTCTGGTTGCTCCTACTTTGTTAGTAAAAGTAGAGATGACGTCTGTTTCCACCAGTTCCCACTACCCCAGCTTACTCAGACCCTGCTCTCAACGCAGATCCCCATCAATTTACCATGATAACTGAGTTGGAAGAATCCACTTATCACTCACAGACACAGAAAACAAACTTATGGTTACCTAAGGGGAAAGGGGGGAGGGGGGAGGGATAAATTAGGAAACTGGGATAAACATATACACACTACTATATATAAAATAGATAACCAACAAGGACCTACTTTTTAGCATAGGAAACTATACCCCATCTTATGTAATAACCTATAAGAGAAAAGAATCTGAAAAGAACATTTTATACATATATATATATACACATATGTATACATATATATATAAACTGAATCACTGTGCTGTACACCTGATACTTACGTGATATTGTAAATCAACTGTACTCCAATAAAAAATTAAAAAAAAAGAAGAGCCCACTTATCTTATGAAAGATTCTGGATTCCCATCAGTGTCACAGCCAGCTCTGGTACTTTGTCCATTAGAAAGGATACCAGTTAGAGAAGCAAATACATGAAATTACTCCATTTTAACTCAGAATCCACCTGAGCATGTTAAGGCTTTTCAGCTACCCAAACTGGACAATGCAGCCTAGTGGAGTGTGAGGTGGAGGAGGAATAAGTCATGGTTAAAACATTCACCATTGACAGGCTGAGGTTTCTGGCACCCTATAAAAAATCAAGAAAACAACCTTAAATGTTTTAAGTGCCTAACTTGCTTGTTTTCAGTGGTTTTCCCAGTTTGTCCTCATATTTGGATACTTTGGAATTAAGTGTTTTTTAATTCCGCCTCTCCCTAAGTTGCTTCCTCTTGAATCTCCACCTCTTTATCTCCAGTGAGCCTCAGCCACGTCCCAGGCTCCCAGCTACCGTATCTCCTCCCTGCCTGGTCCCTGCTTCTTAGGGAGGAAGGTCCTTACACAAATGTGAGAACATGTAAAATAGATTTTAAAAGGATTAACTAATGTCACCATGAGCTGTCACTGATTAATCAAAGCAGCAGCAGCAATAGCAGAGCTTTCTGAGCAAGATTTTGCCATTTAATCTTTTTCATCCATCTTTAGCTCTGAAGGAGAAAAAAAAAAAAAAAAAGCCATCTGAAGGAACAACACATCCTCCCCTGTGAAAATGAGTGAAAGTACAGATGAATTAGGATTTAGAGAAGATGAGGCTAAGGAAGGTTGCTTCCCCATGGAAGACCACACACACACACACACACACACACACACATGCTTTGGTCACTACTACACATAGCAACTTAGCAACTACATTTATTGCAGCTTGCAGGTGAATGAATAGCAAATTTAAATGTCTTTTTTGCCAGTAAGAATTTTGTAGCAAAATAAAGAGCCCTATTAATATAAAAAAGAAAACATGCACAATTATACACAAATATCTTAATTTTGTAAACAAACTTTCTTCAGCCAAACATTTGTGGAGAGGTGCTTGGGCCTTGTAGTTGAATTAAAGTATCTAAGTAAACGTACTTCTAACTAAATAGGAGTCAGGATGAATATTTATTTTCCTACATGATATGTGACTAAATAAATGAGGCTCCTTTTTTTTTTTTTAAACAACTCTTAAATTGAAAGCCAGATATCTAGTTCGTCATGTGCAATGACTCAGAATGATTTGGCAACTTCTTGTTTGGAAGTACCTTCAGAGTTTTTTACAAGTAGGGTGACCAAACATCTGAGTTTGTCCAGGACTGATTCTTAAGATTCTGAGTATACTCTCTGAGGCTGGGTTAGAGTCCCAGGATTCTTTGGTTGAAAGGTATCTGTTTGAGCAAGCATCTTCCTGGGTGGAAGTCTTCTTGCATCTTGTTGACTAGCGATATAGTCCCTGACCCTTGAGTGGGAAATTCCTGGCTCTTTTGGAGGCCTCTAGCCTAAAAACTGGGTTAAAGTCCCAGGTTTCTTTGTTTACACGTTACCATTAGTTAAGAATACAGGACCTTCTCAGTAGACTGAAACCCCCTTCTCATACCCCTGCTGACTGTGAGCTCCACCACTATGGCACTAACTCTGTCCATTTCCTTTCTTGTTGGAATGATTTTACTAAGAATAATTTGGAACTTCAATGACCTCCCCAAACTGGTTCCTTTAAGACCTCTCCCTTACAATTGCTTCTGTTCCTGCTTCCTCCTTTTACTACCTTCAATCTTCCCTCCAGCTACCTTGAATCCTTTGATATGACTGCCTTCTCTACCTCCTCCATCTCTCCGTCCACGCCTGCAAGACTGCCTTCCCACTTCAGCCCCTCATTTTCTTACAGTCACTTGAACTTTAGGTCCCCTGTCCCCCACTGGGGACTCTCAAGAGACTCAGGGACCCTCCAAAAGAAACTACATATCAGGGTAAAAGAATATCTCATAAGTCTCCTCCACAAATATTGGTAAAAAGCATTAGCCCTCATATTGAGCAGGTAAGCTTAACTTGTTCCATCTGTAAGAAATACAATTTGGGTAAAAATATAAAGTGGAGCAAAGACAAGAGCCAACTATTTTATATAAACCACTGAGTTTTATATTACTATGTTTACCTGACTCATAGCTAAAATTTTAGAAGGAAAGCTCTAAGGTCTATATATGCATCTGTCTGTATGTTTATGTATGCATGTTTATATATGTATGTTTTATATATATATGTGATATTTTTCTACTTCAAGATGGTATTACCAAAGTAATTTATAAAATCACATAAAAGAGCTCTATTCTGATTGGCTTAGAGATAAGTGATTATATAAATTAAATATTTCTAAAATTCCCAGAAATATAGAAAGTAACCCAAATGCTTTTCAAGTTTATGCAATTTGGAAAACTCTTAGATAAATAAGACTAGTTTAATATCATTGGTTTAATAAGAACAGCTATGTCTTCTGAGTTATCAGCATTAAGTATAACAACAGCATATATTTTGCATTTAACTCTTTTTAGGTATCTTTGCTTTTGTGATTTTTTTGATACTTGTCTAACATGCATGTACTGTGAAAATAGTTAACAGGGAAATAGCTTGAGATGATGTCCTGCTTTGTTTAATGTTATAATGTATGTCCCTAAAAATAGTTTCCAAAATCTTTGTGGTAACTTGCAACCTTAGAGTTGTAGTAAGTTAAGTAATAGATATTCATTGACTATCTATATCACCTTCTAAGTGAGGAGAAACTACTAAACCTTAAATTACTAAGCACAAGTTTATCTACTTTTGGCTTCTTATTTTTGTGTGGTACAGAGAGGCTAAGTATATTTAAGTCTGTTAATAAACATCTTTTTGACACATTGAAAAATTGTACTATCAGGAAACATATACCTATAAAAATTGAGATGGTATATTCATAAAATTTGCTAGTCTGATGCAGAATGCTGATATAAGACACAATTCACAATTGTTTACTTTGTATTTTTCTCTGTTTAAAAAAGGCTACTAATTGTTAAAAATTATAATCAATGTATGTAAATGAAACTACTAGAAACAATAAGGGTCAAGGGAAACAACTTTGTATGAAAAGTATGCAAGGAAAGTAGATTGTATTTTAGATAAGGAAAAGTATTCAAGGTATGTAGGATAGGTTTTTGTTACTGGAACAAGATAGTAATTATGCCCTAAAGTGAAAGAGGAAAATATAGGACAAAAACTGAATGGGTATTAAAAAGTTGTAGAAGATTTGCAGGAAAGGAATTTTGGAAAAGGAATCTTATCTCACGTGGTCAAAGTTGGTTAAGACTGGATAGATTTATTTATAGGGTTTTTTTTAAAAAAAAAAACAAAACGAACTTTAATATCAAAAGTACACTGATGGGGCTTCCTTGGTGGCGCGGTGGTTGGGAGTCCGCCTGCCAATGCAGGGGACACGGGTTCGAGCCCTGGTCTGGGAGGATCCCACATGCCGCGGAGCAACTAGGCCCGCGAGCCACAACAACTGAGCCCACGTGCCACAACTACTGAAGCCCGCGTGCCTACAGCCCGTGCTCCACAACAAGAGAAGCCACCGCAATGAGAAGCCTGCGCACTGCAACAAAGAGTAGCCCCCGCTCGCCACAACTAGAGAAAGCCCGCGCACAGCAATGAAGACCCAATGCAGCCAAAAATAAATAAATAAAATAAATAAATTTATAAAAACAAACAAACAAACAAAAAAAAAAGTACACTGATGCATAGCTAGAATTTGGTTTTCTCTCTGTTGAAATAACAAAGTTTTTTTTGTTTTTTTTTTTGATTTTTGGTCTGCTCTTAAGAAGAGATTGTAAAAGGTTTTTCTTTACCTTTTAAGTAATCCCCCTAGGAAACAAAGATATGGTGTCTTATCAGAATAATTAACTATGCTTTATGTTAACCTTTATCGTGTCCTTAATTATTTAAGAGAACCAAGTCTTCTCACTTTTAAAAGAGCTAACTCTTTTTTTAAAAAAAATAGTCCTGTTATCTCCTCTATTTACTTTTGAATTCTTTTATCATCATTTTGGTTAAATAGGTAGCTAAGTAACCATAACCTGGGATTGTATTTAGCCAAATATTCAAACCTTTTGACATTTTGGATAATTTTGCCTTCTCAGAATCAAATCCTAAGTGAAAGTTTGATTTTGAACTGACCCTGAGATTTCTCAGATGGCTTTTGGAAAATCTCAAAGGATTTTTTCTTTCATCTTGTAAAAAGAGAGATGCCAAAAAGCAATTCGTTTTATTTGATTTGTTCTGTTGCATGAAAAGCATTGTCAAATAAGAGATGCTTTAACCTTCTCTAGGTTATATTTGCATGGATAAAATGTTGTTAATGTAAGTATTTAAGATATTGCATGAAATTTGTCAATACCCTCACTGTCTATGATATGTTCTGGTATAATGTTATCAGTGATAATTCCAGTTATTATGTTTTATGCCATAGAAATACCAAATTCCCTTGTCAATTGCATCATTTTTATAGTGAACTGTCATCAGAGCTTTAACCACTGCCATTTTAAGTTTTTGTCAGAAACAGATAGTTTTTGTTTTACTCTGATTCTTCTCTGAAAGCATTGGCAATCGGCTATAGGCCAGAATGCTTCATCTTCAGCAAAAAGGGATTGTCTCTGAGACCCGTGGAAAGGACTGGCTATGACAGGTCTCTGGGATACCGGCTTCTGATGGCATTGTTTAAATAACTTTGAGACCATACCATTCAACTGAGAAAGGATTTCCAGAACTCAAGTAAAGAATCTGATGGTTGCATAAAACTGCTAACCCAAGACCAAGCAGAATGAGAATTGATTGCATGAGATTGAATGAACTGATGGAGGATGATTATAGCCTTTGTTTGGAATATTGCTGCTGGATTTAAGGAACCTCTTTGCCTTTTCTCTTAAGTTATCACTCACAACAATTTAGAAGATAATACTTTTATAAACAGGAGTGAAACATTTATCTTTTTCCCTGCCTGATCCCTCCAGAATTCAGAAACTCTTATTGAGAATTCTCATTTTAATGGCAATATAATTATTTGCATAAGTTCAGTAAGAGTCTGTCCTCCTTGAACAGAATTTACTTGGAAACATTGGTTATATAGCAAAGGCTTTTACTGGAATGTCATATTTGGGAATATTGTACATAGAAT
Organism: Eubalaena glacialis; assembly: GCF_028564815.1. Lineage (NCBI taxonomy): Eukaryota > Metazoa > Chordata > Mammalia > Artiodactyla > Balaenidae > Eubalaena > Eubalaena glacialis. The sequence goes on from NC_083717.1 coordinate 78,724,960, forward strand.
CATATACAAACAGATAATTTTAAGGAACTCAGGCTGACTTTATGGAGCCAATGCTTACAAAGCCCTTTTGAGAAAACTGGGCTGGTAGCTAGTTTACAGCGTTCCAAGCCTTACAGATGAATAAGGAAGGTTGCTTCCTGGCAAACCCAGGAAGCTTAGGATATTTTGGGGACCTAGAGAAAAGAGAAATTTACCCAAATCTATAGGTTCTACAGGTAATACCTGGTGGCAAGTTCTTGGCTTGGCTTCCTACCCTTGAAAGGCTTTTAAAAATCTAATTTGAGATTACTTTTGAAGAGTTCCAGCAAAGCAAACTTTCAAAGGTCTTTGTGGTTGATTACTGTTCTTGCTGCACTTATGTAAATAATAGGCCAAATCTAATGAGACCAGACTTAAGAATAATGAAAAAAAGGGTGGGTGTAAAGAGAAATTTTATGTCAGTGGAAAACTATAGCATACCCTTGTGGGTTATGACTCTAGTCCTGTTCATTATCTTTCAGGTTTTGTTATCTACTTGTAAATTGGACTGAATCCTGCCATCTTGCACATTTTGTCAGTCCTTACCAAATTCTAGATTCTTATAGTTTCCTCCAGTATCTGGCTACAGCTCTTCAAATTAACGTTTCCAACTGTTCTCCCACTTTCCCAACTTGGTGTCACTGAGAACCAGAAACCTGTTTGCCCAGTTCCTTACTGGAACTCTAGGTTGTCTTGCAAGCTGAAATTGGATGACAGGCAACCTTCATGCCTGGAGCTGCTGCTGTGTAGGCCACTCAGGAAGTTTACTGAAAGTTCCACATCTTCCATGCTCTGCTCTGGGAAATAACCATGACTGTGACACTGATTTCTATGCCATCACCAAAGATATTCAAACTGGAAACCAGGAAATTTGTCAGATTGCCACTATTGTTCTCACTATACCATCTAAAGACGCTTCAAGCCCAACATTTAGAAATCTTGTCAACTGGCTTCCCCCTGGACTCAGAAACTGGTTTTATAGTCTGTTCCAACCTTTAATCTTTGCTTTTCTTTTTATTTTCATAGAAATTCCCCTTATTAAATGCCTGATGATTTGCACTATCCAGCAAATATACTCTACTACCAAATCCCAACAGATGGTTCAGTTTGTTCTTAATGAACAAAAGGAGACTGAACGAGAAATGGACTTATATTGTTCAGAGGAAAGAAAAATGTTTCTTCTTTCCCTGAACAAGAGGAGGGGCTGACAAACTCTCAGGCCATCATCACAGCCTTGTCTTGTCTTTGCCATGTGAAGTCCAGTTTTAACAAGAATGCTGCTGAATAAGTTTAGTCAGGGTCCCTCCCACTATTACTATCTGATCCCTCTCAATACATGGCCAGGTCCCTCATCCCTCACATTTGATGTATAAGTCCTTCACCTGCCTTTTGCAGGAAACCCGTTAAAAAATCATCCCTTTATTCTTGCTGTCTCCTCTTAGTAATTTTGAATCCACTGACCCCCTCACTTTGCTCATTGACTGTAAATCACCACTTGTCCTGTTGTATTGGGAGTTGAGCCCTGTCTCTCTCTCCTGTTGCAACAGAGTCGGCTCCTAGTACAATAGTCTTGAATAAAGTCTTCTTTACTATTTTAACATGTGTCGAAATAATTTTTTTCTTTAACAGACATATCAGGCAAAAGGGGTTTCTTAAATCAGTAAATGAGCCACCAGAAACATTAGAATCAGCATCTCCTCTTTACAGGTCATTTTGTCCCATCTCCCACCCAGTTTTGGAATCCCTCAAACCTCAACTTGTAGCTCAGCATATTATCCCTTTCCCTTACTTTTGGCTGCTTAACACATTTCATGGTAATCACTAATTCATCACATGGAACTGAATAAGAACCATTTAATATGATTATCTTCTCCATTAAAGCTGTCATCATAATTAGAGCTGCAGTGAACTGTTTGCCAGGATTATAACTTCTGCCAAGAAAAACTTGGGTGTCATTTTAGAAAAATTCTTAGGTGGGGGAGGAGATCAGGACCATCTGTGTCGGGATCCAAAGTGGAATAAAGAGAAATAAAGCCCCTTTCCCCTGCTATCTACCAAACTCTGCCCAGCCCTCCAACTGGACCTTGCCAAAGACTTTAGAATGAATCAGCTTTCAAGGTAGTCTGAAGAGCACACCCTCTCAGGGAATGAGCCTTGGAAAAGTCATCTTTAAGAAGAGAAAAAAGGGGCTTCCCCGGTGGCGCAGTGGTTAAGAATCTGCCTGCCAATGCAGGCGGCATGGGTTCGAGCCCTGGTCAGGGAAGATCCCACATGCTGCGGAGCAGTTAGGCCCGTGCACCACAACTACTGAGCCTGTGCTCTAGAGCCGGCGAGCCCCAACTACTGAGCCCTCATGCCACAACTACTGAAGCCTGTGCGCCTAGAGCCCATGCTTTGCAACAAGAGAAGCCACCACAATAAAAAGACTGCGCACCACGACGAAGAGTAGCCCCTGCTTGCTTCAACTAGAGAAAGCCCGCACACAGCAACGAAGATCCAATGCAACCAAAAATAAATAAATACATTTATTTTTAAAAAAATGAAGAGAAAAATGGCAGCAGCAATAGGCCTTCGTGCATAACGCTTCCTAAAAGTTGTTCCACATGGTTTTGTTTGCCACCCCATGGTTTCCAGGGCAACCACCTAAGCCAGGACGGAAGAGAAGGAGACATGAGGCTAGAATGGGACCACCCACTGCAATTCTCATTTCATTCTGATGGCAAGAACCTTTATGTCGATTCAAAGTGTTTGTCAGGCCTCTTGCTGTGAATCCCTGGAATAACATTTTGCCCTGATGGAAGTGTGTCACAGGCTGCTGCTCCCACATCCCCCCATACTGAGGTGTTTTTAAGTGGAGCCAAATATCCACTTAAATTTTCTCTGCACTACTAGCATTGTCACACATTTTTGGATTACACACTGTAAATTATAGATAAAATACATTATGTTAATTTCTCCTGCATATCTTCTAGTTATTTTTAGGAAAAGCGTCTTTGCAATTCAGCTTCTCAGGTAAATGTTTCAAATGAAGAGAAAAATGAAACCAAGGCATAAGGATGCTCAAGGCTGAGACTGAAGCCACATCATAGTCTTGCACTTTGCAATGAGCATGTGTCCAGCATGGATTTTAGTTGCAGACGGTGGAAGAAGTTCTTTACCAGGCATCATTAGACTTGGGTGTGACTTCTGGCTCTGCAACTTTTTGGATATGTGACTTTGAAGGAATTTATTTCATTTCTGTAAGTCTTTGTTTCATCACCTATGAAATGAGAAATGTTCAGCGAGACCTCTCAGGTGCTTCTACTTCTCACGCTCTTTGCTAAACTGGGGGAAATGCCCTCAAATCTCATAAAGCGTATTATATTGACTGTCTTTAAAAAGAATGAATGAAGTCAACCTGTGAACATTAAAATATTCAGTAGCACCGAAACCCTTCAAACTTTATGATCTCTTACTGCACTGGGGTTGTTGATTTTTCACTTGCTGTGCTGGATATCTCCCATTTGCTCCTCAGATCAACTGTCCATTGTTCTCCACCCTGGGAGGTTGTCCTGCAAAGATTACAACACAGGGTCTTGTCCTCTGACTTCTAGGTGGGTTCAGCCACTGGGCAGGCGATTGAAAGGAGGGCAGAGTATGAGGTTTTGCCCCCTCCATTCTCCCTGCCTGTGAGAGGTTGCCGTGAACTAGCTGCACCCCTCACCAAAGGTCACAGCTCCTGGAAGGCATCCTCTCTACATCACTGTCTCCAGTTTTCCATAATGGCTCTTAGTCAGTTCGGGCTGCGATAACAAAGTGCCATAGACTGGGTGGCTTATAAACAATATAAATTTATTTCTCACATTTTAAGGGCTGGAAGTTAGATCAGGGTGCAGGTTGATTCCGTGTCTGATGAGAGCCCACTTTCTGATTATAGACTGCCGACTTTTTGCTGTATCCTCATGTGATGGAAAAAGGGCTAGAGAGCTCTCTGGGGTCTTTTTTATTCGGGTGCCAATCCCATTCATGGGGGCTCCACCGTCATGATCTAATTACCTCCCAAAGGGCCCACCTGCTAATACCATCATGCTGGGGGTTGGAATTTCAACATATGAATTTTTGGGAGACATAAACTGTTCATAACAGGCTCCTTCTTGCTACTTCAGGTCTAGGGGTACTGCATAACCCCTCTGGTTCTCTATGCTCCGTGCATATCTTTAAAAATTGGTCTTTATTCAAGTCTCCCCAAATGATGCAGTTTGAATGAGCCATCTATTGCTTGTCTGTACCCTGACTGATACACTCAGTTTCTTGAGATACAAATGTGGCAAGATTGGAAAGGCCATGGTACTTATTACTTCTGTGTATCCATTTTCCTCGAATATATACTTTTCCGCCTTAATTGTGACTCAGAAAATATACGAATCTCTATGCAATGCTGCTTGGTAATATAGTACTTGATCTCTGTACATGCTTGTATTAGACAGGAGTCAGAAGCAAATAGAAACCAGCCTAGTCGTTTAAGTAGGAAAGGATTCGATGCAGGGAATCCGATGCTCACAGTTAGAAGGGATGGAGGAGTGGGCTGTAGGCGGGGCGTCCAGGAATGACTTCCAGAATACCACCCAGAGCTGACCTGTTTAGAGAACTATCTCTGCAACAATCTGGAAGCTGGGGAATCAAGAAGCCTGTGTGCCACCTGCCAGCTCCAAGATCATACTACTTCTGCCATAATTCAGGAATCAGAAAGTTGTAACCCCAATTGTTGGCCCCAAACCATATGTACCTGATTTGTACCATCAAAATGAAGGCCTTCCTTCCTTCCTACTTGACTCAGTTCTAAATTTGCTTTTCACACGTGTGTCTAATTTGTGGAGCCTAAATCATATTCCTAGTTGCAAATGAGTCTGGGAAATGTCATTTTTAGCTTTTCAGCCTCTGTAGTATGGGCAGGCACGCTAGAAGGAGATTGGGATGAATTCTGAGCAAGTCAGTCTATCTGTCACAAGATTATTTCTGAAAGCATGTTTCAAGTGGCATACGAAAAAACATGAAATTTGGAGATTTAAAAAAAAAAAGAAGAGACTAGAACTCGAATCTCTGCTCTAGGATTTACTAGCTGTGTGACCTTGGGCAGGATGCACTTATTACTGGACCTATTTTTCATCTGTATAATGAGAATAATAATGCCTACCTCACAGAATTGTCATTCGTTTATCCATATAAAAGATTTTTACTGATTGTTATATTAGCACCAGAAGTTTTAGTTGGTGGTGACAAATCTAATTGATTGGTTAAGCAGAAAAGAAATGTATTAAAGGATATTTGGTAGGTCACAGAATTGCCAGATGGGCTTGAGAGCCAGGTTCAAGGCTGAACTTCCAGGACACCACCACTAGCCTGAGGACACCACTACTGCCTCCACAACCCCCTCCTGGAATTCAGTGCTACATTTTATACTGCCAGCAGGAACTTGACTTTACTGATGCAGATGCTGCTGCCAGCTCTGTTACCAGAAACTTAACAGTGCCACCTCCGAAGGCCAAGGGGCAGTGGCGCTCCTCTCACTGGCAAAAATGGATTCCATGTGGCATCTCTCCCTCAGATTGGTCTCTTCTCAAAGGAAATTTTAACAAGGGTGACAGATGTTGCCTGGGTCACATGCTTGTGCTCAACTTCAAGGGGGACTAGGGAAGCATGATTTCTGACTTTTAACTTGGGGAGGAAGGAAACTCTCTATCCAAAGGGAGAGTGTTCACAAAGTGCTGAGCCCCAGACAAATGCCCACTTACTTCCTCCAAATGGCTAAGCAAAAGGGACATTTATTGGCTCTCATTCTCACTCTCCTTTTCTCTGCCCAAGCACCATTCTCCCCAAAATGGTGGCATGCTGGTTCCTGAGAGCTACAAATTTACATACTATCATCCACGCAGTTCCTGTGTAAAGGCTGTGTCTCTTTCCCAATGATTCCATCAGAAATCTGTGGTTGAATTTATTGTTTTAACTTGGATTGCATGAGCTTTCCTAAATCATTCACTGAGCGAGGGACATGGAATAAATTAACACACTAGGTTTGTGTTACATGCCAAGTGAACTGGAGAAGTATAGGTTCAGCCCTTCTAGAACTGTTTGGCTCAAGCATTGGGTAAGAAGTGTTTTATAAAGGAAAATTGGGATGCAGGGCAGGCAAAAACAATTGCTTTCCACTATAATCTTCCTGGCAGTTCAATATCCGTACACACACTCTTTCTCTAATGCATACAGTGTCATGTGTTCCCACCCACAATAGTGCAACTCTTCCACGTACACCTCAAAAGTCCCTTCCTCCACAGGCTCTATGCCAGTTACTGAATCCAGCTCTAGGGTTTCTCAGCAGTGTGCATTTGATGTTTAATTTCATGTGTCGATTTGACTAGGCTGAGGTATTCCCAGATAGCTGGTGAAACATTATTTCTGGGCGTATCTGATGAGGATCTCAAGGGTGTCTCTATTTAAAAAGGACTTCTAAGAATCTTATAGGTGCTGTCCCTCAGGAGCCTAATAGGAAGACCAAAGTTAGAGAAGGGCTTATCGCGAGACTTTTGGGTATAGATTTTGTTTAATGGAGTGGATTATAAATTGATTTATGAAAAAATCCACAAAGGTTTTAAAAGAATTATGTCAACTTGGACTGAAAGAGATAGTGATGATACAAAACTGAAAGAGCTCTTTGGATTCCCAAATTTCTGTGGGCAGAAGCAGGCTGGGAAAATTACTGAGCTGCTACTGTGGGCTATTTTCTATGGAAAATGAAGAGGTCAAGAATATGGAGAATAGAGCCAAGAGCCATGGTGAATCATTCCTGGACAGTAGGACTGATCCTCTAATCAAGGAACTGGCAACACATATCCAGCTGGATTTTAGTATTGCTGTAGACCAATAACTCCTGTGTGCTTCATTTCCCCCCTTTTTGAATGGCAGGGTCCATTGCAGTTATTTTGCAGCCTATCCCATCACTGTGTGTTGGGAATGTGCGGAAGAGCTATTTTGTCTCTTTAGTTCACAGGTCTACGATCAAAAGGAACTATTCCTAGGGTGCTGTATTGGAGGACACATATCCAAGGAGACTTAACTTTACCTACACCTAATCTAGATGACAGTATTTTCCCTTTCCCCCAGGCACCGCATAGTGCCTGACATATAGAAAATGCTTAGAAAATATTTGGTAAATGATTGCATGAATAGAAGAATATGTTATTCATCCTACTGGAAAAATAGACATTATGATTAGGAAAAATAATTATTAACTGGCATAATGATAGATGTATAGAATTGAGAGTTCAGAAATAAGCCCATACATTCATGGACAATTGACTTTTGACAAGGGTGCCAAGACAAGTCAACAGGGGTAATAAGAACAGTGTCTTCAAGAAATGGTGCTGAGAGAACTGGATATCCATTTACAAAAGAATGAAGTTGTACCCCTATCTCATACCATATACAAACATTAACTCGAAATGAATCAAAGACCTAAATGTAAGAGTTAAAACTGTAAAACTTTTGGAAGGAAAGATAGGTATAAATCTTTGTGACCTTAGAGCAGACAAAGGTGTCTTAGATATGACACCAAAAGCACGAGCAACCAAAGAAAAAAAGAAAAATTGGACTTCATCAAAGTTAAATATTTTTATGCTTCGTAGGACACTATCAAGAAAGTGAAAAGACAACTCCAAGAATCGGAGAAAATATTTGCCCTCCTCCACAAACCTCTTCTACTGTCGATTCTAAATTCCCCTGATGCTTAACTATTACCTCTACTTGTTTCAGTGGCTAACCTGATGGTATGAATAAAACCCGCATTCCTGTGGGATCTGAGTCACACATTTGGCTTTGATTACTAGTTCATGAAGGTGACAAAATGTAAAACATATGGGTAATATAAAAGGAGCTTTTAAGGGCTTATATTGTGAGATAAGGCAAGGGTCAGCAATCTATGGCCTATGGGCCAAACTCAGCATAACACATGTTTTTGTAAATAAAGTTTTATTGGAAACAGCCTCACTCATTCATTTACGTATTTTCTATGGATATTTTCGTGCAATCACAGTAGAGTTGAGTGGTTGACAGAGAGACCCTCTTGCCTGCAAAGCCTAAAATATTTACTATGTGGTCCTTTCCAGAAAAAATTTGATGACCCCTGCTCTAAGGCAATCCTTGTCAATAGGAAGTGATATGTTAGTGAAATGCTCAGAAGAATATCATTCCAAATGCTCCCTTTACCTTGCCTCTTGGCCTCTTCTTATTAATTCCATACTTTGAGAGACCTCTCAGCTTTCAAAGCATTCAAGATCTGCTGGGAAAATAATTGTGGCAGACTCTGATAGTTCTCAAGTACACATTCTCCTCTTTTTCACTAAGAGAACAGTTGAAGTTTATCTAGGCATATGGCTGCCAAAAATAAAGATTGCAGTTCTCAGCTTCCTTTGCAGCCAGGCATGGTCATATGACTAAGTTATTGTCGATGAGATGTCACTTCCAGAGACTATCCCTAAAGTAAAGGTTATCCCCCTTGGGTTGTATTTTCTACATCTTGCTGGTAGGAATGTAGATGCAATGACCATGTATCCAGCAGCCACCTTGAACCATGCCTGTACAGTCATATCCTTGTGTTGATAAAGAAGAAAGCTAGAAGGAACCTAGTCCCTACCAGTTAGATATTTTATGTGAGAGAATAACATCTTGAATGTTAAAGGCCCAGTGAAACTGGGTTTTCTGTCTCATGCTACACCACCTAATTCTTACAGATACAATATCATAGACAGTAGAATTATGGCTCTCTGAGGGCAGAGAGCTTGTCTGTTTGAGTCATGGCTACATCTCCATCATTTGAAATGATGCTTGGTGCATAGCAGATACTCAATAAATATTTATTGAAAGGAACATATGAGTAAAATATTATAATGAAGGAGAATGAAGAACCAATACAAATTACTGAGAACAGCACTTTCCACATCTAGAGAATTATTTTTAAATTGTGGTTAAATATACATAACATAAAATTTACCATCTTAGCCATTTAAAAAATTATGGTAAAATACACATAACATAAAAATTTCCATCTTAACTATTTTTAAGTGTACAGTTCCTTGGTCCTAACTACATTCACATTGCATAACAATCTATAAAACTTTTCTCACCTTAATAGCTAAAACTCTGTACCCATTAAATAATAACACCCATTCTCCCCTCCCCTCAGCCCCTGGCAACCATTATTCAACTTTCTCTCTCTATGGATTTGACTATTCTGTGTACCTCATATAAGTGGAATCATACAATATTTGTCCTTTTTTGACTGACTTATTTCATTATTAGCATAATGACCTCAAGTTTCATCCATGTTGTATCATATGTTAGAATTGCATTCCTTTTTAGGGATGAATGATATTCCCTCGTGTGTATATACCACATTTTGTTTATCCTTTCATTGTCCATGGATGCTTGGGTGGCTTCCACTTTTCGGCTGCTGTTATGTGAGTAATGCTGCTATGAACACAAATATACAGAGAACGTTTTTAAATTTTCAGATTTCTTAGATTTTCTGACTTACTGAGTGAAAATCTTAGAAGTGGGAGAAGAGGAGTGAGGAGCCGTTTGGAAGATGTATTTTAAAATGTTTTTGGGTGATTTCAAATATAGACAGTGTAGTCCTTGGATTGACAATTGGGAGCCACTGATCCCACACAATAAGTATACTAGTCTAGAAGTACCAGAACCACCCAGAATAATGAGGTTGTAAGATGTGAGTTCAGCATGTTGTTTGAGAAGAAAAGACATTTCAGGTTGAAGAAAAAATAAATTTAGAGATATAAGCATTATGACTTTACTTTTTTAGGTGTCCTTAATTATGGAATCATAGCTCATTAATAGTCCAAATTGAGTCATGGTGATATATTTTCATTCAATCATTATTGAAAATAGCAACAACAAAGTATTTTTCCATTAAGTATATAGTAAATTTTGTTACATTTATGAAACTCTCATTAGAGCAACAATGTTTTCAGCTTAACTTCCCCATACACACCGAATTGTTTCTCTCGTGTGAAGATGGAACACTAGGAAAGAAAAATTGATGCAGAAATAAGACCTCTTAAAACTGAAATTCATCTAAAATTGTCTTTTGACCATGATGAAGGACTGTACAATTTGTAGTATAACAAAATCACTCCAAATTCTTTTTCCAATAGCTGAGAGAAAATCTGTGTGTTGAGATTTGATCCAACATTGAAATGGAATTGCAAACATTTATCAGCTTCTTTGTTGTGGCCTTAAACTAGCGGAGGAACTTTGTCAGAAATCCTGCTTTTTCCCAAATCATTGCATCTACTTCTAAATCAATACATTGGTCGTATTCTGCCCCCTTTGGTTGAGTTACATTAAAAACAAATTTATCCTTCAACCTTTTACCCTACCAGGATATTAACTCAGCTATTTAACTTATTCTTTAGATAAAATAGTATGTGTTCTGATATATATGTTTTAAAATAATTTTCATTTTTGTAAATTGCTTGGATATAACCACTAAAATTCCTCCCACCATGGCTTTATAATAAATTTTATTAACTTATTTTCATTTTGTAAGTGAACAAGTGATATTCACTGTGACTTTCTGCTTCTTTTCAAATGCAATTCTAGTTATTTGATAAAGTGTCATGTTATATGAAACTTATTATGCTAAGAGAATGTCTTCCTCTCATTGACTTCTTTAATTCATTAGTTCATTCAACAACAACAAAAATAATAAAGCACTCACTATGTGTCAGGAACTTGAATCAGTGTGTGGAAAGAGACAGTTTCTCACATGTAGCTTATAGTTAAGTGAGAGAGACAGACTTTCATGATAGAATCTCACAAATAGATGTATAATTTCTATACTTATAAGCTACAAAACTGAATCGTTATTGTGCTTTGTGAGTGAATAACAAGGATCCAGTCTGTGTGATGACTCATGGAAGGGATTTGAGCTGAGAATTAAAGGATAAGTGGGATAAGAAGCATAATATTGGGTGTGTGGGAGGCCAAGAGGGTTTCGGGAAGAGAGAACGACATGAACAGAGGTTAAAGTTTGGCCTCTGTGGCTTGAACCCAGGGAGCAAATGCAAATGTGCTTCAAGTTGTATGAAGGACTTTTGCCTTTGTTTCATGTGCAATGATACATTAGCTTGGATGGATATTAGCTAAGAATCTTTCAGCTACATGCAATGGAAAACCCAGTCCAACCTGCCTCAAGTCAAAAAAGAAAAAAAAAGAGTCATTGGCTTATGTAATAGTGAAGTTCAGAGTTCAGACCCCACCCAAGCCCAGTTTTACCCATAGGAGGCTGATGTCTTCATTCCCCAGCTCTTGCTCTCTGGGGTCCCTTGACTTTGCTGTCATCCTTGTGCTAGCTTAATCTTCAGTTTGGTTCCCATCATGGTCACATGAACCAGTCAATGTCCCTGATTGGGTCTGCTTAAATCACATGCCCACCTTGAGCCAATTCCTTTGGCTAGGGGACTGAAGTACTTTGATTAGTTTAGGTATGGGTTAAGTGCCCTTTGTTAAAACAATCTCTGTGGTGAGGGGAGAGTATGCCAGTTAGGGCATCCATAACTTGGGAGTTGGAGGTAGAGGTAATCCCAAACTACTTAGGGGAAGGGTGGTTTTCTAAAAGAAATTTAGGGGGGTATTACCTTAAGGAAGGTGGAAATTTTCTAGACAGAAATCAGATGTCCAACAGACTTCTGAAGAGTTTTAAGAAAGATAAGAATAGAGGAAGTAACATAAACAGATCTGCATTCATACACACACACCCACACACACACAAAGATGGCCTTCAGAGTGGAAATGGATTGGAATGGATTTGAGGGGAGCAAGAGTACACACAGGGAAGACCAATTAGTAGGTTAGATTAGTAGTCCATTATGATGATAGCTTGGACAGAGGAAGTGGTAGCAGAGCTGGGAATAAGTAGAGAGATTCAAGAGGCACTTAGAAGATAAAATAAATACAACTTGGTGGTTAATTGGATATGGAAGAAGTGAAGGCAAATACATTATTAAAGTTAACCCCCGGGTTTCTGGCTTACATATAAATTGGATAAATGGTAGTAACATTGTACTGATAAGGGTTATTAAAAGAAGACCAGCTTTGGGAGATACAGTCTCAATTTCAGATTAATCTTAGTTCTTTTTGAGACATCTAAGTGGAACTGGCCAAAAGACACTTACATTGTTTTGATTTACTCAGATATGTTTATTAAAGGCTTTGGGACAAATCATCTTTCACACTTGGCTAAATTTCCCTAAATCCCTTTGTATCAGGAAAAGAAAATAGCTTTCCACTCCATCTAACCCCTACAAAGATGTATTAATATTCCTTCATAATCTTCCCTTTATGCATTACTTAAGAGTCTTCTCTTTTCCTTCTGAAATCCCCTTCCATTGGATACACACTAACTTGTATTAAAGAATCCCGTGGTGCATAATGGCCCCTGCTGCAGGCTCCCAGACATCCAGCACACCGTGCAATGGGAGACGCAGAATCACAGCCTTCTTTTGATGATCTGTCATGCCCTAAGGACTGAGGTGCTGGTGGAATGTTTGTGGGGGAGCAATTTAAACTTTAAAATGTATTACTGTCAGAGCTTCAGACTTAGTTATATATATATAATTTATATTATATATATGATTTTACTTGGTTTCAAGTGATAAAAACCCATCTCAAAATAAGGTAAAAGGGAACTTACTGGCTCTTATAAAAGAGAAATACAAGGTGAAGCTGGTTTATAGGACTCTGGAGACTCAGAAAACCCTTGCTAGATATTCTTCTCCCTCTTTTTCTTCCCACCTGTCTCTCTCTCTCTCTCTCTCTCTCTCCCTCCCTCCCTCTATCTTTCTGTCTCTGTTGCATTTCGCTGTGTGTTTCTCTCAACTGCTTCTCCTGAAGATGGAATTTCCTTCTTGTGGATTGGTGGGGATGGGTATCAGAGTAGGCATAAACAAATTCAAACTTATATGACCACAGCTTGGCTAACTCAGGAGATGAAAAGAGTTTCTCTCTCCATAGTCCATTTATAAAATCCAGGGGTAGAAGTTTGATATGGTCTAGGTCATATACAAACCCTCCAGTATATAGAGGATTATGATTGACTAGTTGTGGAGTATATACCTTCTTGGAGGCAGGAACAGAGCCTCATGAATTGAGGAACAGGTTGCTGACTAAAAGAAGTGTATGTGGTGACAGGACATATGAGGAAGGGGAGTGTGGTGAAGGGGAGGCATTTACCAGAAGAGGGCAGAAAGGAATGATGAGTGCACACAAACAATAATTGGTCCTTCCAGTTACAAGGTATGAAAACTTGTTCGAGTGTTTGCTCCATGGGAAAAAAAAAAGAGGAAGAATTTTTGTTGCTTTTCATAGCCAAGACTTAGAGAGTAGTTCTGAACCTAGGTACATCCATATATACCTCTTAAATACTCCTCTCATTTGTTCATTAGACAAATATTAAAAATATTTTAAAAAGTGATTTTTAATATTTTCTCTCTATGCTCCACCATTTATGTGGTTCAGATAGTGTTTACACATCTCTTTCCCTCTGTCCAACTAAAAACAGTTTGTTTTCTTCAAAGTATATACTTCCAATGTAAATTCCTGAGAAAGGACATCTTTCTTAATAACTATCATGACATTTGAGCAGTTTCTTAGGTTGGGCTCCCACAGAAGCTGACTTGGAAACAAGGATTTGAGAGCTGGTAGTTAACTTTGGAGGTGGTTCCTGGCATCACTCTTAGGGGAGCAGGGAATTGAGACAAGGAAGGAAAGGAAGCTGATAAAGGATTCACTATTGAGCAGATTACTGCTATGGGTAACTGGATTTCAGTACCAAGGGGGAACTCTGAGAGACAGTGTAGAATATTCCGCAGTTATCCCAGTTGAGAGGCAAAGAAGTTGGATATTTGTCCTCCAACTCCCATCTGTCATTGGCTCAGGGCTGATTCGGGGCATTAATGCCCATGTGCATCCAGTCTGCCCCATTTCCCTTAGGTAGAAAGTGGCAGGTGTTTATAGAAGGATGCTGTCAGCATAACGTGCATCAGGGAGTGTGGAGAGGATACAGGCAGGGAATCAACAGCATCTGTTACAACCCTATTCTGGTCAAATCATAGGTTGATGGACTTTGGGTCAGTGTGTAATCAGCTTTGGTTCCTATAAGGATTGTAGTTATGTAATACTGAATGGAGTTTAATAGGCTGCTTTTTCAGGAGGGCTGTGGGCATGGCAGGAACTGTCGATTAATATATCTAGTTTAAAGAGATAAAAAATATGAACATACTTACAGTGGCAGATCATTTATCTGGAAGTCTAAAATTGTAGCATCCAAACAAAGAAACTATTAAAAAGAATGATGGCTTAACCAGTGACAGCAAGAGTGTAACAACTATGTCACTGGAAATGCATGTGCTGTGATAATACTTAGTTATTGTAGGTTTAGGCACACAAAAACTGTTTTTGAAGCTTTGCATTGCAGTTATGCAAATACGTTTTATGTAGGCCCTAGTCCTACATAAAAAAAAAATCAAAAGACTGCACTAATTTCCTTCCTTCAGGACTTAGCCCAAAACTCTGTGTGGGCAGTGAGGGGCAGGGGCCTGAGCAGTGGTGTGTGGTGGGCTAGCATACACTGTTGGAGACTGGGCAGCATGAGAAGGGTATCCATGTGGCAGTGGCAGCCTGGGACAGGTGTCAGAGCGTGAATGGAATGAGGAAGGTGTTCACGTGGAGGGGAGGCAGCAACAATGGGAAAGTACTTACGTACAGGGTTACTGGAGAAGTATGTCAATATATTGAGGATAATGGTTGCCCAGACTCTCACTGTTGGAGAAGGTAAGTACAAAGGAGAAAACTAGAATGAACCCTGTGTTTTGGATTGGCAGTATCCGTGAACTCATGGATTTCAGTAGGTGGGGAGTGGGGGTAGATATATAGATACATAGATGGATAGATATAGTTGTAAATGTATGTATACATACATATGTATATACAGGCATCCCTAGCTCTGTCCACCGTGAGGACCTGGAAACAGCAACATCCCAATAGCAATGCGGACATTAAGCATCCACTTCTTGTTTTCTAAATTCCATTCTCCATTAAAAGAAACAAGGCAGAGTTGAGGCAGGGAAGGTATGAGATGACCCTGGAACATCTTGTGTCAGAAAATAAGCAAGTGCTCAAAGAATGATGATGATGTTAAAAGAACAGAAAAGCCAGCTTCCAAAGGCTCCCACTGGCCAAACCTGGCATCATTTGGTTGTCCAAATAAGTGACAATATGGATTATAAAATTGAATAAAATAAGAATTCATGAATTCATGTTGACATAAATAAATGTAGGAAGGAGAAATTTTTTTCTTATAACTAGTAAATGTAGAAGGAATGATGGAATTTTAGAAAATCACTATTTGACAAGCATCATCATCATAATTAATTCAGCAAAGGAAATCAATGAATGCTAAAACTAGTTGGTGAAATTTGATGAAAAATGGGATAAAGAACCTCTTAACGAAATACTTATTAATTAGGAAGTAAAAAAGTATGTTACAGAGGAGAAGCTTGATAGACACCACCTTAATCAAATGTAACTAAAGGCCCATTGAGGAGAGTGTCCTAAAACAAAATGAGTCGCTTCAAAACCAAATCTTTTCACCTCCAAGGATCAAAATTCCAGCCATCCCTGTTCACTGCCTTCTACATTCTCCCTCACCATCTCCTCCTCAAATGACCATCTTGACCAAATACCCTATTAGAAATAAAAATGAGATAATTTGATTCTGAGACTTTAATAGATCTCTTTTACTTTCATGGCTGCTTCTTTTTCACAAAAATTTTAAAATATTTTGAATGGGAATTTTGATGAATTCTTTTTTTAAAATTAATTAATTTAATTTTTGGCTGTGTTGGGTCTTTGTTGCTGTGCCTAGGCTTTCTCTAGTTGCGGTGAGCGGGGGCTACTCTTTGTTGCGGTGCGTGGGCTTCTCATTGTGGTGGCTTCTCTTGTTGCGGAGCATGGGCTCTAGGTGCGCAGGCTTCAGTAGTTGTGGCACGTAGGCTCAGTAGTTGTGGCTTGCAGGCTCTAGAGCGCAGGCTCAGTAGTTGTGGCACACGGGCTTAGTTGCTCCACGGCACGTGGGATCTTCCTGGACCAGGGCTCGAACCTGTGCCCCCTGCATTGGCAGGCGGATTCTTAAGCACTGCACCACCAGGGAAGTCCCTGAATTCCTATTTCTTCCTTAAGTTGTGGCTTTATGATTTACAGGGAGAATTGTGACCACAATACATGAGATTCTGACAGATATTTCAAGGTAAAAAAGCAGCTGGTAAAGTTTTGTAAGAATTGATAGCACTCTTTTTTTTTTAATTTTTGAATTTTATTGTATTTATTTTTTTATACAGCAGGTTCTTATTAGTCATCAATTTTGTACACATCAGTGTATACATGTCAATCCCAATCACCCAATTCATCACACCACCACCCCCACCCCCCGCTGCTTTCCCTGCTTGGTGTCCATACGTTTGTTCTCTACATCTGTGTCTCTATTTCTGCCCTGCAAACCAGTTCATCTGTACCATTTTTCTAGGTTCCACATACATGTGTTAATATATGATATTTGTTTTTCTCTTTCTGACTTACTTCACTCTGTATGACAGTCTCTAGATCCATCCACGTCTCAACAAATGACCGAATTTCGTTCCTTTTTATGGCTGAGTAATATTCCATTGTATATATGTACCACAACTTCTTTATCCATTCGTCTGTCGATGGGCATTTAGGTTGCTTCCATGACCTGGCTATTGTAAATAGTGCTTAAATGAACATTGGGGTGCATGTGTCTTTTTGAATTATGGTTTTCTCTGGGTATATTCCCAGTAGTGGGATTGCTGGATCATATGGTAATTCTATTTTTAGTTTTTTAAGGAACCTCCATACTGTTCTCCATAGTGACTGTATCAATTTACATTCCCACCAACAGTGCAAGAGGGTTCCCTTCTCTCCACACCCTCTCCAGCATTTGTTGTTTGTAGATTTTCTGATGATGGCCATTCTAACTGGTGTGAGGTGATACCTCATTGTAGTTTTGATTTGCATTTCTCTAATAATTAGTAATGTTGAGCAGCTTTTCATGTGCTTCTTGGCCATCTGTATGTCTTCTTTGGAGAAATGTCTATTTAGGTCTTCTGCCCATTTTTGGATTGGGTTGTTTGTTTTTTAATATTGAGCTGCATGGGCTGTTTATATATTTTGGAGATTAATCCTTTGTCCGTTGATTTGTTTGCAAATATTTTCTCCCATTCTGAGGGTTGTCTTTTCGTCTTGTTTATGGTTTCTTTTGCTGTGCAAAAGCTTTGAAGTTTCATTAGGTCCCATTTGTTTATTTTTGTTTTTATTTCCATTACTCTAGGAGGTGGATCAAAAAAGATCTTGCTGTGATTGATGTCAAAGAGTGTTCTTGCTATGTTTTCCTCTAAGAGTTTTATAGTGTCCGGTCTTACATTTAGGTCTTTAATCCATTTTGAGTTTATTTTTGTGTGTGGTGTTAGGGAGTGTTCTAATTTCATTCTTTTACATGTAGCTGTCCAGTTTTCCCAGCACCACTTATTGAAGAGACTGTCTTTTCTCCATTGTATATCCTTGCCTCCTTTGTCATAGATTAGTTGACCATAGGTGTGTGGGTTTATCTCTGGGCTTTGTATCTTGTTCCATTGATCAGTGTTTCTGTTTTTGTACCAGTACCATATTGTCTTGCTTACTGTAGCTTTGTAATATAGTCTGAAGTCAGGGAGTCTGATTCCTCCAGCTCCATTTTCTTCCCTCAAGACTGCTTTGGCTATTTGGGGTCTTTTGTGTCTCCATACAAATTTTAAGATTTTTGTTCTAGTTCCATAAAAAATGCCATTGGTAATTTGATAGGGATTGCATTGAATCTGTAGATTGCTTTGGGTAGTATAGTCATTTTCACAATATTGATTCTTCCAATCCAAGAACATGGTATATCTCTCCATCTGTTGGTATCCTCTTTAATTTCTTTCATCAGTGTCTTATAGTTTTCTGCATACAGGTCTTTTGTCTCCCTAGGTAGGTTTATTCCTAGGTATTTTATTCTTTTTGTTGCAGTGGTAAATGGAAGTGTTTCCTTAATTTCTCTTTCAGATTTTTCATCATTAGCGTATAGGAATGCAAGAGATTTCTCTGCATTAATTTTGTATCCTGCTACTTTACCAAATTCATTGATTAGCTCTAGTAGTTTTCTGGTGGCATCTTTAGGATTCTCTATGTATATAGTATCATGTCATCTGCAAACAAAGACAGTTTTACTTTTTCTTTTCCAATTTGTACTCCTTTTATTTCTTTTTCTTCTCTGATTGCCATGGCTAAGACTTCCAAAAGTATGTTGAATGATAGTGGTGAGAGTGGACATCCTTGTCTTGTTCCTTATCTTAGAGGAAATGCTTTCAGTTTTTCACCATTGAGAATGATGTTTGCTGTGGGTTTGTCATATATGGCCTTTATTATGTTGAGGTAGGTTCCCTCTATGCACACTTTCTGGAGAGTTTTTATCATAAATGGGTGTTGAATTTTGTCAAAAGCTTTTTCTGCATCTATTGAGATGATCATATGGTTTTTATTTTTCAATTTGTTAATATAGTGTATCACACTGATTGATTTGCGTACATTGAAGAATCCTTGCATCCCTGGGATAAATCCCACTTGGTCATGGTGTATGATCCTTTTAATGTGTTGTTGGATTCTGTTTGCTAGTATTTTGTTGAGGATTTTTGCATCTATATTCATCAGTGATATTGGTCCGTAATTTTCTTTTTTTGTAGTATCTTTGTCTGGTTTTGGTATGAGGGTGATGGTGGCCTCATAGAATGAGTTTGGGAGTGTTCCTTCCTCTGCAATTTTTTGGAAGAGTTTGAGAAAGATGGGTGTTAGCTCTTCTCGAAATGTTTGATAGAATTCACCTGTGAAGCCATCTGGTCCTGGACTTTTGTTTGTTGGAAGATTTTTAATCACAGTTTCAATTTCATTACTTGTGATTGGTCTGTTCATGTTTTCTATTTCTTCCTGGTTCAGTCTTGGAAGGTTATACCTTTCTAAGAATTTATCCATTTCTTCCAGGTTGTCCATTTTATTGGCATAGAGTTGCTTGTAGTAGTCTCTTAGGATGCTTTGTATTTCTGAGGTGTCTGTTGTAACTTCTCCTTTTTCATTTCTAATTTTATTGATTTGAGTCCTCTCCCTCTTTTTCTTGATGAGTCTGGCTAATGGTTTATCAATATTGTTTATCTTCTCAAAGAACCAGCTTTTAGTTTTATTGATCTTTGCTATTGTTTTCTTTGTTTCTATTTCATTTATTTCTGCTCTGATCTTTATGATTTCTTTCCTTGTGCTAACTTTGGGTTTTGTTTGTTCTTCTTTCTCTAGTTCCTTTAGGTGTAAGGTTAGATTGTTTATTTGAGAATTTTCTTGTTTCTTGAGGTAGGCTTGTATAGCTATAAACTTCCCTCTTAGAACTGCTTTTGCTGCATCCCATAGGTTTTGGATCGTCGTGTTTTCGTTGTCATTTGTCTCTAGGTATTTTTTGATTTCCTCCTTGATTTCTTCAGTGATCTCTTGGTTATTTAGTAACGTATTGTTTAGCTTCCATATGTTTGTGTTTTTTACGTTTTTTTCCCTGTAAGTCATTTCTAATCTCATAACGTTGTGGTCAGAAAAGATGCTTGATATGATTTCAATTTTCTTAAATTTACTGAGGCTTGATTTGTGACCCAAGATGTGATCTATCCTGGAGAATGTTCAATGCGCACTTGAGAAGAAAGTGTAATCTGCTGTTTTTGGATGGGATGTCCTATAAATATCAGTTAAATTTATCTGGTCTATTGTGTCATTTAAAGCTTGTGTTTCCTTATTTATTTTCATTTTGGATAATCTGTCCATTGGTGTAATGAGGTGTTAAAGTCCCCCACTGTTATTGTGTTACTGTCGATTTCCTCTGTTTTAGCTGTTGCCTTATGTATTGAGGTGCTCCTATGTTGGGTGCATATATATTTATAATTGTTATATCTTCTTCTTGACTGATCCCCTGATCATTATGTAGTGTCCTTCCTTGTCTCTTGTAACATTCTTTATTTTAAAGTCTGTTTTATCTGATATGAGTATTGCTACTCCAGCTTTCTTTTGATTTCCATTTGCATGGAATATCTTTTTCCAACCCATCACTTCCAGTCTGAACGTGTCCCTAGGTCTGAAGTGGGTCTCTCGTAGACAGCATATATATGGGTCTTGTTTTTGTATCCATTCAGCAAGCCTGTGTCTTTTGGTTGGAGCATTTAATCCATTCATGTTTAGGGTAATTATCGATATGTATGTTCCTATGACCATATTCTTAATTGTTTTGGGTTTGTTGTTGTAAGTCCTTTTCTTCTCTTGTGTTTCCCCCTTAGAAAAGTTCCTTTAGCATTTGTTGTAGGGCTGGTTTTGTGGTGCTGAATTCTCTTACCTTTTGCTTGTCTGTAAAGCTTTTGATTTCTCCATCGAATCTGAATGAGATCCTTGCTGGGTAGAGTAATCTTCGTTGTAGGTTCTTTCCTTTTGTCACTTTAAGTATATCATGCCACTCCCTTGTGGCTTGCAGAGTTTCTGCTGAGAAATCAGCTGTTAAGCTTATGGGAGTTCCTTGTGTGTTGTCATTTTTCCCTTGCTGCTTTTAATAATTTTTCTTTGTCTTTAATTTTTGCCAGTTTGCTTACTATGTGTCTCGGCATGTTTCTCCTTGGGTTTATCCTGTATGGGACTCTCTGTGCTTCCTGGAGTTGGGTGGCTATTTCCTTTCCCATGTTAGGGAAGTTTTCGACTATAATCTCTTCAAATATTTTCTCTGGTCCTTTCTCTCTCCTCTCTTCTTCTGGGACCCCTATAATACGGATGTTGTTGTGTTTAATGTTGTCCCAGAGGTCTCTTAGGCTGTCTTCATTTCTTTTCATTCTTTTTTCTTTATTTTGTTCTGCAGCAGTGAATTCTACCATTCTGTCTTCCAGGTCACTTATCCGTTCTTCTGCCTCAGTTATTCTGCTATTGATTCCTTCTAGTGTATTTCTCATTTCAGTTATTGTATTGTTCATCTCTGTTTTTTTGTTCTTTAATTCTTCTAGGTCTTTGTTAAACATTTCTTGCTTCTTCTCAATCTTTGCCTCCATTCTTTTTCCGAGGTCTTGGATCATCTTCACTGTCATTATTCTGAATTCTTTTTCTGGAAGCTTGCCTATGTCCACTTCATTTAGTTGTTTTTTCTGGGGTTTTATCTTGTTCCTTCATCTGGTACATAGCCCTCTGCCTTTTCATCTTGTCTGTCTTTCTGTGAATGTGGTTTTTGTTCCACAGGCTGCAGGATTGTAGTTCTTCTTGCTTCTGCTGTCTGCCCTCTCACTCTTTTTTTTTAAATTTTTTTTTTGACGTAACATTGGTTTATAACCTTATATATTTCATGTGTACAATATTACAGTTCTTCTACTTAACAGAATTTACTCCCTGTGGTGAATTTAAAATGGCCACAAATTCTTTGCAGCCTTTCCCATCAAGAGGCAGAGTCTATTTCCACACACCTTGAATCTGGGCCAGTCTTGAGAATTTGACCAGTAGAATATGGTGACATGACATTGTGTGACTTCCTAGCTGAGGCCTCAAAGAGGACTTGAAGCTTCTGCTTTTGCCCCTCTGGAATCTACCTGCCACGTGAGAAATCCCAAACTCGCCTACTACAGAGGTCATGTGGAGGCAAATGAGGCCCTCAGTCAACTGCCAGACATGTGAGTGAGACCATTTTGCCCCCCAGTCAACTTGCCAACTGATTAGAAACATATGCATCAACCCAACCAACCATGGAGAGCAGAGACAAGTCATCGCCAAAGAGCCCTGCCCAAAATGTCAACCCATAGAATTTTGAGCCTTTAATAAACCAAGAGATAAATTATACCCTGTGGGCCAAATTTGGCTCTCCGTCTTCTTTTATAAATCACGTTATGTTGGAATATATCCACACCCCTTTGTTTACATATTGTTTATGTCTGCTTTTGTGCTACAACAGCAGACTTGAGTAGTTGTGACAGAGATTATATGGCTCACAAACTCTAAAAATATCTACAATTTGGCCCTTTACAGAAAAAGTTTGCCAAGTCTTTATTTTAAGCCATTAAGTTCTGGGACAGTTTGCTTTACAATAATAGATAAATCAAATATTCCCTTTATAGCAGAAGAGCAGTCAAGTCCTTGCTTGAACTATAATTAATTTTTATAATTTCATGTATACATGTTTGAAACCTGTGAAGGCATTTAACTTTATCTAGACCAAAATCTGTTTTCATATGAATAACAATGTCATTTTTCTAAATAGAATATGTTAATAATGCTGAGCACAATATCTACTTTCTTTTTTTTTTTAAATTAATTAATTAATTTATTTATGGCTGTGTTGGGTCTTTGTTTCTGTGCGAGGGCTTACTCTAATTGTGGCAAGTGGGGGCCACTCTTCATCGCGGTGCGCGAGCCTCTCACTATTGCGGCCTTTCGTGTTGCGGAGCACAGGTTCCAGACGCGCAGGCTCAGTAATTGTGGCTCATGGGCCCAGTTGCTCTGCGGCATGTGGGATCCTCCCAGACCAGGGCTCGAGCCCGTGTCCTCTGCATTGGCAGGCAGATTCTCAACCACTGCGCCACCAGGGAAGCCCAATATCTCCTTTCTTGATACAAGGCACTTTTTAAATTTAATAACCAGGTAAAATCCAATATGGCTCTTTTCCACCCTCAGAAAATGTTTCATTTAAAAATTATTAATGCAGGCTTCCCTGGTGGCGCAGTGGTTAAGAACCGCCTGCCAATGCAGGGGACACGGGTTCGAGCCCTGGTCTGGGAAGATCCCACATGCCACAGAGCAACTAAGCCCGTGTGCCACAACTACTGAGCCTGAGCTCTCGAGCCCGCGAGCCACAACTACTGAGCCCATGAGCCACAACTACTGAAGCCCGCACATCTAGAGCCCATGCTCTGCAACAAGAGAAGACACCTTAATGAGAGGCCTGCGCACTGCAATGAAGAGTAGCCGCCGCTCGGTACAACTAAAAAGAAAGCCTGCATTCAGCAACAAAGACCCAACGGAGCCAAAAACAAAGAAACAAAAAAATAAATTTATAAAAAAATAAATAAAAATTATTAATGCTAAAGTGATTTTAACTTGATGTCAGAAATGAGCCTCGGTACTATATGAAAGTCTTTCAATGTGTAATAATTCACTGTAGAAAGCAACCTCCTAGAATTACTGCTACATTTTCACAACTTTTGCCTGATAGTTGGTCCTTATCTTTTTTTTTTTTAAAAGGAAAAGTAAAATATTAGCCTGTCTTCAACCTTCAAAGAGATGAGACATATTTTCTGACTTGTACAAGGTATTTTAAAAAACTAATTTTAAGGTTTGGCAGTTCTTCTGTGTAATCCCAGTTTGTTGAAAAGTATGAATAGATTTCCACATGAGCTTGGGAAATATGAATAAATATAATATGTAAAATACTGTCAAACTCAGATATTTAACTGTGTACTGCAGAAGTTTACTATCTGTTCTTCTCTGCCTAAATACATGGACAATCAGTTAATGCTAATTAAATGTCACTACTTCTACAAACTATAAGATATAATAGTAAAGGAAATGGGAAATATGCTGCATTTTTCCAATAGCTGTGAAGAGACATGAAATGTACAACAGGGCATGAATGTACATGGTCAACACTCCTGGGTCAGTTTTGAAACATTTACAACTCTGAAAGAAAATGCTGGTTAGAGAAACAGTATGAAACTAGGTGCCTGAATTGTCATCAGTATGAGTTATGATTCTGAAGGCTTAACGCTAGGTTGGCAATCGGACCTAAAGGACTTTCCTTCAAGATATTTTAGATTGTCCACTCAAATTTTGAGAAAAACTTCCACAGTTCCTAACTTGATCTCTGCCTTTTCTTCATAACACGTATCCAATATTTAAAAATTATATTTAACGGCATACTTTCATTGTCCTTGAACTAGAATTGTATGATTTTTAGGACTGGAAGAGACCATACAGATTATCTAGTCCACTTGCTCATTTTGCAGAAAAGGAAATTGTTTCTCTTCATGTGTATATGTATTTCATCTCCAAAGGACCAATTTATATAATACCATTTTGCACATACCTAACAAAGTACAGATTCTAAATACTTTTGAGTGGAATAGAAATTATGTGCATTAATAATTTAGTGGAAAAATTGAAACTATTCTGGTTGTCTACAGATTATAAGAATTTGGATCAGAGTCCCAAAAGACCAGAGATAAAATTCAAAGGGTTCTAATAAATAAATTAATTAATTAACTTTAAAAAAAAAAGAAAAAATTCAAAGGGATCTAAAAATGAGAGTAAAGATTGAATTTGTCAGTAGCCTTGTGTTATGGTCTAAATCGTATACCCTTAAAATTTGTATGTTAAAATCCTAACCCCCAGTACCTCAGAATATGACTATTTGGAGACAAGGTCTTTACAATGGTAATTAAATTTAAATGAGGTGATTGTGGTGGGCCCTAATCCAGTAAGACTGGTGTCCATATAAAAAGAGGCGATTAGGACACAGTTACATATAACAGGAGGGCCATGCGAAGACATTGGGAGAAGATGGCAGTGTATAAACCAGGGAGAGATGCCTCAGAGAAAAAGAAACTTGTCAACACCTTGATCTCTAACTTCTAGCCTACAGAATTGTGAGAAAATAAATTTCTGTTGTTTAAGCCAGTCAGTCTGTGGTACTTCATTATGGCAGCCCTAGCAAACCAGTATACCTTGTAAAAATGTGGTACCCAGGGCGGAAGATAATACAGGTGTGACCAAATGACATGATTGACATCTTTATCATGGTGAACACTGTAGTTCTGTTGATGTCACGTAAGATTTTGTAACCTGTATACAGTTCAGATATTCCTGGCAGCTTCTCAGCTCAGAGTTCCATCCAAAGATACACATGTCAGACATCCAAAAAGAGTTGGGAAAAATGTTTAAATTTTATTAAAGTCTCTTAGAACACACACAAAATGACACAATATTCATAACACATGACAACACTTCCTTTAAAATCTCTTTCTTCATCTAAAAAGCCTCCCTTGCCACAGCACTGCAGCTAATCCAATTTATTTTTCTTTTCTCTTTTTTATAAACTCCCAAACCCTCTCTCCTATCCAGCACTTAACTGCCTTTTGCCTTTCTAGTGCCTCCCCTCGTCTTCAGCATCTGACTTTTTTCTTGTGCAACTTTCCAAATTTTCCAGTAGAACAATCAAATCTTTTCCTCTTACCCAAGCCCCCAATCTCTTGAAAAGGCTCAGGAACTGACCTTGCCAAACAAGAACTTTCCTTGGCTGAAGGAGGGAGGGGAGAGACTGTGAACAGTCAGACATTAATTTTTTTTTCCTGTCAAAAATGCATTCAATTTGTTGGCAGCTGGTTTACATTTTTGCTGATACGTATTAAGTTTACAGTAAACGAAAATGTTTCAGTGTTTAGGTGTTAAGTGAAATTATCCTTATCCTGTACTCAGGTGGGTTTTTTCGGTTTTAAATTCAATGCAAAGCTTTTCATTTCTTCCTGATAAGTTTCATCTTTTGGCCCAGTGTTCCAACATTCCAGGCTCTTTTTGAATCTTTTTTTCTTTCATCTAACACATGAGACATTTTTTCTAGTTTTATGAATTCGATAGACTGGGACCACCAGCTGCGAATGAGTCAGCAGTATAGTGTGGCTGTTTTTATAAAGCTAACTATGATAGTGAAATATATTAATAGGTCTGTGACATCTAAGAGTTAGGAAAGTATCCCTCTGCTAAACTTAGAATTGGTCACAACTTTAAAGTATCATGCCAAGTTTGGGCACTGGCATTTTAATGCACATGTGAAATGGGAGGGAGGATTTGAGAGTAGAGTAACAAAAATGAACCCAAAAAATGAAATGAAATGTGGTTAAAGTCATTATGATTATTTAAACTAGAGAAGAAAAATTTTTACATATTTATGAAGAGGCTCTGTAGAGAAGAAACTCACCTATTCTTCAGTTCTCAGGGAGCCCAGGACAAAGCAAGAGGATGTGGCCTTCAGGAAATGGGAAACAAAATAAAATTCTAATAATAGAGGACTGTTTAAATAAATTATAATGCCTCCATATAATGAAAACTATCATGAAACACTTGATGAAACATATATAAAAATATATAATATAAATATATTAAATATATATATAAATTTTCCATTAGGAAAAAATAAACCTAGGAAGAAAGAAAGTGAAAAAAAAGTCAAATAGAGTAAATAATGGTCACAAGCCTAATTTCTTTAATGTACAGAAAAATTGAACAGTAAGAGAAAGATTAATCACCCAATAGAAAAATGTGCAGTGAATTCAAAGAAAAAGGTTATACTGAGATGCAAATGGCTAATAAAAATAGTAGAAGGTTGTTTAACCTCACTAATAATTAAAGAAATGTATTTTATAGTGAGAACCAGATGCACTTCAAAAAATCCTGTCAAAATAGCGAAGTTGAGAAAGTTTAATACCCAGAATTTTCAAGAATATAATTAAGCAGGCATTCTTACACACCACTGGTGGTAGTGTGAATTGGTACAACTTTCTTGGAGAGTAATTTTGACAGCATTGATAAAAATTTTAAATATGCACACTCTTCGACCCAACCATTCGACTTCTAGAAATTTATTATACAAATATTCTTGCACAAGTACAGAAAGATACAGCTACAATTGCAGTGTTGTTATAGGGGGAAAAATACTCAAATGCTTATCAATTAGAAACTGTTTAAGTAAATTAAGGGTCATATATACTATGAAATTCTAGGCATCCATTTTATATTCCTATGTATTCCTATGCACACAGTCATGGGAAGATGTCTTAGATAATAATGTTAGATGAAAAACAAATTTCAGAAAACATGTGTAGTATGATCTCATTTGTGAAAAAAAAATGTCTATATGTAAGTATGTGTAAGGCTATATTCTAGACTGGTGGTCAGGCCTACATCCCTAAATAAGAGAATGGAGGACTCTCCTCTAGCGAAATTGATCAGTCTAAGAGAAAGTACTTGCAATTAGATTTGGGGTCCTATTCCTTCTACAGCAGAGAACTCATCAGTCAGCAAGCTTCACTTAGGCGCACAGAGCTTCTAATTAAATCAGTTTTTTAGTGATTCTTTCAATATGAACAGAAAAGATTACTAGACAATTGAGGAATGCTTCCAACAAAGAGACCAAAACAAACAAAGGAAGTAGAAAAAGATAAAAAACAAAACAGAAACAGTAACTGGAGAAGAAAAAAAAATTTTTTTAAATCATTAATAGCTTTAGCTTCCATGATACACAAAAGAATTTTCTTTTATAAAAAAAGGAAGGAAGGAAGGAAGGAAAGGAATGAAATAAAATGAAACTTTCATGGATAATAGTCATGGAAAAATTCAGTAGAAGAGTTAGAAGATAAAGTTGAGGAAATCTCCCAGAAAACAATAAGACATGGAAAAGAGGAAAGAAAAGACAAGATAAAATTATCAATCCAAAAGAGCCAATATCTGAGCAATTTAAGCTCCAAAAAGAAAAAACAAAAACAAAAGTGAAGTGGAGGACAGAAGTGATCACAGAAAAACAAAATTTCCCAGAACAAAGGGAAACAAATTTCCAAACTGAAAGAGCATAAAGAACATAAATGGCCCAGACACTGAATGAAAAATGATCCATACCAAGGCATTCCACTGTGGAATTTCAAATCCCCAGGCATAAAGAGAGAATCTTAAAAAAACCCACACAAACAAACCAGATAACATGGAAATTTTTCAGTTAATCAGAATGGCAGATATATCAACAGCAGTCCTGGAAACTAAAAAACAGTGGAGTAAGGCCTGCAAAATTCTGAGTGAAAATTATTTGCAACGTAAAGTTCTATACTTGGCCAAACTACCAATCAAGTGAGGGTAGTTTTTTTTTGTTTGTTTGTTTTTTTAAATTTTATTTATTTATTTATTTATGGCTGTGTTGGGTCTTCGTTGCTGTGCGAGGGCTTTCTCCAGTTGTGGCAAGCAGGGGCCACTCTTCATCACGGTGCACGGGCCTCTCAGTATCGCGGCCTCTCTTGTTGCGGAGCACAGGCTCCAGACGTGCAAGCTCAGTAATTGTGGCTCACGGGCCCAGCTGCTCTGCAGCATGTGGGATCTTCCCAGACCAGGGCTCGAACCCGTGTCCCCTGCATTGGCAGGCAGATTCTCAACCACTGCGCCACCAGGGAGGCCCGTGAGGGTAGTTTATAATAGTCATTTTCAGCCATTCCTGAGCACAAAAAATTTACCTTCCATATAGAGTTTTCCCGAAAGTTACCCAAGTATATGCTTCATCAATAAGGCAATAAAGCAAGAAAAAAGTGTTGGGGTTCCAGAAACAAGAGATGGAAATGAAGATTGTTTCTTTTTTTTTTGATGTTTATTTATTTATTTATTTGGTTGCAACGGGTCTTAGTCACGGCAGGCGAACTCCTTATCTGCAGCTCGCTGGCTTCTTAGCTGCGGCATGTAGGCTCCTTAGTTGCGGCTCCAGGGCTCCTTAGTTGTGGCACGTGAACTCTCAGTTGCGGCATGGATGTGGGATCTAGTTCCCTGACTGGGGATCGAACCCGGACCCCCTGCACTGGGAGTGTGGAGTCCTATCCACTGCATCACCAGGGAAGTCCCAAAGGTTGTTTCCAGTTCAGATAGGAGCAGGATTATGGAGGATTCCAAAAGGGGTGTTTTCACACATACAAAAGGAACTGATGTATTTAGCTGTACTGATTTAGGCTTTATAGTTCTGTTGGAAAGTTTGGGATCAGTTCCATAAAAACTAAGCAAATAAGGGGGAAAAAATCCGTAAGACAATTACTGGCTCTAGGAAAAATAAAAGTTGCACTAGAAATCTAGCAGAGTGTATTAAATGACTAACTGAACAATGTTGATATCATTTATTTTGTGCAGCTATTTCTTTTTAAACTTGTTTTGAAATATACGTAACATAAAATGTGCAATTTTAACCATGTGAAGTGTACAGTTAGTGGCATTAAGTACATTCACAGTGTTCATGTCATTTTAATGTAAACACTAAATGATGATTTAGTAAAAACTGTTATATAACTCCAAGAGGAGAGGAAATACCTATGTGCATTCAGGGAAGAGTTTATGAGTTCTAAGTCCTTGTCTTCCATTATAGTAGACATTTTCAGTGTCTGAAATTTAAAACCCAGAAATAATCATAAAGGTTATGATTATTATTATTTAGAAATACAGAGATCTATTCAAAGAGAAACAATTAAGACAGGTGCAAGTGTCTGACCCTGAGGGATGAACATGGAGGATGGGGCGGAGTGGGGCAGGGACCTGCTGCTATTTTTCATTATGTCATAGTATTTGATTTTCAAACTATAATATATATGTATACATATCTATACATATGCACGCATATATATGTAATTTAAATAATATTAAATTCAAAATTTTAAGAATCACTGAAAAAGAAAGCAATTATGGTGCATTTTTTTTTTTTTTTTTAATGAAACTCTCTAGGAGTTAAGCCAGCATTTTATTTATTTATTTATTTTTGGCTGTGTTGGGTCTTCGTTTCTGTGCGAGGGCTTTCTCCAGTTGCGGCAAGCGGGGCCACTCTTCATCGCGGTGCGCGGGCCTCTCACTATCGCGGCCTCTCTTGTTGTGGAGCACAGGCTCCAGTCGCGCAGGCTCAGTAGTTGTGGCTCACGGGCCCAGTTGCTCCGCGGCATATGGGATCCTCCCAGACCAGGGCGCGAACCCGCGTCCCCTGCATTGGCAGGCAGACTCTCAACCACTGCGCCACCAGGGAAGCCCTATGGTGCATTTTTAACTAAAAGCAGGTTACAAGGCAATATATACAGAATGATATCATCAAAAAAATGTACACAATCTATTTGCATAACAGAAAGATTAAAAGGAAAGAGCAGGGCTTCCCTGGTGGCGCAGTGGTTGAGAATCCGCCTGCCAATGCAGGGGACACGGGTTCGAGCCCTGGTCTGGGAAGATCGCACATGCTGCAGAGCAGCTGGGCCCGTGAGCCACAATTACTGAGCTTGCGCGTCTGGAGCCTGTGCTCCGCAACAAGAGAGGCCGCGATAATAAGAGGCCCGCGTACCGCGATGAAAAGTGGCCCCCACTTGCTGCAACTAGAGAAAGCCCTCGCACAGAAACGAACACCCAACACAGCCATAAATAAATAAATAAACAAACCCAAAGTTTAAAAAAAAAAAAAAAAATGAAGGTTGTTACAATGTGTAGGATGTACATCGTTAAAAAAAAAAAAAAAGGAAAGAGCATATACCAAAGTGTTAATAGTGGGTATTTTTTGGATGGTGGGATTATGGATGAGTCCCATTTCTTTTCTGGTTGGTCTGTATTTTTCAAGTTTTTTATAAGAAAAAGGTATTG
Organism: Eubalaena glacialis; assembly: GCF_028564815.1. NCBI lineage: Eukaryota > Metazoa > Chordata > Mammalia > Artiodactyla > Balaenidae > Eubalaena > Eubalaena glacialis. Next base: position 78,755,560 of record NC_083717.1, read on the forward strand.
CTTTTGAGATGAAAAAAAGAATCATCAAAACATTATTTATATCAACGATGTTGGATATAGGTTTAATTTGGTGGTAGGAGGGGTTTAGTCAGGAACTAGAAAGCACTTAACTCTACAGGTAACTAAACGCTTCCCTGACCTTTCCTTCTGCAAGAGAGAATAAGAGTGTGCAGGAAGGGAAGAAGTCAGGAGGGAGAAGGGGAGTGTGCTAAAGGAGTTTCTTACAGGGAACTGTGGAAAGCTGCAGGGGAAGAGGAAGAGGAGTTTTGCAACGATGTGACAGAACAATGGAAACTTGAAAAATATTAAAAAAAAATTGTCTCAGAAACTTTGGAACCTAGAAATAAGATGCCTGGCTTTCAGTCACGGGTTTGGAATCTTGCTGAAAACTCATTAAGAAGAAGAAATGAAGTCACTGGGCCACACACTGGTGTAAATTCAAGGCAAAAAGAAGAAAGGAATAGAGGGACAAAAGAAAAAAGAAACATTGTTGGCTGTGGTGACTTTTATCATTTAACAAGGCATGAGATTAAAAACAGGTCATTGCAGCCTATACAAAACAACCAGTATTTCCTGCGGGAACCCTGCCCTTGGCTACATTTCGAGGACTTGGGAGGTTTCTGATCAATTGGCCAAAATGTGATGGGAATGAAGAACTTTTCATTCCTATTGCTGTGGCTGTAACTAAGCAAATCTTCCTGATATCCCATCAATGGAACCTTGGACTTCTCATGAAAAAATTGCACAAATAAACTTTTAAATCTTCCCTTGCCTCATCTGCTTGCCTCTCCAGCCTCATCTATCACTCTCTGAAATTCCATCATCCTGCCACACTATTTGCAATCCCCTAAAAATGCTAGAGCAGTGCTGTTAGTTGCCTACACCAAATATCATCTCCACTTTCTTGCTTTTTAACAGTTTTGATTTTGTTGGGGGTAATTTTGTGCCCAACTTAAAAAAGGTAAAATAAATAAATAAAGGAACACATTTATTTCTCAGCTTCTTTTGGAATATAGACCAAAAGAATCTCAAAGACCTAGGACCTGACATCCTTGAACCTCTAGGTTTCCTTGTATATATGAAAAATAAAGTCCAACTTTGTTTAAACCGCTGTTATTTTTGTTTTCAGTTAAAGACAGTCAAATGCAATCCCTCCCTTCTTCATATTTTTACACACTATTTCCCCTGCCAGTTGTGTTCTTTCTTCACCTGTGTAGCAGATGAACACTCCAAGACTTATCTAAAAGGATTACTTCCTTGTGAAGCTTTCCATGACCACCACAAACTCAGCTAGTTACACATTCTTTTGTGCTCCCATAACACTTCGTATAAACTTCTCCTAGTACTTATCATAAACTCGTAAATTATCTGTGTATTGATATATCTCTGATATTTGACTTGGAACTTCTCCAGAGCAGGACTGAGTTGTATCTACTTTTGTTATCTTCTTGCACAGTCACAGACCCATGTAGGGGCTCAATAAATATTTGTTAAATGAATGTTGAACAAATTCAGACTGTCTGGAGAACCCAAAGACCTGTTCATTTCCTGATTGTAAACGTATTCTCCCAAGTGTAAATGTCATGTAATCTTGCCTTCTGTGTCACAGACTTTGGCATCATCTAAAATACTGAAATGAACTATGTGGGTGTTCACTAACTCAAGCTGTATTAAAAGACAGTCATAGAAATAAACACCTTTCAAATATGAATTCGGTAGAAAAGGAAGGAAACCAAACATTCATTGAGCACTTACTTTGTACAAGGCATTGTGTTCTGAGGCGTATCTCATTTACCAAAGCAATTCTAAAAGACAGGTATTAACTCCACTTATCAGGAAAAGAAACTGAGGATACAGATATTAACTAACGTGCCAAAGTCTCAGCTAGTAAGAGACATAGTCAGAGAATGCCTTCTGACTTAAAATCCAGTGCTTTTTCCACTCTATCAAGCTGCCACTTATGTAAGAGTGAGAATGTAAACTTTAGAAGGCAATCTAGTATTGCTTTATGCCTGCCTGTAATCTTCCCTATTCCAATTCAACCAACACATTGTGGTCAAATTCATGTACCTGAAACACAACTCTAATTATGACACTCATCTGGATAGAAAGATTAATGGTTCCCCATAGTCTAGTAAGAAAAGCCCCTAACCTGTGCTTCTCCCTAGCTATTCCACTGAGGAAACTGTGTTCCAGCCAGACTCTATCCTTTTGTTAATACTATTCCAGAACACTGGACAGATATTTCTACAACATTGACATACTTAAATTGTACCTGCCGTCAGAAACGTTGCTCAAATTTTATTTCTGCCATCAAGTTTTTCCTGATTTTACACAATTGGAGTGGATCTTCCTTTTTCTCTTTATTCTCACTATACCTTATGTATATCACTCTTTATTTTTGCTAATAATTTTACTTTGTAAACTGTTTATTTTGTCTTTCCAGTACTATATTGTAAGCTCCTAGAGGGTAGGACCATGCATTTTCTTTTCTTTTTTTTTAAACATCTTTATGGGAGTATAATTGCTTTACAATGGTGTGTTAGTTTCTGCTGCATCACAAAGTGAATCAGCTATACGTATACATATATCCCCGTATCCCCTCCCTCTTGTGACTCCCTCACACCCTCCCTATCCCACCCCTCTAGGTGGTCACAAAGCACCGAGCTGATCTCCCTGTGCTATGCGCTGTTTCCCACTAGCTATCTGTTTTACATTTGGTAGTGTATATATGTCCATGCCACTCTCTCACTTTGTCCCAGCTTACACTTCCCCCTCCCCGTGACTTAAAGTCCATTCTCTACATCTGCGTCTTTATTCCTGTCCTGCCCCTAGGTTCTTCAGAACCTTTTCTTTTTTTTTTTAGATTCCATATATCTGTGTTAGCACACGGTATTTGTTTTTCTCTTTCTGACTTAATTCACTCTGTATGACAGTCTCTAGGTCCATCCACCTCACTACAAATAACTCAATTTTGTTTCTTTTTATGGCTGAGTAATATTCCATTGTATATATGTGCCACATCTTCTTTAGCCATTCATCTGTCGATGGACACTTAAGTTGCTTCCATGTCCTGGCTATTGTAAATAGTGCTGCAATGAACATTGTGGTACATGACTCTTTTTGAAGTATGGTTTTCTCAGGGTATATGCCCAGTAGTGGGATTGCTGGGTCATATGGTAGTTCTATTTTTAGTTTTTTAAGGAACCTCCGTACTGTTCTCCATAGTGGCTGTATCAATTTACATTCCCATCAGCAGTGCAGGAGGGTTCCCTTTTCTCCACACCCTCTCCAGCATTTATTGTTTGTAGACTTTTTGATGATTGCCATTCTGACCGGTGTGAGGTGATACTTCACTGTAGTTTTGATATGCATTTCTCTAATGATTAGTGATGTTGATCATCCTTTCGTGTGTTTGTTGGCGATCTGTATATGTTCTTTGGAGAAATGTCTGTTTAGGTCTTCTGCCCATTTTTGGATTGGGTTGTTTGTCTTTTTGATATTGAGCTGCATGAGCTGTTTGTCTATTTTGGATATTAGTCCTTTGTCAGTTGCTTCATTTGCAAATATTTTCTCCCATTCTGAGGGTTGTCTTTTCGTCTTGTTTATGGTTTCCTTTGCTGTGCAAAAGCTTTGAAGTTTCATTAGGTCCCATTTGTTTATTTTTGTTTTTATTTCCCTTTCTCTAGGAGGCGGGTCAGTAAGGATCTTGCTGTGGTTTATGTCAAAGAGTGTTCTTCCTATTTTTTCCTCTAAGAGTTTTATAGTGTCTGGCCTTACATTTAGGTCTCTAATCCAATTTGAGTTTATTTTTGTGTATGGTGTTAGGGAGTGTTCTAATTTCATTCTTTTACATGTAGCTGTCCAGTTTTCCCAGCACCACTTATTGAAGAGGCTGTCTTTTCTCCATTGTATATTCTTGCCTCCTTTATCAAAGATAAGGTGACCATATGTGCGGGGGTTTATCTCTGGGCTTTCTATCCTGTTCCATTGATCTGTATTTCTGTTTTTGTGCCAGTACCATACTGTCTTGATTACTGTAGCTTCATGGTATAGTCTGAAGTCAGGGAGCCTGATTCCTCCAGCTCCGTTTTTTTCCCTCAAGACCGCTTTGGCTATTCGGGGTTTTTGTGTCTCCATACAAATTTTAAGATTTTTTTGTTCTAGTTCTGTAAAAAATGCTATTGGTAATTTGATAGGGATTGCATTGAATCTGTAGATTGCTTTGAGTAGTATAGTCATTTTCACGATATTGATTCTTCCAATCCAAGAACATGGTATATCTCTTCATCTGTTTGTATCATCTTTAATTCCTTTCACCAGTGTCTTATAGTTTTCTGCATACAGGTCTTTTGTCTCCTTAGGTAGGATTATTCCTAGGTATTTTATTCTTTTTGTTGCAGTGGTAAATGGGAGTGTTTCCTTAATTTCTCTTTCAGATTTTTCATCATTAGCGTATAGGAATGCAAGAGATTTCTGTGCATTAATTTTGTATCCTGAAACTTTACCAAATTCATTGATTAACTCTAGTAGGTTTCTGGTGGCATGTTTAGGATTCTCTATGTATAGTATCATGTCATCTGCAAACAGTGACAGTTTTACTTCTTCTTTTCCAAATTGTATTCCTTTTATTTCTTTTTCTTCTCTGATTGCCGTGGCTAGGACCTCCAAAACTATGTTGAATAAGAGCGGTGGGAGTGGACATCCTTGTCTTGTTCCTGATCTTAGAGGAAATGCTTTCAGTTTTTCACCATTGAGAATGATGTTTGCTGTGGGTTTGTCATATATGGCCTTTATTATGTTGAGGTAGGTTCCCTCTATGCACACTTTCTGGAGAGTTTTTACCATAAATGGGTGTTGAATTTTGTCAAAAGCTTTTTTGCATCTATTGAGATGATCATATGGTTTTTCTTCTTCAATTTGTTAATATGGTGTATAACACTGATTAATATACTTATATTGAGGAATCCTTGCATCCCTGGGATAAATCCCACTTGATCATGGTGCATGATCCTTTTAATGTGTTGTTGGACTCTGTTTGCTAGTGTTTTGTTGAGAATTTTTGCATCTATATTCATCAGTGATATTGGTCTGTAATTTTCTTTTTTTGTAGTATCTTTGTCTGGTTTTGGTATGAGGGTGATGGTGGCCTCATAGAATGAGTTTGGGAGTGTTCCTTCCTCTGCAATTTTTTGGAAGAGTTTGAGAAGGATGGGTGTTAGCTCATCTCGAAATGTTTGATAGAATTCACCTGTGAAGCCATCTGGTCCTGGACTTTTGTTTGTTGGAAAATTTTTAATCACAGTTTCAATTTCATTACTTGTGATTGGTCTGTTCATGTTTTCTATTTCTTCCTGGTTCAGTCTTGGAAGGTTATACCTTTCTAAGAATTTATCCATTTCTTCCAGGTTGTCCATTTTATTGGCATAGAGTTGCTTGTAGTAGTCTCTTAGGATGCTCTGTATTTCTGCGGTGTCTGTTGTAACTTCTCCTTTTTCATTGCTAATTTTATTGATTTGAGTCCTCTCTCTCTTTTTCTTGATGAGTCTGGCTAATGGTTTATCAATATTGTTTATCTTCTCAAAGAACCAGCTTTTAGTTTTATTGACCTTTCCTATTGTCTTCTTTGTTTCTATTTCATTTATTTCTGCTCTTATCTTTATGATTTCTTTCCTTCTACTAGATTTGAGTTTTGTTTGTTCTTCTTTCTCTAGTTCCTTTAGGTGTAAGGTTAGATTGTTTATTTGAGATGTTTGTTGTTTCTTGAGGTAGGAGTGTACTGCTATAAACTTCCCTCTTAGAACTGCTTTTGCTGCATCCCATAGGTTTTGGATCATCGTGTTTTCATTGTCATTTGTCTCTAGGTATTTTTTGATTTCCTCTTTGATATCTTCAGTGATCTCTTGGTTGTTTAGTAATGTATTGTTTAGCCTCCATGTGTTTGTGTTTTTTACGATTTTTTCCATGTAATTGATTTCTAATCTCATAGCATTATGGTCAGAAAAGATGCTTGATATGATTTCAATTTTCCTAAATTTACTGAGGCTTGATTTGTGAACCAAGATGTGATCTATCCTGGAGAATGTTCTGTGCGCACTTGAGAAGAAAGTGTAATCTGCTGTTTTTGGATGGAATGCCCTATAAATATCAATTAAATATATCTGGTCTATTGTGTCATTGAAAGCTTGTGTTTCCTTATTAATTTTCTGTTTAGATAATCTGTCCATTGGTGTAAGTGAGGTGTTAAAGTCCCCCACTGTTATTGTGTTACTGTCGATTTCCTCTTTTACAGGTGTTAACAGTTGCCTTATGTATTGAGGTGCTCCTATGTTGGGTGCATATATATTTATAATTGTTATATCTTCTTCTTGGATTGATCCCTTGATCATTATGTAGTGTCCTTCCTTGTCTCTTGTAATAGTCTTTATTTTAAAGTCTATTTTATCTGATATGAGTATTGCTACTCCAGCTATCTTTTGATTTCCACTTGCATGGAATATCTTTTTCCATCCCCTCACTTTCAGTCTGTATGTGTCCCTAGGTCTGAAGTGGGTCTCTCTCTTTTTTTTTTTTTAATATTTATTTATTTATTTATTTATTTATGGCTGTGTTGGGTCTTCATTTCTGTGCGAGGGCTTTCTCTAGTTGTGGCAAGTGGGGGGCCACTCTTCATTGTGGTGCACGGGCCTCTCATTATCGCGGCCTCTCCTGTTGCGGAGCACAGGCTCCAGACACGCAGGCTCAGTAACTGTGGCTTACGGGCCTAGTTGCTCCGTGGCATGTGGGATCTTCCCAGGCCAGGGCTCGAACCCGTGTCCCCTGCATTAGCAGGCAGATTCTCAACCACTGCGCCACCAGGGAAGCCCTGAAGTGGGTCTCTTATAGACAGCATATATACGGCTCTTGTTTCTGTATCCATTCAGCCAGTCTATGTCTTTTGATTGTAAATAGATTGTAAATCTATTTACATTTAAAGTAATTATCGATATATATGTTCCTATTACCATTTCTTAATTGTTTTGGGTTTGTTTTTGTAGGTCCTTTTCTTCTCTGTGTTTCCCCCTTAGAGAAGTTCCTTTAGCATTTGTTGTAGAGCTGGTTTGGTGGTGCTGAATTCTCTTACCTTCTGCTTGTCTGTAAAGCTTTTGATTTCTCCGTTGAATCTGAATGAGATCCTTGCTGGGTAAAGTAATCTTGGTTGTAGGTCCTTGCCTTTCATCACTTTAAGTATGTGATGCCACTCCCTTCTGGCTTGTAGAGTTTCTGCTGAGAAATCAGCTGTTAACCTTATGGGAGTTCCCTTGTGTGTTATTTGTCATTTTTCCATTGCTGCTTTCAATAATTTTTCTTTGTATTTAATTTTTGCCAATTTGATTACTATGTGTCTTGGCATGTTACTTCTTGGGTTTATCCTGTATGGGACTCTCTGCACTTCCTGGAGTTGGGTGGCTATTTCCTTTCCCATGTTAGGGAAGTTTTCGACTATAATCTCTTCAAATATTTTCTCGGGTCCTTTCTCTCTCTCTTCTCCTTCTGGGACCCCTGTAATGAGAATGTTGTTGTGTTTAATGTTGTCCCAGAGGTCTCTTAGGCTGTCTTCATTTCTTTTCATTCTTTTCTCTTTATTCTGTTTCCCGGCAGTGAATTCCACCAATCTGTCTTCCAGGTCACTTATCCGTTCTTCTGCCTCAGTTATTCTGCTATTGATTCCTTCTAGTGTATTTTTCATTTCAGTTATTGTATTGTTCATCTCTGTTTGTTTGTTCTTTAATTCTTCTAGGTCTTTGTTAAACATTTCTTGCATCTTCTTGATCTTTTCCTCCATTGTTTTTCCGAGGTCCTGGATCATCTTCACTATCATTATTCTGAATTCTTTTTCTGGAAGGTTGCCTATCTCCACTTCATTTAGTTGTTTTTCTGGGGTTTTGTCTTGTTCCTTCATCTGGTACATAGCCCTCTGCCTTTTCATCTTGTCTATCTTTCTGTGAATGTGGTTTTTGTTCCACAGGCTGCAGGATTGTAGTTCTTCTTGCTTCTGCTGTCTGCCCTCTGGTGGATGAGGCTATCTAAGAGGCTTGTGCAGGTTTCCTAATGGGAGGGACTGGTGGTGGGTAGAGCTGGCTGTTGCTCTGGTGGTCAGAGCTCAGTAAAACTTTAATCCGCTTGTCTGCTGATGGGTGGGGCTGGGTTCCCTCCCTGTTGGTTGTTTGGCCTGAGGCAACCCAACACTGGTGCCTACCCGGGCTCTTTGGTGGGGCTAATGGCAGACTCTGGGAGGGCTCACGCCAAGGAGTACTTCCCAGATCTTCTGCTGCCAGTGTCCTTGTCCTCACGGTGAGACACAGCCACCCCCCGCCTCTGCAGGAGACCCTCCAACACTAGCAGGTAGGTCTGGTTCAGTCTCCTACGGGGTCACTGCTCCTTCCCCTGGGTCCCAATGCACACACTACTTTGTGTGTACCCTCCAAGAGTGGAATGTCTGTTTCCCCCAGTCCTGTCAAAGTCCTGCAATCAAATCCCACTTGCCTTCAAGGTCTGATTCTCTAGGAATTTCTCCTCCCGTTGCCAGACCCCCAGGTTGGGAAGCCTGACGTGGGGCTCAGAACCTTCACTCCAGTGGGTGGACTTCTGTGGTATAAGTGTTCACCAATCTGTGAGTCACCCACCCACCAGTTATGGGATTTGATTTTACTGTGATTGCGCCCCTCTTACCGTCTCATTGTGGCTTCTCCTTTGTCTTTGGTTGTGGGTATCTTTTTTGGTGAGTTCCAGTGTCTTCCTGTCAATGATTGTTCAGCAGTTAGTTGTGATTCCAGTGCTCTCTCAAGAGGGAGTCAGTTATTACACTTCGTACAATAATCTCCAGGTCCATCCATGTTGCTGCAAATGGCATTATTTCATTCTTTTTCCTCCTTATTTATTTTCATTTTGGATCATCTGCCCATTGGTGAAAGTGGGGTGTTAAAGTCCTCTACTATGATTATGTTACTGTTGATTTCTCCTTTTATGGCTGTTAACATTTGTCTTATGTGTTTAGGTGCTCGTATGTTGGGTGCATAAATATTTACAATTGTTATATCTTCTTATTGGATCGATCCCTTGATCATTATGTAGTGTCCTTCTTTGTCTCTTGTAATAGTCTTTATTTTAAAGTGTATTTTGTCTGTTACGAGTATTCCTACTCCAGCTTTCTTTTGATTTCCATTTGCATGGAATATCTTTTTCCATCCCCTCACTTTCAGTCTGTATGTGTCCCTAGGTCTGAAGTGGGTCTCTTGTAGAGAGCATATATACAGGTCTTGTTTCTGTATCCATTCAGCCAGTCTGTGTCTTTTGATTGTAAATGAATTGTAAATCTATTTACATTTAAGGTAATTATTGATATATATGTTCCTATTACCATTTTCTTAATTGTTTTGGGTTTGTTATTGTAGGTCTTTTCCTTCTCTTGTGCTTCCTTCTTAGAGAAGTTCCTTTAGCATTATTTGTAAACCTGGTTTGGTGGTGCTGAATTATCTTAGCTTTTGCTTGTCTTTAAAGGTTTAAATTTCTCCATTAAATCTGAATGAGAAAAAAAAATCTGAATGAGATCTTTGCTGGGTAGAGTAATCTTGGTTGTAGGTTTTTCCCTTTCATCACTTTAAGTATGTCCTGCCACACCCTTTTGGCTTGTAGAGTTTCTGCTGAAAGATCAACTGTTAACCTTATGGGGATTCCCTTGTATTTTAGTTGTTGCTTTTCCCTTGCTGCTTTCAATATTTTGTGTTTGTATTTAATTTTTGATAGTTTGATTAATATGTGTCTTGGCGTGTTTCTCCTTGGATTTATCCTGTATGGGACTCTCTGCGACTCCTGGACTTGATTGACTATTTCCTTTCCCATATTAGGGAAGTTTTCAACTATAATATCTTCAAATATTTTCTCAGTCCCTTTCTCTTTCTCTTCTTCTGGGACACCTATAATTCGAATCTTGGTCATTTAATGTTGTCCCAGAGGTCTCTGAGACTGTCCTCAATTCTTTTCTTTCTTTTTTCTTTATTCTGCTCTGCAGTAGTTATTTCCACTATTTTGTCTTCCAGGTCGCTTATCCGTTCTTCTTCCTCAGTTATTCTGCTATTGAGTCCTTCTAGAGAATTCTTAATTTCATTTATTGTGTTGTTCATCATTGTTTGTTTGCTCTTTTCTTCTTCTAGGTCCTTGTTAAACGTTTCTTGTATAGTCTCCATTCTATTTCCAAGATTTTGGATCATCTTTACTATCATTACTCTGAATTCTTTTTCAGGTAGAGTGCCTATTTCCCCTTCATTTGTTTGGTCTGATGGGTTTTTGCCTTGCTCCTTCATCTGCTGTGTATTTCTCTGTCTTCTCATTTTTCTTAACTTACTGTGTTTGGGGTCTCTTTTTCATAGGCTGCAGGTTCATAGTTCCTGTTGTTTTTGGTGTCTGCCTCCAGTGGGTAAGGTTGGTTCAGTGGGTTGTGTAGGCTTCCTGGTGGAGGGGACTGGTGCCTGTGTTCTGGTGGATGAGGCTGGATCTTCTCTTTCTGGTGGGCAGGGCTGTGTCTGGTGGTGTGTTTTGGGGTGTCTGTGAACTTATTATGATTTTATTCAGCCTCTCTGCTAATGGGTGGGGTTGTGTTCCTGTCTTGCTAGTTGTTTGGCATGGGGTGTCCAGCATTGGATCTTGCTGGTTATTGAGTGGAACTGGGTCTTAGCATTGAGATGGACATCTCTGGGAGAGGTCTCGCTTATTGATATTATGAGGGGCCGGGAGGTCTCTGGTGGACCAATGTCCTGAACTTAGGTGGCTCTGCCACCTCAGAGGCTCAGGTCTAACACCCGGCCAGAGCTCCAAGACCCTGTCAGCCACATGGCTGAGAAGAAAAGGGAGAAAAGAAGAAAAGAAAGAAAGAAAAAAATTAAGTTATTAAAATTAAAAATTTAAAAATTATTAAAATAAAAAAATTAAAAAGTCATTAAAAAAATAAAAGAAGAGAGCAACCAAACCAGTAAACAAATCCACCATTGATAACAAGCTCTAAAATCTTTAGTAAAAAACACAGACAGACAGAACACTAGGGCAAATGGTAAAAGCAAACCTATACAGACTAAATTACACAAAGAAGCATACACATACACACTCACAAAAAGAGAAAAAGGAAAAAAAAATATATATATATTAAAAAAAAGGAAGAGAGCAACCAAATCAATAAACAAATCTACCACTGATACTAAGCTCTAAATACTAAACTAAGATAAACATAAAACTAGAAACAAATTAGATGCAGACAGCAAACCCCAAGTCTACAGTTGCTCCCAAAGTCCACCGCCTCAGTTTTGGGATGATTCATTGTCTATTCACTGCATTCCACAGATGCAGGGTACGTCAAGTTAATTGTGGAGATTTAATCCGCTGCTCCTGAGGCTGCTGGGAGAGACTTCTCTTTCTCTTCTTTGTTCGCCCAGCTCCTGGGGTTTAGCTTTGGATTTGGCCCCCGCCTCTGCATGTAGGTCGCCCTCTGGTGTCTGTTCTTCACGCAGACAGGTGGGGGTTAAAGGAGCAGCTGATTCGGGGGCGCTGACTCACTCAGGCTGGGGGGAAGGAGGGATATGGAATGCGAGGTGAGCCTGCGGCGGCAGAGGGCAGCATGCCATTGCAACAGCCTGAGGTGTGCCGTGTGTTCTCCCGGGGAAGTTGTCCCTGGATCACAGGACCCTGGCAGTGGCGGGCTGCACAGTCTCCCGGGAGGGGAGGTGTGGATAGTGGCCTGTGCTTGCACACAGGCTTCTTGGTGGCTGCAGCAGCAGTGTTAGCGTTTCGTGCCCGTCTCTGGTGTCCGCGCTGATAGCGGTGCTCACGCCCGTCTCTGGAGCTCGTTTAGGAAGTGCTCTGAATCCCCTCTCCTCGTGCACCCCGAAACGATGGTCTCTTGCCTCTTAGGCAGGTCCAAACTTTTCCCCGGACTCCCTCCTGGCTAGCTGTGGCACATTAGCCCCCTTCAGGCTGTGTTCACGCAGCCAACCCCAGTCCTCTCCCTGGAATCTGACCTCCGAAGCCCGAGCCTCAGCTCCCAGCCCCCGCCCACCCTGGCGGGTGAGCAGACAAGCCTCTTGGGCTGGTGAGTGCTGGTCGGCACTGATCCTCTGTGCGGGAATCTCTTCGCTTTGCCCTCTGCACGCCTGTTGCTGCGCTCTCCTCCGTGGCTCTGAAACTTCCCCCCTTCCCAGCCCCCATCTCCACCAGTGAAGGGCCTTCCTAGTGTGTGGAAACCTTTCCTCCTTCACAGCTCCCTCCCTGAGGTGCAGGTCCCGTCCCTATTCTTTTGTCTCTGTTTTTCCTTTTTTTTTTTGCCCTACCCAGGTAAGTGGGGAGTTTCTTGCCTTTTGGGTAGTCTGAGGTCTTCTGCCAGCGTTCAGTAGGTGTTCTGTAGGAGTTGTTCCACATGTAGATGTATGTTTGATGTATTTGTGGGGAGGAAGGTGATCTCCACGTCTTACTCCTCCGCCATCTTGAAGGTCCTCAGGACCATGCATTTTCATTTTTGAACTTCTCTCTGTATCTAGTATGGTAGCAGGTGCTCAGTAGGTAAGTGAATGATAAAAAGTCTAAATAATTGCACCTTACTTTTTGTTCTTTACTCTTCCTTGACATATGTTGTTGCCTTAATTTCAAACATGAGTGAAAGTAGGCTTACAACTTCAACATTATAACTTCAAAATTTTAAATAAGTCTATTTAACCCCTCTCTATTTCTCCTCATTCTCGTCAAGTTCTATGTTATGATAGAAGAGCAATGAATAAATCATGCATTCTAGATATTTTAGCAGCTAAAAAAGTTAAGAATCAGTTCATTATCCTGAAATAGAAAGCTTAATATTTGTTCATCACCTTTTCCCACTATCAATAATTAGTGCCTTCTAAAATGCCCAGGCTCATACACGTTTCTTTAACCTAATGGTCACTTGACACCTTGTGGGCAACGAATGATGTAGAATGACTACCACAAAGAAAAAGCTTCCTCCTCCTCTTCAGGCAGGAATGTACTGGAGAGGATGATTATGAAGATGCAAATCCAGGACATTCCAGAATTTTTTTTGAAAAAAGCAAACCTAAACAGGTTGGGGACCAAACCCTGAGAAATAGGGGACAAGACTCAGAGAGTGAGCTGGAAAACAGAGCTTGAGTCCCTTAGTGCTGTGAACTCCAAGAGTCACACAGATCTGGGTAACACCAGAAACTTGAGCAGAAAGGAGCCACGTACACAGTCAACTGCCCCAATGAAAAATTTAGGAAAGCTTGCTAACAAAATACCACAGAATGCCACCACCTGTGGCACAGTGCAGTCAACAATGATTTCTAAGCCTCAGTGGTAACATGGGGCTAGAGCTGAGGATGGATGGACTAACCTGTAAATCAGAGTTTCTCAATCATAGTGCACAGTATAGTCACAAGAGGAGATTTTTTAAAACAGTGGCTGGAGGGAGTTACTGTTAAATGGCTATACAGCTTCAGTTTGGGATGAGTTAAAGATTTATTTGGGGTCAGTGAGTATATGTACCTTAAAAGATAGTCAGGTAGCATATGAATAGTGCTAAAGGGAATTCAAGGGAAGAGTGATTACCAAAGGATGATGTATATGGTAAAACTTCAGAGCGAAGGTAGCCTTTGAGCTGTGCTTTGAAGATAGTGTAGCATTTAGATAAAAGGTGAAGAAAGGAGAAGACATTTTTAAATAGCAGAATTGACTAAGAGGGGAGGGAACACCGAGCTTAAAGAACGCAAGGCTCCTTTGAGGAACAGTACAAGGAAAGGTTGGAAATGAGGTTGGTGATGAGGCTGTGAGAAGATAGAACTTCAGGCTGAAGAATCTGATCCTATTCTGAAATCAGAGGACAGAGGACAATATTAAAAAATATTGTGGGGTGGTGTTGGCAGGTATATAAACGATGACATTTTTGAAAGGTTTATTAGCATTGTTGTGGAAAATTAACTGGAAGGTGGAGGGATCCATATGGTGAAAGGGGCAATTAAAGAACTACAGCAATTGTATACTCCCCACTACAGAGGGGGCCTTGACTAGGTGGGAATGGTGACATTAAAGCATAAAAACAGATTCTAGACACAAAAGACATCTGGGTAGGATGGTGTATGCTGATGGATGTATGCTGGTTAAAAGGAAAATATGACATATGCCCTACTAAAGGAAAGATCAAAGCAGGAAAATATCGTTAAAGACCTTATCCTCTTCCTACATGCAGAAGTTTTTTGTTTTTATGACCCAGCACGTTCCTTTTAAAGGCTGTTTAAAAGCAGATCTGCTTAAGGCATACTGAGCCAGGAAATGATGCTGGTAGACGCTGGTTCTCCTCTCCCACTCTGTGCTCTCCTCATGGCCAGCTCTTGGGCCAGTTAGGTGATCATCATTAACTTCTCTAAACCTCAGTTTCCTAATCGATAAAATGAGGTCAATAATACCAGTTCTACCTATCTTGCAAGGGTATTATGAGAATCAAATTACTCTAGATTAAATTACATTCAAAAATATTTATTGCTCATCTAAATTCTGTATTAGGTACAACAGGAGATATAAAGATAAATGAGACAAGTCTTTAAGGATTCAAACAAATGAGGGCAAATATCTGGAGGATAAACTCAAGAGTGGTTTCATGAAAGAGGGAGCATTTGAGGTAAGGCATTAATAGGTGGAGAATGGAGGATAAGGAGAGAGTAATCCATCCATTCATCCACTCATCCATGTATCTATGCAACATTTTGGGGGGATCCTCCCCTGTGACAGATCAGAGAGAAATAATACTCTTCCCTTGTGTAGTTCATAATCTATGAAGGCACTTAGTCCAGAGCACAGGAGGGCTGAATGGAAAATGATTAATTCAGTATTGAACAAATTAAGACAATGGGTGTAAACTGCATAAAAATCTATAGTATAAGAAGGCTAAGATGAATGCAGTAGCAAAATATAGAGTGTAAAAGGTAGGAATTGCCTATATGATGAGAAGATTTATTTCTATTTAAGAGTAGGAGGACTTCAATTATATTTGAGGATCAGAGACCAGATCTGGAAGAGAGAAAATATTTAAATGGTCAGTGAACAATCTGAACTAAAGGATACTTATTTGCACATATATTCCATTTACTTCTTCTCTCTTAGTCATCCTTCATGCATCCCAGGGTTCTGAAAGATGGAGCACCAATGGAACTCCAGCCAAAGGTATGGACTTCTAGGTTGCATTATTCAGCTTCCTCTCAGTTGTTTCCTGTCTATAACTCTCATTGTGGTTTTGGTCTTTTATGGTGGATCTTGAGATTTCTTTCCTCTCTTTCTCCACTATACATCCTTAATGACTGATCCTCCCTTCATGAGGAAGATAGAGTTTATGAAAAAAACTGTAAGGTCAAAACTTACATTCTAGAGCATGCTTATAAGAGAGAGACAGAGACAGAGGCAGAGGAAGGGAATGAGAGGAGGAGAGGAAAAGAGGAGGAAAGGGGGAGAAAGATAGGGAGAGATGGGCTGGTAGAATTGACTGGGTTTTATGTACAGGAAGTCTGTGTAATGTGAAGTGGGAACTATTGTTATTTCTGTCCCTATAATGGAAAAAGCAGACATAATTTTTGCAAAAAAAGATGATGTTTTGGACAAGAACATGAAAATTAAGCATTCTAAAGTTTTAACAAGTCAGGAAAGATGTATTATTCACCATTGTGATCAAGGAATTCAGGAAAAAATAAAAGACCTGTTCCTTCCTTCCTGATACCCAGGGCCTACTTAAGCCTCCTCTTTTCCATCCTTCCTGTGACTAAGGACTTAAAGACATGATACCAGTTTTACCTCTTCATTAAACTAATCAAATATTTCCCCTCAGATCCAGAGAGGAATCTTCCCCCATCCCAAACATCATCATATCAGGAGGAATTAGTCATCTGCCTCTATCACAACCTTCCCTCAATCCCCCAGCTTCTCTCTTAGTATTCTTGAGCGCATCCATATGGTCTCCCATGACAGGAAACTTTGAATTCAGTTATCTTTGAATTCTAACACGCCTACATCCCTGCTAACTCAGAATCCTTAATGATTCCCTTCCAATCTACGGCCTAAGTGTGGCACCCTATAAAAATGCCTGAAGCACTGCTCTAGGGGGTCAGAAATTCTCCCAACTATTCCTTCCTGCTCTCAGCTTTGAGCCTTCTTGTTCTGGTCTGCAGTATCCCAGCATCTGTCTTGTTGCTATACACCTGGATTTTGTATTGGCTGGCTCGTATCTTCAGAATGATCTGTCAGTCAGAAGGACTCCCATTCTATTTCACATTTGCTGATGGATGTGTTTATTCAGTAGTTCTGGGCTCCTGAATATGAGCTCCAATTCTCCCCTACACTGACTTTCAACTCTGATATAATTATCCCCTGCCCACCCTGTTCTTTATAGCCTCCATCCAACCTCTTGTGTTTTCTTACAGGCAGCAGGGTGTAGTAATAAAATGAATACTAGACTTGGAATCAGAAGACAAAGTTTTGACTCTCAGGTCTATTCTTTCCCAATCATAGAAACCCTGGAAATTCACTTAAGCTCTTTGAATTTTAGTTTTCTTACCTTTTATACATATGATGCTAATGCCTGCCAATTCATGTATAGTTGTGAGGATCAAATGAGATAATGTGTGTTAAAGAACATTACAAACTACTTCTACCCTGGAAGGTGTATTTCTGGCTTTGAAGAGCTGGATGAACTATGGGGGAGTGCCTGGTCAGGCCATTAAAAATGGCTATTCTCTTGCTCTCTGTACATCCCCTGCTTGACCAGTCCCTGCTTCACTCACATGATTATCCAATCCTCTTAATCATAGGGCTTAATCAGTAACTGCCTACATGCTTGCCCCCGGCCCAGCTGCTGGTTTCCCTGGTAACTGATGAGCCAACCTAATATCAATTCCCCCTATAAATTGTTGCCTCCTTCTCCCCCAACTTGTGAAGACTGCTGCCACGTCCTGGGTGCTGTCCGTTGTACACAGTGGGGTATCACTCCAGGACCTTTTTCTTGGATGTGTAAGGTCCCCCTATCCAAAAAAACCATTGATGTCTCTGTCATTGTCTCCAGGCTCTTTATTTGGTCTTGAGGCTGGACAGCCACAAGTCTTGTAGGCCTGCGGGGTATAACCCAACAGGGAGATACAGAGGAAAAGATGCTGGAGCTGGTGACCTCTCTCTTTGTGTACTGGATCCTGTACCTGTTTGTCTACTTAAGCACTTTGTTTCTAGAATTATCCTCTGTCTCCTACATCATTAGTTTTTCCTTCTCTATGGGATAATTCTGGTCAACATGCAAACATGTAATAGCTCATATCTACACAACATCACAACAACAGCAAACCTAGACCTCATGTTCCCTCACCAGGTGTAATTTTTCTGCTCCTCTTTATAGTGTTTGTTTCCTCCTATTCTTTATTTAACCTACTCTGTGTTAAAGTACTCTGAGAAGTAGATACCCAAATGGGATCAGATGGGTAAGAGATTTATTGGGAGAAATGTCTGTGAACAATAAAGGGAGAGAGCAGAAGTAGTTGGGAAGAGCCGTTAGACAATTATATAGGTCTGATACCTACATCAGAAAGGAGAGGGGATGGAAGGAGGATTAGGAAGAACCTCAGACTGCAGCTCAATTCTAAGAAAGTTTCGGTGAGGCTAATGGGAAGTCCTTAAACTAAAGTTACCTATTAGAAGAATCCTGTCTCTCACAGGAATGGACCTGCACTAACACCTCTCCAGGTTCAATCACTGGCTAGGGGTTGCCAGCAGAAAACTTGGTTTGAGCACAAATCCAGTGATGGATTTACAGGGACTGCAGCTGGGGCTGTCAGTCAACTAGGCTCCCTGCAGCCAGAGATGTAAGTGACACATTTCCAAAGCTGCCACACACTGCAATCAGGCTTTTGTACCTACTTCTCTGAAACTGCTCTTGTTGAAATCACTACTTCCATCTTGCCAAATCCATTGACAATCCTCATATTCAGTTTTCATATTGTTCAACTTCTCAACAGCATTTGACATAGCGGATTACTTGATTCTTCCTAAAATACTTTCTTCCAGAAAGCCACAAGCTCCTAGTTTTCCTCTTACTTTCATTGATAGACTAGTAGTCTTTGATGATTTTTTTCCTTGTTAAAATACCCTAGGACTCAGTTCTCAGCCTCTTTTGTAGCTCTGCTCCTTTGGTGATCTCTTCTAGCCCTGTGATTTTAAATGCCACGTATACAGTGATGTGTCCTAAATTCATATTTCCAATCAAAAACTCTCCCTGAACTCCAGAATTGAAGATTCATATATATACCAGAAAACTATTTGAAATCCTCTTGATTGTATAACAAGAATATCACACTTAAAATGTGCAAAACACAACTTTTTATCTTGCTGTGAGGATAATTATCTATAGTGGGAAAGAGTAGAACAATGGAGACCAGTTATAATATAATATATTTATATAATAATAATCCAGGTGAGATACAGGTAAGAGATGATGCTGGCTTGAACACGTGATGTGGGGACTTTGCAGATGTGACTAGGCTACAAACCTTGAGATGGGGAACTACCCTGGATTATTAAGGTGGGCCCAATCTAATCATGAGTCCTTAAAATTGGAGAACATTTCTCAGCTGTGGTCAGAGAGAGAGCATGTGATGATGGTAGAATGGTCAGGGAAATTGATATTACTGGTTTTGAGGATGAGGGAAGAGGTTATGGGTTAAGGAATGAAGCTATCCTCTAGAAAATGAAAAATGCAAGGAACTAGATTATTTTCTGGGCCTCCAGAAAGGAACATAGCCCTGCCAATACTTTTATTTTAGCCCGTTGAGACCTATGTCAGACTTCTGACCTACTGAACTGTAAGATAACAAATCTGTGTTGTTTTAAACCACTAAGTTGTGATACTTTGTTATAGCAGCAACAGGAAATTAATTCAGCATGTGTATACTGGTCCTTGTATTAAAAGCAGGTATGGACATGAAATGAAATTAAGAATTGTGATTATTTCTGAATATGGATATGCATAATTGCCTCATTTCCCTCAGCTCACCCCCCCTCAGTATGGGGCTCCTCCTCCCCTCCAGGCTTCCTTTTTTTTTTTTAATTTTAAAAGTTTATTTGAGGGAAAATCAAATGAAATTGGGCAGCACCAAACTGGAAGTGGTTAGGAATGCTCCACTGTCAGGAGCTCAGGAAAGGACTTTTTATAGAGAAAAAGCAGAAGCAAAGTAAAGGAAATTATTGATTGGCTTAGCTTGAAGCCTAGTTGGCTGTTTGTGATTGGCTGTCCTTAGTGTTTTGATTTTGTAGCCCTGAGGCATTTACAAGCTTAGATTTTGTTTTGCTTACATAGGCTGCCATGGCATTAGAGCCACTTCAGTCCAATGGCCTCCATGTTTAACTAATTAAACAATTTCCCCCTTTTGGTCATCCTCTTATACATGAGAGATGGACCATAAATTTAGTATTAGCACCACTCTCAATCACCATCAGAGTTAAGTAGTTGTTGTCTCATTGTGAAACTCATGTTATGATATCAGATATGTGGAAGAATTATTTTAGGTGTTCATCTCTTTGTTCATCTTGTTTCTGTTTCTCCAAGTGCAGTGAGACCATCTGATGTACTGCTGATGGCTGTGAACATGCATTTAAGACCTTTGAGAGAATATAGTGCACCAGGGAGACTACAATGATAACTATTAGGAGAATAATACAAAGAGACTGAAGTATACTCCCTAGCTAGGGCCCCCGTGAAACAAACTGGTTGGAATCAAATAAATCAAGGAAAGTAACTGAAGAGGCACCAGTCGGTTTTAGCCAAGTATCTTGTTAATTTCTTGTATTTGCTACAATACCAGAGGTGTTGATCCAGGTACAACAGAGGGAATTTGCTATGGGACAGACTCCTCCTTGTTCAGCCAGTTAGTAATCTAAAGCAATTCTATTATCTAAAAGCCACCTTAGCAAGACAATCTAGGGACTTTTGTTGTGTATCTATGGCCTTAGCAGTAGATTCAGTTGCCAGAGATAAGGAGCATTGTCTTCCTGTGCATTAATGGAGAAAAAAAGCAAGTAGTGAAAAGGCAGAAAGAATAAAGATTTCATGGGGAGAGCTGTCCACTTCTAGATGCTGTTCTGTTTTGAGGGAAAGCACTTAGGCAATTATTTGAGTTGGGGGCTGAATTAGCAGGTTTTTTTCCCCATGAAACACTTTTACTTGAAACAATAACTGATAAATGGACAACTATGATTACTCAGACTTGCATTTTTGGTGAACGTTTTCTCAAATGAATGAAGTGAGATTGTCATTTCAAGGAAAACAACTGTAAATATTTGTTGCCAATAATAAAATTTAAGCTTTCAACCAAAAAGTAGAAGTTTAGAAGATTTGTATTTACCACCATAAACTTGATAGCTTCCACATATTTAAAGGTTTTCCTGATGAGATTTGTGATGATGGTAACTGATGTGATTTTTGATATTGTATAATATGTCAGTATTTGGAAAATCTATATCATTCAGTGAACTAATATTCTCCAAATGATTAATGCATGATGCTTAAAAATATCCATTGGGGAAATTCCCTGGCAGTCCAGTGGTTAGGACTCAGTGCTTTCACTGCCGAGGCCCAGGTTCAATACCTAGTTGGGGAACAAAGATCTTGCAGGCCATGGGGCATGGCCAAAAATAAATGGATAAAATAAAATAAAATAAAAATTAAAACAGGCATTTGTTTAAAGATTCAGAGCTTAAGATAAATGAATGAACTCTAATGTAACTGTATGAATGTTCACTTGTATGGTTTCAGATTCCATACTGTAACTAACATTTAAGAAGGTATTAATTGTCAGGAGGACCTTCAAGATGACGGAGGAGTAAGACGTGGAGATCACCTTCCTCTCCACAAATACATCAAAAATACATCTACATGTGGAACAACTCCTACGGAACACCCACTGAACACTGGCAGAAGACCTCAGACTTCCCAAAAGGCAAGAAACTCCCCACGAACCTGGCCGTGTGGCTGACAGGGTCTTGGTGCTCCAGCCAGGTGTGAGTCCTAAGCCTCTGAGGTGACAGAGCCGAGTTCAGGACATTGGTCCACCAGAGACCTCTCAGTGCCTCATAATATCAATCAGCGAGAGCTCTCCCAGAGCTCTCCGTCTCAGCGCTAAGACCCAGCTCCACTCAATGACCAGCAAACTTCAGTGTTGGACACCCCATGCCAAACAACTAGCAAGACAGGAACACAACCCCACCCATTAGCAGAGAGGCTGAATAAAATCATAATAAGTTCACAGACACCCCAAAACACACCACTGGACGTGGTCCTGCCCACCAGAAAGACAAGATCCAGCCTCATCAACCAGAACACAGGCACGAGACCCCTCCACCAGGAAGCCTACACAACCCACTGAACCAACCTTACCCACTGGAGGCAGACACCAAAAACAACGGGAACTACGAATCTGCAGCCTGTGAAAAGGAGACCCCAAACACAGTAAGATAAGCAAAATGAGAAGACAGAGAAATACACAGCAGATGAAGGAGCAAGGTAAAAACCCACCAGACCAAAAAAATGAAGAGGAAATAGGCAGTCTACCTAAAACAGAATTCAGAGTAATGATAGTAAAGATGATCCAAAATCTTGGAAATAGGAGCACCTCAATACATAAGGCAAGTGCTTACAGCTATAAAAGAGGAAATCGACTATAACACAATAACAGTGGGGGACTTTAACACCTCACTTACACCAATGGACAGATCATCCAAACAGAAAATTAATAAGGAAACACAAGCTTTGAATGACACAATAGACCAGATAGATTTAATTGATATTTATAGGACATTCCATCCAAAAACAGCAGATTACTCTTTCTTTTCAAGTGTGCACGGAACATTCTCCAGGATAGATCACATCTGGGATCACAAATCAAGCCTCAGTAGATTTAAGAAAATTGAAATCATGTCAAGCATATTTTCTGACCATAATGCTATGAGATTAGAAATCAATTACAGGAAAAAAGCATAAAAAACACAAACACATGGAGGCTAAACAATACGTTACTAAATAACCAAGAGATCACTGAAGAAGTCAAGGAGGAAATCAAAAAATACCTAGAGACAAATTACGACGAACACACGACAATCCAAAACCTATGGGATGCAGCAAAAGCAGTTCTAAGAGGGAAGTTTATAGCTATACAAGCCTACTTCAAGAAACAAGAAAATTCTCAAATAAACAATCTAACCTTACACCTAAAGGAACTAGAGAAAGAAGAACAAACAAAACGCAAAATTAGCACAAGGAAAGAAATCATAAAAATCAGAGCAGAAATAAATGAAATAGAAACAAAGAAGACAATAGAAAAGATCAATAAAACTAAAAGCTGGTTCTTTGAGAAGATAAACAATATTGATAAACCATTAGCCAGACTCATCAAGAAAAAGAGGGAGAGGACTCAAATCAATAAAATTAGAAATGAAAAAGGAGAAGTTACAACAGACACCGCAGAAATACAAAGCATCCTAAGAGACTACCACAAGCAACTCTATGCCAATAAAATGGACAACCTGGAAGAAATGGACAAATTCTTAGAAAGGTATAACCTTCCAAGACTGAACCAGGAAGAAATAGAAAATATGAACAGACCAATCACAAGTAATGAAATTGAAACTGTGATTAAAAATCTTCCAACAAACAAAAGTCCAGGACCAGATGGCTTCACAGGTAAATTCTATCAAACATTTAGAGAAGCACTAACACCCATCCTTCTCAAACTCTTCCAAAAAATTGCAGAGGAAGGAACACTCCCAAACTCATCTTATGAGGCCTTCAACACTGATTTATGACAAAAACTCTCCAGAAAGTGGGCATAGAGGGAACCTACCTCAACATAATAAAGGCCATATATGACAAACCCAAAGCAAACATCATTCTCAATGGTGAAAAACTGAAAGCATTTCCTCTAAGATCAGGAACAAGACAAGGATGTCCACTCTCAACACTATTATTCAACATAGTTTTGAAAGTCCTAGTCACGGCAATCAGAGAAGAAAAAGAAATAAAATGAATACAAATTGGAAAAGAAGAAGTAAAACTGTCACTGTTTGCAGATGACATGATACTATACATAGAGAATCCTAAACATGCCACCAGAAAACTACTAGAGTTAATCAATGAATTTGGTAAAGTTTCAGGATACAAAATTAATGCACAGAAATCTCTTGCATTCCTATACACTAATGATGAAAAATCTGAAAGAGAAATTAAGGAAACACTCCCATTTACCACTGCAACAAAAAGAATAAAATACC
Source organism: Eubalaena glacialis (assembly GCF_028564815.1). NCBI lineage: Eukaryota > Metazoa > Chordata > Mammalia > Artiodactyla > Balaenidae > Eubalaena > Eubalaena glacialis. Next base: position 78,778,915 of record NC_083717.1, read on the forward strand.
TAGGAATAAACCTACCTAGGGAGACAAAATACCTGTATGCATAAAACCATAAGACACTGATGAAAGAAATTAAAGATGATACAAACAGATGGAGAGATATACCATGTTCTTGGACTGGAAGAATCAGTACTGTGAAAATGACTATACTACCCAAAGCAATCTACAGATTCAATGCAATCCCTATAAAATTACCAATGGCATTTTTTACAGAACTAGAACAAAAAATCTTAAAATTTGTATGGAGACACAAAAGACCCTGAATAACCAAAGCAGTCTTGAGGGAAGAAAACGGAGCTGGAGGAATCAGGCTCCCTGACTTCAGACTATACTACAAAGCTACAGTACTCAAAACAATATGGTACTGGCAGAAAAACAGCAATATAGATGAATGGAACAGGATAGAAAGCCCAGAGATAAACCCACGCACCTATGGTCAACTAATCTATGACAAAGGTGGCAAGGATATACAATGGAGAAAAGACAGCCTATTCAATACGTTGTGCTGGGGAAACTGGACTGCTACCTGTAAAAGAATGAAACTAGAACACTCCCTAACACTATAAAAAAAATAAACTCAAAATGGATTAAAGACCTATATGTAAGACTGGACACTATAAAACTCTTAGAGGAAGACATAAGAAGAACACTCTTTGGCATAAATCACAGCAAGATCTTTTTTGATCCACCTCCTAGAGTAATGGAAATAAAAACAAAAATAAACAAATGGGACCTAATGAAACTTAAAAGCTTTTGCAAAGGAAAAAAAACTACAAACAAGACGAAAAGACAACCCTCAGAATGGGAGAAAATATTTGCAAACGAATCAACAGACAAAGGATTAATCTCCAAAAAATATAAACAGCTCATAAACGTCAATATTAAAAAAACAAACAACCCAATCCAAAAATGGGCAGAAGACCTAACTAGACATTTCTCCAAAGAAGACATACAGATGGCCAAGAAGCACATGAAAAGCTGCTCAACATCACTAATTATTAGAGAAATGCAAATCAAAAGTACAATGAGGTATCACCTCACACCAGTTAGAATGGGCATCATCAGAAAATCTACGCACAACAAATGCTGGAGAGGGTGTGGAGAAAAGGTAACTCTCTTGCACTCCTGGTGGGAATGTAAATTGATACAGCCACTATGGAGAACAGTATGGAAGTTCCTTAAAATAATAAAAGTAGTATTACCATATGACCCAGCAATCCCACTGCCTGGCCTATACCCAGAGAAAACCATAATTCAAAAAGACACATGCACCCCAATGTTCATTGCAGCACTATTTACAAAAGCCAGGACATGGAAACATCCTAAATGTCCATCGACAGACGAATGGATAAAGAAGATGTGGTACATGTAGACAATGGAATATTACTCAGCCATAAAAAGGAATGAAATTGAGTCATTTGTAGAGACGTGGATGGATCTAGAGACTGTCATACAGAGTGAAGTAAGTCAGAAAGAGAAAAACAAATATTGTATGTAAACACATATATATGGAACCTAGAAGAATGGTACAGATGAACCAGTTTGCAGGGCAGAAATAGAAACACAGATATACAGAACAAACGTATGAATACCAGTGGAGGAAAGTGGCAGGGAGGGTGGTGGTGTGATGAATTGGGAGATTAGGATTGACATACACTAATGTGTGAAAAACGGATAACTAATAAAAACCTGCTGTATAAAAAAATAAATAAAATAAAATTCAAAAGTTCAAAAAAAAAAAAAAAAGAATATGCCTGCCAATGCAGGGGACGCAGGTTCCTGGGACGATCCCACATGCCACAGAGCAACTAAGCCCGTGTCCCCCCCCCCCAAAAAAAAGAATGGAGAAAATACAAGAAACGTTTAACAAGGACCTAGAAGAAGAAAAGAGCAAAGAAACAATGATGAACAACACAATAAATGAAATTAAGAATTCTCTAGAAGGAATGAATAGCAGAATAACTGAGGCAGAAGAATGGATAAGCGACCTGGCAGATAAAATAGTGGAAATAACTACTGCAGAGCAGAATAAAGAAAAAGGAATGAAAAGAATTGAGGACTGTCTCAGAGACCTCTGAAACAACATTAAATGCACCAACATTTCAATTATAGGGGTCCCAGAAGAAGAAGAGAAAAAGAAAGGGACTGAGAAAATATTTGAAGAGATTATAGTTCAAAACTACCCTAATATGAGAAAGGAAATAGTCAATCAAGTCCAGGAAGAGCAGAAAGTCCCATCCAGGATAAATCCAAGGAGAAACATGCCAAGACACATATTAATCAAACTATCAAAAATTAAATATGAAGAAAAATATTAAAAGCAGCAAGGGAAAAGCAATAACTCACATACAAGGGAATCCCCATAAGGTTAACAGCTGATCTTTCAGCAGAAACTCTGCAAGCCAAAAGGGTGTGGCAGGACATATTTAAAGTGATGAAAGGGAAAAACCTACAATTACTCTACCCAGCAAGAATCTCATTCAGATTCGACAGAGAAATTAAAACCTTTACAGACAAGCAAAAGCTAAGGGAATTCAGCACCACCAAACCAGCTTTATAACAAATGCTAAAGGAACTTCTCTAGGCAGGAAACACAAGAGAAGGAAAAGACCTACAATAACAAACCCAATACAATTAAGAAAATGGTAATAGGAACATACATATCAATAATTACCTTAAATGTAAATGGATTAAATGCTCCAACCAAAAGACACAAACGGGCTGAATAGGTACAAAAGCAAGACCCGTATATATGCTGTCTACAAGAGACCCACTTCATACTTAGGGACACATACAGACTGAAAGTGAGGGGATGGAAAAAGATATTCCATGCAAATGGAAATCAAAAGAAAGCTGGAGTAGCATTCTCATATCAGACAAAATAGACTTTAAAGTAAAGACTATTACAAGAGACAAAGAAGTACACTATGTAATGATCAAGGGATCAATCCAAGAAGAAGATATAACAATTGTAAATATTGATGCACCCAACACAGGAGCACCTCAATATATAAGACAAATGCTAACAGTCATAAGAGGGGAAATTGACAGTAACACAATAGTAGTAGGGGACTTTAACACCACACTTTCACCAGTGGACAGATCATCCAAATTGAAAATAAGTAAGGAAACACAAGCTTTAAGTGACACATTAGACAAGATGGACTTAATTGATATTTATAGGACATTCCACCCAAAAACAACAGAATACACTTTCTTCTCAAGTACTCATGGAACATTCTCCAGGATAGGTCATATCTTGGATCATAAATCAACCTTGGTAAATTTAAGAAAATTGAAATCATATCAAGTATATTTTCTGACCACAATGCTATAAGACTAGACATCAATTACAGGAAAAAAAAACTATAAAAAATACAAAAACATGGAGGCTAAACAATACACTACTAAATAACCAAGAGATCACTGAAGAAGTCAAAGTGGAAAGCAAAAAATACCTGGAAACCATTCAAATGACAATTTCAAATGACAATGAAAACATGATGACCCAAAACCTATGGGATGCAGCAAAAGCAGTTCTAAGAAGGAAGTTTATAGCAATACAATCCTACCTCAAGAAACAAGAAAAATCTCAAATAAACAACCTAAACTTTCACCTAAAGCAATTAGAGAAAGAAGAACAAAAAAACCCGAAGTTAGCAGAAGGAAAGACGTCATAAAGATCAGATCAGAAATAAATGAAAAAGAAATGAAGGAAACGATAGCAAAGATCAATAAAACTAAAAGCTGGTTCTTTGAGAAGATAAACAAAATTGATAAACCATTATCCAGGCACATCAAGACAAAAAAGGGAAAAGACTCAAATCAATAGAATTAGAAATGAAAAGGGAGAAGTAACAACTAACACTGCAGAAATACAAAGGATCATGAGATATTACTACAGCAACTATATGCCAATAAAATGGACAACCTGGAAGAAATGGACAAATTCTTAGAAAAGCACAATCTTCTGTGACTGAACCAGGAAGAAATAGAAAATAGAAACAGACCAATCATAAGCACTGATATTGAAACTGTGATTTAAAATCTACCAACAAACAGCAGCCCAGGACCAGATGGATTCACAGGTGAATTCTATCAAACATTTAGAGAAGAGCTAACACCTATCCTTCTCAAACTCTTCCAAAATATAGCAGAGGGAGGAACACTCCCAAACTCATTCTACAAGGCCACCATCACCCTGATACCAAAACCAGAAAAGATGTCACAAAGAAAGAAAACTACAGGCCAATATCACTGATGAACATAGATGCAAAACTCCTCAACAAAATACTAGCAAACAGAATCCAACAGCACATTAAAAGGATCATACACCATGATCAAATGGAGTTTATCCCAGGGATGCAAGCATTCTTCAATGTATGCAAATCAATCAATGTATAAACCATATTAACAAATTGAAGAATAAAAAGCATATGATCATCTCAATAGATGCAGAAAAAGCTTTTGACAAAATTCAATACCCATTTATGATAAAAAGTCTCCTGAAAGTGGGCATAGAGGGAACTTACCTCAACATAATAAAGGCCATATATGACAAACCCACAGCCAACATCGTTCTCAATGGTGAAAAACTGAAACCATTTCCACTAAGATCAGGAACAAGACAAGGTTGCCACTCTCACCACTGTTATTTAACATAGTTTTGGAAGTTTTAGCCACAGCATTCAGAGAGGAAAAAAAAATAAAAGCAATCCAAACAGGAAAAGAAGAAGTAAAACTGTCACTGTTTGCAGATGACATGATACTATACATGGAGAATCATAAAGATGCTACCAGAAGACTACTAGAACTCATCAGTGAATTTGGTAAGTTTGTAGGATACAAAATTAATGTACATAAATCTCTGGCATTCCTATGCACTAACAATGAAAAAACAGAAAGAAAAATTAAGGAAACACTCCCATTTACCATTGCAACAAAAAGAATAAAATTCCTATGAATAAACCTACCTAAGGAGACAAAAGACTTGTACTCAGAAAACTATAAAACACTGATGAAAGAAATCAAAGATGACATAAGCAGATGGAAAAATATACCATGTTCTTGGATTGGAAGAATCAATATTTTGAAAATGACTATACTCCCCAAAGGAATCTGCAGATTCAATGCAATCCCTATCAAACTACCAATGGCTTTCTTCACAGAATTAGAACAACAAATTTCCCAATGTGTATGGAAACACAAAGGACCCTGAATAGCCAAAGCAATCTTAAGAAAGAAAAATGGAGCTGGAGGAATCAGGCTCCCTGACTTCAGGCTATACTTCAAGCTACAGTAATCAAGACAGTATGATACTGGCACAAAAACAGAAATATAGATCAATGGAACAGGATAGAAAGCCCAGGGATAACTCCCCACACATATGGTCACTTTATATTTGATAAAGGAGGCGAGAATATACAATGGAGAAAAGACAGCCTCTTCAATAAGTGGTGCTGGGAAAACTGGACAGCTACATGTAAAAGAATGAAATTAGAACACTCCTTAACACCATTACACAAAAATAAACTCAAAATGGATTAAAGACCCAAATGTAAGACCAGACACTATAAAACTCTTAGAGGAAAACACAGGCAGAACACTCTGTGACATAAATCACAGCAAGATCCTTTTTGACCCACCTCCTAGAGAAATGGAAATAAAAACAAAAATAAACAAATGGGACCTAATGAAACTTAAAAGCTTTTGTCAGCAAAGGTAACCATAAACAAGACAAAAAGACAACCAACCCCCAGAATGGGAGAAAATATTTGCAAATGAAGCAACTGACAAAGGATTAATCTCCAAAATATACAAGCAGCTTATGCAGTTCAATATCAAAAAAAGAAACAACCCAATCCAAAAGTGCACAGAAAACCTAAATAGACATTTCTCCCAAGAAGATATACAGATTGTTAAGAAACACATGAAAGGATCTCAAAATGACTAATCATCAGAGAAATGCAAATCAAAACTACAATGAGGTATCACCTCACACCAGTTAGAATGGGCATCATCAGAAAATCTACAAACAACAAATGCTAGAGAGGGTGTGGAGAAAAGGGAACCCTCTTGCACTGTTGGTGGGAATGTAAATTGATACAGCCACTATGGAGAAACAATATGGAGGTTCCTTAAAAAACTAAAAATAGAATTACCATATGACCCAGCAATCCCACTACTGGGCATATACCCAGAGAAAACCATAATTCAAAAAGGCACATGCACCCCAATGTTCATTGCAGCACTATTTACAATAGCCAGGTCATGGAAGCAACCTAAATGCCCATCGACAGACGAATGGATAAAGAAGTTGTGGTACATATATACAATGGAATATTACTCAGCCATAAAAAGGAACGAAATTGAGTCATTTGTTGAGACGTGGATGGATCTAGAGACTGTCATACTGAGTGATGTAAGTCAGAAAGAGAAAAACAAATACCGTATGCTAACACATATATATGGAATCTAAGGAAAAAAAAAAAGATTCTGAAGAACCTAGGGGCAGGACAGGAATAAAGACGCAGACATAGAGAATGGACTTGAGGATATGGGGAGGGGGAAGGGTAAGCTGGGACGAAGTGAGAGAGTGGCATGGACATATATACACTACCAAATATAAAATAGATAGCTAGTGGGAAGCAGCTGCATAGCACAGGGAGATCAGCTCGGTGCTTTGTGACCACCTAGAGGGGTGGGATAGGGAGGGTGGGAGTGAGACGCAAGAGGGAGGGGATATGGGGCTATATGTATACGTATAGCTGACTCACTTTGTTATACAGCAGAAACTAACACACCAGTGTAAAGCAATTATACTCCAATAAAGATGTTAAAAAAAAAAGAAACTTAATTATCAAGTTTTGGCATAGTATCAAAGAATATCCACAATTATCTGAAAAGGCTATTAAAATACTTTTTTTCCAGCTTAAGAAAAGCAGGTATGGACATTAAGTGAAGTTAAGAGTTGTGATTATTTCTGAATAAGGATATTCTAATTTCTGAATCGAGACCACATTTATGTTTAAAATGACACTATTGGGGCTTCCCTGGTGGCGCAGTGGTTGAGAATCTGCCTGCCAATGCAGGGGACACGGGTTCGAGCCCTGGTCTGGGAAGATCCCACATGCCGCGGAGCAACTAGGTCCGTGAGCCACAATTACTGAGCCTGCGCATCTGGAGCCTGTGCTCCGCAACAAGAGAGGCCGCGATAGTGAGAGGCCCGCCCATCGCAATGAAGAGTGGCCCCTGCTTGCCGCAACTAGAGAAAGCCCTCGCACAGAAATGAAGACCTAACACAGCCATAAATAAATAAATAAATTAAAAAAAAAATGACACTCTTCATTGTAGTACCTTAGAGTGGTCAGAATGGTAATGAGACCCTCCTAAGTGTTCATCCAGGGATGAGAGGAACACCACCCACTCATAAACAAAATGCAGACATGGACATGGAGGGACAAAGGCACTAAATCAAGGTGGAAAATGATATGACTCAAAGAGCAGATGACCACATTATAGAACATGAGGACACTTAGAACATTTTAATCACAAAACTGAAGGTAGCTATAGCCAAGTGGAATAGAGGGTGCTTGGTAGTGTTACACAGGGTACAACATAGATCCCATGACTTCTTTACTTTTTAAAAACTTTTTATATTTTTAAATTAAAGTAGAGTTGATTTACAATGTTGTGCCAATCTCTGCTGTACAGCAAAGTGACTCAATTATACACATCTAGACATTCTATTTTTTTATTTTAATTTATTTTATTTTAATTTATTTTATTTTATTTTTTTGGCTGCATTGGGTCTTCGTTGTCGCACGCGGGCTTTCTCTAGTTGCGGCTAGCGGGGGCTACTCTTTGTTGCGGTGTGCGGGCTGCTCATTCTGGTGGCTTCTCTTGTTGCGGAGCACGGGCCCTAGGCACGTGGGCTCAGTAGTTGTGGCTCGCGGGCTCTAGAGCACAGGCTCAGTAGTTGTGGCGCATGGGCTTAGTTGCTCCGCGGCATGTGGGATCTTCCAGGACCAGGGCTCGAACCTGTGTCCCCTGCAATGGCAGGCAGATTCTTAACCACTGCGCCGCCAGGGAAGCCCCGATTCTTTTTTCTTGTTTAATATTCTTTTCCATTATGGTTTAATCACAGGATATTGAATATCATTCCCTGCGCTATACAATAGGACCTTGTTGTTTATCCATCCTATATATAATAGTTTACATCTGCTAATCCCACACTCCCAGTCCTTTCCTCCCCCAACCCCCTCCCCATTGGCAACAAGTGATTCCATGACTTCTTTACAGTGTTCAATACTTTATTAAATTAAATTTGACCTGGAAGTTACTCTTTTAACCAGAAGCTAAGATGAGAGGGAAAATGCCAAACAGAGAAGCAGATATGGATTGTACTGAGTGGAAACTTGCCATATAGAGGCAAAGAAACCATTCCACTTACAAAGTTCCAAGTGGCATTTTAGAGAAAGGAGAGAGTTGAGAGGGTGTTACTCTGAAAATCCCCAGTGGAGCCAGGAATTTTTCTGGTGGCAGCCATGGAAAGAGGGATATTAAAAACCATTGTTTCTAAGCATAGGCCAGAGTTCACTGAGCAATATCTGCTTGTTTGCATGGAGAGAGAATGAATAATATATGCAAATTCCATGTTTAAAGTCCCCTTGTTTAGAAGTCTGGACTGCTTGATTTTGTCTCCCTAATCTACTTAGGCAGAGACCTTTTCTTTTGTTTTAATATCAAATAGGCTTTAGCATGGGCAGGTCTAATGAGACTGCCATAGGTGGAGGCTTAACAGGGCATCAGGAGATTTTAAGTAAATTTCATTAGAAGGCTACAATCTCTACCTCATGAAAGATTACATTTTTTAAAATGTAAGGGGTCAGGATATCCCTCCAATTTGCTAGAGCAATAGCCTAGAAATATCCTACAGGGATTACCTGTAGGTTTTTGATACCCCCTCTACAGTCTACTTTCAGTCATGAGCAAGCCACAGAAACTCAGAGCCTAGAGTGCTTGGACAATTGAAGTTTTCCACCTTTCAGCAAAAAGCTGAAAAGTGTATGTCTAAATATAATTATTGTTTGGACACTGGATTTGATAGAAAATAAAAAGGTGTATTAATAACCAGTTTCTGTTTTTTTAGAGTCCTGAATTTTTGTCTCTTTGCTATAAAAAAATTAAAATATGGCTTATCCCAGAGAAGGGAAGTATTCCTAATTTGGAAGACTCTGAAACAAATAGAAAGAAACCTCCTTAAGTTCAACGCAATTAAAAAGCAGATATAGTTAGAACTTTATGAAGACTTCTGTTTAAAGTATGAATTTTTGAGCGTTTGCATGTGACTATGCAAAAGAATTATTTGAAATCTTAAAAGCCTTGCTGCACAGAAACTCTCTCTGACTCAGACTATCATGGGAATTTAGATAGGGAGAGACTCAGAAGAAGGCGGTAAATAACCCAAAACTGGGTTAGTAAAAGGAGAGAGTGGCCCAGGACACTTCCCTTAGCCACTCCTTGCTAAGAGTATTCACAGATTCCCCAGAAAAGATAATAGTTGTAAACAACAGAAACACACATTGCTTATACCCTCTCTTTTTCTTTCTAGTTAGTGAATTCACGTTTTAAAATTCCAAAAGTACAAGAGTAGACAATAAGTTCTATTTAACTCTTATCCAGTAACCTAGTTCCCCTCCTCAGAGGTAAATAATATTACCAATATCTTATATATCCTTCAATGCATATATGAGCAAATGTACACACAGTTTTTATGCAAATGATAATTTTCCATATACTCTGAAGCTTATTTTTTTCACTAAACTATATCTTGGAATTAATTCTGTATCAATAATAATTTTACCCATCTTTTTTCAGCAGCATAGTATTCATTGAATGGATGCATCATAATTTATTTAATCAACTCTACATTGACGTAATGAGTTGTATGTTATTTTGTACATATGTAAGTAATCTATAGGATAAATTCCTAGAGGTAGAATTATTGATTCTAAGAGTATATGTGTTTGTAATTTTGATAAATATTGATAAATTACCCTACATAGAGGTTGTACTAATTTATGTTCCTATCAGCAATATATGAAAATGCCTCTTTAACACACTCTAATTAATACAGTGTTACCAAGCTTTGTGATCTTTTCCAATTTGTGGGGTTAACCATGATATTTCAGTTTAATTTTATTTTGCCTTTCTCATTATGAGATTAAACATCTTTTCTTATAAGTTTTAGAGCCATTTATATTTCCTTTTATGTAAACTGTTCAAATTCTTTGCCCATTTATCTGTTGATTTATCTATAGGTTTTTTTTTTTCTCTTTTTATGCAATTCTCTTTGCTTCAGGGCAAAATGAATCTGGAGTTGCTGTCCATAATGAGAGAATATATTTAGTTGGGGAACATTCAGTTTGGACAAATGAGCCTCCAGCTTGTGTCCAGGTGAGTGGTTGAAGTTCCTTTTGAAATTTGTTCAAGTGGTTCAGTGAGGTTACTTTTTGCAATGGTGCTACTGGACAAAGAGATATTTACATGTAGGAAGAGGCTTGAGCCCCCTTTGTTTGTGCACCTAGTTCAGCCACTAAACTTCATCCTGTATCCTAAAAATGATGCCTAATAAATGATTGAGCCCTTTTGAAAATAAAGATGGGGATGAGCTTTGAAAATAAATGTAATACATACTCGAAATAGAAAAATGGGATACCTTTACTGTTCTCATAAACCAAAAATATCTAGAAATCTTAGGGAATAGTACTTTCACACCCCCAAAACTTTGCAAACATCTCCTTTCCACTCCATTTCATTATTTTCTATATCATAATTCATTCATTTCCATAGTGCTACTTACTAAGGGGTCCTCCTTCCTGGCAGAAGTGTGAAGGAGTGGTTTATGATTGGTCTGATGGAGCAGCCTCTGCCCCAAAGGACAGCTCTTTAACACATCAGCATGCAAGCAGCCCAGGCTGGGCAAATTGCCAACTGAGCCTTTCAGAACAGCAATAGCTTTTGTTAATATATACCTCATGATTTGTTTTAATGCTTTTATAATTATTTTCATAGCTATTTTTCTATTTTACATGTTCTCTAGTAACATACTGACATGTGTTAGCCCTGACCTTTCTCCTGATTGCCAGAAAAATATATCTTTCTAACTACTCATATTATCTAATCTCATCTTTGTGGGAAGATTTTAAACAACTGCTTCAATATATTTAATATTTGCAGGACTATTCAAACTTTAATTTCTTCTTCAGTCACATCTCATATGGTACACATATATTTTTCAAGAAACTTTCCATGTGGTCTAAGTCTTTAAAATTGTTAGCATATAGTTCTTGTGTTTATAGTTGTTTAAAAAGTAAGATTTTTTATAGATTAAAAAACAGCAATTTGTGATATGAATTGCAAATATTTTCCCAACATTTCCACAGCATTAATGAATATTAAATATTATTTGTTGCCTTTATATTTGAATAACAACTTGGATGATATAAATTTCTTGGGTCACGATTTCTTTCCTTGTTAATTTTAGAGGCATTTCTCCAGTCTTCTGGAACTGGATATTGTTGTGGAGAAGTCTGATGTCAGCCTGCTTTGTTTTTACCCTTCGTAGATGACTCATTATTTCTGCCTGGTTGTCCAAAGGATTATTTCTTTATCTTCACAGTTCAGCAATTGTATTAGGATATGCTTGTGTTGACGACAATGTGTCAGTTTTTCTTCTGAGACCTGACATACCCCTTCAAAATGAACATTTCTTCAATAAAATTTCAAATATTTGTTCTGATCCATTATATAGGGATATTAGGTAAGTGTATGTTGTATCTCACTTGCCTGTCTTCTCTAGATATCATTGTATCTCTAATCATTTTAAATTGTATTTATTTTCATTCATTTTGCTTGCTCTCTCTATCTAACCTCTTTGTTCCTTTTTGCATTCTCATCGGTATTTGGTCTCTCCTGGTCTACTTCCAATTTTTACTCCATTTCTGATATTTTTAAAGCCACTATTCCCCCTAGAGATCTTCCAACTCGTGTTTCATTCATTTTGTTGTCTCTGTCCTCCTGAATCTTGTATCTCTGCCTTTTGCTCTTTGTTAATTAAAAAAATAATAATAATGTGGTAAAATATACATAATATTTACCATTTTAACTACTTTTAAGTGAATGGTTCTGTGGCATTATGTACATTCATATTGTTGTGCACCATCTACACTATCCATCTCCAGAACTTTTTTGTCTTCCACAACTGAAACTCTGTACTCATTAAATACTAACTCCTCATTCCTAACCCCCTCCCCCAGCCCCTGACAACCACCATTCTACTTTCCATCTCTATGAATTTGACTACTCTAGGTACCTCACATAAGTGGAATTATGCAATATTTGTCTTTTTGTGACTGCCTTATTTTGCTTAGCATACTATCTTCAAGGTTCATCCATGTTGTAGCATATGTCAGAATCTCTTCCTTTCTTTTTTTTAAGACTTTTTTTTAGAGCAGTTTTCAGTTCATAGCAAAGTTAAAGAGGAGGTACAGAGATTTCCCATACACTCCCTGCCTCCACACATGCATAGCCTCCCCCATTATCAACATCCCCACCAGTGGTGCATTTGTTACAATTGATGAACCTACACTGACACATCGTAGTCACTCGTTTACATTTGGGTTCACTCTTGGTGTTGTACATTCTATGGGTTTGGACAACTGTAAAATAACATGTATCCATCATTATGGTACCATACAGAGTATTTTCACTGCCCTAAAAACTTCTGTGCTCTGCTTATTCATCCTCTCCCTGCCCCAACCCCTGACAACCACAGATTTTTTACTGTCTCCATTTTCCAGAATGTCATATACTTGGAATTATACAATATGTAGTCTTTCAGTTGGCTTCTTTCACTTAATAATATGCATTTAAGTTTCCTCCATATCCTTATTTATTTATTTATTTATTGGCTGCATTGGGTCTTCGTTGCTGCACATGGGCGTTCTCTAGTTGCAGCGAGCGGGGGCTACTCTTCATTGTGGTGCGTGGGCTTCTCATTGCAATGGCTTCTCTTGTTGCGGAGCACGGGCTCTAGCTGTGTGGGCTTCAGTAGTTGTGGCACACGGGCTCAGTAGTTGTGGCTCGCAGGCTCTAGAGCGAAGGCTCAGTAGTTGTGGCACACTGGCTTAGTTGTTCCGCAGCATGTGGGATCTGCCCGGACCAGGGCTTGAACCCCTGTCCCCTGCATTGGCCGGCAGATTCTTAACCACTACGCCACCAGGGAAGTCCGTGTCCTTTTATGGCTTAATAGCTCATTTCTTTTTAGTGCTGAATAGTATTCCATTGTCAGGATGTACTACAGTTTATTTAAACATTCACCTACTGAGATACATCTTGGTTGCTTCCAAGTTCTAGCAATTATTAATAAAGCTGTTATAAACATCCTTGTGCAGGATTTTGTGTGGACATAAGTTTTCACTGCATTTGGGTAAATGCCAAGGAACATAATTGCTGGATTGTATGGCAAGAGTATATTTAGCTTTATAAGAAACTGCCAAACTGTCTTCCAAAGTAGTTGTACCATTTTGTTTTCCCATCAGCAATAAATGTTGCTCCACATCCTTGCGAATACTTGGTATTGTCAGTATTCTGAATTTTGACCATTCTAATAGGTTTGTAGTGGTATCTCATTGTTGTTTTAATTTCCATTCCCTGATGACATATGATGTGGAGAATCTTTTCATATGCTTATTTGCCATCTGTATATCTTCTTTGGTGATGTGTCTGTTAAGGTCTTTGGCACATTTTAAAATCAGGTTATCTTCTTATTGTTGAGTTTTAAGAGTCCTTTGTATATTTTGTATAACAGTCCTTTATCATATATGTCTTTTGCAAATATTTTTCTCTCAGTCTGTGGCTTGTCTTCTCACTCTCTTGATGTTGTCTTTCACAGAGCAGTTTTAAATTTTAATGAAATTCAGCTTATCAATTATTTCTTTCATAGATTGTACCTTTGGTGTTGTATCTAAAAAGCTATCATCCTGCCCAAAGTCAACTAGGTTTGCTCCTATATTATCTTCTACTTTTACATACATTTCATAGTTTTGCATTTTACATCTAGCTATATGATTCATTTTGAATTAATGTTTGGTAATTTCTTTGTCTAGATTCATGGTTTTGCATGTGGATGTCCAGTTATCCCAACACCGTTTGTTGAAAAGACTATTTTTCTCCATTGTATTGTCTTTGTTCCTTTTGTCAAAGATCAGTTGACTATATTTTGTTGTGTTTTTGTTTTATGGCCACACAGCTTGTGGAATCTCGGTTCCCTGACCAGGGATTGAACCTGGGCCAGAGCAGTGAAAGCCCAGAATCCTAACCACTAGGCCACCAGGGAACTCCCCCAGTTGACTATATTTATGTGTGTTTACTTCTGGGCTCTCTTTCTGTTTCATTCATCTATTTGTTGATTCTTTCGCCATTACCACACTGTCCTGATTACTGTAGCCTTATAGTAATACTTGAAATCTGGTAGTTTCAGTGTTCCAACTTTGTTCTTCTCCTTCAATATTGTGTTGACTATTCTGAGTCTTTTGTCTCTCCGTATAAACATTAGAATCAGTTTTTCTATATCCAAAAAATAACTTGCTGGGATTTTGATTGGGATTTCATTGGATCATAGATGAAGTTGGGAAGAACTGATACCTTGACAGTATTGAGTCTTCCTCAATATTGAACATGGACTATTTATTTATTTAGTTTTTCATAGTTTGCCTCAGATAGATCTTGTACCTATTTTATTAGATTTGTACTTAAGTATTTTGTTTTTTTGGAGTGCTAATGTAAATGGTATTGTGTTTTTAATTTCAAATTCCACTTATTCATTGCTAGTATATAGGAAAGCAATTGACTTTTGTATATTAATCTTGTATCCTACAACCTTGTTGTAATTGTTCCTTAGTTCCAGAAGTTTTTTATTGATTCTTTTGAATTTTCTACATAGACAATCACGTCACCTGCAAACAAAGACAATTTTATTTCTTCCTTTCCAATCTGTATACTTTTTTTTTCTTGCCTTACTGCCTTAACTAGGACTTCCAGTATGGTGTTGAAAATAGGTGGTAAGAGGGGACATCCTTGTTCCTGATCTTAGCAGGAAAACTTCTAGTTTCTTACCATTAAGTATGTTACCTGCAGGTTTTTTGGTAGTTATTCTTTATCATATTGAGGGAGTTCCCTTCCTCTCTATTCTTCTCTTCCTGAGTTTTTATTTGATTTTGTCAAATGCTTTTTCTGTATCTATTGATATGATCCTGTGCTTTTTCTTTTTTAGCCTGTTCATATGATGTTACATTAATTAACTTTCAAAAGCTGTACCTGCCTTGCATACCTGGGATAAATCCCACTTGGTCATGGTGTATAATACTTTTTATAGATATTTGGATTTATTTGCTAATATTTTGTTGAAGATTTTTGCTCTGTATTCATAAGAGATATTGGTTTATAGTTTTCTTTTCTTGTAACGCCTGTGACTGGTTTTGATTAGGGTAATGCTGGCCTCATAGAATGAGTTAGGAAGTATTCCCTCTGCTTCTATCTTCTGAAAGAGACTGTAGAGAATTGGCATAATATCTTGCTTAAATGTTTGATATATTTCACGAGTTAACCTGTCTGGGCCTGGTGCTTCCTGTTTTGGAAGGTTATTAATTATTCATTCAATTTCTTTAATAAATATAGGCCAGTTCAGATCATCTATTTCTTCTTGTATGAATGTTTGCAGATTGTGTCTTTCAAGAAGTTGGTCCATTTCATTTGGGTTATCAAATTTGTGGGCATAGAGTTATTCAAAGTCTTCCTTTATTATCCCTTAATGTCCATGGGATCTGTAGTGATGTCCCCTCTTTTATTTCTGAAATTAGTAATTTGTGTCCTCTCCCTTTTTCTTAGCCTGGCTAGGGGATTATCAATTTTATTGATATTTTCAAAGAACCAGCTTTTGACATAATTGATTTTCTTTCCCTTCCTTTATTAAGGCTCTTAAATATATTGTATGTATATTTGGGTTCTTGTTTTATAGATAAATTGCTCCATTAACTGTTTAAATCTGTGGCAAACACTTGGTCAAATTTTTCATCTGTTTCATGAATATACTGCTTTGATCAGTGTTCATCTGCATTTCTTCTTATTCTTTTTCTCCTCTTTTCTTGTAATACTTTTATATAGATCCTGGATGGTTTATTTTTGATTTCTCATGTTGGTTAAGTGGGCTTCTCCTTGACCAGCTATTTCCAAATGATTCATATGTTAGGGATGCTAAAGCTGTGTCCAAGGCTAGCAGCATTCTCCCTAGAGCCCTCAGTTAAGTGTGAGAGTCCATTTAACTGTTAACCTCTCCCTGGCCAACAGAAATAGGCAGTTTGTAAGACTCATAGCATTCAGAATCTTTTTCTAATCCTCTGTCTCACCAACAGGCTGTTTTTTAAAATATGGCTCATCATACGAGTCCTTGTTCAGTCTTGTTAGCCCTGCTTCTCAGAATCAAACTCCTGTCACTATTCCACACGGCTTGTCCCAGTTAGGACGCATGAGGATTTTAGTTCTTTTATCTTGGGCATGCTCCTCATCTTGGGGCAGCGCCCGCTCTCTCAGGGATTTGCATTCACAGGCATCCCCTTCTGCTTCCTCCCACATCCTGTTTGATCTTCACTGCTTTTGGCAGCCCTTCTATCTATTTGTGGCTTAGGATTTCACATGCATCCTAGCTTGTATTTCTCTTTCTCATTCTTCTTTAGTGTGATTTCCTAGAGGGGAAGGAGGAAATGCCAATTTTATTCCACTATGTTCAAACTGAAAATCTGTATCTAATTCTTCTTCCATAGTTTAGGATAAGTCATTCTCAAATAAATGCTTTATTATTTTTGTGAACCTCCAAGTTAGAGAACCCTTTCAAGTATTATTATGGATATTTGAACCAAGGAAACCCAGCTGACAGTTGCAATTGAGAGCATTATAATGAAAAGGCAGAACCAGAAGCACCACTCACAGAAGGAGGTCTGAAGTTGTTAATTTCTACCTGTGTATGTTGCACGCAACATCTTTATATCTTCTGATTCTATGATCAGAACCATTAATGTCTTTTCTATCACCTAATCATTCTCATAAGTTTCAGATTTAAAGGAAAACAGTTGTTCTTGACTGATATTGAGATTGTGATCTAAGAACTCCCCTTCCTTCAGCTAAACATACTCATTATGCAGTTCTGCAAGTCAATTTTTTATGTCTATGGGTCTATTGCAGGGCCTGCTTTACTGTGGGAAAAAATGTGGATTCAGGAAGGCCCTGAAATATACCTCTGATCTATATGCACAGTGAAATTTCATCAGTAACAATTTATTCCTTTGTGATACTATGGCCTCCTTTTAAATGCCTATATTTCTTTGGAAATAATTAAGTTGTCATTAACATCTTTGTGTAAATCACATTTTTAAAAATATTGTTTCTCGAGGAAGGAACACTGGGAAAGGAAACAGAGGAAATGGAAATTAAGGAACACCCAAGATAAACATAGAACACCAAGATAAACATTGCCCACTTAACAATTTGATCTAGCTGGCCTTGTGTAAAAAGAATGCAAGTTGTTACTCACATTTTATTAATAGTTAAAATTATATAAACATACCTGTAGGCAAACAAACCTAAAGTTTAGTATGTGAGCACTTCCTGGTGAGAAGGCAAAATCTTTCTAAATGCCTATAAGTAAACTCTTGCTTTCCTTCCTGATTTTATGGAATTTTTAAGCCTTGCATTCCACACTAAGTCCGTTGACTTTTTTGTTCTTTCTAGAGCATACCTCTGCTCTATGCAAGCTTAGCTGCTATTCTTTTTATATCCTCTGAAGCAGTACTGGCCATACCAGCTAGTTTAAGTGTAATTAAAAAGAGTACCACCTTAGGATTTTGCAATGTCAACTGCACTTATGTTATATACAGAGTGATGTTAGGATTAGATTTAAACTTTCCTGTACCAGGCTGGCTGGCATAGAGGGTTGTTGCTCAATGTCAGAATTATCAATCCTTTCATTTTTAGAAATGGATTTAAAAAAATATGTTGACAGGGAAATGTGGACAGCAAGGATTCTAATGTAAAAAAAATACATTTTGTGAATTGGAAACTATCTCCTGACAGAAATGCTGTTTTGATTGACATTCTCATAAGGGTATAATATGATCATCCATACATTATGTATAAATTTACCATCATTTCCATAGCCATGGAGAACACATTGTTACTTCTTCTCAAAAGTACTCTTAATCCCTTGGCTTATACAACTGTGGTTATACTGCCAAGACAGCCATTTCAATTTCTTGTCCCATAAACAGAAGCACTTAGACACAAATACTTGCCATAAGAAGATATTTTGAAAGGCATTTAATTAATAGTGATGGTTTTGGAAATGATCAGTTAATAGGAATCATGTCCATACTGAATGTTGTGTTCTGAGAACTCCTTTATTCAGTCATCATTCACCTAATTGAGAAATTTTCCAGGATTCAATACTTTTTTTCTTCTTGCCTGTCCTTTAGTCATTCCATTGTAGTACTAATTTCAAGAAAAAAAGAAATGATAATAGCCAAAAAATGGAAAAAACCCAAATGTCCATCAGCTGATGGAATGGATAAATAAAATGTGGAATAGCCACACAATGGAATGTCATTTGGCAATAAAAAGAAAGAAATGAAGTATTGATACATACTACAACTTGGAAGAACCTTGAAAGTCTTATGCTAAGTGAAAGAAGTGAAAGAAGCCAGTCACAAGTGACCACATATTGTATGCTTCCATTTATATAGAATTTCAGAATCTGCAAATTCGTAGAGATAGAAGGTAGATTAATGTTTACCTAAGGCTGAACAGTGGGGAGCAGGATGGGAGTGACTGCTAAAGGATACAAGGTTTCTTTTTGGGACAATGAAAATGTTCTAAAATTTATTGTGGTGATGGCTGCACTGCTCTGTTGAATACACTAAAGATCATTGAATTGTTTACTTAAATTTTTTATAACTGATAAAATATTGTGTCAATTTCAGATGTATAACATAATGATTTTGATACTTGTATATAATGCAAAATGATCACCACAATAAGTCCAGTTAATATCTGTTATCATAACATAGTTATGAAATTTTTTTCTTGTGATGAGAACTTTCAAGATCCACTCTCCTCACTACCTTCAAATATGCATTATAACTGTAATCATAATGCAGTACATTACATTCCCATAACTTACGCATTTTATAACTGGAAATTTGTACCTTCCCCCTTCACCCATTTCTCCCACCTCCCACCCCCCCACCTCAGGCAACCACCAATCTGTTCTCTGTATCCATGAGCTCATTTTTTTGTTTTTTTGGTTTTGGTTTTCATTTTAGATTCCACATATAAGTGAGATCATTTAGTATTTGTTGTTCTCTGTCTGACTTAACTTCACTTAGCATAAGGCCCTCAAGGTCCATCCATATTGTTGCAAATGGCAGGATTTCCTTCTTTTTTTATGGCTGACAAGTATTCCAAATGTGTATACATACCACATTTTTTTAATCTGCTCACCTGTTGATGTATACTTAGGTTGTTTACATGTCTTGCTATTGTAAATAATGCTGCAATGAACATGGGGGTGCTTAGATCTTTTCAAATCAGTATTTTAATTTTCTTCAGATAAATACCCAGAAGTGGAATTGCTGGATCATATGGTAGTTCTATTTTTAATTTTTTGAGGAACCTCCATACTATTTTTCCTAGTGGCTGCACCAATTTACATTCCCACTGACAGTGCACAAGGGTTCCTTTTCTCTATACCCTCTCCAACACTTGTTATTTCTCATCATTTTGATCATAGCCATTCTAACAGGTGTGAGATGATATCACCGTGATATCTCACTTGCATTTCCCTGACAATTAGTGATGTTGAGCATCTTTTCATGTACCTGTGCCATCCATATATCTTCTTTGGGAAAACGTCTATTCAGATCTTCTGCCCATTTTTTAATCAGGTTGTTTGTTTTTCTGCTATAGAATTGTATAAGTTCTTATATATTTTGGATATTAACCCTGTGTCAGACATACACTTTGCAAATATTTTCTCCCACTTTGTTGGTTGCCTTTTCATTTTGTTGGTGGTTTCCTTTGCTGTGCAGAAGCTTTTTAGTTTGATGTAGTCCCACTTGCTGATTTTTGTGTTTTTTTGCCTTTGCTTTTCTGTCAAACCCAAAAATCCTGCCAAGAGCAATGTCAAGGAGCTTTCTGCTCTTTTCTAGAAGTCTTATGTTTTCAGGTCTTATATTCAAGTCTTTAATCTGCTTGAGTTAATTTTTGTGTATCATATAAGATAATGGTCCAGATTCATTCTTTTGCATGTGGCTGTCCAGTTTTTCCCAGCACCACTTATTGAAGATCAACAGTTATTAACTGAGAGTATGCTAAGTTACAGATAATTATAGTTAATCTACACTACAGTGCTACCCACATGGGAGAAGTAGAAGGGAAGAGAAGAGAAGGAATATGAACATACGCTATGTGCCATGTTCTAAGGCCTATCATATGATTTAATACAACAATCTTTCAAGGTAGGTAATGGTTTCCCTGTTTTTGATAGATTAGCAAACTGAAGCTCAGAGAGGTTAACAACATTATCCTAGGTCACACAGCTAATAAATAGACAAGTCTTTGTCCTTCCCAGAGATTGTCTTTATCCTCAGTAGTCTCAAATAAAAGGAAATAGAAGCTTTCTGAGTCTCAGCCCTTGTAACTGGTGATCACTTGCCACTTTCCTAGGATCTCTCAAGTATGCTTTAGCTCCCATGTTTCAGCCTATCTAAAAATGCTATGGCTTCCCAACAGATGTAGCAAAAGCTGGGTTGTTGTACTTCCCTACACTCCCCGAAACTGTCTTGGCAATGGTCCAGGGGACAGGCTGTCTAATCTAGATACAGAATCTGGTTTCTTTCTCAAAGCACAGTATTAGCAAATTTCATTGGAATTTCTGAAATTAGCGGTGATGCCTGAATTTGGCTCCATTTCCAGTCTAAGTTTTTTTATTAGGTATGATGAGGTATATACCCTATAATTCCAGGCAAGTCCCCACATGTCACAAAAGCTGGAATAAAACTTTATGATGACTCGGGGGAAGAATCCAATGAATCTGAGGCCTAGATTTTTGTTTTGAGATTGGGTATATGATGGTGTAGTTTTTCTGAGACTGAGAAGCAATTTAGTGAGGATGTTGCACGGAAATGTTCTGTTTTGATTTTTAAACTCTTCTCTCATACCCCAAATCCAATCCCTCATCAATCCTGTCATTTCTACCTCAAAATATGCCCTGATTCCAACACTTCTCACTAATCCACCACCTCCCCCTGTGTCAGGCCAGGGTTACCCACACGGAAAATCGTTTAAAAGAGAGGGGATTTAATGCAGGGAATTGGTTACACAAGTGATGTAAGAAGTGATAAGCCAAAGAGGATGGTGGGGCAACCCAGAGATTAACAACTGTAGGAAGCTGCTGCCGTTTCTAGGCTGGCAGGACAAAAGGAGAAGAGCTCATGGTCACCCAGAAGAAGCTGGATCCATGGTGATACCATATGGCAGGAGCTGGAGCCATTCCATCCCTGCTAGAAATGCTGCCTGTGGCAGAGATTGAGTGATCGAGAGAAAGAGAGAGACAGAGAGAGAGGGAAAGAAAGAAATGACCTGGCTTCCCCTGTTCCTCCCCTCCCATCTCCAAACAGTGCCTAAAGCCAGCCAGAAGCCAGTTGACAGGGAGTCTGGAAAGTGCAGAAAGCAGAGACCAGCCAGCAGAGGAAAGGAAGGGAGAGGAATGGGTGTGACAGCAAACAGCCCCAGCTGACTTATACCCTAACTCAAGCCACCGTCATCTCTTGACTGGGCTATTACAATAGTCTCTTAAGTCTTCCCCCTGCTTTCACTCTAACTTCTCCTGCTGTTAGGGTAAGACTAGGCTACTGTAACAAAGAGACCCAACAATACCATGGCTCATTGCTTAAAGAAAAATATTTCCTGGGACTTCCTTGGTGGCGCAGGGGTTAAGAATCTGCCTGCCAATGCAGGGGACACAGGTTCGATCCCTGGTCCGGGAAGATCCCACATGCCGCGGAACAAATAAGCCCATGTGCCACAGCTACTGAGCCTGCACTCTTAAGCCCGCATGCCACAACTACTGAAGCCTGCGTGCCTTGAGCCCGTGCTCCGCAACAAGAGAAGCCACTGCAATAAGAAGACCAGCATCTCTTGGGAACTTGCTAGAAATGCCAATTCTTGAGCCCCATCCCTGGCTTACTGAATCAGACACTCTGTGTGTGGAGCCAGCAATCTGTTTTAACAACTTGCATTTTCAAGTTGAAGAACCACTGCTCTAATATACTAAACTTCCTCCCAACTCAGGGCCTTTATATCTCCACCCTCTATCTTATGTTCTCTTCCTCCAGACTTTTATGTTATTTAGGTCTCTGTTCAAATATCACTTCTTTGAAGAGGACTTCCTTCCTGTCAGCCCTACTCTGTTCCCCTTACTAGTACGTAAGCTGGCAACAGTGGATTTGTCCTGTTCAATTCTATATCTCCAGCACCAAAAACAGTGCCTGGCATATGCTAGGCAAAGTATATGTCAGATGAATTAACATATTACATAATTAATGTTAAAATTAGTTTTGTATTCTAAACAGTGCACTGATAAATACAAAAAGAAATACAAAAAAGAGAAAAGACAGTTATAGTCAGAACTTTACAGACCACCTACCCTTCTCCTTTCATCCCTTTAACCTGAAGCAACACACACAATAGCAGTTTAGGTGTATCTAGAAATATTTTAAGGGAAAATATCGCTAATCATTTCTATTTCTTTTCAAGGTTCGTCCATGTTGTAGCATGTATCAATACTTCATTTCTTTTTATTGCCAAATAATATTGCATTGTATGAATATACAGGCATACCTTGGAGATATTGTGGGTTTGGTTCCAGACCACTGCAATAAAGCAAATACTGCAATAAGGCGAGTCACATGAAATTTTTTGGTTTCCTAGTGCATATAAAAGAGGGATAAATTAGGAATTTGGGATTAGCAGATACAAACTACTATATATAAGATAGATAAACCACAAGGTTCTACTCTATAGCACAGGGAACTATATTCAATACCTTGTAATAAACCATAATGGAAAAGAATATGAAAAAGAATATGTATATATATATGTATAACTGAATCACTTTGCTTTACACCAGAAACTAACACAAGATTGTAAATCAACTATACTTCAATAAAAAAATTATCTTTACAGTATACTATAAGTGTGCAATAGTATTACATTTAAAAAAACAAGGTACAAACCTTAATTTAAAAATACTTTATTGCTAAAAAATGCTAACAATCATCTGAACCTTTAGCAAGTTGTAATCTCTTTGCTGGCGGATGGTCTTATGTCAGCGTTGATGGCTGCTCACTGATCAGGCTGGTGGTGTTGCTGAAGGCTGGGGTGGCAGTGGCAATTTCTTAGAATAAGACAACAATGAAGTTTGTTGTGTCAGTTGACTCATCTTCTCATGAACAGTTCCTCTCTTGCATGTAGTGCTATTTGATAGCATTTACCCACAGTAGAACTTCTTTCAAAATTGGAGTCAGCTCTTTCAAACCCTGCCACTGCTTTATTAACTGAGTTTATGTAAATTCTAAATCTTATCTTGTCATTTCAACAATCTTCACAGCTTCTTCACCAGGAGTAGTTTCCATCTTAAGAAACCACTTGCTTTGCTCATCCATAAGAAGCAACTCCTCATCCATTCAAGTTTTCTCATAAGATCGCAGCAATTCAGTCACATCTTCAGGCTCCACTTCTAATTCTAGTTCTCTTGCTGTTTCTACCACATCTGTAGTTACTTCCTGCACTGAAGTCTTGAACCCCTCAAAGTCATCCAAGAGGGTTGGAATCAACTTCTTCCAAACTCCTGTGTATTTTGATATTTAAACCTTTTCCCATGAATCATGAATGTTCTTAATGGCATCTAGAATGGTGAATCCTTTCCAGAAGGTTTTCAATTTACTTTGCCCAGATGCACCAGAGGAATCACTATCTGTGGAAGCAATAGCCTTACAAAATGTATTTCTTAAAGAATAAGACTCAAAAGTTGAAATTACTCCTTGATCCATGGGCTGAAGAATGGATATTGTGTTAGCAGGCATGAAAACATGAATCTTATTGTACATCTCCATCAGAGCTCTTGGGTGACCAGGTGCAGTTGAGCTTTGATTCATTCAAGCTGATCTTTGATCCATTTATGTCTTTGATCTGTTTTGAGTTAAATTTTGTACATGGTATAAGCTAGGGGTCCAACTCTATTTTTTTGCATGTAGATATCTAGTTGTCCCAGCATCATTTTTTGAAAAGTCTGCCTTCCTCATTGAATTGTCTTGGCACACTTGTTGAAAATCAATTGACTGTAAATGTGAGGGTTTATCTCTGAACTCTGAATTCTATTCCATTGTCTGTCCTTCTGCCAGTGCTTCTGGTCCTTTTAATCAGTGTCCATTTGGTCATATATTAGTGTCCATTTAACTGCATTTACAAACATATGCTTTATTCTAAAGCAATTTTATCTGCTTTTTTTTTTTTCATTCTGTAACCAACCAAATGTAGTCAGCTTCACCATGTTAGCAGAGAGGAAGACTGAAACTTATAATAAAGGCAATGTCCACTACTTCAAATGAGTGGAAACTTTTCTGAAAACCAAAAGAAGGAATTGGGTGATTTCAACCAGAAGAACAGTAATGTAAAAGTTATGATTGCCTCATCTGGATCTCAAATGTGGTAGCTATCTCCTTCTGAGAAAAGAGAGATAGAGACAAGAAGTTATAGGCACAATGTAACTGAAATATTTGGAGACACTTTTATTACTTGGTATTGTTAGTGAAAGGTTTTAATATTCTGATGAAACTTTAGCTGATTAGTCTTCCTGCCTTTCTGACAACATAACTTATTGTACTTGGGAAATTGTGGTGCCACATTCCGCCAACACTCCCTCACTCACTCCCACCCCCACTCTTCTCATGTCCGAGATCCTAGAGTTGCTCCCATACAAACAAATCATGCAGATGAAAACAACTGCTCTCTCTCTTGTACCAGAAGAAAAGGATTAATTCCACCTATTATGAAAATGGAATTAGTCTCATCAGATGTAGCCTTGGACACCAACCTAAAGTAATTTTATTTCAACAAAATCAAACATGTAAGATATGCTATGGTCAATACTTTCTTTCTGGACAGAGAGAACTTCAAGTGATAATACTGTAGTATCTTAATGGGGCTT
Organism: Eubalaena glacialis; assembly: GCF_028564815.1. Taxonomy (NCBI): domain Eukaryota; kingdom Metazoa; phylum Chordata; class Mammalia; order Artiodactyla; family Balaenidae; genus Eubalaena; species Eubalaena glacialis. The sequence continues at coordinate 78,804,290 of NC_083717.1, forward strand.
GCCTCATTCAGGGGAACATTATCTTATAAGAGTTTTAATTTAATTGTGCACAGGATACCTTTTCAAGTACATTTTCAGTTTTCAAAACCATGTGTTATTTACAGGAAATAGAATTCATGTGTTTTTGATTCATTTACACTTAACTCATTAAAAAATTCCTGTTAAATCACTTGGTATTCAAGGACTTTTCAGCTTTCTAAATAAGTTTCCAAAAGCCTTCTTGAAGATACGAAATGGCATTAAATAAATATGTACATGAGTTTCCAAACCATGTTCATAATTTTTCTTTAGAATTTTGTGCCTTTAATTAGTAAAATGTGCTTTTCTACTATTTGGAAAGAGATTAATGTATGAAAATATACCATGTTTCAATGTGAGAAAACCTAAATTTACAAATAAAAAGTTTTAAATACCATTAGACAATCAATAAATAATTTAATGATTCACATATATGCTGCAAATAAATATCAGATACACATCAGAAACTGAGGAGGAAGCAAGTGAATGAGGAATTATTGATCACTTCTTGGGTGCTATGTACTGGGCTTATGTGTATACATAGAATTTAATCCTTAGGAGATAAATATTTTTATCACATTTTCACAGATGATAAAATTGAGGCTCAGACAAGCTAATCTTCCTAAAGCCACATAGCTAGTAAGACAGAGCCAGGATTCCAACGAAGGTCTGTGTGATTCCCAAGTTCATGTTATTTCTGCTATCTATGCATCCCACCAGATTTGAAGTTAAGAGATCTGGTTTCAAATTACTGTACTTTTACCATATACTAGTACTACGAGCATGAATAAATCTTAGCTTCCTTGACTATAGCACAGGAACAATAATACCCACCTTATAAAACTTTTATTGCAGTAAATGAGATAATGCACATATGAACACGCCTGGACTGAGTTGAGTTGGTTCTCTTGCCTCCAGCCTTGCCCCATTTCAGGAAATGTCTCATATAGCACAGCTTAACACTTTGAAGTTGCAGATTTCATGTCTATTCCATCTTCCAAAATTTTCATTGATTGCCCAGTACCTTCTACTACAATTAAAAGTTCATACTTATTTTGTTCTAAATTAACATATACAACTTTGTTGCCTTTATTCCCCCAATAAAACTTTAACTTCAGTCAGATTAATTTGTCCCCACACTCATGAATCAACATGTACACTATACTTTTTAAAAATTTCAGTAAAATACACATAACACAAAATTTACCATTTTAACTAGTTTTAAATTGACAGTTCAGTGGCATTAAGCAATTCACATTGTTGTACGCCATCGCCACTATTCCACACTGTACTTTTCCAAGCAGCATTTCACATACCCCACATTGAAAATTTCTTCCCAATTCTATTTATCCAACTCTTAGTCCTCTTCTAAGCTTGGACTCACATTGCATCATCTGTGAAATCTTCCCTTACTGTGTTTACCTGAATCGTATCACATGTTGAAAGGCTGTTTAGTATAATGGTTAAGGATATAGACTTTGGATCATATTGTTTGAGTTTAAATTCTAACTTTGTTACCCCCTAACTATATGACCTTGGACAAGTGAATCAAACCATTAGTGTCCTAGGTATTTACCTGAATGATTTAAAAACTTCTCCACACAAAAGCCTGAACATGAATGTTTGTAGCACCTTTAATCATAGTTGCCGAAAACTGGAAGCAACCAAATGTCTGTGAATAAGTAAACAAACTGTGGTACATCCAGACAATGGAAATTATTCAGTGATAAAAAGAAATGAGCTATCAAGCCATGAAAAGACATGGAGGAACCTCAAATGCATATTACTAAGAGAAACAATTCAGCCTGAAAAGCCTACATACTCTACAATTCCAACTATATGACATTCTGGAAAAGGGAAAGCTATAGAGGCAATAAAAAGATCATTTGTTGCCAAGGGTTTGGGGAAGGGAGGGATGAATAGGTGGGGCACAGGGGATTTTTAAGGCAGTGAAATTACTGTATGATACTACAATGGTAGATGGATAACATTATGCATTTGTCCAAAACTCAGAACTGTACAACACAGAATGAATCCTAATATAAACTGGAGACGACTGCAACAAATGTGCCACATTAATGCAAGGTGTTAATAATAGGGGAAACTGGGGTGGTGGGGAGAAGGGATATATGGGAACTGTACTTCCTGCCCAATTTTTCTAAAAACCTAAAACTGTTCTAAAAAATAAAGTTTTTTCTGTTAATTTATAAAACAAACCAAAAAATTAGAACTCAATAACAAAAGCTGTTTGGGAAACCCTCAAATATTTGGAAACTAAATATCACACTCCTAAACAACGTATGTGTCAAAGGAGAAATCAAGAGGGATTTGAACTGAAGGAAAGCATTTTGAACTGAATGAAAATGAAAATACAAATCAAATTTGTTAGATGCAACTAATTCTATACTTAGAAATTTATAGCACTAAATGCTTATGTTAAAAAATAAGACAGGTCTCAATACAGTGACCTCAGCTTTCAATATAAGAAACTGGGAAAAGGCAAAGTCAAACTCAAAATAAGCAGAAGAAAGGAAATAATACAGGCCAGAGTGGAAATCGAAGAAATAGAAGATACAAACAATAGAAGAAATCCATGAAAACTTGGCTCTTTGGGAAAATTAAAAAAAGAATTGACAAGGCTCTAGCCAGACTGATTAGAAAAAGAGAGAAGACACAAATTAACAATATCTGGGATGAGAGAAGAAACATTAATACAGTCTTCAGATGTTAAGAGGATGAAAAGAATATTATGAGCAACTTTATGCCAATAAATCTGACAACTTAGGTGAAATGGATGGATTCCTTGAAAGTCAGACTGCCAAAGCTCATCCAAGAAGAAATAGATAACCTAAATACATGTATATCTATTAAAGAAATTGAATTTGTAATTAAAAACTTTCCCACAAAGAAAAATGCAGGCACACATAGCTTCCCCGGTGAATTCTACCAAACATTTAAGGAAGAAAATAATACCAATTCAACATAAACTCTTCCAAAAAACTGAAGAGGTCGGAATACTTCTCAGCTCTGTGGGGCCAGTGGTACCTGTTACCAAAACCAGACACAGGCATTAGAAGAAAAGAAAACCTTTCCTCCTTTTAAAGCTATATATTTTCTTTCTATTCTCAATCCTTCCACAAAGAACCTAAAAATACTGGGGAAAATATTAATTTTTTTTTCCTTAAAATCAATGCAAAGCTGTCAAGGTAGTGAGGAAATTACAAGCCAAAATCTAAGAAAACAAGAGAATCTAGAGAGCACTGATGCACCAAAGCTGCTTCTATTCTGAAGGAACTTATTGATCTGGGCAGATTTGGGCTTTGGTTTTAGCAGTTTCATTCATGGAGGAATCAGAAGTCGACACCCAGGGCCTGGCCAAGGTGGGGAGCCCCACAGAAGACCCCTTCCCCACTGAAGCAGTATCACCCTCAGAGTAAAAGAAAACGTGAAATATATCTACCCTCTCATATACCCAAGGGACCAAAGGGAATATTGCTCTGGCACCAAGAAGAACACAGGTAAATAGAACAGGGGAAAAACTCCTCCATGAGAGATTGTGGCTGTGGGCTCACACTCCCCAAGAAATTTAGACCTGGATTTGGATGGTCCAGGGAATGTGGAGCCATGAACTTGGATAATTTGGCCCTGAAATGGTAGAAGAAAATCCTCTCTGAAAGAAGGTACATTCATCCTAGACCTCGAAGAATCCTTGCAAATAATACTTGAGGGACAATAGCAGTGCACAGTAAAACACACACACACACGGACAAGATCCCATGAGAAAAACTACAGAAATAAACTACAGCAGATATTGGAATTATCAGACAGAGGTTCTTTTTAAAACCTGGCTTATTGTATTTAAAGAAATAAAAATCAAATTGAAAATATCTGAATATTCTAAAAAGTGACTGATCAGATTTGAAAAATAAACAATAATATTATACAGGAATGAAAACAATATGTGAAATTTCAAAATGAGTGGATAAATATAACGTCAAATTAGAAGATATTTTAGAAATTACGCAGAATGCAGCATAGATAGACAAAAAAGATGGGAAATACAGAAGAAAAGTTAGGAAACATGACCAGGAGATTTATGATTCATTTAATCAGAGTTCCAAAAGGAGAAGAATAGAATGGAACAGAGGCAATACTTGAAGAAATAATGACCAAGGTTGTTCCAGAACTGATGAAGAACCTCACTTCAAATGACTTGGCCATCTCACTATAGCTCTCAAATGTTTGCAACATGGGTTATTCCATTTTTAAAATACTGCTTCCTTTGTGCTATGAAAATTAGAAGCTTCCCTTATGTGTTGCTTACCAGATATGTCATTTAAAATGCCACTTTCATACTTGATAAATTGCAGCTCTAGCCATCTTGGACCAATATTACATTCAAAATGCAGGCAAGTGTCAGGGGGCTATTCCATAATAAGAAAGTAACAGTACTTACATCTTGATGCTCTATGGATGTTTCAGTATAAAAATATTTTAATGGCAATGTGTGGTGGTAGTATTTACCATTTTCCAGACCAAAATTATTGCTGCCATGCTTTATGGTGTGTAACTCTAGAACATCAGTTATCCATTTGTCTGTAGTTTAGCGGGGACACAAATGAGTTTCTAAAGACAATCTCATTCTCATTTGTAGTACTTTATTTCTTTGGTTCAACTCCAAGTACTAGGTGGAGTCACTTCCTATATAGACAGAAAACATCAATGCTACCCCCAGCTCTGCTGATTATTAAAACATAAGGCTCTGTACTTAATTAGTGACAATGAATAGCTGTATTCTATTCTCAGGGGCTTAGTCTTAAATTCAGAGCTGTTCACTATTTTTCAAAAGCTAAGATTAAAGAAACGCTTAGAAGGACTACCTTAAGAATGTGTAATTCATCCATTTCTTCGGATACCCTGAAATCTACTCCCGGACTAAGGCATACCATATATAGAATCTTGCCTATGATAACTCGATAAAGAAATTATTTTCTGGTTTGAATTCAAGCATAGTTTTGCTTTCCCAAGAAAGTTGTTTGCTTTTTGCATTAGGATAATATAAAACTTGTCTAACCTTCCTCCTGTTTAACTCATTTTTAGATTTTTAACTTATTTGATTTTGCCATATTGCTTGTATCTTTATACACTTTCTTTTTTGAAACAAAGCATTGCTTAGATACAATTCAAAACATTAATTAATGTCTAAAACATTAAATTACATTAACTATTTAAATATTTTTGCACCCACCATCAGGGCAGCTAAATATATAAAGGCAGTACTAACAGAACTAAAAGGAGAAATAAACAACAATATAATAATAATTGAGGACTATAATACTGGATAGATCAGACAGAGAATAGATAAGGAAACAGTGGATTTGAACAACAGTATAGACCAAATGGACCTAACAGACAAATAAACATTCCATCCAGCAGCAGCAGAATACATTCTTCTCAAGTGCACACAGATCATTCTACAGGATATATCATGTTAGGCCACAAAGCAAGATTTAGCAATTTTAAGAAGATTGAAATTATACCACAATGGTATGAAACTAGAAATGAATAATAGGAGGAAAGCTGGAACATTCACAAATATAGAAAAATTAATAGCACACTCCTGAACAACCAATGGATCAAAGAAGAAATAAAAATGGAAATAAAAAAAATCTTGAGACAAATGATAATGGAAACACAACATACCAAAACTTATGGGATGCATCAAAAGCAGTTCAAAGAGGAAAGAAGTTTATAGTGATAAGTGAAAGAAAAAGAAAGACCTCAAATAAATACCCTAACTTTACACCTCAAGAAACTAAAAAAGAACAAACTAAGCCCAAAGTTAGCAGGAGGAAGGAACTAAGGAAGATTAGAGCAGAAATAAATGAAAGCCAGAACAGGAAAACAATAGAAAACCTTAGCAAAACTAAGAGTTGGTTCTTCAAAAAGATAAACAAAATTGTCAAATCTTTAGTTAGACTAACCGAGAAAAAAAGAGAGAAGACCCAAAAATAAAGTTATAAATGAAAGAGGAGACATTACAACTGATACCACAACACAAAGGATCATAAGAGACTACTATGAACAATTGTATGCCAACAAATTAGACGACCTAGAAGAAATGGATAAATTCCTAGAAACATACAACCTACCAAGCCTGAATCATGAGGAAACAGAAAATCTGAACAGACTAAGAGAGAGTAAAGGGATTAAATCAGTAATTAAAAATCTCCCAACAAAAAAAAGTCCAGGACCAGATGCTTTCACTGTTGAATTTTACCAAACATTTAAAGAAGAATTAATGCCAATACTCAAACTCTTCCAAAAAAGTAACGAGGTAGGAATACTCTCAGACTCATTTCATGAGGCTAGAACTACCCTGATACTAAAGCCAGATAAGAAAACTACAAGAAAAGAAAACTACAGGACAATAACAATGATGAATACAGATGCAAAAATTCTGAACAATATACTAGCAAACTGAATTCAACAGCACGTTAAAATGATCATACACTATGATCAAGTGAGATTCATTCCTGGGATGCTAGGATGGTTCAACATATGCAAATCAATAAATGTGATATACCACATTCATAAAATGAAGATGAAAATCACATGATCATCTCAATAGAGGCAGAAAAAGCATTTGACAGAATTCAACATCTATTCATGATAAAAACTATAAACAAATTAGGCCCACAGCTCACATTATACTCAAAGGTGAAAGACTAAAAGCTTTTCCTCTAAGATCAGGAACAAGACAAGTGTGCCCACCCTCACCACACCTATTCAACATAGTAATAGTAGTTGTAGCCAGAGCAGTCATCCAATAAAAAGAAATAAAAGGCATCTGAATTGGAAAGAAGTAAAATTATCTCTGTTTGCACATGACTTAGTTTTATATATAGAAAATCCTAAAGACTCCATGTAAAACTACTAGATCTAATCAATGAATTCAGTAAAGTTGAAGGATACAAAATCAACATACAAAAGTTAGCACTTCTGTACACTTACAATAGCATCAAAAACAATAAAATAGGGACTTCCCTGGTAGTCCAGTGGTAAAGAATCCACCTTACAATGCAGGGGACACGGGTTCAATCCCTGGTCAGGGAACTAAGATCCCACATGCCACTGGGCAACTAAGCCTGCACGCCACAACTACTGAGCTTGTGCGCCTCAACTAGAGAGCCTGCATGCCGCAAACTAGAGAACCCACGTGCTCTGGGACCTGCGTGCCACAACTACAGAGCCCACACGCCCTGGAGCCTGCGTGCCGCAACTAGAGAGAACGACGAGCCTGCACGCTGCAACAAAAGATCTCACATGCCTCAACGATGATTCCGCCTGCTGCAACTAAGACCCAACACAGCCAACAATAAGTTAAATAAATAAATAATAAAATAAATCTTAAAAAAACACACCAAAATTCAGGAATAAATTTAACCAAGGAAATGAAAGATCTGTACACTGAAAACTGTAAGACACTGATGAAAGAGATTGAAGAAGATACAAATAAATGAAAAGATATCCTATGTTCATGGACTGGAAGAATTAATATTGTTAAACTGTCAATACTACCCAAAGTCATCTACAGATTCAATGCAGTCCCTATCAAGATTCCAGTGGCATTTTTCACAGATAGAAAAACTCCTAAAATTCATTTGGAATCACAAAAGACCCTGAATAGCAAAAACAATCTTGAGAAAGAAGAACAAAGCTGGAGACATCATCCTTTCTGATTTCAAACTACATTACAAAGCTATAGCAATCTAAACAGATTGGTATTGGCATAAAACAGACACATAAACTAATAGAACAGAATCGAGAGCCAGAAATAAACCCGTGTATATATGGACAATTAATATTTGACAAGGGAGCCAAGAATACTCAATGGAGCAAAGATAGTTTCTTCAGTAAATAGTGCTGGGTAAACTGGATATTCACAATTGAATTAAAATTAGACCCCTATTGGGCTTCCCTGGTGGCGCAGTGGTTGAGAATCTGCCTGTCAATGCAGGGGACACGGGTTCGAGCCCTGGTCTGGGAAGATCCCACATGCCGCAGAGGGACTAGGCCCGTGAGCCACAATTGCTGAGCCTGCGCGTCTGGAGCCTGTACTCCGCAACAAGAGAGGCCGTGATAGTGAGAAGCCCGCGCACCACGATGAAGAGTGGCCCCCACTTGCCGCAACTAGAGAAAGCCCTCGCACAAAAACGAAGACCCAACACAGCCATAAATAAATAAATAAATAAATAAATAAATAAATAAATAAATAAATAGACCCCTATTAACAGCACTCATAAAAATTAACTCAAAATGGATTAAAGACTTAGATGTAAGATTGGAAACCATAAAACTCATAGAAGAAAACATAGGGTAAAATCTCCTGGACATTGGTTGTCACAATGATTTATTTGATATGACACCTAAAGCATAAGTGATAAATGCCAAAAAAATAAGTGGAACTACATCAAACTAAAAAGCTTCTGCACAGCAAAAGAAATGAGGAAAATGAAAAGGCAAACTATGGAGTCGGAGAAAATATTTGTAAACCACATATCTAATAAGGGGTTAATATTTAAAATACATAAGGAACCTATACGACTCAATAGCAAAAAAAAAACAAACCCACAAAAAACAAAAAGACAAAACACAACAAATAATCCAATTAGAAAATGGGCAAAGGATCTGAATAGATATTTTTCCAAAGAAGATATTCAAATGGACAAATGAAAAGGTGCTCAACATCACTAATAATCAAGGAAATGCAAATCAAAACCACAATGGGATATCACCTCACACCTGTAAGGGTGGCTATTATCAAAAAGACAGATAAGAAGTGCTACTGAGGATACGGAGAAAAGAAAACCCTTGCCCACTGTTGATGAGAATGTCATCTGGTGCAGCTACTATGGAGTATGTGCAGCTAGTATGGAGTTTCCTCAAAAAAGTTAAAAATAGAACTACCATATTATCCAGCAATTCTATTTCTGGATATATATATTTGAAAGAAATGATATCACTGTTTTGAAGACATATCTGCACCTCCACATTCATTGTATCACTATTCACAATAGCCAAGACACAGAAGCAATCTAATTGTCCACTGTTGGATGAATGGATAAAGAAAATGTGGTATATATGTGGAATGAAATAGAATTCAGCAACAAATAGAAGGAAATTCTGCCATTTGTGACAACATGGATGAAACTTGAGGGCATTACACCAAGTTAAATAAGTCATAGAAAGACAAACACTGTATGATCCCACTTATATGTAAAACATAAAAAAACCCAAACTCAAAGAAACAGAAGATATATTGGTGGTTGACAGTTGGTAAGTTTAAGCCCTAAAGCAGTGCTAGGGTACTGGATATAAATAGACAGATATATTTATCTAATTACTTTAAGTGGGGGGAATGGATGAAGGTGGTCAAAAGGTACAAACTTCTAGTTATAAGTTCTGGGGATGTAATGTACAGTGATGTACATTGTGCCTATAATTAATAATATGTATTGTATATTTGAAAGCTGCTAAGAGAGTAGATCTTAAACATTCTTATTACAAGAAAAAAAATGTAACTATGTCAGGTAATGGATGTTAACTAAACTTATTGTGGTGATCATTTTACAATGTATACTTAACCTAAAATCATTATGTTTTACACCTTAAACTTATACCACGCCACATGTCAATTATATCTCAATAAACTGGAAAAACACTGATTATCATTTTTGTGAACTCTTTGTCATTTATCTTTCATTATGATGCATAACTATGATTATGTATATTATTGAATGTTTTGGATGAAATGTGTTACATCTTTATTTGATTAGTAAATGCTGTTCATGTGTACTCAGTCAACAAATTTATGGATTATACTACATACATCCACCTGCTATCACTTAGAAATATTATCACTTATAGTAATTAGACAAATACATCTGTCTATTTATATCCAGTACCCTACCACTGCTTTAGGGCTTAAACTTAGTCACAGAGACAGGACATATGCATAGTTTTGAACTCTGTTTATTGACATGACCACTTTGATGCAGTTGTTACAGACTCATCAAAATGGTCATGGTCGTGACAAAATATAAACTCACTTTTGTTGTTTACACCTCATTCCTTATACTCACTTCATCTCTGAGCCTCATCCCGTTCCTGATCTTTATTCCAACTGATGATGTCAGTAATTATGTGAGAAAAATCATTTTGTATATTTTGTCAAAATAAAACAAGTATATGGGTTTCTATTTTAGTCTGTACCAAAATGCCCCCTAGTCAAGATGATTGCATCAAAATTTTACTCGGGGAACTATTAATAAAATAAATGTCAAATTAAGTTAACAGTTTTTTATTATATTTCAACTATGGTTTAGGTATTTGGTGCATGGGGGTGATGGTGAGATACTACCAAATAAGCCGAAATTGGAAAACATGGAAATTAATTTAACATTTGAAAATAAAACTAGTAGAACCCATACATAATGTAAGTAACCAACTATCTATAGAAGCAGTAGAAGAGTTTGTGTATAAATCTATAACTAAGGAGTTTTAGAAAGAATGAATTGAAATGAAATTCACTGAACATATTTATTATGAGCTGGTCCTGTGTTGAGGAGCATCCAAAACCCTAAGTAAGATAAAAAGAGAGTATTCGTGGGAAAGAATGGTTGTATTGCCATGCAATAATTCAACCCAGCTTTAATAAAATCAATTTTACTGTATTTTGACTGAAGAAGAAAATCCTTTAATAATGTTGTTCTACAAGTCTTCTATAGTGGTAAAAGACTTCCAAATTGCAGTTTTTTAGAATGCTTGCCATTCATTCATTTATTTGTTTATTAATTCATCAAACATTCATTGACACTTGGTATAGGTTTTGTAATAATCACTGGAAATGTAAAAGCCAATAATACACAGTCTTCACTCTCAATAAGCTTCCAGTCCAGTGGAGAGCAACAGATAAGTAAACTAATAATTATAATATAGGCTGATTATTACTATAGCTATTAATAATTACATACTATGTTAGTCAGCTATAGATGGAATGCTGTATAAGAATGCAGTGACTTAGAATGGAGGAAATATTTGCAAATCATTTATCTGATAAGGGGTTACTACCCAAAATATATAAAGAACTCAAACAGCTCAAAAGCAAAAAACCAAACAATCCAATTTAAAAATGGCCAGAGGATCTGTATAGACATTTTTCCAAAGAAGAAATACAGAAGCCCAACAGGTACATGAAAAGAAGCTCAGCATCACTGATCACTAGGGAAATGCAAATCGAAACAACAATGAGATATAACCTTATTCCTGTTATACCATGTGATCCAGCAATTCCACTTCTGGGTATGTATATTTGAAAGAAACGATATCACTGTCTTGAAGAGAGAGCTGCACCCCCATGTTCATTGCAGCATTATTTATAATAACCAAGCTATGGAAACAACTTAAGTGTCCACTGATGAACGAATGGATAAAGAGTATATATCATATATATATATATATATATATATATATATGATATATATATATATATATATATATTCATACACATACAGGAATATTGTTCAGCCATAAAAAAGGATGAGATCTCACCATATGCAACTATATGGATGGTCCTTGTGGGCATTATGCTAAGTGAAATAAGTCAGACAGAGAAAGACAAATACTGTATGATCTCACTTATTTGTGGAATCTAAAAAAGCAAACAAACCAAAAACTAAAAACCAAGCGCATAGATAGAACAGACTGGTGGTTGCCACCCGGTGGGGGTGGGAGAAATGCATGAAGGGAGTCAAAAGATAGAAGCTTCCAGTTATAAAATAAATAAGCCATGGGATGTAATGTACAGCATGGCCACTATAGTTATTAATACTGTATTACATATTTGAAAGTTCCTAAGAGAGTAAATCTTGAAAGATTTCATCACAAGAAAACAAATTTGTAACTATGTATGGACAGATGTTAACTGGATTTATTGTGGTGATCATTTCACAATATATACAAATATCAAAATATTACATTGTATACTTGAGCTAATATATGGTTGTATGTCAATTATACCTCAATTAAAAAATTAAAAGGAAAAAAGAAAATAAACAGAGTCCAGTGACTTAAAATAGCAAGCTTATTCTCTTGCTCATAGTTCTGTGGGATGGCTCCAGGGTCTGAGCTCTCCAATGAAGACTGGGTACAGGGCAGCTCCATGTGTCCCTTGTCTTTGGACCAGTGGCTGCTTAAGGTATGTGATCTGCTCCATGTGTCTCACTCTGGGCCCCAGGCTGAATAATCACCAGCAACCTGGGACATGCTCTTCTCATTATTGGAGCACAGGAGAGCAAGCTCAAACACTGAAGCATACTTCAAGCCTCTGTTTGAATTGCAAATGCTGACATCCCACCGGCCAAAGGAAAACATATGATCAAGCCCAACACCAGTAGAGCAGGACAGTTTACCTGGAGTATACAGGAGGAAATATTTGCTGAACAAACTCACAAATACAAAGTGCAGTGGGAGAGAGCAGAGAGGGTATTATATCAATCAAAGTTCTTGGTTGTAAACAATAGAAACAGACTCTGACTTCTTTAAACAGAAAAGGAATTTATTAAAGAGCTATTGGTTAGTACATAAAGTCTCTTGGAAGGCTTAAAAACCAGTCTCAGAGACTATGCATCCAGAACAACTTTCTAAATCACACAGAACTAGACTGGAAAGGAACTAGTACAGACACTCCAGCTCAAAGTGCCTATACCACTATTGCTACAATTACTGGCACTATTGCCTCTAGAACTGGTTTTAGGTGTCTTCCCTACTGCTACACATTGTCAGAGTTCTGCCCAAAAAACCCCAAATCCATGCTTTTTTGTGCCATCAGCTTCTAATTCATAATCTGGGGTAGAGGTGTTTGATTGGCAGATCCTAGATCACGTGCACAAGGGAGATGGGAAAGCAAGTAGCTAGCATTTTTAGTTTCTTTGGAGGTAGCAGCCACTGTCCCATAAGAATGGGGAGTATCTCAAACACAAGTAGGGGACTCAGATGCTATGTAGCAAAAAAAGGAGAAGTTTTGATTACAAGCTAGCAGATGAGGGCAGAGATATCAGGGAAGGTTTCCCAGAATAGGTAAGGTTCAAATTAAATCTTAAAGAATAAATAGGAGCTAGAAAGTTGAAGAAGGGTAACATGAATAAGGAAAACATGGTACATTTGAGAATCTGCAAGTAGTTCAGCATGGCTCAACTACAATGTATAGGGATGGATGTGGATGAAGTGGCAGTGAGATCAGGTTGATGAGAGAAAATGGGGAAAGATCATAAAAAGCCTCCGTACGTCATGTTAATTCATCAGGTTGTGGTGCAGGAAATAGAAACTACTTTAGGTATTTCAGACAGAAAGGTATTTAATAGAGGAAAATGCCATATTAGGAGAAGGGCTGGAGGCATAGAAGTCAAGGGGCTGCTATGATTTCAAAGCTGAGATCCAGGGTTCAGGAAGCTGCTGCTGCCGCCATTGATGTTGCCTCAATTGCCTCTCATGTCTGTGGGGCTGGTGAATAGATACTAGAACTTAGCTACTGCAATTGCCTCTAACAGTCACCTCTTCATAACCTTACTTGCCAGGAGAAGTTACAGTAAGAGAAGATAGCTTCTACCTCATTTTCAGAGGTAGAACCAGATTTGGCAGAACCTACTATATCTAGCACTCTAGCATCAAGGCTATATGGGGAATATATTGTAGTTTGTAGCTTTCCATCATCTCCAATTAGGAGAGTGGGATGGCGATTCAAGTAGCCAATCCATAGTATCTAGCCCATCATGTAAAGGAGCACAATTTTTTCTTAAGAACTATGTAAAAAAATCGATGTATTTTTAAAGCATGGATGTTACACACTTAGATTTGCTTTTTAGAGAGGTGTCTTAATGACACTGGAAGGAATTAATTTGGAAGCATAAAATAGAAGATTTTTTCACTCAAATGAGATAGAGCAGAGGAACTAGAAATCAAGAATAGGGAAAGGGGGACTTCCTGGTGGCACAGTGGTTTAGAATCTGCCTGCCAGTGCAGGGGACACAGGTTCAATCCCTGGTCCAGGAAGATCCCACATGCCACGGAGCAACTAAGCCCGTGCGCCACAACTACTGAACCTGCGCTCTAGAGCCCGCAAGCCACAACTACTGAGCCCGTGTGCCACAACTACTGAAGCCCACGCATCTAGAGCCCGTGCTTGGCAACAAGAGAAGCCTGCTCACCACAACGAAGAGTAGCCCCTGCTCACCGCAACTAGAGAAAGCCTGCGTGCAGCAAGGAAGACCAATGCAGCCAAAAATAAATTTTAAAAAAATAATAAATAGCTATTAAAAAAAATAAAATAGGGAAAGGGTTGGAAGGTAAAGAAGGTAAAGAATCTTCAGATCTTGGTAGTGGGTTTATTGGTTATGGTGGGCACTAGAGAAGGAGAAGGAGAAGCTGAGGGTTACTCCTAGGTTTCAGGGTTGGAAAATTGGAGGGATTGTGATATGGTTCAACACAGTGGAATAGATAAGGAAAAAGAGAGGGAGCATAGTGGATTAAGTTTTAGAAATGTTGACTTTTTTGGTCCCTGTCGGACATCTAAATGGGATTGTCAAGTATGTGATAAGATATATGGCTCTGATGCTTTGAAGATATAAATTCAGGAATCATGAGTATAGAAATAAAAGTCACTGTCCTAGGAAAATTCAGTGACAATGTAGTTGGATAACTCACACTAGCTACTCAAACAAATAACCCCCAAATCTCAGTGACTTAACATATTAAGGTCTATTTATTACTCACCTCATGGTCTCTTGGTCTAGTGTAGACTGATGTGTTTGGTGGGGGAGGTGTTTCTCTTCCAACAGTCATTCAGAAATTCCAGGTTAGTTATACCCAGTGCAGTCTTCCAGGGATTCAAAATACTCTGGTGGATCCTCTGTACCAACTGAAGAACAAAAAGATCTTAGAAGATGTTAAGTGATTTTGGAGACCGGGCTAGAAGTGATGTTAGAATACAGATATTCAAACTATCTATAGCAAAGGACGACTTCTTAAAAAACTTTCCAATCTACTGCAGACTATTACTTTTGTAAAAGACAATAAAAATGTTGTAAGAATGTAAAATTTCTATAAAGGTTTCTAAACACTTTCATTTGCTGTACTTACCTTGTTATGTATCAGAAACAAACTAGTCAGAATGACACTGGTCTCTGAACTACACCCTCAGTAGCATTGGTGTAAATTGCTTCTGATGACATTCCACTGGCCTGAACTAGCCATATGCTGCCACGTGAATGTAAGGGAAATTGGAAATGTTCAAAGGAAGAAATGAAGTGATGGTCTCTAATTCAATCCACCTTCTGGTCCCAAATATCCATTTTTCTCTTCCTCCGTCATACTGACCCATCTCCAAAATATATAATCCAAAGTCTCATCAAGTCATTGCATGTAGCTTAAAATCCCAGATCTCTCCATCAGATGTAGATATGACTTCTCATGTTCTGGTGACCTATAAACTAAGAAAAAATATATATACTTCTCTCACCAGACTTACACCCAATATACAATGGTAGAAATGAAGGATAACTGCAAAAGACACCCTTGTTAGGAAAGGAGAAGAATGAGAGACAAAGCAGACACTGCTCCATAGCAATTCTGAAATCCTGGTTACAAATCATTTTGAAGGCCCTCTATTCCAGGGGTGAAGAAATTTCCTTGATTAGGTGATTAAGCTCTAATTCTTCCTTTGGGGAGATTCTGTATTAGGGTCTCCAGACAAACAGAAGCAATAGGAGATTATCTATTCATCTATCAATCTATCCATCTAATAAATTTCCATGTATAAAATCTACATACCTGTATATCAGCTAGAGAACCAGGAAAGCTGGTGATATAATTCAGTCCCAGTCTAAAAGCTGAGAACCAGGAGACCTAATGGTGTAAGTCCTGGTTTGAGTCCAAAGGCCCAAGGCTGATATCTGAGGGCAGGAAAAGGTGGACATCCCAGTTCAAGCAGACAGGGCAAATTCGCCCTTCCTCTGCCTTTCTTACTCTATTCCACCCTCAAGAGATTGGATGACGCCTACCCACATTGGTGAAGGCAATCTTCTTTATTCAGGCTACTGATTTCAAATGCTAATCTCATCTGGAAACACCCTCACAGACACACCCAGAAATAATGTTTTACCAGTTATCTGGGCATCCCTTAGCCCAGTCAAGTTGACACATAAAATTGACCATCACAGACTCTTTCTCCATTTCCTCTGGCTCTACCCTTGGGAAGTTTTCCTTGTCCATAATCTTCCATGGCCATATCTGAATGAGAATTTGCTCTCCTTGGAGACTGCATAGTTTTCATACTTGAAGAGCCTGGGGGTCAACCAAAGATGGTTTTATAGCTTAATCAATTAAAAATAATTTCAGATTAGGGGCATGGTTACTTTGGCAATACAATTTCCTCACAAAATGTAGTAGTGTTGTGATCCATTTGTTTCCACTCAGTTCAGTATGCCATTAACAACACCTGAAATTCTTTCCTAGTCTGTTTAAGACTGAGTTGCCCAGAAACAGATCCTGAGAAGAGGATTTGTGAACAATGACTTATTAAGAACATTACATAGCAATAGGAACAGCAGAACAAGGGAGAAGAGGAAGTCATGTGTATCACTCAGGATCCAGTTAGGAGACAGAAGCATACTAGTTATTTTAGCAAAGAGAATTTAAAATAAAGAATTGTTAAAGGCAAAAAGAGAATATTAAATATCGTGGATGTAGCAACTACAGAAAGCAGTGACCACCTCTAGGGCTGAGGGAACAAAGAGAAGATGGTTGAATGACTAACACTGTTAGTCAGTTGGGCTTGCTATTACAAAAGTACCACAGACTGGGTGGCTTAAACAACAAACATTTATTTCTCACAGATCTGGAGGCTGGGAAATCGAAGACCAAGGTGTGGCAGATCTGGTCTGGTGAGGACCTGCCTCCTGGCTGGTAGACAGCTCCCTTCTTGCCGTATTGAGAGACAGCAAGAGGGAGAGGGAGAGAGAGAAAGAGAAGAGAGAGGAAGGGGAGGAAGAAGAGGAGAGAGGCACCTTCCAAAGGCCCTATCTCCAAATACCATCACACTTGGGATTAGGGATTCGATATAGGAATTTTGGGGAGACACATATATGCAGTTCATAACAAACTCTTAGAAGCCTGAAGGATTGGCCCCATGGAGCTGAAACTCAGACCTCTGAGAAAGGGGCACTGCTCAGCTGGTGCCGGAATCTCTGAGCTTGGAGGAGAGGTACCATAGAACTGGGACCCAGGCCTTTGAGGAGGGGGTGATGGTGGCTGGTGTTGATATCTCTATGGGGGTGCAGTGAGACTAGTTCTGCAAGCATTAGGAAAACTGTAAACTGGATTCAGCCTCTGCTATTGGAATGAACTGTTGCTGCTGGGACTAATGAAAAGTTGCTGGATACATCATGACAGGAACATAAAACAAATAGAAGTAAACAGGAAGGAGCAAAGGCCTTTTCCTCTTCCAGCCTTTCAGTCTCCTTCAAGTGTCCTCTGTTGGCAGAACATAACAGGGAGCACCTGGCAAAGCACAAAACTGGTTTGCAGATTCCCAGCCCCCAGCATTACAAAGCTGAGTTAAGAAGGGTGGCTTTGGATCTGGGGTAATAGCTTAACATGCACATAAGCAAGGATACAACTTTAGATAAAAAGCTACAGAGGTAGCTTCAGCCTGATCCTACAGGAGAATTCTGGAGTGTAAATGATGCCTCCCACCCAAGACAGGGGAGTTAGGGCTTTCACACTCCTGCATTTATCAGGCCTTGGTTACGAGCTCGCCCTATTTACTGGGCTAATTTCCCAGGTACTTCCAGTCTCTGTGAAGGCAGGCAAAGTGGCTCCAATAGCCTGAGCATAGTCCTCTGAAAAAGAGCTGCAGGTCTTGGCTGCTGGAAGCAAAAGTACATTGAAACTTCAGGCAAAGGGAGCACCCAAAAAAAGGTGGATAAATATCCAGGAGTCATGGTTGAAGTACCAAAATATTCCCTCTGGAGACATAGTTCTAAAAGCTGCCATATTTCTCTGCTTTCTTGATTAGATCTCTCTCTCGATTTAATTGCTGCTTCTTTGGAGACACGCTGGTTAAAGGGTACAAGCTTTCAATTTTAAGATGAGTAAGTTCTGGAGATCTAATGTACAGCATAATACTGTATTGCGTACTTAAAATTTTCTAAGAGTAGATTTTAAGCTTTCTCACTACACATACACACACACACACACACGCACAAACTACATGAGGTGATGGGTGTGTTAATTAACCTGATTGTGGTAATCATTTCACAATGAATATGTATATCAAATCATCTCGTTGTACATTTTAAGTATATATAATTTTGTCAATTACACCTCAATGAAGCTGGAAACAAAAAATAATGGCTGCTACTTTGAGGCTATCTGAAACAGTAGGTGCTATCTGAAACATGTGTAATCTGATCTTTCCTAAAGGCTGAGTCATTTTCTTCATCTCCTACTGGGGCTTCCTAGCTCAAAGCCTTTTATGTAGAAGTATTGTGTTTCCAAACCCTGCAAGGTCCCCAAATGCTGGACTCTATTCCGTTTCAGTTCTGTTTGTAAATTGGTTAATTCTCTTCTATGCTAATCTCTTCCTGGTAATGCCCTGTTAATCACATAAAAAATCACCAACACCCACTATTAATATTGCTTTCTGAACTCTTCCCATAGAGCTACAAATTATGTACTTGTTCTGATCTGCTTTCTAATGTATTATAGGCAACAGTTTAGCCACTGCCTGATATGAATCTACAGTTATCCAGCCTACTACATTTCTTAATTCCTACATGACTGCTATGCTAAACTAATGCCATATATTTTAGATTTTTTGTTATAGTTGGCCACCATTTCTATTATTAATCCAAGTAGGTGATTGTTACTATTGTAACAAACAACCCTAAAATCCTAGTGTCTTAACCCAATAAAGATTTATGTTTTGCTCTAATCAGTACAATGAGGACCAGTGTGGTGAAAGTGCTCTGTGTAATTATTAAGAGACCCAGGGTCCTTCCATCTAACATTGCTGCCATTCCTTAGCTCCTCAGAGTTTTCTGTATCTGGCTGACTGATGTGCAAAAAACAAAAAGGAACTATAAATCACTAGAGGTTTTAAGGGTAAGGTTTAGATTAGGCAATCACTGCTTCTATGTTCCACTGGCCAGAAATAGTCACACAGCCTGATGTAGAAGTAAGGGAGCTAGGAAATGTGGATTTCCTGGGTATACAGAGGAAGATAAGATGGTGAATATTTATCATTGTCTCTACCAGTTAGGATGCTTTCAGTTGCAGATAACAGAAAACCAAACTAATATTGGCTTTGTCAGGGAGGAAAAGCTTTCTCTCTACCCTCTTATATTTAGTTTTGGGGTACCTGCAAATTAAACTGACAAAAGACAGGTTAGCAAGAGAAAAGATAGATTTTAATCACATACCATGTATGGGAGTTCACAAAGAAATGTGACTCAAAGGTGTAGTTAGAATTTGGGGCTTACATACTATTTTAATAGATGAAGGGGAAGGGGAGAAAGGCATTTATGTGAAAACAAATAACTTCTTAGAAGGGGGGTGAGGGAGAGAGGGCATTTATGGGAAAACCAATGACTTTTAGGAAAGATAAATGGGCCCTTAAGAGAATAGGTGGGAGATACGATAGTTTGTGACAATGTCTGTTTAGGTGTGGTGACAATTCTCATAGTCTCTAGCCATAAGTCAGTCTTCCCTAGTTGCTCCCTGGGAGGAGATTTATGACAATTGAGTTCTTTTGGAAGGCTCTGCTTTTAGGCAGATAAGGGATTTCAGGAACTCAAATACCTTTGGCTAGGGACTTCCCTGGTGGTCCAGTGGTTAAGACTCTGCGCTCCCAATGCAGGGGGCCCGGGTCTGATCCCTGGTCAGGGAACTAGGTCCCCCATGTCCCAACTAAGAGCCTGCATGTCGCAACTAAAAGATCCTGCATGCTGCAATGAAGATCCTGCATGCCGCAGCTAAGACCCGGCGGAGCCAACTAAATAAATAAATATTTTTTAAAAATGCCTTTGGCTAAAAATAATTTTTATGCCACAGTGGCTTATTTTGAACCCCTTCGGCTTAAACAGAAAAGGGAATTTATTGGCTCATATAACAGAGAAGTCTAGCAGCAGAATGGGGTTCAGGTTGGGTTTGATTTGGAGGTTTATGATGCTCTCAGGGATTGACTTCCTTTTCCTGTGATTGATTTGCCCAGCCCTTCCTCCTCCACGTTAGCTTTACTCTCAGTTGGCTCTCAGTAGCACACACACAAGGAAGGCTGTAGTTTTTCCGGTATTCACATTCTAATGCCATATCATCCAGAAAAAGAATGAACTTCTCTTTTGCTCACAATCAAACAAAAATCCTGGTCTTCACTCTGATTGGTTTATGAAACAATAACTGGTTCAAAGGGAGGTGAGGCTAGCTGTACTATAGTTTTAGGCTAGTTGTACTATTCTTGGAGTTGGGGTTGTGGTGATGATTATTCCACCCGAATTTGGGTGAACACAATAGAGTTGTGGAATAGAACTGGGAAATCATCTATATCTGTTACAGTCAGGAAAGAGTGGCACATGATCTCACTTAAGGAGAATGAGTACTGTCAGGATACTTAGCCCATACAGAATGTAAAGGGGCAGAAAATATAACAAGTTAGAGGAAGCACTTAAAAATGATGGGAAGGTATGGATAGTGTCAAGAGAACCAAGACAGTTGTGTTATAGATCCAAGGGAGGAGTTTTGAGAATGAAGTAGTGAAATAAATCATCCAATTTGTTGATTTCATACTCACCAGATATCCTTTAAAATTTGGCTTCTCATGTAAATGTTCCTTTTGAGTAAAAATGTGTACACAGTTTTCTGGTCTTCTTGGCAGTTATGAAGAATTTGGTTTATATACCAGTCTCTAGTAAGTCTGGTTGGCATGAATCATCCCACTGGATTTAAATTAGCTCTGGTTACATGGGACTGAGTGAACTGATGAGGATGATTATAATTTTTGTGACTTTGTTTGAATAATTAAAAAAAAAATCCCCCCCCCCAAAAAAAATTAGCTCTGGAGGCTAACAACATTAACTTTCTGTCTCTGCAAACTGAGGACCAGACTGTAGAATACAGAGTGAAATTTTAAGTTCACTTTCATACTGTAACACCCTTTGCTAACCATTAGGAACTATATTTGAAACATTTGAAATATAATGACTTAAGAATGCTCCAAGATTTTTGAACTTTTAGCTTTCCATGTTTGCTGTTTTGACTATTCTGTTTTCCTATGAAACTTATTTGCAGTGCCTACAAGAAAGGGAAAGCTGAGTGGACTATCCCTGGCCCAGCTGGGAGAAGAGTAGGTCATGGTCATCTGTAGTCATTCCAGGTTTCTAGGGCTAATTCAAGTGGTCTTCGGCAAAGACTGGTCTGGGAGTGGTAATCAATAAGGAAACAACTATAATGATAAATGCCAGAGAAAAGCTGGGGACAGTCTGGTTGAGAAAGAAGAAACTGATTTCAAACCGGCGGGACGAATTAGTACGATCCAGTGATTGAATGGTGAGTGCAGTGATTGGTGTGTATTAAGGATCTAACAAGGCAAGATTTCAAATCCAGGTCACTCTTGAGAGCTGGACCACTACTGACATCCATCTTGTGAGTACAACTGGGAGAGGAAACTTTCCTTACAGATCAGAGTACGATGTTTTGCAAGTATTTGTGCAAGCAGTATCTTAACAGGTGTTCTTGTAAATGCACTTATCTTTTGTTTTTGTTTTCGTTTTTTTAGTTATTACAGGTATCCATATGGCAGTTAGGAATTGAAGGAGACGGAAGCAAAATCTCAAGTTTGAGACAAATTTGGCAAAGGTAGCCAATTATTAAAAGAACCTTCTCCACTTCTTTTTCTCATCTGGTGTGTGGTCTTCGCCGCCGCTCAGGCACAGTGTTTCTTTTTTTTCTTTTTTAAATTTATTTATTTTATTTATTTATTTTTGGCTGCGTTGGGTCTTCGTTGCTGCCCGCGGGTTTTCTCTAGCTGCGGTGAGCGGGGGCTACTCTCCATTGCGGTGCGTGGGCTTCTCATTGCGATGGCTTCTCTCCTAGCACAGCACGGGCTCTAGGCCCACGGGCTTCAGTAGTTGTGGCTCGCGGGCTCTAGAGCGCAGGCTCAGTAGCTGTGGCGCATGGGCTTGGTTGCTCTGCGGCATGTGGGATCTTCCCCGACCAGGGCTCAAACCCGTGTGTCCTGCACTGGCAGGCGGATTCTTAACCACTTTGCAACCAGGGAAGCCCCAGGTGTTTCTTTTTAATGGCGCCTCTCTTCCTAGACCTTCTTACTTTCCAAGCCTGCAGAGAACTAGCTGTTACACACAGGGAGGCCCCGGAACTCGTGTTTCCACGCCTTCAGATTCGATGGAGCCCAGATTTCAGGATTGCTGGCCGGGGAGCAGGCGGCACCCACGGCCGCTCCAACCCCGACCCTGTCCGTGACCTTCGGCCGCTGCCCGCGCGTGGCTGGGCGCCGGAGCCTTCGAGGACCCGCAACGCGGCGCACATGCCCGTGCCCGCCTTCCGCGTCGGCGAGAAGAAAGGGAGCCCGGACGCGCGGAGGCTGACCCGGAGCCTACCCATGAGGCAGCGCGCCGGCTCCTCGAGAGCCCCCCCACCCCGCCCACGGCTCGGCCGCCTGCTCCGCAATGGGAGCCGCCGCCGTCGCCGCCGTGTAGTTTTTCGTGCTCCTCCTTTTCCTCCTCCTCTTTCTCCTCCTCCTCAGGGCCCCAGTCAGGCCGATCCGCTCCGCTCACGGTAAGCGCCCCCCGCCCCCGCCCGCCCCGCGCTGCAGCAGGCAGAGGCCCTCCCGCGCGGCCTGCGCCGCCTCACTCCGGGGGCGCCGGGCTGGGGGTGTCGAAGCCGGCGCGGGTCGCCGAGAGCGCCCAGGGCGCGGGGGAGGGGACCGGCTGCGCGGCGGCGGCCGGACCGCCATCTTGCGCTGGCCCTGGCGGGGGAGGGATCGCGGCGCGACGCGGCAGCCAGCTCGGTGCGGCAGGCCGGGGCCGCGCAGGCCGCGGACGACGCCGTTTCCCCGCCCCGCCTCGCCCCCCAGGGCCTGTTTGCCCCTGGCCTGGTTTGGGCTTTTCTTTCTGGAGGCTGCTCCCGTGGTCTTCCGTACATTTTGTGCCGCTGTTTGGCGGGGACCCGTGCCCTTCTCGCTCCAGCTCTCCCCCCGAGTCTCGTGAGTCGTAGGCAGAGACCACAGGGGGTGCCGAACTTTGAAGCTCGGGGACCCTAGGGCCCAGGTTCCCCCGCCCGGGTGACCAGTCAGTACCTGCTCACACCCTCCTTGTCAAAGGACTTCCCCGCTCTGCCCTACACGTCCCGTTATTGTCTGCAGGAGAGGGGCCCTGAGGAGAAACGTGGACTTGATAATACAGTTCCCTAACTGAGCTTGCAGGTTTCACTTCGTGAGACGGAAAGAATGATCTCACTCTGAGGTTTTATCCTGCTCTAGAGATGGACGGAGTTCCTTCCAACTTATCTCAAGTGTTAAACGCTTCTACGGAGCGATCGGCTAGAGAGGAGAAACGTCAAAGTGAACCCACTTCTGCAAGCACGGGAGACCTTCGTTCCAGGGGGTTCTCTTTGTTTGCCAAGAGTTGTTAGTTTAAAAAAAAATTCTGTGAACTTAAACCTGATTTACTTATTGTTTTCAGGTTTGAACTGTGTTGTAAGAATTTGACGTCTTTTAGCGGCATTAAACATAAAATTGAAGCATTAGAGGAGCGATTTAAAGTACAAAAGCCACCTCTCTGCAATTGTGAGGTGTCCTGCTTTGGGGGATTACTGTGCCAACTCAGGCTGTCTCTAAGCAGAAACTTACGGTGCCTGTGACCAAGGCACTGGTTTGCTTAGAGAATTAAGTTGGGGCTGTGTGCTCTCGATGTTTTAAAACATCAGTACAAATACCATTCTAATTGTATCTTGCATTTGTATGGGTCATTGTTACCGGCTGATACGCATCTCCTAACCCCTTTTACAGTGGTCTTTGCTACTAGAACTGATTTTGAAGGTTAGGAAAGAGAGCTCAGGGTGAGAGGTCTCTAATGAAGTCATGGCTAGGAAGTGATAGAGCCTTTTCTAGAACCTTAAGTCTTCTGATTCCTCATTCAGTGCTCCATTCACTATGTTTCATTTTTTTGTGAGAATGAAGTGAGTGAGGAAAAGAGCAAAGGAGGCTCACCTACAAAATTTAAGAAGCACTATTCAGTTGCCCCTTCCTTCGCATTTTTATTTTTAAGAGTTCATTTCTTAGCTTTTTAACTTTTTGTTATTTAAGTTTTCATGTTATTTTTTTCCCCACACATTGAAACGTGGAATAGCCGGGTTGAGCCCTCATACCCACCACCTAGTTTTTACGGTTGTTACTGTTTTGCCACATTTGCTTTACCCACCTATCTCACGGTTGTTTTTGGTGAACATTTTCAAAACATATTTCATACATCACGACAGTTCACACCGAAGTACTGTGTGTGTCTCAGTATGTAGATCATAAGATTAAGGTCAATTTTCTATGTAACTGCAATAGGATAATCACACTTAAAGTTAAGAATAATCCCTACATAATTCCTGATAATCTAATGTATGTGTGTAGTATGTATTCACGTGTTCTTCACATGTTCCTTGTTGTCCCCAAAATGTTTTTTAGTCATTTATTTTGGAACAGTCATGCATTACATTTGTGTTAGTTCCTTTTAATTTAGTGTAGTTCCCTCTTTTTTTTAAATTACATTGACCTTTTGAAGAGACCAAGCCAGTAGGCTCGTAGAATAACCTACATTCTGTATTTTACCGACAGTTTCTTCCTCATGGGGTTTAACTGTACCCTGTATCCCCTATACTTCCTATAAACTTGAAGTTAGGTCTAAAGGCTTGAGTAGATCAGGCTAAATATTTTTGGCAAGAATACTTCACAAGTCATGCAGTGTACTGCTCATTATACAACATCAGAAGGCACGTAAAGTGGGGTTATCCTGTTGGTAATCCTAAATTTGATCTCTTGGATAAGATGGTGACAGACTATCTTTCCACTGTAAGCATTTCCCTTTGCAATTAGCAGATAGTCTATGGGGTGATATTTTGGCATAAGTATTTGGTAAGAGTTTTACTGCAGTAATCTGATAACACATAGTTGGGAGCAATTGTCTAGAAATGGGTGTTTGGGGATGAAGGAGGGGAGCAGTTTTGAAGGATAGAACTAACTTACCTAGTTTAGGAAACTTGGAATTGCTGCTCTAGTTGACATCAGAGCCTACAGTGGCTAGGGGAGAGGAGACAGAAAGTAGATATCAGACTTTGCCTCCTTTGAAAGTTTGCTCAAGACCCTTGTAGGAGTAGTGAGCTGTGAGAAATAGAAAGTTCTGGGGTAGTTTGGTTTTGGAGGACTGCAAACCTCAGCATCCCCACTTCAACTCATTCTTTCCAGTTAGGCTATCTCATCCAGTCCTGCTACTTCAGTCCAGTGTTTTACTACCCAGCATTGGCTTTCTTAGTAAGGGAGAGGAGGGCAAAGGAAAGGAATAAATAATTTTGTACCCTTCTCTCCCACACTGTTTTATTTATTGAAGAGAACATTTAGAACCATACCAAGATTTCTTTTTCTTTACTAATTGGGCAGGGGATGTACCTACGCGGAAAGCAATTTTTGTAAATAGAAAGTAAATGATAGTTTTAGATGACAGGAAATTGGAGATTGTTGACAATATATTTTGTTATTTCAAAAGTAACTTTTGAATGATGAGAAATATTTTTGACATACTAATTAAATATATAGTCCTGAATAGTTTATTTTTTCCTGCTTCAGAGGACTCAAAAATATTTGATTTTTTCAGTCAAGTTGTTTTAAAGATATATAATGATTTGATTTACTTGGTAACATTTTTCAAAAATGTGTGTTTGGGATTTTTATTGATTTTTTTTCAAAGCAGTTTTGTTTTAAGGATTCTTTTAATTCTCAATATAACAGGAAAAATAGATACCACTCTTTATCTTCTAGATCAAAAGGAACTTTTTTAAAAAAATTATTTATTTATTTATTTATGGCTGTGTTGGTCTTCGTTTCTGTGCGAGGGCTTTCTCTAGTTGCGGCATGTGGGGGCCACTCTTCATTGCGGTGCGCGGCCTCTCACTATCGTGGCCTCTCTTGTTGCGGAGCACAGGCTCCAGACGCGCAGGCTCAGTAGTTGTGGCTCACGGGCCCAGTTGCTCCGCAGCATGTGGGATCCTCCCAGACCAGGGCTCGAACCCATGTCCCCTGCATTGGCAGGCAGATTCTCAACCACTGCACCACCAGGGAAGCCCAAAAGGAACTTTTATTTTTTAAACATTTTAAATTATTTTATATTTAAAATGTTTTTATATATTTTATATAATTTTATATCATATAATTTATATAATTAACAGAAGAATAAAGAGGTAATGTAAAACAACTTATTAGAGCTTTTAATAAGAATTCAAACATAGCAGATATTTTTGTATATACTTAGAAAAATAAGAAACAAAAAAATATATTTCATGTATATAATTAAATACTACCCCTACAATTAATATGCATCACATTTGAATGCTCTTGGCAAATACTATAATTGTAGCCCACAGTTTTTTGTTTAGTTTTTTACCCACACAAAGAGCATCTTCCTTTATTCTTACACTTGTGCACAAGAATATTGTATCTAGAGGGTAAGACAGAATTCTCTTATAGTTCCTGCAAGTGCTTTTCCTAGTTGCATGAGGAATGTTCTTCTTGGTAACTTACACTTTTGTAATTGAAACTTTCTCCATACAATGATCATAATATCAGTCATAGGCCATCAACTTCAAGTCATTATTTTGCAAGTACAGTTGACCCTTGAACAACATGATTTTGAACTGTGCAGGTCCACGTGGATTTTCTTTTTCAATAAAAGTGCTACAGTACTATATGATCAGCATTTGGGTTGAATCCATGGATGCTGAACCATGCATACAGAGGGGCCAGCTATTACACACTGATTTTCAGCTGCAAGGGGCTTGGTGCTCCTAACCCCTGTGTTGTTCAGCAATCAACTGGATAGATTCTAACTTTCTTAATCAGTGTCTATCCCTCCTTTAGTCTTGTTATACAGTACAACTCTCTCCAGGTTAACTTATGCAGGATTTTTAAAAACTCACCGATGCTTGAGAATGCATTGAGCTGAGAAGAGTACTAGTTTTTCTTAGGACCGTAAGAATCATCAGATATGTTTGAAAACCAGATTATGTGCAGTTGACTTCTCTTCCTTTCCCTTTGTGAAAATTCACGGAAGTTCAACCTTGTTCTTCCTGATATTGCCAACTGAGGAAAATCTCTCACTAGATAATACTAAGCCAATTCTAAACTTATAAAAATTTGTCACAAGTTGTGTTTCTGACAGAATTTTCAAATTCTTTTGTCAATTCTTGTAATAATCTTGGTTCTGCTCTCACCCCTTTTCTGAATCACTGTGTAGATATGCATTTTTCAAGCTTACAGTGTTACACTGTCACATGTTGCCCAGATTTTTAGTCTATATTTTTCAGGATTGAAGCTTGCCTGAAATGGGCAACATTGTCTGCATGAGACTAACTCATCAACTGTCATACGTGAACCTGGAACATAGTGATTTGAGATTTCAAATACTTCCCCGGTAGGTTCTTGCTTATCATTCCTTCTGGATCTTCT
The DNA here is from genome assembly GCF_028564815.1 of Eubalaena glacialis. NCBI lineage: Eukaryota > Metazoa > Chordata > Mammalia > Artiodactyla > Balaenidae > Eubalaena > Eubalaena glacialis. The sequence continues at coordinate 78,832,143 of NC_083717.1, forward strand.
TTTTGCAGTGTGCATCATCAGATGCAACACTTGAAGGATTTTTTGAAAACTTGTATGGTTTAAATTTTTGTTGAAGGGAAGATGGCCATCTTTGCTTCATAATTGCAAGGTATTTTCAGTTTTAGATTTCTAGACACCAATTAGAATAATCAATCCAATGAATTAAAATTTCTACATCATCTGTTTCCTTCTAATCACCATTGTATACACCTGCATTCAACACTTCTCCACTTACGAACTGTATCAAGTTAAATTTTAGCCTACAAACGTGAAGGATGAAAGAATACTGTCACATGTCCTTTTAGCAAAATAGCATGGTCCTGCATTTTTGTAAAAACATGGCATGATGAAGTTCTTCCTGCTGAATGAGAATACTGTATTTCCTTTTAGTTTTTAGAAATGTATTGTTCACTCGTTGATTGTTGGAGTTTGAGAAAATCTATTTAGGGACTTAGTCTAATTACACTTAGTCTGAGATTTCCCACATTTCACTGTCCTTATTACAGTCTGAAGTGCTTGCTGTCTACCTTTGCATTTATCTTTAGTTTCATCTAATAATTCTGAAATGTCTCCTCTGTTAGTTTTCTTCTGTTCATTATGAACAGAAGATAAAAAGTTCTGACTTCAGAACAGTAGTCAGTGAAAACTAAAAGCAGATGAAAGGATCTGCCACCCTAAAATATGCCACTTTGACATAAGGATTATTTTGAGCAGAAGGCAATTGAGAACCAACAGATGCAGGAAGACCCCCTCTTCCCATCCCCTCCCCCCCTGCCCCGCCCCAAATTAACTGCCTAAAAGCAGGGCATACGTTTCTTTTTGTGAAGGTTCTTACCTTACTGTACCAGGAAAGGAAGAATGACTCTTATCACCTAAGATGGAGAGTTGATAGATAAGTGTGCATAAACAGACCCAACTAAAATAACCCTTATCTTCCATTAGTTCTGCCACATATTTCCTAGTTTCTTCCCCAGGATTTATTGTCTCTCAAAGCCCCAATTCCCTTTCCTTTGTTAAAATGGTATATACACCCTGAGTCTAACTGCTTCTTTGAGTTTTACTTCTTTTCTGTGAACTCCAGTGTATGTAAATATTAATAAAAATTATGTGCTTTTTCTCCTGTTGATTTGTCTGTTGTTAATTTAATTCACAGGCCCCAGATACTACAACCTAAAAGGGTAGAAGTAAAGTTTTTCCTTCCTGACACAGACTACAAAGATAATGCCTTGAGTCTTCTATACCTTTTGGGAAGCTGATGCAGTATTTTGTGCGAAACAATAGGAAAACTCAAGAAAAGAAAGGTGAAGGATAATGCATTAGTGATGATTTATTTCACTCTCGCATTATCCTTCTAGGCAATTAAATCATTCTTCTGTTTTCTTATTATTTTAGTTTTTTTTAAAGCATAGTTGGGAAAAATTGATGCTCAATGGTGAAATAACACCTAGGATGATGGAATTAGCAAAATATTTTGAGGTGTAGGAAGAATAAAATCACTAATATCCCATAATGTATCTTAGATTTATAAAAGGATTCTATGGGCTCACCTAGTAATTGTAAGAATGAGTTTTATTTTCTTCTAAAGTAATAAGTAACTTTTCCCTTTGTTGTTTGAAGATCTCTAGGAAACAGTGAAAGTCATAAAATGTCAATTTTTAAAACTAGAACTGCTAAGGAAAGAAAATTAAAAACTGAACCTATGGACTCTGATAGTGTGCTGAAGGTTAATGGTTAGTTTGGACGGTAAGGTGCAGAGTTCCACTGCTTTCCAACACTGCTTTCCTCCTACTATTATGATAGGTTTTTTCACCCTTTTGCACTCCATCTCTAAGGGAGTAAGGGTTCTACAAGGCCCTCCCTTTACCACGTACCTATCTTATGAAGCTGGATTTTCCTCACTTCAACAGAACAAGATGGTGTAACAGATTGAATACAGAAGCAGATAAGAGAATCCAGCTGTCTTTATGAACACAGATATTAAAATTAATGAGATTGTAAAAATGGAAAACAATGCCACTCCTCTAAATTTTTGTTTTGGAAAATACAGCTATTTTTTATAAAAGTATTTGTGTTAATATGCAATGGGTTTGTTATAGTCACTTTTAAGTATATTAATATATATTTCTTAAATTTCTCAGGTTGGGTTTGTAGGCTTCATCCTTAGAAGTTAATCAACTGCACTCTTTTTTTTTTTTTTTTTGCCAGGTTTGATTTCTTCAGCACGACAACTGCCTGAATGCCTTTCAGTTGAGGGATATTAACCAAAGCAAAGATCATTAGTCTATGAAATAATTTGCTCCTTGCTTCTAGGCTCTACCCATGTGTTCCTTATTTTGTGGGTATTTGTTCTTAACCTTTGGCAAGTTTGAGAAGCAAAACTTGGAGGGTTTGGGAGAGGTCTGAGGATTTTAGGTATATCCTAATCCCTGTCTCCTTTGTTTACTCACTCACTCATTTTGCTTTTCCTATTCAGGGTTTAAGATTATCTGACTTTCAACTATACAGGATTGCTGACTGCTGATAGAAAGGTCCTCATGGAACAAAATGCACCATGGAAGTGGCTTTGTTAAATTCCATGAGGAAAAATAAATAATATATCTCCCAACTGTATTGAATAGAAAAAGGTAAATAAGAAAATTGGCACTACTTTTGACACAACATTGTTAGTATTTGTGTTTTTTTGAGACGTTATAACACAAGATATCTTTGTAATTTTTCATTTATTGTAGTGTTTTAGTGACTATAAAGTATTTCATGGTTATATTTCATCCTCAAAATAAATAGTATTTGGAGATGGGTGGTATTATCCTTTACAGATGAGGAAATTGAGTTTCAGAAAAAGTTCATTTCATTCATTGTAATACTTACTGGGTGCCAGACACTGCATATTCATTTTGTAAGGTGTGATACCGTGGTCTTCCCTCACTTCAGCTTCAGCCTTTCTAGCTCAGAATTGTGTTCTCTTCTCTTTGGGTTAGACAGTGCAGGCCTGGCAGCACAACCTCTGGTGGAAGTGCCAGCTCCTAGAGCATTTGGTCTATTCTCTGTCTCACTGCATTCTGCAAGCTTCTGGTAGTAGTATAACCTAGCTCTGCATGTGTTGGTGGAGAGTTATTGAAGAGTTTGGAATTGATAAGTGACACAATAAAAGCATTATTTTAGGAAATTGTTAATTTGGTGGTTCTGTATTGAATGGATGAAAGCAGATAGATCCAGATGCTGAGAGACAGTATAAAGTGAATCTTATAAAGTAAATCTGTTGCTATAGGTGTGAGGTTCTAAGGGCCTGAACAAGTACTATGAATGGAAAGGCAAGGTTGGTTGTAGGAAATATCTTGAAGGAAGACTATAGGATGGGGGAATTGATAGGATGAATGAAAGAGGGAAACATTGAAAAAAACTGCAAAAGGGTGACAGTTTCATTTGTAGAAAAAGAGAAAGGCAAAAGTAGAACTAATTGTTAAAAATCGGGGTAAGATTAATCTAACATAAAATTTACCATTCTTGACTAAAGTGTACAAATCAGTGGCATTTAGTATATTCACGATGTTGTGCAATCATCAATGCTATCTAATCCCAGAATATTCTCAGTTTCTCAAACCCTTACCCATTAAGCAGTCTCTCTCCCCTTCCTCCCTCTCCCCCAGCCCCTGGCAACCACTGATCTGCTTCCTGCTCTATGGATTTGCTTATTCTGGGCATTTTATATAAATGGAAGCATAACATATGTGACTGACTTCTTTCACTTTGCATAATGTTTTCAAGGTTCATCATGTTGTCACATATATCAGTACCTCATCTTTTTTTAATTCCCTTGTATGGGTGTATCACATTTTGTCTATCCATTCATCAGTCAGTTGCTAAACATTTAGCTTGTTTCTACTTTTTGGCTATTATGAATAATGCTGTAGAGGGGCTTCCCTGGTGGCACAGTGGTTGAGAGTCTGCCTGCGGGTGTGGGGGACGCGGGTTCGAGCCCTGGTCTGGGGGGATCCCACATGCTGCGAAGCAGCTGGGCCGGTGAGCCATGATTACTGAGCCTGCGCATATGGAGCCTGTGCTCCGCGGCAGGAGGGGCCGCGATGGTGAGGGGCCCGCGCACCGCGATGAAGTGTGGCCCCCGCTTGCCGCAACTGGAGAAGGCCCTCGCACAGAAACGAAGACCCAACACAGCCATAAATAAATAAATAAATAAATAAAAATTTTAAAAAATGCTGTAGAACTAATTTTTGAGGGAAAGTTAATGTTCAGTTTTGGAAATATTGAATTTGAGGTGAGTTTAGGTATCCATATAGCAGTTTTCAGCAGTTAAGAGATGAAAGACTGAAACATAGTTAAGAAGTTAGGGTTGGAAGTTAATATTTGATGATTTTATAGGATGCTATTGAGAACCGATAGCTAAGACTATGAAGTTTATTAGATCTGTCTTTTAGGGAACAATTTGTGTAGGGCTAAGGTCTAAACTTTATAGAACCTGATTTTACATTGTTTAAGAAGGAAGAGAATATGGAGAATCTGTAAAGAGTTAAAAGGAGGAGATGGATAGAGAACCAGTCTATTGGCATACAGAAAATTACTGAGGAGCATGTCTCAAGAAATTGGGTTAGGACTTCCCTGGGGGGTCCAGTGGTTAAGACTGTGCTTCCATTGCAGGGGGCGTGGGTTCGATCCCTGGTCGGGGAACTAAGATCCTGCATGCTGTGTGGCATGGCCAAAAATAAATACACTCATAAATAAATAAAAGGTTTAAAAAAAAATTGGGTTAAAATTGATGCAAGATAAGGAAAATGAAAATGGAAGAAAGGGTTATTTGATTTGGCTGTTGGAAAGATTATCGGGATCTTAAGATGGATACCTTCAGCAGATTACTGTGTGGTAGAAAATGTAGCTGTCCTGCTGTGCTCAGCTCAGTTTTGACTGACAGAGTGGGTGGTGATAACTACAGTAAATCGACTGCAGCCTGGATCAGGATCAGCAGGAGGTTTTAGAATACTTGGACCAAGTGGAGATGGTGCAAAGAGAGATTCCCCATACCTTGTTGGAAAGAAGGGTTGCTTTTATCAATACATAGGAACTTTTAATGATTGTGCTGATTTGGATTGCTTTGTAGATTTAAGTAGTCTGCTCAAGCACAGGCTTTCTTTCTACTTATTAATAGTACATTAAAATTTTTTGTGTTAACAAAAATGTTAAAATTCTAAAACGTTGGTTTGTCATGATGATTTGAGGCTTGAGATGTTTGCTCTGAATCAGTATCTGTTAAATAGATCTTGATATCATTGGGAGTTCTGAGTTAAGCCATCAAACAGGCTTACTTACTAAAATGCAATTTATATTGTTTATTTAAAATTATTGGGGATTTCCCTGGCGATTCAGTGGTTAGGACTCCGCGCTTCCACTGCGGGGGGGCCTAGGTTCAATCCCTGGTCAGGGAACTAGGATTCTGCATGCCACGTGGGTGGCCAAAAAAAAAAAAATTATCAACTGTTTTTGTTGGTTTTTTTTCAGGAATTTACTTGCTTCGAATAAACTCAAGAATTTCATTCTGAGTGTTGAGTTTCATTCTTTACGTTGTACTTGAGAGTTTCTAGAAAATCTTTGGGTATAGTAGGTAGATTACTAAAATTCTTAATTTCTAATTCCAAAATGAACTTTCATAATTCAGCATTCTCAATTAGGGCAGTTTTTTTACTGAAATATGACAAATCCCCCTTTTCTTTCAGTCTAGGCAAAAAATTTACAAATACTAGATGAATATGTTTACAATATTAGGGTTGGAAGGATCCTTGGGGATCTTGAAAGTGACCATTTTCAATTGCATAATGTTTGAATTTTTCTTTGGTGATCTGTCACATCTCAAGTTCATCTCATTTCCTGATATTTTAACTGCTGATTGTTTTGTTCTTACATGAAATCTGCCTCCCTGTTATTTTGGTCTTGTTCCTGGTGGAGGCAAATAATATGTGGCTGAAATCTCTGGCCTTCGAAGTGCCTGGGTTTGAATCCTTGTTCTACCACTTAGTTTTGTTACTTTGGGTAAGGTGCTTAATCTCTATAATTCAATTTGCACAGCTGTAAAGCAGGGACACTAATGGTGTCTGCCTCATAGAGTTTTTTGGGGATTGGATGAAATGCACTGGATGCATGTATTTAATTAATTAGCAAATGGTAATGATAATTGTTATTATAAATAATAACTTAATGTAACTTATAATAGTATGTAATGAATTAAGTAGTTGTATTGAAGCTCAAACTAGGAATGAAATTCTCTAGTTTACTCAAAACAAGTAAATATTAGCAGTGTTGTTATCGTTATTATCACTTGAGCCACAAGGAACAAGTCACCCTCTTGCCTTTTTTCTTATGACAAACTTTAAAATATCTGTAAACAGCTTTCACTTCTGCCACCCCTGCCTCACAGTCTCATGTTTTTCCTAGGTTAGATATATTAGTCCTTTGACCTAGACAAAGCTTTAATTCTAATTCTTTGTAGTGGGCATCTGTTGTTTTTGCTACCCAACATCCATTCACCCTTACCTCCCTTACCTTGGTAACATATGTCTTGATCTTGATTTTCCTGTGGGGAACCATCCCCTCCTCCAGTATTTATCTTGTGGTTGGTGTGTTGTACCTGCACCCCCCCCCCCGCCCCACCCCTTTTGGGTCTCTGGTACCAGGAGGATCAATAGTGATTTGTTTAGGGAAGGGCATATGACTTTAGCCAAGGCAGTCAACTCCAATCAGAGCTGGTCCTCTTATCATTGTCCTGGTCTTGAATGTTGGAAGGTGTTAAGTTGAGCTGCTGTAGTCATTCACAATGGGAGGACCCTTTCTGAGGATAGAATCAGAATAGAGGAAGTGAAGCCTAGGGATGGAGAGAGAAAAACCAGGTTTACATATCATTGTTTAAAATGTGCCTACAGCGAATTCTGTAAATGAGCCAATAAATTCTCTTTTGCATAAGCCAGTTCAAGTTGGGTTTTCTTTCTGTTACTTAAAAGTTGAAAGAGTCATAGCCAATACACAGTATTCCAAGTGGGGATTGAATCCGACAGAATAGAATAAAACCATCATCTCTTTGTCTTTAGACTCAAATTCTTTTATTTTGACACTGTGTCACAAGTCTGATTATATCAAGTCCTGCTTAAAATCTCCTCAGTGGCTTTCCAGTTGCTCTTTGGGTAAGGACAGAATTCCTTAACATGGTCTCCAAAGTGGGGCGTTGTTTGACTCCTATCTTACCTCCCATTGTATACCATCTTGCTCTCTTTTCCAGTCACACTGGTTTCTTTTCAGTTTCTTATATTTGCTGTGCCATAGATCTTTTGCACATGCTGTTGCTTTTGCATGGAGTGCTTTCTTCCCTCTCCTGTTTGCCTAGTTAACTCTAACTCATTCTTCAAATAACAATTAATCATTGCTTTCTTAGGGGAGCCAGTTTTGATTATGCTAACTAGACCTTATTTCCTTACTCTGAGTTTTAAAATTCCTTGTCCATAGCCTTCATAGCACATATTGTCAGTTGTTTTTTTTTTTTTAATTTATTTATTTTATTTTTGGCTGTTTTGGGTCTTCGTTTCTGTGAGAGGGTTTTCTCTAGTTGCGGCAAGCGCGGGCCACTCTTCATCACAGCGCGCGGGTTTCCCGCTATCGCGGCCTCTCGTTGCGGAGCACAGGCTCCAGACGTGCAGGCTCAGTAGTTGTGGCGCACGGGCCCAGTTGCTCCGCGGCATGTGGGATCCTCCCAGACCAGGGCTCGAACCCGCGTCCCCTGCATTGGCAGGCAGACTCTCAACCACCGCGCCACCAGGGAAGCCCATATTGTCAGTTTAATCTGTTTGTATGAGTGTTTGTCGCTGTCTCTAGACTGTAAGGTTCATGAGTGCAAGACCTGTGTCTTAATTTTTGACCGTCATTGTATTCCTGCCTGGCACGATGTCTGGCACATAGTGCATGTTTAATAAATGTACTTTTTTTTTTTTTTTTGATGTGAACCACTTTTAAAGTCTTTATTGAATTTGTTATGATATTACTTCTGTTTTATGTTTTGGTTTTTTGGCCCTGAGGCATGTGAGATCCTAGCTCCCTGACCAGGGATTGAACCCTTACCCCCTGCATTGCAAGGTGAAGTCTTAACCACTGGACCGCCAGGGAAGTCCCTAAATGTACTTTTTAAATGAATGAACTTTGGACTTACTGCCTCTCTGGTAACTAGAACTGATAAATAGTATATCTTCAATTTATATTTTTTGTAAATTTTGCTTTTTGAGCAAATACAAAACTAATTTCATGCTAGATTTTACCATTCATTCCAACTTTGTTGAGATCTTTTGAAAGTCTCATTTGTTATTTAACATGCATTATACTATCTACTCATCTATAAATGTAATCTGTACACAGTATGGTCTTTATCCAAATATTGCTGTGAATATTGCCCTTTGTTAAGACATATAAGACATTGGAATGCCTTTCTTATCCCTGAACAATAACCCTATCTGTATCTTCAATCAGTATTATTATCCACTGCATCACATAGCAAACTCTGATGCGTGGGATTGGGGGTAGGGCAGGGGAAGGAATAAGGATTCATACTTTTTACTCTACACACTTCTGTATGTTTGAGTCCCCTTTTAATGAGCATTTTTACTTTAAAAAAAACACTAATGAAAACATCTTTCCCTTAGAGATTAATGGGTATGTTTCTCCCATGGTGGGGCATTTCCAAATCCTCCAGCTAGACGTGATTACTTTTTTTCAACCCCTGACCTAGAGATTCTTAGCCTTTTTGGTTCATAAACCCTTAAAACAGTTTGATGCCCCCAGAAAATGTATGTGTGCACAAAATTTTGCACAGTTCTTATTTCTGTGGTTTCCTCAGCACCTTGTCAAGAACCTCTGCTATAGCATTTCCAATTTTTATTTTTATTTTTGTTATTTTTTATTGGCGTATAATTGCTTTACAATGTTGTGTTAGTTTCTGCTGTACAGCGAAGTGAATCAGCTATATGTATACATATATCCCCTCCCTCTTGGACCTCCCTCCCCACGCCACCCCACCCCACCCCACCCCACCCATCCAGGTCATCACAGAGCACCGAGCTGAGCTCCCTCTGCTATATGGCAGGTTCCCACTAGCTATCTGTTTTACACATGGTAGTGTATATATGTCAGTCCTAATCTCCCAATTCATCCCCCCCTCCCCTTCCCCCTCTGTGTCCACATGTCCATTGTCTACGTCTGCGTCTCTATTCCTGCCCTGGAAATAGGTTCATCTGTACCATTTTTCTAGATTCCACCTATATGCATTAATGTACAATATTTGTTTTTCTCTTTCTGACTTACTTCACTCTGTGTGACAGACTCTAAGTCCATCCACATCTCTAGAAATGACCTGGTTTCATTCCTTTTTATGGCTGAGTAATATTCCATTGTATATATGTATCACATCTTTATCCATTCATCTGTCATTGGACATTCCAATTTTTATTATTGCAACTACCATGCCCTGTTTCGTATGATATTTATATATTTATCATAATCCCCCTACCAGATAGTTTCTAGATTAATAGGAGAAAAGGTGTACAAATTTTATTTGATGTTAATATTTTAACTTTTATGTTAGTGGAGGTCTTCATCCAAAAAAAAAATGAAGACTCAGAGGTGGTTAGACATGGGGGCTTATATACCATTTTTTTAAAAGACGGTAAATTTCGGGAGAAGTGGCAGGTCAAAGGAAAAGAGGTTTGGGCTTCTAGGAGTGGTAAATTGAGGGAATGTACATATATGGGGGAAACTAATGGAAGATTAGGGCTATTTTAGTAAGGTTTGTTTGTGCAGCCCCATCTCGATGCCGACTTTCTGTCTCCAGTGATAATGGTAGTTTTTCCTCCTCCTGGAATGGGAGAGGGAAAGGGGAAGACCTTCACAATGGGAAATGTATGTCCTGCTTTTAGACAGATAGGAGGAGGGCGGAGAGCTCTTTCTGTGTTTCCTGCTTCTTAATTGCTGAAGTGGCATATGTTGATCTCCTATAGGCTTTAAGGAATTCTGGATTTCTTCTAATTTCAGAGAATTAAAGTGTTAATTCTTTGATTACCTACCTTCAGAGAAAGAAGTTTTTTCTGTAAATTAGGAGGTGGACAGGAGAAGCTGGCCTAATTGCTTTTTAAGTCTTATTCTTGGAAGTAGCTAGGGCAACCTATTTCAAGACCTGGATTTTCCCTATCCTTGTTCTGATCTCATTGTAGGCCACTTCTTTCAAGGCTGACTCCCAACCCTTCCCTTCTCTGTTTGCGTCTTTCTCTTAAGATTCCTGAATGAATCATCTTTTTTTAAAATGACATTTGAAATTTTTGGTTTATTTAAAAAATAAAATATGTATATCCATACTCTCCCTTTTTAAGGTCGTTTTCTCCCTTTCTTGAAGTGACCATTTCCAGAAGGCAATGTTCTACTTCAAATAAAAATTAGAGTCTTTCAGAAATTGGGTGAGATTTGATGAAATATCTTCTAGAGTTTCTGTAATTCCCCAGTATTTTGTCTGCAGTATTTTAGCTGCTAGTGATCAGATGTTTTAATTTTATTTATTTATTTATTTATTTATTTATTTTTGGCTGTGTTGGGTCTTCGTTTCTGTGCGAGGGCTTTCTCTAGTTGTGGCAGGCGGGGGCCACTCTTCATCGCGGTGCGCGGGCCTCTCACTATCGTGGCCTCTCTTGTTGCGGAGCACAGGCTGCAGACGCGCAGGCTCAGTAGTTGTGGCTCACGGGCCCAGTTGCTCCGCGGCACGTGGGATCTTCCCAGACCAGGGCTCGAACCCATGTCCCCTGCATTGGCAGGCGGATTCTCAACCACTGCGCCACCAGGGAAGCCCGATCAGATGTTTTTAGTTGTACATTTTGTGTGGTTAGAATGTGCAATTTTCAAGAATAAGTCTGTGGTTTTTAACAGTAACAACTAGACTGATTCTGAAAAAGATAGATGTTTAGTTTTCTAACAATAAAACAAAAGCCATAAAAGGAGGAAATACTGATTTAAAATTTCATCTGCTTAATGTCTTTAAATAAAAATTATAAGTTATTTATAAAATTTCAAATTTAAATACCTGAATTTTATGAAATCAAATTTCTGTGGGTCTTTCAATTATATACAGGTTTATCTTATGATTTAAGGTTTCTATTTGTGTGACTTGTCCTAGAATGTCAAAGTAGACATGATCATTCTCTGCTTTTCTAATCCTGTTAAAATTAATTTCCATGATGGGATCAGTAGGTGATGGATACTAAGTGATAAAAAACTGGAATTTTAAACATGACTCTTCTTCTTCAAAAGACTGTATGGTTTTAAGATAATGAACATTAAATTAAAATTAATTTTCTAGTATCTCCTTGAGATAGTGGAAATTCTTGAGAGATCATAAAACCAGGGTTGGAAATATTAGATTGTTCCTCATAGTTAAGAACCCACTTCGAATCCTTAGAGCTCTATTCATTTGGGATTAGAATTCTAAAATTATAGACCTCCATTTCAGTATGACGTTAATGACAAAGACTAAAGAATTATTTATAAAAGGAAATAGAACATAAACCAAAGCTTTAAGTCAGTGGAATGATTTGAATGCCTGATTTCTTGTGAAATTTGTGAGAGGAGAAAAGTGATAAATCAAACTTTTTTGAACAATGTTCCGTGACCCTGTGTCATCCAAATCATTCCTCTGAAGAACTCTTCTAAGTATATAAGCAAAATTGTTAAAGGTTTAATGTTTCTTATAGCTAGCATGTTAATCTTAGAGTAAATTTATGTTAGTTGAACTTTATTTTTATGTGTTATTTTGAATATAAATTTTCACCATTTGAAATGATTATATTAATTTCTGTTTCACATTTTCCCTTTTTTTTTTTTTGATGTGGACCATTTTTTAAAGTCTTTATTGAATTTGTTACAGTACTGCTTTTGTTTTATGTTTTTGGTTTTTTTGGCACCGAGGCACGTGGGATCTTAGCTCCCTGACCAGGGGTTGAACCCACACCCCTTGCATTGGAAGGCGAAGTCTTAACCACTGGACCGCCAGGGACGTCCTCTCACATTTTCCCTTTTATGTTAAGTTAATCATATCTGGTTTTGGAGTTGCCAACTTCTTGGTTAGTAATGTAACCCCCAATGAAAACATCATTTTTTATGATTAAAAAAAACAAAGATTAACTTCATAATGTGATTTCTTGGATTATTTTTTTGAATAACTCTAACTTTTGGGGTCTGGTTAGATAGAGAACTTAACCATTTACCTTATTCTTCACATTCACTTTTGTATTCTACTTACCACCTACTCATTTTTAAAAATGATTTTTTTAGAATTAAATTATGGGGATGCATACATAATGAGAGTGCTTTTTTAAAAATGGAGATGGTATAAGACACTTTAACCAAATGTTAATTTTTATATGTTGGTATTTTTGAATTAGATACTTATTTTATTCTATAAGATTAGTAGTGTATAATTTAAGTGTTGATAAATTATAGGTGTGTGTTATGTGCATATGAGGGTTTAACATTTTTTATGTTAATGAGTGTTTTAACTAGTTTATAAATGCTTTTTTAAAAGATGAAAATATCGCAGGATAGATTTGACAGCCACATTCCAGAAGGTTTATTTATAAAGCTAAACTTTTTTTTTTTTTTTTTTTAATATTTATTTATTTATTTATTTATTTTTGGTTGTGTTGGGTCTTCATTTCTGTGCGAGGGCTTTCTCCAGTTGCGGCGAGCGGGGGCCACTCTTCATCGCGGTGCGTGGGCCTCTCACTATCGCGGCCTCTCTTGTTGCGCAGCACAGGCTCCAGACGCGCAGGCTCAGCAGTTGTGGCTCACGGGCCTAGTTGCGCCGCGGCATGTGGGATCTTCCCAGACCAGGGCTCGAACCCGTGTCCCCTGCATTAGCAGGCAGATTCTCAACCACTGCGCCACCAGGGAAGCCCAAAGCTAAACTTTTATTATGAGGGATCTACTGTAATGAAGATCCTGTATGACAAAATGATTTCTAAATGCTCAGCTGATAGCTTATAAATTTCAGTATAATAATGAAATTGCGATCTGTTTTTAGAGTTCTTTAAAATGGGATTTAGCCCAGAGTTAAAAATGGTTAAGATTGGGCTTCCCTGGTGGCGCAGTGGTTGAGAATCTGCCTGCCAATGCAGGGGACACGGGTTCGAGCCCTGGTCTGGGAAGATCCCACATGTCGCGGAGCAACTGGGCCCGTGAGCCACAATTACTGAGCTGGCGCGTCTGGAGCCTGTGCTCCGCAACAAGAGAGGCCGCGATAGTGAGAGGCCCGCGCACCGCGATGAAGAGTGGCCCCCGCTTGCCACAACTAGAGAAAGCCCTCGCACAGAAACGAAGACCCAACACAGCCATAAATAAATAAATAAACAAATAAAAAATTTTTAAAAAGTGGTTAAGATTTATTCAGTGATTTCTGTGTGCCAGGCATTGAGCTATGTGCTTTATGTATATTATCATTTAATCTCCATTATAACTCTGTGAATTATGTTATATATATATATATACACATATATATGCATATATACATGTGTGTGTGTGTGTCTGTGTGTATGTGTGCAGGCAAAGCACAGAGATTAACTAACTTGGCCAAGGTCATACAGCTAATAAGTAGCTGAGTCAGAGTTTGAACCTATTATTCTTCACCAAATTTTACTGTTTATGGTTAATAAATGTTTAAAGTATACAGTAAGGTATAAAAAGCTGAATTAAACCTTAGAGATAATTCACCTGAACTAAGAGCTGAGACCCAGAATTGTAAGGTAACTTGACTGAAAGTTGTGGCAGTGCTGGGGCTATGACTTGGTTCTTCTGGCTTCTAGCCTAGTACTCTTTTTATGTGTAGACTCTACAGCTGTGGATTGTGGAATGGCTTAATTTTTCCCTTACCAGAGAGTATATAGGACTAAATGCATTACCTTTATTATTTAACACAGTGACATTGCATCAGGTGGTATCTATCAATGGCTAAAAGTAAAATTTTCAAACAGTAAAAAATTTAGACCCCACATTTCCTTTGACTTAAACAAATTTTTTGTAGGAAAAAATCATTAAAATATAGTTTAATTTTAGATATATAAAATCTGAAACAAAAAATAATAAAGTAGAAATTATAATTATTTATGTGAGCAGTCTCCAAAAGTCAATGAATTATAATATAAAAAAGTCTTGTAAGTCATTTACTTGGAATTCATTTAGAAACAAGCATATTAAACATGGTCATAAAATTTCTACCTGAGTCAGTAGCTGAAGTGTAGTGTATTCTCTTTTTCTGGCTGTTTTGGAGCCACCTCTGAGCTGCAGAAGCTGTTGAAACCTTTTGGAGCTTTGAGATCCCCACTGCATACCTTTGTTGGATATTTCACTTCACTGGCAGCTGATTTAACCTTCATAGAATTCCATGCCTTACCACTAAAATTCTGAAGTAGTGACTTGAGAGATTTTTACCGTGATACTTTTGGCATGTTCCAGTGGCTGACATGCCAAAGGAATCCATGAAAGTGTTTGTTTATTAACCAGAATGAAATAAGGCAATGACTCTTTAGACCAGCATTGTCCAGTAGAAATGTTCTGTAGCTGCACTGTCAAATGCAGTAGCCACCAGCCACATGTGACTTTGAACATTTGCAATGTGGTTAGTGAAACTGAGGAACTGAGTTTTAAATTTTATTTAGTTTTAATTAAACTTAGTCACCTGTGGCTAGTGGCTACTGTATTACACAGTGCAGCTTTTGGCTGAATTACAGTTCTAATTGCCAGCTTTTTAGTGTGTTTGCTAGTGTGTCAGTTGAGGTTCCTAAGTAGCTACTATGATCCTCAGGCTTCTGAAGTAGGTTATCTTAAAGTCATCTTTATAGTCATAGGTAGTGGATATCTTGTTCATATGGACAGGTCATTTATTAATTGAATATTCGTAAATTGAGTACTAATTTTAAAGTTTTGCTAAATGATATTTATATGATCACTTAACAAAAATGTTATATATGAGTCTCATAAGCTGTGTAATTAAGACTCTTAGAGAATATTCTGTGTTCTTGGGACTAGGAGGTCCTTAATGTTGAGCAAGAATTGTCATGTATCTGCTTAGGTACCGCTGATGTTAGTTTAGGGGCAGGCTACAACTATTCAAATAATTGAGTTAAAGAGACCTCATAACTTGGTGAATTTAGTTGAACACAATATTCACTAGAGTCTCTTGTAATAGTAATTTAAACATTTGTAGCAATAACTTCTGAGGTTAAAATAATTTTTTTTTCCTGTGGACTAATTCAATCCAAATAACTTGGAAATTAAAAAGCAGGAAAACTAGCTTTTGTCAGCCTGAGAATAAAGAGGAATGTGAAGATTGTATTAGCTGTGTATCTTAATATTTTAGGTTTCTGTCATCTAATTTTTTACTTTTTTTTCTTTATAAGTAAAGCAGTTTTAAAAAATTTTGTATATTTTAAAAAATTTATGCTATTGTATGTGTGGGAATCCAGAAAGCAAATTCTTGTTTTAAATAAGGCAATTCAATTTTTTAAAAATAGATTTTATTTATTTATTTATTTATTTATTTATTTATTCATTTATGGCCAAGTTGGGTCTTCGTTGCTGCGCGCGGGCTTTCTCTAGTGGCAGAGAACGGGGGCTACTCTTTGCTGTGCGTGGGCTTCTCGTGGTGGCTTCTCTTGTTGCGGAGCACGGGCTCTAGGCACGCGGGCTTCAGTAGTTGTGGTGCACAAGCTTAGTTGCTCCGCGGTATGTGGGATCTTCCCAGACCAGGGCTCGAACCTATGTCCCCTGCATTGGCAGGCAGATTCTTAACCACTGCGCCACCAGGGAAGCCCCAATTCAAATTTTTTATGTTTATTATAAAAGCATTTGTTTTGAATTATAAACATATTAGATTATAAATTTTTGAAGGCAAGTACTGTGACTTATTTATCTTTATTTTTTCCCTAGAACTTTGTACATTACCTTACATACAGAAAGCAATGAGTATGATTAGTTTGAATAGTTATTTTTTGAATGAATTAATCTATGATGAAGTACTATATCCAACTAATTTTTTCCTTTTAAATTTCATTGATTAAAAAACCCAGAGAAATATAAACTAAAACTTATTTAAGATTATGTTTTATTATGGAATGTGAAGAATAGGTAACAGTTAAAGATTAATGTCACTTAGCATCTGAAAAATTCAGATTTATTAAAATAGTACATTATGAGGCGATCATTCATTTTTACACAAGGATGCTTTTAAAAAACTATTTGTAATTTAATAATTTCAGACTTCCTCAAATAGTAAGAGCTTAATAGAATCACCATTTTACTTATTAAATTTGGGTTCATTCAAGAATGAACCAATTATGTAGAGTGAGTTAAATGTTTATGTTAAACTTATCAAATTTAAAAATTGAGCTTTTTATAGGAAAAATGATTAAGTATGTGTATATTTAATGAAATCCACTTTAATACTAGGTATCTTTATTTTATAGGAAGGAAAAGAGATATAACTTGCTGCCTTGTGTGGAGTCACATGATGATCAAAATTAGATCCAAGAATTTCTAAACCCCAGGTTTCACGTTTCAATATTTGGCTTTACTTAAAGTGACTCATAAGATTGACTGATATCTTGTGTCAGTACTTAAATGACAATTTACAGAAAGTCAGCTCTTCAACTTGATTGGCGACAACCCTTTTCAGCCAAAAAGTAAGTGTTGCTGCCACTACTGATACTAGTATATGTGGCTTTTGTACCGATAACTTTGCGTCAGGAGAAAGGATGAGAGGTAGGCACATTTCCTTAAAAACAAAAACACTTAAAATTGTTAAGGTAACAATTGCTCACATAAAAACAAATAATGTGAATTAAAATATGAGTA
This sequence comes from Eubalaena glacialis, assembly GCF_028564815.1. NCBI lineage: Eukaryota > Metazoa > Chordata > Mammalia > Artiodactyla > Balaenidae > Eubalaena > Eubalaena glacialis. The sequence continues at coordinate 78,849,066 of NC_083717.1, forward strand.
AAGTAGATATGAAATGATTTCTCTCTGTGCCTGGTGATCGCTACTATTATTAGTTTGGTATACATAATCATGTATGTTTCTTTTATGCATAGACAAAAATTAATTATTTCTAAAAAAATTGTAAAGCTGTTACGTAGCTTCAAAAATTTTTTTCTCAACAATATATCCTGTGTATATTGACAATGGCAGTACCGTGCTAAAAAGAGTAAGGAAGGTCTTTGTCTTCTGCATGAGTTTGGTAGGGCTGCCATGACAAAGTATCATAGACTAGATGGCTTAAACGACAGAAATTTATTTGCTCACAATTCTGGAGCCTAGAAGTCTAAGATCAAGGTGTTGGTAGGGTTAGTTCCTTTTGAGGGCCGTGAGGGAAGGATCTGTTCCAGGCCTCTCTCCTTGGCTTATAGGTGGTCATCTGCTTCCTATGTCTTTCCTTTCCCTTCAGAGGGTCTTTCCTCAATACGTGTATCTGTGTCCTGATCTGCTGTTCTTCTTTCTTTTTTAAAAAAAATTAATTAATTAATAATTTTGGCTGTGCCAGGTCTTAGTTGCAGCACACGGGATCTTAGTTGCAGCATATGGACTTCTTAGTTGTGGCATACATGTGGGATCTAGTTCCCTGACCAGGGATCAAACTTGGGCCCCCTGCATTGGGAGTGCAGAGTCTTACCCACTGGACCACCAGGGAAGTCCCCTGATCTTCTCTTCCTTTAAGGAAACTGGTCATAGTGGATTAGCGCCCACACCCTGTCCCATTCATATATATATATATATGGTATATAGCTATATATACCCTCTTTATATATCTAGTTAAGCATCACTTGTATCCATCTCCATTGCTGTTACTTTAGTTTAGACCTTTAGTACTGTTTCTCTTTTTTCCGTCCTCCCCTCCTCTTCCTTTTTCTCCTCCATCTCAGCTTAAAGTAATATATATACATAGTTTTAAAAAATCAAACAACCTAAAAAGGCTTTAAGGGGTTTAACCTCAGTTTCTTGAAGAGTGCTTATGTGCATATATGTGTGCTGTCTGTTGCATAGTCAGTTTTAACCATTTTCTAGTGATGTTTATCATGAGGATTTATGCTTTCTTACAGCTACGCCTTCCTTCCCTCTAAGTATCTCCCAACATAAAAAATCAAATCTGTATTTGATATTTTCATTATGATGACCATATAAATACTGTTCACTGACAAGCATGGTAGTATGCTATTAATATGCCTTTATATATAGAATAGCATATGAGAGGATACATTTATTTTTATTTTTTTTCTTTCTTTCGTTGGTGTACCCAGCAATTAATACTTTTCATGTTTTTTAATTTGCTAACTTGTATTAAAGTCTATAGCTAAATCTTCTCACACTCTCAAGAGCCTCTCAATTCAATTTTCTATACTGTAAAACTTGTCAGGTAGTCTAAAAGTTTATATTTTAATCATCTTTTCTTTGGCCTCCTAGAGACATTCCTCCTGAAGGTACTGTTCTCCTGAATTAGTCTGGACTGGTTGTTCTCTAGGCCTACTGAACTTCTGTTGTTCTGGGACTTTGTATTGTGTTCAATGCCATGTTTTCTTCATCCTGTGTCTTCCTCTTTCTTGATTGAGTCTCATGTTTTGGTGGATTGTATAGTAGCTTCCTGAGAAAGGGTGCCTGGGAAGTAAATCTTGTGTGATGTTGCTGGTCCTTACTCTCACACTTGATGAAAAGTTTGAATTCTAAATTGAAAAATAATTCTGGTAAGAATTTTTAAAGTATTACTTTACTGTCTTTTAGTTTCTGTGCTTATTACTCTTGATCTTTTCTATATGACCTGTTTCTGCCCCCCATCCCCTACAGATCTGAGGATATTCTCTTTATCTTTTTTGTTCTGAAATTTGATAATTATATGTCTTGGTATAACTTTTTTCTTGATTATTGTACTGAGTATTAGTGGGATCTTTCAACCAAGAGATTTTTGTCTTCTGATCTAGGAAATTTTCTTACATTATTTCTTTGATAACCTACCCCCTGCTTTTTCTCTATTCTCTTTCTGTAAATTTTATTAGGTGAGTGTTGTACCTTTGAAATTGATTTTCTAACAACCTTGTGTTCTCTGTTTTGTTTATATATATACTTGTGTGTGTGTATGTATGTATGTATATATAAATTTTTTTTTTTTCTCTCTTAGTTCCACCTTTGACATTTTGGTTTTTTTAACTGAATTTAAAAATTTGGCTATCGTATTTTAAATTCTATTTTTGTTTCTGAACATTACTTTTTATAACATCCTTTTTTGTCTCATATCTCTAAAAATGCTAATTATATTTTTTCTAGTATTTGTCTTGCTTTTTGCATTATCTCTTTTCCTTAGGACTCTTTATCTGTTTTATTGATTTTGGTCTGAAAGACAAGAGGTTTTCCTAAAATTTCTGGTGCTAATTGGTTGTCTATTACTGAGGCACTAAAATGCTTCCTAGGAGGTCTGTGCTTGGTCAGAACTCCTAGGATGGTGATATTTACTATGTTCTTTGGTCTGTTTCTTCAGGCGAGAAATGTGTAATTTTCCCTGATTGGAATAAGCCTTACTTTGTTCTTTTATTTTAGTCTAGCACCTCATCCCTGCTTTGCTGTGTACCTGGCATTCCTGAATTTGATTCAGTTTTTCTGTTATATCTCCCACCTGTTGCCTCTTATTCTTAGTTTATCTGCCTTTTGTTAGTACATTTTTTTTTTTTTTTTTGGATAATGGTTAGGTGCAATCTTTTTTTGTAGATATAATCATATTCTAGGCATATGACTGAAACTGACTTTGTTCCCAAATTTTCTGTCCACTGTAAAGAACTACTATCAACCGTCATCCATCTGTCTATCTATCTGTCTACCTATCTATCATCTCTTTATCTAAATCTTACTAGTTTATATCTTAGAGAGTGAGCTCTGGGTTTCTCATTGTTGCTACCATGTACTAACTATAAATATCAATTCAGAAATTGCTATTAGGATTATTAAAGTAGATCTTAAATATCGTACTATGTATTACAAAAAATGTATTTTTCTTTTTGAAAATAAGGTTTGCTTCTCTCCTTTTGAAAATTAGATAAATCAAAAATGGCAGAACTCTTTATGGAATGTGAAGAAGAAGAGTTGGAACCATGGCAGAAGAAAGTAAAAGAGGTTGATGATGATGATGATGATGAGCCGATCTTTGTTGGAGAGATATCAAGTTCAAAACCAGCAATTTCAAGTGAGCATTTACTTTTAGTGAAGCCCAGTTTTGTAAGATACTGTTTCTAATAGAAAAACTTGTGAACTGTTTTATAGGTATTTAATTAAGTCCTTGTTCCTCTGTAGGGAGTTAGGGATGAAAGATTAGGTGGGAGGTCAGTAAGAATTTCAGAGTCAGGGTTTTGATTGGGGACTAAAGGAAGGAGGTAAGAGGTTAAAATATCACATGTGAGAAAAAGAAACGGACTAAGATTAGCTGGTGACACTGGAGGTCTTTTCATATTAGAAATCATAATTTTTAGTGGAGCCAGGTAAACCTATTTATCTTTTTGTTCATTTTCCTTTTTTTTTTTTTTTTCCTCTTTTAAACTCAGAAACAGAAGAGTTTAGAATATTTTGCTTAAAATGTCAGAATACACTAAATAAGTTTGGGTTAGTCTCAGATAGGGGTTCTCACATCTAAGCAACTGCCTCATTGCAGTGTCATCTATACATAGCTACAGAATGTATAGGCAGTGAATGATTTCAGTTAGAGTAATTCGATTTGACATTGTTATAATGTTAAAGACAAACGACACTTGTTAAAACGTCCACTCAATAATGTATAGAAGTACAGAGAAATAATGTACAAATTTCAGGGGAGAAAGAGAAAATAGATCCCTTCCCATTGCATTTACATGTTTGTTTGCTTGTTTAAGTCAGGAGAATTTACCAAAGAATGTAACCAGCATACTAGTGTTTTCTTACCAAGTTAGTGCGTAGAAGTGTAATTAAGAGACTACTTCTAAATTTTCTGAAGGCCTGGCTCTTTCTTCTGTTGCCTCTAAACTTGGAATGGCATTTTTAGTCAGTTTTATTAGAGGAAGAATAGCTTAACCAATTGAATTCTCAATAGCATTTTTTTGTGGCAGATTGATAATAACTCCTAGAGGTTCTAAGTGGAGTGCCACTTCGATTATAAATTGAACTAGGCATGATGGCATGCTTGTTGATGATAGTGGAACATAATTATATATTCTCTTAATTACTGTTTCTTGTCACTGTGATTATTTTATACTGGAATATTACCATATTGCAAAATTGTTACTCAAGTTCTCTTATTGAAAACATGACAGTTAAGATTTAAATTGAATTTATACTGATTGTAGATGACTGTTAACAGTATTCAACTGGAATAACGTATATTAGTTTTAAGATAATTCTGTCAGAAGGGGATTGACCAGGAAGAATTTCTTTTCTGTACTCTTAAGATGCACAATTTAAATGATTTTATTGCTGTTTATGTATAAGCCATAAAATATTTTAGCATATGGAGTATGAGCTAAATGTTTATATACAGTTGCCAGAAAGGAAGGTACAAATTTTTGTAGAATACAAACACCGAAAGGACTTTAGCAATAGTTCTTTGATGGTTTGAGTAAATACTTAATCTTGAATTTCTGAATGAAAATGGGGTCAAGTTGCTTGAGCAGATTTTTCTCCTTTAAGACATCTCTAGTACTTAGGTATAGAGCACTGCATTGCCATTTTCAGAAAACAGTCCTACTTTTATATGGCCCTTTACTTTATAGAATTATTTTATGGGAGCTGGTTCCTTTCTACTATGAGGGGAAAAAAGGAAATTTATATGAGGTCTGGTGTTTGTGCTTTTACCTTTTTCTAACCAACAATTTCAGGCAATCCCTACTCTTCTAAATTTTAGTTTGATTACTGAAAAACCTGTAATTAGGAACTTTAAAATGCAATTAGGAACTTTAAACTGATTCTGAAAGTCATATTACGCTCTGACTTCTGGTATAGTGATAAATTTGAAGCCCCTTAAGTTGTAAGATATTCTGGTAAACTGTATGTTCATTGCAGTCTGTATTCTCTGATAGTTTCCCTTTCAGGACTCAGTAATGGTGTAGATAATCCAGTGAGATCCCTTATAATGACACTTCAGGGCTTATAAGGGTGTGAATTGGATATGGACGTTAGACAGGGTTTGATTTTGAGTAATAGGAACTTGAGTGTATGTATAGCCCTTTCATCACTCAAAGAAAGATATATACTTCAATTATAGTTGTATATGGATATATTTTTAGAAATTTTTTGCTAATTATATGACTATTTCTTTGCCATGCAGAAGGTTTGACTTATATGTAGTCATATTTATCAATCTTTAACTTCTGGCTTTTGGATTTTGAGTTACAGTTAGAAAGATTGTTCTTATTCTATAAGATAATTAAGATGCATAATCTTATTTCTTTAGTAGATAAAGATATATACGTTTAAAATTAACTATATTCATAATTCAGTGTTAACTTATATTCTCCTTCTAGTAATCTGTTTGTTTTCAGTGTGTGATTTCTATTATCTTAATATATATATCATTCAAACAATGAATTTTAAAATAAATGTAATCTTTTATAGATATTTTGAATAGAGTAAACCCCAGCTCATATTCGAGGGGAATAAAGAATGGTGCGCTCAGCCGAGGTACAGTATTATTGTACTATTTTTGTTTTAAAGTGAAGTATTTTGACATCATTGATTTTATAGAAATATATTCAATGTGTTGTGTAATTTTAAAATACAGGTATTACTGCTGCATTCAAGCCTACAAGTCAACACTACACGAACCCAACATCAAATCCAGTGCCTGCCTCGCCAGTAAATTTTCATCCTGAATCTAGATCTTCAGATAGTTCTGTTATTGTTCAGCCTTTGTCTAAACCTGTAAGTGTTTCTGAAACTACACAGTCAGCTCAGGGATACATTGGATATTATTTATCAGTATCAACAATGCCTAGTTAAAATTCTGTACTACCATGGGTAATCATCCAATGGAATCATAATCAGCATCAGAAAATGTCACCATCTCTATGATAGCTCAACTGGTACCCAAATAATAATTGCAGTAGCAAACTACTCAGCCTGTTTTTAAATCAGGTAATATGCTTAAATTAAATAGGTACAGTATTGAAAACTGTGCTATCAAAACATGAATAAAAGTATAATTAGTAATGAATATTGCATAATGGCAAACTATTTCAGATTGTAAATTGGGCCAAATGTTCTTAGTTCTTAATTGGGAAAATTGCTAAGAGGCTACTGGAACTTTTTATTCTGAAAACATACCGTCATAGTTTAGTTAGTTTAAATGACTCTTAACAAAAACTAATAGTTAATATTTATTGAGTTGTTAATATGTGTAAGGCTTTGTGCTAAATGCTGTACATGAATTAATCTCATTTAATTCTTAAATGTTCCTATGAAGTAGGCACTATTATTTATCTCTGTTTTATAGTTGAGGAAACTGAGGCTCACAGTGAATTTAAATAATTAAATATTAAATTTAATAATTTAAATAATTCACTCAGGGTCACACAGCTGGCAAATGATAGATCTGGGATTTCAATCCAGACGAATCCGTAGTTTATTTGTATTTGTATATACATGCATGTGTATTGTACATAAATGTATACTTCTAAAAAAAATGGAAGCATTGCCTTAGTGTGAAAATTTTCAGAGTGTAGTCTTCAGTCCCCTGGGGTTCCCCTAAGACTCTTTTATAGGTTTTGGATCAACAGTATTGTCACAATAACACAAAGACACTATTTGCTTTTTTCACTGTGTTGACATTTGCACTGATGATGCAAAAGCAGTGGTGGGTAAACTGCTGGTTCCTTAGTATGAATAGTAGTTTTTGTATTAGTCACCACCCTGCACTCACAATAAAAATTATTCCAGTCATACTCCATTCCCTTGATGAAGAATTAAAATGTTATTAATTTTATTAACTCTCTACCCTTGAATACATGTGTCTTTTAAAATATTTTGTGTGATGAAATGGGTGGTGTGCATAAAGTATTACTGTGTCTGAGGTATGATGATTATCTTGAGGAAAAGCACTAGTGTGATTAAATTGTGAGCTAAACTACCCAGAAGACCATTTTTTACTTGAAAGGATGACTGACAAACCATGGTTTATACTACTATTAACTTAGTGGTTTAAAAACACCTACTTTTATTATCTCACAGATTTTGTGGGTCAGGAGTCAGGTCATATCTTCATAGTCCCTCAAGGCTTCATTCAAGGTGTGGGCTCTGAGCTTGCAGTCTCATCTGAAGCTCAACTGAGGAAGTATCTGCTTCCAAGTTCTCATGGTTATTGGTACCATTCGGTTCCTTAAGGGTTGTCAGATTGAGAGTCTCAGAATTTTAGTGGCTTTTGCCTGGCTCCTTGCCAGGTGGGTCTTTCCGACATGGCTTCTTACTTCCCCAAAGCACACAAGGAAGAGAGAATCCTTAGCAGGATGGCATTATAGCCTTATGTAGTGTAATCACATACAAAAAATCATGTACATTCTGTCACTTTTGCTATATTCTGTCAGAAACAAGTCACATGTCTTGCCCACACTCCAAGAGAGGGAATCACATAGGACATGAATACCAGGGCGTGGGGATCATGGAAGCTACTTTAGAGTCTGTCTGCCACACACGAGTTCTTCAGTCTTTGCTGTTTGGTAGACAGTTCCTCAAAATTGAACAAAGTGCACCTGTCACTTCAAGGAAAACAACTGGTGGTATTTCTTGCCACCGATGAAATTTGAGCTATCAAGCAAAGTTAGAATTTTGAACAACTTGTATCTGCCATCATGATCTTGACAGCTTCCCAGTACGTAAGTCTTTTCTGGTGGGTGGCGGTATTAATAAATATGATTTTTTGATATTGTGTAATTTTTCAACATTTGGAAGATCTGCGTAATTCAAAGAAACCAATATTTTCTAAATAACTAATGTATGATGTAATAAAATCATGCATGGATAAGATTCATTCAAAGTGCAAGATAAGACTAATAGATTTTAATGTAACAAAGTTCAAAAAACTCAGTGTTAAGGAGTCAGATTCCACATTGCAACAAACCTTTAAGAAAATACCAACTGTTGAGTTTTGGTATTGTATCGAAGAAATATAACCCCATTTATTCTAATTTGCTATTAAAATATTCCGTTTTTCAACTATTAATCTTTATGAAGCCAGATTATATTCTTCAACCGAAACAACGTATTTTAACAGAATGAAAGCCAAAGCAGGTATGAGAGTATAGCAGTTTTTGATTAATCTAGGCATTAAAGACATTAAAGAGATTTGCAGAAATGTAAAACAGTGCCACTATTTTCACTGATTTTTTGTGTTTGCTAGATAGCCATTTTTTACAAAATGTTATTTATGTTAATCTGTAATGGATTTATTATTGTTTAAAATGAAATTAATAAATAAATATTTTAAAAATTTCTCTGTTTTAATCTCTAATATGGTAAATATCAGTAGATATAACCTACCTAAATAAAAATTCTTTTGGGTCCTCAGTAATTTTTCAATGTGTAAAGGGGTTCTGATACCAGGGAGTTAGAGTACTAAAACAAAAAGTTACCCAAAATGTGAAGATTCTTTGCTACTGGAATTGAATTAACTCAGTGGTTTTTTTCATGCTTCATAAGCTATTTGGCATTGGCCTTACAGAAATAGTAAATTTCCCCTAAAATGTTTGTTCTTTTTACAATAAGTGAAACAACTACCAAAGCACCTATAAATTTTCTTGCAAATATTCAAGTTCAAAACCAGAATTGAATCCAGATATTTTTGGTATGACTAATCCATTTTTCCTTTACTTTATATCATATTACTATAAGGTAATCTACATATTTGTTACCACTAAAAATTGATATTTGAGGTGTAGCTTTCATAGAAGACTTACTAAATTTAATTTTATTTACATGAAAAGAAAAATCTATGGCTAAATAAACTCTGCCCCCACTTATATTTTGAAGAGGTCATATATCATAAAAAATAAGAGTATCTTTGGGCAAATACCCCCCCCCAAATCTTTTCTGTAGTTTTAGCATTCTGAAATAATAATATTGATATGAGCCCTGGACTAGTAGTTTAAATAACTTAAGATTGAAGCAAGAGACTTGAATGCTGATCCTGCCCTGTTCTTAACTAAAGCATTGGCAAAACCTCTCTGAGCCTCATTTTCTTCATTTCTAAAATGAGAGATAATTTTACCCAGACTGCTGACTCTCAATCTTGGATCCTAAGATGGTAAGCTACCCAAAATGTAAAGATTCTTTGTTATTAGTGGAATCAAATTAACTTGGTAGGTTTCTCATGCGTATTGTAAGCTGTTTGGCATTTGGGAGGATAGAAAACCGGAAAAAGAAACTTTATTATTTAATTCAGTTTGATAGATAAAAATCTTTCCAACATTGGACCCAGGGAGAAAAAAAAATAAAGTGAGGGGTGATATCTTTGGCGTTGTAAAAGTTAGAAACTAGAGCTTTTTCTAACTCAAAATGTTTTACTTCTATGGGCATAGTTTTAAAATCAAAACACCTCAATTGATAGTTCCAGATCTTGGGGAGTTTTTAAAAGGCGAAATTTTGTCAATTGGTCTGGGTGGATGGGTCTTGGAAATAATACATTTTAAAAAGCTCTCCAGGTGATTCTAATGTGCACAGATAAGAATGACATATTCTGGAATGAATTGAGGATGCTATGTAAGGGAATTATTTACTGTGAATTTTGGAAGCCACTGCTTTTAATAAATTATAGCTTTTCATTTTATGTCATGTTTTGTGTGTATGTGTATATTTACTTTTTCATGTAACATCTCTATACTTCAGTGTCTCTTTCAAATCTGTTTCAGGTAGTGGCGATTTATTGCTATCATTTAAAAAGTCAGTGTGATATAGCTTAAGGGCATAGACTTTGTAATTAGACCCAACTTCTAATTACAGCTCCATCAGTAATAAGGGGCTGTATTGGGAACCTTGCATAACCACACCTAACCTTAGTTTACCTACTTATAAAATGGGGTATAAGGTCTTTATTAGTACTGTTGTGACAACTACTTGATTTAATACATGCAGTGAACCGTGAAGTGCAAGTATATTTAAAATATGACTGTGGCTGTTTTTTAGGTGTGAAGGGTGAATAATTTCAAGTTCAGAAGTGACTTGCCCAAGGTTTTGTAGCTAAATAAATGTGCGGATTTTCTGGATCCCAGTCTAGCACCCATTCTACCCTTACTATTGTGTTTGATATCTTTCTGAACAGTTTTAGGAGACATTAAAATTCCATGTTGGATAATTATTTTAACCAGTTATTGTTTTGTTTTTTAAATTTTTAAAATTTATTTTTGGCTGCGTTGGGTCTTCACTGCTGCACGCGGGCTTTCTCTAGTTGTGGCGAGCGGGGGCTACTCTTCGTTGTAGTGCGCAGGCTTCTCCTTGTGGTGGCTTCTCTGGTTGTGGAGCACGGGCTCTAGGCACACGGGCTTCAGTAGTTGCAGCACGCGGGCTCAGTAGTTGTGGCTCGTGGGCTCTAGAGCGCAGGCTCAATAGTTGTGGCACATGGGCTTAGTTGCTTCGCAACATGTGGGATCTTCCCAGACCAGGGATCGAACCCATGTCCCCTGCATTGGCAGGTGGATTCTCATCCACTGTGCCACTAGGGAAGTCTACCAGTTATTGTTGAATAATGTGTGCCTGCTCTCTGAAATTGTGGTGCTTACATTAGCCAGAGTTATTTCCTAGGAAAGTGTTTAACAGTATTAACTTTGTACTTCTGTTAAAGAACTGTTTTAGAAAATGTAGGTGAATATTATCCATTTTTTAAGTGTAAATATTTGAAGAAAATATTTATCTTGAAGCAAGATTGTGCTTGGTTACAATTAAGTTATATGGCATCACAGATTTTTTTTTTTTTTTAATGTTTCACGTTAAGGCTCAAATGCAAATATCTGCCTGTTAGGCCTCAAATTCTATGAGTGGCTTGGGTTACTTCGATACCCGTTTCCATAACAACTTCTTTTTTTTTAAACAGCAACAATCATTTATTTAGTCACAAATTGCAATGTGTGCAGGGTGTGGTGAGGAAGGCTTATGTCTTTTCTAAATTAAGAAAAAAATTTTTATTGAGGTGTAGTTGACATACAGCATATTTGTTTCAGATGTACAGCATAATGATTCAATATTTGTATATATTGTGAAATGATCACCACAGTAAGTCTAGTTAAAGTCCGTCACCATACGTCGTTACAGAATTTTTTACTTGTAATGAGAAATTTTAAGATCTCTCTTAGTAACTTTCACATATGCAGTACAGTATTATTAACTTTAGTCACCATGCTGAACTTCACATCCCCATGATTTATTTATTTTATAACTGGAAGCTTATACACTTTGACTCCCTTCACCCATATTTTGTTTCTATAACTTCCTATGGACAAACTCATGTCAATAGAAAAGTTAGTAGTAAACCAAAATTCTTAAAACTTATTTGTCCCTTAATTTATAAGCACAAAATAAGCAAAACCTTCCAGTTTGTATTTTGAAATAATATGTATTTTGAAATAATATGTATTTTGTTGGGAAAGTTTAGAGAGAAGTGTACATACTGTATTTTGATTTTTTTCCCCCTTCAAACAGTATAGATTATATCAGTCAGAACCATACTATATACACAGATGCGTATTTCTCTTTTTTCACTGAACATTCTACTAGGAATGTGTCACTGGATATTTCTCAAAAACATATTAGTGGTTGCATGGTAATCTTTTAATTTATTTAACCATTTTTCCATTGTTGGACATAAAGATTTTAATTTTTTGCTGTTAAAAATAATTCTCCAATAAACATTTTCACTTCCTTACTATAAATTTTTAAAGTGGAATAGTTGGATGAAAGGATGTGAACTAATATAAAGCCTGTGATAGCTACTGCCAAAATTTTCATGTGGAAAAGTTATACCTAAATATAGCTTCTATTTTGCCAATAGTATATGTTATCATTATTTTTTAATTGATAAATTTTAATTTTATTTCAAGCTAATTTTAGACTTATAGGAAATATAATACAATATCCCTAATGCTTACATTTTACTTATCAAAACTAAATTGCAGACTTTATTTGAATTTTACCAGTTTTTCCATTAATGTCATTTTTCGTTCCCAGTATCCTATTTAGGATCACACCTTAACAGTTTGTTATTTCTTCTTAGTCTCCTCATATTTTTCTACAGTTACTTACTCTTTGTCTATTACGACCTTGATACTTTCAAGAGAAGTGGCAATTATTTTGTATTATGTAATTGCCATTGTCTTTATTTGCATTTCTTTGACTAGTAAGTTGGGAAAAAAGTTTTTTGTATGTATTGGTCATTTGTTTTTTGCTTTTGAAGTGCCTCAGTTTATGCCCTTTGCCCATTTTTCTTTTAAAGTGACTTTTTCCCTTTTGATCTTTACGTCTTGTTAAATCTTAGAGCTTTTGCTTGTTATATATTATGACTTATAGAATGGTCCAAAATCACTCTAATGAGAGCTCACTCTGTACAATGATGGTCTTTTATAAATAGAATTGGGATCTATTTTTTTGTGTGTATCAGTATATTTAATATATAATAGCTTTGGAGTACATATATATCCCTAAATTATACTGACCACATTTTATGATTATTTATATTAATATATGTGTGTGCTAACATATAAATTTATACTACCTTATATTTGACTATATTATGATTCATTTCATACTTTTCACTCTTAATATCTTCCTGTTAACTGGGACCACACTTTCTCCTGATGGAAGGGCTGAAACTTTCCTTGAGCTCCAAGCCCTTCAGGAGTGGAGCAGGTGTCCCAGATCATTCCTATAGACAGCTTCCATTCTAAACCCTGTGTGCCTAGCTTTCTTGTTTGTTCACCCTGCTGACCTGGCAGTTTTGTATTTGCCCTAAGAGGTGGGAGATTGCCTGGCCCAGCACGGCTTTCTGTAAGGTGCTGGGAAGAGGGGGGACCCATTCATTTTCTTTCTTACACTTGGCTTATAAATTTTGCCGGTAAAGACGATCTCAAAACTCATATCATGTGATATGTTCATCCTTAACCCTGATGCACCATACTGCAGATTAATTCCCAGTATGTTTGCCCTGATATTTTTATCTGTGGGGTTTATAGAGGTATAGAAGCTTTTAAAATTGTACGTATGTCAGAATATTTACATATTTTTTTCCTTGCTTTTACCCAAAGATTTTGGTAAGTTCTATTATTTGCTCTTTGATAGGAATCCTGCATTTTTATTGACTCTCTGAAGTGTATCAATCTTACTGATTTAAAATGGGTTTGTATGTTTCTTTTACCTTGAAAAAAATCAGGCTAGAATTTTCCCCCCATTTTAATTGACTAGTCAGGAACAAACCAGCTCTAAGTAATAGCTTGCTTTCAGTTTTAGTAGATGATAATTTTGGCATAATGGTAATAATTGCCTTTGTGTTTTATAACATTAGTAATGGAGTCATCAAAGGTTATCCTTATAATGTTGGCATACAGTTAAATTTACCTTTATAAAAGCTTATGAAACAAAATAATTATAATTATGTTGAATATATGTAATGTTCTTCCTTTGAAATATTTTAACAGGGTTATGTAACGAAGTCATCACGAGTTGTTTCTAATAATTCTTCAGAGTTACTGTTTGACTTGACCCAGGATACAGGATTACCACTTTACCAAGGAGGACCAACACTTTCTATAGCAGGTTGGTTTTAGCACTTTTTCAAAAAATTAGAAAAAGAAACTTGATGAATATGCATATGGAATTGACTTTCTGTTTTGAAGTCCATGCCTTCAAGTTAAGTTTTTCACATATTGTAAGGTGTAGTGGCGCTAATAGTTCTCGAATGCCTTTTTTGGTGGTTTTAAATGAAATCTTATTTACTAATAGAATATTTTATTTCTTCCTGTTAATTAAGTAAGCTAACCAACTTTGACCTTGTTCGCACTTGGCATTAAACATGGGCTGAAAAAATCTTTATTTTTATTTTTTTTATTTTAATTTTATTGGAGCAGAGTTGATTTACAATGTTGTGTTAGTTTCAGGTGTACAACAAAGTGATGTTATACATATACATATATTCATTCTTTTTTAGATTCTTTTCTCATATAGGTTATCACAGAATACTGAGTAGAGTTCCCTGTGCTATACAGTAGGTCCTTGTTGGTTTTCTATCTGATATATAATAGTGTGTGTATGTTCATCCCAAGATCCTGATTTATCCCTCCCCCACCACGTTTCCCTTTTGGTAACCATAAGTTGGTTTTCGATATCTGTAAGTCTGTTTCTGTTTTGTAAATAAGTTCATTTGTATCATTTTTAAAAATTAGATTCCACATATGAATGATATCATGTATTTGTTTTTGTCTGACTTACTTCACTTAGTATGATAATCTCTAGGTCCATCCATGTTGCTGCAAATGGCATTATTTTGTTCTTTTTATGGCTGAGTAATATTCCATCGGATATATGTACCACATCTTCTTTATCCATTCCTCTGTTGATGGACATTTAGGTTGCTTTCATGTCTTGGCTATTGTAAATAGTGCTGCAGTGAACATTGGGGTGCATGTATCTTTTCAAAGTATGGTTTTCTCCGGATATATGCCTAGGAGTGGGATTGCTGGATCATATGGTAACTCTATTTTTATTTTTTTAAGGAACCTCCATACTGTTCTCCGTAATGGTTATACCAATTTACATTCCTATCAACAGTGTAGGAGGCTTCCCTTTTCTCCACACCCTCTCAAGCATTCATTGTTTGTAAACTTTTTGATGATGGCCATTCTGACCGGTGTGGGTGATACCTCATTGTAGTTTTGATTTGCATTTCTCTGATAATTAGTGATGTTGAGGATCTTTTGGTGTGCTTTTTAGCCATCTGTATGTCTTCTTTGGAGAAATGTCTATTTAGATCTTCTGCCCATTTTTTGATTGGGTTGTTTGGTTTTTTTTGACATAGAGTTGCGTGAGTTGTTTGTATATTTTGGCGATTAATCCCTTGTTGGTTGCTTCGTTTGCAAATATTTTCTCCCATTCTGTGGGTTGTCTTTTCATTTTGTTTATGGTTTCCTTTGCTGTGCAGAAGGTTTTAAATTTAATTAGGTCCCATTGTTTTGGTTTTTATTTTCATTACTCTAGGAGGTGGATCAAAAAAGATATTGCTGTGATTTATGTCAAAGAGTGTTCTTCCTGTTTTCCTCTAAGAGTTTTATAGTGTCTGGCCTTACATTTAGGTCTTTGATCCATTTTGAGTTTATTTTTGTGTATGATGTTAGAGAATGTTCTAATTTCATTCTTTTACATGTAGCTGTCCAGTTTTCCCAGCACCACTTATTGAAGAGTCTGTCTTTACTCCATTGTATATTCTTGCCTCCTTTGTCATAGATTAATTGACAGTAGGTGCGTGAGTTTATTTCTGGGCTTTCTATCCTGTTCCATTGATCTATATTTCTGTTTTTGAGAAAAATCTTAAAATAATATATATAAGTTAGAGAAGTCCTCTGATACCCTACATACTCTGTTAAAAGAAATATTTATTAGGTTCTATGGCCACTAGTATGGAAGAGTGTATGGTTATAGTTAAATTCTCAATTAGGTTAGTGTGTTTATATTCAATAAACGATTTAGGTATAAAATATTATTACAGAGTGCTGTTATAAAGTGGCTGCGCTAAATTCGTCTATAGTCATTACTCAGTAAATGCCTATTGAAGGAGTAATGAAATTTCCCTATTGAAGAAGAGTTACTTTTATTATATACTATTAACAAAGTTCTTCATTAACCTAAAATAAATTAGTGTGTTATGAAAGAATTTTATCTAATTGAAAATTCCTTGTACAGGCAATTATGCTTTGTATACTAGCAATTTTGATATATTTCAAATATTTGACTAAATAGAGATTTGGGGGAATTTTTAGATTATTCACTAATAAATCAGTGTGGAAAATTTACCAAATGCTTCCTGATTTTTTGTATAGTATTATCAGTACCTAAAATGTTTTCCCATTTAGATAATATTTAGTTGATATTCATTTCTTTGGGTATCACCTACATATTTGTAAAAAACTAGTTAGTAAAATAGGTAAGAACCAAAAGAAACAAGGAGAAAAAATAATTGTCTTAAGTCTGGTTTTACAAAACACATAAACTTTATTTATAGAAAAAGTCTGAGTTATTGAAACTTCTTGGGACTAAGGACAGTGACTCCTGCTCTCCTTCTAAGTTTTTTTCTGCAGAGAGACTTTAGCCTGTAGATTTGAACTGCTATTCTTAAGATTTTTGTAGTCTTTAGCATGTCTTTACACTTCAGTTTTCTCATACTATTAAAATGGAGATTTTATTTTTCTTATTTAATGCAGTCATTCTCCAGACCTTCAATCAGCCATTTGTAGATATAATTTTAATTCTTGCTCTATTTTAGTTAGGGCTTCTGAAGCCCAAATAAGATAAATAAAACGTGAAATGCATTATAAGCTTTAAAGGACTCTACAACAAATAATTTGTTATGAATGGTAACAGGTGCAATATGTTCAGTAGCATTAACTGATCAAGGTCAAGTGATCATGGATATTTGGAGAGAACTGGGTTTGAGTTTGATCTTGAATAAGAATAGGATTTTTACTGGTCGAGATAGAGGTGTTGAGTGTGGGAAACAATACAAGCCGAAGACAATAGAGATAAGTTAAAGGGTCAGAATTTAAAACTCTTAAATTCAGAGTAATTTTATTTCTTATGTTAAAAAAAATACTTATAATAAAAGTCTGATGTACTGTCTAGCCTGTTATATAATCAGAATCTTAATGCAAAATACCAGCACTCATTAGCTTTTCAGGTAACCTCAGCATCTCACAAGAATGCTACTGTGATTACACAGAATGTTTCCCGAGTTCCCATAGTATAGCCGTCAGTAATCACATGCTTTGAAGATAGAAAAAGAAAAAATCATTTTTATGTTATCTCAAAGGATGAAACAGAGGAGCCAACTATTGTAATACTCTTATTTTCCGGGCATATTTCTCCTTATTAAAAAGCTGACAGGTAAATCTACTACAATAATTTTTTCCCCTCTGAAGTAAGTTAAGATATAAAATATTTTATTAGTAATGATAATAGCTGTTTTTTTAAATTATTGAATACTTTCTATGTACTAGATGTTGTGTTGGTTGCTTTTAAAAGTAAGTTAAGATATGAAATTTTTTTAGTAATGATAATAGCTTTCATTTATTATTGAATGCCTTCTTTGTACCAAATATTGTGTTCGGTGCTTTAAATACAGTATCTTATTTGATCTTAAAAGCGCTGTGTAAAATAAGGTATTAAAACTCTTACTTTATAAAAGAACAAACTAAAGCTCTGAGAAGTTAATTAAATAAGCCAAGAATACATAGCTATTATCAGTGACAGAGCCTGGATTTGAACTTACCCTGTCTGGTTTAAAAGCCTGGAATATTTCTAGTGTATTTACTGCTTCTACTTTTAGTGTACAGTTGGGAGCATTAAAATATGATGTGCAGTTTTAAAATCCTTGTTACCCAGCCTAGTTATAGCCTAAATATCCCCATTTCCCTTGCTAATGCTCTGAATAAGGCTAAAATCCTTTAGCAAAAAGGTTATAGTTTTCAAACTAAGACTTCATTTAGGAATAAAATCCCTGTAAAAACAAAATTTTATGCAAAAGTCTAATAAATAAAATATAAAAGCAGAGTTTCTCTGTCAAACACGCCCAGTGTATTCCCTATGAGGAGCCCATTAAGCTCTGGGGAAGATAATTTGAAAACCATAGTATAATACTAACTCCTTCTATTATGAACCCTTTCACATGAATGAATGAGGTTTTATCATTCAAGATTAGTAGTTTCCACTTTGTATGTAGGAATAAATGGATAATATAACCTAAAGCCATGAGTAGACCACCTCTTTGTTAGGTGGACAAAACTAACTTTTCATTGGACATTTTAAGTCGTTAAATAAACAGCTTCTAAAGTGTCTCTCTAAATTTTTGGATTTTTTTTTTTTTTTTTTAAACAAACTCACTCACTTAAGCATCTAAAGTTAATTCATTTGTGGGAACCCTGGCATATTCTTTGTGCTTTAACTTTTTTTTTTTGCTTGCTCTGCCTTCTTTCATAATAGCTGTTTATATATTTCCTTATTTGAAGTTATATTTAGTATTGTCTTACATAGAAAGGTATTTTATGAATAATTTGAATATATATAGTATGTAATAGATATTTATACAGTTTCTTTATATCCCTTAACTTTTGATCACATCAATTTTTGTCATTATTTATTGTTATTTGTATGATGTGATAATTCAATTATATTACATTTAATTTCACTCCAAAGTATTTTTACTTAGTTGTAAGTAATGTTCTAAAGTCTTTAAAAATATTTTCTCACTATTTAAATCATTATAGGTATGAATGAAAGTTCATTTTTATCAAAACGTCCTTCTACTTCTGAAGTAAACAGTGTTAATCCAAAAAAGTGTAAACCCAGTGAAGGTGTTTCTGGAACAAATTCCTCAGCTGTATTTTCTTCAGTTAAATCTCTTTCAGTGACATCTCCCCAGGCTGTGCCGTCAAAAGGTAAATATGAAATGTGGCATATAAAAAAGAAATTATAGTATTTATATATGAATTATAGAAATTGTAGTACAGACTATCAGTAGTGGTTATTGAAGGTTAAAAAGTGATGAATTTTGAATCATATATATTTTGAATTTATTTTAGGTACAAATATCTCATCAAATCAATCTAAAAATGGAACACCTTTTCCAAGAGCTTGTCCAAAGTGCAATATTCATTTCAATCTTTTGGATCCTTTGAAAAATCACATGAAGGTAAAACTTTTTCAAAATTTAATTTTAAAAAGGTTTGCAAATCCCTAAAAATATTGATTGATTTGCAGTAAATAATGATTTGTTCAGATATTTAGATAAGAAATATTCTCATATTGGTATTTACATATAAGTTAGGTAAAAGTTTATATTCATAATGATTGTCTTCATATAAGATTTTAAAATTTCTTCTGAATCATCAAATTTAAAAAATTAAGTTCATATACATTATAATGTCTGCTTATTGTATTCTAATTTTAAATGAAAATAATGCATTATTCAGAATATCTTATTTACTAGCTTATGCATACTTGAAACTTCTTAAAAATAGGCATTTTATTATGTGTTTAATATTTCATATAAGTTAACAGTTCCTTTAGTTATCTTTTTTGTTCATACTAACATGTGCATGTCATATTACACAATGAAAATCTTAGTTTTACTTTAATTTCAACACTCAGACATAAACTCCAAATGATGGAGGATTTTATATGAAATAATTGTTTTAACTTAGTCCATAATATAGTTTGTGTAATTGTTATAAATTAATTTGAGCTTTTTATTGGTATAAGAAGTTCCTGAAATTAGATTTTAAGAAATTTTCAAAGTACAAATGAAATAGGAGGTTTAGGTAACACTTCACTTAAAATACTTTGGTAGATATTACAGTACCCTGCTGTGTCTATGGAAAGATAGCCTGTATTCCTCTTCTGTGCCCGGTATAAATGCAAGGAAGGGGGAAAGAGACAAGAAAAAAGGCAATGTAGACCATATGGAGAAAAGAAGGAAGGAGAAGGATGCAATGGTAAAGAAATATCTAAGGAAAAGTTTCAGGGATTGCTCACTGTTTCAGGGATTGACAAATCTTTTTTGAAATTCAGTATTTTACAAAAAAAGTAGAAAAAAATAAAGGAACTTTTTTATTTCAAATATAGTCTCTTTATTTAAATACAAAACTCTATTTGGTCTGTCACTACTTCTAGCTCACAGTATGTACTCCCTGATAATTGCACTTTGTGGTTTGTTCTTACATGAGAATTAACCTGTACAAGTGTTTTCAGTTTTCCTATTTATGTAATATTTTGATGAGATACCTGATGTTTTTTCATGTTTTGCATTTTGGACATAGGGAAAAAAGAAAGGGCTAAATTCTTTAGTTATCTTTAGTTATTTGAATAGGTAATAGTCATATGATTCAAAATTGAAAAGTTTACAAAGGCATACAAGTAAAAACTCTTATCCCTGTCTCTTATTTACCTCGTTCCCAGTATGACTCTCAAAGAAAATAATTTTTATTAGTTTGTTTTCTATCCTCCCTGGTCTTCTTTCTGCATAAACAGGTGAACACAAGTGCTCTTACTTCTTTTCTGTTTTGTGTACAAGCTGTAGCACATTATATATACTGTACCTGGTGAGACTGGCAATCATTTTCCAAAATGTAGCTTTACTTCCAAAACATATTATAGCATTGTTTGTGATTACTCATATTAGAAAGAATCACAACTTCATATAATATTCATATAATAAAACACTATGCAGCATTTTTAAAAAGGATGGAATCTCTAGAATGATGATATGGGAAGATACCTCTAAGATATATTATTGAACTAAGTTGAATGTAATATGAATAATTTATTATATTCCTTTATATCATAAAGAAATCTTAGAGAATAGTCACCAAATCTCGGACAGGGAAGTATAAAATTATGGAGACTTTATGTTCTAGATTATGCATTTTATACATAAATTATAGTTTACAATAATAATTTCTATTTTGAAAAAAATAAGATTTTTAGATTATTTGTAAATGATTTTTTTGCTTTTATTATAGGTGAGTAGATGACTGTACCACAGAAATAATGTTTTCTTTCAATGAAGAATACCTAAAACATAATTCAAATATGCTACAATAATAAGAACAATATACTTACCTGAGACCATGTGAGACTACTAAGCTTTAAATACATTATTTCATTTAATCCTTAGAAAATTCTTTGAGATAGACATTTTTCTCACTGTTTTATAGCCAGTTAATTGGCATAACTGGTGTTCAAACTTTTAATGGTAAAAAGCTCAAGTTCTCCCAAATACTTATTGTTATTCCCCTTTTGACAAGTGTATGGGCTATTTAACTTGAAGATAGGTACGTTATTTCTTTTTTAGGGAATTTGATATTTATCAACCAGATCTAGCTTATTAATTACATTATTTAGATTTCTATAACTTAACTTATTTTTTTGTTTACTTGCTCTGTCATGGATTGAGAAATACCACATCTCAATCCACATCTTTCACCACCAATATATTTTTTTGGTATATTGCAATTCTGTTTTAAGATTGTTGCTATTGTTTGTGATACAGATGAATCTCTTTTATAACTGTATTGTGAATGTGTCCTTTAGCATTTTTGTAAAATGTCCTTTTTTGTCTTAAAGTTTAATGCCTTTTAGGCTCACAACCCTTGTTTTCTTCTGGTTTCTATTTGCCTAGTGTATTCTTTGTTTATCCTTTTATTTTCAACCCTTCTGAGTGGCTTTGTTTTAAGTATGCCTCTTGCTTTAAGCAGAAAGTTGTGATCCTATAATGAAAATCTTTTTTGTTTCAGTAGTTGAGTTAAATTTACTTATTTTCATAGATGTGACAGGTTTATTTGATCTTGGTTCTGTCACAATTTTTTGCTAAACTCTTTTCTTCCTCTCTCTCTCTCTTTCTTTCTTTCTTTCTTTCACTATGTGGTTGCTTTACATGTATGTAATTTGGGTTTTTAGGGAAGTTGTATTTTTGTTTTCCTGTTTATCCTTCTAATTTTAATGTTAATATAATTCCGGTAGTCTTCTATTCCTTTGGCTATTCTCTACTATTAAAATTGATTAAAGTAGCGGTAAATTTCCTATTCTTAACCCCATCCTTACCTTCTCCTCTCCTACTGATTTTAGTCAATATTATCTTTCTGAGTGTACTATTTCTTTGTACTATTGAAAATGCTCATACCTGCACTTCTTTATTTGGTAGCTCTAAATTATATTCCTTGATGTACTGCTACCATATGTGAAGCAATCTATGAATTCTCTTGACCTCGTATTTATTGTCCTTTTACCTCCTTTCAGTTTTTATTTGTTGGTTGTATCATTTTTCCATTGTCAGGGCATATGACATTTTCATTTAGTTTTCTTAACCTTATTTCCGTATTTGTTTTAATCCTTTTCCACAGTAAATATATTCTGTGCTCATCACCAGTCTTTCTGTTATGGTTCCTTTGGTTATCTCTTGTTTGACTAAAGTTTATCCTATAGTAATTTCCTCAGGAAGGGCCTGGGAACAGTATTCTTTGAGTTCCTTCATGTTCAAAACAGTTTGACTATAGTCCATTCATGAAAGACAGTTTGGCCAGATATAAAGTTGGATCCCACTTTGAGGATCTTGTTGGTGTTGCTTTTGTTTTACAGTATCTAATGTTGTTGTTAAGAATTTGGGATAAGCTTGAATTATTTTGCCCTTTATAAATGATTTGCTGTTTTTGCCTGGCTGTCCAGAGGATTCTTTATTTTGAGAGACTGATAAGTCTACAGTGACTTCGTGTTGAGAATTTTGGATCAATCTTTTCTGACATACAGCATGTTCTTTCAGCTTGTAAGTTTGTGTCTTCCTTTATTTTAGTGTAGTTTTCTTGATTTGTATCTTTAAATTCCATACAATTGTTTTGTTATTTGGGGGGCTGGGTGTTGTCCAGTACTCATTTGTTCAATGTCCTTTGTCTGGCATATTTGTGATTTTCTTCCTAATCCTTTTAGTTCTTTCTGTCTTCCCTCTTCTCCTCTCTTCTCCTCTCTTCTCCTCTCCTCTCTTCTCCTCTCCTCTCCCCTCTCCTCCCCTTCCCTCTTTCTTTTAATTTACTTTGCTTTTCTCATTTATTTTATTTTCCAACATCTGTTCACCAGTGTACTTTTCTAATTTGTGTTTAGCTATCTGGTTTTATTTTTTTTCTCTACTTTTACTCTTGATTTTGCCACTCTTTATGTCTTCTTTTTGTCTTGCCATCTCTTCTTGCTTTTTGGTCTTCCAAATAGACACAGTTGCTTCATTAAGTTTTTTAAAATTTATGGCAAAAATTTTGGCCCCTATTTTCATCTGCATCTGCTCTAAGGTGTTTTTGTGAGAATTTTACATTTCCTCAATTATATCTTAAAATATCAAAAATATCTTAAAGTATTTTTGTTTAGATGTAAGTCCCTATCATATTGAACAAGTTAGATTTTCTTGGGTTAGTTTTGTACGAAGCTCCTTTTGGGAAGCATAGGTTGCCAGGATAATCTCACAGCCTATTAGCTGGTTTATACAGCTTCTTCCTATAAGTGTAACTTGTGTGTCTGATTTTATATGTAGCATTCCTTTTCTGTTTCTCTGTACTGAATGAGGTTTGAGGAATTTCTGCCATCCTTCTTGCTCCAGCTCCTATACTTGGTTTTGCAAACAAAGAACATAGATTTGCACTTCATGATGTGTATTTCACCTTAGAAAGTATGTTTTGCTGACACTTTCTAAGGTCTGTTAACATTGGGTTCTTTTGATTTCTCTGGTCTGCTTCCAGCTGCCTGTCTTCTGCCTGATCTTGCTGCTTTTGGCAGTGCTTTCATATGTTGTGGAGTCTGTGGATTCTATCTGACTTTGGGTTTTAATGAAAATTAAATTTTTGGAATTTGGTTGTTATGGCTTTTTGGATGTATCTCACAAGGAGAAGGGAAAAATGTTGACTTATGTAGGATGACCATATGGGAAGATTTTTTTTTTACTATTTAAAAATGGTACCCCTTCTTTGCTCTGGAAATCCCATCTAAATTTTTAGGTACTAACAAAGCAACAGAACATGGTATGTCTATTGGGAGGAGTAAAGATTAGAATGGTGTTTAGATGTTATCTACTGTTTGTCAAATTATAGTATATGGCATTAAAATGTTTAATATTTGCAGAATGACTAACCCAGGAAAATAAGGGATGAACCTGGGGTTACAGTGAAGGGCTAGAACCAAAAGGGTACTAGGGCTGAATAAAAGGTGACCAGTTAGTGTTGGGCCGTAGCTCAGCTGTGCCATCCATCACTTGTTCTGTCTTACCATAAAACTTTAAATCTAAGCCTAGTTCTCATTTCTTAACTTGCTTTCTTGCCTTTTGGATATTTTCTGTAAGATACTTTCCTCTCAATTACTAAATCCCCCAACCTTCTTCAGTGCACCTCATCCATTCTTGGTTGTCAGTGGTTTATCATTCAGCTATTTTATAGGAATATGAAACATTGTTTAAAGGATATTGTGAATGAGATTTGCATGTTTATTTTTAAAATCTTGCTTTTCTGTACAACAAAAAAGAAAATGGAAGAACAGCAAGCAATTTATCGTCTATTATGCATTTATGAGTATTTAGAGTAACAAACGTTTATAGATGTACTAAATTAGACATTTCTGGAGAATATAAACCTTACAGCACACTCTACTGTAGATTACATAGATTATTTTGTAGATTTCAGAAGAGAATCAATTCTCAAATATGACTCAGAGTAACTCCTACAGTCTGAAAGCCAGATTTAATGTTTGAGTAAATAAGATTATCCACATTTCTAATTAGTGAGACTATTCTGTATTATGTCATTTTGTGCATTACAATTTTTTCCAGTTGATATTTGAGATCATCCCTATAGTAAAACTGCAGATAAGATGAGGAATTTTGTCTATCAAATGATGTTACTGATACACATCATTTGTAGTAAGACATATATTAAATCATTTTTCTAATAGTGCTGGTGAGTTTACTCTGACTCATCCTTTTCTCCATTTGTCCTTAAAGTCAAAAACATTTTTAGACTTTAGCTTTCTAAAGTCCTTTGTAACAGTGTGACTTTTTTTTTTTTTAATAATTTATTTATTTTATTTATTTATTTTTGGCTGTGTTGGGTCTTTGTTGCTGCAAGCGGGCTTTCTCTAGTTGCGGCGAGCGGGGGCTACTCTTTGTTGCAGTGCGTGGGCTTCTCATTGCAGTGGCTTCTTCTGTTGCAGAGCACGGGCTCTAGGTGCACGGGCTTAAGTAGTTGCGGCTTGCAGGCTCAGTAGTTGTGGTGCATGGGCTTAGATGCTCCGTGGCATGTGGGATCTTCCCAGACCAGGGCTCGAACCCATGTCCCCTGCATTGGCAGGCGGATTCTTAACCACTGCGCCACCAGGGAAACCCCAGTGTGACTTTCTTAAGTTTGAGCTCTTAAATTTTATGTGTCTTAAGAAGAATCTAGAAACATAGGTAGCAAAACCTTTCTCATTTCCCTCTTTTTATCGTGGTTTCATTTCAATTGTGTTTATTCAGAGTGGTAGACTACAGAGGGTCATATTGTATTAGAGAATTAATACCCTTATCCTAATTCAGCTTATGGGTGCAACCTTAACTCCTAAGCATAAATTCTGTCACTTTTTTGTCAGTTCATTTTATTTAGTATTTTTTTCTCCTCTCTTTTGGATCTATTTCAGATTTTTGTGTGTGTGGTTTTTTCCTCTGTAGGTTTCAGAATTGACAGGTGAACAAAATAAGTGCAATCGAAGGAAATATTATAGGTCTGTCTTGCATCAAAAGTCCAGCTTCTCATGTGACACAGAAAGTTTCACCAATAATGTAACATTTCAATATGGCAGGAGAGGAAGTGGATTTTGTTATTCTTAGAAATGGAATAAAGTTGTGTTTAGATTTTCAGACTTTCTTATGATGCTACTAATTTACGAGATAACATGTTTAGGAAGAGTTTAAGTCAGTTGGTTTATGTTGTAAAAGAATTACGTAGGTGCCTTGTTAAAAAATATAGATTTCTGGGCCCTACCTCTAGACTTTGTGGCTTATTGGTCTGAAGTAGGCCCAGGAATTAGCATTTTGACAAGCACTTCTGGTTTTTCTAATGCAGGTCTTCCTTGGATAGCCCTCTGAGTAAAACTGCCTTAGAGAAATTCTAAAACTGAAAATTATGTACAATAAATTAATTATCTTGTTGGAAAAAAAAAGCTCATGTATGAAAGTATTTCACATTGGAACCAGTTTATATGACATCTTGATTTTCCAAATGAGGAACTAAATTTCCCCGTCAAATATATAAGCATTCTAGATTTCAAGATGTAACTGTTGAAGCTTTCAAGACATAACTGATGGTTCTTTATTTTTTCCCTATGCATTTTTTAGCACCTTGAGTCTAAGGAATGGCAGGTTAGCTGTGCTCAATGTCCAGTCCAACCAGATATTATGAAATTTAGTATATATATAGTTAAACATATACGTTATGGCATGTAAAACTACATTTCCTTTCTATACTCTGTCATGGCATGGATATGAACAATGTTTAGTT
Source organism: Eubalaena glacialis (assembly GCF_028564815.1). NCBI lineage: Eukaryota > Metazoa > Chordata > Mammalia > Artiodactyla > Balaenidae > Eubalaena > Eubalaena glacialis. Next base: position 78,875,360 of record NC_083717.1, read on the forward strand.
TTGTTAATTTAAGTGTTGTTAAATATTTACATCTGAAAAGACAAATTATAAGGAAAAGACTATTAGATCAATAGTTGAGTCCTGGTTTTAAGGTTTCTCTTTTCTTTCTTTAAAAAAGATTTTTTTTATTAAGATAATAGATGTTTATTGTTTGAGATTTTGAGAGTATGTATATGCACCACAAGCTTTTGGTGAATATTCTTCCAGATATATCACCAAGCATAGTTTTACATGGTCTGACCTTAGTTGTAAACAAAGAACCGTATTTTGGTTTCTAATTGTTTTAAGAGATAAATAAGACTTCTGTTTTTTCTCTTTCAGTACTGTTGTCCAGACATGATAAATAACTTTTTGGGACTGGCTAAAACAGAATTTTCAAGTACAGCAAATAAAAGTAAGACTGTTGATTCAGAAAAAGGAAAACTGATCATGTTAGTTAATGACTTTTATTATGGAAAACATGAAGGAGATGTCCAGGAAGAACAGAAGACTTACACAACCTTTAAGTGCTTCAGTTGCTTGAAAATTCTTAAAAATAATATTAGGTATGTTAGCACTTATTTTTATTTCTATTTGAAAATTGGAATGCTACAGATATAAATGTTGTATCTTTATCTTGCATTTTTTAATGTTATTCTAGGTAAGAGATTTTAACACTTTGCACTAAGAACAAAGACAGATTCTCTTGTTAAAAAGCTTTTGTCCTTTCTTATATTTTAGAGTTGACTCTTGGATCCAGTTAGTTGTATTTCTTTAAAATAACTTAAGAAAGGATAAACTTTATTTCAAATAAAACAAAATTAACTTCTTTTACCTATATTATCAGTGATCTAGGAATTTTCATGAGATAATTTTCATATTTAGCTGCTTTTGAATTTTATTTTTTTTCACACCACAAGAAGAACCACTTATTTATGTTTTGTCCAGTTTGACCTCTTATATAATCTTGTTTAATGCTCCAATCTCTCAATTTATAATTTTTAGAACACTTACCTTGCAGGTAAAGTGATATTCTTTGGAGAAGTACCAGTTCTAGGAAACATGACTGCTTTGATTTTAAATTTTAACACCTTTAAAAATTAGAGATTTAATTGCAGTGGAATTTTGAAATTTTTACACATGTATGCTTCAAATTTTAGGAACTTACAGTAATCTTTGAGTTACATGGCATATTAGTAGCTGTCATCCCATAAAAGAGTTAGTTACAAGAATAAAATGAGAAGACATATTGATTGATATTTTTATTGGTTACATAGCTTGACATTTATATTTGGTAAGGTTTTTTACCATCATTTTATTATAAAAATGTTCAACATTCAACAAATTTAAAAATATTTTGTAATGGACACTTGTATACTTATCATCTTGATTCTATCATTAACATTTAACTGTACTTGCTTTATCATATAGCTATTCATCCTTCCTTCAAACTATTTGGGTTTTTTTATGCATTTCAAAGTAAGTTGCAGATGTCAATGTACTTCCGTCAGTTGAGGCATGTGTGTGTGTACAAACATATATATGCATACCTTTTTATGTTTACCCTTGGTGACTGTTATTTGTAATTAGCATTCTTAGGTACCTATAGTTTACTTGTAGACCCAGCATTTATTTTATTTTCCTGTGAGTTCTTGGGTCCAAGAAGAAGCATATAGAAAAACCCTGAAATATACTGCGATAAACTCCTATAATAATTATTTTTTTATGGTAGTGCTTTATAGTTTTAAAAATTCTTTTAGATACATTATTTCATATGAGTTTTCACATTTATCTCCTTTCATCAAGTTTTAACAGCCATCAGTAGCTAATGGTCCCAGTAGTTTAACAGAAGGAATATTGTACTTCGTGATATAACACTGAAACAATATTACAATAGAACTCTTTCCCCTATTTTCATATTTTTACCATTTTAATAGTAAAATACACCAGAAAAATCATGTTAATAAATATAGTAAAATGCATAGAAATACAGCTCCCCTGCTTAGTTCTTTGTTATTCTTAAATGTTATATATATATGATATTAGAATTTATTTCAGCAGTAGTTTTTTTTATTTTCCTTTGAGATTAACACATTAATATTAAACATATGAAAGTAAAAATTTTCTTTTTTTTTATTGTTTCAGAATACTAGTTACATATTTCTAGAGTGTCCTAATATCTAGAAATTTTAAGCAAGCAGCATCTGGTAACATCCAGGAATTGAGCGTTTTTGGAAATACTGATTGTTTAGTATATGTAAACTTAATAGAAAACAACTTATAACCAAAGAAGTTGAATATGTTAAGTAATATTTTACCTTGATAGTAAAAACTGGGAGGGTAAATTGATATTTGTAGAGAATGGTAAGAAGGTGATAGCTGTAGATTTCTATTCTCTGCCCTGTCAACGTATGGTGTTTTTTTTTCCCCTACATTGAGTGTCACCCAAAACAGGTTTATTTTATTCTGTGAATATCCTTGCAAGATGTTTGCTTTTTTTGTTTCCCTCATTTCCATCTGTTGGTTTAAGTAGTATGAGCTCCTGATGGGGGCTCATATAATAATTGAGAGAAAGCTTGCTAGTTAAGAAATTATTTTATTTAGATACATTTTAATTGCTGAAAGTTGTAAGCTGAGAGTTTAATGGCTCATGACATTTTCTCTATACATAAATATTTAGCCAAGACTAGAATTTCCTATAGGTGTTTGTAGAGCTGGTGTAAAAACCAAAGGAAGTCTAAAAGATATTTCAAAGTGTACCATAACCTGTACTAAAGAGTAGTGTTGTGCGAGGTGTGAAAAAAAATAAATGTTATAACCTTTATGATGATTGCTATCCAGATTGATGGTATTATCACTTAATTTCAACATTATTTCCTGTAGTGACTCAAAGTGAGTAATTGTTAATAGTTGACCCCGTCTAAAAATTGTTATTTTGATTGAATAACTTTACTTTCAAATTCAGCAAAAAGCTTCAGTAAGCTCTTTTAAATAGGCATTCCCATTTATATTGCACTCTCTGCTGTTGAAGGTCATAGTTCCTGCTCATAAGAAGCCTTTTTAGGGAAGCTGAAATAGCAGAATGTAAAACTGAAAAATGGACGTTGCCTACAAAGGGCACAGTCTGCAAGTTAAAATGAACAGTCTTTGCTAACAGTAAACCAGTATCATTAAGTAAGACAAAAGGTTCTTGTAATTGTAGGCATTAAAATTGCTATTACATGCATTTAGAAACCAAGACACAAGTAAAAATACCAGTAATTTGTCTTTTAAGCAGCTAGAATTTATTGTATATCTTCATAGCTTAAAAGATTTCTCTCATGACTCTGTAGCTGCTTTTGGTGGTAGAGTTTCCTTCCTTTCAGTATTTTATTTAAAAACGTAAGTAGTATTTCTTGTATGGAGAAGAAACCTGCTGTTTTATCTTTAAAAAAATTTTAATAATCTGAAATCAAGAGAGCAAATTAGTGATATTTCAAATTAATAATAACTATTTATTTTAAAACAAGGGTGAAAAGATGTTTACTTAGTTACTTAATAAAAGTGATTATTTAAAGTGCACACTTTTCTAGAGGACTTGAAGACTTTAGAGATTTTATTTTCAGTAATCATATCTCTAATTTTAAGATTTAGATTCAGGTACTTATTTGTGAGATTTTTGTTTTTAAATCTGAATTTTTGCACCTGTTGACAATCATTTATAGGTTTATGAACCACATGAAACATCATTTGGAACTTGAGAAGCAGAGCAGTGAAAGCTGGGAAAACCACACCACCTGCCAGCACTGCTACCGTCAGTTTCCCACACCATTTCAACTGCAGTGTCACATTGAAAGTACACACACACCCCATGAATTTTCTAGTAAGTTACAATTTCATTTAAATATTGAGTATTGTTGATTTTAACAATGTAAACTCTGAGAAAAGTTTGTTACTGAACTCTGAACAAGTGTGTTAGAAAAATAAGAATAAGAAGATGACTTTGAAATTTGAGAGTAAAGTTGAAAAAGTTAATTTTTAACTTATATAAACTTTTAAATAAAATTAGTTACTGAAATTAAAGTCCCTCTTGTAAATAATTCACTATGGTAAATAACCTGTGCATTACATGTGGGGGACTAAATTAGAAGCCTCAGATCATAGTTTTCAAATATGAAATCAGTGCCCTTCTTTTAAACTTGAATAAGAAAAGTAAATACAACGGTAGTTAAAATCACAGATTTTGGAGCAAGACAGCCTGGGTTCACATCCAAGCTCTGCCTCTTAATATGTGATCTTAATGTGATCTCAGACAGGTCACTTAATATTTGAAGAATGGGGATAATAAAAATACCTGCTTCATGTTTTGATGGGAACTGAGTGAGTTAATGTAAGTAAAGTCCTTAGAACTGGGCATGGCACACAGTTAACAACTATGCAACTGTTCACCACCACCACCACCACCAATACTACTCCTATTATTATTGTTGTTGTTGATATAGATGTACAAAATGAATTATATATGTATATATCTGATTTTGTTGATTTGCCTCAATAGGATACTTTAAAAAAAATTGAAGTGTAATTGACATATAACATTGTATTAGTTTCAGGTGTACAACATAATGATTGAATACTTATGTGTGTATATATATCTTAAAATGGTGTAATGTCTTTTTTCCCCCACTTTTAGCCATTTGCAAAATATGTGAATTATCATTTGAAACAGAGCATATTCTTTTACAACATATGAAGGACAATCATAAACCTGGTGAAATGCCATATATTTGCCAGGTATACACATATTTTATTGTATACATCGTGTTTGTTTGGTTTGTTTGTTATCTCTTGCTTTGGTTACAAGATTTAAACCTATTAGGCCAGGCATCAGCACATTTTTTATATAAAGGGCAAGATAGTAAGTATTCAGGCTTTGAGGATCATAGATCTCCGTTACAACAAATCAACTCTGCCACTGTAGCACACAGGCAGCCATAGACAAGTGAATGAATGGGTATGACTGTGTTTCAATATAACTTTATTTATGGACACTGAAATTTGAATTTCATATAATTTTCATGTCATGAAATATATTTTATTTTTCTAACCATTTCGATAAAATTGGTTGCTAAAATTAAAGTATCTTCTGTAAATAATTTATTAGTAGGAAGTCCCTTGGCATAACTCATACATTGTTATGTAGGGTCAGCAGACAGTTGGAATTGGCCCATAGGCCATTGTTTGCCCACTCCTGTACTAAACAAAGAAAAGCCCTGTGGCAGAAAGACAAACATGAACTTATCTTACCCTGTAGGGAAGAATGTAGGCATACAAGGGAAATACAAAATGCTTTTACTTCAGAGAACCCTACCAAATGCTTTGGGACTAGTATTTTTCCAGAATTTGGAGGAATGGGAAAGTAAGATAAAAATAAATTGTCACTTCTATAGCCTGGAGGCCATTTATAATCTAAAGGAAGATGCTATTTTATATAGCAGAAGAACTTTATAGGACCAGAGGTGTCAGAGTTTGAAAACTCAAGTCAAGATTGGGGGTGACAGATAAAAATATCTGATAAAAATAAGGGAATCTAGTTATATTTTGGGAAGTATCCTTAAGCTTTGAAAGGTAACTCTTCTGTCTCAAAGATTATCTTTCGATGTTTGCATTAATGGGATTCTTGGTTGTGTAGGCATCAGAGCTGAATTAATAGTACAAAATATTCTTCTGAACAAGTGACCTATCATTTTTACTTTGAAATTGGATATCATTATAAGTTTTCAAGTTAAACTAAATCTTTTTTTTTGTAGGTTTGCAATTATAGATCATCATCATTTTCTGATGTAGAAACTCATTTTAGAACATCCCATGAAAACACTAAGAACTTGCTATGTCCGTTTTGCCTCAAAGTTATTAAAATTGCAACACCCTATATGCATCATTACATGAAGCATCAGGTGAGATTTGCCAGTTTTTATTCCTTTATGTTGTTTTAGAGAAAAGATAGATTATGACTTAGAACGTTGGTTACATTTGTTCTGCAAGGGAAACAGCATTGTTCCAAATGACATGATTAATTTGCAATTTATGCTGAATCACCTGTGAAACTTCCACTTCTTTTCCTTGCTTCCTTTCTGGTGATGATGTGGTTCATACATGAAAATTCTGAAAGATAGCTAGAAATAGGAAACCTTGGATTGAAGGAAAAAAGAGAAGATGAGTGGAAGAATATCCAAAAGATCGGATATTTCAAGGCTAAGAATTACCTTCTGGGGAAGGTAATTATCAGGAGCAGGGGAAAAGATGAGTTTGAACTGATAAAGAAGATTGATGACTCGTAATCGTGTTTTCCTCTTTCTCTTCAAACTTTATTCCCACTTTTAGCTCCCATATTATAAGAAGACATGTTGGCGTCATTGACCAGGAGTGGTCTTTTATAGCTGCCAGGGATAGAGGAAACAGTAGTGACACTTACTGCTTGATATATGAACTCTGGCAAAGAACTGTATTTAGTCCTGCTATGTAACTTTTGGGACCCAGTATTAGTGCTTATACCCATCTCTTGAACTCTGATGTTATACTTACTGGTTCTTTTCCTGAAGCAATTAAGTCATCCTTTGTTTGGGCTGAAAAGTTTAATGCAACATTGATCCTGTTCTTAAGCGCTTGAAAGAACAATAACAGCGCCTTTGCCAAAACCAGAAGTCAGTGGATTTATTGAATCTGATCATGTAATCAAGTTTTGCCATCTCACTAATTAGCTCATTATGTTTTCTTGTTATTGATTAAACTGGCATGTCAATTTATTCAGCATTGGTGCTCACTTTGCTTTCCATTCTAGTCATTAGATAATCATGAAATCGGCTTGTGGTTCTTCATTGGGAAAGATAATAAAAGTAGAATTTCCAAATAAATTTGGGATCCCCTGTGTTGTGACTGGGATGCTACCTATCCTTGAGGAGTTCTGGCAAGATCTTTCGATTCTGGGTTTCCCCAGCAATGTTCCATCAGTTGTTAATACATGTCCCCCGCCACCAATTGCTACTGGTAAATGAATTTGGTAAAGCCCTAGATTTACAAAATTAAATCGTTGTTTCTTTTTTAAAACAGGATTCCTCAGAAATTTTAATATGCTAATGAACATTGTAAATCTCTAAGTAAGGATATAATATGTATTCCCCAGACTTATTTGGCTATTGGACCCTTTATTTGCTCAATATCTATTAACATTTCTTGAGGAACAGAGTTTGAGAAACACTGTTCTTGGTACTCTGTATTTCTTCTTTGGCTTTTAATTTTCAAAGGGAGAATAAAGTATAAAACAGTAGTTTTATTTCATTATGGGGCTTTTAACATCATTTTCCCCATATGCTATATTAAGCTCCAGAGTGAGATATAGATGTAGGAAGAATGATAATTATGAAGGAGATGTGTGGGCCAACTGTATGGGCTATGTGATTCTTTTTTTAACGTTTTTATTGGAGTATAATTGCTTTACAATGGTGTGTTAGTTTCTGCTTTATTACAAAGTGAATCAGTTATACATATACATATATCCCCATATCTCTTCCCTCTTGCGTCTCCCTCCCACCCTCCCTACCCCACCCTTCTAACTGGTCACAAAGCACTGAGCTAATCTCCCTGTGCTATGCGACTGCTTCCCACTAGCTATCTACTTTACATTTGGTAGTGTATATATATCCATATATACACTACCACTCTCTCACTTTGTCCCAGCTTACCCTTCCCCCCTCCCCGTGTCCTCAAGTCCATTCTCTAGTAGGTCTGAGTCGTTATTCCTGTCTTGGCCCTAGGTTCTTCATGCCCTTTTTTTTTTTTTTTTAAGATTCCATATATATGTGTTAGCATACGGTATTTGTTTTTCTCTTTCTGACTTACTTCACTCTGTATGACAGACTCTAGGTCCATCCACCTCACTACAAATAACTCAATTTCATTTCTTTTTATGGCTGAGTAACATTCCATTGAATATATGTGCCACATCTTCTTTATCCATTCATCTGTCAGTGGACACTTAGGTTGATTCCATGTCCTAGCTATTGTAAATAGAGCTGCAATGAACATTTTGGTACATGACTCTTTTTGAATTATGGTTTTCTCAGGGTATATGCCCAGTAGTGGGATTGCTGGGTCGTATGGTAGTTCTATTTTTAGTTTATTAAGGAACCTCCATACTGTTCTCCATAGTGGCTGTATCAATTTACATTCCCACCAACAGTGTATGAGGGTTCCCATTTCTTCACACCCTCTCCAGCATTTATTGTTTGTAGATTTTTTGATGATGGCCATTCTGACCGGTGTGAGATGATACCGCATTGTAGTTTTGATTTGTATTTCTCTAATGATTAATGATGTTGAGCATCCTTTCATGTGTTTGTTGGCAATCTGTATATCTTCTTTGGAGAAATGTCTATTTAGGTCTTCTGCCCATTTTTGGATTGGGTTGTTTGTTTTTTTGGTTGTGAGCTGCATGGGATGCTTGTAAATTTTGGAGATTAATCCTTTGTCAGTTGCTTCATTTCAAATATTTTCTCCCATTCTGAGGGTTGTCTTTTCGTCTTCTTTATGTTTTCCTTTGCTGTTCCAAAGCTTTTAAGTTTCATTAGGTCCCGTTTGTTTATTTTTGTTTTTATTTCCATTTCTCAAGGAGGTGGGTCACAAAGGATCTTGCTGTGATTTATGTCATAGAGTGTTCTGCCTATGTTTTCCTCTAAGAGTTTGATAGTGTCTGGCCTTACATTTAGGTCTTTAATCCATTTTGAGTTTATTTTTGTGTATGGTGTTAGGGAGTGTTCTAATTTCATTCTTTTACATGTAGCTGTCCAGTTTTCCCAGCACCACTTATTGAAGAGGCTGTCTTTTCTCCATTGTATATTCTTGCCTCCTTTATCAAAGATAAGGTGACCATAGGTGCATGGGTTTATCTCTGGGCTTTCTATCCTGTTCCATTGATCTATATTTCTGTTTTTGTGCCAGTACCATACTGTCTTGATTACTGTAGCTCTGTAGTATAGTCTCAAGTCTAGGAGCCTGATTCCTCCAGCTCCATTTTTCGTTCTCAAGATTGCTTTGGCTATTCGGGGTCTTTTGTGTTTCCATACAAATTGTGAAATTGTTTGTCCTAGTTCTGTGAAAAATGCCAGTGGTAGTTTGATAGGGATTGCATTGAGTCTGTAGATTGCTTTGGGTAGTATAGTCATTTTCACAATGTTGATTCTTCCAATCCAAGAACATGGTATATCTCTCCATCTATTTGTATCATCTTTAATTTCTTTCATCAGTGTCTTATAATTTTCTGCATACAGGTCTTTTGTCTCCTTAGGTAGGTTTATTCCTAGGTATTTTATTCTTTTTGTTGCAATGGTAAATGGGAGTGTTTTCTTAATTTCACTTTCAGATTTTTCATCATTATTGTATAGGAATGCAAGAGATTTCTGTGCATTAATTTTGTATCCTGCTAGTTTACCAAATTCATTGATTAGCTCTAGTAGTTTTCTGGTAGCATCTTTAGGATTCTCTATGTATAGTATCATTTCATCTGCAAACAGTGATAGCTTTACTTCTTCTTTTCTGATTTGGATTCCTTTTATTTCTTTTTCTTCTCTGATTGCTGTGGCTAAAACTTCCAAAACTATGTTGAATAATAGTGGTGAGAGTGGGCCACCTTGTCTTGTTCCTGATCTTCATGGAAATGGTTTCAGTTTTTCACCATTGAGGACAAGGTTGGCTGTGGGTTTGTCATATATGGCCTTTATTATGTTGAGCTAAGTTCCCTCTATGCCTACTTTCTGGAGGGTTTTTATCATAAATGGGTGTTGAATTTTGTTGAAAGCTTTCTCTGCATCTATTGAGATGATCATATGGTTTTCCTCCTTCAATTTGTTAATATGGTGTATCACATTGATTGATTTGCGTGTATTGAAGAATCCTTGCATTCCTGGGATAAATCCCACTTGATCATGGTGTATGATCCTTTTAATGTGCTGTTGGATTCTGTTTGCTAGTATTCTGTTGAGGATTTTTCCATCTATTTTCATCAGTGATATTGGTCTGTAGTTTTCTTTTTTTGTGACATCTTTGTCTGGTTTTGGTATCAGGGTGATGGTGGCCTTGTAGAATGAGTTTGGGAGAGTTCCCCCCTCTGCTATATTTTGGAAGAGTTTGAGAAGGATAGGTGTTAGCTCTTCTCTAAATGTTTGATAGAATTTGCCTGTGAAGCCATCTGGTCCTGGGCTTTTCTTTGTTGGAAGATTTTTAATCACAGTTTCAATTTCAGTGCTTGTGATTGGTCTGTTCATATTTTCTATTTCTTCCTGGTTCAGTCTCAGAAGGTTGTGCATTTCTAAGAATTTGTCCATTTTATTGGCAAAGAGTTGCTTGTAGTAATCTCTCATGATCCTTTGTATTTCTGCAGTGTCAGTTGTTACTTCCCCTCTTTCATTTCTAATTCTGTTGATTTGAGTCTTCTCCCTTTCTTTCTTGATGAGTCTGGCTAATGGTTTATCAATTTTGTTTATCTTCTCAAAGAACCAGCTTTCAGTTTTATTGATCTTTGCTATTGTTTCCTTCATTTCTTTTTCATTTATTTCTGATCTGATCTTTATGATTTCTTTCCTTCTGCTAACTTTGGGGTTTTTTTGTTTTTCTTTCTCTAATTGCTTTAGGTGTAAGGTTAAGTTGTTTATTTGAGATGTTTCTTGTTTCTTAAGGTAAGATTGTATTGCTATCAACTTCCCTCTTAGAACTGCTTTTGCTGCATCCCATAGGTTTTGGGTCATCGTGTTTTCATTGTTATTTTTTTCTAGGTATTTTTTGATTTCCTCTTTGATTTCTTCAGTGATTTCTTGGTTATTAAGTAGTGTATTGTTTAGCTTCCATGTGTTTGTACTTTTTACAGATTTTTCCAGTAATTGATATCTAGTCTCATAGCGTTGTGGTCAGATAAGATACTTGATACGATTTCAATTTTCTTAAATTTACCAAGGCTTGATTTGTGACCCAAGATATGATCTATCCTGGAGAATTTCCCATGAGCACTTGAGAAGAAAGTGTATTCTGTTGTTTTTGGATGGAATGTCCTATAAATATCAGTTAAGTCCATCTTGTTTAATGTATCATTTAAAGCTTGTGTTTCCTTATTTATTTTCATTTTGGATGATCTGTCCATTGGTGAAAGTGGGGTGTTAAGGTCCCCTACTATGATTGTGTTACTGTCAATTTCCCCTCTTATGGCTGTTAGCATTTGCCTTATGTATTGAGGTGCTCCTATGTTGGGTGCATAAATATTTACAATTGTTCTATCTTCTTCTTGGATTGATCCCTTGATCATTATATAGTGTCCTTCTTTGTCTCTTGTAATAGTCTTTGTTTTGAAGTCCATTTTGTCTGATATGAGAATTGCTACTCCAGCTTTCTTTTGATTTCCATTTGCATGGAATATCTTTTTCCATCCCCTCACTTTCAGTCTGTATGTGTCCCTAGGTCTGAAGTGGGTCTCTTGTAGACAGCATGTATATGGGTCTTGTTTTTGTATCCATTCAGCCCATCTGTGTCTTTTGGTTGAAGCATTTAATCCATTTACATTTAAGGTAATTATTGATATGTATGTTCCTATTACCATTTTCTTAATTGTTTTGGGTTTGTTATTGTAGGTCTTTTCCTTCTCTTGTGTTTCCTGCCTAGAGAAGTTCCTGTAGCATTTGTTGTAAAGCTGGTTTGGTTGTGCTGAATTCTCTTAACTTTTACTTGTCTGTAAAGGTTTCAATTTCTCTGTCAAATCTGACTGATATCCTTGCTGGATAGACTAATCTTGGTTGTAGGTTTTCCCCTTTCATCACTTTAAATATGTCCTGTCACTCCCTTCTGGCTTGCAGAGTTTCTGCTGAAAGATCAGCTGTTAACCTTATGGGGATTCGCTTGTATGTTATTTGTTGTTTTTCCCTTGCTGCTTTTAATATTTTTTCTTTGTATTTAATTTTTGATAGTTTGATTAATATGTGTCTTGGCATGTTTCTCCTTGGATTTATCCTGTCTGGGACTCTCTGTGCTTCCTGGACTTGATTAACTATTTCCTTTCCCATATTAGGGAAGTTTTCAACCACAATCTCTTCAAATATTTTCTCAGTCCCTTTCTTTTTCTCTTCTTCTTCTGGGACCCCTATAATTCGAATGTTGGTGTGTTTAATGTTGTCCCAGAGGTCTCTGAGACTGTCCTCAGTCCTTTTCATTCTTTTTTCTTTATTCTGCTCTGCAGCAGTTATTTCCACTATTTTATCTGCCAGGTCACTTATCCGTTCTTCTGCCTTAGTTATTCTGCTATTGATCCATTCTAGAGAATTTATAATTTCATTTATTGTGTTGTTCATGATTGTTTGTTTGCTCTTTAGTTATTCTAGGTCCTTGTTAAACGTTTTTTGCATTTTGTCTATTCTATTTCCAAGATTTTTGATCATCTTTACTATCATTATTCTGAATTCTTTTTCAGGTAGACTGCCTATTTCCTCTTCATTTGTTAGGTCTGGTGGGTTTTTACCTTGCTCTTTCACCTGCTGTGTGTTTCTTTGTCTTCTTTTTTTGCTTAACTTACTGTGTTTGGGGTCTCCTTTTCACAGGCTGTAGGTTTGTAGTTCCCGTTGTTTTTGGTGTCTGCCCCCAGTGGCTAAGGTTGGTTCAGTGGGTTGTGTAGGCTTCCTGGTGGAGGGGACTAGTGCCTGTGTTCTGGTGGATGAGGCTGGAGCTTGTCTTTCTGGTGGGCAGGTCCACGTCTGGTGGTGTGTTTTGGGGTGTCTGTGACCTTATTATGATTTTAGGCAGCCTCTCTGCTAATGGATGGGGTTGTGTTCCTGTCTTGCTAGTTGTTTGGCATAGGGTGTCCAGCACTGTAGGTTGCTGGTCGTTGAGTGGAGCTGGGTCTTGGCGTTGAGTTGGAGATCTCTGGGAGATTTTTGCCATTTGATATTACGTGGAGCTGGGAGGTCTCTGTTGGACCAGTGTCCTGAACTTGGCTCTCCCCCCTCAGAGGCACAGCCCTGACACCTGGCTGGAGCACCAGGAGCCTGTCATCCACACGGCTCAGAATAAAAGGGAGAAAAAAGGAAAGAAAGAAAGAAAAAGATAAAATAAAATAGAATAAAAAAGTTATTAAAATAAAAAACAAAAAGTAATTATTAAAAACACTTTTTAAAGTAATTAAAAAAGAGAGAAAGAAAGAAGAGAACAACCAAACCAAAAAACAAATCCACCAATGATAACAAGCGCTGAAAGCTATACTAAAAAAAAAAAAAAAAACGGACAGACAGAACCCTAGGACAAATGATTAAAGCAAAACTATATAGACAAAAGCACACACAGAAGCATATGCATACGCACTCACAAAAAGAGAAAAAGGGAAAAAAATATATCGTTGCTCCTAAAGTCCACCTCCTCAATATGGGATGATTTGTTGTCTATTCAGGTATTCCGCAGATGCAGGGTACATCAAGTTGATTGTGGAGATTTAATCCGCTGCTCCTGAGGGTGCTGGGAGAAATTTCCCTTTCTCTTCTTTGTTCACACAGCTCCTGGGCTTCAGCTTTGGATTTGGCCTCGCCTCTGCATGTAGGTCCCCTGAGGGCATGTAGGTCCCCTGAGGGCGTCTGTTCTTCCGCTCAGACAGGACGGGGTTAAAGGAGCAACTGATTCAGGGGCTCTGGCTCACTCAGGCCGGAGGGAGGGAGGGGTACGGAGTGTGGGGCGAGCCTGCGGCAGCAGAGGCTAGCATGACGTTGCACCAGCCTGAGGTGAGCCATGTATTCTCCTGGGGAAGTTGTCCCTGGATCACGAGATCCTGGCAGTGGCGGGCTGCACAGGCTCCTGGGAAGGGAGGTGTGGATAGTGACCTGTGCTTGCACACAGGCTTCTTGGTGGCTGCAGCAGCAGCCTTAGCATCCCATGCCCGTCTCTGGGGTCCGCGCTGATGGCCGCGGCTCGCCCGTCTCTGGAGATCCTTTAAGCAGTGCTCTTAATCCCCTCTCCTCGCGCACCAGGAAACAAAGAGGCAAGAAAAAGTCTCTCGCCTCTTCAGCAGTTCCAGACCTTTTCCCGGACTCCCTCCCGGCTAGCCGTGGCGCACTAGCCTCCTTCAGGCTGTGTTCACGCTGCCAACCCCAGTCCTCTCCCTGCGATCCGACCGAAGCCTGAGCCTCAGCTCCCAGCCCCCGCCCGCCCCGGCGGGTGAGCAGACAAGCCTCTTGGGCTGGTGAGTGCTGGTCAGCACCGATCCTCTGTGCAGGAATCTCTCCGCTTTGCCCTCCGCACCCCTATGGCTGCGCTCTCCTCCGTGGCTCCAAAGCTTCCCCCCTCCGCCACCCGCAGTCTCCGCCCGCGAAGGGGCTTCCTAGTGTGTGGAGACCTTTCCTCCTCACAGCTCCCTCCCACTGGCGCAGGTCCCGTCCCTATTCGTTTTTTTTTTTTTTTTAATTTATTTTTTAATTTATTTATTTATTTTTGGCTGTGTTGTGTCTTCGTTTCTGTGCAAGAGCTTTCTCCAGTTGCGGCGAGTGGGGGCCACTCTTCATTGCGGTGCGCGGGCCTCTCACTGTCGCAGCCTCTCCCGTTGCGGAGCACAGGCTCCAGACGCGCAGGCTCAGTAGTTGTGGCTCACGGGCTTAGTTGCTCCGCGGCATGTGGGATCTTCCCAGACCAGGGCTCAAACCCGTGTCCCCTGCATTGGCAGGCAGATTCCCAACCACTGCGCCACCAGGGAAGCCCTCGTCCCTATTCTTTTGTCTGTGTTTTTTCTTTTCTTTCTTTTGCCCTACCCAGGTACGTGGGGAGTTTCTTGCCTTTTGGGAGGTCTGAGGTCTTTTGCCAGCTTTCAGTAGGTGTTCTGTAGGAGTTGTTCCACATGTAGATGTATTTCTGATGTATTTTTAGGGAGGAAGGTGATCTCCACGTCTTACTCTCCCGCCATCTTGAAGCTCCTCCCTGGCTATGTGATTTTTAATCAGTTTTTATACCCTGAGTTTTATGTCTTCATTTGCCATGCGTGTCCAATTTTCTTTTTTGTTTATTTGGAGCACCTAGGAGGTAGACAGCCAGCCGTTAAGAGGGGAGAATCTATCAATAAGAAGGATCATCATGCATCCTTCAAGAAATTTACAATTTGTATGATTATTTACAAAAGACTGGAAAATTATAGCTGAGCAAAAACTTGTAATTGAGATGACATTATTAGAGCAATATGAGATAATAAGAATTGTTGACTCTGTGGCTCATTTTATTGTTTTAGAAGACTTTGGTTGTAACTTTTGTTTAAGACAATGTATTGTTAGGTCTTGGGTGATTTTAGAGCTAACAATCTAGTTGTTATGACTTTTAAGAAATAGTGAAAGTGATTTTGGATGTGTTAAATATGTTCATTAGATCTTTAATAAAAATAGTAAGCAGTTAACATATGCAGTCATTTACCTTATGACAGCAACAGGTGCTTTACATGCATTATCTTGTTGAATCCTCACAATCACACTTAGAGATGAGGAAACAAAGTTTTGGAGAAAGTAAGTTGCTCCATGTCACATTACCTAATAAAAAGCAGAGTTAAAATTTGATTTCTGAGCCCAGCCTTTTATTGTTCTACCACAGAGTCAGATTTCATTTTGGTATTATTAGGTCTAAGGTCAGAAATTACATATAGTCAGTATTACCCTAAACAGTGTAGTATGCTTATCCAAAATTCAACACAGACAATTATTTCTCTACCCTTGGAATAAATCACTACTTCTTTGGTTGAACATCATGTTATTAAAAAATGTACTGTGTCTTTATCACCTTTTGCACATTTAAATGCATACATACACAAGAGAAATGTGCAAGACTTGTGTCCAACTAAGGGAATAGTAGATTAATGTATTCTATCTCAGGATTCTGGATGTATTTTCATTGAATGGAATGGCAGACATTTTGAACAAGTTAAATTGTACCTGCTGCTCATATGCACTTTCTGTCAGTCTCTTGCTTTCTGCCTTACTGTCCATTTATTTAACAAATATTTATTGAGTGCCTTACTAGTGCCAGAGACTGTTTTAGGTATTACATAGCAGTGAACAAAACAAAGTTTGTGTCCTCTGGAATTTGGATTATAGTGGAGAAAAATAATAAATATATGTGTACTTATGTTTGAAGGTATATGCGTACTGGTTGGAAATAAGTACTGTAGAAGCAAAATGTGAAGGATAAGGAGTACCTAGGATTGGGGAGATGTTGGGAGTGGAGGGGTGAAGTGGTTGCTGTCTTGTATATATAGTGGCCAAAAACGGGCCTCTCTGAAGGACATAAAGGAGTAAGCTGTGAGGAAATCTGGGGGAAGTAACATTATATCGGGAGTGAAGTGAGTGTGTACCTGGGGCACTCAGAGAACATCACAGAGGCCAGTTGTGGCTGGAGCAGAGTAAAGTAATGAGGAAAAGTAGTAGGAAGTAAGGTTGTAGCAATAGAATACAGGCCAATTCATATAGAGCCTTGTAAACCAGAATCAGGACTTTGGAAAACCATCAGCATTTTAAGCATGTGAAAGATCTGCCATGTTTTAAGATCATTGGCAGCTGTGAGGAGACTAGACCATAGGGAAGAAAGAACATGAAAGGGAGAACATAGGAGGTTATTATTAGTCAAGTTGAGTGTCTTGGACAAGTATGGTAGCAGTGGTTGAAGGTAATAAGTGGAAATATTATGACAGTTTTTGAAGGTAGAGCTGACAGCTTTTAGTAATGGGTTAGATATGGGATGTGAGAGAGAGTGACCAAGCTTTTTGTCCTAAGCAGCTGCAAGAGTGGAATTTTCACATACTGTCATATGGTGAAGACTGAGGAAAGAACATATTTTGGGGGGCAGGGAGGTAGGGAAGAAATCCAGAATTCAGTTTTGTCCATGTTGGTTTGAGATGCATATTAGACATCAAGTAGTGATATCAAGTAGGTAGTTGGATAGATGATATTTAAAGCTGTGAAATGAAAAGGTAACCTAGGGAGGGATTATAGATAGAGAAAAGATTTCTGGGTACTGGATTCTGGAGAACTTTTTTTCTGTCCTTTTGACTTGGTATCTGTTTCTTGCCCACGTTTTCTCTTTTTCTTCCTCTTCTTTGAGCAAATATGAGTGAATTTAAGTTGCCTGTACCTCCAAGAATGCATCACACTTCTAAAATAGTCTTAAGATGCACCTAAAATACAATACAAACATATTATATTTATATATTGCTTTGAACTTTGTAAAGAACTTTAATTTATGAAATGCCTGCTGTGTACCAGTACTGTGCTAGTTACTTCCCAGTGCATTATCTGTTCAAATTTTATAAATGATTGATTGTATTTAAATGGAAATAGTGATGTATCTGGCAGATCGTAGCTTTAGAGAAAACATTCTTTTGTATTTATATGTTGTTTCAGTTTATATATATGTTTGCATATACATATATAATTTTTAAATTAATGAGAGCATAAATATCAATATTGTGTAGTAGAAAGAACACTGGATTAGGTGTCTGGCAATTGTCACTGAATAGCTATGGTACAGTGATTTGGATTTTTCTTGGGTCCTGTTTCCCATCTGTGGAATAATAACAGGATTAAGTTTGAGGAGGGACTCAGTCAAGGGGAATCAGCCAGTAAGTAGATTGGGAATAGTTGTTTTTATTTATGCTTCCATATCCACACTGTCCAATGTTGTAGCCACTAGCCGTATGTGGCTATTTAAACTTAAATTAATTAAAATTAAATAAAATTTAAAATTTGTTTGCTCAGTTGCACTTGGCATATTTCAGGTGCTCATTAACCACATATGTCTAGTTGCTACTGTATTGGGCAGTGCAGCTCTAGAACATTTTCATCATTGAAGAAAGTTTTATTAGACAACACTGCTTTATACAACCATTGCTATAACAACTTTCTTTGAAATCTGTGGTTGGCTATTTGAATTTATTTTTCCAGCTTGTCAACCAACTAGAAATAGCAAAAGTTAAAAAGAATTTACTCTTTTATAGGATAAAAATGTAGTATAGTTCATTATCACAGTATCATGTGTCTAAGTACTTTAAAATTATAATTAAAAGAGCTTTCATAGCACTATTGAGAGAACTTTCATTAGAATCTATTGATGCAACTTTCATGTTCAATTTCTGGATAGTAACAGACATTTTTGAAACCTAGATACTAATGCAAAGAATGTTTTAAAAAATAAAATAATATTTTGCTATTATATATGATAAGAGATGTAAAATACTAGTTTTAAAATTAGTATCATTAAAATTAAATCAGAGCAGTTTCAGGACACAGTATTTGTGGTTGTAGAAATTATTTTTCTTCACTTTTTCTGTTTTCTAAACAGAAAAAAGGAATACATCGTTGTACAAAATGCAGACTACAGTTTTTAACATGCAAAGAGAAAATGGATCACAAGACTCAGCATCATCGGACATTTATAAAACCTAAACAACTGGAAGGATTGCCTCCAGGAACAAAAGTGAGTTCAAATATGTTGTATTTTAACATTTTGTATGATAATAGACATTAACTCCTGCCTGGTTTTATTTATTGAATATAATACTTTAAAAATGATTTCTGATTTAATTAAGACTTTAATTTTAGGTTTTACCATTCCTGTGTTTAGGAATAAAACTTCTAACCATTGCTTTTTGGTCAATAGTGTGTGCAACTCTAGAGTGGTATTCCTTTGTAAAAAGTGTAACTAGATTAACTGTTCGAGGGTCAATGGGTTATGTCAATGTTACGTAGGCTATTTTGGAGCTATTCCAGTTGGCAGTGTATATGTCATTTTTATCTGTTAAACTGTAAGATGCTTGAGATCAGGAATCATGTTTTATTTATCTTTGTGTCCTCAGCATCTGGTATAGTGCCTTGAATGCTGTAGGTTCTCAGATGTTTATTGAAATTGTTATTACTGAGTCGACTCTCAGAGAAGCAAGTTCTGCTGCTGGATAGCATTATGTTTTAAGTGAGCAAACACATGTCTGACTGCATACTGATGATTGTAATTTACTTTTCCCTTTTTGCCTTATATACCTCTGTTTTTTCTGACTTCTTTATACACAGTCAGCTCTTGAATATTTGCTCCAGTGGAGGGAAACAGAGGCATGGATAATCCAAAGTGAAATAATCCCCAAAACATTTATATTTGGCTTTGGGTTCTTACCTTTGAATGTGGGTATGTCTGTTATTTGAATTAACTAAAACAATATAAAGCCATGCTCTGAAGACCTAGAGCAAGAGAAGCTATCCAGCATCCTTCCCTGCAATCCATTCATTCCATGCTGGGACTAGACATGCAGAACACTAATGTAAGCAGTGCAGTCCTCTCTCATATTTTCCCTTAATAATAATAATAATAATAATAATGATACTAAATGTTTTTATAGCACCTTAGAATTAGGCTTTTGGTATGCTTATTCATATATTCTATTATTTAATCCATATAGTAAACCAGTGAGGTAGATGAGGGAAGTATTGTCCCTTATTATAGATAAAGAAGCTTAGAGAGGATGTTACTTATTCAAGGTCACATGGCTAGAAAGGAGTAGTATTAGCTTTAACCTCAGGTCTTTTGATTCCTAGTCCAATGCCTTTGTATGGTACTAAAGCACATGTTTTTCATGGTACTTCCTCATAGGCTGTTCCTCAAATACATGGGGGGTGTATAGTCAAATGATTAATGAGAAAGTTGGTAGGCAGTTGTGTTTTTCATTGTCAAGCAGCAAATTTAATTTCTTAATACCAAATGTTAAGTCCTGTATTAGCTTCCTTTAAGGAAATTCTAAGTATTATTAAACTCGCCATGCAGTATAGTGAATTGATATAACCCCTCACATAACCTTTGTAAACATAAATCCTGGCCAATGAGCCCCTGGAAAGAAGTCACATTTATTGTAGATCTGTTTGTTTTATAGTTGTCGAAGGATGACACAGTCCTTTCTAGGCTTTGAGATTTAAATTTTGACCTCTGTGTTTGTGAATTTTTAGTTATATCAGAGCATAGAAATAGCTATGGAATGTGCTCTTTTAATATTCATATAATTTGCTTTAACTGCTAATTATCATTAATAACTCTTAACATATAACTGATATCAGTACAAAAATGTAAGATTACAAGTGAGTAAATATCAAGTTTAATTTCATTTAATTGATATGAACATTTAGAATAAATGGAAGACTTACTACCCAGTTACAGTTTATACTTGCCCTTTCCAAAAACTTGATGTTTAACTTTTTGTTATGCAGTGATATTTTAACAGTAATGCAGTGATTAATTTTCTAAAGCAAATACTATCTTCATTTTTGTAGGTTACTATTCGAGCTTCAGTTGGCCCTCTTCAATCAGGATCTTCAACTACACCTACCATTAGTGCAAGCACTTCTACCCTTCAGCTCTCACCTCCAAGGACTAAAAATATAACTGCTAAAAATCCCACAAAATCTAACACAAGTAAACCTAATATAACTAAATCCATTGCAAGTAAACCTAATGCAAGTAAGCCTAATGGAAGTAAATCTAAATACAAATCAAAAATATCTAATATGCAAAAGAAACAAAGCACATTGGCTAGTAGCAATAAAAAAAGTAAAGTCAATACAGCGTTGAGGAATTTAAGGTAATCTTTTATTCTTGATACACAATACTAATTTAATCTTACGTATAAAAACTTTATTTAATATAAATTTACCCTATTACACAACTGTCTTGTACATTTATACACTGTCACTTAAGGCCAAGCAAATAATAAAAAATATTTTTTACAACAGTTGAACAGAACTTGAATTACTGTTTTTCTGTAATATTCATTTATTACACTGGTGTTTTATGTTGTGCTTATATCTTGTGAAGTTTGAATTGGTTAATTTAACCAATTGGTTAATCCCTTTATTCCAGTAAGAAACATTAGTTGATATTAGATTTTTTATACTTATTCTAGCTGCTGTTCCATAGCAGATTTTTCAAATTATAAGTCTCTGTTTGAAGATGTTAATTTAAACACCTTAGCTTTAATTAACAACATTAATAAGGCAGTCCCTTATTATTTTTGTTTTAAAATATATTTTTATCATTTTCTTTATATCTCTATAAGGTATCGTCGGGGAGTTCACAAGTGCATTGAGTGTTGTTCTGAAATAAAAGATTTTGCAAACCATTTTCCTACATATGTCCACTGTAGTTTTTGCAGATACAACACTAGCTGTAGCAAAGCCTATGTGAATCATATGATGAGGTAAGATGAGTTAAACATCTATAATTACCAATTAAAATTACAGTTCAGCAAGTTTGTTTTTGAAAACAGTTATCCTATTAGAAGTCAGTTTTCCTCTTCTAAGAAAACTTCTAAGATGATTCCTGGTACTATTTTTCGGCATAGTAATTCATGAAGTTCCTGGAAACTTGAATTGTAAGAACAGTTAGACTAATGAAATTAGGATAGGTTTGTTAGGGAAAATAGTTTTTCTATGGGAATTTTTTTTCCTATAGAACTTTCAAACATGGTTACTTCCAAAGACAGAAAAGTAAATGTTTTAAGTATATTTATGAAACAAATACATGTAATCTCATGAATGTTATTCTCTTCAAAGCAGTCACTTTGAGAGATTCCAGGGTTTTCAGTGATGTTAGAAACTTTATTGAGTCTGTTTCTCTCTCTCTCTTTTTCTCTGTAATCCGTCTGTCTGTCCATCCATCAAGCCATCTCTCCTTGCATTCATTCAGTGAAATGAGAGACTATTTCAGTCATGATGCCATTGTTGGAATTATTTTTCTTTAATTCATTCAACTTAGATAATTTGAGTATTTTATGCAGAGAAAGCCTTTATAGCCTATGTTATCTTCATTTGTATCTCATTAGTTGGGGCATCCTTCAGGATGGATTTTTATTTTTTAAAAAATAGTCAAAAATTGGGACTTCCCTGGCAGTCCAGTGGTTAAGACTCTGCGCTTCCAGTGCAGGGGGCGTGGGTTCCATCCCTGGTCAGGGAACTAAGATCCCACATGCCACGTGGCGTGGCAAAAAAAAAAAGAAAAAAAAATAGTAACGACAGATTATGAGAATAAAACATTTAAAAAATAAATAAATAAAATGTTAAAAAATAGTCAAAAGTTGTTCAGATATAAGCCAGTTAGGTTGATTATTCAAAGTGAGCTTCCATTTTTTCAAAAGTTAGAATTAGAATATAATTAATAAAAGTGATTTTCTTATAGATCACAACATGACCTCTGTGTTACTTTCTGGTCATTATCAGGTACTCCTTTCAAGGACTCTCCCACGTTTCTTGATGGCTCCAGCACCTCTCTCACAGTTTTTTAACCCCCTTGATGACTAGCCTGACATTATGGTAACTTGACTTCTTTAGTGCCAGTGCTTTACATCAACTTTAAACTTGTTGTACCCCCTTTCTTACCACAGTACTATTTTAATCTTGTCATATATACTGTTCATTTCTTTTGAATTCCCATTTCCCAATGACTTTCTGAGCTTTGAGTCCTTTTTCCAGTCCAGCAGCACCTATCTAACTATAGTCATCCTCACCCTCAGGGTCATCTGTTTTGATTGCTGCTTTGTTTTTGTTCTAGAATCCTTTACACATTTAGTCATGCTCACCTGGCATAAAGGCCAAAGACTTGACCATCTTCTTCTTCTGAACTTTATGCTCAATTCTAGACCCCCAAATAGTGCTTGATTCAATCAACTCTGACTCATGATCTTTAACTTGAGTTGGGTCCTATCTTTTTATTTTTAAATACTTCTTTATTCTTACCTGATTAAACATTTTTTTGGTACTCTAAAGATTTTATTTCGGCTTCTCTTAGTTATTATTAACATGGCCTACAAATACTCAGTTGGAGGTCATCCTTTTAATTAATCTTTTCAGCCTCAAATTTTTTTCCTGTTACATTTATCCAGGCATTAATCTCAGAAATCAAACATGTTCTACTTCTCCAAAGTTAACCCTGCTCCTTATCTCCTCTAGTTCTTCCACAACTTCATTCAGTTAATTTGCAACTTCATCTCTTCTATCTACCAGGTTCCTTCTGCTTACAAATGATTTCAGGTATTTTTTTTAAGATGAGGGAGACTTGTCCTTACTGCCTACTTTCCTTATCTCTTGTCTTCTTATTACCATGAACATTTGTAAAAAGTTTTTGTTACTAGCATATTCGTGATTCATTTCTTTACCTTTTAATTTGAGTATCATCCTCACCTACCAACTAACACTGCCCCTTTAAAGATTATCTGTCAAGTACTGATCCCCATATTTATTCACTTTTTTTCACTCTTACTACTCTATGACTTCTTTAGAGTCATTGTTGTCACTCACTTTTGAAACTGTTCCCCTCAGCTTGTGTTTAACCGTTACCACTATTTTTCTTCTTCCTTTTTGCCTACTCCTATTCATTGCCTTTTCTTCCTTCAGCTCTTCTCGCCTCCTTACATTTCCTTTCTTCGTAATGTAACCACTGTCACTTTTACCTTTCAACTTTGAATCTTCCAGTTTCATTCCTTAGTTTTCCTGAGATCTAACTCTGTATTTCTAATTATTTCGTGTTTTGTTTTGTTTTTTTTTTACCTTTGACTCATTGGCATCTAAAAAGAACCTAAATAAACCAAACATTATCATCTTTCCAGAATTCACTTTACTACCATCCAAATACTCTTTCAGGGCATCATTTGTGTGAATGTGGAATACCAGCTGGAAAAAAATTCACTGTTGCAAGTATCTTAAGCTTGTGAAGTTCTCTTGATATGCCACTGTGCATCATGGCTTCCTGAGACAACACCTTCTGCATTCTGCCTCTCTGCCTCCCACCTACTACAGTGGACTACACCTATAATCCATTTCCTCTAAACCAGGCCCCGGCCATCCTTTCCCAAGTGTACTTCTGTGTGGAATGTCTCTTGTGCTTTGACAAATGTATGGCTCCCCAAATGCGGCTTTAATTCTGCCCTTAGTTAATAGGGGATCAAATCGGAAAATATTTTGTGTTTGCTTAAGCCAAGGGTCATTCTACTCTTCCCTCTCCCATTTATCATAGGCTTCTCATTTGTCCTATAAAACCTCCAAATCCATTCTATTCTAAAACATTCCCAATTAGCCCAACTCCCTTCTACCCTTATCCCAATTCCCAGTGAGCCCCAACCCTGCACTTCATTGTCAGGACACGCAGTCTTACTCATGGTTAGCCTCATGTGGAACTGAAAGCTTCCATTGCCACTCTTAGGGTTTGGTAGATCACTTTTCCTTTTTCTCTACTTCATATGTACCCTTGCCTCACTCACTGCCTTAGATATCTCCCATTGAATGGCCCAACCACTACTTCTTCCCAGTGTGAATTCTTGTTACAGGCTTGAGTTTTATATGTACAGAAACTTCATTTTCTCCAGAGGATGAGTCCCTTCAACCCCTATCCTATACTACCTCTGTACTCTCAATTGGTCTTTTCCCCTCTAGTCTCAGACTGCTCTTCTCCAGAGTAAACTTTCTGCCATACTCATTTTTGACAGTGGCTTTTCCTTATTCTTTGTTAGTCCCTGGAATGCCCCTGTCCTTCCTTTCACTTTACCTTCTTTGAAGTGTCTGATCACCACAACCACTCACAGGGATCATTCCTCGCTTTGAGTTGTATGCCATTCATCTGTTCTGCCTTTTTTTTTTTTTTTAAATGTGCAGCAGGAGGCTTTTTTTTAAAAATTATTATTTATTTATTTATTTATTTATTTTTGGCTGTGTTGGGTCTTCGTTTCTGTGCGAGGGCTTTCTCCAGTTGCGGCAAGCGGGGGCCACTCTTCATCGCAGTGCGCGGGCCTCTCACTATCGCGGCCTCTTGTTGCGGAGCACAGGCTCCAGACGCGCAGGCTCAGTAGTTGTGGCTCACGGGCTTAGTTGCTCCACGGCATGTGGGATCTTCCCAGACCAGGGGTCGAACCAGTGTCCCCTGCATCGGCAGGCAGATTCTCAACCACTGCGCCACCAGGGAAGCCCCCTGTTCTGCCTTTTGTTATGTTTGTTTGTATCTGTATTATCTCCTTGAGAAGAAGGGGCTCTTTGTATTTACCATGTCACCTAGCACATTACAAACAGCAAGTGAGAGTCATTATTGTAATTATAAAAGACAGCCTTTAAATAAAATCTCAAAAGAGGATATTAAAAAATCTTACGCAGTTGGAGCATTTTTGGAATAAGACTCTTACAAAGAAGAGCATCATTAAACATATAATTTTAAGTGATTTTTTAAAAAGTAGCATTATTTGGGTTTGGTTGTTTAAATTATTGCACCCTGTTTGCTTATAGCTTTTAGGTAGCAGTAGAAGTCGCCTGAAAAAATGCAAATGCATTACTGTGTAATATTGCTATTATTCTTCAACATTATGTATAAGAAAGAAGGCTTTTTTCTACGTGTAATAGAATTAAGGTAACAGCCATAAGTACCTAATATCTCTATTTCTAGCAGAGCTTACTGTTTGCTAAGAAGTGTGGTAAGCTGGTGGTGAAGAATCTGACAAATCTGGATTTGAAACCAAGCTTCACCATTTATTTATTACATGTGTGACTTTGGGCAAATTACTTAACTGATTCCCATTTTCCTTTTCTTGAAGAGAAAGTTACTGTGATTATTAGAGGAAATGTACTTAAAGTGCTTAATAAAATGATTTGCACTTAGGAGATATTCAAGTAATTATAGGTATTATTTCTAAATTGTCATTATTCGGTATCGTAAAGTCCTTGCCTTTAATTTTCACAATTTAGTAGGAGAGATGTATTTACCTAGCTTAATGTGACAAACAAATGACTGTGAGAGCCCAGAGAAGGTAAGGATGAATTCTTTAAACAAGAAATGAGAAGGTATTGTATAAATGACATTTCATTTCGGCTTTGAAGGATGATTTAAAAATTTTCCAAGGAAAAAGAAAGCTGGTATAACAATTTGTTCCTATATAATAATGAGAGATTACTGAATTAATTTTTATAGGATATGCTTTAGTTCATTATATATTTTATATAGATTTATTGGCACTAAATAATAGTCATTAGAAGAACAGTTAAGATTATTGTGATGGCATCATAAATGGTCTTCTGTCCACAACCCACCCCTTCAGCCTTTTTCCATTTCTTCCTTCCTTTTGTTACTAATATCTGGTCAGGATATTTTTTGGCCTAAAATCCTTTACCTTCCTAATATTAATAGATGAAGTTCAAATTTTCTGGAGAATGTAAGACCTTTTAATATCTAATTCCTAACTACTTTTCCAAGAGCCTTCAACTCTTATTTTCTTTGCTTTGACTGGAGTAAGTCAGTATATGGACCTTCCTAACTGAAATGTACTACTAATTGTTAGCTGACTTCTCCATTTACCTGCAGCTTTCCCTCATGCAACCACAAAACTGTGTGTGTGTCACTGTTGATGTTTATCCTGTGATAATGAATATGTATTCACTTGTTTAGCAAATGTTTATTAGGCGTTTATTCTGTGCCAGATGCTTTTTGACTACCTTCCCCCCCAAACCCTGGACCATGAACTCTAAGGCAGACAACCTGCTTTATTGTATCATCAACCTCTAGTCTGGTGTCTTAATAGTAGGCATACTGTCAATATTGTTGGATCCTTTGTATTTCTTCAGAGGTAAACTTTTTACTTATATCAAAGCAAGATGGTCAAAGGGAGTTTTTTTTGCCTCTAGTCTTATTGAGGTATAATTTATATACAATAAAATTCATCTATTTTTAGAGAATAGCTTAATGAGTTTTGATAATTATGTATAGATAGTCTAAATAGATGGTGAATTTTCAAAACCTAGATTTTAATGTTATGTTTTACTGTATCGTAATAAAAATCTTAACCTTTTTTTTCCTTTCTTAGATTATTTCCCTATTGTTATTAACTTTACATAGGTCTAATAGGAAGAAGAAAGGTAGTTTTTTTTCCCCTCTTTATTGGTGAGCTACAGATCCACTTTTCCATTCCTATAATACACAAAACTAGAAGAATGGAATTTGTGTAATAAATATAAATAAAATGACAGTATAAGTCTTTATTTTTATAGATAGGGAACTCTAAATTAAAACTGGATTCAGACAACTAAAATTTTAAAAGTACTAACATTTTAATAAGGTACAAGTTATAGACAGAAATGGAAGCCATCGAAAGACCCTAAAACGTAATTTTTTCCTCTCCTCTTACCAAATAAAGAAACCGGAACAGTCTGTTTGAGAAGGAAGAAAGAGCTTTTAAAAGTTACTTTTAAATCTCATTTAAAAAAATAATTTACTTGGTTCACATTATTTGGGAATCAGATAAAATCTTGGACACACTCTGAGGAAATACAGTTATGTGCACAAATTTTTACATATAATTTCAGTGGTTCCCAACCTCTTGATGGTTTCTTCCTAAAAAAACCATTCAATTATTTTTGTCATGTTATGTTGAATTCATAAACTCTTTAGTAATAGTTATCCCCAGATTGAAGAAATAACTATTAGAAATCTTCTGAGAATGTTCTCTGGGGATTATAACTGGTCAGAGTATTTCTTTTCCCATACATACATGCTCTGCTGGTGATGGTTGCCTTGTATCTGACTTAGAATTGACTTGGTGTGTTGGCTACTTTAGGTCTATCATTGCAAGCTACTGCTCCTCAAACTTTAGCTTGCATAAGAATTACTGAAAAAGCTTGTTAAAACAGATTCCTGGGCCCCACTGCCAGAGGTTAATTCAGTAGCTATGTGGGGGGGGGGGGCGCAAGACTTTGCATTTCTTAATAAGCTCCCAGATGATGCTGATGTTACTAGTCTATGACTCCACTTTTATCTGTGCTGAGTAGTACTGTGCTAAGCCGATCCTGGTTTTCTAGTATAGGAAAGCTTTCCTTATCAGATTTAAAAGGGTATGTAAAAGCTATCATCATGGGCTACAAAGCTTGGTTCGGGGTTTTCTGTTCTGTGCTTAGGGGAAGCATTGTTTTAGCTCAAGAGTTCTGCTTTAATTTTTGTTTTAAAAAACCTCTACTAGTAATTGCAAAGAATTCTAAATGTTTGATTTTACAAATGGTAAACAGTGGCATTTAGCTCAACTACTGTTTACTTCCGGGATAATTTGGATTCTACTCCCCTTCCTCAACACAAACACGTCAAGTTGGAAAAGGATTTTTAAAATGATTCTTATTGGTAACCATTCATATTATAGCAAAAATGTTATTAGCAAAACTTTTAAATTGTTTTCAACTCTTAACAGTTGAAGAAAATAATTTGATGTACTTTACTTTTTTAAACTCTTTTGAGTATTTCCTTTTTTTTATGTGAGGGTGAGGTACTTACGTATAAGAATATGGTTAGTGAAATACATTTCACTAGAAAATAAATAGATAAGTTGGAACGTAAGCTAAAATGCTGAATGAAACAGGGATGATGAATGTTATATTATTATTTATATCATAATATTTTATTCAAAACTAGAGATTTAAGTATAGACTTGATATATAGCTATAAATTAATATGACTTACTGTATAGTAAAATTAATAAAATCTGTTTTGTCTCTCCCAGCTTTCATAGTAATCGTCCAAGTAAAAGGTTTTGTATCTTTAAGAAGTATTCAGAAGATCTCAGGTAACTAGTTGATCTTTTAAATTTTTTTCTATTGAAAAATTATATGACTTAAGTCTTTTGTATATAACATTTTTATTGAGATACAGTTCATATACCATGCAATTCACACATTTAAATTGTACAATTAATAGTTTTTGGTATATTCACAGATTGTGCAGTTACCACGGTTAATTTTAGTACGTTTTTATCACTTTAAAAAGACACTCTGTACCCATTAGTGGTTATCTCCATTTCCTTGCAACTCCTTTCATCCCTAAGCAACCACTAATCTACTTTCTGTCTATTTAGATTTGCCTATTCTGAACATTTCATGTAAATGGAATGATAAAATATGTGATCCTTTGTGATTTGTGTCTTCCATTTAGCATAATGTTTTCAAGATTCATCCATATTGTAGCATATATCAGTGCTTCTTTTTCTTATTGCTGAATAATATTCCATTGTATGTATATATGATAGTTTGTTTATCCATTTAGGTTATTTTAACTTTGAATCTGTTATGAATATTGCTGTTGTGAACATTTGTGTACTCATTTTTGTTTGGACATGTCTTTTCATTTTTCTTTAGTATATATCTAGGATTAGAATTGCTGGGTTATATGGTAACCCTATGTCAAGCCTTTGAGGAACTGCCAGAGTGTTTTACAAAGTACCTGATTAGTCTATATTCTCTCGCTAAATTTGTTTCAGGGGTGACCAATGGTGTCAAGATGAAGTCTTCATGTATTTGCACTGTAAAATGAGAACAAAAATAGGGCTGTCCAACAATATTTGAATTAAAAAAAGATACCTAAGATATGTAGTAAAGTGACTAACACTTTTTCAGTTTTGAAGTAAATTTCTTTTTTTTTTTTTTTTTTAAACATCTTTATTGAAGTATAATTGCTTTACAATGGTGTGCTAGCTTCTGCTTTACAACAAAGTGAATCAGTTACACATATACATATGTTGCCATATCTCTTCCCTCTTGCATCGCCCTGAAGTAAATTTCTTAAACCACTGGAATTCTTGAAATTAGTATGTAGTCTGTATAATTCTTACTTTTTCCTTTTCAAATTAAGAGAAGTGTACAACTTGCTTACTGTGCAGAAAGAACTGTTGATGAATATTTCTGAAGACATTGAGAATTTGGTTTTACCACACACTTAACTCAGAATTCACTGAGCACCATGTTTTTCATATTCTTCTGAATTCTTTAGACCCCACTGCTCTTTATTTTTGCTCATGTTGCCTTTGCTACCTGAAATATCAGTATCTTTGCTGCACCAAGCTAATCTATACAGATAAGGTTAACCAATACTTGTTTTGATATTTTGGGTTAGTGGAAAAGATGGAAGAGGGGATGATATTATGTCTCAGGACCTTTGTACTTATTATTCTCTGTGACTAGTTTGCTCTTTCCCAGATTTTTGTATGATTAGCTCCTTTATCTCCTTTGGGTCTTTATTCTGATGAGTGAGCCTTTCCTTGACCACTTGATTTAAAATTATATCCTTTCTCCTGTGCTTTACCCCAGTGCTCTTTATCTCCTTTTTATGCTTCATTTTTCTCTGGATCATCTTCTGTCATCTCATTCACTGTATACTTTGTTTATTTTCTGTGTCCTCTCACTAGAATGTGTGTGGTTTGGATTTTTGTCTATGCCAGGCATTGATAGTGATTAGGCACCCAGTAAATATTTGTTGAATAAATTAGTGTATGTATTGAAAATGACTTATGTGGACAGTAGGTCCCATCTATGATGTTGGATCAGTAGCTCACAGGGAGAGAAAAATTTGGTTCAGTTTTAAAAATATATTAGTACTAATTTTAAAACATTTACTGAATTCAAGGAAATAGATTAAGCTATATTAGAGGTTGCCTATACTGAAAATTTTTATAAGAATGAAGAGTTTTATTGCATTCAAAAGATGAGATTTTTGATTTTCACCTCACTATTGTTAAGCTCAGTTGTGTGTTTGGTTTTTAAATGAATCTTATGATTTTAAAGCTCTGGGATGTTTTTCTCTCAACTTGAGTAAGTCTCAGATTGAAAATTTGCCTATTTCTGTGAATGGAACATAGAAACTTATAATTGTATAGAACAATAATTTTTGTAGTTATTCTTTTATTGGAATGGAATATTTGTTCTTTAGCTATTTACTATGTATCTATTAGGTCTATAATGTAGCAGATCCTGTAAAGATAATAGTAATAATGAAGAAGTCTTGGAACCAACCTTCAGAGAATGTACATTTTATTGGGTGGGAGATAAGAGGTGAATGTAACTAACCACAATAAAGCAAGAGGGATTTTAATAAGTGCAATAATGGTTGTTTTTTTTCCAAAGGGGTGCGAGATTACTTTACTTGGAATGATCTATATAGGTGTTAGTTTACTTGGCTTTAAAGGATGAGTATTGTTTATACTGATAGAAGAGGTACAGGGGCATTTGAGTTGGAATAGCATGAATAGAGGTGCAGAAATGAAAAAGTAGAAGGCGTACAGAGGGGGAATGGTAGTAGTAAATGAATGGAGCATTGAAGTTATAGTAATAATATTGAAATCGGGGGCAATAGTTTTGAGCTTAGAGCCAGATTGTAAAAGCGTTGAAAATAAGGCTAAGGAGTTTGGACTTATTTTGGAGGGCACTGGACAACCTTTGATGTTTTATATAGAATTGAGTGAAACTGAAGGAAGGTTGAATTTCTTCTCACCTTTAACAATAGGGTGGATTATAGATGCATGAATCCTATTGATTAGGACTTTTGTGGTAGTTATGAATAATCTAGTAAGGACTTGAGTTAGAATGGTGAGGTAGTATTATATCATCTTTAAGAAACTGGGCTCTGGGATGAAAGTGCTTGATTTCAAACCTGGTCTTGATCTTTACCAGCTCTGTGTCCTTGGTAAATTAGTAAGCTAACTCCATCCTCTATTAAAAAGGTGATAAGTTATAGCATCTACCTTTTATGGGTTGTTTAGATTTAGATGAGATGGTATGTCTAAAATTGTTAGACTAGTACAGAATAAGTACTCAATAAATTGTTGATATAAAATGCTTGACATACTGACTGTTTAAGGAAGAAGAGACAGAGATAACTATAGGTTGAGCTTTATTTTCAGAGGAAATGGCATCATAAGAAAGGTCAGTCAGGATAAGTTAATTTGGGAAGGAAGTACATGATTTTAGTTTTATGAAGGTCAGTTTTCTATGTGCCAGTATGACATCTAGGGGAAAATATACAGCAGACTGTTAGAGTAGAGCTTTAGGGGAGAAGTCAATCTAAGGTATGTTATTTGTTTGTATTTGTATATTGGTAAAACATTTAAAATTTTAACGTATGTGATGAACTTCAGAAATGTATTTATGCTTTGTTAATAAACTGACAATAACAATGATCACATTACATGATCTATTTTTTTTCCACCTAAGCAAAAATAATTTATTAGCAGGATTCCAAAGACCCTCATGGACCCCTAGAAGGAAGAGATACAGCCAGAACATACGAGGGAAACAGAAAGCCATCAGTTACTAACACGGCTTCTTTCTAGTCTGACCTGCTGAAGCAGGATGATTTTGTCTCTATTATTTTCTCTGGACATGGGTTCCAGTCTCCTTTCTCTGTGTAGACCAGCTTTCTCTATTGATGACCCAAACATAGTATTCCTAGCCTCCCACATTTTCCCAGATCAAGAAATGTGATTATATATCCCAATTACAAATCCCTGTTCAGAGAAGGCTTGAGTTAGACATTCCATCCCTGGTCCAATTAACTATGTCGGGTGGAATAGGCATTTAGCTACTTACCATTGAGACTACTTTTAGTGTCTGTAGAGGGCAGTTTGTTAATAGAAAAAGACTGTAATTATTAAATTTAAGTATTTAAATCTTAACTTTCCTTAAGCTTAAAAATATTCCATTTAGAAATCTAGTACATTTAATAACCACTTTCAGGACTTCCCTGGTGGTGCAGTGGTTAAGAATCTGCCTGCCAAGGCAGGGGACACGGGTTCGAGCCCTGGTCCGGGAAGATCCCACATGCTGCGGAGCAACTAAGCCCGTGCGCCACAACTACTGAGCCCGCGCGCCTAGAGCCAGTGCTCCACACAGGAGAAGCCACCGCAATGAGAAGCCCACGCGCTGCAAGGAAGAGTAACCCCCACTCACCACAACTAGAGAAAGCCCGCGTGCAGCAACGAAGACCCGACGTAGCCATAAATAAATAAATAAATAGTTTTATTTTAAAAAATCACTTTCAAGCGGGCCTTTAAATAATGTTTGATAAAGTTCATTTAAGCTGAACAGACTAGAATTTTTTAAAGTCTCATTTACATTTCAATTACCTTTAAACAATATAACATCATTTATATGTTTAATATATTTGATTTTCTTTTAAACAGCTCTTCAGATGCTTGACCCACAAGCTCCCAAGTGCTTAACTCTAATAAACATAATAAATTAAACATAGTGGCTTTCTAAGTTCTCTGAAACATTCGCATATTTTTGCAGGCTTAATATTTTAAAATAAAACTCAAAGTTAAAAGTTTAAACATTTTAAATTAGAGTCTTAAGACCAATTTTACATGCTATAATACGCCAGTTATGTTTAAATACTTCAGATAGCAAATGCTACACAGTTTGATCCAATAAGCATAAAAACTATTCGTGAATTCAAAAAAAAATGTATTGATGACTATGGGAATTGCTTTCTAACCTTTTTGAAAATTTATAATCATTACATATTTAAGAACTACAGTACTCAGTGAAGTTTTGTTAAGGGAACAAGTAGTTTAGGTCCAAGCAAGTGGGCCAGTTCAGAGTACTGGGATGCTGAGGAACTCAGACTTCGGACTTCAATAGTGAATTAGCTACTTCAGTTAATTCAGTGTTATATGAGAATAATACCAACCTTGGATGCTTGTGCTGAGAATAAACTAAATAACATATGGGAAAATCTTTAACACATAGTATACAACGATAGCAGCTACGACATGATCTATTTTTAAAGCCTTCACATTTCTAATTTTTTCCTCACCTAGATAAACACTAGATAAATGTTCCATGAGAGCACAGACTGTATTTTTTGGTCATCATTGTATTCACAATACAGTACACTAGTAGTACAGTATGTGTAAAGACAGCCTTAGTAAATATACATTGACTAATGTATATATTGTACATTTATATATACTGAACTCTTGCTTTGCAGATGGGCATGGACACAAATAGACTGTGACTTGTCAAAGTGACGCATGTTGTTAGTGGAGCCAAGACTGGACTGTAGGTCTCTTGACTGTTAGCTTTCAGTAACTGGTATGAGAGAGAAAAGTTTATAAAGCAAAAATACTTTCTGTAAATAAATGGTAGTATAATTTGAATATGACTATGACATTTTATAGAGAATCATTTCAGTTATATCAAGTTTATATAACAAAAATTGGAATGACAGTTATGACACAAAAAGCAAATTGCGGAAAAGTATTCATTGAACTGGTGTGTGCATTTTCATAAAAGATAAAAACGTTTTCTTTTATACTATTTGCTTTGTTTTTTATAGGGGCATTACTCTAGTGTGCCTTAATTGTGATTTCCTAACTGATGTTTCTGGCTTAGATAATATGGCTACACACTTAAGTCAACATGAAACTCATGCTTGTCAAGTTGTAATAGAGAAAGGTACGTATATAAAATTGTTCTACTTTGGATTTTTGATATTTATTCCGGTATTATTGGTCAGCCACAGTATGTGCTCTTTACTAAATCGTTTTTCTCACTCACCATATTTCATATGCTGTTTTAAATATAATACTTTTCTTCTAATTTCAGTTTCTGTTTGTATCCCAACTTCTGAACATCTTTCTGAGTAAGTTTAATTTTTATTCAGTGCATTTTACTTTGATGGATTTTAGCACTATTGCATTTTTAAATGTATCATTAATAGAAATGAAAAATATTAAAGTATTTTGTTTTTTTTTGTTTTTTTTTAAAGCTGCTTGTTGAAATAGGTTCCTGCTCTATGGAGCTCGTGACCTGGTGCAAGACAAGTTGGAATTTCCTAAGTTCAAAGTTCTGAGATGTTTTCTTACACAAAGGCAGTTAAGCAGCCAAGTTCATGACACTAGCTCTCATTATTCAGCTCTTTTCAGCTTCAAATGGGACTAGATTCTTATTCCACCTTATCTTTGTGTCAGGTTGACATATCTTAACATACGTTTTTTTTTTCTCCAGTTGGCTCTCTCCAAAAATAACTTTTGTTGCTATGGTCATTTCTTACTTTGCTTAAAATAATTTGTGTTTTTCTCTGCTGTACTTGACTTCAGAATAATATGTTCCAAATGATATGGCTGTTTGTCTTTTTGTCTGTTTTGTCTGCTTTCTTAATTTCTTATAAGTCTTAAGTTTTTTAGGCCAGATGATTGTCTTTTTCCTCATTCGTTGTCTGTCATTGTGCTATTTTTCTTATTTTTCAGATGGAGAAGCAGCCCAGAGATTTCAAAAAATGTTCAGGGTACACCTGGACAGTGTCCCCCTTCGATGGACACAACTGATGCCTGTTCTCTCTTTCCAAGGAATGTGACTAATTTGACTGTGGGACCTGCTCTAGGTTGTGGTCTCAGGAAATCAGATCTTGGGGAGACTCCCTTCCCTCATGGCTGGGCTTCCATGAGGCTGATGTTGATATAGTCAGAGATGGTATCAAGGCCCACCAAATAGAGCACAGCTTCCCACTGGGGGCTTTGGCTCTTGATCTTAAGCTTGTGGGTCACTTCTGGCCAAGAAAATCAAATCTGTGCTACAGCGTCCCAGTTGAAGTTTAGTCATTTTGGCTGCTGCCCTTTAATCTTCCTCTAGCATGAATGCATCCAAGGAATACAAAATCTCCAGTTATTAGGAAATGGTTATTTTTCATGTCCTTGGAACAACAGGTCTCTACAATTATGTTCCAAAATTTCACTTATTTTTACTGTTATTTAAAATGTATTACCCAGGAGTAACTTCATAGTTTTTTAACAACATCAATTATCAGATTTTTTATTTTTTAAAAATTTAGTTTAATTTTGATAGCTTGGTTTTATGTTCTCCAAATGTATTGATGTCTATTTTATGATGTCTATTTTTATATTATTTTCTTTAAAACTGTTGTTTAGTGTTTGCTTTGTTTTGTTAAGAACTCCAAGATATTCCTTAGAATTCTCTACAGATTTCCTATAGCTGCTTATTTATAGTTTTTTAATTTGGCTGTTGTTCAGACAATTAGACATTATTATATCCATTCTTATTTCAGGATTATTATTATTAATATTATCTTAATAATTGTGAGTTCTAAGGTGTAAAGAATTGACAAAACCTATTCTTGCAGACCTTAAAACAAGTTTTTTTAAAAATTTAGTTTTATTTTTTTATACAGTAAAACAAGTTTTAAAATTACATATTTGTACATCTAATACATAATACCTACTTAGCTATTAATAGTTCCTTTGGGTAGTGGTAACATTAAAAAATATAGGGGCCAATAATGCACTTGTTTCTATCATATATAAAACATATTTCCACATATATATTTTTTTAAAAGTTGACATTTGTTTATTTTAGTTACATTGACTATAGCTCTAATAAACAGTTTTGATGCTACTACTTTGTTTTAATAAAAATTCTGTTGTTTAAGTGCCTCAGGAATTATTTACTAATAAAGAATTTCATATGAAAGCTGTAGATTTAATCATATAAATAGGAGCATTGCCTTTATTGTTTCATGGAAGCCTTATTATTTGGCCTGCACACTGAGAGCTGTATCTACTTAGTGCATCTTGCTCTTTTTCCTCTGGCACAATTGAAAGGTCACTGTTCATACTCTACCAATTTATTGAATTTTAATGACATGCAAAATACCTTTTGTGATCTTAGTTGCCATAAGGGTTAGGCAGGCTCTGGAAGTATGACTCAGTCATGTTTTTTTGCTCTGAAGTCAGAACTTGCTCAGTTTTACTTTGAAACAGATTTAAAGCCAATATAGATGACTACTTATTATGTAGTATGCTTCTTGCAATTAATAATCAAAAAATTTGAACCCATTAGTTTTAAATTTCCTAACTAATTTCTACGGTAAATGAATAATTTTTCAAAAGCTCTGGAAGTGGCTTGTCTCTCAGTAGGTGGATTTGGTGTTATGCTAGTCTTTATTTCCTTATCTGTCTCTAGGAAGTTTTGTCATTCACCCTCTTTCTACCCAGTTTTTTAAAAAATTTAAAAATTTTGCCCAGAAACAACTTCTTTACATTTTTAACATAAGTTCCTTTTTCACTTATAGATATTTGCTCTACCTTGGCTATAGTTAAAAAATATGAGAAATTGTATTCTTGATATAGCAATGTAGGAGTACTGCTTTGTGTTCTTCCATAGGACTCTGTTTTATAGTATTATCAAGTTCATTTTCTTAAAGTTTAAACTCCTGAAGTTCTATCACCTATAACTTCCTTTTTAAAAAAATAATTTAAATAAAACACCTAAGGCAGTTAGTACAAAACTTGTTGATTATAGGCAGTTGGTCATATTTTAATTTTGTGCTAATGAGTTTTAGCTTGAGTCTAATCCCTCCTTGCCATCAGGTTATTCTAAATAGTTTATTCACCTGATCAGAAATTGCCATTTCATGCATGTGTGCTTTTGGTTACCACTGAATAAAAAATGAGATTGGTTCAGTTTAAGTCCATCTCTATTTTGAGAAAAAATGACTGCTAAACTACAGAGACTTGGATTCTTGCCCTATTTTTATGATATTTTGGCATAACACCTCACCTCTTTGGACCTCATTTGTTTATTCAGCAAATATTTCTTGAACATCTGCTTTGTGCCTGGCACCCTTCTAAGTGCTAGAAAAATGGACTGAAATCTCTGCCCTCACAGAATGAACATTTTAGTGGTGAAAGACAGACAATATAAAGTAAATAAAATACATAGTATGTTAGATAGTGGTCAGTACTATGGAGAAAAATAACATAGGGAAGGGGGATAAGAAGTACTGAGTGGGAGTTTGGAGGCTGCCATTTAAAATTTGGTAGTCAGGGAAGGTCTCACAGAGAGATGACATTTGAGTAAAGACCTGAAAGAAGAACTGCATGGAGACTGGTCTGGCTGCAAATAAGTGATTAAGAGGGAGAATAGTAGGAGTTGGGGCCTGCAAGGTAATGTGGGCCATGTGTATAGGACGTTATGGACCATTGTAAGGAATTCGCCTTTTACTATGAGATAAGTAGCTATTAGAGCATTTTGAATAGAGGAGTGTTTTATACCTCAATAAAAACCACAATCAATGAAAACCTTTAAATACAGAAGAGTGTCTGTATTACCATAGCTGTTGTCTTCGGAATAAACTGTAGAAGACCAAGGACAAAATCAGGGAGATTAATTAGGAGGTTATTGTAATAATCCAGGTATGAGATGGTGGAGATTTAGGCTAGGCTGCTAGCAGTTTAGGTGATAAGAGTTTTGATTTGGGACATGTTTTGAATTCGTTGATGGTTTATATGTGAAGTGTAGAAGAAAGAAAGTTTTGAGGATGATTCCAGTTATTAGTGTGAGCAACCACAAAGATGGCATTGATATTAACTGAGATAGGGAAGACTAGAAGTAATAGATTTGAGAGGGAAGATGATGACTGTGATTTGGGACATATTTTAGTTTGTGATATCTATTAGATATGCAAGTTGACATGTCATAAGCATTCACCTGTATGAATTTAGGGGGGTGTTCTAAGCTGTAAATATCATTTAATGTCCTGGAAATAAATACAAGTAAAACTGGGGAAAACTGAGTAAGGTTGGTATATGTATCACTGTCAACATCCTGCTTATGCTTTTGTGCTATAATTTTTTACTGTTATTTTGTATTATAAGATGTTATCATTGGGGAAACTGGACAAAGGGAATATGGAATCTCTCTGTGTTATTTCTTATAACTGCATGTGAATATACAATTATACCAAAATTTAAAATTCATTAAAAAAAATCATGGGACTATATGAGATCACCAAGGGATACAGTAGAGAGAGAGAAAGGGCAGGGTCCACAGGCTGAGCTCTGGCGAATCTGACAATAAAAGGTCAGGGAGATGAGAAGGAATTGGCAAAGGAAACTGAGAAGGAGTGGCCGATGATATAGAAAGAAAACCAGGGGAGTGGCAGTGTTCTTGGAGCCTCAGTTACCCTATTTGTAAAATGTGAGTGCTGACTTGTTCTAGACTTCTGAGATTCTATTATTCAATATTGGTTATACTTACATTGTCATAATTTGTTTTTATGACAAGATAAATTTAGAATGCCACGTATCCTATTCCCAGTAGCAGAAACAGGGACTCTTTGACCTTGAGAAAATTAAATGTTCACATTATTCCTCAGCACATTTAACTCTTTCATAGGCTCTTGTAAAAGTAGTTCTCTTATACTTCTATTAAAGAAGGTAACTGGGTTATTTTTTCCCAGGTTCTGTACTGTACAACTAATGTCCATAATTTATAAGTTGGGGGGAAAAGCTTCCATGGTCAAATAAATTTAGGCAATGCAAGTTAAATTGATTGATTTAAAGTTAAATTGATTCTTTGATATGGGCTTTTTCACGCTGTATGTGACTTGTGAATGTCTAAGAGAATATTTATTTGACCTTAGAATTTTTTTCTTTGAATACTTATTCACTTCTTAATCTCCATGGAATAGTGTGTAGAACACTGATCTGGAGTAATCCTTCAAATTTTATGAACTGGGAAATAAAAAGTAGTTGTGTAGTGTTGCCTAAGATGGATTCCTAGACATTTCATTTATGTTTATGAATCATTTGTAAGATAGTGTTTGTAACTAGAGGCTAGCAATGTACATTTTCATATTTTTAGAAATTATATCAGAAAAATGATATCCTCATTATTATGTTTGTAAAATCTAATAAATGCATAACAGGGACAGACCAATTATTAGTTTATTCTGCCTCTGATTATGGCAGCAAGGGATATTTTCATTGGAGAGTATGGTTACTTTACATGATTTCACACTAAGAAGCTTAAGAATCTCTCATTATCTGTTTCTAGCGTCTCTGTAACTCCTTATGCTTAGCTTATCAATCTACCCACTTACCTACTTTTCTTGAGACTATTTTCAGCCTTTTATTATCTGTTAAGGAATTTCTTATATAGTAAAGTTTTACTTCCTACTTAAACAGCTTCAGGAGAACTTCTTTGATACTAAGATTGGGTGATTTGATAGCCAGCTTCATTTTAAACCCTCTCAGACCCTTAAAGGTACAGTGTGGTGTAGTGGTTAAAGAGCGTAGGCTCTGCAGTTGATTGCCTAGTTTGGAGTTCCTACCCTGCTGGTTACTAGAACATGTGTGACTTTGGGTAGGTTACAGACTTCTGCCTCATTCCTCATTTGTAAAATGCATGTAAACAACAGTACCTGTTCATAAAGTGTAGAGGGAATTAAATGAGTTAGTATATGTATATAGTACTTAGAAAGTGATTGTCACATAGGAAGCACTATGTAACTGTAAAGTTATCATTGTTACTCTTACTACTTTTCATAATTTTACTTCTGCCTGCATTTTGTTCAGATAGAATTATCCTAATCTTCAGCCTGCTTTTCATTCTGACCATCTCATACCATTTTCACAAATCATTGATGTTAACTTTCTTTTCCTAACCCAGTAAATCTTTCTTAAGAGCTAATTGTTTGAAGCACGTATTAGTCATAAAATTAGATTTTTGGTGTCTGAAGCTCAATAAACTTGTAGTTTTAGGGAATAGTTATGAATCCTAGGTTCATTTTAGTAATCTCTGTCTTTAAAAATAGTATAAATCGTATTTTCCCCTAAATTATAGTGCCTTATACTGACCACACTGTGGTTCATCTCATCTTTCAGCCCACATCTCTGATTTTGAGATCCTTCTACGGCCTCACTCTAGTCACTTTGGTATTTGCCCACCTGGAAGACCTTACCTTCCTCTACAAACATGGAGAAGCTACTGTGAATCTCTTTTTCTGTATCATTTACTGAAATGTAGGAATCTACTGTTTTTAATCCTCCACACTGAAAAGTATCTTTATCCTTACTTCTGTGAAGTGTAGTGTTGGGAAAGGAGTACAGCTTTAAAATAAGGCAGTCCTAGGTTTAAATCCTGGTTGTATATCTAACCAGCTCTGTAGCCTTGTGAAAATTACTTCACCTTATCTTCCTCATTAGTGAAAGGTATGTAATACTTTTTTGCAGGGTGGCTGTAAGAAATAGAGATAATCTGTGGACGTTAAATTATTAATTTAAATAATTCAAATTATTTAAATAATTAAAATTATTTGGCACTGGCCTGACAAAAAATGATCATTCAATAAATGCATGTTGTTGGTGCCGTTGTTGCTCTAGCTGCTGCTGCTGCTAATATTACTACTACTAATTACTGCTGTTCCTGCTGTTGCTCCAGCTGTTATTGCTGTTAGTACTGTTATTATTGCTGCTACTTACAGGAGACCCTGGGAACTACATATCAGTGGAATCTTCTCATCGTTGAGAGTTTTAGTGGCAATCCACTGACTGTACTAACTGTACTGCGGTTATTTGTAATATTGGCTCATAGTTCTTGGAGTATCTTCCTCCAAACTGCTGGTTGGATGGCATTTTATTACAGTGTTCAATTGCACCTCATATAATTCTCAGATGTCAGAATTTGATTGTAGTTCTGACTTTTCCTATCTAAAGACTGAAACAACAAACACCCTTGTTGAAAACTGGTACATAATCCTCTCTGCTTAGGAGGAAAACTTTTATTTTTTTAGCTTACAGAATTTCTTTCTTAAAGAAAACCTTTTATTAATTATTGCCAGGCATTCATTTCCAGTCGTCTTGGCTACTTATCTAATACTACTAAACTTACGAAAAATGTGTAATTGTGCTAGTAAAGTGGCTCTTTCTTTTGTAGACCTTTGAAATGATTTTTTTTTAGATCTGCTTTTCTCAGATATTAGAAAGATTGTAACTCAATCATGGAATTGCTCTTTTCTATCTGTTTCTCCCTTATTTTCCCCTTTCTCCATTTTCTTCTGTATATCTACCTGGATAGATTAATTATTACATAGAATGGAAGTAAAGTTTTAAATTTTGCAAGGTTTGTTTTCTTGACAAAAAGTTGAGAATAGGTATTTCCCTCTAGCAATCTTCAGAGCATAAGAATCCATAGTAAATCCATAACTCAAGCTTGGAAAACTTGGCTACTTATTGAAAGATGTCTATTTATTGACTGAATCAAATGTCCTAAATGCCACAGTTTGAAGTGATTTTAAAAGTTGATTTAGTTCTCTCAATGACTTCCAATTTTGTTCTAAGCAAAGTATAATGTAAGGGCACTGACTGGAGTCAAAATATCAGAGTTCCAAACCCAGCTCTCTCACTTTATGTTCAAGTTACTTCAGTTTATTCATCTGTAAATAATCTTTACATGATTGTTTTGAAGACTTAAAAGTGATGGAAACTGTGTTTTATAGATAAAAATGTCTTTTATATTTTATTAAATTCCCCTGATTTAAAGAGTACTACGAAAAAAATGAAAATGTAAAACTGACTCTCCTTGAAGCTGTGAATTCCTCTCTTGTATTTCTGGCTACTGAACTTTATGCTTAGCACCAGTGCTAACTACATGGCTCTTTCATAGTATAATATAGATAACCCTTCCACATATTCATTGACAACAAACACTGATTCCCTGCCTTCTGTATGCAAGA
The DNA here is from genome assembly GCF_028564815.1 of Eubalaena glacialis. NCBI lineage: Eukaryota > Metazoa > Chordata > Mammalia > Artiodactyla > Balaenidae > Eubalaena > Eubalaena glacialis. The sequence goes on from NC_083717.1 coordinate 78,917,705, forward strand.
CTCTTTGTCAAGTGCTGGAAGTGGGAACATGAATGAGACATAGTTCATGCCACCAGGGTAATTACAGAATAGGCAGTCGGAAATGGAGACACTGAATCTACATCTTCACAGGGCCACACAGTAAACTGATTTCATAATTATTTAAACCCCTAATACCATGTATATATTAGATTATGTGATTTTTGTGAAATGCTACACCAGAAGAGAATCTGGACTTGGTCCAAAGAGAAATACCACTTTATTATACCACTCTAAACTAAACCAATAAGTCATTAATTAGCTTTCATAAATGCAAGCAGAAAGTAAGCTCTTTTAAGAGCAGAATGGCAACCTTTTAAAAATGTTTTGTATTTGAAAATAATATTTCTGTTAAAAATGTTTACTTCTACTAACTCTCTTTCCATTGAAGAATATGTAAAGAATCACTCCATTATTTTCCTGTGAAGTTCTGAACATATTTGGAGGAATTACTGACTCTGGTCATAATCCAAGTTATTAGAGTCTTAAATGTTCAAAATGGTCAGAGTGTCTTCATTTCATATATTTGGTTTAGCAGAAAAAAAAAAAAACTGATCTCCTCTATGAGATACACAGAATTTATTTTGGGTTTGTTTCTTTCTCTAACCTTTTGAAATGTAACTAGGATTGGAGGTAATGGGGGATCATGTCCTTAGATTCTCTTATCCTACCACGGACATTACTGTCTCAAACCAAATCTTTAGTAACTAAGATAGTTTTTCCTTTTCAAAGTGGATGCAATACATTTGCCCCTGGTATGTAATTGCAAGTTAGCAAGTAGGAACTGTGCATCAAAATACAGTAGTTTCTGGCATTTTGAACTTCTGCCTTTGATAGCTGGTAAGCAGGAAGTAATGGGAAACCCATTGAAAGGGAAAGATAAATGAAACTTTGGTATAGTCCTTCATTTAGGGCAAATGCTACCAACTTCTACCAGTGTTTCTGAGGTTACTACCATTTTTTCAGTCTCCCGATTCTGAGGGTAGTTTGCGAATACATTATAAATTAAGTATTCAGGGCTTAATTCAATATTGCCAACAAAATTAAAAAATACCAAAATTATAGCCCGAGTCTGGCATTAGAATCTTCTGCCTCTACTGATGGTCTTATTTTTTGCTTCATATTTTACACATAAATATTTTGTTTCTCTTGATTCTTTGTCTTTGTCTTTACCTAGTTCTTTCCTCTGTCCATTTAGAATGATTTTTTACTCTACCTTCCTTGATGACCAAATTATACCCACATCTTCAGAAGTGGGTAGATTATTTCATACTAGGGTAAATTGCTCAGCAATCAAAAACTAATACCTAATGTATTTTGTTTGAGGATGGGGGAGGTATGGCAGAAAAATCTCAAAACATTAAAGATATTTAGGTAAAAAGCTTTAAGAGCCTGTGTGGCACACTTAAGTAAATTCTAGACAGTAAGATTAGATTCCTGATTCTACCCATGGCAGTAATAAGAGCTAACAATTATTGAGTACATATACTAAATGTTTTACATTTATCCACTCATTTAATTCTCACAAACTAATGCAATATGCACTGTTCTTGTCCCAATTTTGTGGGTGAGACAGCTGAGGTACAGATAAGTCATTTGCCCAAGGTCACATAGCTGTTAAGAGCCTCAATTTAAATTATGGTAGTCTGTTTTCAGAGGCTAAACTAAGAAGTACTATAGTCTATTGCTTCCCTGGTTGTGCTTGTGGTTCCAAATGTACTTTCCTACTTTTACTATATAAAGTATGAGTAGCTGGATGGGCCTGAGCTTCAATGTGAAGACCCCTTGTTTCCCCAGGAGAGCAGGCAACAACTGATACAGTTGTAGCATTGGGACCAGAATCTAGCCTCCCAATCTTAGAGTAGTATTTCTATGATATATGAGCAGTAGAACATTTCAGCAAAACTGACATAAATCGGTCTATTAGTAAGATTAATTTGGCAATGATAGCTCAGCATGTTTTAGAGTGGAAAACATCAAGAGGCAGAGAGATCAGTTAAGTTTTTCACTTTCCTGGCATGAATTTAAGGGAGCCTGATTTATAACAGGGGATTTGGCTGTGAAGAAATGCAGTGGAAATTTGAAGTAGAACCGGTTCTGTTGCTTAATGGATTTATTACTTTAGCATTTTTAGGCTGTAGATTTTTCTCATTTACAAGATAGGGGAAATTGGATAATATACTCTCTTAGGACTCAAGTCTAATTCTAATATACTATGATATTTTTGAATTGATTGAAAAATAAGTAGTAAAATGTAGGGGTCATGTTCTGGTTGATGATTTGCGGGTTATTGGTTTAGAAGTGATTGTTGGAATTGTGCCAAAGGATGAACTGTATAAGACTAAGTAAGTCTGAGCGGTAAATATATTTATATGAATGGCAGACATGTAGGGGGTCATGTTTGCTCTCCTCATTTACCTTTATCCAATTGGTACCTATATTCTGTTGGTTTTACTCTATCACCCTCCTAAAGCCTTCCTCTTCTTTGACACTCCTACTGTTTTACCTGGGACAGTCTCTTTTTTTTTTAAATAACAAAAATTTATTATTAATATGTTAAATCAATATTTCATGATAGAAAAATTATGTGAATACAATGACATAGAAATTTCTGGGACTTAAAAGTAAGAAAAATAGTGATCGAAAGTTTTTCCTGCTATTTTTGAGCAGAAACTTCCTGTACTGCCCAGGGATCACAGCTGCATAAGCAAGCATTAGGACTGCAAGTAACTTTGAACTCTTTGTAGTTGAGATGCCATATGACTTCCCAATTTCTGTGGCCTGTCCATTGACTCTTTATGTGTCTAACCATTTTTTTTTTCTGAGTCAAAAACTAGGACCCATAATTCTGATAAAAGAAAAAAAAACACTTTGTTGTTCTTTTATCAGTCGTTAACTGTCTCTTATCTGGACTCCTTGTCTGGAGCTTATCCTCTTCTGATACTGCCCTTTTTCTTTCTGATGCACAAATCTTATCATACTTTCTTATTAACCTTAGAACAAAGTTCTTAGCACAAACGCTTTAGTGTAACAATCAAGATCTTTCCTAAAGTAGCCCTTGCTATCTCTTCAGTTGCATCTTTGACTACTCTCCCTTGTTCCCTACCTGCTAGTCATATGAGACCACTCAGTATCATATCATTGCTGTGTTTTATATTTCTTTGCTTTTCCTCCACCTTGACTCTCCTTGCCCTGCTTTGCTAACTCCTGCTCTTGCTGCAAAACCTTGTTCACTGTAGTATCTTCACTGCCTCCTTGCGCCTTTCCCCCTCATAGTGGCTCAGTCCTTTGTATAGCCACAATATACATGTCTCTTTTTTAGCACTTCACAATTCTGTAAACATTTGCTTCAATACATTTCCTTGACAGTAACTCCTTCACAGGAGGGACTGTGTCTTTGGACTGGAACTTTTAGCACAGTACCTAATGTACGTGCAACCTGGTAAATGTTTAGATCAATCATCCTTTCCACACATCTGTTAACACCTCTCAGAACAAACGGTCAGAAATGGTGCACTAGATGTTTTACTCTTATTTATTAGTATAATGATTACTATCCTAAATTTAATCTGGAATGGGTAACTGGAAGGTCTTGAGAACTGGTTGACCTTACTACTGGCTTGTTGTAAACCTTTTTTCAGCTTTTTAGTTTGCTTATAAGTATTTGCAAAGATTACATTTTGAAAATCAGCATTGAAATTTTTGGCTTTTAAATGTTATTAGAAGGAAAGAATGTGGTCTGATTGAAATGAATATGAGCATTTTCCCTCTACCCCATTTATTTATAGTATGAATGAAATCTCAAAAGAATGCAATGATGTAGTTTAACCAAAGTGCTCATTTTACATGTAGCTTTGGATTGGTCATGTGATCTGCAGAAAAATGCAAGTAGGCACATTTATTTTATTTTGAACTTTAGAGGGAAAGCAGGTTTACATACAGAAGAAAAATTAATTATTTGCAATCTTGATCTCTAATGGTTGTTGTTGAAATCCATAACCGTCAATCCTTCTGTTCTCCTTACATTGAAATCTTAAATAGTGTTTGTTTTAAATGGTATACAAAATTTTTCTATTAAAAAATATTGCAAGAATTCACAGGTGAAAAGTCTAATTATCTAATGGCAGGTCATTAGCTCAGAACTTTGAGCTTAGCAAATTTCACTGTCTTCTACCAAGCAATTGAGTATCTCAAATGATGACTATTTCAGCAGGCATCTTTAACGAATAAGATTAAAGGTAAGAACATTTTTTTCTTTTCACAAGTGTTAATGATATATTAGTAGTTGTATTAAAATTTGTTAATGTCAAAGTATGCTTTTGTAGTTGCAAAAACAGTGTACATTTTAATGATGAATTTATAACTCAATGAAATTTTATGTAGGGTGCTTTTCTAATTTTTTTTAGATTTATTTTTCTAAATATTTTCACTGGTTATTACAATTCTGTCCCTTAAACAGAATACCAGTATGGTTAAAGCCACACAACAAAATAGGGCACATAAGCCTCTTATTGGTAGTTACTTCAATAATTTATTTTGTTCTTATCTACGAGTTTCTTAGTCAGTAAAATGAAGGGTAATAAAAACCTGTCACCAACCTCCCTTGCAGAGATATCAAGAAAATTCAGTTTCCCCAATTGAAATGCCAGCAATAATAGTAACACATGCTTAATAGCTTTCATTTTAATTGCTGCATAAAATCAATTTATTAGAATAGCTATATGTGAAAATGATTAGCATGGTAATGTTTCTTTTGTAAGAATTTAAGGTCGACCTTTGATAACATTGTCAACAGTAAGCGGAAAAGGAAAATTCTTTTATAAAATATTTTTAAACTAGTTTGTAACCGATATGTTTTACAGTTTTTCAGACTGAGTTTAAAATTATTAAATGCTTAGAAATAAAAATCAATTAATATCTACTTTTTGTTTCTTCCAACGAGAAACAGAAATTTTTCATGTTTTCTTACTTTATACACGTTATTCTTAAAACAATTATTTTCCCATATAAATTATTAAAGCAGTGAAGTTGTACTGTACACTTGATATTATTTCATCTTTATGAATATTGTTCACAATTAAATACCTGAGAGAATTACAAAATCTTTAACCCCAAAAATGATAATTTGTGCATTTTGTCAATTTTTTGTGCAAGTTTTATTAATTTAGATTTATTTAGCAAAGTTAGTTGAAAGTTATTGTAAACACTACCAATATAGTACTTATACAAAAAAGGACATGTTCTATTTTAAATTGTTTACAATTTCATGTAATAACTAAAATGTACATAAGTAATTTTACACAGTTATTATTAATATCTAGGAAGATAACATTTATAGACCTAATTTTTTAAATATGCCCTCAGAGAATGGATGAAGAGGGGTGTTTGCCATTGCCATTGACATTGACATTTCTATCCTACTAGATGACTAGGGTTGACATTTCTATCCTACTAGATGTCTTCATTTTTGTCCATGAAATTTAAGTTAGTATAGCTGTTGCTTATGTTAAATATATTAATCCTTTAGTATAGATATTAAGCCTTCATTAAGTTATGAATCACTTAACTATTAATGGCATTTCTGATCATGTAGTCACTCTATTTATGCAGATTAAAATTGTTTAATGTATAATATCACCAAATAATATTTAGTCGTCAGCAGTTTAAAAGAAAGGTCCTTTGGTACAGGTAGTTTTTATGTTAAATTGACATATTGGGTTGGCCAAAAAGTGCCTTCAGTATTAAAGCAAAAATAAAAGACACATTTTCTATTTTCACCAAGAACTTTATTGAACAACGTATTCACCCTTTTGTTCCACTACCTTCTGCCATTTTTCAGGCAACTTCATAATTCCATCTTCCCAAAACTTTCTTTTTGAGCAAAGAACCGTTCCAGGTGCCTTTTACAGTCTTCCAGGGAATGGAAATTTTTTCGATTAAGAGAATTTTGTTAAAGACCTAAATAAATGGAAATCCGAAGGTGCAATGTCTGGTGAATACGGTGGATGAATCAGAACTTCCCAGCCAAGCTGTAACAGTTTTTGCCTGGTCATCAAAGAAACATGCGGTCTTGAGTTATCGTGATGGAAGATTATGCGTTTTCTGTTGACTAATTCTGGATGCTTTTCGTCGAGTGCTGCTTTCAGTTGGTCTAACTGGGAGCAGTACTTGTTGAAATTAATCGTTTGTTTTTCCGGAAGGAGCTCATGACAGAGGACTCCCTTCCAATCCCACCATATATACAACGTCACCTTCCTTGGATGAAGACCGGCCTTTAGTGTGGTTGGTGGTGGTTTATTTCGCTTGCCCCACGATCTCTTCTGTTCCACGTTATTGTACAGTATCCACTTTTCATTGCCCATCACAATTTGTTTTAAAAACGGACGGTTTTCCTTACATTTAAGTAGCGAACCGCACGCGGAAATACGGTCAAGAAGGTTTTTTTGGCTTAACTTACGTGGAACGCAAACATCAAAGTGATGAACGTGACCAAGCTGGTACAAATGATTTTCAGCGCTTGATTTGGTATTTTGAGTATGTCGGCTATCTCCCACGTGGTAAAACGTTGATTGTTCTCAATTAATGTCTTGATTTGATCGCTATCAACTTCAACTGGTCTACCCAACCGTGGAGCATCATCCAGCGAGAAATCTTCAGCATGAAACTTGGCAAACCACTTTGACGTGTTTAATCAGTCACAGCACCTTCTCCATACACTGCACAAATCTCTTTTTTGCGTTTCAGTTGTGTTTTTACCTTTCTTGAAATAATAAAGCATAATAAGCTGAAAATGTTGCTTTTTTTCTTCCATCTTCAATATTAAAATGGCTGCACAAAAATTCACCAATTTTGATAAGTCCTATTTTATATGCACAGTGATACGATAGCTGTCACATACAATCTAACAAAATTGTTTCGAATGAAGTTAAAGACAACTAAGTGCTAAGAGAGCCATCTTAAGGAAAAAAAACGAATGAACCTTTTGGCCAACCCTATATTTTAAAAGATTTTATAGTTGACATATGCCTTTGTTACTGTTGTCATAAGTTATAATTCGTATTTTTTAGAAATCAAAGTTTAAAAATTTATAGTTAATATTTGAGCTATGCTTATGAAGGTTTTTAAGAGAATACATTCTTCAAAATTCTAAATTTCTGTAATTTTACCACCTCTAAAGTAGGTTAATTGTAATATATATTGAAATGACATTACCATTTGAACTTTACAATAGATAAAATATTTATTTTCTCACACTTTTTGAGTCCTATAGTAGTAAATACTGGTGCATATTATATATATTAAGCATATAACCTGCTTTCATTTTTTAAAGGGTAATTCTTTTTTTGAAACAGTTATGCTAATGTGTTACATCTTTTTTAAAAATTGTACTTAACATAGAGAACATTTGTTAAGTGCTCCTGTTTTTAGAGAAGAGGAAATACATGTCTGTATTCATTTATTTAGAGCATATATTGAATCTACTGTTTATTCTCATGCATTTTATTTTTCCCTTAAAATATTTACAGAGATCATTTACTATTATAGTATAAATGTGCATTAATTTAGATTTACATTTAAATTATTTTAAGCATGTAAAAAACAACTGTTTCATATTTTTTATTGTAAACATAAAATTAAATACTCAATACTTATTTTGTTTTCAAGATTAAAAAATGAAGCTCCCACTAAGGAACAAGAACCTGTGTCTGAGGTAAATTATGTTATATTTGATACCTCTTAAAGATTTATACATTTGAAAGTATTGTGGGTGTGATTTTTAAAACACTTCAATTCAATGTGTGTACGTCACTAACAATTACTGGTATGTTTTCAGAAAGAAAAAACTTGAGATTTTTGTTTTCATTATATATAAAAATATTTAACCCTCTGTAAAATTGTAAAGTGTTTTATTTTGACAAAGACATTATTATATTTCACTTGCCTGTTATTTAGTTCAACTAATAAGTAATGGAGATAAATTTATGACTTAAAAATTCTGAAATTATTAAAATATCAAACGTTTGACACATTGGAAAATTAATCTTTTTAGACTCTCAAAAAGATTTAAATAATTTTTAAAATAGAAATATTTTGAATATATATTAAATACATTTTAGCTATCTTAAACAGGCACTCTGAATATAACACTCAGGGTTATCATATAAATGTTACTTACTGGGCAGTCTAATGTATGAGTGTAGAAATAATTTTGCTTATGTACGTGTTTTCTTGGTGTCAGTTTTTGAAATATTGCTTAATGTTACTTGTCTCTTTCTGAGTATAATGAAGTGAGGCAGGTTCAGCATTTCTATTTTGTAGAGTGAATAAGTGAAACCTAGACAGTATCAGCCTTCTCCCAAGTGGCTTTCTTTTATCCCACGGAAAGTTTTCATTTGTTTGAAATGTTTTTAACTACAAATAAATGTCTTTACTAGATATAGGATTTCTTGGTTATCTGTTTATTCTTGAGTGAGTTTTGGTGTTTGTGGTTTTTGACGAATCGGTACATTTTATCTATAATGTTGAATTTATATGTATACAGTTGTTTGTTGTATTCCCTTAATCTTTTAATGCCTGTGGGGTCTGCAGTGATAATCCTCTCTTTTATTTCCAATATCGATACTTTGTGTGTTCTTTTTGTTTCTAATGTTGTCATATATTTTACTTTTTAACTAGGTTATAAAGACAGAATACAGTGTTACCATTTTTACTTTAAATCATCTTTTAGAGCAATTAAATACTTAAAAAATTTTATATTCACCTTCATTTTTTCCATTTCTAGTGTTCATTTCTTTATGTAGCTCTTGGTTTCTTTCTAATATCACATTCCTTTTGCCTAAACAACTTCCTTTGAAATATCTCATACTGCAGATCTACTGGTGATTACTTCTTCCATGCTTTTTTCCTTCAAAAAAATCTTTATTTTTCATTTTTGAAAGTAATTTTTTGGTGAGTATAGAATTCTGGGTTAACTTTTCTTTCAGCAGTTTAAAGAAGTCATTTTATTGTCTCTTGGCATGCATATTTTCTGATGTGATGTCTTACTGTAATTTTTATCTTTGTTTCTATATATGTATATAATGTGTGAATTTCTTTGGCTGCCCTCAAGATTTTGTCTTTATCTTTAGTTCTTATCAGTTTGAACATGATGTGTCTAAGTCTGGTTTGCTCAGTTGTTTATTTATATGTTTATGTATTTATGTATTTATTTTTGGCATTCATCCTGATCGGTATTCTCTGACTTGTCCTGTATCTTCTACTTCTGGGGTTTCAATTTCACATATGTTATACCATTTGATATTAATCCCTGTTCTTAGATGCCCTGTTCTAGTCTCCCCATCCCCTCCTCCCCGCCTCCCGCCACGCTTTTTTTTCTTAGTGTTTCAGTTTGGGTAATTTTTATCTATTGACCTATTTACAGATTCATTTTTCAGCCGTGTAAGGTCTACTGTTGAACCCATCAAAAACATTTTTCATTTCTGTCATTGTGGTTTGTTTGGGGTTTTTTTCCTAGCATTTGCATTGATTCTTACAGTTTCTGATCCTTTGATAAAATTCCCATCTGATCATGCATGTTGTCCTCCTTTTTCTACCAAAGCATTTAACATATTAATCATAGTAATTTAAAATTTTCTGTCTGATAGTTCCAACAGCTGGGTTGTATCTAAGTCTGGTTCTGCTAATTGTTTTATCTTCTGACAGTGTACTTTTGTTTTTTTTCCTTTGCTTTTTCTGTGTATGTTTGGTTGAAAGCAAGACATTATGTGTAGGACTGAGATAAATAGTATTTATATCTGAAAATGGGCATGATTTTTCTCATGTTAGGCCATTAGTGTGGGATTTGGTCTACCTAGTAGTGAGTTGACTTGGGTTTTGTTTTTTTTTAGTCACTGTGGTTACCCTCCATATACTGCCAAGTTCAATTCCTGTAGTATTTCCTTGCGCTTAGGGTGGAAGTTATATTACTGGAGGTTTTTTTCTCGGTATCATTGCTCCACACTCAGTTTTAGCCTTTCTGTGTGAGACTGAGCCACAGAGGTTGTCTCTCTCTCTCTACACTCTTACTTTCTTCCAGCAGTACTGCTGTTGCTTGTTATTTGATGTTTGCTAGCCCAGTGGCGGGTGGTGGGGATTGCTGTGATGTTCTCTGTTGTTCTCAGGCTCTCAAGCTGGCTCTGTGTCTCTGGGTCTTGAGAGTAGATATGTTTTCTTCCATCACCCAGTTGGCCCACGTACCCTGGGGACAACAGGGTTTGCCTCTCTTCTTTCCAAATACATAAAAGCATGGACATGAAGAAAACTTCCGAATTCATCATTTCATAACATCATCCACTGATTCTTTCCCGATGCATTCATACTAGAATAAATCATCAAACTCTTACTTTCCTTTGATTGCCCTGTTGCATCTGTGTCAAGTAAAACCAACCTTTTCTTACATAAACCAACTTTCTTAAGTTTATTTTTTGTTAAAAGAAAAAAAGCTTATGCTAAAAATTTAGCAGGCCATAAGCAGAGTTAAAGGAAGCCATATTGAATGGAAGGCCACATAGAACAGTTTTGGTCTGGTACTTCTTTCAAATATATGTGGTGTGGCTGGTCCCTCAAATAGACCCAGGTGTTTAAGTACACATGTGAGATGGTGGATAGCTTGAATTATTCTTCAAGATTTTGATCAGATGCATTGTAGTGGAATCAATGTTATACCCCAATAATATTTTCCTGTTGTCACTTTTTCATTTGTATAGTTTTACATTTCCTCTTTCAAAATTAATTCCTTTCATATGCTAGATTGTATTTGGAATTCATATAATATAGTGAGTTTCTAAAACAGTCTCTGTTCTGCTACTATGTATATTCTATACACTGCAACATTTTACTGATTTTATATCCTAATTATATATATATATATATATGTATATATATACCATAACTCTTCTCCTCTAGTCTGATGGTTAGTGTAGTTTCATTATAACTAAGAGGGGTAAGAGAGAGAAGGTGGGTACAGATGCCTTTCTCTTTTGTTGCTTCCTTCAAGGCTTTTAGGGAACACTTGATAGCATGTTCCAGGAATCTTTGTATTGGGAACAAAGATGAATAAAATTATTTCCCTATCCCCAAGGTGGTCAAAATCTAGTAGGACAATTAGACATGAAAGAATTGTAATGCAGTAAGATAACTACCATATTCCAAGCATATCAGGTATGGTAGGTACACACAAGAGTCCTCTCAGGGTGACTTTATGGTGTTTTTCTCTCTCTTTTTAAAAATATTCTTTTCTCAATTCAAACATACACATAGTATGCAAAATAGAGGTTCCCTGTAATTTCACTAATGAAAGGGCAAATTAACCCTATAGCCTATTTCTGTAAGACTACTTGGGGCTATCCATAAAGAATTTCTAAGGTTTTTGTTTTTGTGGTTTTTTTTGTTGTTTTTTTTTTAAACAACAGCTCCTGTTAATTTTTTTATTTTTATTTATTTATTTTATTTATGGCTGTGTTGGGTCTCCGTTTCTGTGCGAGGGCTTTCTCTAGTTGCGGCAAGTGGGGGCCACTCTTCATCGCGGTGCGCGGGCCTCTCACTATCGTGGCCTCTCTTGGTGCGGAGCACAGGCTCCAGACGCGCAGGCTCAGTAGTTGTGGCTCACGGGCCTAGTCGCTCCGCGGCATGTGGGATCTTCCCAGACCAGGGCTCGAACCCGTGTCCCCTGCATTGGCAGGCAGATTCTCAACCACTGCGCCACCAGGGAAGCCCTGTTTTTGTTTTTTGTTCTGTTTTTATTGCTTTTTGCTTTGTAACTTTTTCAGACACTTGAGAGTTTCAGACTTTGTAAAATTACTTTTTATTTTTATCAAATTAAAAATTAAAAATTTGTGTGGATAGTTTATCATAAAAGTAGTGACTCATCTCCCTCACCCTTTTCCATCCAACTCTTCAGAGGTAGCCATTTTCAACTCTTTTAGCTATTTGATGTAATATTTATCTCCATATTTCTAAATAATGTAACCATATTTTTACTTGTCTTTTTTTCAACTAGGAGTGACTGTTACAGTAATTAAGAATTTGCTTCTCTAGACCACCATCCCTACTTTCCTTTATCCCCCCAACCCCAGCATCCCAGCCAGGGCCAGAATTAGAATGAGGCAAGTGAGACCTCACCTCTGGCAAAAAATTCAAGGGAGCTACAAAAAATTCAATAATCAGATAAATATTTTCTTTCAATATATTTAAGAATAAAAATTAATGCAGAGTAATCCATGATGAACATAATTTCAAAATTGTAATTATAGACAGCATCCAGCCTTGCATTTGTATGACCCTGAGAGTCAATGCACATGGGGGACACAAGCACAGCAAGGTCTCACTTCTGCTTTTTTGATGGTCCTTGTTCAGTCATGAGGGAAGGTGACAAGTTGTTTTCATTGTTTGTAGCTTCACATGGTACTGCTAAGTGAAAGGTAAACTTTAATTACAAAAACATGTTTATATGATATTTTTTACAATATTATTAAGGGCACTAAGGTAAGTAATACAAATTTTATTTATTAATATATTTGACCTTTCATAAATAAATTTGATGAAATGTGAAAATTTTCTGAAAAAGTATTTTCTTACCAGGAAACTTGATACGTTCTTCACTTAAAACAGTGATAATTTACTGTTACTCACTTGTTTATATAAAAAATATTTTTCACTACTTTTTTTTCACCCCATTGGTCTGGAAACCTGGTATGTAGTTTTCTGTTGTTTATAATTATTGATTCTTGTATTTTTCATACAAATGTTTATGTAGACCTGTTAAATATTATAATTTATATGAACTAATTCATATAAATTAATTATTTATTATATTTAACTGAATGTATTAATTAAAAATAAATATATTTAAAATTTATACTAAAATTCTTAAAAATAAATATGGCATTTAAAAACTCAAGTGGTCCATTGTTTAGAAGAAGAAGAAAAATGCATGCAGAAATTGATCAAAATTATAGGGGACAGTAACAGGTTTGGTAGAAAAAAATATTCCAGCTACTTAAAATGAAATCTCTAACATTGACACTATTAGAATAGAATTACTATGAAATATAGAGTTAAATAAAGAATTTTCTTTGAATTGTGCAAAAAAGGTAAGATAATGGCATGTTAGAAATTTCAGAAGCTAGTGAATATAAGCATGTGCAAGAAAATAGAAGATGCTATTTGAATTAAATGTTTAATTCTTCATCATGGCCACCACTTGTTTCTAATAAAGTAAAATGATTTTAATAGAGCATGGGACCATCCAAGGACAAGATGCAGATTGTAGAGTATGAGTTTCACATGGTGGGCAAAGATTTTCAAAAGATGGGTCTTTTAAAAAATTGTCTAGTGGTGAGTTAATTCATTGTGACTGGCTCATTTATTCCAAAGAATCCTTGTCTTTAGTTTGTTTCCTGTGCATTCTTTTTAGCAAAAATTACAACAGAATCAAATATTTACAACTCAAAAAGTGGTTTCAAAGATTGGAAAAATTTAAACAGATTTTGTGATAATGAAAAAATCATATTTCATCATGACGCTTTTTTTAAATGGAAGTGTTTTTTAATGTATATTCAGACTGATAGTTTAATAGATGATGCTTTACAGAATGTGATAAAATATGTGTGATTTTACATATTGTATGTTTTGTGCAAAAATAATTTATCTCTTAAAGTATCACAAGAAATTATTGGAAGCTCAGATGCTGGAATGTTCTAAATTCAGTTGAACTAAGGACATTAAAATCATATAGCTAATCATTAAAAATATTATGTGTTTCATTTGTATAGTAAAATTCAAAGCAAATTTGTAATGTTATTAGGAAATCATGTTAAATCTGAAATACTAGGAAGAATAAAAGAAGCAAAATAATTTTTCTTACTTTTTGATTATAAACCAGATATAGTACATCATGAATTAATGTTTATGATTACTAGGTATATTTACATTAAGAATGATGTCATTGCAAGAGAAGAAAGTTTTGACTTAATTGCAACAAAATTAAAAACTAGATTAATTATATCTCAATAAAGCTGTTATTTAAAAAAAAAGCTAGATATGGTCTAGCTTATCACATTATCAGTAAGTTAGCAAGAGTTGATACTTATGTAAAAAAATTGTCCTGGCCAGAATATGATAATGGAATAGATATGGCACATGTATACAAGTGTGTATAAGCCAGTATTTCTCCCCCAAAATAATTATGCCAAATTTGTGCCTTGCTCAGCTCATAATCATAATTTAATACAAATAATGCTGCATTTGTGAATTCAAATATCATCTTTTTTTTGGTATTGTACAAAGGATACATATTTTAGGACTGGGGTAATACAGTGAGCAGATGGACTATTCTTGTCAATTCTGAAAACAACATTAAAATCATAGATACCTGATGGGCATCAAGATTAAATGCAATCAAGATACTTGATACTTTGCACACAAATTAGAGATGTGTATCAGATATGAAAAGATATAATATCGAATGTCAGAATACATTATGTTGAGGTCAAAAGCATCTTGGTACAAAAATATTACAGATTTTTACACATTATATGGGATGGTATTTTGAACAAAGTGGCAAAAGTTTAATAAAGCTTTACAGTTAGAAAGCATGACCATATATAAAGCTCCGTGCTTAATAAAAATCCTATTCCTTTCCTTACCACAAATGAAAGTAATTTTGAAAGTGTGTTCAGTGAATGTAAAACTTGAGCAAGAGATGTGAATATTCTTCCTGAATTTGAAAATAAGTGAAAAAGAAATTGGAAATGCATGAATCACTAAATGAGAGTATTGATAATTATGGGAAAAGTGCTTTTCAAGTAGACATTAGGTTATAAATGACCTAACTTCATATTTGAAATAGATATATGAAAAATTAAATGAAATGTCTTCAGATTTTGAACTTTTAAACTGGAGAAAAGTTATTTTCTATAGATTACATCTGATTTACAAAAAGCAGCTACTGACCCAGCTTTTAAATATTTTGACAATTTAAATTCTATAGAAATTTCATGTGGAATTGTTTAAAACAACATAAAATATTAATAAATTGTGATATAATGTAGGCCTTATATTTGGGTCTTCTAAAACTGATTAACAAAGTGGTGTTCAAAATTTTAAAACAATACCAGCCACAGTAGCATCCTGCAAAAGAAGTTTCAGTAAGCTGAAGTTAATTTTAAATTATTTAGAATTGTCACTGGGTCAAGAGAAATTGCCAAGCATGGCAATTTACTTATTTGAAACAAGATAAGAAAAGAAGTAGACTTTGAAAATGTTATTGACGTGCTTGCTTCCATTAAAGCCAGAAAAGTAAAATGATAATAAATTCTGGTTTTGGTAGGCATAAAATGTTTAAACTTAAACTACTATTGTGAGTTTAATATACCTACTTTTCAACTCTTCAATATTTTTCAATTACTTTAATGTTCTGGGGGGAAAAAAACTTTAAAAAATATACAGAGAGGAGAATTGTGGGAAGATGGCACAGTAGGAAGCACCAGGAATCTGGCTCCCCACCTAGACAGCAATTGCACAGATTGAATCTATCTGATATAACTATTTTGAAGCTCTAAAGTCTGTTGAAGGCTTGCAACTTCGAGACAAAGGCTTGCAACTTCGAGGCGAAGACTTGGAGAGTGAATTGCAGTTAATTTCCATCAATTTAAGCACTTAGCACTGTAACAGCCATATGGCAGGCAGCTGTGCACATGTTCCTGGAGCAGCTTGCACACAACTTATGGGAGCCAGAGTGGGCAAAAAAGACCTTGTCCTCCAGATATGGGGAATCTGGTTGCTGCTTCTTATCAAGGAGTTGCAGACAAAGAAGTGGGCACATTATTGTTGCACCCCCCCCCATTGTTGCAAGCCCCTTCCCCTCCAGCTGAAGTGACTTCCAAGGAATTTAAATGGACAGCCCTTTTTCTCCCTTCATTTTTCACTTTTCCCCCTTTCAGGAGCCAGACATTAAAGACTTAGGACATTCAAAAACAACTGTGTATGTGGGTAAAATTAGAAAGAGATTGCATATGCCCAGGGAAAGGCTCAGAAAAGACATAAGAAGACCTTAAGTTTACACCTCAGGGTGATTTGGGAACAGAGACAGCCTACAACAATAAAAATTAAAAATTAAAATAAAAATTAATAAAACAGGCAAATGCTGGGCAAGGGGAAGAATCTGATTCCCGGAGTTACTACATTATTAGACTCAACTGTCCAGTGTTCAACCAAAAATCACAAGGCATACAAAGAAACAGGCAAGTATGGCCCATTCAAAACAAAAAAAAAAATCAACAGAAACTTTTCCTGAAAAAGACATAATAGTAGATATACTAGACAAAGAATTTAAAACAACTGTCTTAAAGATGCCCAGAGAACAAAAGGACTGTGGAGAAAGTCAAGAAAACAGTATGTGAACAAAATGGAAATATAAATAAAGGGATAGAAAACCTAAAAGAAACCAAAAATAAATTCTGGAGATGAAAAGTGCAATAACTGAAGATGAAAAATTCACCAGAGGGATTCAAAGGCAGATTTGAGCAGACAGAAGAAAGAATCGGCCAACTTGAAGATAAGACAATAGAAATTATTGAGTTTGAGGAACAGAAAGAAAACAGATTGAAGAAAAGTGAACAGAACCTAAGGGAGCTGTATGACACCATTAAGCAGTCCAACATTCACATCATGAGAGTCCCAGAAGGAAAAGAGAGAATATTTGAAGAAATAATGACTGCAGACTTCCAAAATTTGATGAAATACATGAATGTAAACATTCAGAAAGCACAATGGATTCCAAGTAAGATGAACTCAAAGAGACCCACACTAAGACACGTTATAATTAAACTTCCAAAAGATAAAGAGAATCTTGAAAGCAGCAAAGAGAAGTGAATCATCACATACAAGGAATTCTCAATAAAATTATCCACAGACTTCTCATCAGGAACTTTGGAAGCCAACAGGCAGTGGGTCGATATATTCAAAGTTCTAAAAAGAAAACCTCAAGAATCCTCTATCCAGCAATTCTGTCACTCAAAAGTTAGAGAGAAAGTAAGACATTCTCACATAACCAAAACTGAGAGAGTTCTTGACCACTAGATCTGCCCTGCCAGAAGTGCTCAAGGGAGTCCTGCATGGTGAAATGAAAGGACAGTACATGACAACTCAAAGCTCTGTGGCAAAATAAAGATCTCAATAAAGGTAAGTGCATGGGAAATTATAAAAGCTAGTATTTTGTAACAGTGATTTGTAGCTGTACTTTTTGTTTTCTACATGAGTTAAGAGATGAATGCATTTAAAGAAAAAAAAAACAATTTTTAGTGTAAAATTTAGTATTTCTCTAACTTTGGTTTGTAACTTCTAATTTTGTTTCCTACATAATTTAGGTGACTAATGCATTTAGTTTATATCTAGGTATACAATGAATAAAGATGTAATTTTCTGACATCAGCAACCAAAAGGAATGGGGATGGAACTATAAAGGAACAGAGTTTTGGTATGTTATTGAAATTAGCTGGTATAAATTCAGATTAGAGGGTTATAACTTTAGGATATTACATGTAATCCTCAAAGTAACCATAAAGAAAATAGCTATAGAATATACACAAGGGGAAATGAGAAAAGATTTTAAACATTTCACTACAAAAAAATCAACTAAACAGAAAAGAAGTCGGTAATGAAGGAAATGAGAGCCAAAAAAGTAATAAGATATATAGAAAACAAATAGCCCAATGACAAAATAAGTCCCTCCTTATCAGTAATTAATCTAAATGTTAATGGATTAAACTTTCCAATCAAAGGACAGAGGTTGGCAGAATGGATAAAATACACATGATCCAACTATGTGCTGTATACAAGAGACTCACTTGAAATTCAAAGACACAAGCTGAAAGTGAAAGGACGAAAAAGATAGTCCATGCAAATAGTAACCAAAAGAGAGTATGGGTGGCTTTACTAATATCAGACAAAATAGACTTTCAATCAAAAAAGCTTACAAGAGAAAAAGAAGGACATTATATATTAATAAAAAGTTTACTACAGCAAGAAGATATAGCAATTATGAATATTTACACACCTAATGACAGACTGCCAATTTATATGAAGCAAAAACTCACAGAGTTGAAGGGAAAAATAGACAATTATACAGTAATAGTTGGAGACTTCAGTACTCTACTCACAATAATTGATAGAATAATTAGACATAAGTAAGGAACTAGAAGACTTAATAAACCTACTAGATTTGCAGACATACACAGAACACTCTACCCAGCAACAACAGAATACACATTCTTCTCAAGTATACATGGGACATTTTCCAGGGTAGACCATATAGTAAGCCACAAATTAAATCTCAGTGGATTTTAAAAGATAGATGTCATACAAAGTATCTTCTCTGATCACAGGATGAAATTAGAAATCAATAATAAAAGGAAAAATGAAAAATTCACCAGATTTTAGAAATTAAACAATACACTTTAAACCAACCAATGGATCAAAGAAGAAATCACAAGAGAAATTAGCAAATACTTAGACAAGAATGAAAAGAAAAATACAACATGCCAAAACTTCTAAAATGCAGTGAAAGTGATGCTAAAAGGGAAATATATGGCTGTAAATCCTTATATTAAAAAATGAGAGATCTCAAAGCAACAACCTAACTGTACAACTTAAGGAACTAGAAAAAGAAGGAGAAACTAAATCCAAAGCTGGCAGAAGGAAAGGAGTAAAACTAGCACAGGAATAAATGAAACAGAGAATAGAAAAGCAATAGAGAAAAGTTGGTTCATTGCGAAGGTCAACAAAATTGACAAACCTTTAGCCAGAAATACTTAAAAAGAGAGAAGACTTAAATTACTAAAATCAGAAATGAAAGTGGGTACATTACTACCATTTCTATAGAAATAAAAATGATCTTAAGAGAGTACTATGAACTCTATGCCAACAAATTAGATAACCTACATGAAATGGACAAATTGCTAGAAACTCAAAACGTAGCAAGACTAAATCATGAAGAAATAGAAAATCTGAGTATATCCATAACTAGTAAGGAGATTGAATGAGTAATCAAAAATCTCTTAACAAAGAAAACCCCGTGACCTGATGACTTCTCTAGTGAATTCTAACAAACATCTAAATAAGAACTAATAGCACTTCTTTCAAACTTTTCCGAAGTTGAAGAGGAAGAAATATTTCTAAACTCATTCTGTGAGGCCAGCATTACCCTGATACCAAAGCCAGACAAAGACAATACAAGAAAAGAAAACTACAGATAAACATCCCTTATGAACATTGATGCAAGTATCCTCAACAAAATACTAGCAAACAGAATTAAGCAATATATTAAAAGGATTATATACCATGAACAAATGGGATTCATTCCTGGAATGCAAGGACGGTTCAATATATGAAAATTGATCAATGTAATAAGCCACCTCAATGAAAGGAAGCAACAAAAACCACATTATCATCTCAATTGATGCAGAAATGGTGTTTGACAAAATTCAGCACCCTTGCATGTTAAAAATGCTCAACAACCTAGAAACAGAAGGAAACTGCTTCAACATAATAAAGCCATATAAGAAAAACCCACAGCAAACATCATACTCAATGGTAAAGGACTAAAATATTTTCCTCTAAGATTAAGAACAAGCAAGATGTCCACTTTCACTACTTCTTTTCAACATAGTACTGGAAGTTTTAGCCAGAGCAATTAGTCAAGAGAAAGAAAGAAAAGGCATCCAAATTGGAAAAGCAGTAAAATTATCTCTGTTAGCAGATGATATCATTTTATATGTAGAAAACCCTAAAGATTTCATACAAAACCCTATTAGAACTTAAATTAACTCAGCAAAGTAAATAGCAGGACACAAAGTCAGCACACAAAAATCAGTTGTATTTCTATACACAAGTAATGAACAATTTGAAAAGGAAATTACAAAACAATACAACTTTAATAGCATAAAAAAGAATAAAATACTTAGGAATTTACTTAATCAAAGAGGTAAAAGACTTCTACAAAGAAACTATAAAACTTTATTGAAAGAGATTTGAGAAGACATAAAAAAATGGAAAGACAACCCATGTTCATGGATTGGAAGACTTAATATTGTTAAAATGCCTATGGTACCCAAAACAATCTACAGATTTATTGCAATCCCTGCAAAAATCCCAAAGATGTTTTTTGCAGAAATAGAAAAACTCATCCTAAAATTTATATGGAAGCTCAAGGGACTTCAAATAGCCAAAACAACTTTGAAAAAGAAGAAAAAAACTGCAGCACTCAAATGTCCTGTTTTTAAAATTTATGACAAAGCTGCAGTAAACAAAACAGTGTGGTATTGGGATAAAGACAGACCTATAGACCAAAGGAATAGAATAGAGAGCCCAGAAATAAACCTTTGTATATATGGTCAAATGATTTTTATGGGGGTGCCAAGACCAATGGGGAAAGGACAGTCTTTTTAATAAATGATGCTGGGATAACTGGATATCCATATGCAAAAGAATTAAGTTGTACTCTTACCCAGCACTATATACAAACATTGACTCAAAATTGATAAGGGACTTAAATGTAAGACCTAAAATAATAAAGTTCTTAGAATAAAACAAAGGACAAAAACTTCATGACATTGAAATTGGTAGTGATTTTTTTGGTTATTACACCAAAGGCACAGGTAATGAAAGAAAAAAATTGTACAGATTAATAATTTTGTGCATCAAATATACTATCCAGTGAATAAAAAGGCAACCCATAGAATGGGAGGAAATATTTGCAAATCATATATATGATAAGGAATTAATATCTAGAATATATAGAGAACTCATAAAACTCAATAACAACAAAAGCAACCCAATTCAAAAATACATAAAGGACTTGAACAGGCATTTCTCCAAAGAAGATATACAAATGGCCAATAAACACATAGATGTACAACATCACTAATCATTAGAGAAATGCAAATCAGTGAGATACCACCTCACACCCATTAGGATGGCTACTGTTAAAACAAAAACCAAAAAACCCACAGACACATAAACACACACACACACACACACACACACACACACACACACAAAACCACAAAAAACTCCAAAACCAGAAGACAGGTGTTGATGCTGATCTGGAGAAATTGATGCTTTGTACACTGTTGCTGGTAATGTAAAATGGTACAGCCATTGTGGAAAGCAGTATGGCAGTTCCTCAAAAAAATTATATGATCCAGCAATTCCTCTTTTGGGTATACTGTACCCAAAAGACTTGAAAGCAAAGAGTTGAAGAGATATTTGTACTCCTATTTTCATAGCAGCGTTATTCACAACAGCTAAAACATGGAAGTAAACCAAGTGTCCATCAATAGACGAATGAATAAGCAAAATGTGGTATACGCATACCATGGAATATTCAGCCATAAGAAGGAAGGGGATTCTGCAATATGGATCAACTTTGAGGACATTTTGCTAGTGAAATAAGCCAGTCACGAGAAGACAGATATTATGTGATTTCATTTGTATGAGGTACTTAAAATAAAAGAGAGAGTATCGTGGTGGTTTCCAGAGGCTTGGGGGAGGGGAGAATAAGGAGTTGTTGTTTAATGGGTGTAGAGTTTCAGTTTTACAAGATGAAAAAAGTTATGGGGATGGATGGTGGTAATGATTGCATAACAATGTGAATGTATTTAATACCAGTTAACTATACATTTAAAAATGGTTAAGATGGTAAATTTTATGTTATGTGTATTTTATCTCTTGTTTCTATATGGCTTGGCATAGCACTGATGTCAGCATAGTTAACATCACAGTTTTTGAGACCATTATGTATACTGAGCCAGGAAGTGTACTATGATTTTCTTTCCTATACTTCATTTTACTTTTCTGGGTAAAAATATTTTTTTTACTGATTTGTTTAGTCTTCTGTGCACCTAATGCTGTTTTTTAAAATGTTGCGATGTGTTGTCTAATGTTTGGAAATATTTTTTCCAAATGTTCACACACATCAAAAAAAAAATTGTTGGAGGGCCTGGAGATCTTCTCTCTGATCTGCTTTAGTTTAAACTAGTTGCTGTCTAAGCCTAATGCATAATTTGTTGTATCAGGATTTTACTTTGCCACTTTCTTGTGTTGGATGTCCTGTTTCCTGAACTGTGAGTTCCTCTTTTCTTGTTTTACTCTTTATTTTGATGCAGCATGTCGTCTAACAACTTCCACAGAAAGGTTGATTCTTTTTTCACTTAGTGTAAATTTAAAACTGTATTTACTCTAATGATAGTTTGGCTGAAGTACATAGAAAACATTTTTCCTACGCATATTTGAAAGTATTGTTTTCGTTAAGTCTGATGCCATTTTTGGGCCACTTTCTTTGTGTTTATGTTATTTTATTCTTTCTGGCAACTTTAATGATTATCTCTATCTCAGGTGTTTTGAAATTTCATATGTTCACCCATCATCCTTTTTTCATTCATTATGGTAGGAATTTGATAAGCCTTTGTAATTTTGGATATTTCTGTTTGGGGGAAATTTTCTTGTTTTATTTCTTTGGTAAATTTTCACTTTTATTTTCTCTGTTCTCTCTTTTTTTTGAAACTCCTACTGATCTGACACTACTTCCTGCATCAACTCTTTTGATTGTATGGCATTTTCTTTCTTGCCTTCCATCTTTTTGTCCTTTGATTCAACCTTTCAAAAAAGATTTTCTAAATTTAATTGCTTATTTTAGTTGCCATATATTTAGTGTTGAATTGTTCTTTTTATTTGTTCTTCAGTTGTTTTGTCTTCATAGTTTTTTGTTCTTGTTTAATGGACATAACATTTCATACCTCTCCAGGGATATTAAATATATATTATACGTATTTATTTTGTTTCCAGCAAAGTCTCTGATGTCTCCTAGCCTCTTTCTTTATTCTCTTGTTTATTTTATTTTTTTTATTTTTATTTTTTATTTTCTTTCTCTTGTTTATTTTGATCTGTCTGATGTAAAGGATGTCTTCAGTTGTGTGGTGATCCTTGGCTGTCCATAAAAGTGAAGCGCTAAAAAGTTTATCAAAAACCCTGTGTTTGGACAGGGACAGGACTGCCTTGCATAGCCATACAGGTTGTGCACTGCAGCACTCCACAGGGTACAACCCTGGTATATTTATATATACCCCTTAGTACTCTCAAAATGTACTGATGTTTACAGTACTAGAAATTAAAAGTATGAAATTTTAAAAATACTGTTACTTAAAATGACAAATATTTTTCTGAAAAATAACTATTTGTCAAAACAAAAGAAATTTAGTTAGAATGAAATTGTTTTACGCTTTTGCATATCTCTTTAATGTCTAGTTAAATAGAAGGAAACTGGATCCTCATGTTTCTGCATTCAATCTGTTGTGACATGTTATATTGGTTGAAATATAAGAAGAATACCCAGCCTCATCTAGTACTTTAATCTCTTCAGATAATTGTGATTATTCTTTTTTATGACATCAAAAGTAGACAAGTGGACTTTTTCTTAAAAGGTTTGTTGCAATGTGGAATCTGACTCCATATCACTGAACTTTTTGTACTCTATTACATTAAAATCTACTGGTTTGGCTTACACTTTGATTGGCTCTTTTATCCATGCATGATTTTATAACAATGTGCATTTAGTCATTTGGAATATATTGGTTCACAAGTTACATAGATCTTCTAAGTGTTGACATGTTTCATTATATAATATCAGGTAATCACATTCATTAATATTAGCATTAATCTCGTGAATAGTGGATACAAGTTATCCTAAAATTTAATTTTTCCTTGAATTTTATTACTGGCAACAAATACTGTTGGTTCTTTTCTTTGATGTGACATGCTCACTTTGTCAGTTTCGAAGAAAATGTCTTCTAAATACTCAAGTCTAAATATGCATAGTTTGACAGTCATTCTTTAAAATAAAAATCATGTTCCATGAAAAAAATGTGGCCAAGTTCAGCTTGCAACTCAGTCACAGACCCAAGTGTTTTTAGTGCGCAATAGCAGTGCTTTATGCATATATGGTATTTCATTACACAGAATATTAAAAAGACATGTACTCAGTGACTGATATTTAATAAAATTAATTTTACTGCTGGTGTATGCCAGTGGAGAATACAGTGACTACTAGTACAGTTTTGGTTCTATGTCAGTGCCTTGATTTGAGTTAAGATGCCAGCATTTTTACTCACCACTGCTTTAGTACCAAGAATTTTAACCTCACATGCCTCCTGAAAGTGTCTTGGAGGCCCCATGTGTCTGTGAACCACACTTGGAGACCTGCTGACATGGATTATATTGTGAAGGTTGCCTCATGGATTAGTGTGCTGTACAGCCTGCACAGTCTGCATGGCAATTGTTTAGACTTCAACATAGGAAAATCAGTTGCTGAGCTGACTGATTCTTTGGTAGGGAGGATGCTCTCAAAGTCTTTGAGGCTGATAATTTTCTCCAAAGAGGAATCTTCTAGATTCCAGCTGCGGGTGGTGGGATGAAGAGTGGTTCCTCTGGCTGCTAGCATTCTGGGAGCCAGGCAGAGAGATAAATGTGGGTCCCTTTTTTCAGTTTATGGACCTCTACTAAATTTTTCTGTTTTCTTTCAGTACCTCATGCCTGCTCTTTGCCATTCCTGGTGTTCACAAGTCTAGACTGTCTCCAGTTCACAGAGTTAACCTTTGGCCTAAGTGGTAGAGGAAAGGATAGGTACCTGTTGTGTGAGTTGGGGAAAGAGCATTTAGATTTCTCAGCAGTATTCATGCTTCACTTTTACCTTTTATGTACTGGATAGTGTACTGAATTTCTCTAAATACCAGATCTTTTATGTTCTCTGGGAAAACTGATTCTCTTTTCATTGCACTCCCTGCTCAGACATTTAGTTGTAACTCCCTCCACACTGTGAAGTCAATTTCCATTCCTCCAGCCACTATCCATCTAAAAATTTGTTGAAATCTCTTTGACAGTTAGTATGCTTTGATGTTTTCTTGGTCTTTATGAGTGAAAATATTTTATTTCTTTGCCCTCATTTTAGCAGGGATTTTGAAGAGTGAGGAAATATTACATGTATGTGATTAGTACACCATCTCACTTTCACAGATTTGAATCAATCACTATTGTGGCTGAGCTGGACCTAGATTTGAAACTTCACCACTTACTGTAGTATTGCCTTAGGTTTTCTACTTAACCCCCGCAGTCTTTATTCTCATTTGTAGAAATGGAGTTTATAATATCTAATATGAGGATTAAGTGATGAGATAGTGAATGTAAAGTTCTTAACATACTACCTCATGCATCATATATGCTCAATAATTTGTAATTGTTATAAACTGTTAGGCTGGCCTCAGACTTACTGAGGTTTTAGTGTATTCTTTCCTCACCAAAAAACATTTGAAATAAGCAAAATATTTCATTTGTGTATTGTTTAATATTACTTGGTTTGACAATGGAAGGGTTACCATGGCTCCAAATATAAAATCATAATTTCATAAATGTTTTACCTAAGTACCTGTATTTAATATGTGTGTATAAAATACTGTGGATGACACATTCAAATTCAAGCTGTGTTTTACTAGTTTTCTATTCAAGTAATTGTAATTATGGTCCATATTTGAAAGAATCTAAGGAAAGCAGGTATTGTTATAACTGGATAACTGTTTCATGTCCTTGATTCAGAAGCTTTTGGTACACTGACATTCTTACAAGTTTTTTAAAAAACAATATTTGAAATCATGCTTTTAGTTATGAGCATTATTTTAATACATACTTCAAATTAAGAATTTTTTTTTCTCTTTCTTTAGTATACTAGGTAGCACACTTAAGTTCTTTTTATCTAGAAAGTTTAGTATAATAAAAGTAGTTTACTTTAAGCTTAGTTTTGAATATAAAAGAAAATTATTATTAATCATTTCAGGAAATTGCAAGACCTAATATGGCTGAAGGAGAAACAGAAACATCAAATTCTGAAAGGTAAATATAAGGAAAAACTGAATCTCATGAAATTCATGTATATAAAATGATACTTGAGCTGTGTTATATTTCAGTTAATTGGCAAAAGGCTATTTAAATTTTGTATATGGTGTTCCTTTTAGTAATGGCTTTTAATTAAAATAAAATTTTGAAATATTAATATAATAGAAATATACTGCAGATCCTTAGTTTTGAAACCTTAAACATGTAGAATACATTTTATAAGTTGTTAATTTTTTAAAAGTACTTACAAGTAAGTAAAATGTTAACAGATTTTAATTTTCTCTATTAAATGAAAATAGTTACAAGATGCTACAGGTTATAAGATGGTGACGATTCTTGCAAATAGGTAATTTTAATATCTTATTTTTAAAGTATTTTCAAAAAGCTGTAAAGCTACTTCCTTGGTGGGATCTCAACATAAAAGGTTCAAAATTCAGGGATTGGTTTTTAAAAATTTAATGCTTGAGTAGAACACTGCAGAACACAAGAGATTTCACAATTTTTTTTAGCAAAAGAAAATCCAACATTCTAATTAGAACTTTATTCCAGCTAAAGGTGATTTTGTCTTTTAGATTAAGTACTTTCCCCATTTCTATCTTTATGCTGTGTGTTTTATAGTAGGCTGCTTGTTAACCTGATGAGATTAATTAATCTATTGCCTCTAAAAAGAAAATTATGGAGTAAGACCTTTTGAAGATGTTTCTTAGACTTCACTAGAAAAATTATCTACCCCTGGGACTTCCTTGATGGCCCAGTGGTTGAGACTTCACCTTCCAACGCAGGGGGTGGGGTGGGGGTGTGTGGGTTCGATCCCTGGTTGGGGAGCTAGGATCCTACATGCCTCAAGGCCAAAAAAACAAAACATAGAACAGAAGCAATGTTGTAACAAATTCAATAAAGACTTTAAAAATAGTCCACATAAAGAAAAGAAAAGAAAAATGATCTAGCCCTTTCTTCCCCTAGCATTTTTCCTAGAATTCTGGTTGGGAAAAGTTAACAAAAATTCAAATAAGGATTTAGAAAAAGCAGACTAGTCACATCCATATTTTTTAACATTTTCTGTAAATTATAGTTAGTTCAATAAGATCTGAACAAAAATAAGAATTTTACAAATTTAAATGAGGGAAATATTATAATTTTTTTCAGATGATGTAATTGACCTGTAAGATCCAAGAAAATGAGCTAAGAATGATTGAAATTAATCAGGGTATTAATTAAGGCAGCTTGGTGTAAAATTCAGAATCTTTCCGATATACCAATAACATGTGATTACAAAATATAATGGATAAAATTCACAGTAATAACAAGATGAGAAAAGTGCAGCATCTATTTAGAAGATTTCAAAGAAAAAACTTACTGAGATAGAAAATAATATATTAGTAACTTACATGATAGGTCATTTCCCAAATTAGTTTATGGTTAATGAACATTTAGTTGAAAATCCAAATTGGGTTTGATTTGGAAACTAGTGGTGTCTAAAGTAAGATTCATATTTTTCTACTTATTAATACCATAATTTTAAAAATCACAGCTGTGTTAGATATTAGGTTGTTTCTGTATTCACTATTTTAAACATTGTTTTAATGAGCATCCTTGTACAATTATCTTTTACTTTTTCAAACTATTAATTTAGGGAGAAGAGTAGTAGAATGTAGGTGATTTGACCTATTAGATAATAAAGTACAATGTTAATTTCTAATTGTTAAAACTGGGTGGCATTGGCCTGTAATAGTCAAAAGACACATCAGAACAAAATAAATAGCAGAGAAACAGCCTTTTAAATATAATTTAGTAAATAATAAATGACCATCTGATAACATTGCTTTGATATTTGGGCAGTTCATTAGGAAAAAGTCTAAATTCCAGGTGGATTAATGTAAGAACTAATATAAATGTAATCATTAAATTTCTTTTTGTTAAAATAAGCATTGTTACATCTACATAAGGGACTGGAGAGCCTCTTAGAAATCTCCTGTTTCTAAGACTCACAGACATAGAAGACAAACCTTATGGTTACCAAAGGGGAAAGGGTGGAGGAGGGATAAATTAGGAGTTTGGGATTAACATATACACACTACTATATATAAAATAGATAAACAACAAGGTCCTACTATATAGCATAGGGAACTATATTCACTAAATAGTTTCTGTTAACACACCGGGGTAAGAGTAAACACAGGAGACAGGTATACACATAAGCATATATGTATGCATGTTTTATATTTACATATTTTTTAGGCATGTATTTATGTTTTGATAAATTAGGCTGTTAAAAAATCAGTGAAATGTTTGTGAATGCTTAGTTGATTTTGCATAGGGAAAACACTCTAAGCCCAAGAGGACATATAAATCATAAAAGAGAAATAGGGTTTTTTCCACATATATTCATTCCTTATTTAAATTACTCTTACGAATTAATAAGCACACTCACACTTTAACTAAAAATAAGCAAGGGTATGAACAGATAAAAATAATGATAACCAGGACTAAAACCAGTGAATAGACTCCTCAGGACTCCTTTTAATATGTGACTATGGAATTTCTCACTCTGTTGCCCAAGAACATGGCCACCTCCTAAATTGTAACATCATGGCAAAGAGCGGGGACCTCAATTTTTCTTTTTTTTTTTGGTGGGCAAGTGTGCCTTTTTTTTTAATTTTTTAGAGAATGTCTTTATTTTGATAGTGTTCAAATACATTGTATTATGAAGAAATAGATAATAAATAGCTTTATTTTTTCAGTAAACAAGATGAAGCTTCTTCAGAGGAAATAAAAAATGGATGTGATGTGCATTTATTTGAAGGCTCATCAACAACAAAAAGTGAAGAAGGTGTATCAGGTTCAGATAAAGAAAATGATACCTGTCTTGAAGACCAGGAAACTGGCTCAAAGAATATCTTCAGTTATGATTCAATTATTGATGCAGATAAGGTGGAAAAGGAAAAACAAGTAGAGCACATTTGTCAGGAAACGGAGTTGAAGAGGTGCCAAAGTTCAGAAAACCTCATTGCATGTGATCAGATTGAAGATCGCAATGCCAGTGAAGCTAGATTTTCTTCGAAGAATATTAAGGATTTGCAGTTAACATCTGGTGATGTTAGCATTGATCAGTTTTTGAGAAAAAGAGATGAACCTGAATCTGTTAGTTCTGATGTTAGTGAGCAAGGCAGTATTCATTTGGAACCTTTGACTCCATCAGAAGTGCTTGAGTTTGAAGCCACAGAGATTCTTCAGAAAGGTAGTGGTGATCCTTCAGCCAAGACTGATGAAGTAGTGTCTGATCAAACAGATGATGTTCCTGGAGAAAATAGCCTTAGCACAACAGAGACAACAGGAGACCTGGCAGATGAAAAAGAAAGAAGTTGAAATTAATTAGGCATTCTAAGTTTTAGTGTACCAACGATAAGAGCATTTGGAACAGTGCTATCAGGTGAGCTCAGTGGTGCTGTTGCAGAGTGCAGAGATAGAAAAATGTGAGGGAGATCATTCATACACTTTACCTGTATATTCAACCTAGGTTATTAAATCAATTCATCATTAATAGCATGATTAGTATGAATTTCCAAGAAGTTTTTAAGACATGAGTAAGATTTAAATGAAAGTTAACTTTGCAGTGAAAAAGTCTCATTTAGCATTTTTCGAGGTTATGGAATTTGGTGGTCAATATGAATTGAATATTAGAATATTAGTTATGTTAATAAAGCTTTTGAAATTTCCATCAGTTCTAAACTAAAAGTCCTTATTACCTGTACATCCTTTTCAATTAACTTAAAGGAAGAGATTTGGAAACCACATACCTTTTGGGAATAATTGATTTAAAATAATGGCCGATTGGCTTTGTTAATGAAGGCTTCATTTTGAGTATGATACTGGTAAATGGAGCATGTTTAGAATGCTAAATTAGTTGATCTAATGAGAATTTGGATGAACATAAACTTAATTTTGGATATAATATAACATTCCAGACTGCCAGAAGCATGTAAACAGAATATTTGAATCTGTGTACCTCCATACAAGTGTTAGCCTGCCAGGCTGTAAGCTTACCTTAATTAAACTTTCAGTGAAAGTGAAATTATTAAAATAAAAATTTATATCTGTGCTTTTTGTCAGTGTGTAAGCTGTGCAGAAATCCCTTGATGTACTAGTTGTATAAAGTAGAAACCCATTGTTGAAACTCCTGTAGCTATTATGCTCTTAATATTGTTTTAATGATCTTCTTTAGAAATAGACCCATAAAAATGGTCTGGAAACCAAACCAAAGTATGGATTAATGTAGATATTGTAAAGCAGTAAACTGAAAACATGTCCTGGCATGAATTCAGCCATGTTTAAGTGACTTCTTCTGTAATTGTAAAATAGAAAATTCAAATGGGACCTAAAGCAGGATGTAAAAAATTGGTTTGGGATATTTAGCCTAATTTATCCATAAGATGGCTGCTAAATTGATTTTTTCAGTTTTTTATCATATAGAAAATAATAGATATAGAAATGAATAATATGATTAACAGTAGTTTGCTTTGAAGTACTAATAAACTTTTATTTAAAATGCTACATTTTTACTTCTTAAAATGTGCTTTGAATTCTTAAATTTTGTTTCACTGAATGTTAAATGTTTAAAATGGCTATTAAAATTCTGCTGTATATAGTAGTTTTTGAGTAAATATTTGCAATAAAAATCTGTCCCTGAATAATTTTATTTTTCAGAAAGCTGCTTGAGTCGGATTACCTTTGGCGCCTCTAGAAATTGTATATTGCTCAAGGAAATTTCATGTTAAAGTTAGTGGTAGATTTTATTCCGTATTCTTTAACTGATGCATGATTTATTTTAAATTGAGACTTAAAGTACAGGGGGAAGAACTACTAATATTTACAGAGAATTGATTTGCTTTACAAATTCTTCTACTTCAAGAGAATTATAATTTAATATTATAGTTTTCTATCTGCTCAGTAAGTTAAAGAGGCTAAATAGGCAAAATATTTTATTGACTTATTTTCTTGAATATTTTTGAGGGTGGGGGCAAATATTTTTATCTTTCCTGCTCCCAAGAAAAGATGGGATAGAGGGACTTATTAACTGTCATCCTTCACCTTGTTGAAACATAAATCTATAGCAGAGAAGACTTTTGGAGTAAGGGGAAGAAAAAGTCTGTGTAAGGACCATTTTCTGAATCTCATTCAATTAGTTGCCAAGGCTGTCACCTAATGCTTCAAAAACCTAGAGCACTGTACCAAAATAAGTCTCTAAGTGACACTGTAGTCCCTTGTGAGCTTTGAGTAGTTCCTTCTCCTGCCCCTATATACTTACAGTAGTGGTATTGAAAGTACCTGATCAATGAATAGTTTATACCTATCCACTGTGAGAAAAGGAACTTGTACCAGACTATAAATCCTTCATTGAGAAAGTCTAGCAATGAAAACAAAAAAATAGTTGAAATAAACATTGTACTTGGTAACATAGTTGGTTTCTGTTTTCACATAATCTCCTTATCTCATTTCTGATCAGGAACAAACAATTCAGGTATGCAAACCAAACCTTTGAGTAGCAGTGCTTTAGCACAGTGGTCAGCAAACTTTTTCTCTGTAGAGCCAGATAGTGAATAATTGTGGACTGTGTGGTCACAATTATCCAACTCTTCCTTATAGCTTAAGAGCACCTATAGACAATATGTAAATGGTAGCCTGTTTGTGTTCCAATAAAACTTTATTTACAAAAACAGAATATTGGTTGGATTTGGCCAGTGGACTGTAGTTTGCCACCACCTGCTTTAGAGTGCTGTTTTGTCTGGGCAAATTGTGCTCAGGGACTGAGATTTTCTTTGCCAATAACTTATTTAACACCAGTTCACTGTGAGAATTATAATTTATAAAAATAATATTTCGCAAGCCGATACCGTACAGGATAATGTCTGTTAATAAGCTAATAAAGAAATAACATACTCCAAACTAATAATAGATTGATTACACTATTGTTCCAGGCAAAGAGGAGATGAAAGAAAGTCCAAATTTAGTTGAGGTGTACCTTTCCAGGAATTGGTTGTCTGTAGAGTCAGTCCTTCCAACTAAAAGCTGGGTATCAGCTGCCAGCGTAGGTCCCTTGCTGCTGGGGCACGTAGCTAGGGGGTGACAGTACCGGTGTCGGTAAGCAAGCTGGGCTGTTCCAAATGTTATGACTCCAGGGACCATTACATGACTTACACCACTGCCTACCAGGAGTAGCCTTGCCAAGGCAGGAACAGATGTCCCTTCTCTTCCTGAGACTGCTGCACAGTTTAACACTGCTGAGGACCAAGAGTGGCCTGGCCATGGCAGGAGCAAGTGTCTCAAGATCTTCACAGAGCTATGTAAGTCAGCAAAGAGTAGCCTTGCCCAGACTAAACACTCTCGGTAAGTCCTCACAAATTCTTGGTATTTAAAGTTTAAATGTCCATCACTTGATAGCTGCTCTTCCATATGTTCGTATTGATTATCCTCCCCAGCGGCACCCCTTAATGGCTGAGCTGCTGAATACTTATCAACAACAGCAGATGTTGATGACATCATCCTGGCACAGCTTCCTTAGTGTAAACAAATTTACCTGTAGATAAAACAATTTCACTTAAGTCATAAACAAGGGGATTTGAAATCATAACAAACCAATACACAACAAGCACTTAGACTTTCTTGATTGACTATGAAAGCCAGTGATGCACTCAAGTGACTCTTTGCCTAAGAACTAACTACTAAGGTGCCTTACTATATTATAGTCTCCTTTTACCTAACAACAGAATTATGATTGATTACATGTGCAGTTCAGTGACGTTAAGAAAGATTCATTTTGTGGATGCACTTTTAATTTACGTTGAAAATCTGAATGCCATATTTATTTATGTTATCTCTTCCCCTTTGTATCTCTCCAATGTTTTAGGGAGGAAATTGTAATTTTTTTCACCCTATAAATTTTTAAAGAACTATTCTAAACATTTTTTAAAAGGAACTGACAAGATATGAGTCACCTTGTTTCAGCTATAAGTAAAAAGATATCTGGGCAATTACTTGTCTAAGGTTACAAAGCCAAGATTTGAACGTAATTTGATCTGATTCTGAAGTTAGTGTTTTCTACCACATCTGTAGTTCCTAGCATTTATACTGAATGTCCCTTTTAAAAATATATCAGTTTTTGCAAATAACCCTTCCATTGATGGTACTAATTACAGTTTTATTTATTATTCCTACAGTGATTATATGCATATGGAATGGAGGACCTCTTAACCTAAAGAAGAGGACCTACTGATCTCTTTTACTAATAGGAATTGAGGAATTTTACCTCAAGAGGAGGGGTTAGTGAATATTCTATTAACAGGAAAGACAGCATGTGATTTAAAGATACACTTTATATAATAATTATAAATGTTTTGACATCATTACATTTTTTTAGGCTTCTGTAATGTCATTTTAAAATTATGGTTGACATGATCATTTTTGTTCCATCAAACTTGTTACTCCAGGATCACTCACTTGTACTGACTTCAGTGAATTAGGACTTTTGTATGTATACAGGCACTAAAAAGAATTGCAAGTGTTTCATTTTTACTAGAGTACTATAACACTAAGACTTGTTTTTTCAGCTAAAAAATAAAACACAATTTACCTATGTCTAAGCATTAAAAGAGAAATGATTATTTAAAAAATATTGTTTACTAATGAGGCATATCTGCCAATCCATGTACACAAAGTGAATAGTCAAATAGATTTTTTTAAAGTCATGGTAATGTTTAATTTTCATCTCAAAATCTATAAACTCAAAGATACTTCACTTGGATCATCTTGTAAGGAATTAAACACATCTGTAGCAGCATCTGTAACATCATCGAGGGATGAGGTGTCCTGGGTGAAATTACTTTTACAGTTAGCTAAAGGTAACTTTTAATTGCTTTTTAAAAGTATTATAAAATCACTTTTGTTATTTAAAAGAATATACTATGCATAATTTAGTCTTCTTTGATGACACAGTGGGTCATCATTATGGAGATTTTTGGACCAAGCTATAAATGAAGCTGTAGCTGCAGATATTAATGGCCTGAATAACTGCTGATCACAGAAGTGACCTTGGATTTCGGTTTACAGAAATATTTCAGGTACATCTAGGGTCATTTGACTTTTCCAAAAACAGAACAGAAAAACTGACTACATTACTCACCCAATTCAACCTCTTTTTTAAGATGAATTTTCCCTCCTAAATACTAAAGTAAAACCTGCCATTTGTGGAGAATTTGGTAACTATAAACTGTAGTTTTAAGCTTTCAAAATATTTTAAGCATTTACGCACTGCCTTAAAAACTTGATTTTAATTGCTCCATATCAGGGGCTAGCAAACTATGACCCACAGTTGGCTACCTATTTTTGTAAACAAAATTTTATTAGAAAACAGCCATGTCATTTGTTTATATATTGTCTGTTGTAGCTTTTGCACTACAGCAGCAGAGTTGTACATGACAGAGGCCGTATGGTCCGTAAGTCTCAAGGATTTACAATCTGGCACTTCAAGAAAAAGTTTGCCAACCCCTGCCCTATATTTTTGTATGGTTACAATCATAACTTTATAACTGTTCTTTTATTTTCACTATTATAGACACTGCAGTGAAGCTCTTATTTCATAAATTTTGGTCCATATTTTATTTATCTGTACTAAAATTCTAAAGTGTATAATTTATTAGATTGAAGAGTATTCAGTTTTTAAATTGAAAAATAGAAACCCATACTTATTTTAATTATCATACCACAGTACTTATAGAAAGCTTCTTGGTCCAGCATTAACTTGTAGGAGTTAAGAGTTTATTCATCTAGATTTTTTTCTTTGATTCTTCAAAGTCAGCTTGTTTTTAGCCTAATGTAGATTTTCATTCCTGCTATTCACCAAATATTTCTAGTGTGTGGCCATATGACTAGTTTCTGACCAGTGAGTTGTGAGTGAAAGTGACTTCTGGTTTCAAGGATTTAGTTGTTAATGTGAGACTCTTTAGAACCCTCTTTTCCCTCAAGCATGGTAACATTTTTACTATTCAGATGGTGATTGCTATATCAGGCTTGGTTCCTGAGGGACTATGAAAAGAGCCTTCCTGTTTATTTAGATACACATATAGCATGAAGGAGAAATAGCATTTTTATTTCAAGCTACTGCAGTTAGAGAATTTTTGTTCTACAGCATAACTAAGTCTCTCCCTACTGATGTAGGAATTAATCCTGAAAGTGGATTGCTGCCATTAGAAGAAACACAGCTGAGCTACATTACACCAGTGTATTGCATTGGCTTAGGTGGCAGATGGCAAGGCTACATGAGGTGATCCACATTCTGCTATGGTGAGAGATTTGGTAAACTTGACTGTAATAGTTGAAAGACAAATGGTGTACGTAATGAAGTTGTATCTCTATTGGAAGAGTTTGACTAACAAAATGTTAATAACATGTTTTGGTTACTCTATTGGCTGCATTTGACAACTTACTCTGAGAAAGAAGTGAACTCAGATGAGAAATGGTAAGATTGAAAGTGGGAACAAAAGAGAATAGAAAAAGTCCACAAATCCAGATACTTGCAGGGTTGGAAAAGACTAAACTTCTCACCCCCAACCAGTAAAAGGAGAAGGCCTAAGCAAGAAAACTTAATTAAATTAAGAATATGGCCATCATACCAATTAATTAGGTTAAGGAGAGGCCCCGAAGTGTTTCTTCTATGTGTAAATTCCTTCACGGCATTTCTTGGGAAACACATATTTTTCTGAATTTCAAGACAAATGAGTCAAGAAATCGATGAAACAGGAAAAAGTATTGTAACTTTCCTATGAGAATTAAAGCTAAGTAATGAAGTTAGAGCCATTACTGGTTTGCAGGAATCCTCTGAAGTCAAGCTCAAAAGTAAGACTAGGGAATGCTGACAGGTGGAGTCCAAGAGTAAAGTCAACATTTCCAGGAACCACAATAAGAGTCCACAGAAGAGAAGTGGTCATAGTCTGATCACTCAGTCATACTTGTAGCTATTGCCATGGTATAAATGTGTATTCATAGCCCTGTCTGCTGCTAATGGTGAGTCATTCTTGCAAGTAAAATAAAAATTAGTAGGTTTATATTCATAGGATACTTTATACAAATCCCATCAATGGTCTTCCAAAAATAACATGTTGTGGAAGCAAAATAATTCCATAAATTATCAATTTTGACTTGTGATTCTGTGTGGTGTTTTTACTTTTGAGAGGAGATCCAAATGTAACATTAGTCAAGTAACTACCAAATAAATTTATTGGCACTTCCCAGTGTATGATTATTTGCCACAGGGTGCTATTCTTTACAAATACTTAAACAATAAATGCAAAGAAAAGAAGTAAATGTTGTGGAACATTCTGAAATGAGATCAGAAACTGATCTAAAGTCTAAATTAGCAAAAGCACTATCAATTGCAACAATAAGACCAAAATCTGGGCTAGCAGACAAAATATTTTTACCATTAAAAAAGGAAAAGAGCTTCTATGAAGTAACATGTAACCTAACACCAACTTGAAGATGTTTTTGGACAGTCCCTAGCAACTTCACTAATATCGATGCAAAAATGAAAGAAGAATTTCTATGTCTGGAATAGTTGTTATAAAATAAGAATAAAGACTATCAGTTAGGGCAATTAATGTGTTGTGTCTTTTTAGATTTCTTTTTTAAAAATTTTATTGAAGTATAGTTGATTTACAATGTTGTGTTAGTTTCAGGTGTACAGCAAAGTGATTCAGTTATACATATACATATGTTCATTCATTTTTTCAGATTCTTCACCTATATAGGTTATTATAGAATATTGAGTGTAGTTCCCTGTGCTGTACAGTAGGTCCTTGTTGGTTATCTATCTTATATATAGTAGTGTGTGTATGTTAATCCCAAGCTCCTAATTTATCCCTCCCCCTGACATTTCCCCTTTGGTAACCATAGGTTTGTTTTCAAAATCGGTGAGTCTGTTTCTGTTTTGTAAATAAGTTCATTTGTATCATTTTTTAAAATTAGATTCCACATATGATTGATATCATATGATATTTGTCTTTCTCTGTCTGACTTACTTCACTTAGTATGATAGATTTCATTTTAAGAAAAACTTCTAAACAAATATTTGTAGTGCTTCCAATTTAACAAATGATTTTTATTGGCATTTTTGTTAATGTTTCCTTTATTTAATGTTTTCTGTTATCAAATATCTATGTCAGGTAGATATAATGGTATTGAAGTATATAATCTTGTCCCAATACAGTGGTTCATGTTAATAAACATTTATTATTATGTCTTTTTTAACAGAAAATATCTGGAACGTTTAGTATAACTATCACAGAAAAATGATTCAGTATTTATTTTGGTCACTCATAACTATTTTAAATATATTAAGTATGGTGCTATGAAAAATATAGAATGACAATTCTGTGTAATTTGGGGATACCTGAGAATTCCCAGAAGTTTTCATTTCTCATTCCCACATCCTAAATATTAATACCTGTCAGGAATTGGAAATACCAATGCCCAGTAATTTGTTCAGATATATAAAATGGCTTAGGAAACAGTAGCTAAAACGTCAGTCTTCTACCAGTGCCTGATGGGCTCAGGGTACTCCAGTCAAGGGTAAAGAGGACCTGGGGGGAGCATTTCTTTAAATTTGTGGGTGTGAGTATTGGCTCACTGCTGACTGCAGTCAGATAAATAAAAAGCAAAAATTTTGAGAGAGTTGAACTGTCAAACCATGAGCCTGGACTAAAAGTTTATGACTGATCAACTCAAAATGACCCTTGGGCCCCCAACTTTCTACACGGAGTAGCAGACAGAGAAAGTTGCTTGGTCCCCAAATAAAACACATTCCCCAATGTCTACCTCTGTGGTCAAGAAGGATAATGAAAAAAGGAAGGACCTCCTGGATAGTGGGATCAATAGCTTTGGACAGCAATTGATTAGAGATCCCCTTCCAGCAAGCAGAGTCAGGTTCTCATCAAGGAATTTTTGCACCACCAGAGTAGTGTCCTTGTAGCAGAGAATTGTTTTGGACCAGTGACTGCTTGAGTGTTTCCCATCTTTCTCCTTCAGGATAGGAGTGTTTATTTACAGTTTTTCTATCTCTGTTTCAACCTTGTGTGTGTAAAGGACAGCTTTTTAATTCATAGGATAACCAATCTAGAGGAGACTAGTGCATACTATCTCCTGGTTTAGAGACTAGCAAGAGATACTGAACTTTGAGCTTGATGCCGTTGATTTAATGGTACTGTTGAGTTATCTCTCCTTCGAAGAGAAGGAGTGTGTTTTGGCTATAAGAAGGAGGATACACTGAATAACTACTGACCAGAAGCGTGCTCTGTGATAGTCATTAGGGCTCTTCACCTTGTAGTTACAGTAGTCCTCTCTAGAGAACCAGACACATAGCAGGATTACACTTCCCTTATGGTTGGGTGGTGCCATCTTTCTGGGTCTGGCCTGTGAATTGCAGGCTCCACTTCTGGAGAATTGAATTGCCAATTTGAGACTCTCTAGACGCCTGTCTTTCCTCTAATTTGTTTATTGGCAACGTTTGAGTTGGTGGTTGCTCTGTCATTTGAGTAACTGTGATGAAGAGAAGAATCACCTTCCCAATTTGCAGTGGACTTTTAAAATGAGTAAGAAATAAACCTTTTTGATTTTAGTAATTGAGATTTGAGGGTGGTTACCATAACATAATTCTAACCTATCCTAACTGATAAACTTAGTTAACATTATGAAAATCTTTTCATGCCTGTGCCTGAGGACCTATTAGAATTTTCTAACCTTTTTAGATCTGTCTCAGCATTTCCTATCTTTTATTATTATCCTATTGCACAGTAATTTTATATTAGTCCCCCTAAGGATTTTTAAAAATTGTTTTATTGCATAATTAAAAAAATAGTTTTAGAACTTTCACTTCTGACCAACTTGTAGTAATAAGGACTGGATTTAACCCTCCCCTCTGAAACAAACAAAGCAACATGTAACTGGTTTTCAAGACAGTGATATCAGGAAAGACAGTGATCCATGAGAGAAAACAAATTGGGTGAGCCTTATGATTACCTCAGCTTACTGCTTTGAGAGCTTCCAAGCTTTAACACAGGGAAAGGAAACTGAGACAAAAACTGGGAGATTCCCTAGGTTGAGGAGACAGAGCTGAGAGTCTGGAGAAACCCAGGGAGTTCGAGTTCATAGGGCCAAGTCCCAAAGAGGAGAGAGTTGCGCAGAGAGGTTTGTAGTATTCAGCAACTACCCAGGGCTAGAGAAAGGACAATCTGAAAGGATTAGGGGGGTACAGAAACAGTGCATATTCCTACCAGACAGAATGAAAAAAAAAATTATAATTCATGGAGCACTGGGTAGAAAACTCAGGAAGTTCTTACTATAGGAATAATTAGCCCTAGACTGAGCACTGCTCTTTACCCAACTAACAAATCATAAAAGCAAGACCTGAAAGGGTCAAATAATTCACATACAAGTGTACTGTATCCCAGAACAAAATTCAAGAAGATATATAGGAATACAAAAATATCTAGCACCCACAAAGGTAAAACTCACAGTGTCTGACATCCAGTTAAAGATTACCAGGCATACAAAGAGGCAGGAAAACATGACCATAATGAGAAAAACAGCCAGTCAAAACTGACCCAGAACTGAAACAGATGTCAGAATTGGGACAGGATATTAAAACATATCATATAACTATCTTCAAAAAGTTAAGAGGATGTTAAAAAGACCCAAATTGAGCTTTAGAGATGTAAACTACAATGTCTGGGATAAAAATTATGCTGATGGAATTAATGGCAGAGCAGACATAGCAGAAGAAAAGATCACAGAATTTGAAGACATAGCAATAGAAACTATTTAGTGAGCCGTGGGACGTCAAGAGGCCTATATTTTCTAAACTTGAAAACTCTAAACCCCCAGATCCAAGAAGCTCAACAAGCTGCAAGGGATTTGATGATACATGATACATGAAGAAGACTCACAAAGACAACATAATCAAATTGCTTAAAACCAGTAATAAAGAGAAAAAATTTAAGAATTTTAAGCAACCAGATAAAAAAGACAATGACGTACAGAGGAACAAAACTAAGGATGACATCAGAATTCCTTAAAAGTACTGGGAAAAAAAAAAAACCCCGTAAACCTAGAATTGTATTCCCAGCAAAAATGCTTTTCAAACAAAGGCAAAGCCTTTGAAAATTTACCACCAGGAGACCCACGTTACAAGAAATGCTAAAAGAAGTCTTTTGGGCAGAAGGTAGACACCTGAGATCAAATTACTTAACTATGTTGTTAAAATCATGTATAGCTTTACTGATTTTTTTTCCTTTGATCTATCAGTTACTGAGAGAAATATTTTAAAATCTGACTCTGATAATGGATTTGTATATAAGCTGTAATTTTATCAACTTTTGCTTTGAGATTATATGCCTACAAGCTTAGTTTATTTTCCTGGTGACTTGAGCCTTATTATGTAGTGACCCTCTATATCTCTAGTAATACAATTTACAGGCATAGCTTGTTTTATTGCACTTTGCTTTATTGCACTTCACAGATACTGCATTTTTAACAAACTGAAGGGTTGTGGCAACCCTGCATCAAGGAAATCGGCACCATTTTTCCAGCAGCATTTGCTCATTTCATGTTTCTGTGTCACATTTTGGTAATTTTCACAGTATTTCAAATTTTTTCATTACTGTTACATTGTTATGGTGATGTGTGACCATGATCTTTGATGTTACTACACAGCTCACTGAAGGCTCAGTTGATGGTTAGCATTTTTTAGCAATAAAGTATTTTTAAATTAAGGTATGTACATTTTTTAGGCATAATGCTATTGCACACTTAATAGACTACAGTATAATGTAAACATAACTTTTATATTCACTAGGAAACCAAAAAATTCATGTGACTCACTTTATTGCAGTGATCTTGAACTGAACTTGCACTAACTCTGAGGTGTGCCTGTATTTTGTTTGATACAGCTATACAAACTTTCTTTTGGTTAGTATATTTTTAATATTTATTTTCCCACTATTATACTTTCTGTAGCATAAAATTATGTTATTAAAATTCAGGGACTTCCCTGGTGGCACAGTGGTTAAGAATCTGCCTGCCAATGCAGGGGACTCAGGTTTGAGCCCTGGTCCAGGAAGATGCCACATGCCGCAGAGCAACTAAGCCTGTGCGCCACACCTACTGAGCCTGTGCTCTAGAGCCCACAAGCCACAACTACTGAGCCTGGGTGCCACAAATACCGAAGCCCACGTGCCTAGAGCCCGTGCTCCGCAACAAAGAGAAGCCACCGCAATGAGAAGCCTGCGCACCACAACAAAGAGCAGCCCCCGCTTGCTGCAACTAGACAAAGCCCACGCGCAACAATGAAGACCCAACGCAGCCTAAATAAATGAATTAAATAAATAAATTTATTAAAAATATCAATCAGATAATCTTTGTCTTTTATTTATAGCGTTAAGTCTACTGCATTTATGGTACTGATCAGTTTTTCTATTTCTAGAAAACAGATATTTCTGTTGCCATTTCTTTATTTTTTTATCTTATTTCTTGTCTTCTTTTGAAGTATCCTTTTTCACATCTTTTTTTTTATTCTACTGGTTTTGGAAGTTATATGTTCTATAGTCTTTGTTAAAAAAAACTTTTTATTGGGTAACCCAAGAATTATACCATATATCCTTAATTTTTTAAAGTTTAAAGTTAATTACATTTACCCTTTCCCCAAACAGGAACTAAAAACACTTTTAAATTACGCTTGAGACCACATACCCTTTTCTAACGGTAACCTCTGCTAGTCAGTCAGTTCTAGTCCACTACTGCCAATCAGAAATGCAGACTCAGGGGCTTCCCTGGTGGTGCAGTGGTTGAGAATCTGCCTGCCAATGCAGGGGACACGGGTTCGAGCTCTGGTCTGGGAAGATCCCACATGCCGCGGAGCGACTAGGCCCATGAGCCACAACTACTGAGCCTGCGCGTCTGGAGCCTGTGTTCTGCAACAAGAGAGGCCACGATAGTGAGAGGCC
Source organism: Eubalaena glacialis (assembly GCF_028564815.1). Taxonomy (NCBI): domain Eukaryota; kingdom Metazoa; phylum Chordata; class Mammalia; order Artiodactyla; family Balaenidae; genus Eubalaena; species Eubalaena glacialis. The sequence continues at coordinate 78,959,746 of NC_083717.1, forward strand.
CACGCACCGCGATGAAGAGTGGCCCCCGCTTGCCGCAACTAGAGAAAGCCCTAGCACAGAAACGAAGACCCAACATAGGAATCAATCAATCAATCAATCAATCAATCAATCAATCTTTAAAAAAAAAAAAAAAAGAAATGCAGACTCAGAATGGGATATGAGATCTCTTGATTTTTAAGTGTTGGCCAAAAATGTGTAAACAAAATAAAAACATGTTGACAGTTCATCAGTTATAAGCCTCTGCTAGGGTCTACAAAAGAGGAAATTTCATCATGGCTCTATTCAATAGTAGTTACAACTATTTTCACGCAGAAAGCCTAACTGTAGTTCCTTGCCACATGTGCCATGCTTTTTTTCCCTGTTAGGTAAGAGAAATAAAAACTTCTAGTAGTCTCTGCTTGCCAATTATACCATATATCCTTAGTTTATTAATGAAGTTAATTATTTTTAACCTGTTCCTAAATAAGGATGTAAAAACACTTTAATTCCAATTGCCTGTGGAAGACTACGTGCCCCTTCTAAGGTGGTAGCTGTGAGTTAGTTGCAGTCCACAACTGTCCACCAGGAATGTAAGCTCAGTTCTTGAGGTTTAATCTCCTGGGTTTTTTTGTTTTTGTTTTTTGTTTTTTGGCAGTTCTTTCTTGGCCAATGTGTTGTCAGCCAATAGTTTACAAACTGTTTGCAAACCAGAGATGGTTGACAAGCAGCCACTTTTTAGCTTCTGCTAGAAACTAATAAAGAGCTAATTATAATGTTCATTCATTCATTCATTCATTCAATACATGTTTATTGGGCCCTATGATGGTTAATTCTATGTGTCGACTGAGCTAAGGGATGCCCAGATAGCTGGTAAAACACTATTTCTGGGTGTGTCTGTGAGGGTGTTTACAGAAGAGATTAGCATTTGAATTGGTGAGCTGAGTAAAGCAGATGGCCCTCCCCAGTGTGGGTGGGCATCATCCAATCCCTCCAGAGCTCAAATAGAGCAGAATGGCAGAGAAGGGTGAATTTACTGTCTCTCTCTGCTTAAGATGAGACATCCATCTTCTCCTGACTTCTGACATAGGCACTCCTGGTTCTCAGGATTTCCAACTCAAATTGGAACTATACCATCATCCCCCCAGTTCTCAGTCCTTGGAACTCAGACTGAATTATATCATTGACTTCCTTGGCCCTCCAGCTTGCATATGGCAGATCCTGGGGCTTCTTGGTCTCCATACCATGTGAACCAATTCCTATAATAAATCTCCTCTTACATATATCTCTTTCTATATATCCTATTGGTTCTGTTTCTCTGGATAACACTGACTAATACAGGCCCCTAGAATTGTCATGTACATTAATCCTTTGTTTTGTTTTAACCACTTGAGTAGTGCCTCCAAATGTCTGACAGAGCTAATTCTCTTTAGAGGACCCCACCTTCATTTTAGGCCTCCAAGACTTTCTCATGAGAGAAATTAACCTATCAGGTTCATTCAGATTTACCATCATATTTACTAGTTTATTCTTCATTCCTTCTTGTATTTCAGACTTCTATCTGGGTTCACTCTCCTTTGCCTGAAGTACATCCTTTATGCTCTTCAGTGGGGAGTTTTCAGATTGTAGATTCTCAGCCTTTGCCTGATGAAAAATGTCTTTATTTTAATCCTCATTATGGAAAGTAATTTTCTGAGTATAGAATCATATATAGAAGAGTAATTTTCTTTCAGCATATTAAAATACCATTTATTTTTTCTGACTTCTGTGTTGCTAAAAAGTCAGCTGTCCATCCTATTGTTGCTCCTTTTTCTCTGGCAACCTTTAAGGTGTTTTAGTCTTTTTTGCTCTGTAGATTCATAATGATATATTTAGGTATGGGTTTTTGTTTATTATCTTTCTTAATTTATTAGAGTTTTTGAATCTGTGCATGGGTGACTTTCTGGAACCTTTTCAGCCACTATCTGTTCATTTTCAGCATCTGTTCCATTCTCTCTTCTTAAAACTCTGAGTAAGACTTTCCTTACTCAGACTTTTCTTTTTTTTACTCTTTACTTCATTACTCTTAACCTTTTTTTTCTTTTCATGTTCATTCTGGGCTACATTCTGCATAACACATTCAGTTCTTCCAATAATATCTTTCCCTCTATCTAACCTGCCATTAACTATATCCATTGAATTTTTTAAGTTTCAGTTATTATATTTTTCATTGTAGACATTCTCTCTGAGTATTTCTTCAGCTCTGCTTGTGATTTACTTATTATTTTCAAACTCCTTGAAGCATATTAAGCAAAATTATTTTCATGTCCGAATATTCTCATCTGTAAAGTTTTTTCAGCTCTGATTCGGCTCTCTGCTGTTTCAGCTATTCTCACTTATGGGGTCTTATGTCCTTGATGTTGAGTGCTTTTATTTTTATTGTGATCTAACTGTTAATTTTCCTCACATGGTAATTTTTAGAGGCCTGGGATGAATGAAGTTTCCTCCAAAGAGGGTTGGATTGTGTCAAGCATCTGATGGTAGTACTAGTCCCATCACAACTTTTAATTCATGATTTGAGGTTTTATGGACTACCAAAATAACAAATTCAGGCTGCAAACCTGCTTGAAGGCCAGCTTGTGAATACAAATTCTCAGGGGAAATCTTCCCTACTCCCAACATGCCACAGTTCTCAAACTGATCATTTTTCTTGCAGTCCCACTGGTTGAGGGAGTGTGTGTGGGGGGGTATTTTTAATTCACCTTTACACTACAGAGTAGACTTCTGTGGTCTTGTTTTTGTAGGACAGTCTCCTATTTGACGTAAACTTTCTTTTCCTTCTTCAGAGTGAAGGCTGTAAAAACTGATGCTCAGGTTCATCTTGTTCAGCAAGTGACTCAAAGCAGAAATCAACTTCAGTACTCAAATTCTCAAATTTTCTGCATTCCTGCCTTCAATAAGTTTTCTCCTGTGTTCCTTCTTTCTTTCTAGATTATGGACCCATTTAGGAAGATTTTTTAAATATTTGTCTAGACTTTTGGGTTATTTTCAGTGAATTCTATTCTTGGCTTTCTTTGATAATGTTAATTTTCATCAGGTGGTTTGGAATTTTCACCTGCAGATTCATTTTCAGTGGGAGTTTTTTTCCTCCTCTCCTTTTTTCTGTGCTCACCCTTCCCTATTTGGCAATTTTGTGGTTTCCTCCCTCTACTCATCCAGGACCCTAGTCCAAAACTAGGCCTCCATGGCTAAAAACTCTTGCCCCAGAGTGGTTTGGGGCTATAGCTGGCCCTGTATCCAAGGCAGTATGCAGCTTTGCTAAGGTTTCTGTGCAGTTTTCTCTGCTTTTCTTACCAATAATAAAGTTATACAGGTTTACATAAGCAGTTATGTCAGGCAGCAATCACCAACTATTTTCACATGGAGAGCCCAACCATACCATGGTTCCATGCCACATATGGAGTGATTTTGTCACCTCAGAGTAGTAAACGCTCCCAGTGGCTTGTGGCCGCTTCCTGGACCTAGAAATCTGCAGGGCTGTAGCTTTATCTACATCTTTCTGTTGATACTTTGTTGCCTTCTACTTATGACCCAGAGAAATTCTTATTTTGTATTTGAGCATGAGTCAGGCTTTTTCTTATTGTTAATTGAATCTATAATTCACATATGTAGAGCAGGAAGAGAGTTTAAAGTGTGAATTTACCACACTCTTGACCTAAAATGTCCCTTTCATATTTCTCTAAGTTTATTTTGTTGTCCTCTTTCTAGCTTCTTTATTTGGATGCTTAGATACTTTTGAATCATTCTTGTTTTCTAGAAATTAGTTTAAGGTGCTTATATTTTACAGCTAATGTTTACTAACCATTTGCTATATGCCAGGCATTAGGCCAAAAGTACTTTATATCAATTATGTGCTATAATTATCCCGCAAATCTTATGAAATAGAAATTATTAGTGCCATTTGTAAATGAGGAAACTGAGGCACAGAAAGAATAAGAAATTTGCCAAAGATAGTCAAATAGGTAGTCTGTTTCTCAAAAGCCTGTGCTTTTGACTAGAATTAGACCAACCAGTTAAATGATACAATATGTATAAAGAAAATGTAATAGATTTTCTTTGTTTCTCATTCCCCCCCCCCTTACCCAACACAAAGTAACCAATGATAATAATCTGGTGTGTATCATTCCATTCTTTGTGCTCATATAAACATATAAATGCACACGTGTATGCATGCACATACAGGCACATACAGATTTGCTTTTATGTGCACAAAACAGCTCTGTAAAAGCTCTTTAAACAAGGAGTACAATAGGGAGGGGAAGTAGATGCCTGGGGGTCTGGGGTGTGATGAAGAGTTTTCACTTAATACCTTTACATACCTTTGGCATTTTGAACTATGTAAGTGAATTGCCTATTCAAAAATCAATTTAAATAAAATACCTGTTTTAAGCCACTAAATTTATAGTAATTTGTTACGCAGCGCAGAAAACCAGTAAAGGTTGTTTTCAGTTTTCAGCCATCATAAGCTGCTATGAGCATTGTATACAAGTCCTTGTATGGACATATGTTTTCATTTACCTTTGATAAATACCTAGGAGTGGGATGACAAAATCACATGGTAAGTGTATGTTTAATTCTTTAGGAAATTGCTATACTCTTTTTCCAAAGGGGCTACATTATTTTATATTTTCATCAGCATTATATGAGAGTTCCAGTTGTTCCAAACTGTCACCAGCACTTGTTATAGTCAGTCTCTTTAATTTTATCCATTTTAGTAGGTGTGTAGTAGTACGTTTATTGTAGTGGTATATCAGAGAATATACTCTACATGATCTTAACCTTTGAAATGTGTTGCGAGTATCTTCATGGTTGAGTAAATGTCAATTTTGGTTAATGTTTCATATGTACACACTTGAAAGGTATATATATTCTGCAGTTGTTGGGTACAATGTTTTATATATGTCCACTAGGTCAATTTTATTAATTTTTATGATTCAAATCTCTTACATCCTAACTGATTTTGTCTACTTGTTTTATTGCTTACCGGGTAATGTTAGTTAAAATCTCACTCTGATTCATATGTTACTCCTTTCAGTTCTTCAGTTTTTTGCTATATTGCAACCACTGACATAGTCTCTGTTACTACAGTTTTGTCTTTTTGAGAATGTCATATAAATAGAATAATACCTTATGTAACCTTTTGAGACTGGCTTCTTTCAGTCAGTGTAATGCGTATGAAATTCATACAAGCCGTTCCATATATTAACAGTTTGTTCTTTTTTATTGCTGAATATCCATTATATGGATAAACCAAGTTTATGCATTCATCTATTAAGGGCATATGAGTTATTTCTTGTTTGGTGATTATAAGTAGAGTTGGTATAAACGTTCATGTACATATTTTTATGTGACCATAAGTTTTCATTTCTCTTAGGTAAATACCTAGGAGAAAGATTGCTGGGTCACATTGTAAATGTATGTTCAACTTTATAAGAATCTAAAAAACTGTTTTCCAGAGTAGCTACACAGTTTGCATACCTAACTTTTCACATTTTACTTAGGATAAGTATTTTACCTCTTAAAGTGGAATGTAGAAAACTTACCACCCTATTTCCTTTTATCCTCCTTATGTTGTGTTGTAATTGTCCTATATATTACATCTACATTCATTAAAAACTCCATTAGATAGTGTTATAATTTTTTCTTTTAAACATCAAATATATTTTAGACTTCAAGAGAGAATACTTTATTATATTAGAAATTACCATTTCTTTTGCTCCTCCTTTATTAATGTTGTACCAAGTCTCCTTCAGGTGTCATTTCTCTTTCGTCTGAAGAACTTCCTTTAATAATTTTTTTAGCATAGATCTAAATGGCAACAGATTCTCTTAGTTTTCCTTCATCTGAGAATGCCTTTATTTCACCTTGGCTGCTAAATAACATTTTAACTGGATATTGCATTTTAGGTAGACAGATTTTTTTTTTTTTTTCTTTCTGCACTTTCAAAAACGTTGTACCATCTTGTTTGTGTCTCCATGGTTTCTAGTAAGAAATCAGTAGGCATCTGAATCATTGTTCCTCTATAGTAAGGTGTTGTTTTTCTTTGGCTGCTTTCAACTTATTTTCTTTGTCTTTGGTTTTCAGCAATTTGATTATGGTATGTTTGGGTGTGAATTTCTTCGGGATTATCCTATTTGGGATTTGCTGACTTCTTGAATCTGTAGGTTTCTGTCCTTTGCCAAATTTGGGAAGTCTTCAGCCAGGGGGAACCCTTTTAAAAAATTTTGGTAGAATATACATAACATAAAGTTTACTATTTTAGTGTTTTAAGTGTACAGTTCAGTGGCATTCAGTATATTCACCATGTTGTACAACCATCACTGCTATCTATTTCTAGAATTTTTTATTATCTCAAACAGAAACTCTGTTTGAGTGCCCATTCAGCATAACTCCCCATTTCTCCTCCCCCTAGTCTCTGGTAACTTCTATTCTACTTTCTGTCTCTGTGCCTTGTATAAGTGAAATCATATAATATTTGTTGTGTCTGTATTATTTTATTTCTGTATTATTTCACTTAGCATAATGTTTTCAAGGTTCATCCATGTTGCAGCATATTTCAGAACATAATTCTTGTTTATGACTGAATAATATTCCCTTGCATGTATATATCACAGTTTGTCCATTTATCTGTTTATGGACATTTGGGTTGTTTCCACTTTCTTTTTCTTTCCTTTTTTGTCTTTTTGGGGTTTTTTTTTTTTTTTGGCCAAGCCAGGTGGCTTGTGGGATCTTAGTTCCCTGACCAGGGATTGAACCCAGGGCCACAGCAGTGAAAGTGCTGAGTCCTAACCACTGGACCAGGGAACTCCCCAGGGTTGTTTCCACTTTGTAGCTACTGTGAATAATGCTGCCCTGAACATTTGAGTACAAGTATCTGAGTCCTTGTTTTCTGTTCTTCTGGATGTACACCTAGGAGTGGAATTGCTGAGTTAAATTGTAATTCTACATATAACATTTTGAGAAATTGACAAACTTTTCTACAGTGGCTACACCATTTTACAACACCGTCAGCAATGCACGAGGGTTCCAATTTCTCCACATCCTCACCAAAACATACTAATTTCAGGGGTTTTGATACTAGTCATTTTAGTGAATGGTATTAGCTGCTATTTCTTTCTCTTTGTCTGGAACTCTGCTAACACAAACATTAGACCTCTTGGTAGTGCCTCATAGGTTCCTTAAGCTCTGTACTTTTTAATGTAATATTTATTTATTTTTAATTAATTAATTTATTTATTTTTGGCTGTGCTGGGTCTTCGTTGATGTGCGCTGGCTTTCTCTAGTTGCGGCGAGCAGGGGCTACACTTGGTGGTGGTGCAGCCGCTTCTCATTGCGGGGGCTTCTCTTGTTGCAGAGCACGGGCTCTAGGCTCGTGAGCTTCAGTAGTTGTGGCACGTGGGCTCAGTAGTTGTGGTGCATGGGGTTAGTTGCTCCATGGCATGTGGGATCTTCCCGGACAAGGGCTCGAACCTGTGTCCCCTGCATTGGCAGGTGGATTCTTAACCACTGCACCACCAGGGAAGTCCCAAGCTCTGTACTTTTTAAGAAATATTTCTCTCTCTGTTTTCAGACAAGATAATTTCTATTGATCTATATGCTAATTAACTGACACTTTTTTTGCCATCTCAATTCCATCGAGTGAGATTTTTAAAAATATAGTCATATTTTTTAATTGTAAAATTCTCATTTGGTTTGTCTTTTTATCTTTCGTTTCTTTGCTGGGACTTTATATATATTGAGTGTTGCCCTTACTTCCTGGAACACTTATAATAGCTTCTTTAGTGCTTTGTCAGATAACTGAAACATCTGTGTCAGATCAGCTTTGGTAATAAAGTAGATAAGGAACACAGATATATTGTACAGCACTAGGAAATATAGCCATTGTTTTATAATAACGTTAAATGGAGTATAATCTATAAAAATATTTAGTCACTATGTTTTACACCTGAAACTAATAAAATCAACTATACTTCAGTTTAAAAAATCAGCATTGGTATGTGTCGATTGTCTTTCCCTCATGTGAGTTCAGATCTGTCTGGTTCTTCATTTGCTGAGTAATTCTGGATGGTATCCTGGATGTTTTGAATATTATGTTATGAGACTCTGAGTTTTGTTTAAGTCCTATGGAGAATGTTGATATTTTTGTTTTAGCAGGCAATGAACCTGGTTGAGTTCAGGCTGCAAGTTCCAACCAGCCATCTGTAAGTTTTAGTTTCAATGTTAGTTCCATTTCCAAAGCCTTCAGGTTATATTCAAATCTGTCTCACATGTATGCTGCTCACTGGCCAATCTGAGTCCTGGGCAGTGGGTCTCTCTCTCTTAGTTCAGTTCTCAGTCTGTGGTATGTCATTTATGATCAGAACCATAGGTGCATTCATCAGAAGTGATACCAGGAGTATTTTCAGGTAATTGTCAAATCTTTCTTACCAGGTAATTGTCAAAAGCTTCCCCCTCTAGCTATTCTCCTGAGTACTTCCCAATTTCCTGGGGCTCCCTTTTGATCTTCCGTCTATAATGCTGGGGCTTTGTTTACTTCATTCTGTAACACACTTACCATAACTGCCCTCATGTCCAGTGCTAAAAGGAGGAAAGCCCATGAAAGCTAAAAAAGCAATGGGTTGTCTTTTCGTCTTGTTTATGAGGTATCACCTCACACCGGTCAGAATGGCCATCATCAAAAAAAATCTACAAACAATAAATGCTGGAGAGGGTGTGAAGAAAAGGGAACCCTCTTGCACTGTTGGTGGGAATGTAAATTGATACAGCTACTATGGAGAACAGTATGGAGGTTCCTTAAAAAACTAAAAATAGAACTACCATACGACCCAGCAATCCCACTACTGGGCATATACCCTGAGAAAACCATAATTCAACAAGAGTCATGCACCCCAATGTTCACTGCAGCACTATTTACAATAGCCAGGACATGGAAGCAACCTAAGTGTCCATCGACAGATGAATGGATAAAGGAGATGTGGCACATATATACAATGGAATATTACTCAGCCATAAAAAGAAATGAAATTGAGTTATTTGTAGTGAGGTGGATGGACCTAGAGTCTGTCATACAGAGTGAAGTAAGTCAGAAAGAGAAAAACAAATACCATATGCTAACACATATATATGGAATCTAAGAAAAAAAAAAAAGATTCTGAAGAACCTAGGGGCAGGACAGGAATAAAGACGCAGACATAGAGAATGGACTTGAGGATGCGGGGGGGGGGAAGGGTAAGCTGGGACGAAGTGAGAGAGTGGTATGGACATATATACACTGCCAAATGTAAAATAGATAGCTAGTGGGAAGCAGCCGCATAGCACAGGGAGATCAGCTTGGTGCTTTGTGTCCCCCTAGAGGGGTGGGATAGGGAAGGTGAGAGGGAGATGCAAGAGGGAGGCGATATGGGGATATATGTATATGTATAGCTGATTCACTTTGTTATAAAGCAGAAACTAACACACAATTGTAAAGCAAGTATACTCCAATAAAGATGTTAAAAAAAAGAAAAAAAAATTCAGTGTTCAGGACTTCCCTGGCGGCGCAGTGGTTAAGAATCCGCCTGCCAGTGCAGGGGACACGGGTTCGAGCCCTGGTCCGGGAAGATCCCACATGCTGTGGAGCAACTAAGCCCGTGCGCCACAACTACTGAAGCCCTTGTGCCTAGAGCCCGTGCTCCGCAACAAGAGAAGCCACTGCAATGAGAAGCCCGTGCACCGCAACAAACAGTAGCCCCCGCCCGCTGCAACTAGAGAAAGCCTGTGCTCAGCAGCGAAGACCCAACACAGCCAAAGATAAATAAATAAATTTATTTATATATATATAAATAATTAGCGTTCAAGCTACACTCTAGACAGAGAAATTGTTGTGAGTAGGACCCAGGCATCATGATTTTAAATCTTTATAGTTGATCTGTATCTGGCCAAAGTTGAGTGACCTACAGCATCATAGCACATAGTAAGCATTCAATAAAGAGCTGAATGATTGACTAACTTGTAATTTGAGAAAGGCAATAAGGACTTGATAAAAGTATCAGCTTGGTGACAAGTGTTCTGGCTTTCAGAAGCATGGTTGCCAATGCAAAGTTGTCCCTGATAGATTGTGACATGTTTAAAACCTGATTCTGGAGGTTACTTGATGCTATGGGCAGAGAAAACAGTCCTTTCCTAGGACAGAGGATGAGAACATTTTTATTTGCTGCAGTTAAGCAACCTACCAAAATTGTATTGCCAGAATAACAGCTAGGCTTCTAAAGCTACTTTCAGATATACAGAGCCAATAAATAAAAGATAAAGATCCAGGGTGAGACCCAGAGATTAAACTTCTTTACCCAAATATGCAGTCTCTAGCACTTGTTTTTACCTTAAATGTTAAAAGTGTTTTCAGGATGAGGAAAATGTGATTTCTCCTCAAAATACCTATGTTACTGCATATCCACCAAGATTTGAGAGTAGGCAGTTTATCTCAACTAGCCTTCTTTGGTTTCCCTCAAGCATTTTACCTGGAAGGGTAGTAGAACACAGTAGATTCTAGTGGAAAATTCGTTGTTTCAAACTAGTGAATTCATCTACACAGTCACCCTTTCCTATGAACTTTCTCTTAATATTTGTTTCATTATATATAAGCTTGGAGATTTGAAAGAAGTGTTCAGGGATTAGTTAACCTTTAGCTATTTACTATAGTGACTTAAATAATACTACTGCTGATTGGCTGTCTTTCAGTAGCACGTGTACTGGAGTGAGGCTGTTGACTGGCTAACTTTCAGAGGGGGCTGTCATTGATTGGCTGATTACTGGAGTGAAGTTATTATTGATAGATGAGGATGGGTTTTTAGTTGGTTCTGGTTGTTATTGTTGTTAGGGTCAATAAATGGTCAGCCCTTTTCTAGAAGAATAAGAATGTTTTTAGTCTCAGCACTTTGTTACTTTATTTCACTCATTTGTAAAATAAGTGAGATCATAGCAACTTTTCTCCAAGTGTATCCCACACCTTGGTTCTAAGGCATACAAATAGGAGAGTTGTGTGTAAATAAGAGTTCTCTGGCAAATAAATAAGGTTCGTTTCATCTGGATTAGGCAAAGATAGATGTTTCTTTATTGCATAAGTTTTCAGAGTGTTAAATATCCACAGCATGAATCTACAACTGAGAAATATAGTATGCAGCTTTTTATAATGTTATTTGACTTTTTATTCTTGAGAAAGATTTCCTAGGAGTAGAGTTCTTCAAAACACATTTTAATAAATACTATTTTAATGACCTTATAGGTTAGGAGTTGGCAAACTATGATCTAATGTCCAAATAAGGCTTGCTGCTTGTTTTTATACTGCCTGTGAGCTAAGAATAGTTTTTACGGTTTTTAATGGTTGGAAAAAATCAAAAGGATTATGTTTTGTGATACATGAAAATTCTATGAAATTTAAATTTACATGACCTTAAAGTTTTATTGGAACACAATCTCACTTGTTTGCTTACATACTGTTAATGGCTGCTTTTACACTCAACAACAGAGTTGAGTGGTTGCAACAGAGATCATATGTAGCACTCTGATCACCTCACACTGCTGTTTGATGCCACTATAAATTGCAATGATGCAGTTATAACTGAACCGTGTTTCAAGTGTCATGTGTACTTCCAAAGTGCAACATTTTATTTTACTTTTATTACCAGTGCATCCTCACTATGTCAAAACAAGTTAGGCAGGTAAAAGTGGACTCTAAATGTCACATTTTTAAGGCACAGTGGAGTGTGGAATACTTTGTTGTCAAATTAGATGGCAAATCATTGTATTTACTATGCAATAACATTATAGTTGTGCTATAATGGACCCTTATGACAAAGATGCTATTCCAAATCAGAGGAGAAAGAAATCCCCATTGGGATGAAAAATATGAATTTGACCTTACCTCACATTATACATGAAAACAATTCAAGGTGGATTATAATCTAAGTGTGAAAGACCAAATGATAAAACTTTGAGAGATAATGTAGAAGAATGACTTCATGACTTTGGGGTATGGAAAGTTTTCTTAAACAGAATACAAAAAACACTAACCATAATGGAAGATTAATAAATTTGACTAAATTGTACTTAAGATCTTCTATTCAGCAAAAGATAACACAAACAGAATAATAAGGCAAGCCACAAACCTTTGGAATTTAGATGGCCAATCCATGACAACCAAGAGTTCAATTAAGTGACCCTTGTAGGTATCAAGTTCCATTCAAAATATTAGCAATCACAGAGCTCAAAGTTTGCAGAAAAGAGAGCTAACAATCTTACCTTTCTAGTCACAAAAATATATGCTAAATATAATGCTCATTCTCACATATAAAAGTTAATTTCTCAAATGAGCAATAAATAACTTGTTGATATTTATTAACACTATTAAGCAGTACTTTGAAAAGTACACAATAGATGGTATTAGAACTAATATGTTCAAACACTTTAAAATACAATAATACAAATAAATTGTTGTTCATTCATATTACACCAACCACAACATTTGTAAGGCACTAGTTCTGCTATATACAGAATTAAACCTGACTAAAGTGAAAAGAAAACACATTACAATGCAATTATTTATGTGGTTGTCATTTAGAGCCCTGGGTTTACTGAAATAATCATTAGACTAGTAAATAAACCTCAACAAAACCAGTGCACTATTTTATGTTGGTAGATGCATTAGCTTTATTGTAGCTGGTGGGCAAAGACAATTTGATGAAACTCCCAGAGAATAACACATTTCACAGTGAAATGTTTTTGCATCCTTTGCTTCATCTGGTAAATATAGGAACCATTAAGAGTTTAAATGTGGCCAGTTTAGGTCAATTTAAAACTCTGAATACAAATATTTAAAGTCATTATTTTGAAATCAGAGATAGAATCCCAACAGACAAATGTTAATGAGGCTCAATCAAGTGATGCTATGATGTTGATATATAACTACTAAAAAGAATTATTTCAGGAGTATAGTATTACTCATCAAAATTTCCTTCATATAACCTAAGTCTTCATGCTAAAAAGAAGCTTTCAAAAAGTTCTTCAGCAGAAAGAATATGGGGAAATCTCTACCATCCCTCTAAATTTTGCTGTGAAATTAAAACCTTTCTAAAAAAAACAAATTCTTAAATAAAAGTGGCTGAAGAGGGCTCTCCCCTTTTAGGGACATTCACATCTTTTTACACTTCTACTTAAAGTGATGAAAGGGAAAAAACCTACAATCAAGAATACTTTACCCAGCAAGGCTATCATTCAGATTTGAAGGAGAGATTAAAAGTATTAAAGACAAGCAAAAGCTAAAAAAGTTCAGCTCGATGAAACCAGCTATCCAAGAAATGTTAAAGGATCTTCTCTAAGCAAAAGGAAAAGGCTACAACTAGAAATATGAAAATTATGAAAGGAAAAATCTCTTTGATAAAGGCAAATATACAGTAAAATTAGTAAATCAACCACTTGCAAAGCCAGAAGGAAGGTTAAAAGACAAAAGTAGTAAAATGTATATGGTGTGAATGTTCTGATTTCATTCTTTTACATGTAGCTGTTCAGTTTTCCCAGCACCACTTACTGAAGAGACTGTCTTTTCCCCATTGTCTATCCTTGCCTCCTTTGTTGAAGATTAATTGACCATAAGTATGTGGGTTTATTTCTGGGCTCTCTATTCTGTTGTATTGAACTATGTGTCTGTTTTTTGTGGCAGCACCATGCTATTTTGATTACTGTAGCTTTGTAGTCTGAAGTCAGGGAGTGTGATTCCTCCAGCTCTATTCTTTCTCAAGATTGTTTTGGCTATTTGGGGTCTTTTGTGTTTCCATACACATTTTAAAGTTATTTGTTCTAGTTCTGTGAAAAATACCCTTGGTATTTTGATAGGGATTGCATTGAATCTGTAGATTGCCTTGGGTAGTATGGTCATTTAAAAAATATTAATTCTTCTAATCCATGAACACAGTATATCTTTCCATCTGTTTGTGTCATCTTCAATTTCTTTCATCAGTGTTTTATAGTTTTCTGAGTACAGGTCTGTAGGTAGGTTTACTCCTAGGGATTTTATTCTTTTTGATGCGATGGTAAATTGGACTGTTTCCTTCATCTCTCTTTCTGATAGTTTGTTGTTAGTGTACAGACATAAAACAGATTTTTGTATATTAATTTTGCATCCTGCAACTTTACTGAATTCTTTGATGAGCTGTAGTATACTTTTGGTGGCATCTAGGATTTTCTATGTATAGTATCATGTCATCTGAAAACAGTGACAATTTTAGGCCTTCCTTTCCAATTTGGATTCCTTTTTCTCCTTCCTTCCTTCTTCCCTCCCTCCCTCCCTCTCCTTTCCTTCCTCCCTCCCTCTCCTTTCCTTCCTTCCTTCCTTCCTTCCTTCCTTCCTTTCTTTCTTTCTTTCTTTTTTCTTTCTTTCTTTCTTTCTTTCTTTCTTTCTTTCTTTCCTTTCTTTCTTCCTTCCTTCCTTCCTTCCTTCCTTCCTTCCTTCCTTCCTTCCTTCCTTCCTTCCTTCCTTCCTTCCTTCCTTCCTTCCTTCCTTCCTTTCTTTCTTCTTATTGCTGTGGCTAGGACTTCCAATGCAATGTTGAATAAAAGTGGCAAGAGTGGGCATCCTTGTCTTATTCCTTATCTTAGAGAAAATGCTTCCAGCTTTTCACCATTGAGTATGATGTTTGCTGCAAGCTTGTCATATATGGCCTTTACTATGTTGAGGTATGTTCCCTCTATGCCCACTTTCTGGAGAGTTTTTATCTTAAATGGATATTAAATTTTGTCAAAAGCTTTTTCTTTATCTATTGAGATGATCATATGGTTTTTATTCTTCAATTTGTTAACATGGTGTATTACATTGATTGCTTTGTGGATACTGAAAAATCCTTGCATCCCTGAGATAAATCCCACTTGATCATGTTGTATGATCCTTTTAATGTATTGTTGGATTTGGTTTGCTAATATTTTGCTGAGGATTTTTGCATCTATGTTCATCAGTGATATTGTCCTATAATTTTGTTTTTTGGGATATCTTTGTCTGGTTTTGGTATCAGTGTAATGCTGGCCTTGTAGAATGAGTTTGGAGGTATTCCTTCCTCTGCACTTTTTGGGAATAGTTTGAGAGTGTTAGGTGTTAACTCTTCTTTAAATGTTTCATAGAATTCACCTGTGAAGCCATTTGGTCCTGGACTGATGTTGGGAGTGGTTTTATTACTGATTTAATATCATTACTGGTAGTTGGTCTGTTTATATTTTCTATTTCTTTCTTGGTTCAGTCTTCGAGATTGTACATTTCTAGGAATTTGTCCATTTCTTCTAGGTTGTCCATTTTATTGGCATATAGCTGTTCATAGTAGTCTCTTATGTTCCTTTGTATTTCTGCGGTGTTGGTTGTAACTTCTATTTCATTTCTGATTTTATTGATTCAGGCCCTCTCTCTTTTTTATTTGATGAGTCTGGCTAAATGTTGATCAATTTTGTTTCTCTTTTCAAAGAACCAGCTCTTAGTTTTATTGACCTTTTTTTTTCTTTCTTCCTTCCTTCCTGTCTTTCTTTCTTTTCTTTTTTTTTTTTTTTTTTGTCTCTATTTCATTTATTTCTGCTCAATCTTTGTCATTTCTTTACAACTTTGGGTTTTGTTTGTTCTTCTTTCTCTGGTTCCTTTAAGTGTAAGGCTAGGTTGTTTATTTGAGATTTTTCTTGCTTTCTAAGGTAAGTTTTTTTTCGCTATAAACTTCCCTCTTAGAACTGCTTTTGCTGCATTCCCTAGATTTTGGATCATTGTATTTTTGTTTTCTTTTGTCTCCAGGTATTTAAAAATTTCCTCTTTGATTTCTTCAGTGATTCATTTGTTTTTTAATAGCACATTGGTTAGCCTCCACATGTTTGTGTTTTTTGCAGTTTTTTTCTTGTAGTTGACCTCTAGTCTCATTGTGTTGTTGTTGGAAAAGATGCTTGATATTATTACAATTTTCTTAAATTTACTGAGACTTGTTTTGTGGCCTAGCATCTGATCTATCCTGGAGAATGTTTCACATGCACTTGAAAAGAATGTGTATTCTGCTGCTTTCGGATGGAGTATTCTATATATATCTATTAAGCTCATCTGGTCTAATGTGTCATTTAAGGGCAGTGTTTCCTTATTGATTTTCTGTTTGGATGATCTATCCATCAATGTAAGTAGGGTGTTAATGTCCCTTAGTATTATTGTGTTACTGGGGATTTCTCCCTTTATGTCTGTTAATATTTGCTTTACATATTTAAGTGCTCCTATTTTGAATGCATATATATTTACAATTGTTATATCTTCTTCCTGGATTGATCCCCTGAGCATTAAGTAATGTCCTTCTTTGTCTTTTGTAACCGTCTTTATTTTAAAGTTTATTTTGTCTGATATAAGTATTGTTACCCCGGCTTTCTTTTGATTTCCATTTGCTTGGAATACGTTTCTTCATCCTCTAACTTTCACTCTGAAGTGAGTCTCTTTTAGGCAGCATATATACAGATCTTTATTTTTTCCTTTCAACAACTCTATGTCTTTTGATTGGAGCATTTAGTCAATTTACATTTAAAGTAATTATTGATATGTATACTCTTATTGCCATTTTATCAATTGTTTTGGGGTTGTTTTTAAAGGTGTTTTTTTCTTTTGTTCTCTTCTCTTGTGATTTGGTGACTATCTTTAGTGTTATGTTTGGATTCCTATTCTTTTTTATGTTTGTATCTATTACAGATTTTTGATTTGTGGTTACCATGAGGTTTATATATAGCAATATATCAATATCTATATCTATCTCTATATTTATGTGATTTTTTAAACGTTGCTTATCTCTTAATTTCAAATGCATTTTAACAACCCTGCATTTGTACTCTCCTCCCCTCATGATTACTGTATTTGATGTTATATTTTACATCTAATTGTTTTGTGTACCCCTTAAGTGCTTATTGTGGATTTAGATGATTTTACTACTTTTGTATTTTAACCTTCCTACAACCTTTGTGGATGGACGATTTCCTACCTTTACTATATGTTTGCCTTTCCTGATGAGCTTTTTCCTTTCACTATTTTCTTAAACTGTCCTCATTTCTTTTCATTCTTTTTTTCTTTTTTCTGTTCAGCATCAGTGATTTCCACTACTCTGTTTTCCAGCTGGACAATCCATTCCTCTGCATCATTTAGTCTACTCCTGATTCCTTCTACTGTATTTTTCATTTCAGTTATTGTATTCTTTATCTCTGTTTGGTTGTTCTTTATATTTTCTAACTCTGTGTTAAAAACTTCTAACTTCTGACTCTGTGCATCCATTCTTCTCTTGAGTTCTTTGAGCGTCTTAATAATCATGACCCTGAACTCTTTCTTGTGTAGATTGCTTATCTCCACTTCATTTAGTTCTTCTTCTGGGGTTTTATCTTGTTCCTTCGTTTGGAACATGTTATTCTGTCTTCCTGATGCAGGACCCTTGGGCTGGGGAGCCCTACCTGGGGCTTGGACCTTTCACTCCTTTGAGAGAACTCTCTGCAATTGCAATTATTATCCCATTTGTGAGTCGCCCACCCAGGGGTATGGGACTTGATTATATTGAGACTCTACCCCTCCTGTCCATTTTGTTGTGGTTCCTTCTTTATATCTTTATTTGTAAATCTTCTCTGGTAGGTTCCAGTCTTTTTCATCAATGATTATTCTGCAATAGTTGTGATTTTGGGGTGCCTGTGAGAGGAGGCAAGCTCAGGGTCTTTCTATTCCACCATCTTAGCCAATCCTCCATCAATTTCTATTCTATCTCTATGGATTTATCTATTCTAGATATTTAATATACATATGTAATCATACAATATGTGACCTTTTGTATCTGGATTCTTTAACTTTTCATAACATTTTTCAGTTTCATTCATGTTACAGCATGTATCAGTACTTATTTCCTTTTTATTACGAATAGTATTCCATTGTATGTACATATCATAATTTGTTTATCCATTCATTTGTTGATGGGCATTTGGGATGTTTTCACCTTTTTCCTATTGTGAATAGTGCTGCTATGAATGTGCATATACATGTGCTTGTTGAAGACTGTGTTTTCATTTCTTTTGGGTACACACCTAGGAGTGGAATTGTGGAGTCATACGGTAATTCTATTTTCAACTTTTTGAGGAAACACAGAACTGTTTTCCACAGTGACTGGACCATTTGACTTTATTACCAACAATGTGCAAAGTTTCTAATTTCTCCACATCCTCACCAGCACTTGTTATATTCCATTGTTGTTTTTATTATTATTATCACCATCCTGGTGAATGTGAAGTGGTACTTCATTGTAGTTTTGATTTGCATTTCCTTAACAATTAAGGATATTGAGCATTTTTCATGTACTTCTTAGCCATTTGTATATCTTCTTTGGAGAAATGTCTATACAAGTACTTTGCCATTTTAAAAATTGGGGTGTTTGTCTTTTTTGTTGTTGTTGAGTTGTAAGAGTTTTTATATATCCTGACCCTTGTCAGATATATCATTTGTAAATATCCTTTCCTATTCTGTATGTTGTTTTTTCACTTTTTGATTATGTCCTTTTTTAAATTTTGATGAAATCCACTTTATTTTTTTGTTCTGTTGCTGTGCTTTTGATGTGATAGCTAAGAATCCATTGCCAAATCCAAGGTTATGAAGATTTACTATATTTTCTTCTAAGAGTTTTTAGTTTTAGCTCCTATACTGATCCATTTTGAGTTAATTTTTGTATGTAGTGAGAGAGAGGGGTACAACTTCATTCTTTTGCGTGTGATATCAAGTTGTCCCAGCATCATTTGTTGAAGAGACTTTTCTTTTCCCATTGAATAGTATTGGTTCTCTTGTTTAAAATTAACCAATCAATGACCTCAAAGACACAGGCAACAAAAGAAAAAATAGACAAATAGGACTATATCACAATTTTGATATTTGGTTTCTCGAAAGACACTGTCAACACAGTAAAAAGACAACCCACCAAATGGAAGAAAATATTTGCAAATCATATAGCTGATAAAGGATAAATATCAAGAGTGTATAAAGAACTGCTACAACTCAACAACAACAAAAAACCCACTTCAAAATGGGTAAAGGAATTGAATAGATATTTCTTCAAAGAAGATAAAAAATTATCAGGAAGCACATGAAAAGATGCTCAACATCACTAATAATCAGGGAAATGCAACTCAAAACCACAATGAGATACCACCTGACATCCATTGGGAAATCTACTGTCCAAAAAAAAAGAAAATAGCAAGGGTTGACAAGGTTGTGGAGAAATTGAAGCACTTGTGGACTGTTGGTGGGAATGTAAAATGGTACAGCCACTGTGGGAAACAGTTTGGTGCTTCCTTAAAAAATTAAAAATAGAATTACCATATGGTCCAGCAATTCCACATCCAGACCTATACCCAAAATAATTGAAGGCAGGGTCTGGAAGAGATATCTGTACACTCAAGTTCATAACAGCATTATTCACAATACCCAAAGGGTAGAAGCAACCCAAGTGTCCATTGATGAGTGAATGGATAAAATATGGTATACACATCCAATGGAATATTACTCACTGAAACTCTGGCACATGCTACAACATGGATGAACCTTGAGGACATTATGCTAAGAGAAATAAGGTGATTACAAAAAGACAAATACTGTATGATTCCACTTATATGAGCTACTTAGAGTAGCCAAAATCAAGAGACAGAAAGTAGAATGGTTGTTGCCAGAGACTGGAGGGAGAAGATAATTAGGAGTTATTATTTACTGGGTATAGAGTTTCAATTTTGCAAGATGAGATGTGTTCTGGAGATTGGTTACTCAACAGGGTGAACATACATAACACTGCTGAACTGTACACTTAAAAATGGTAAAAATGGTAAATTTTGTAATATATACTTTACCGTAATTTTTTAGAAGTCTGTACAGTAAGTACATTTTGAGAGGTAGGATGGGGTTTTGATGAGGAAGGGGCATACCTATTTATTGCCATTTTACCCCTTATTATAATTTTAATGGAATTTTGGGAGTTAAGCAAAATTGTAAATTTAAACTGTTGCATAGATTTTTGTTTGTTTTTTTATTTTTTTTAGGAGATAATATTTAAATACCAATGTGTGAAGGATAGGCTGAAATCAGGAAAACCTGATGGCAATAGAAAGCTACAGGGAGCAGTTATAATAGTCAAATTTAAACACACTCATGGGGTTGGACTCCAGCCTCTAAGAGTATTTGCAAATTAGCTTCAATTATTTATCAGGGAAATCTCTCTCTCTCTCTTCCAGTATCTCTAGGACTGACAAATACAGCAACAATCCAATTCAAACAACAGACATCTTGGTATGCTCACATTACTGTGATTCTCAAGAGCTTCTAATTTATCTGGAATCACTGTACCCCTCAGTTTCATTTCTATCAAATATTGGAATTTGACATGGATTATTTTCTTCCTCCCATTTTAGGTCAACTTCGGCCTCATACTGTTACATGGCATTATCCAACTTATAGATTTAGACAAGTGAAGTCCAAGGTACATTCTACCTGGGGAAGAGGAAAAGTGGTAGAAAACTGGAAGAGAGATGGAGGGAACCAGCACCTATTGAGTACATCTCTAAAGCTGTATTATTGATTTTAAATAGGTTATGTCATTTAATATTTATGACAACCCTATGAGGTATATATTGTCATTTTCTGTTGTATAAATTAATAAAAAGAGACTTGGAGAGCTTTGATAACATTCCCAAAGTTAACTAAGTCATACAGAATAAGAAAATTGAGTTTAGAACTCAGGTGGTCTAAATCTGTTCTGAGGTTGTTTTCTGACCTGCCAGGGGTGGTTAGCCCTGAGCTTAGCTTGATTTTAACCAGAAAGTTGTCAGAAATTGGCCTTTGATTAAGATAAGAATGCATCACTGGGTTTTCTCATTTCTTCATGCACATTTTCCCGGTTGCTGTAACAAAGATGCTTCATCAAATGGAGAACAGATCCACACTTTGCCAATAGGAAACAGGATTCACACTCAACAGTTGCCTTTGGTGCCCAAATACACTATGAGAGGATAAACAGATTCAAATTCTGTATTTTGAAATTGAGAGCTGTGGAATAAAACATCACAGATTCAGTGCTGATTATGGTTAGATGTTAAGTCTGTTCTTGCTACCAAATAACAAAACAAAATAGTGATGAGCATTGAATTTGCACCAGTGCACTCTTTGTGCTTACTTATTCATGAATGCTACACTGATTTTTTCCCAACTCATAAAAGGTTTATAAGACTACAAGAGGGAACATACTGAAAATTTTTAAATATTTAGTAATTGATTGGCAAGTTTTCAAATTATGCTAGAAAATTAAAGTCATCTTTCTTGTTCAGTGGAACAAACTTGCATTAGAATTTTGAAGTAGTTCATTGCTTAAATAGATCAAAATCCTGTGTTTAGAATCTGCTTCTCTTATGTGGGGATATGGAAAATAGTGAATATGTTTCTAGATCTTCATAAAGCAAACCTTTGTTAGAATATCTCTTCCTCCAATTTCTCCATCCCAAGCTGACCTATATAGCTGACCACTCTCTAAACTTGTGTTCCTACTTATTGTGAGAAACACCTGACATTGAGATGACTGTTAACTCCTTGAAGAAAGCTTCAGACTTCAAATCTCATTCTTTGCAGTACCCGGAGCAGCGCTTCTCAACC
Source organism: Eubalaena glacialis (assembly GCF_028564815.1). NCBI lineage: Eukaryota > Metazoa > Chordata > Mammalia > Artiodactyla > Balaenidae > Eubalaena > Eubalaena glacialis. The sequence goes on from NC_083717.1 coordinate 78,981,437, forward strand.
TTGCCTACAGGTAAGAACAAATTGTGTTGGTTAATTTTATGTGTCACCTTGACTCGACCGTGATGCCCAGATATTTGGATAAACGTTATTTCTGGGTGTGTCTGTGAGGATGTTTCTAGACGACATTAACATTTGATGGATAGATTGAGTAAAGCAGGTTGCCCTCCCCAGTTTGGGTGGGCCTCATCCAATCCACTGAGGGCCTGAATAAAGTGAGATAGAGTGAGAAAGAAATATTTCTCAGCTACCTTTTCTGAATCAGTCAATGTTCCCTGGGCAAAAGCAAATCTCTGAATTGTTATCCTCTACTCTGAATCTAGCTCCAGTATTTCTTCAATATCTTGTACATTTTTCAGATGCTTTTAAGAATATGATTGTTTTATTCTAACACTTTTAAAGTTGTCTTCAACAGGAGGATTGATTCAGATTATCTAGTCCATCATCACAGGAAGGGAAGTCCTAATCATGCCTAAATTAGGGATTGGGGTTTTAATGTTTTTACAGTGACTTGGCTAACTTTGGGCTATAGCCTTGACTCCAAATAAGGAACTGGAACAAAGCCCCCAGAATAAAACTAGGATCCCCCCCCCAAAGGGGATCACACTTTTTGTTTCTATGAAAAGGAAACTAGAAAAACTTCACCCATGAAGTTTTGGAAAAATGCAAAATAGCTGGTCATTTGCCTGATTTTGTGACGTGGGGGCGCTTCAAAGTCTAAGAAATTGAAACCTTGAGGCCACTCCACCAGTGGCCTCACTGTGGAGAGTGATGTAGAGGATCTGAATTTATTCTACCCCATAGCGTAAGACCTTAATTTAAAAATTATCCGTAACTATTACAATAATTTGGGGCATTCAGCAGGGAAAAAAAGTAACCACAAAATTGCTCCATGGAGATCTTTCCACACCCCAGAATTCATTAACTCACACATATAAAGCAAACCCCCATTAAAGTTAAGCTAGCAATAAAAATTTACAGACAGCATGAGCATGAGATGATCTGGCATGAGGAAGAGTCACCAGACACAGCAAACTAGAGAATTAATAGGCTAAGAACTTGAGGTAACAGAATAATCTCATGAAGTCTACAAAGCAAATTTGTTTAAATGATCAAAGAGATGAAAGAAGTAGTAGAAATCACACTGATGAACAAGCCACTGTGATTAAAAAAAAGAGGCAAATATTTAAAAGAACCAAGTATATTTTTATTAATGAATATAGTCATTATAGTCATTGGAATTTAAAACTCAGTAAATGTTTAAATAGTGAAAAAGAGAACTAGTGACATAGAAAATAAATCTCTGGATATTACACAAACACAGATTAAAAATATAGAAAACAAAAAAGAAGTTATAAGACATGAACGGTGTAATTAGCAGGTCAAACATGTCTCAAAACAGTTCCACAATGAAAGAACAGAGTTGCATCAAGGTTTGAGAAGAAAATGTCTGCAAATTTTCTAGAATTGAAGAAAAGACACACACACCAAAAGAAAAGACATGAGTATTCAGACTGAAGGTACATTAAGTCCCCTGTTCGATAAATCAAATGAAATGCAGAAGTAGACACACTGTCACCAAAGTAGAGAATACCAAAGATAGAAGGAAAAATTTAGAATACACCAAAGAGGAAAAGACAGTATATTTATAATGCAAATAAAACCTCAACTGACTGACTGAAGACTTGTTATATTGACAGTCATAAGATGATAGGATAATAATTTCAAAATGTTGAGGAAAAATAACTCTCAGTCTATAAATCTATACCCAGATGAATTATCTTCAAGAATAAAGAAAAAATAAAACCCCTTCCAAACAAGCAAAGAATAAGTTTATTGTACTCAGATCCTTGAAGAAAGATTTATAAAAGTAAATACTTCAGGAAACTTAAACCAGAGTAAAGTGTGGGCTGTAAGAATAATATGAGCAAAACAATGTAGATAAATCAAATTAATAGTTGAGTATATAAAAAAGAAAAAGTAAATGAAGAATCACTATTATGGGACTGGAAAAAAAAAGGTGAAACTGAGAAACAATCCAAATTAACATGGGTAGTAGGTGCTTGTTGTAATCAGAGTCCTTACATTTTAAGGAGGAAGAACTATTGACTAATTTTAGATTTTCAGTCAAGTACAATCAGTAACCCTTACATCCATAGAGGGGGGATACGTGAGTAAAGAAAACTCAATCAATCAAAAAAAAAATACATAAAAGTAAGTAAGCAAAGTAGGAGAAGGAACAAATAAAAAGCCCGGAAAGTCGAAAACACAATACAATATGGTAGGAATTAAACCAAATAATATGAGTGATCATGATAAATGAAAATAGAATAAACTGGTCTTTTGGAACACAAAGATTGTCAAATAGGATTTCAAAATATAATCTAAAAAAAAAAAATACAATCTAGCTATATGTTTTACACAAAGAACTCATCTAAAATATTATGACACAAAAAGAATGAGGACTTGCGGTCATTGCTGTGACAATGACCCCATTTGTACCCAGGCTGGGGAGGCCATGGAAAACTCATAATCTGCTGGATCTGTAGACAAATGGTGATTCATATTTACTGACCCTGTTACTAAAAAAGATTAGTTCTCCAGTCTTCCAATTTTAACATACTCATTTAGAACAGAAGCATTATTAATTCTTCAGTATTTGAAGAAATGACTGTGGACAAAATGTGTCTTTTGGGTTTTCACATGCCAATCTAGAAATGGTGCCAAGGTTCATTCACTACTTGTACCCTTCTGCAGTCTAATTCAATATGTGCCAGCTCATTCTAGCTCAGTCCTAATGAACTAGATCCGCAGTGCAATCAGAAAATCACTGTTTGCTGAACTAAACATAATACCAATCATTCCTTGGAGGATACCATAAAACTACAAAATGATTTTGTTATGTTAGAGGTCTAAATAGGGTAACTAAAGATAATACTGTTAAGTTCATTTCACTGATGCTAAAAGATTAAAATTTTCCTAGTATCCTTTGTCATTACATTTTTCTTTTTAGAGTTATTATTTTAATCTAATATAAATATAACACTCAGTAATATGTATTAAATAGTATATCTGAAAGACTGATACTTTGCATTCAGTTTATTAAAATTCTAAGCTGAACATTTACTTATCTTTCTCATGATAAGATGTGGATAGAAGATAGATGCACACTCATTTCTCAGGGCAAGATTGTGAATATTATCAACACTTAAAAATAATATTATGGATGACTAGAAAGATTAATGGAATAATAGAATCCATAAGTGAAGTCTAATAGTCATATGACGAAGGTGGCATTAGTGAAGAAAAGCCAGATTCTTCAAATAAGTCATGTTCAGACAGCTTATACCAAGATATATTCCACGTGAAGCTAAATTTGATGATAAAAATGACTCCATAAGGTACTAGAAGAAGACATAGATTGCTATATATAATCTTGGCATATGGATGGCCTTTCTTAGTATGATATAAAACCAGGATCATATAAAGGAAAAGAATAAGTAAATCTATTTAAAAATTAGTAACATTTCCATGAAAACTTTATATAGTAAAGTTAAAAACAACATATTGGCAAAAACATTTGAAGATAAATTACAAAGTGCCATTTAAAAATCCACATTGAGTTTTTATAACTCAGTAAGAAAAGATGAACACCACCAATAGATATATGGGAAATGATATGAAAAGTCATTTCATATATAAAAAATACTGAGTGAAAATAAATGCTCATCCAGCAAATAGTTTAAAAGATGTAAGTTAAAAAAGCAATGGGATACTATTTTCTAATGTATAAGCTTAACAAAGATTTAAAACTTTGTTTACTATTACCCCATTAGCAGGATATTGAGGTACAGGTGCTCTCATAATGTGGGGATGCAAATTAAATTAGTTGTAACTGCTATAGCAAAAATTGACTACATAAATCATTTTTTGTCAGATTTACTGAGATATAATTACATACAATAAAATTTATTCTTTTAGAGTATATGATTTGATGAATTTTGACAAGCACATATATTACTATAAAAATCTCCATTTCCATCATTCCCAAAAGTTCCCTCCTTCCTCCTTGAAGTAAAGCCCTTTTCTTCATCCCTAGGCCTTTGCAACAATTAATATACTTTCTGGTCCTATATAGTTTTGCCTTTTGTAAAATATCATCACCTTTTTTTATCTGGCTTCTTTCATTTATCGTAATGCTTTTGACTGTTGTTGTATGTATCAGTTTATTCCTTTTCATTGCTGAATACTATTCCATTGAATGGATGTGCCACAGTTTGTCCATTTATGACTTGGGCATTTGAACCCAGTTTGGGGGCATTATGAATGAAATTTCTATGAATATACATGAGCAATTTTTACATGGATATATGCTTTCATGTTTCACTGGTAAATATCCAGGAAAGGGATTACAGGGTTATATGGTAGATGTATGTTTAGCTTTATAAGGTACAGCCATACTGTTTTCCAGAGTGGTTTTACGTTTTGAGCATTTTAATTACTCCATATTCTCACTAACACTTGGTATTGTCAGTCTTTTAAATTTAACCATTCTAGTGGGTCTATAGTAGTATTTTATTGTGGTTTTAATTTGCATTTGCCTAGTGACATACTGCAAATCTTTTCATGTGTTAAAACATAATGATAACACCAAGTGCTGGCAACATGAAGAAACTGGATCACTCATACATTGTGGTGGGAATGTAACATGGTGCAGGCACTCTGGAAAACAGTTTGGTAGTACCTTAATAAACTGAACAGGCAAGTACCATATAACCACGCAATTGTACTCCTGGACATTTATCCCAGAAAAATTAAGAAGTATGTTCATAGCAACATCTATACATGAGTGTATATAGCAGCTTTTTTCTAATAGCCAAAACCTGGAAACAACATAGATGTACTTCAGTGAGTGTATGGTTAAACAAATTGTGATAAATCCATATCATGGAATATGACTCAGCAATAAAAAGGAATGAACTATTGATAAATGCAACAGCCTGGATAAATCTCCAGAGAATTATACTGAGTAAAAAAAGCTAACTTCAAAAGGTTACATACTGTATTATTCCATTTATATAATATTCTTGAAAGGAATTCTAGACATGGAGAATTAATTAATGTTTGGTTAAGGAGGGAAATGAATGTAGCTATAAAAGGACAAAATGAAGAATCCTTGTGGTAACAGAAACATTCTGTATTTTGACTTTATTAATGTCAATATCCTGGTTTTGATATTATAGTATAGTTCTGCAAGATTTACTAGTGGGGGAAAACTAGGTAGAGTGTACTCAGGACCTTTGCAATATTTTTTGCAACTGCATTTGAATGTTCAATTATCTTAAAATAAAAAGTTTAACTTAAAAAAGTTAAATATACACCTACCATATAATCTAGCCTTTCCATTCCTAGGTATTCACCAAGGAGAAATGAAAGCTTATGTCCATGCAAAGAGTTGTATAAGACTGTTCAAAGAAGCTTTATTTGTAATAGCCTAAAACTGAAGAGAACTCAAGTATCCTTCAACAGGTGAATGGATAAACATATTGTGGTATATCCAAACAATGAAATACTCAGCAGTAAAAAGAACTGAACTTTTGGTACATGCAACACTATGAATGAATCTTAATATAATTAGGCTGAGTCAAAGAAGTCAAACAAATATAAAATTATACAAATGCACTTTAATCTTTGATGACAGAAAAGAGATCAGATGAATTTACAGGTGCATTTCAAAGCTTGTCAAATTCTACACTTTTAAGTGCATAAAACTTATTGTATTTTAAAATATAACTCAATGAAGCTGTAAAAATAGTCATTCTCTTTGTGTTTTTACAGAATTTTATTTAGAATCTCTATTGCCGTGTGAGCTGTGGAGTTAGAGGCCTGGGATGGAGTCCCATTTTCATCATTTATTAACCATGTAACTTTAGGGAAGTTAAAATCATTTCATCATCTATAAAATGGATATAACAAAAGTGCCTACCTCAAAATGTTCAGAGGATTGAATGTAAAAATGCAGCTCTTGACACACTGCCCATCAACTAGTAAGTGCTCAAAAAATGCCCAATGCTATTATCAATAACACTACATAGTGACCATTTAAAGGTTAGGAGGGACCATGTCTTACCCATTCTTGTATTCCCACTATCTGTTTTGTGTTTTTTTTAACATCTTTATTGGAGTATAATTGCTTTACAATGGTGTGTTAGTTTCTGCTTTATAACAAAGTGAATCAGCTATACATACACATATACCCCCATATCTCCTCCCTCATGCATCTCCCTCCCACCCTCCCTATCCCACCCCTCTACGTGGTCACAAAGCACCCAGATGATCTCCCTGTGTTATGTGGCTGCTTCCCAGTAGCTATCTATTTTACATTTCATAGTATATATAAGTCCATGCCACTCTCTCACTTTGTCCCAGCTTATCCTTCCCCCTCCCTGTGTCCTCAAGTCCATTCTGTATGTCTGCGTCCTTATTCCTGCCCTGCCCCTAGGTTCTTGAAAACATTTTTGTTTTTTTTAGATTCCATATATATGTGTTAGCATGGTATTTGTTTTTCTCTTTCTGACTTACTTCACTCTGTATGATAGACTCTAGGTCCATCCACCTTACTACAAATAACTCAGTTTTGTTTCTTTTTATGGCTGAGTAATATTCCATTGTATATATGTGCCACATCTTCTTTATCCATTCATCTGTCGATGGACACTTAGGTTGCTTCCATGTCCTGGCTATTGTAAATAGTGCTGCAATGAACATTGGGGTACATGACTCTTTTTGAATTATGGTTTTCTCTGGGTATATGCCCAGTAGTGGGATTGCTGGGTCATACGGTAGTTCTATTTTTAGTTTTTTAAGGAACCTCCATACTATTCTCCACAGTGACTGTATCAATTTACATTCCCACCAACAGTGCAAGAGGGTTCCCTTTTCTCCACACCCTCTCCAGCATTTATTGTTTGTAGATTTTTTGATGATGGCCATTCTGACTGGTGTGAGGTGATACCTCATTGTAGTTTTGATTTGCATTGCTCTAATGATTAGTGATGTTGAGCATCCTTTCATGTGTTTGTTCGCAATCTGTATATCTTCTTTGGAGAAATGTCTATTTAGGTCTTCTGCCCATTTTTGGATTGGATTGTTTGTTTTTTTAATATTGAGCTGCATGAGCTGTTTATATATTTTGGAGATTAATCCTTTGTCCATTGATTCATTTGCAAACATTTTCTCCCATTCTGAGGGGTTTTTGGTCTTGTTTATAGTTTTCTTAGCTGTGCAGAAGCTTTTAAGCTTTACTAGGTCCCATTTGTTTATTTTTGTTTTTATTTCCATTACTCTAGGAGGTGAGTCAAAAAAGATCTTGCTGTGATTTATGTCAAAAAGTGTTCTTGCTGTTTTCTTCTAAGAGTTTTATAGTGTCCAGTCTTACATTTAGGTCTTTAATCCATTTTGAGTTTCTTTTTGTGTATGGTGTTAGGGAGTGTTCTAATTTCATCCTTTTACATGTAGCTGTCCAGTTTCCCCAGCACCACATATTGAATAGGCTGTCTTTTCTCCACTGTATATCCTTGCCTCCTTTGTCATAGATTAGTTGACCATAGGTGCTTGGGTTTATCTCTGGGCTTTCTATCCTGTTCCATTGATCTATATTTCTGTTTTTGTGCCAGTATCATATTGTCTTGATTACTGTAGCTTTGTAGTATAGTCTGAAGTCAGGGAGTCTGATTCCTTCAGCTCCGCTTTTCTTTATCAAGATTGCTTTGGCTATTCGGGGTCTTTTGTGTCTCCAAACAAATTTTAAGGTTTTTTGTTCTAGTTCTGTAAAAAATGCCATTGGTAATTTGATAGGAATTGCATTGAATCTGTAGATTGCTTTGGATACTATAGTCATTTTCACAATATTGATTCTTCCAGTCCAAGAACATGGTATATCTCTCCATCTGTTTGTATCATCTTTAATTTCTTTCATCAGTGTCTTATAGTTTTCTACATACAGGTCTTTTGTCTCCTTAGGGAGGTTTATTCCTAGGTATTTTACTCTTTTTGTTGCAATGGTAAATGGGAGTGTTTCCTTAATTTCTCTTTCAGATTTTTCATCATTAGTGTATAGGAATGCAAGAGATTTCTGTGCATTAATTTTGTATCCTGCCCCTTTACCAAATTCATTGATTAGGTCTAGTAGTTTTCTGGTAGCATCGTTAGGATTTTCTATGTATGGTATCATGTCATCTGCAAACAGTGACAGCTTTACTTCTTCTTTTCCGATTTGGATTCCTTTTATTTCTTTTTCTTCTCTGATTGCTGTGGCTAAAACTTCCAAAACTATGTTGAATAATAGTGGTGAGAGTGGACAACCTTGTCTTGTTCCTGATCTTAGAGGAAATGGTTTCAGTTTTTCCCCATTGAGAACGACATTGGCTGCGGGTTTGTCATATATGGCCTTTATTATGTTGAGGTAAGTTCCCTCTATGCCTACTTTCTGGAGGGTTTTTATCATAAATTGGTGTTGAATTTTGTTGAAAGCTTTTTCTGCATCTATTGAGATGATCATATGGTTTTTCTCCTTCAGTTTGTTAATATGGTTTATCACATTGATTGATTTGCGTATATTGAAGAATTCTTGCATTCCTGGGATAAACCCCACTTGATCATGGTGTATGATCCTTTTTATATGCTGTTGGATTCTGTTTGCTAGTATTTTGTTCAGGATTTTTGCACCTATGTTTATCCGTGATATTGGCCTGTAGTTTTCTTTCTTGTGACATCTTTGTCTGGTTTTGGTATCAGGGTAATGGTAGCCTTGTAGAATGAGTTTGGGAGTGTTCCTCCCTCTGCTATATTTTGGAAGAGTTTGAGAAGGATAGGTGTTAGCTCTTCTCTTAATGTTTGATAGAATTAACCTGTGAAGCCTTCTAGTCCTGGGCTTTTGTTAGTTGGAAGACTTTTAATCACAGTCTCAATTTCAGTTCTTGTGACTGGTCTGTTAATATTTTCTATTTCTTCCTGATTCAGTCTTGGAAGGTTGTGCTTTTCTAAGAATTTGTCCATTTCTTCCAGGTTGTCCATTTTATTGGCACATAGTTGCTTGTAGTAATCTCTCATGATCCTTTGTATTTCTCAGAGTCGTTTGTTACTTCTCCTTTTCCATTTCTAATTCTATTGATTTGAGTCTTCCCCCTTTTTTTCTTGATGAGCCTGGCTAATGGTTTATCAATTTTGTTTATCTTCTCAAAGAACCAGCTTTTAGTTTTATTGATCTTTGCTATTGTTTCCTTCATTTCTTTTTCATTTATTTCTGATCTGATCTTTATGATTTCTTTCCTTCTGCTAACTTTGAGGTTTTTTTGTTTTTCTTTCTCTAATTGCTTTAGGTGTAAGGTTAGGTTGTTTATTTGAGATTTTTCTTGTTTCTTGAGGTAGGATTGTATTGCTATCAACTTCCCTCTTAGAACTGCTTTTCCTGCATCCCATAGGTTTTGGGTCGTCGTGTTTTCATTGCCATTTGTTTCTAGGTATTTTTTTATTTCTTGAGTGATCTCTTGGTTATAAAGTAGTGTATTGTTTAGCCTCCATGTGTTTGTATTTTTTACAGATTTTTTCCTGTAATTGATATCTAGTCTCATAGCGTTGTGGTCGGAAAAGATACTTGATACGATTTCAATTTTCATAAATTTACAGAGGCTTGATTTGTGACCCAAGATATGATCTACCCTGGAGAATGTTTCATGAGCACTTGAGAATAAAGTGTATTCTGTTGTTTTTGGATGGAATGTCCTATAAATATCAATTAAGTCCATCATGTTTAATGTATCATTTAAAGCTTGTGTTTCCTTATTTATTTTCATTTTGGATGACCTGTCCATTGGTGAAAGTGGGGTGTTAAAGTCCCCTACTCTGATTGTGTTACTGTTGATTTCCCCTTTTATAGCTGTAAGCATTTGCCTTATGTATTGAGGTGCTCCTATGTTAGGTGCATAAATATTTACAACTGTTATATCTTCTTCTTGGATTGATCCCTTGATCATTATATAGTGTCCTTCTTTGTCTCTTGTAATAGTCTTTATTATAAAGTCTATTTTGTCTGATATGAGAATTGCTACTCCAGTTTTCCTTTGATTTCCATTTGCATGGAATATCTTTTTGCATCCCCTCACTTTTAGTCTGTGTGTGTCCCTAGGTCCACTATCTAACTGTTGAACAATGTACACTCTCAATCTTTAATAAATTGAGTTGAATAAGATGGCTTATTATTACAATACTCCAAAGTACCTTTACCGTTCCTCAGCATTTGAACATTTGGGCCATTTCCAGGTTGTTTTTTTTCTGTTGAAACATACACAGCTACAACATGTTGTCACAGTAATCACACAGACCTTCCCCAACCCATTTCGACTTACTTCTTGGGATACAGTCTCAGGAATAATATTATCACAGCAGTGGGCATGATTAGAATATTGGATTGTGGTGACTTTTATTTTGTGTAGGATACCTTCCCATCCCCTGTCATCTGGTGCCATCATCTTTACTTTGAGGGATGCATGAGGAGGAGAGTAGTCTGGAGAGCATGGTCATTCATGGTGTCCACCTTCACTGGTGAGTCTCTCATTATCCCATAAACCTCTGGGCAAGTGACTGGTTTGTTAATGGGAGGGCATGTGACCTAAGTCTATCCAGTAAGTGTCCAAGTTGGAGAGGGAGAGATAGCCCTCTCTTTCTCTTGGATCTTGAGATGTAGGATATAGGCCTCAGATGATCAACTGCTCATTCTTCAATAATGTTAGCAACTCTAGTCCTTCAAAGTTATAGAAGAATGCTTTTTTTACTTAAATATAAAAGAAGTCTTGACCAATATGATTAGTTTTATGTTTTTTTCCCCCAACTCTCATTTAACTTACTGTACTAAAAGCTTACTCATTTGTAGTGTTACCAGAAACATATGAGTGTACTTAATCCCCTTTGCCCACCCACACACGATTTTAGAATTTAAAAAAATTATCTTTTACTAATTTAATAGGTGCAATAATTGTCTAAGTTGAGGGTTCTGAACCTGCAACCCATCTTGTCACATTGTTTTTCTCAGACTCTTTAAGAAATGCAATACAGAAGACTCTGCAGCCCAATGCATAGTCTACACTCCTAACTAAAGCTTCTGACTCCATCTTTGTCTGCTTTACAACCCTGGTGAGCTGGCCTGGACAGTAAACAAAATGATCTGATTCACCCATTTCTCTGAAATCCTGAGATAGGCCTAAAGTCTGGCTGTGGCTCTCTGCAACATTCCAGAGCCTCCTCCACCCCTTGCTACTACTTACTGCAGTAGAAGTATACAGAGAAGACAGAGGGCAAGCAAGAAATAGAGCAGAAGAAATTTTCATTATTTCTTCACTCTTCCCACCAAAGGTTTTATCTCCTAGTGCTGAGAGAGTGATGAGCAAAAACACTGTTAATACATAGCTACCATGTATTTAGTGCTTATTAGGAGCCAGGTCTTATTTATATATATAGCCAGTTTAATCCTCATAACAATCCCATGAGCTTGGTGTAGTTATCCCAGTGAAGCTAATGAAACTGACCTAAGGGAGATTAAGTAAATTTCCCAGGCTCACATGTTCATAAGGGACAGAGCCAAGATTTGACCCCCCAGCCCAGACCACTGACCTCCCTGACATAGAGCATGCTGCCTCTCAGAGGTCACACCATTTAGAATGTATAGTGCTTGGCAGTGACCCTCTCTCCCTTGGCAGGTACAGAAAGACAGTAGATACTTTAAAAAGCCTTATTATTAAGAAAACACCTCTGTCATAATATAAATTTTGAACATAGCTTTAGGGTCAAGGGAACCATCTTGTATACCTTTTCTTCCTGTAGGGAAATTGATCAAAAGAAAAGGAAAGCACTGGTGCACATAATCTTAATAGATTTTAAATGATCTTTGGACCACCAAATGCTACCAAAATGCTTCTAAACTCTAAAATGCTGTGAAATTATTTTTAATTTTTCAATCAATTTAAAATATATCATTTATATTTATGTTCCTAATGTGCTATGCTTGTAATTTACAATATGTTGTGATTCTCTGTATGAGCAATATGTTTACAAAAATATCTTTGAAACTTGGAGCATAAGTTTTCTGTTTTAAGATACAATGAAGAGTTATAATTATATGTATTGTCAGGCCAATAAATCCACAATCACAAAGCTGTTTCTAAGTGAAAATACTTATGCTGTGTTAAAATTTCTAGTATCTCATTGTATAGTAATGGCCCAGTTTCTCCTTTTCAGCTGCTCCCTGGTACCCTCTTAAAAAAGTTGTAGATTTAAAAACAGCAACCTTTACCTTAAACTTTATAATAAGTGGCACTCCTGTTCTTATCCTACTGAAGACACTTAATGCCTACAGTATGTAAGTATAGTTAAGTAAATGACAAAAATTCAATGGTTTCTAATTACTGTGTAACAACTTTTATTAGTTTTTCTCTTGCAGTTAAGTAGCAGACTTCTCCAAATATATTTTAAATATATATATATATATATATATATATATATAATTCTTTTTTCTTGTTTCCCTCATTTTACTTGGGATTTTCAGAGCATTTTTGCTCTCAGAATCACATGCCATTTTAAAATAAGACCCTTCTCTACATGTATCTCGTGTCAAAAAGTCTCTGGGTATAAATTCTACTTCTATTTATAATTGAGAGTCCTGGTAGCTTTGTTTCTCTGCTTGTTAGTATTCAGCTCTCACTAACTTTTCTCTGCCAAAAAGTGTTAATAACAAGTTGGCTATTATACACTGTAAGTGAGCTATGCACATGAAAAGGATTATTAAAATGTTACATGAGATATAAATTCAAAAGTATACAATTATACATGAAAAGCAAGAATATGGCTAAAATACCACTATACCTACTGAATAAACAGAAAAGACATGTCAGAACTTCACTGGCTTTGCTGACACTAACAGCAGTAAAGTCAGGAGAAGGGTTGGTACTTCAGTAATAATATCCTTGGGGGCCTCCCATATACGGGTTGCAAATAATTAACCCTCAGCTACAAATCCACTTAGTCTAGCCTATACAATATCAGGCCATGTGACATTTAATAACAGTGTAATTATGCAGCCTTTTAACCTATTCAAATGCAGCTTCAATTCGAGATAAGGAAAATGACAAATCTGCATATTTTTCTTCTATGAAATTTGCATAGAGCTGAAGAGTTGTATCTGTCATGAATTAATATTTACAGTGAGAGAATAAAATGTTTCATTAGGAACAAGACTGGCTGCAATTTTACTGATTCACTTCTTTTGTATATCTGTCACACCTTATTTTACCTTTGTAATTTTTCACTTCATTTTAAACTACACATCAAATTTTCTTAGTGAATCTGAGATCAGTTTCCTCATCCGCAAAATGAAAGGATAGTAAAATAGATTATTATTATTTTTTTTTATTGGCGTATAGTTGACTTACAATGTTGTGTTACTTTCAGGTATACAGCAAAGTGAATCTGTTAAACATGTATGTATGTATGTGTATATATATATATATATCTCCATTCTTTTTCAGATTCTTTTCCCATATATGTTATTATAGAATATTGAGTAGAGTTCCCTGTACTGTACAGTAGGTCCTTATTAGTTATCTATTTTATATATAGTAGTGTGTATATGTCAATCCCAATCTCCTAATTTATCACTTCCCCCATGTTTCTGCTTTGGTAACCATAAGTTTGATTTCAAGATCTGTCTGTTTATGTTTTGTAAATAAGTTAATTTGTATCACTTTTATTAGATTCCACATGTAAGTGATATCATATGATATTTGTCTTTCTCTGTCTGACTTACTTCACATAGTATGATAATCTCTAGGTCCATCCATGTTGCTGCAAATGGCATTATTTCATTCTTTTCTAGGGCTGGTGTATATATATATGTATATATACACACACACATTTCATTGTATATATGCACCACATCTTCTTTATCCATTCCACTGTCAATGGACACTTAGGTTGCTTCCATGTCTTGGCTATTGTATATAGTGCTGCAGTGAATATTGAGGTGCATGCATCTTTTCAAATTATGGTTTTCTCCAGATATATGCCCAGGAGTGGGATTGCTGGATCATATTTTAGTTCTATATTTAGTTTTTTAAGGAGCCTCCATACTATTCCCCATAATGGTTGTACCAATTTACATTCCCACCAACAGTGTAGGAGGGTTCCCTATTCTCCGCACCCTCTTCAGCATTTATTGTTTGTAGACTTTTTGATGATGGTCATTCTGACTGGTGTGAGTTGATATCTCACTGTAATTTTGATTTGCATTTCTCTAATAATTAGTCATGTTGAACATCTTTTCATGTGCTTTTTGGCCATCTGTATGTCTTCTTTGGAGAAATGTCTGTTTAGATCTTCTGCCCATTTTTTGATTGGGCTGTTTGTTTTTTTGATATTGAGCTGCTTGAGCTGTTTGTATATTTTGGAGATTAATCCCTTGGTGGTCGCTTCATTTGCAAATATTTTCTCCCATTCTGTGGGTTGTCTTTTTGATTTGTTTATGGTTTCCTTTGCTGTGTAAAAGCTTTTGAATTTAATTAAGTCACATTTGTTTATTTTTGTTTTTATTTTTATTACTCTAGGAGGTGGATCAAAACAGATATTGCTGTGATTTATGTCAGAGAGTGTTCTGCCTATGTTTTCCTCTAAGAGTTTTATAGTATCCATCCTTACACTTAGGTCTTTAATCCATTTTGAATTTATTTTTGTGTATGGTGTTAGGGAGTGTTCTAATTTCATTCTTTTGCACGTAGCTGTCCAGTTTTCCCAGCACCACTTACTGAAGGGACTGTCTTTTCTCCACTGAATATTCTTGCCTCCTTTGTCATAAATTATTTGAAATCAAACTTTTTTAATGCTGAAAGTCAACATATCAAAAAGATAGAACTAGAGCTATTATGGCTGACATTGGGATAGGGAGAGGCTTTTCTCCCAAGGAGAACACTGATTCATCTCCTTCCCTTCCACCCTGTAAGGACTCTAGAGAATCTAGTAAAAACAAAACAAAACACTTATTAGAACTAAGAAGTGAGGCCATATGATACAATATCAATATAGCAATCTAGTAATGAAATTTAAAAAAATTTCATTGTAGCATACAAAAGAATAAAATACTTACAAATAAAGTTAATAAAAGGGCAAGACCTATACACTGAAAACTATAAGTCATTATTCAAAGACATTAAAGGCCTAAATAAATGGAGATATATACTATGTTCATGAATTGGAAGAGTTAATATTGTTAAGATGGCAATATTCCCCAGGTTAACCAATAGAGTAAATAAAATTCCTATCAAAATCTCAGTAGGTTGACAAATTGATCCTAGAATTTATATGAAAATGAAAAGCACCTAGAACGGGCTCCCCCCCAAAAAAAACCAAAACCAAAACCAAAACCAATCATGTTGAAAAGAACAAAACTGGAGGACTTATCCTACTTGACCTCAAAACTTACTACAAAATTTAAGAAATTAATATATTATGGTGTTGACATAAAGCTAAACATACAAATCAATGTAAAAGAACAGCAAGCCCAGAAATGTACATATTATGGTCAGTCAATTTCTGACAAAGTTTCCAAAACAATTCAGTGGAGGAAGAATAGTCTTTTTTTTAATGGAGTTGGAGTAATTGAATATCCATTACAAAAAAACCACAAAACTATAGAACTTTACCTCACACCATACACAACAATTAGCTCAAAATGTGTCATAGACACCAGTGTAAAAGCTAAAACCATAAAATTTCTAGAAGAAAACACAGGCAAAAATTTTTGTGACTTTGGGTTAGGCAAAGATTTATTATATATGATACCAAAAGCACAATCCATATGAAAAAGTGATATATTGGCCTTTGCCAAAATTAAAAACTTTTCCCCTTCAAAGGACACCACTTAAAAATGAAAAGACAAAAAAAAAAAAAAAAAATGAAAAGACAAACCACTGGCTGGGGAAAATATTTGCAAATCATATATCTAAAAATGGACATATGTACATAATACACAAAAATCAACTCAAAATGGATTAAAGATTTGAATGTAAGACCTGAGGCCATAAAACATCTAGAAAAAAATATAGGGGATAAGCTCCTTAACCTTGGTCTTGGCAGTAATTTTTGGATTTGATACCAAAAGCAGAGGCAACAAAAGCAAAAATAAACAAGTGGGATTACATCAAATTAAAAGCTTCTGTAAAGCAAAGGAAACCATCAACAAAATGAAAAGGCAATCTACAAATCAAGAGAAAATATTAGAAACTTGTATATCCAATAAGGGGTTAATATCCAAAATATATAAAGAACTCATACAACTCAATAGAAAAAGAACAAACAATCTGCTTTAAAATAGCGGAACCTCTATCCTAACAAATACAGGAGCCCAGTGTAGGTAGAGTAGTGTGTGAGGAATCCAGAGTGTCCAGGGTTAAGGGGGATTCGGGAGTAAGGGAGTGAAGGCAGCTCATGTGGACAATCCTTATCAGTATTTGTCAGTAAAAGGACCATGAGCAAGGCATGAGCACTTGAAGAGATAATGAAGACATGGGACAGAAACTTCCTTAGGGAAGCTGTTTGTTTTTAAAAAAGGTAAGTATATTCATAAGCTAAGGCTTGAAATAGTTAAACTAATACAGTTTGCTGCTACATTAGTCACTGATGAATATCAGCCAGTTTAGGAATAAATGCTATGAAAATAAACACTATGAACAGCAAGAGTGGAACCTTCTGTTAAGTGCTTCTTAATAGCAGAATTTACATTTCTACAAATCTACTGCATTGATGTTGCACTTTTAACAAAATTAAAACCATTTTATTAAGTCAAATAACCTTAATCTGGTTTGATTATGAATGAGATTATATTAGTCAAGCAACTACTATATGTACATTATCACATTATTTAAAGAATCCTCTTGCAATCATTATGACAAGGTGAGCATGCAGTAAACTTAGTTTAACATAAGGCAGGACATTTTCAGCATCTTAAAGATATTTAAAAACAAATTTGTATGGAGATTTTGTAGCATAGATATAGATATGTTTATATATACAAAAGATATACAAAACAAAATATTTGGCAGTGGTTAGGTCTGGTTTTATATTTTCTTTTCGTTTATTTGTATTTTTTGCATTTTTGACAATAAAAATTTTTTAAAGAGGAGAAAAACTAACATTTTAAGTTTAAAAATCTTCTTTCTCCCAAACTGACATTTGTTGAAAGGAAACTAGTTAGTTGAAGGTGGAAGTAATAGATGTAACAAAACATAAGCATGCACTCTGAACTGGTTTTACTTTTGTAAAGGAAGATGAGGAACAACTTCCAGAGTCAAGAGTGCTCTTTAGCTGTAAACATGCCTTTGACTGTGGTCAACTCTATTACCCCTGTGCAGGACAGGGATTTTCCACAAGAGTCTAAGATTAAAATGGTGAATAGAAGTGACTGTGATGAGCTAAGGTGTGTTTTTAGGATAACTGACAGTCCAGAGAAGAACTGAACAAAATGACCCAGTGGAGAAGTTGGAGAAATACCCTGTCAAGCAGGTAGTACAGCCTTAAAATCCGAGAACAGGAGTGTTTGCTTGGGCAGAGCTTATGGGAAAGGCACTTGGAATGGGCTCCTGGGGGAGGCCCCAGATCAGAGAAGTGGAGTCTGGACTAGGAAACTGGAGCATTTTCCTTTGAGGAAAACCCAGGGAAGAGTCTGGCTGAGGTGGGAACAAAGGCAACTTCCAGCATGGCTGGTGGAGAAGCAAAGACCCTGCTCTGAGATTTGGAGGGTTACGAGAAAAGGAATGTGGGTGAAGTAGGAAGATCAGTAATCCCAAAGACTGAGCCTAGAAGAGAAATCTCTGGACTGAAAAAAAAGGCACTATCACTAGGGAGGAGCCAAAAGTTCCCAGAATTTTATATCAAAGCATTGTGAAATCGCCTCATTGTAAGTTTAAAATTGTTTGTCTCAGCTGTATAACTATATGAAGCACACACCTCCAGATGTCCCCCTGCTACAGGAAGTTATATCTGTATATTGACACTACAGTGCACCCTGATGGGAAAAGAAGCACTGGTGGAGACTAGAGGGTCAGAAAAGGAAGGGTACTAACATCAATAGAGAAAATGCTCCTTCACAAAATTTGGCTACGAGTGTTAAGCATGCAAGGTTTTCTTTCAATTTTCACAAGGACCTTGTGCAGTCAATATTATTATCCTTGTTTTATAGACATGGAGAGAAAGGAGTTTGATAAGTTGTAGCCTAGTTGACCAGTCAGCTTCAGTCTGCTCTGAGCCCAGGCCTTTATTTCTCATTTCACCACACCCATAAGTACTTTCTGACTTGAAAATGGAGATTAAATTTAGGTGAGTCAAGATACATAATTCAAGTGGGAAGAATTATCTGTTTGGCATCATTATTACTAGAAGGTGTAATAGTTTCAGCATATTGCCTAATTTCCCAAAGATTCCCAAGAAACACCTCTCTACAAACTATTATGTATAAAATAAGCTACAAGGATATATTGTACAACACAGGGAATATAGCCAATACTTTATAATAAGTATAAATGGATTATAACCTCTAAAAATTGTGAATCACTATATTGTACACCTGTAACATATAATATTGTACATCAAGTATACTTCAATACAAAGTTTTTAAAAACAGAGATACACATTTCAAGACCCAAAAAGCAGAAACATTCCATTCTTTAAATGAAAACATTATAAGTAGTATTTTTAAAATGCAGCATCATTATAACTGTGGTGCTAATGGAATCAGATACACTCAGCTATATAAGCAGGGCATACCATGTCCAGCTGGCCTGAGAGGGTGAGGAAATCAAATATTATTAAATGTGATTTAGAGATGTACAAAGACAGCTCTCATAGAGGAAGCCGTTAGCAGGTTTATACCATGTCTAGATTTTTCTTTTCTATTTTTGTATTACAGCATAGCTGTTGATAATCAAGAAAGATTACTTGTTTCCAGGGTGAAGGAAAAGAAGCAGCCAATTACACTGAATCAGAAGTATCATTTGGTAGGGAATAATAACTGATAGGAGTGATGACTGACAAAGTTTCAACAAAAAATTTTAATGAGAACATTTTCACTCACTCATTCATTCATTCATTCATCATTCATTCATTATTCATTTTTTCCTTCCAATGCCAGGCCCTGATAAGTGTCAGAGAAAAGATAATGAGTAGGGCACAATCCTTCCCTCACAGAATTTGCAGTCCAGTGAGGGCAATAGATACGCATAGCTACTACCTTGAAGTGATGGGCTTTACAAGGACAGGATGAGCAAAGGGCTGTGAATGCCAGAAGGAAAGAGGACTCTAATGCACCTAGAACTGTGTGACTGTTAAAGTAACCCAGGGGCCAGAGGCCAGCCCCGGTCCCCGCAATGCTGCCATTGTAGCAGCTGCAGAGCCGCCGTTACACCATCGTAGCAACAGCTAGAGAGCAAGGTGAAGCTAGGGCCGGCAACCTCAGTGTTGTGGTTAACAGGTGTTGAAGCAAGTATGAAGAAAATGTTAAGATCAAGCCACAGCTGGGTTTTGAGAGGTAAGAGCTCTATTAAATGCATGAAGAAATAACATGAGCAGGCATTGTTGGTATTTCACTGAAGTTTAAATCCATCTTCAAATTATCAGGATCCCAATACTTTTTCTTCGGTTTTTCTCAGGCTTGACACTTATCTTGGTTATAGCCCTGATTTGGAAAGGATGGAAGTGTTGAGAGTTAAATGTTTGGAAGTGAAAGATGAACTTCTGTAAGAATGTGGCTGGAGTTTTGATTAGACCCTCATCTGGAACTTTCTCACCTTCTAATTCCTCACACTCTTTTCATTATTCTTCAAAAATTGTAGTGCCCCATTCATCCATTAAACATATATCAAGTGCCTAATATGAGCTAAACACTGAGGATACAGAGGTGAGCAAGTGCCATCATTCCTCTCTGGGAGTTCCACCTTGATGAGAGGGCAACACTGAATCCCAACATAAGACAATAAATGTGTAAGACATACACTGGAAACACAGTGGAGAGACTGACTGATCTGCTCGAGAAGGATGTCACAGCAGACAGCACCTTTGAGCTTGGTTCCAAAAGATGGGCAGGAGTTTTCAAATGGAGGATGGCAAACAGCTTTCCAAAGAGCCTGAGCCAAGATATGAAGGCATGGAATTGCATGAAATGTTCAACAAAGGTGAGCAGTTTTAGGTAAGAATTGGAGTGGCAGGAGATGAGCTGGAAAGGTAGGTTGAGACTACTGTACAGAAAAGAGGAAACAAGTAATTGCATTAAAAGCTTTAGCCCCTCTGAACGTGTGTGTTCAGAGATAAGGGGGTTGCTTCTAGTTGACCTTAGATTGGCTTTTGCCTGTTGTCTACCAGCCCAGTCATTTCTCAAAGTTTTGAAGCAAGCAGAGTGCATATAGAATGTCCCTCTCCCCCACTTCCGCTTCCCCTCCATCCTTCCCAAGGGTACCCTCTGTCTCCAGACTCCTTTCTAGCTTCTTTTACTCTGGTGATCTAACAGAGTCGACCAGCTAGAGACTTCCTTCCTCCTGGCTTTGCTCCAGACTCAAACAAATTCGATAAACATATTAAAAAACACAGTAGCTTCACTGTGTCACTTCTCAATACAATATAGCTGACTCTTAGCAGAAGTGTTCAATGTTTTACATAAATTTTTGGATCTGGCAAGTGCATGCATCTGTGTTTGTGTATGTGTTTGTGAAGATTTGGGGAGGGAGGGAGCAGGTGCCTTTTGGGCTACTGAAGTCATCACCTGGATTCCCATTTCAGTGAGAGTAGGGAGCTGGTCACATCTAACCACTTATTGGCTGGTGTGGTTGTGGTCCTGTCACCAACAGTCTGGTGGTGGACAGTGGTGGTTGATTGCAGCTTCAATGTACAACGTTCACATGTTTAAAATATTTATAATCATTACCTGCGAAAGATGTAATAAACTATTTACACTAGCAAAACAACCATCACCACTACAACAGATTTCATTCATAAAGTTCCACTGTCTCTTGATGAATCTGTAGGCTTCCTGCTTTAAGACTACTTGGTGTTTAATGAGATGCTTTGGACAAATTAAAGAGAGAAAACACAAACAGACAAAACTGTAAATTATATGATGGTTTTGTTGCCAGAATCAATCAGTGACCTATGAGCAGAAGCATCACCGTCGTAGTCTATGAAACCAAAGATATTTCCAGGATCCTACTATTCTTTCTTTCACACACAGCCCATTATAGTAGATATAGATTTCTACTATATTCTCCATTTCCTAAGTGGGGGTTCTAGAAGATATTGGGATTATGAGAGTGTTTAATATTATCAGTATGGATGGGGAATATAAGTCTATCAGTGCAAGCAAAAAACTGCACTGTGGTAGTAAAGGAAGAGCCATTTGCCTTGCAGGGTGTATAGTCTAAGACTTTCACAGTCTCTGGTGGCAACGTCAGGGGGCAGAAGTAAGAGATGATACTAATAAGCTCTGATCTTGCAGATGCAGAATGCTGGGCCAGGAACTGACTATAAAAGGCTTTGCCAGCTGGGGATCCAAGACTGGCACTTAAATTAAAATGTGAGAACTTCTGTTTTTTACACGACCTCTTTCCTCCCTACAAAGGAACAGAGGGCCTACAGTACTCTTTTCCTAATTCTACTGAGGGGTTTTAGCTTCATGAGCAAAGGGAGATGGAAGTTTTCTTTTAAACCAACATCCTAAGCAGGTCAGCTGGGAACTCTTCTACAGCCCCCGGGAAAGGTAAAAATAGTAACATGCTCCCTGGAGGGGACGATGTCAGAAAGCGGGGGTGGCTCTATTATATAGGGCTTCACGACAGCATCATGATCTAGGCTTTGACTGTGAGGGAATATTTAAAATGCTCATTGCCAAAGGGGATGAGCTACCTCCATGCAGTCACGGGAAACAATTGTTGGAGGCTGGTGAAGTGGAGTCTGGAGAATTTTGAGCATTATCTCTTCTCCTGAGTTGAACTCCTTCCCTCGTTTGATAGTTGCTGTGTACAAAGCAGGTTAGCCCATCGCCTTGGGGAAAGGAAAATCCAAACTGAGGGGCCACAGAAGCATTATCCATCTGCAACTTGGGCAGGGCTTTTGCATATTAGTACAGAGCTCAACGAGCAGCAGGAGGGTTGTTTGTGTTTGGCTTATGTTTGCTGTGTTTCAAAACTAAGGTGAAATCTGGCCTCTGATCCCCGAGGTCTAACTAATCCAGTAATGAACTGAGACAGCTTGATAGGCAATGTTTCCACCCAATTCCCAGACTGTTCTGTTCCAGGAAGATATTTTCTAAGTTGAAAATTGAGTAAATGTAATGCGCCCCACTCAAAAATGACAAATCTCATTGTAAAATCATCTATAAATGAATTGAGCTGGTGATGCCTTAAAATATTCCTCTGTTCCTAAAGTTATAGTCAAGAGTCTTATTGTCAAGAAGACATGATAAGTTTATTAAATACCCTATAGAATAATATACTTGAAGCGTCTGCTTTATGCAATTTTTCTGTTTAATCTGAGTTGTATGTATGCTACTGTAGCTTCAAAACATCTGGGCACAGCAATTTTTTTTTTTCCCGCACCTGCAAGAGTAAGTACACACAAAAACAAAAAAGAAATTAAATCTTCCGCAGAGGCGGGGAAAAAAGAACCCAACCAGCCATGAAGCTCAAGGGAGCAGTATGACAAGTGCTGAGCTGTAAACAAGCTTGAGAGGGATTTAATTCTTATGACAAGTGCCAGTGGTGGCATCTCACATGGACGCAGCATATGCACACATTTCAGAGAGGAGCCACACAGGATTTAATGCAAATAGAAAAGAAGAAAAAAAGGAAAAAGCTCTCAGTGCACCAGCTTCTCCTCATCTATAAATAGCCAAGCAAATCAGGATGAGCTAGTGTTGTAATTATCTTGATCTTCAGAATTTTTGCCACTCAGAAGAGATTTTTAGAGTCTCCTCCCTGCTCTTTATAATTATAGCTGCTGTTCCAACCTCTGCCAAGTGTTGGTGGTTGCAAAGTGGTATTAACCAGGTGGCTGCTCTGCAGCAGAGAAAATTACCAAGTTTCCTTGGTTGGTCCGGTTTTGTCACTTAGGATCCAAATCAGAACTTCAGAGGGCAGCCATTCATCATCTTGTGACAGCCACTTCTTCACTTTGCTTGTGCCTTCTAGACTCTGGCGCTGTGGGGCCCTCCTGCACTTGAGTAAATGACATGACTAAGATACCAAGTAGCTGTGTTCCACTTTGCTTAGAATCACAGACACCTGTGTCAGGAGCGGGTTAGAAACCAAGACTTGTAACAGCCCAGAAGCTGGACCCCTTCCAAATGTGAAATGCCATGTTTGCTGATCCCTATTCTCTTGGTGTGTTTAAGCACAGGGAGATCAGCTCGGTGCTTTGTGACCACCTAGAGGGGTGGGATAGGGAGGGTGATGCAAGAGGGAAGAGATATGGGAACATATGTATAACTGATTGACTTTGTTATAAAGCAGAAACTAACACACCATTGTAAAGCAATTATACTCCAATAAAGATGTTTAAAAAAAAAAAAAGAACTAGAATGCAGGATGGGAAAGGGGAATGGAGAGTGATTCTTAAAAACAGACGGGTAGGATGGGAGACGTTGCCCATTGCCTACCTAATATCTGTCTCCTACGTCAAGAGTGGGCAAACTATGGTCCACAGGCTAACTCCAGCCTGCTGCCTATGTTTATAAATAAAGTTTTATTGGAACACAGCCTCACCATGTATTACCTACGGCTGCTTTCATGCTACAAGGGCAGAACTGAGCAGTTGCAACAGAAACCATCTGGCCCACAAAACCTAAAATATTTACTGTATAGCCGTTTACTGAAAAAGTTTGCTAATCCCTGTCTTATACTAACAGAGCCCCATTTTGATTGTGGCAGCTATATGCCAGTTTTGTTTTTTTTTAATCAACTTCTTGAAGCTAGGGGTAGACACGTGATCCAGTTCTGCCTAATGAGATGTAAGAAAAAGTGAAATTGGTGAGGGTGGGCTCTAGGAAAAACTATTGTTTGTCTAGATTGTAATGGGAAAGCTCCCTGAATCTCTTTCCCAAAAGTCATCTGCCTTTGTGGTATACATTAGCTATTCCTTGTGGTCAATAGTAGCGTTATGTGACGGTATAATTCTCTGACTTAGCAGGTAAACATGGTTGAATTTAGGATGTGAGAAGAGGTGGAACCAGGTAGAATTCTCTCCAGTTCTGTATTTGAAGATATTCTTTTTGTTCCACCTATGAGGAGGTAAAAACCATTTCTAAATGATTTCCTCAGCTCTTCCCGCAAGACTTCTCCTCTGCCTTTTCCCTGCTCTCCTCTTCCTTCTCTCTGCTGTGGTTCCCATGCTTGATATGCAGGGGATGGGGGTGGTGAGAGAGAGGAAAGTGGGAGGGGCAGGGATTTCATAAAATACGCAGTGCAATGTCTTCCCCTTACCTCCTCATAACTTGATCAAACTGCATCCATTAATGGACTTTACTCAAAAAGTGATCATCACAGTTAGGAAATCAGTCCATGCCAAAACGATAGCTTCAGTGTAGACGCTACCAAAACCATCCCACGGCTTCCCCTGCTTCGTTCTCTGAGCCTCAGTAGGACAGAAAGATTCTGAAAGAAACCCTTGAAATTCCTAATCTTTTCTCATAAAATCCGAACAAAATCCAAAGAGATAAAAGGCAGTCAAAGTTTTAATGGAAGATAATATGCCTGATACCTTCCTCCTTTGAATCTTAAAAGTCTACAATCAAATAGCTTATCTTATATAAGACCCATGATTTTTAAGACACAGAGAGGGTAAAGTTCTGGAGTTGAATTACTATAAATATTTACCAGTAGGAATTTTAAATGAAAAAAATCTTTAAAAGGATTCTAATGTGGTCATTTGCATGAATGTTTCTATCTGAGAGACATCATTCAGGAAAGCATTAAAAAAACTTTTTTTTTGGTGTTAAGTTTAAACATTATTTGGTCTATTAATGCTATCTTGATTTGGTTGTAAACGGTCTGTACCTGGTTTAACTTTTCATGGTTTTGTCTAAAAATTATTGTAGACTCTGGCTACCATGCTTGTGAAGTTTTAAAGAAATATGATTGAATCCATAAGGCACTTGGTGCTTCAGAAATCACATTTCCACAATTTAAAGCAGCCATTCTTTCCTCTTTGTTCTTTTGGGAATGACATCAGATCCACCAAACCCCTTCATCAGAAATGGTTCTAAAACACAGGCATAGCTACTGATACCCCAGCCTCCTCAACATGCATCTCTGAAAATATAAATGGCCTGGCAATATTCCCAAGTTAAAACAAAACAAAACACTCTAGACTTTAAAGATTTGAGGTCAGTATGACAAATGTAAACAGACTTTTTACTTGAAAAACTACCTAGGAACTTTGAAGAGCACTAGAACTTGCAACACTGTGAAAGGCAGAATTCTGCAGCAGCCCCAAGATTCCATCCCCCTGGAGTGAACGCCCTGTATACATATCCCCTCCCCTTGAGTGCAGGCAGAACCTGTGAATATGGTGAGATATTAGATATCAGGTTACTAATAAATAAGTTGACTTTGTTTAATCAAGAGGGAGATTGTGTAGGTGGACCTGACAGATTGGAAGTGTGAGAGGACTTATGGAGAAAACCATGTAGCTAAATTTGAGGGCAGCCTCTAAGAGCTAAGAGCAACTCCTGGCTGACAGCCAGCAAGAAACAGAGGCCTCAGTCCCACAGCTGAAAGGAAATGAATCCTGCCAACAACTTGAATGTGCTTAGAAGAGGCCCCCAACCTCCAGATGAGACCCCAGCCCTAGCCAACACCTTGATTTCAGCCCAGTGGGATCCTGAGCAAAGAATCCAGTTTACCTATGCTTAGACTCCTCACCCAGAGAAATAATAAATTTGTATTGTTTTAAACAACTAAGTAAGTTTGTGGTAATTTGTTATGAAGCAATAGAAAACTAATACAATCACAAACAGAACCCTATCTCTGATAACGCTTACAGCTATGGGACTCCATATTCTGTTGTGGGGAGAAGATGTCTCTCTTTATAACTTTCCGGCTGAGGTGGATGGTCTGTTGACTGGATGTTGTACTTGGCAAGAATCACACAGGAGTAATATTCCATTGTATATATGTGCCACATCTTCTTTATCCATTCGTCTGTCGATGGACACTTAGGTTGCTTCCATGTCCTGGCTATTGTAAATAGAGCTGCTATGAACATTGTGGTACATGACTCTTTTTGAATTATGGTTTTCTCGGGGTATATGCCCAGGAGTGGGATTGCTGGGTTGTATGGTAGTTCTATTTTTAGTTTTTTAAGGAACCTCCATACTGCTCTCCATAGTGGCTGTGTTAATTTACATTCCCACCAACAGTGCACAAGGGTTCCCTTTTCTCCACACTCTCTCCAGCATTTATTGTTTGTAGATTTTTTGATGATGGCCATTCTGACTGGTGTGAGGTGATACCTCATTGTAGTTTTGATTTGCATTTCTCTAATGATTAGTGATGTTGAGCGTCCTTTCATGTGTTTGTTGGCAATCTGTATATCTTCTTTGGAGAAATGTCTGTTTAAGTCTTCTGCCCATTTTTGCATTGGGTTGTTTGTTTTTTTGATATTGAACTGCATGAGCTGCTTGTAAATTTTGGAGATTAATCCTTTGTCAGTTGCTTCGTTTGCAAATATTTTCTCCCATTCTGAGGGTTGTCTTTTCATCTTATGTTTTCCTTTGCTGTGCAAAAGCTTTTAAGTTTCATTAGGGCCCATTTGTTTATTTTTGTTTTTATTTCCCTTTCTCTAGAAGGTGGGTCAAAAAGGATCTTGCTGTGATTTATGTCATAGAGTGTTCTGCCTGTTTTCCTCTAAGAGTTTTATAGCAGCTGGTCTTACATTTAGGTCTTTAATCCATTTTCAGTTTATTTTTGTGTATGGTGTTAGGGGGTGTTCTAATTTCATTCTTTTACATGTAGCTGTCCAGTTTTCCAAGCACCACTTATTGAAGAGGCTGTCTTTTCTCCATTGTATATTCTTGCCTCCTTTATCAAAGATAAGGTGACCATAGGTGAGTGAGTTTATCTCTGGGCTTTCTATCCTGTTCCATTGAGCTATATTTCTGTTTTTGTGCCGGTACCATACTGTCTTGATTACTGTAGCTTTGTAGTATAGTCTGAAGTCTGGGAGCCTGATTCCTCCAGCTCCGTTTTTCTTTCTCAAGATTGCTTTGGCTATTCAGGGTCTTTTGTGTTTCCATACAAATTGTGAAATTTTTTGTTCTAGTTCTGTGAAAAATGCCATTGGTAGTTTGATAGGGAGTGCACTGAATATGTAGATTGCTTTGGGTAGTATAGTCATTTTCACAATGTTGATTCTTCCAATCCAAGAACATGGTATATCTCTCCATCTGTTTGTATCCTCTTTAATTTCTTTCATCAGTGTCTTATAGTTTTCTGCATACAGGTCTGTTGTCTCCCTAGTTAGGTTTATTCCTAGCCATAAAAAGAAACGAAATTGAGTTATTTGTAGTGAGGTGGATGTACCTAGGGCTGTCATACAGAGTGAAGTCAGAAAGAGAAAAACAAATACCATATACTAACACATATATATGGAATCTAAGGAAAAAAAAAAAGGTTCTGAAGAACCTAGGGGCAGGACAGGAGTAAAGATGCAGACATAGAGAATGGACTTGAGGACACAGGGAGGGGGAAGGGTAAGCTGGGACAAAGTGAGAGAGTGGCATGGACATATATACACTACCAAATGTAAAATAGATAGCTAGTGGGAAGCAGCTGCATAGCACAGGGAGATCAGCTCGGTTCTTTGTGACCACCTGGAGGGGTGGGATGGGGAGGGTGGGAGAGAGACCCAAGAGGGAGGAGATATGGGGATATATGTATATGTATAGCTGATTCACTTTGTTATAAAGCAGAAGCTAACACACCATTGTGGAGCAGTTATACTCCAATAAAGATGTTAAAAAATAAAGAAAACGAATATAACCTAGAAATTATTAGTCATAAACAAAATGCTTTCATTTTCGGGTCTTGTCTATTCCCAATAATAATAGCATTTATTGAAAAAAAAAAGAATCACACAGGCGTTCATAAGGATGGCTTGATCAACAGTAAAATTAGTTGATTAATCAATTCATTTATTTGAAAAATATTTGAGCACCTACCACATGCCAGGCATGCTTCCAGGCTCCATTTTATATGATTGTCTTATATGATGGCGCTCAATTTTTTCTGTTTTCTCCTCTAGATACTATCTCCACTTGTTTCTGTATCTTAGGAGGCTGAATTTTAGGGCCTTCCATGTGCTCTGGATTCAGCTAATGGAACAAACCAGCAGGAAGATGAAAGTGTAGAAAGAGAATGAAGTCAGGAAACTTATTTCCCTGGATTTTTCCCTAATGGGCTACTTAGAGTTAGTTGCAGCCCCCAGCTCTTGTTGGTGTTCCTCTCCTAGGCTTCTCTCTTTCGGAGCAGCCCCCTCCCCTCCTCCCAGCCCCGGGCTGGTAAGAGCTCCCCACTATTGCTAGCCTTGGCATACTGCACCCTCCCTGTTGGTATACCTAAACACTGGCCACACCTTTGTAAACAATTCCCTTATCAAACTCTCTTCATTTCTTTGATGTTTGACCGTGCTCCTTCCTACCAAGACCCTGAGGATACAGCACTAATAATCCCCCCACTAAAACTTGATATTTAGAACCAGTGGATCAAGGGACATGGATGCCAATCTCAGTTCATCGTCTACTTAATGGCAGGGACATGGTCTTTCAGGGACATGTTTCTTTATCTGTATAATGAGAGAAGAGGGTTAAAGTATTTCTAAGGTTTCTATCAGGTTTATGATATTGGTAAGTGGGTTGTAAAACACATTATGTGATGTTCAGAGAAAACCTAATATATTTATCTGTGACTGATCTGGACTTCCTCATGTTTCTCAACCCATACATGGATCATGTAACCAAATATAGTTAGGGAAACTATATTCAGGCCAATCTAATGAAGTAATAGAACTAACCCTGTAGGTAACACTCACTCTTTCTAGGTAAAAATGCTCAGCCTCTTAAATTTCTTCATTTAGTCTTTAGTCCCTATTCCACCTTCTCTCCAGGACAGTTTCTGGGTGTATAGAGGGAGGGGAGTGGCTTATGTTATATGACCTTATGACGAAGGAAAGGAGTCAGCT
Organism: Eubalaena glacialis; assembly: GCF_028564815.1. Lineage (NCBI taxonomy): Eukaryota > Metazoa > Chordata > Mammalia > Artiodactyla > Balaenidae > Eubalaena > Eubalaena glacialis. The sequence continues at coordinate 79,010,747 of NC_083717.1, forward strand.
TCTCAGATTTTCTTGGTATTCTCTGGCTCCTCTGATCTCCAAGGTACCATCTCTTGTTTGCCTCATTGCAGCCTGTCCTGCAACCTTTCATAAGGTCTAGGGCAGGGGTTGGCAAACTTTTCCCATAAAGGGCCACATAGTAAATATTTTAGGCTTTGTGTACCTTACAGTCTCTGTTATAATTACCTAGCCCTGCAGCTCAAAGGCAGCCATAGACAACATATAAACAATTGGGCATTTACCTTATTTACAAAATCGGCCAGCAGGTTGGATTTGACCCACGGACCATAGTTTGCTGACCCCTTGGCTGACTCGGCTTCCCTGAACTATCACTCTCGTAGACCCTGCCTTCTGCATGCTTACCACTCATGGCTCAACTGGCTCCATCTGGAACCCTGGCCTGAGGGGTCCACTCCAAGTCTCTGCTGTGAGGTCATCTCGCCAGCTCCAGGGTTAGCCCTCAAGCCCCCCGACTCAGAACCAGGGCACACGGGAACAAAGACTCTAGTTTCTTTCTGTTGTACCCCTCCCTGCGTTGTATATGCCCCTCAGTTTAGTTGGTGTTTCTACGGCCACCCTGTCTTAAAGCTTTGCCCCAAGAAGAGAGAAAAAAGTAAGAACTCTGGAGTCCACTGTCTCTGGTTCCCTTCTTCTCACTATCCCTTAGGGTCAGAAGGGTCAGTTTTTTTTTTCTCCTGACCTATATTTTTACTCTTATCACAGAACAATAAGCTTCCTGGTCTAGCTGCCTTAGTGGAAGGAGTCTCTTCTCTCTAATATGAGAGAACTCTTTGAGTTGGTGCTTCCATACTTAGTTCTTAACATGTTTCAGGGGAAATAAAGGAATTTTGAAAATCTTGTCTTGAGAAAATAATCTGTTTGCGGACTAACATCTTTCTGCAAAATTCTCTTTTAAATATTAAAAGCTGGGTATTAACTCTTTCATTCTCTTTATATGCTTTTTGGAGCCACCACTACCAGTAAACATACAAATGTCTTTAGTTGAAGTACAAGACTGGGGGGAAAGTCTTGTATTCAGGAAAACAAACGAGAAAAGCACATGAATGCTTTTTTTCTAAATACTACCCCTGTTACAAGTGAAAGGAGAAGCAAAATGTGGCAGCTGTGGAAGAGTCGCCAGAAAAGCAGCCTCATTCCTAAATAGTTGTTTTATCTTTTATTCAAATCAGTATTGATCATTCACCTTATTTAGCACATGGGGCTCCAAATGAGTCTGGGCTGTTTATTCTCCAATATACTCTCAAAAGACAAACTTTCCTGCCCAAGGATGTCAGAAGCATGTGCTGGTGGCTCTGAGGCACTTCCTGAAAGAGAGGTGTGGAATGGATGCGAGAACTTATGCTTTAGGGTCTTACAGGACCATGTTCCCATCTCTGCTTTGCCCTTCAGTTGCTATGAAATCATGGACTAGTTTTTTACTGTTTCTGAGTCTCATGTTTCTTATTTCTAAAATCAGCTTTGTGATATGTAATGTTCTATAACTGACTAGAATAGGGCCTGATTTTATGGTACATGTTCACTACATGGACTTTGATAGCTAAAGCTATTATCAGGAGCAATCTAAGATGTCTTTAATTCAGTCATATTAGTGGATAGTCACAACTCTGTTTTGTAATCTCTGTGTTTTTGTAAAGGATCTTTAGCAAGTTGAATTGAACTTGGATTGAATTGGACAGTGTCTACATAAATCTCTGCTACCTTTGACTGTTTCTTCACTCATTACAGTTGACCTCCAGTAGAGGAAAGCAGTGATAGGTTGGTTGGTACTGGATTTCAAGTACAATTTATGATAATTACACATAATTGTCTTTTCTTTAAAATATTTTTGCCTTTATATTTTAAAAATCATAATTCTTGGTTGGCAAAGAATAAACACACCAGCAGAACATAGCACTTTAATTGACCAAACTGACATTTAGACCCTGTAGTTCATGCAAGAAAGGTGTGGGTTTCAGATACGTATAAGCAATTCAATCGTTGTAAGGGTTTAGTTCCATTTGTCCCTTTTGCAACAAACAGACAAGAAAAACTTGTCTCCCCTGACCCCTGTCTTTTGGCTTTACTCATAACACTCACTGGGAAATGAAATGTTAAATGAGGTCAAATAATAAATAGGTACAGAACTGTTTAAAAGTCAATACCAATTGTTACATTTCCCACAACAACTTCACACCAGAAAAGAATTAGATTCGGTACCAAGCTCACTGATGCTGAGTCTTACTCCACTGATTCCTATTCTCTGTGGAGAGACAGACTCAGTGTTATTGCCTGAAGACTGTTTTATGGATTTTAGTTTTTTAATTCCCATGAGAGAGTTCAAATGGCCACAGCTGCTGGGCTTATCAAAGTGTAGCTGCAGACATCTGCGCTGTGTTTCCTGCTGTTTTTGATATTCCCTACGCTTATTTAAATGTACTGTGACTGACCTTTAGCCCAATCAGTTTAACTTTACATTGAGAGTTTATTGGGGACAGTGGAGGTGGGGAGAAGAGTGAGTTTCATGATGAAAACTCATGTGAGGAGGTAAAAAGGCATCTTTGGAGAGACCCTTTGTCTATGAAAGTGAGGAAGTAGATCAAAGAGAAGAAAAAATTAAACGCACAAAGGCTGCCCAGGTAAAAACTCCATAATGAGAATGGAAGAACTGTGGAAAACAGGAAATAAATTTGAGAAATTAATAACACGTGCTTGGTCCATCCTATGCCCATTCTCTTTCCTTTGACCTTTGGCATTTCCTCTACTGCTCTCTTGGCTGCCTATGCCTGGCCCAGGGACACTTTCCCTAACTTCCCCTTTCTTCCTGCCCTGTCCTTAATCCTCATTAGGATGTACTTCCTCTGCATCCCTGGCCCAGGTGATGGGATTGCTAATGTGATGGTCTGATAATAGGTGTAAGTATGTTGGTATCTGCAAGGCACTGTCTTTAAAGTCTAGAATGAAGGTTTGGGTAGCCTGGGACTTGTCTGACTCTAGTGGAGAGAAAATCAATCATGGAAGCAGGACAGCTGGGGAGATCATTGTGGGCAGGAAGATGCACTGAAAGATCAGAGCCCCTCAAGTCATACCTGTTTACTCTAAGTGATGAACCAGCCCAGGACATGCATATCAGAATATAAAATTTAAGTTTGATGAGGATAAAGTTGCAAGACTGAGGGAAGATTGTAGGGTGGGAGGGCACAAAGGTGACGACAATCACAGCAGCATCCCACTAAGGGCAATTCAATAGGTCAGAGATGCTAGGAAAGTGTAGCTCCTAATTTGGTGCCTGCTGCTACTTACAGAGCAGTAGAGATGGAATTCCACAAAAAGAAGGGGGAGGTGGCAGAGTCATTGACAAAATGGAACTTCCCTACAATTTAGCCTCAGTCTCCATAACACTACACATTGGTGTTTTCGCAACACTTCTTTTAGGAGGGTCTCTTAAAGATAGACACTCATTAGAAATCTATGCAAATTCCCACGATGGAGCGTGCATTCATTCATTCAGTTATAGTTATAGGAAGGCTGTGTTTTTTAGGCATGTTCCGAGGATGCCAAAATAAGACAAACTTCATGTCCTTAAGGAGCTCGTGATCTAATCCAGGAGAGACACGTGAGCAAGTAATTGCAATGCCATGTGACGAGTGCCCCAGTAGTTTCATGGGTGGGGGAAGAGCAGGTGAAGGAGGAGAAAAGGCAAAAAGGTGTTCACAGAGGAGGTCATGTTGAATGAATAGGAGTTTGCTGGCTGGACAAATAGGGAAAAAGCATCCCAAGCAGTGGAAGTAGCCAGTGCAAAGACACAGAGGAATGAAATAATCTAGTGCCTCTTTAGGGAGCAGATAGATAGAAGTTCAATGAGGTTGAAGGGAGCAGGGGTCAGATGATGAAAAGTTTTGAATGTATTACTAAGGATCTTGAGTATTATGTTATAGGTGATGGGCAAGTTGAGGAATTCCTGACACCTTTGGACCTTGAAGCAATAGAGATTCGTCCCAGGACAGGTTAGCACTCTGCACTGTCCCTTTCTTCCTTTCTATGGGTTTGCTTTCCCTCAGGTGCCAAGAGCTGAGTTAGTCACACTCTGGTTCATGGCACTCTGTTGACATGGGTCTATGCACAGCCCCTCATTTATTTCATTATGTTATATTTTAATTTTTATTTCATTTTCCCCCTTCAACCATGATCCCTACACCCATTCCTTCCTCCCCACAGAAGCCTCCAGTCTGGTGGATTTGGCAGATGTCCTCAGATATTTAGGTATCCTTGTAACTTATGCTGTGCTCTTTTGTATGTGTTTTTTTTTTTTTTTTCTGTTGTATTCATTTATTTATGTTAGCACGTAAAAACGATTTAAAATTTTTATTTTATATTGGAGCATAGTTGATTAACAATGTCGTGTTAGTTTCAGGTGTACGGCAAAGTGATTCAGTTATACGTATACATGTATCTATTCTTTTTCAAATTCATTTCCCATTTAGGTTATTACAGAGTATTGAGCAGAGTTCCCTGTGCTTTTCATATGTGTTTTTAATTCACACAAACAGTATTGTGATGTAACTTTTTTTCATTCAGCACTATGTTTTATAACCTATCTTATGGCTATATGTATACTTGAATTATTACTTCCTACTCCTGCATAATTGTCCCACAGAATCTATTCACATTTCCTGATCCCTTCCGCTAAAGTTGAACAAGAAGTTCACTGCCCTCTAGAACAAACAATGCAGCAATAAACATCCTCCTATATGTCCCTTATGGATCTGGGTAGGAATTTTTTAGGTTATGTAATCAAGACTGGGATTGTAGGTATGAGCTGTATGTATCTTTGGTTTACCAATTTGGCAGATTGCTCTCCAGAACAGCTATACTAGTTTACACTCCAACTAATTATACATGAGAGTACCATGTCCCTTCATCCTCACCAACATATAGTATTTTCTGACTTTTTAATTTTTACCAAACTCAAATATGTCAAGTGGTACCTCATTTTAATATAGGTGTCTCTCTGACTGCTAATGTGGTTGAGCATCTCTTCAATGATTTGGTAATTGTTCAGATTTCCCTTTATGTGAATTATTCACTTATATACTTTCCCTATTTTACTCCTGGGTTTCCTTTCCTTTTCTTATTTATTTTCAGGTATTCCTCATGTATCGAGATATTAATCCCTTGGCTTCTTCAATCATTGCAAACGTCTTTTCCCATGGTGTTGCCTGTTAATTTTGTCCATAGTGTTCTTCATCCAATAGAAATACTCAATTTTGATAAAGTCAAAACCATCAGGTTTTTTTCTTTAACTTATGACATATACTTTTAGGCCTTGTTTAAAGAAGTTCTCTTCAACCCCCAAGTGGACAAAGATACTCTTTCACATTTTCTTCTTTTGGCTATATAGTTTTAATCTTTTATACTTAGGACTCCTTGATCTGAAGTTCACTTTTGTGTATGGTGTAAAGGAGGGATCTAGATTTGTTTTTCTCCAAAGAGCAAAAAATTACCCCAACTCTGAGTACTAAGTAATCCATTTTTTCCCACCGATATTTCACCTTTTTCATTTACCGAGTACTCATACGTCCGTGGGTCGATTTCTTTTTTTTTTTTTTTTTAATTTTTTAAATTTATTTATGGCTGTGTTGGGTCTTCGTTTCTGTGCGAGGGCTTTCTCCAGTGTGGCAAGCGGGGGCCACTCTTCATCGCGGTGCGCGGGCCTCACTATCGCGGCCTCTCTTCTTGCAGAGCACAGGCTCCAGACGCGCAGGCTCAGTAATTGTGGCTCACGGGCCCAGTAGCTCCGCAGCATGTGGGATCTTCCCAGACCAGGGCTCGAACCCGTGTCCCCTGCATTAGCAGGCAGATTCTCAACCACTGCGCCACCAGGGAAGCCCCCCGTGGGTCGATTTCTGAGAACTCTATTTTGTTTCATTGTTCTTTTTGTCTATTTCTATAGCATTACCACAGTGATTTTTAACAAATATCTCTTGTTTCTGATAGGGTAAATGTCCCTCAACCCCATCCTTCTTTTTCACAACTGGTGATATTATCTGTGGACTTGTATTCTTACATATAAATTTTGGAATGTTTGCAAATCTCCTCAAAAATTGCTGCTGAAATTTAAATTGGGATTCCTTTGCATTTATGGGTTAATTTGGGGAAAACTTATTTTTAAAACAAATAAGTCGGGACTTCCCTGGTGGCGCAGTGGTTAGGAATTTGCCTGCCAATGCAGGGCACATGGGTTTGAGCCCTTGTCTGGGAAGATCCCACATGCTGCAGAGCAGCTAAGCCCGTGCGCCACAACTGCTGGGCCTGCGCTCTAGAGTCCATGCGCCGCAACTGCTGAGCCCGCGTGCCACCACTGCTGAGCCCGTGCGCCTAGAGCCCATGCTCCGCAACAAGAGAAGCCACCAGTGTGAGAGGCCCGTGCACCACAATGAAGAGTGGGCCCCGCTCACTACAACTAGAGGGAGCCCACGAGCAGTAATGAGGACTCAATGCAGCCATAAATAAATAAATAAATAAATAAAAAACAAGTCATTTCATCCATTAACATGAAAAATCTCTACATTTATTCAGGGTCTTTTTAATACCCTTTTAAAGATCTAGGTTTTTCTCCATTGAGGTCTCATGCATGCTTTATTATTTCATTCCTAGATATTATATAGCTGTTGTTATTGTGAGCAGTACCATTTTAAAAAAATAAATTTATTTATTTATTTTAATTTTTGGCTGTGTTGGGTCGTTGCCGCTGCGCGCAGGCTTTCTCTAGTTGCGGTGAGTGGGGGCTACTCTTTGTTGAGGTGCGCAGGCTTCTCATTGCGGTGGCTTCTCTTGCTGTGGAGCACAGGCTCGAGGCGCGCTTCAGTAGTTGTGGCATGCAGGCTCAGTAGTTGTGGCTCGTGAGCTCTAGAGCACAGGCTCAGTAGTTGTGGCACATGGGCTTAGTTGCTCCGCGGCAGGTGGGATCTTCCCGGACAAGGGCTTGAACCCGTGTCCCCTTCATTGGCAGTCGGATTCTTAACCACTGCGCCACCAGGGAAGTCCCAGTAGTGCCATTTTAAAAATTACATTTTCTCTTTAATTGCTATTAGTGTAATGAAACCACTAGCTCTCTTATTCTGACAGGTTGTTGGTTTTGAGGGTTTTCCAAGTAGGGGATCATGATATCAGCAAAAAATGATATAATAAAGTCTCTTCCCTCTTAAAACTTTTAGTTCTTGCTTCTTTTTCTGTGTTATTGCACTGTCCACGACTTCCAAAATCATACTGAACAAGAGTAGTGATAGCTGTTTTCTTGCCTCGTTCCTGCTTTTAAGATGGCTACATTTAGAGTTACTCTAGTAAGTATGAAGTGTGCTGCAGGTAGCAATACAGAGCCTTTAACAAGTTCCAGACATTCCCTTCTATTCCTAGTTATCTGAGAGTTTATATTTTTATATTACAAATAGAGGTCGACTTTTTTCAAATGCTTTTTAGGCTTCTATGAGATAGTTGTGTATTTTTTTCTTTTTTATTCATTAATGTGGTGATTTACATGGACAGATTTTCTGTTATAAAACCATACTTCATCCCTAGGATAAGTCCTATTTCATTATAATATATTATTTTTAAAAAACTCTGCCAGGTTCTGTTGGCTATTTTTTTTTTTTAGGATTTTACATCTATTTTAGTATATGAAATGGTTATAACTTTCTTTTACTACCATCATTTTGTATTGGAATCCAGGTTATACTGACTTTATAAAGTGAGTTGACTAACTTTCTCTCTTTTTCTACTATCTGTAACAACCTACATATGGTAGAAATTACATATCTCTAGAATATTTGGTAGAATTTACTTGTAAAACAGTCTGGGGCTAGGGGATTTTTATTCTTTTCGTGAAAAGGTGAATTCTTATTTTTCCAATTTCACTAGTGGTTTTAGCCTATTCATATTTTAGATTTCATCTTGTATTAATTTTTGGCATTTGTATACTTTCAAAGACATTTATTTATTTTGTCTAGGTTTTCAAATATATTGGTTATGTATATATGTGTGTACAATTTTAAGTTTCTAATTTCTTTCTGTATTTTGTTTATTTTCAATTTCTCTCTCTCACTTTTTTCCCCTTTAACATTCTTGCCAGAAGCTGTTCTGTTTTATTGATCTTATAAAAAAATTCAGGTCTTCATTTAGCTAAATTTCTCTATTTTTTTGGTGTTGCTGCTGTTCGGTATTTTATTGATTTTAATCTTATGTTTATTATTTCCTTCCTTTGTATATCTTTGGCTATCTCTGTTGTTCATTTTCCAATTTCCTGATGTAAGCACTTAGCTCATTAGTTTTAAATCTTTCTTGTTTTCTGATAGATATAAGTTTATTAAATCTATAAATTTCCTTCTAAGTAGTGATTTAGTGTGTCCTACAGATTTTGACTAGTATATTTTTAATACCATCTAATTTTAAGTTTCCTCTTTAAACAAAGGGTTTTGGTACATATTTTTTAGTTTCCAGACAAGTACATTTTAATATTTTTTTCTTGTTACTGATTTCTTATTTTATTACATACAGTCAGGTCACACTGTATCATTTGATTCTTTGGGATTTATTGTGGCTTCCTCTGTGTACTATTACACAGTTGCTTTGTGTAAATGTTTTGTATGTGCTTGAAAAGAAGTGTATTCTCTCTTAAGGATAATAAATAGATACACAATAGATAGGTAGAAAGACACAAGTTCTTAATTTTGTTTTCTAAATCTATCTTCTTTATATTTGATTTTTAAAAATCTGAACAAAGTTGGCCATATGGACTTCAAATTTCCTAATCCAGGGTTGAGTGAGTGTCAATGAAACAAGATTGGGCATGAGCTGGGTGATGGAGGAGGGAATTTTTTTCACCCTCTGTGTCCAATTTGACTGTACTATGCTAATAACTTACTTTTATAGAGATGTGTTTTATTGGCAGTGGTTGTAAGAGGAGTGGAGAATGAAGAAAGGAAATGAATGAGGTTTGGATGAATGCCTCCCCACAGTGGAAGGAGAATTAAAGAAAGTTGCTCTAATTTGGGCCCTGTGGATGGCTTAAAACCTGGAGAAAGGTAATGTGTGTATGTATGTGTGAGTGTGTGTGTGTGTGTGTGTGTGTGTGTGTGTGTGTGTGTACCTGCAGGTACCTTTAATGAATTGGAACATTTGGGCACCAAACTGCTTTGCTTTGGGACATCCTGGATGGAGGGGAAACACAAAGAAGAGAGAACACTTTGGTATCACCTCCATACTGCTCCTTCCTGAACAAAACAAGAAAGCTCTATGCTGTGGTTGGCAGGAATAGGTAATTATTTTGGAATCACTTTTTTTCATAATTCTTGCTTTGTGTGAACAAATCTCAAAATTACCATAAATGTAGATGGAAGTTACACATTAATGCAGCCATCGGGTCTGAGACTAATATTTGTTTATGCATGTGAGCTCCCCTGGGGCTTTCAGAAATATTTTGGGAAGTGGACTTTGTAAAAGACTGGATAATCGAGCAGCAGAAGAGCTCAGGGCCATTGGATTTTGGCCATTAAGTGTTAAAATGACTTAATTTGTACTCACAGAGAGTGACATACTAATTTTTATATGTGTGTGTCTTTGTATGTGTGTATTACCAGATTATATGTATTTGGAAAAATATAATATATATAAGCACATATATAACGTTTTTCACAACTAGCATACAGCTTTGTTAACCTGCTTCATCCATTCAACCATATGTCATTGATGTGATATAACAGTCAATAAAAATATTACTAGTAATCCACAGTTGGGAAGAATTAATACATTTGAAAATTTGAGGAATTCATCCACTACTGGCTTCTCTGATCAGGCCAAATTTATTTAGCAAGGTAGTATCCAAACATTTAAGTATGCAAATATATAAAGCCAAGTGAGACATCATTTAATTCCTTTATTGTCTTACAGTGAAAGAGAGCAAATGAGCAAGTTGATGGCTTTATGCCAATTATTTTTACTATGATTTCTTTTATGCTAAGGTATAGCTGAAGGCAAGCCCTCGAATTCTAGCATGAACATGCAGCAGCAATAACATGAATATTTCAGGGGCTATAAGATTCTTTTCATGGGTTATGGTTGGAAATAAAAAATTTAAGTTACAACTGCTTTGGCAAATGTCATAAACGACTGGGACTAAATGTAAGAGTGTGTGTAGCCTCAATCCCAGACTTGCTTTAAAAGACCCAAGTTCAGGACTTCCCTGGTGGTCCAGTGGTTAAGACTCCACGCTCCCAATGCAGGGGGCACGGGTTCAATCCCTGGTTGGGGAACTAAAATCCCGCGCGGCCAAAAAATAAATAAATAAAAAAGACAAAGACCCAAGTTCTGGGTGTTCAAGGCCCTCCACAATGGTACCCTCTTTCTTCCTTTCTTTCTAGATTCATCTTTTACCACTCACCCCACTTAATGCAGCTCCACACCTCCTTCCAGTCACACAGACTTACTTAACAGGACATGCATTTTCACATTCAAGGAATATGACCTAAGGACTATCTTCAAATATCAAAGCCAGCAACCCTGCAGTACAATGGTGGCAACACCAAGAAACTCAGACGACTGAGGCTGCCTGGCTGAGTCCCACAGAACAGTGGGTTTACATGGCTTAGGTCATGACCCCCAGCATGACAGCTACATTTCCTCCAGTCCTCTACCAGACTGCAGGCTTACCTTCATGCAGTCCTCTTGAAGACTGCGTCTATTGGTCGCAACGGTGACCACAGCAGGGACCACATAAAGACACTCTCCCTGTCCGAATGACAGCTTGTTGGGAACATCCATTCACACTGAAAGGGAGACATTATTAATCTTGAGGAGAATTAACCAATCAGAGTATCTAACCTATTTGTGTAAGGGTGGGTTTTCCCATTCCAGGAAAAAAAAAAAGTACAGTATTTCTGTGTTTAAAGCACATCAAGAATTAATGAACCTCATTCTCTGTTTCTTACCCAAGGCACATCACTGCTTAAAACCACAAAGTGCTGACCAAGCCAGTGGTTCCCACACCCGGGGCCTCCACACAGCATTTTAAAGACTCATCCTCATAATAACTTACTATTTTAATGATAGTCCTGGTAACATATGGTGAATGGAAAACACTTTCTGTAGATTAAGCAACATAGTTCCCATTAATGGTTTACTATACTTGAGATCTTAAAGAGATTTAAGTAACTGTTCATTTGGTGCAGTTTCTGCTGAATTATTTAAAACGCCTCCTTACTGCTTTAACTTTGAATCTGCATTAGAAAGTATAATGCCAATTAGGATTCCTCCATTGCTTCAAATGCTCTAAAAATAAATACAAGCTAAATCCCACCCCCAAATACATTTCTCTCTTTACACTGTGAGCTATCAGCTTGAGCTTAGGCATAATAAGTAAACAACACACAAAAGTTTGTGAAAGGAGAGAGCCAGAAAATTAGGAAATAATTAAGGTAACAAAAATTAAAGTCTAATGGACGGCTTTTTGGAAGTGCCGAAGATACATGGTTCAGAGTTGTACACTTAGGTAAAAAACTCAGCGTTTACATTTGACTAGTACAAGTTTCAGAATTACATAATCTAAAATATAAATGTAAGTACTTACACTTATATAAAACCAGAAATGAACGATATTGGCTCAGTTGACTGATTTGAATTTTATTTACTGTGATAATCAAAAGTGAAAATCAGATGCAAGGCAAAACTTTGGCTGACCATATTTTATTTTTGTTTATTTTTGCAAAGCTGAGTATTTCTCTTGCTCCCCCTCACCCACCTGCACCACTTTCTTCTCATGACATGAAGCTTAGGTGTTAACTTTAAGCCTCCATCAGATAAGTTTCCCAAAGTAGACCCAAACTGTTTCATATTCCTCATATACACTTCTTTGGCTCCCAAGAAACCTTTCTACAGGCCACTTCTCCTACCTGGAATGTCTGTCCCTTGCTGCCTCACGTCCCTTCCTCTCCATTCAAAGCACTCTACTTAAGGAAGCTCTTCCACAAAAGAGTTCTCAACTAATCCCATCTGGTGCCAGGCATTCTGATCTCTCTATAAGGATTGTGCCCTATATCCTTGTACATGCCAACTCTCCTAAAATAGTTTGCAAATATGGTTTTGCATTACTTTTGTTACCACACATTTTCACCTGGATACATCTCAGCTGATTGGTACACTGTCTTCCTCACAGTTACTGCTCAGGACCTGTTCCTGCTGGACCACTGGAGGCTTAGAATATCAATTTGAACCAGAGTGCCATCTACTGGTAGGAAAGCTATAATACATCAACATGACTACCTTCTGCCCAATGTACACACACACACCAGTTCTCACAGTTTGATTAAAGAATAAGGAATATGCTATATCAAATCAAAACTTTACTCCCACCTTTAGTAAGATCTATGTATTCAAAAAGAAATGACAATGAAATAAGAAAAGATCCCCATTTGGATCCTCTAAATGAACCTGTCATCTTCAAAAGATGGGTGTGAATTTCAGACTATGTACCCCAGCTGTTCTGTAACTTTTTCCTTCTATTTATTAAAAAGATTATGTATGAAATGAGGAACTGGAGCAATATACAATAAAACGTCTGAATGCCATTAAGTTTCTATGGAAATGCCACTGTTTTATGAGGAAGACTAATTTTTGTTTTTGTTTTACTCCAAGAATTTAGGCCTTCCATAAGGTGAGCCATCCCTCCAGGACTGACCATATCTTTGAGTCATGAGTCTCTGAGTGCATGATTTCTCAGCACATTATGGAAGGAGTACATAAAAGCACAAAATGAGAAATATTTAGTCCCTGTTTATCAGGCTAACATTTTAGCCTAGTACATAATTCCTCAAACCCTTTAATAATGCCAATCTTTCTACTCACTATAAAGCACATCACATTGTGGGTAAATTTAAATTGCACAGAAGTGGGTCTGTAAATTAAGAGAAAACTTTTCTTTCCCCGCACAGAGGCTGATTTAGATAGCATGGGATCATTAGTGACAAAACAGATGCCCCCATCTATAACCCAGAGACAGCTCTCAGCTGTACAGAGAACCTTTCGTTTCCTACAGAGAGGTGAACTCAAAACTTGTCACTGATTTTTGCACCCTCTTAATCTTCCTGTTTATTCTGTGCTTCATTAAAGTCAATCTCCATGGGGCAGGCTGTCATCCGAGCTCGGCCTGTCCTGCTGTCTGCTCTCTCCAGAGAGCATCCTTCATCCTGATAAAAGGGCTATGAGCTGAGCACATGACTTCTTAAAGTAAATAGATTACAGAGAGTTGCTCCTTCCACACTCGCTCAACAGAATTTGATAAGCAGGAGCTCTGACGTGGGCATCACAGTGGAGACAATGCTTTCCCAAAAGATGGGGTTTCAGATTTACTGTTGTAAAATGAGATAGAGGATATTTATCTTTATCACTGTGTCATACCATCCGTTTAAGACTGCATTAGCTAATGTTGTTTATCTGCCAAGTGCCTCCCTCAGGATTTGGCATCATTATAGGATGTCTGCTGCGTGACAGGCTCTGCGCTAGGCACTGGAGACATAAAGATACTTAGAGGGAGGGACAATGATGACCGTGGTGGGAAACACAGTGAAGCTCCGTGGGAAGCCGGAAAGTATGCTACTATTACAACGCCAGCCCATGTTCCGATCTTAGGGTGTGCCTGTTTGTTGGACTCACAGACCATGTTATCCTGGAGCAACTGTTATATCTGCATGAAAAAGCAACACTGGGGCCCATGACTGGTTTCTAGGCAGCTCTGCTTCTACCCTGACTCATGCTGACAGATAAAGCAGCAAACCTACCCCGAGGGTGCACGGCTCCTTCCTACATCGGAAACCGGACGCAGACCAGACTCTGGAGAAGGAAAGTCTCATCTCTCAGAGAGGAAGTTTAGAGGCATCTTGGATGCCTGAGCCGAGGACAGTTGTGTTCCTGTGACCACCAGTGGAGCACTGGAATCACTTCCCAATACCTGGACGATGGGAACTGTGAAAAAGACACCCCAGGTGTCATGGCAAGGGTAAAGGTATGGGCAGACCCATAAGACTTTGGAAGCATCCATTCCTGGATGGCCAGGGCAAGAAGCTCACTTGTACTGAGCTAAGAAGCAGGATGAGTTCAAGGGAGACTCCCAGCCACCCCACCCCAGTTTTCCCAAGGTCTGAGTAGCAGAAATCAAATCCAAGAAGGGTCCTGATGATTGGCGCTTCTTAATAATGATTGCAACTTCCGCCTGGGAGGCTTGAAGATCAACAAGAAGACAGGACTCCAAGGAGATGGTGTCCTGCTCCACCAGGGGCTGCTCTGGGCTCCTGACTTGCCTCTAAGTTTACTTGGTGATCATAGCAGCAGTGAAGAGCCTGCACGGGCAAGGCATCAAGGGCAAGAACTGCAACATCTGTGGGGCTGTTGAACTGTGCAAATCCACACACCATCAAAGCTTAGTCTGGCTAACTTTTCTTCCTTTTGGTTCTCCAGGCCCTCGCTGGATCACATGCGTCTCTCTCTCCACTGAGCTCCTCTTACAATGTGCAATTTAGCATTTTATTATAATCAGTCTCATAATCTAATTGTTCCTGGTACATTGAGCTACCACAACAAAACCACATTTGTGTCTTTCACTACTTTGAAATGAGAGAGACACAGTATCAGGTGTGCACCGGGTGTCTAATACTTAATCTAATTGGGAATCAGAAAATAAGAGCTTGTAGAAATGTAAGTATAGCTTCCTCCTTTCAAAGAATAGTACACAGATCCAGAGAATTGCTGCTTTATTCGTTCCACAGGTGTCTAATGAAACTTTCAAGTCACTGTGCAGGGCACTGTGCAGGAGACAGAGGTGCCCAAGAGATGGGCCCAGCTCTCACGGACCTTTCAGTGAGGCATGGAAAATAGGAGTCGTGCCCCAATCACCAAAGGGCGAAACCCAGGAGGAAGGTAAAATAAGTCTGAGGGGGGATCTCAGGTGAGGGAGATGATGGGTCATTTAAAGACTCAGGGTGATTTTATGGAGAAGGTGGCAGCTGAATTCCATGTTGAAGGATGTGCTCTGCGGGAATGGGGGAAGAGTATTCAAGTATGAACGCGCTGTGGCCTTCACCAAGCTTTACATCCAACTCAGCACCAGCCACAGGAGTCCGCTGGGACAAGTGTGATTGTGGCTGCCATCCACACTGAGCCTCCTGAGGGTTTGCTGAAGGAGGACACGACCGTCCACCAGAATCAGAGCTCCTCTTGACGTGGCTACGCCAGCTCTCCACACCCAAAGAGGGCTGCCTCTCTCCTCTCGTTTCTCAGTTCTAATTGCCCCCTCTTCCCCCCACCAAGGGCAGGGAAGCTTGTAGTCCGACTTGCCTTTGGCAGCTGAGATGCGCTCTGACCTTCTCGGGTGGCCCCAGCCCCAGGGCCCTAGACCAAGGCCCAGCTGTGCCCAACGCCCCTCTGCCCAAACGTGCTGTGAGTTTCTGCTCTGCCCGGGCCTGGCCTGGTTATCGCTCCCCTGGAGGGGGGACAGGTGCGGCCCACTTCTGTCTCGACTCCGCCTCCGCTCCGCCCCCGGGGTTTGCTCTTCCCAGGAGGGAAGCCAGGCTGGGCCTGTTTCTGGGAGAAGAGGGGAGTGGTTGAGCGAGCTCGGAACGCACAGGCCAGGAGCTTCCGAGCCCTACCCACTGAGGCCCCAGCTCGCCCCTAACTCTGCCTTCAGATGGCTCCGCCCCGCCCTCCCGCCTGCACAGAAGGCTCACTCTCCCCGACGCTGCCTGCGACCCAGGGCATGTGCAGTGGCCAAAGCCAGCTCCTCTCCAGGTCTGCTTGCTTTCTTTTGTCTCCTGTCGCTTATTCCCTTTGGATTTAGGGAGAGAGGGAAAGCGTCAGGATGCCAGCACAGCAGCCCAGGGAACAGAACAGAACAGAGAGGTGCTGGGTAACGTGCTTCTCTTCTTAGCTTAAAAGCCTGTCCCACAATTTCCTCTCCATTCTCCCCTCTAGGCCTGGATCTGCAGCTTCCTGTCTTCAACTTAACCGCCACATCAAGGGGAGTTCTGAAAGTGGCATCTGGATGAAAAGGCAGCCTCTTGGGCACTCCAGCAGCTGGTGAGGCCTTCCTGCCTTCTGATTGTTTAGGTTTCTGTCTGGTGGCAACGGGGGGTAGGTAGTGTGGGAAGATGCTCCAAGCCAGGGTACCCTAATGTCCTCCCTCTTGGCTCTGAGGCTTCTTGCCCCTTTGGCCTGGGCAGGCTTTAAGTCACTAATTCTTTACAGGTATGATATCCTTTTTACCTTTTATTTAAGTTCCTCTATCCCAAAATTTAGTTTAAGTAAACATTTAGATATGGCGAAAATATACGATTCACTTCTAATCCTTTGGTAGATGTGCGTTTCACACTGTTTAATGTCACCCTGTTTGAGGTAGGACAATACATCAGGGCTGTACCCAGTTTCCCTTTTTCCACCTTCCAACTACACCTCATTCTTATCACCTGCCCATGGATGGGGGCCTCCGTCTTCATGTCCGTCTGTCAGGCAGGCACTGGCAGTGCTGATGCTGGCCAGACTGAGCTCACATTGCTGCCTCAGAACTTCCAGGTACTTTAAAAAACACCTTGCTTAGGGCTGTCTGTGGATTTGGACTGAGGGAAAAGGCTAGAGGGGTGACTTCTTTGCTGTAATCTGCCACAAAGGCCTCATATTTGAACGTGTAGGCAGCAAACTCTGGTCTCCTGGCCTGATGATATGACAGCCCTGGGAACCAGTGGTCACAGACCACCCCTGCTTCAGTCTGAGCAAGCAGGGAGGTCATTGGACAGGGTTTCACCTGATCCTTCTCTACTTCCAGCCCCCAAAACCTCCATTAGCTCACGGTTAAGATTCAGGAGATATTCACAGACAAAAATGACATAAAATGTGCAGACGTTAAGTACTTAATATTGATCTCCTCAAAAGAGGTTTAACACCAGTAAAAACTGAAAATAGACTCAAAATAATTTTCATTTTAGAAATTGTCCTATGGAAGCATTTGAATGTATGATAAAGAGTATCCTTCTCAATCTACTAAGCAAATGTAGAATCCGTGAACCCAAGGCTGACTGAGCCCGGAAGCTTTCTCTCCAGTCTGCAGGCCATGGCTCCCTGCCTGACTCAGCCTTTGTTTCAGGCTTCAAACGCCCAGGACCTGAGGCGTCTATTTATATGGAGATTCAAAGCCAGGTTTAAAGGAACTTCTCTTCCTCTTAACCTTCCAGGGTGACTCTTGACCACATGCATCTCCTCCCTCCATGAGCTCCTTTGTTATTTTCTGTTGCTTACAACTAACATTTTATCATATTCTGTTTATAAGCTAATTCTTTCATGTCTTTACCAACCCCCCGCCAAAAAAAAAAATCCCACAATATCAGTCATGCAATAAGTATCTAATACTTACTTTAAATCTGGGAATCAGAATATTAGAGTCAGTAGGAAAGCTAATATAGCTTCCTTCTTGCACAAAGTGGGAAACAGATCCAGAGAATTGCTGCTTTATTTATCCCACAGGTGTCTAATGAAACTTTCAAGTCACTGTGCAGGGCGCTGTGCAGGAGACAGAGGTGCCCAGGAGATGGGCCCAGCTCTCACAGACCTTTCAGTGAAGCATGGAAAATAGGAGTCGTGCCCCAATCACCAAAGAGAGAAACCCACGAGGAAGGTAAAAATAAGCCTGAGGGATCTCAGGTGAGGGAGATGATAGGTCTGCTGAGGGACTCAGGGTGGTTTTATGGAGAAGGTGGTACTTGAGCCCCGTCTTGAAGGATCTGGATATGAGGGAATAGGGGAAAGTGTGGTGGTGTGAAAGCACATTCAGGGAAGAAAACATGAAGGAGAATATTAGAAGCTAAGACCAGAATGCCTCAGGGTCAAATTATAGCAGACCTTGAATGCTGGCCAAAAAGCTTGTACTCTAACCAGTAAGCAGGAAGCACTACAAAGGAAGAATTTATAAAAATTTCCAAATTCTTGAACATGTATTGAACTCTTTTTCAAAAGTGAATTCTCCATCCTTGGAGGTTTAAGGACCAACTGGATGTGCTTTTATCCACCTATCCACTTATGATTTATAGAGATTCGTAAAGAGGATTCATGCATGGACTAGGTAACTATGGTTACTTCTGATTGAGATGACAAAATCAGGATTTTGGAACTAGAAATTGACCCTAACATCACAGGAGGGAAGACTGAATTTCTTTTTGTATTTAGTAGGTGCTAAATGTATGCTTCCACAATTAAGGAATGACATGAACAGAGTTGTGCTTTAGGAAAAGGAATTTGGCAGCAGTGTTTAAACTAGATTAGCAAGAAGGGAGAGACTGGATATAGGGAGACTGCTTAGGACACTGTTATTCATTTTCAAGGCCTAAACTAGGTTAGTGGAAACGGGAATGGAAAGTAGATAGACATGGTGGATGTAGAATCAAGATGACTACTTTGTTGTAATTACCTGTGACTCTCTTCATCAATGGATTGAAAATTCCATGGGAGCAAGAAGTGTATCTTATTTGACTTTCTATCCCCACTGCCTAACAATGACTAGCACATGTAAGTGCTCAGCAGGTATTGAATGAGGTTGTGGAGTCAGTGTTGCCTGGCTGAATGAGTAAGTAGTTGAGATGGTATCATTTGAGGGGCACTGGATACCCAAGCTGCTGGACAAGGGGCAGCCAGAGTCCCTGGATCTGAGCCCAGGACTTGGGTGGTCCTGGGGCAGAGGGAACACAGGACATAGCCTCTGTCTCTACTTCCTCACTCTCCATGCCAGGCAGGGCTTCATCCCCACAGCCCCACCAGGAATTTTCACATTTAGGTCACCCCACCCTTGCCCTGTCTTTCCTCTTTGACTTGACTTCTCATCAGTATTTGACACAGTTGACCATTTCATTCTTGGAACATTCCCTTCACTTAACTTCCAAGACATTACTCTGCTGGTTTTCTTCCTACCTTACTGATGGCCCCTTTCGTTCTAGGTATTTTGGCTTAACCTCCTATTCCAAATGTTTAAATCAATGGTTCTAAGTCTTAGCTGCACATAAGAATCACCAGGAGCTTTTTTTTTTTTAACATCTTTATTGGAGTATAATTGCTTTATAATGGTGTGTTAGTTTCTGCTGTATAACAAAGTGAATCAGCTATACATATACATATATCCCCATATCAACTCCCTCTTGAGTCTCCCTCCTACCCTCCATATCCCACCCCTCTAGTTGGACTCAAAGCACCAAGCTGATCTCCCTGTGCTATGCGGCTGCTTCCCACTAGCTAGCTATTTTACATTTGGTAGTGTATATGTGTCCATGCCACTCTCTCACTTTGTCCCAGCTTACCCTTCCCCCTCCCCGAGTGCTCAAGTCCATTCTCTACGTCTGCGTCTTTATTCCTGTCCTGCCCCTAGGTTCTTCAGAATCTTTTTTTTTTTTTAGATTCCATGTATATGTGTTAGCATACGGTATTTGTTTTTCTCTTTCTGTCTTACTTCACTCTGTATGATAGTCTCTAGGTCCATCCACCTCACTACAAATAACTCAATTTTGTTTCTTTTTGTGGCGGAGTAATATTCCATTGTATATATGTGCCACATCTTCTTTATCCATTCATCTGTTGATGGACACTTAGGTTGCTTCCATGTCCTGGCTATTGTAAATAGTGCTGCAATGAACATTGTGGTACATGAACTCTTTTTTTTTTTTTTTAATAAATTTATTTATTTATTTATTTTTATTTTTGGCTGCCTTGGGTGTTTGTTGCTGCGCGTGGGCTTTTCTCTAGTTGTGGCGAGCGGGGGCTACTCTTTGTTGTGGTGCACGGGCTTCTCATCGGGTGGCTTTTCTTGTTGCAGAGCACAGGCTTTAGGCACGCGGGCTTCAGTAGCTGTGGCACTCGGGCTCAGTAGTTGTGGCTCGCGGGCTCAGTAGTTGTGGCGCACGGGCTTAGTTGCTCCGCGGCATGTGGGATGTTCCTGGACCAGGGATCGAACCCGTGTCCTCTGCACTGGCAGGCAGATTCTTAACCACTGTGCCACCAGGGAAGTCCCTGAGTAAATGTTTTTGTCATTCACCACATCTAATCCATCATCAAATCCTGATAGTTTTATTTCTAAATTACATTCTAGACCCAACCACTTCCCATCGCCTCTGCCACCACCATTCTCAGCCCTCACTGTTCCACAGCCATGGCTTCCCGACTGTTCTTCCTGACTTCACTCTTGCTGCTTTACAGCTCACACAGCCCTTAAAGGGCTCTTCAAAAACTTACATCATATCATATTTCTTCCTCTTTAAAAATCTGTCCAGTGGCTTCCTATTAATATATAGAACAAAATTCAAACTTTCTAGTCTGGCCTTCAAGGTTCTTTGTGATCTGACCTTTCCTACTATCCAACCTCTCCCTCATTCTCCCCTTCATTCACTCTGTTCCTGCTGTACCTCCTTTTTGCTGTTTGTGATAGCCTTTGCCTCGGAAGCTCTTTGCCTAAATCTTCATGTGGCTTGATGCGCACACTGTTCAGATCTCTGCTCACATGCTATCTCTTTAAAAGAGTCTTTGCTGACCTAGCCTCTCACAGCTAAAATGGTCACTATCCCTCCGCCCAGTGGTCCTCTATTTTAACCTTGCTTTATTCTCTTCTTAGCTCTTATTATTATCTGAAATCATGGTATTTGTTTATTTCTGTCTCCCCCCCCCCCAGGAGGAGACAGGGGACTTGTTTTGTTTATTACCAGTAGTTTCTCAATAATTATCTGTTGAATGAATTGTTAAATCCGGACTTGGAATTCAAACTGATAGTGAAGCAGACTGTACTACCAAGTTGTCACTGTGAGGTAGATGAATAATCTCAGCACGAGGCATAGTTAATTAAAGACTCTATCAAAGGTGTTTTAGGAGAGTCTCTGCCTTAGCCGGTAGGCAGGCTGTCTGCCCTAAACTTCCTTCCTTCCTCTAGTCATGGTGTCTGAAACTCTCCCATTGGCAATTCAGATTCATGCCTCTATGTTGGAAGATTTTCACCTCCTCTTGAATTCTCTACCAAAATTCAAATGCCTTCAGCATGTGTCTATTGGCTAATAAAAGATTCAGGAAAAAGGATTTTCTGAGAGATCAGACCAAGAACAGAAGGGACTAAGAGCAGAGGGAAGGCAGCTGATGGCCATACTAAATTTTCTTCACCGTGCTATAATGCGTTTGACAGAGTCACTGGAGGAATCAGTCCTATAGAAAGCTGGATTGCTATAGGCCTTAACAAAAGACTTTCTGTGTGGATTCCAATGGGACTAGCAACCTCCTAATCTCTCCCTCTCCTGTGTACTTCCTATTCCACTCCGCAATCCTCAGTATAATTTCCTGCATAGGGGGACTTGACAGTTTGGTAGTCTACCCTCCTGATTGTTTTTCTATCACAGTAAATCAACCAGCCCAACCTATATCCTTAAGAAAATAGTGATTTTTAAATGCCTAAACAATATGTTATAGTATTCTTAAATGCTAGTTGAAAACATTTTCTTATTATAAGGTAATACTTATATTTTAAAAACACGTTAGAAACAAGAATTTAATTTCCCTAGTATTCAAATTTGGGTTCCCTGAGAAGTAGACTCAGAGATGGAGATTAGCATGCAGAGCATGTAGCAGGGAGCGCTCTTGAGATCAATATTTGTGGAAGGGAAGGAGGCAGGACTGGGCAGAGGGAAAAGCTGAGATCAGTACAGCTTCCACAAAGGCCTCAGCTCAGCCCCTGGAGAGCTCTTCAGAAGAGCTGGGATGCCCTTTTAGAGTTGACTCCCCTTGCAGTGAGGAAGCTAGGGTTTCAAACTCCCACATCAGACAGACATTGGATGCAAGCTGATCCCCTGTGAGAGAGGGGGCTGTGTGCCCAAGGGCAATTTCTGGAGAGGACTGACAGCTGAGGGTTATCTAGTGACAGCACTCCTAGCATCTAGGAAAATAAGTCCTTAGACCAGAATACAGATCTGGGGAACACGACACAGCATCCATTACACCTAGTGTTTTCATGTTGATGTCGCTTTTTGGTTGCTAACATTATTCTGGGTATCTATTGCAAGGCAGTTTGATTAATTATGTACTAAGAATCTCCCTCCACTGAGTTGGCTTTACTACTGAGGAATCTTTTCTTGTTCATGCTGTGCTTCTGAAATACTTTCACTTTTCTGTCCATAACATGTGCTATATTCATATGCAGACGAGAACTTTGTTTTTTGATGTTGTTGTCATTCTTATTTAACATTTTGTGAAGCACTCACAGGATGTACGAGGGTTCTCAGATTGTTTCTTGGCCATCTGCAGTGGCCAGTCCGGATGATTAGAAAAGTAAGATTCGACTCTCATTAATCCTGCAGACTCATTTGAATCCATGTCCCAGAATTTTCTTTAAAATAAATAAATAAACAAAATAAATAAATAAAACCCTCAGCCTAGATGATGTTGGAGGAACTAATTACCCAGGCTTCCCATTATAGTTTTGTCTGTGTAAGGACTGCCAACTGGGGCCCTGAGTAAGCGTAATTGAGAATTAATGTGTTCTGCGGCTCAGAGTTGGGAAATAAAACTGGGACGACCCACATAAAGGAAAAAAAGATGATTCTTATCGTGTAAGTGAGGCAATAAGGACCCATGATTGTTGGCTTTATTGCTCAGGCCTAGCCCACGGACAAAGACAAAAGGACCTTCTTTCTGCTATGGTTTTTCAATCTGGCAAATTTGGTCTCTGAAATAAGACTAAATTATACCTTGTTCATCTCTGCAAAAACATGGACATGAAAGAGCAAAGAAGTTATACTTAGTAAGTTCAACACATGTCCCAGCGAGCGTTAAGCAAATAATAGATTCTTATTTGAGATGGTCTACTTGTCTGGAATTCTAATATTGTGGTTGGGACTGGGAGTTGGTATCAGGTGCATCATGGGCCTATGTCCCTCTCCCTGCACTACTCCCAGCATCTGAGGATGATGAGGGAAGGTCACTTTTTTCCTTGCAGCTTTGGTTTATTGCTAGGGAGGCTCTACTCAGTGTTTTTGTTTGGATGGCAATATAGTCCAGTGGCTTGGCATGTGACTCTGAAATCCTGGCTTCATAACTTAGTAGTTGTATTATGTTAGGCATCCTAAACTATCTGCTCTGATCCCTTAGTTTCTTCCTCTCTAAATTTACAATGACCAGAGTTCCTACTCCTAGAGTTGTTAAAATAATTAGACAATACATGTGAAGTGCTGATGGTGCATAGTAAAACCAGCAAATATTAGGTATTATTGTTTGCACAGAATGAGTTCACAGGTATAAGATTAGGTTGAGAGTCACTTGGACAATTTCTGGGACAAAGAAAGGGGCAGATAGATTTGGTTGAACTGCTAATTCTTTTAATATATACAATTAAGTAAATAAAATAGCAACAAAGAAGTTTCCGTGCAGAGTTGAAACCAATGAGATAGATTCCCTCTTTTAAGTTAGATCTAACTGTGGGAGCTGGATTAGATAATTTATTGGTAGCAAAGGTAATATTAAATGTTAAGTTAGGAGTGGCCATTGCTGTCATTGCGAGTCCAGGAATAGTCATTTCTGTCAATCACAAAAGATATAAGTCAGTCAAGGAATTGTATTTTCCTATACCAAAAAGCCTTCCCTAGCTGAGCAGAACAAGATGTAGACTCACCAAACTCAACAACCTGCTTTTCTTACAAGAAAGCATTATAAAACTTAAGAACAGAATTTTAAATTTTGATCTGGTAGCCAACTTAGGCTCTGCTCCACTAAGGTATTATTAACTGGGTAGGAAAAATGGGTCTCTGTAAAACCTAAAACGTTTCTAGCACACGTATTCCCTAATCTAGGTATTTTATTTGGAAATTTTTAACTTCTGTGTTAGAATGCCTGTTGATTTTTATGTTTAAGAGAAGTGTTTCTTCCATATCATGTTGTCTTTTCTAGTTGAATTTGCTCCATCTTTATTCACTCAACAAATATTTATTGAAGGGCCACTATGAACCAATTAGGTAGTAGGTCGGTGTTCTGAGTGGAGGAAAAAGGAGGAGGATAAAAACGGTTAACAGGCAAATGTCTTTCAAAATTCTATTGAAAATGTGTATTATTTTTATACTTTACATTCATGTGTCTGAATGAACTGAACTCTATGCTTCCTTAGAGTTGGGACCACATCTCCATAGCATTTTGGTAAAATTTCTGATATCTCTGACAAGCATCCACTTGACACATTTGCTAAGGGATGCTAAAAGATTGTTGTAGTCAGTAGTGGGAGACAGTGACCCTAAGGGCAACGTGATTACCAGTAATATAGTTTCTCTGATTGGAAGAAAGTTAGCTACAGGTATAAATGCAACCTGAATAAATGATACAATTTGTGGATCTGTTTCTAGACATCAAGCTTTAAGAAAGTTTGAGGAGTTAAGTTTTATTTATTTAAAATGAAACACAAGAAAATCAAGCTGCAATAATCAGAAAAAGGAAAAATGGAATAAAGAGAAAAGGGAAGTTAAAATGAAAACCATCGCTTCTCTCTGAAATTATAAGTGTTGGTAAAGGCTTTGGTATCTTGCCCACTACAGGTGAGAATAATTTCTAAAATATAAAGTCAAGGTTTCACTGAAGGCATCCAGAAAGATTAGCATCCAGTAGAATTGAAAGGAATCAGGTTTAGTTTTTTATTTATTTATAGTGCATTCTTCTATTGCTTCTTCCATCCTACTTCCTTTCACTTAAGGGAATCTCAAATAATTTGTTTTGGCTTTTCTGCGAAGACTGTGAGAGGGAAATGCAGGGCTCTACCCATAACCTCCTGAATCAGACCATCTGGAGAGTGTGATTCATTCACCTGCACATTTTTTTTGGTAGTAAAATAAACATAACATGAAATTTACCATCTTAACCATTTTTTAGTGTACAGTTCATTGGCATAAGTATATTCACATTGTTATGCAACCATCACCACTATCCATCTCCCAGACTCTTTTCTTCTTGCAAAACTGAAAAGTCTGTGCGCATTAAACAATAACTCCCTGCTCTTGTCTCTTCCCCCAGGCCCTGGCAACCACCATTCTACTTTCTGGCTTTATGACTTTGACTATTCTAGGTATCTCATGCAAGTGGAATCAGACAGTATTTGTCCTTTTGTGAGTGGCTTATTTCACTTAGCACAATGTCTTCAGTGTTCCTCCAGGTTGTAGCATGTGTCAGAGTTTCATTTCTTTTTAAAGGTGAATAATATTCCCTCGAATGTATATGTCACATTTTGTTTATCCATTCATCCATCTGTGGACACTTGGGCTGCTTTCACCTTTTGGCTATTGTGAATAATGCTGCTATGAATTTGGGTGTACAAAGATCCCTTCAAGACCTGCCTTCAGTTATTTTGGGTATATGCCCAAAAGTAGGGTTGCTGGATTGTATGGTAATTCTATTTTAATTTTTTTAAGGAAGAACCAAACTGTTTTCCATGGCAGCTACACCATTTTATATTCCCACCAACACAAGAGTTCTGATTTCTCCACATCCTTGCCAACAATTGTTTCCTTGTTTTGTTTTTTTAATAGTAGTTATCCTACTAGGTGTGAGATGATATCACACTGTGGTTTTGATTTGCATTTCCCTAATGATTAGTAATGCTGAGCATCTTTTCATGTACTTGTTGGCCATTTGTATCCCCTTGAAGTGTCTCTTCAAATCCTTTGCCCATTTTCAAAATTGATTGGGTTTTTGTTGTGTTGAATTGTATGAGTTCTTTATATATTCTGCATATTGACCCCTTATCAGATATATGATTTGTAAATATTTTCTCCCATTCTCTGGATTGACTTTTCACTCTGTTGATTGTGTCTTTTGATGCACAGAAGATTTTTATTTTTACGTAGTCCAATTTATCTATTTTTTCTTTTGTTACTTGGGGTTTTGGTAATGTCCAAGAAAACACTGTCAAATCTAATGCCATGAACTTTTTACCCTATGTTTTCTTCTATGAATTTTACAGTTTTAGCTCTTAGGTTTAGGTCTTTGATCCATTTTGGATTAATTTTTGTGTATGGTATAAGGGAAGGGTCCAATTGATAAAACTAAATTCCCATTCAGGATTAAAACTCTTCACAAACAAGGGAATAAAACACCTACAGTGTGAAAAGCAGTTTCCAATGTGTAACTTTTATATTACAGCATATACAGTATAATTTCTGTTAAAAATCTAAGTATATATGTGCATGGCTCACTAACGTGTTAATAGTCATAATCTCTGGGTAAAGAAATATAGTGTTCTGTACTTATATTTAGTTATCTATATTCTTACTTTCTAACAATGTACATATAATGCTTTTGCAATAATAAAGCAAAAAACAAACAAAATCTGCAGCAAACATCATACTTAGGGGTGAGATGTCAAACATATAAGTTAAGGTTGCCCCTATTAGTTCTTCTATTTGTCATTTTATTGTAGGTTCTAGCCAGTTCAATAAGGAAGGGAAAATTTTTAATGGTGTAAGGAGAGGAAAGAAAAGCAAAAAAATGTTTATAAACATGGAAACTCAAGAGATAACAGATAAATGATTATAATTTTAAATGTAATTCAGAAAGACTAGTGGATATAAAGTCAATATGCAGAAACAATTTGCATTCTTATATAACAGCAATAAGCAGAAAATTAATTTTGTAAAAGATACAGTGCTGGATGTCTATTTGTCCCTCCAGATTTACTCTCTACTCTTGTCCATGCTTGGTAATGCCTTACTGACTTGTGATAAGAGGCTCCCTTGTTCTTTGGCTTCTCATTAGTTTAAGCAGCGGGAGATCAAGGAAGGGTGAAAGAGGATGGGGATTATATTGCCTCACCTCTCTTCCTGTGAGGTTGTTCCTGGCTGGCTGTATCCCTTGACCAAAGGTCCCAGCTCCCATCAAAGTAGCAGTTTTTCACTTTGGGTTCTGGAAAATTGCCTCTTCCCCTTGCCTTTAGGGTTAGGAGTGGTAACGGTTCCCCTCAGTACTGTACAATTTCTGGTTTCCTTAAACCCTGCTTACATCTTTGTAAATGACCCAAATGAGCTGCTCTTTCCTACTTGAACCTTAAATGATATAGATATTATTTGTGACAGCAGCAAAGAATTTAAAATAACTAGGAATAAACCTAACAAAAAGAGGCACAAGATCTTTATAGAGAAAATTACAAAACTTAATTAAAAGATTTTTAAAAAGACATTCTAGAGATGTACCATGTACATGGATGGGAGGACATACTATGATAAAGACATAGGGTTTTCTCCAAATTGATCCACAGATTCAATGAAATTCCAATCAGTTTTTTTAATTTCATGGAACTTGGCAAGGGAAATCTAAGTTTATATATGTGAACTGAGGGCAGAGAATAGCCAGGGAAGTTTGAAGAACAGCAAATCTGGTCAAATATTATTATAATTTTACATAATAATAGTATTATATAAAAGTATTATAGGAAACATATAGTAATTAAAACCATGAAATTGGTGCATTGTAAATTATTAGGAAAAGACAATGATGCTGGGACAATGGTTTTCCATATGGACAAAAGAATAATAAAATTGTATACTTATATCACATTATATAAAAGATATGTAAATTCTAGGTGAATTATAGATGGATCATGAAAAGCTTTATGAACTCACATTATTAAAGGATTGTTTAAATAAGGCAAGCCCCCCATAAGACATAAAGGAAACAATTGATAAGTTTGACTACATTGGACTTAAAATTTCTGTGCATTAAAAGGGATCTTAGAGAAAGTAAAAATATAAGCCAGAGCTTGGAGAAAACAAATAAAGTAGATGTATGTGTACTACCATGTAATTTCACAAGCACAATGTGGAATTAAAAGCTATTTGCAGAAGTATGGCTCAGTTTTATCATTAAAGCATGCAAAATAATATCACATTTTTTTCAGAGATTGAATTGATTCATGGTATTAAAAGTATAAAGACATGCATGAGAATGATAAATGCTATTAAATACAGAATAGTGTTATCTCTAGAAGGACAAAATAAGACAGGGTGATGTTTACAAGTGCACAAAACAGCTTCCATAGTTTTTCTTATGTTGTATGAAAACATGGGTGTCATGTTATTCTCCATACCTTTCTGTATGTCAGAAATATTACCAATGCAAGTGGACATGATATAAAAGTAGAAACTAGATACCAGCAATAAAAGTTCAAGAAACTAAAAGTTGTGGGATTTAAGTTTTAAAATCTAAACTAGATATGACTGTAATATTTAAGGGAAAAGTAGGAAAATAAAGCATTGTTTAAATGAATAGATGTTAAAAGGAGGATAACATAAAATATTTCCTTATTAACAGGAAATCGAAACTGTAGGGGTTTTTTGTTTGTTTGTTTTTTTTGCTAGAAAATTTACCAACATCTTTTCTACTAATAACTCAATGTTGACCCAAGGTAAAGACTATTTATGGAAACTCAGAAGCCAAAGAAGAATAAGAAAAACACAGTGGAATTAGATGAAGTAGGTGTGGACAGAACTAAAAATCCCTGATCAGATGTCCTTGAGCACTTCAGAAATTGGCAAAGAATTTCACAAAACCACTGTCTATCATTCTATTAAACTCTGGTAGAGTTTCTGCTGAGGTTCTGAATGCAAAAAAAAAAAAAAAATGTCAGCACAAAGACTTTTTTTTTTAATGGAAAAGAACGGCCTTAGTATTAAAATATGTCTGTCAAGTCAAATTCCTTGCCCAGGAAGCTATTGAACCTGTTTTGAAAGGATTAATTTGCAAATCTTAAAAAATAGTGTTGAACTTAAAATCAGCATGAATTGGTGACGATTAGAATCTGTCAGTTGAATCTAATTTTCTTCTGTGATGGGTCTGTTAAAGGGCAGAGACAGTGTAATTAATTGCTTGAGGCTGAGAAACCCAATTAATCTCTAAGCTGACTTTTATTTCATATAATGTTAGTGCTAGAAGAGGCCTCAAGGATCATCTAGACTACTCTGTTCATTTTATAGACGAGGAAACACACATCAGGGAGGTTAAACGATTTGTTCAAGGTCAAAGATACTGTCTGTCCTTGCCACTGAGTCCTGTAAATAGGTTCATGTTGCATCCTTAAAGCTTTTATGAGTTTCTTTGCATCTGATCATGAAATATTATTTGAACATGGGTTTTTCTGGCAATTCATCTCATGAATGTCTCCTTGGAAGGATTTCCAAGCCTCCGTTTTTAAAATTTGAAGCCTGCTCCATAATGTTTATGCAGCAAAGGGGGAGTGGGGAGGGGCCATGTCCTCGTCTACACACTCCTGGAGACAGAGGAGCAGCCCTTTGTGGACTTGTGGAAAAACAGGGGTCCCAATTTGACGGTGTGAGTGACACCTAATCCTGATGGTAACTTGCAAGCCATGCCATCCCTTAAGGATTCTATGGGCCTGATTGTAAGACGTAAGTAGAAAAAGCTGGTATGTAGAGTATTTTTCGAGAAGTTATCAGTCGGGTAGCTATGATAACAAAGATGACATATGAGAAGATCAGCGGAAATGAGACAGCTACTGTAATTGTGGGAAGCATGGAGGCATGCCTTGTGTCAGTGTGGCAGCCACGAGGTGTTCTGCTCAAACCTCCCTTTAAGAGAACCTGTTGCAAGGGTAGTGGGTGTCCGAGAACCTCCAGTTGCTGTGCATTTGGATCTCAGCAGCATTCATGCTGAGCCCTTGCTCTCCCGAAGCTGCTCCCAGCCAATGCCTGAGCATGGCTGGGTGTTTTGGGCCCAACATGGGACACGTCTAATGCAGAGTCTTTGCCTGGGGACTCCCCATTGGCCTGGCAGAGACTTTCTCAATTGTGCTGCAGTTTGAGGCTCCTCCTGTTTTGTTTCCTCTCTCCTTTTACAGGTGTCAGATCTGTAGCAGTTCTGAAGGCTCTCCCTGCTTGCCTCTACTTCCCCTCCTCTTTCATCCTTTATAGACCCTTCCCAAAATAAATGTCTTGACAGACCAATTCTGTCTTGGCATCTGCATCTCAGAAGACCCTAGCTGATGCAGAGTATAACAATTGCCCTGGTTGATGCCAAGGAGGGATAAAAAAATAACTTGAAAAAGAATTAGGATCCTACTCTGCTGGTGAGGGCTGCATAGTAATTGTTTCTGTTTGGTTGTTGTCGTTCCCATTATTATAATTCCTTAACTGTGCTCCTTCATGAAAAAATTCCATGTTTCATAGATTCTAAGCTATACTTTTTTTTTTTTTCATTTTAAACTTTCTGAAATTGGGATAGGTCTTAAAATTGATGAGGTGCCAATTTAATTGGCAGAGTTTTTTTCTTCTTTACTGATGAATAAAATAACGGTGCATCCTACCACTGATGTATTGTAGATTCAGTAAAATACATTAGCTCAATTCAGGTCACCAGATGCTAGGTACTATAATGGATTTTAAAGAACTAAGGGGCTGGATTAGCCTTAGTGGCTGTAATTTTGCTATTTCTTAGGTATATCTATGAGGAAAGGAAAACCCTAAGGAACAGGATTGTATTATAGAGAGATGTACAGCAGATAACTGTTGCCATGGGTATATTAATATAGAAAAGACTAGAGATCCAGTGAAACATTAAGTAACCATAGAAAGCAAGGAAATATGTTCTTTCACTTCTGGCTCTATTCATTCTTTTATTCTTCCTTTTTTGGCTACTTTTATGACTGATAATTCCTTGCAGGCCATAGTCACCTTGTTTTCCTGGTTATTCTGTCATTCTCCCAGTAGTATGTTGTATACCGAAACCTATGATAATAAAGGTTTTCCCCTCTATGTGTTGAACCCCATGTTGGTATGTGGGCATGGAAGACCAAGCAAATTTAGTAAGCTTACTAACAGTCTCCAGGGAGATGGGTTAGATGGAAGGATCTGTTGCCTGGAATCCCATAAATGTATCTGCTTATCTAAAATTGGAATCCTTGGCACTGACTGCTTCTAAAATTAGGATTGAAACCATTGTTTCCCTTCTCTCCAGGCACAGCCTTTAGGCCTGAATAAGTTTCCCCTAGCACTCCCCATTTCCAAAATGGGGAAGTCTCTGCCTCTGAAAAAACATAATTGTTATTCCTTATCTGGACACAAATCAAAGAGTACTGGATACTCAGTAAATAGTTACTATTCTTGTTCTATAAATCCTATGCAGAACATAAACTGTGTAATGTATATACCATTAGTATATTACATATTTTATTATGTATAAATTAAATGTGTTATGTAATCCATGATCTATTGTTAACATATGCATTTTATTATAGCCATTAATTATAATGCATATTTTAACAAAACTGAAGGTTAGGTTTGCATAGGAAAGAATAAATGAGGATCACCTTGATATACTAATCCATAATCGTTAAAAGGACTGGTATAGTTTGTGGAAAACATTCCATAAAATGAGAAATTTGCTATAATTCAGAAGTGACGAGCATCTCCCTAAGATTGGGAAAGAGAGGCAATGTGATCTAATTCAGTAGTTTTTAAACTTTTTTGAGCTTGACCCATAGTGAGAAACACATTTTACGTCACGATCCAATATATACATGCATTCTTTCTTTCAATAACTAAAAAGTTTCACAAAACAATACCCATCTTACTAGATTTGACGCCCTCTAATATTTTTCAGGCTATTCTATTTCTGTTTAAATACTGTTCGTGATCCGCAGTTTGAAAAATTCTGAACTCATGAAAAGAGCGTGAGCTGGGGAGACAGACTTGGTACAAAACTCTGTCCCACTATTGGCCTTGTCTGTGAACTTGGCAAGTTGTTTCTTCTGAATCTTGTTTTCTGCATTTGTAAAACGAACTGGGTTGTTCTGATGATTATAGACAATTATATACGAAGTGACTGGCATGTAGTAGGTGCTCAATAGATGATAAGGTAGCAGGATAATACTTTCTAATATTAACTGTTTTCCACTACATTTCCATATACACCTTGCCATCTGTTACCTCAAGGTAAGCTTGTTACAGAATTTCTGGACCATTCTTTTCTGTTAGCTCTATCACTTGATGGATACAGCTTCTTTCTCTCTTTCCCCCTCACACTCCCTACTCCTCCCTCCCCTCCAGCAATGGACCTAGCAGGGCTGGGTCTGAGGACAGAACAATGGAAACAGCCTTGTACCAGTACTTCTCTGCCTGGCTCCAAGTTCGAAGCCAGCTTGGGTCCTTTGACTCCCTCCGCAGGGGGCTGCCTTCTTCATCTGCCATTCTTCCTGGAGGGTTATTGTGTCCCTCTTCCTCCCCTAGGACCTTAGAGTTACTCCTCAGGTTCTGAGTGCCCAGTCATTCTCCTTTCCTGTGAGGGTGCTTAGGCTCCCCACAAATCACCTCTCCCTGGCCTGCCCTCCAGCCCTCCAGACACACCCACATTTCTCTAGGTACATAGCTGATGTGCTATCATTTACTTTAATCATTCCTTTATCATTGCATATTTCAATCACCCCTCATTTTTTGCTAAATTAGAAAAATTTACAATGAATATAATAATGCATTTAGTGGTTTGTAAGTTGGAGTCTTGTTAATTTTTAATTAGAAAAAAATTGCCATAAATGTACCAAATTTGATCAAATTAGGCACTTTTTCTAAAGTTAAGAAATGAAAAAAATACCTTTATAAAGGTAATTTACATATATATCTACATATATATTAATATGTATACATATACTTTTAAAAATCATTAAGAGCTTTATAATTCAGAAGCGGATGCCTCTGCTCTTCACAATGAATTAAGTGTGGTCATCTTTGCTTCACCACTAACCAAATTACAGTCTCTGTGCACTGTAACACTGGACAAATCCCTAAGCAACTGTTATTTCACATCACAAGTTCCATACCCTGTTTATGTACACATGATTTTTTATATATTCCAATCCCCTATTTTACTACTAATTTACATCACTTTCATTCAATCCTGTGCCTATACCTGTTTGTCTCTACTTTGTTTTTCTCCCATGCTTAGAATTTGACGTTCAAGGCACAAAAAAAGGATATTTGAGGCAATTATCTGGATGAAGGTAATTTTTTTCCAATTATATGGTATTATAAACAAAAGTGGCTTTTTACAAAATTACCCAGATAAAATTGTGTTTGTATCCACAACGAATAAGCCTTCTTTCTGTGTAGTGTTCCCCAGCCCTGGAAATGAGTATATAGCAATTCTGCAGTTATTTTCCAGTTTTACTTCAGAATTTACAAAGTCAGCAACTTCCTGGTCCCTGTAGACTTGGTGGGTGAGCGTGCCAGAGCAGGAGTGAAAGAGGGAGAGCAGGAGAGGAAGAGACCCACTACTCTAGGTTTAAATGGGGCAACAAATAAGCCATTTAATAGTGCCCTTCCCCTCACCCCAAACAATTATGTGACACTTGATCCCATCCTCACATAGTCAATGTGAGTCCCAGCTTATGGTGGCTAAAATATCTAGAAACAGATTTCATTGTCTTAATGAAACAATCAGATTCAACACATGGAAGCCGGCCTATTCTGAATCAACCAGAACGTAGTCATTTCCTAACTGCATATAACAGAGAGAAAAAGTACAAAAGGAAGTTATATACGATGAAACCATTAAATGCAGATTTGCCACAAGGCAAGATGGTAATGCTTGAACATTATGAAGTGCAAAAACTGCACAAACACATTATATTTTAAACACTCCATCTATTTAACAAACTATGTACGCTCTTCAGCTAAATAAGATGAATTGAGATTCAAGAGGCAGCACCGTACTGGCAAATCTCATCCTAAAGGCATCCATTAATATAAATCAACAGTAGCAATTTGGTTTGATCATTTATTTGCAAGAATCATTAAGGTTTATTAGCATAATTATTCCCTGTGGGATTTCATGTCAAGGAAATGAAAAATGGCATTATCAATATTTAAAAGATAAGTGTGTAATGTTCAGAGTACTTAAACAGTCATCTGCAGGTGGTGTCCAGCTGCAGCAAATTAGATTAGATTTGGGCATTTTTATGAACAAAAGAAAAATTGTTTTGTTCTAATTGCTTCATTTTATAAAGCAATACTATTTTGTAAATAATTTCTCCTGCATAGTTAGAACTTACAGTGTGTACCTATTAACATGCCTTATTTCATATCAGCACCTCCGATATGTTCAACCCTTTTATGTTGTAACTATTGGGGAACATTAATCAGTATAATCCATCATTTATTATCAGGGAAAGCTTTTTCCCTTCAGTAATCTAGACCTTTAGTCTAGACCTGTAAGTGAAAAGCTATATCCCAAAGGGAAATGAACCAGGAGATTTCACCTTAATTCTGGGAGGGCATAAATCCATCCTTAACAATGAAATATCGTTTATAATAGTAATAATTTATCATGAGACATCTTTAAATGTGATAATTGTCTTTTTAAAAAGCCATACAATGGAATATTATTCAGTGATAAAAATAAATGCTCTATCAAGCCATGAAAAGACACGTTGGAACCTTAAATGCATATTACTAAGTGAAAGAAGTCAGTCTGAAAAGGCTATATACTGCATGATTCCAACTATATGACATTCCGGAAAAGGCAAACTATAGAGACAGTAGAAAGATTAGTGGTTTCCAGAGGTTTGGGTGGAAGGAGGGAAGGATGAATAGGTGGACCACAGGGCATTTTAGAGCAGTGAAACTATTCTGCATGATATTGTAATGGTGGATACACGACATAATGCACTTGTCAAAATCCATATAGACCTGTACAAAACAAAGAGTGAACTGATGTAAACTATGGACTATAATGAATAATGTATCAATATTGGCTCTTCAACTGTAACAAATGTATGGTGTTAATCATAGTGGAAATTGTGTGGGTGTGAAGGGAAGAGGGGACATATGGGAACTCTCTGTATTCTATCAATTTTCCCGTAAACCTAAAACTGACCTAAAAAGCAAAGACTATTAATTTAAAAAAAATTTTAGGGTAATTTTCTTCAGATAAAATCAGTTAATCATTGCAATTGATTAAATTTGTTTTAAACTGATTTTTTTTTAAAAAATTTATTTATTTATTTATTTATGGCTGTTTTGGGTCTTCGTTTCTGTGCGAGGGCTTTCTCTAGTTGCGGCAAGCGGGGTCCACTCTTCATCGCGGTGCGCGGGCCTCTCACTCTCGTGGCCTCTCGTTGCGGAGCACAGGGTCCAGACGCGCAGGCTCAGTAATTGTGGCTCACGGGCCCAGTTGCTCCGCGGCATGTGGGATCTTCCCAGACCAGGGCTCGAACCCGTGTCCCCTGCATTGGCAGACACATTCTCAACCACTGCGCCACCAGGGAAGCCCTAAATTTGTTTTAGATGAACAGTCAGGCCAAAAATCTTTTTCTCTGACAGACCCCCTATTAAATAGCATAAATTATCGTAGAATCTTTCTACAATACCCATGTGTGGACTAGACACAAGGAGCTATAATTAAAATTCCCTTTAGAGTCAAAGATCCTCAGTTAGAGAAGCAAAATAAATGAAAAGCATACATGTTTGCTAAAATACTTTGCAATGCTGCATGACATTTCGCTATTAGGAATTAACAAATTCTACGCTATTGAACCTGTTATATCCTGAACTGATCCTCATCTCTTACGCTCACTTCAAGGAGCCTAACACTTTGAGGAGATGGTTATGTCAAGAAATCTGCAGCAGGCTTCATCTCAAGTCAATTTATACACAACACCAAGAGGGTAACCTTCTCTCTGTTCCTCTTGGACAGTATTGCCAATGAGTAGAGCAGTAGAGGTAATGCTGATATGCAATCATGTGACCAATGACTCAAGGAGAGAGGGGAGCAAAAGGTTTGCAGCTCCTAGAAACTCTTTCAAGGCTCAACTGAAGCTTTTTATTCGTGCTTTGTATTCTTTTTCTCATGGTCTCAGTCTTTGCCAGATACAGTGGTCCTTGGGTATCTGCAGGGAACTGGTTCCCGGACCTGCCCTGGATACCAAAATCCACAGATGCTCAAGTCCCATATACAGCCCACGGTGCCCGTGGTTCTGCATCTGCAGATTCAACCAACCAGTGATCCTGTAGTATTGTATGTATCTATTGAAATAAATCCCTGTATATGTAGTCCTTTGCAGTTCAAACCCATGTTGTTCAAGGGTCAACTGTATATACCTTTTAACCACAATTTGCTTCAATGTGACTGTTGCATGTTTTAACTTGATTATGTATGGCTCGATCTTTAATCAGTTTCTTCATTAGTACACTTTGTTCTTATTATAATGCCATTACCTTAAGGTAGAGGTCCCTTTGCTAGGGCAACCGGGAGTACAGTGTGAGTACTCTATAACTGAGAACTTGAATTGTACTTGGTCAGAATCCTATTGGTTTTATTCAGCTCCCCTCACTATTGTGATTAAAAGTGTGGCAACCATTCCACAAATCCTTCTTTTTGTCTCTCATAACTTCTGATGACCTACATGGCTTCCCCTTAGTTTATTTGTACTAACTGAATGCAGTGCTTCCCCCACCACCACATAATAGATTCCCTACCTGAATTACCCTTCTAATCATCCTAACACTCAAATTAGTACATTCTAAATATAATGTTAATCCTTAAATGGATATTTATTAAGCTATGCTATGTTCAGGGCTCTGTGCTAACCACATTTTGGTAAATTTAGACAATTAGTACTGCATTTAAACTACTGCTGTGTGTGATGTTATGAAATATTAATTGCATGTTTTAAGAAGCAAATAGTATTGATATATTTAACTGCCTGATGAAACAGATAATCTATATATCGATGAGTGACATACTTTGTGATTTGATTAATGAGTAGTCTCAAAGTTACAAATATTTCCTTGCAAAAACTAATATCCTATTGTGATTTAGAAGTCCATTGTACATGATAGAGCTTACCTTCATCAAGTAACTAAACATTTAAAGATCACATTTGTACCCTGTTAATATTTCAAAGACATTTATATTTATTGATGTGTGAGCATTTCAGATAAATAATGTTGACTTGAGTCTATGTATGCAACCAAAGAATTTGTCATTTGGATGCCAAGCAATTAATCAGATTGTGTTAGGTAGATAAGGAAATGAAGAAATCATAATGTATCTAGACTTTAGAGAAGTCTTTTTGGAGAATTCCCTCATTATATTCTTATAGAAGGGTATGGAAATATTGGTAGTGTATTAGTAAAATTAGTGCATTGGTAAATTGTTGAATGATCGTACTCAAAGTTTGCTGATCTAGTTCCACCTGGAGAGAGACTCTAGTAGTGCATATCAGGGCTCTGTGTTCTCCCAGTCTTACTCAGCATTTTTATCTATGAAGTATTTGAAAATATGAAAGGCATGTTTATCCAATTTGTAAATGATGTCAACTGAAGAAAAATGCACAATGTAAGAGCTGTGAGTTAAGTTTTATCTGGGGCAAAATGAGGGCTATAGCCTGGGAGACAGCATCCCAAATAGCTGTGAGGAACTTCCCTGAAGAGGTAGGGGCGGAGGTCAGTATTATAGGTGATTTTAGTGGAGGTGGATACATGCAGTCAAGTTTACTTTTTTTTTGTAAAAAGTAAACTTGACTGCTAGTCTCATGAAGGTTGCTGCTAGTCATGAGGAGCAGATGTCTCTGTTAATGATTTTAGTGTCTTACTGCATATGAGAAGATGCAAGTATTTGGGCTCATAAAATCTTCTCCTGAAAGTTTCTAACTATCTGAAGGCCTGTTCTGCTAGTTGTTCCCAGAGCACAGAGTGCCTCATTCCTGATCTCCACCCTGAACTCCTTTCAGGGTGTATTGAAGGTCAGTTACTGCAGTGGCTAGTGACTTAATCGTTGTAAAGGCAGATGGCAAGTGCCAATTTTTAGATAGCAATGACATGACTCTGGGTTATCGAATTACTAGACAAACATGTTGCATGGATATTTTGGAGAACAAAACCAAGAATTAAAAATTGCAGTCAAGACTCTGAGATCACAGGGATTAAAGGAAGGAAACTGGCTAGTAGCTTCTAGAAAATAAAGAAGGGAGAGAGGAAAATGTGAGAAAGGAAATTAGAGGTTTTCCACTCTAACTACTAATAATCTTTAAAATCAAACATTGATTTTGATTTAAAAAGGCAATTAATGCTGCAAAAAGTTTTGTTTTACTTAATCATTTTCACCCATGAAATTAAACAGAGATAGTGGTTGTATCAGTTAGGAATTGCATTTGGATAACTGTAATAGAATCCCAGATGGAGAAGAGGACACAGAGGCTTAGACAAATTAGTTTACTTTTCTGTCAGATAGCAAGATGTCATGAGTTAGGCAGCCCAGGGCTGGTGTGGTAGCTCTGTGGTCATAAAGAAGCAAGGCTCCTTCTCTTTTTCTGCTCTACCATCCAGAGCATGTGTTAGCTCATTGGCAAGACAGCTGGTGGACTTTGTCATCACATACTCTTATTAAGGACAGAAACCCACACATACAAAGGCCCTCTGACAAGAAAAAGCTCAGAGAAGTATATTTTGGCCAAAGTTTGAAGAAGAAACCTGAAGGGCTAGATATATAAGCCTTTACAGGTCAGGTTGATGGTTTTAGACTTTCTTTAAAGGCCAAAAGAAAACAGTGAATTCTTATCATTAAGGGAAGTTTTTCCAATATGAGACACCAGAGAACTAGTGTGCCAAGACCTGTCTAAAATGCTGAGACTGGACCAGGATAACAGAGAACCCCCTTCCTCCCACCTCCTGGCTAGTAAGCAGGAGCAACAAAGAAGAGCAATCTACTGCTGGAGGAGGAGACGAGCATGGAGAGAACCTCTGACATGCAGGAACACAGGGAAGGCCTAAAGCTAAGGGTGAGTCAGGAATGTTGAGAGAAGCAATCTGGAAAACCAACCCCCAACATAAGCACAAGATAACACGAGAGAAATTTGAAGACAGTGGTGCACTGAAGATAACCGAAGCAACATAAAGTTCAAATCCAGCTCAACTTCTGACTATACAGAGTCAACCTCCTACATTCACTGTAGGAGAATAGGTGTGCTATTGCCAGGCATAACTATGACTTATCTCAGTCTCTGATGTCTTACACATGATGTCTGGCATTCAATCAAAAAGTATGAGACACACACACACACAAAACCAAGAAAAAACACTGTAAAAAGTGTACAAAGGTGAAGCAGTCAACAGAACAAAACTCATATGACCCAGATGGTGAAACTATCAGAAAAATTTAAATACTATAATTAATATACTAAAGTCTCTAATGGAAAAGATAGACAATATATGTGAAAAGATGGGTATTTTTAGCTGAGAAGGTGGAAAGTATAAGAAAGAGATAATGGAAATATTAGATAAAAACAAAATAGTAATGAACATGAAGAATGCCTTTGACAGGCTCATCAGAAGACTTGACATAGCTGAGGAAAGAGTCAGAAAATTTGAAGATGTAGCAATAAAAATTACCTAAACTGAAACACAAAGATAGAAAGATTGGAGGAGGAAAAAAACAGAGCATTTGAGGGCTTCATGACACTATCAAATCACATAACATATGTGAAAACCTATGTATTGTGGATTTATCTATGTAAATAAAATGTATGATAACAATAGCACAAAAGATGGGATGGAGGAATTGAAATTAAACTGCTGTAAGGTTTATATATATGTGTGTGTGTGTGTGTGTATATATACACACACACACACATACATACATATATACATGTATATAGTAAATCTTAGGGCAATCACCAAAAAATAAAGAGGTATAAATAATAAGCTGATAATGAAAATAAAATGGAACTACAAAAAATAATCAAAAAGAAGAAAGAAAAAGAGAAAACGAATCAACAGATGCAACAAATATTTTAAAATTTGCAAAATTGTAGATATCAATCCATGCATAATATCCATAATGATATGTAGATATAAATGGCATAAACACACCAACTAAAGGATGGTGATTGTCAGATTGAATAAAAAAGCAACACCCAACTACACACTATCTACAGGAAAGCCATTTTAAATATAAAGACACATTAAAAGTAAAAGCAAGGAGAAAGATATATTATGTAAACACTAGTTAAATAAAATCTGGAGGGCCTACATTAATATCAAAAAGACTTCAGAACAAAGACTATCACCAGGGAAAAAGAGGGTCATTTCAGAATGTTAATGTCAAAATATTTTTAGGACATAATAATAATCCTAAAGGTGTATACATCTAACAATAGAACTTTAAAACACATGTAGCAAAAAAAGAAGTGAAAAGAGAAATAAGCAAATCCACAGTTATTCTTGATGACCTCAACACTCCTCTCAGTAATTAATAAAGCAAATCAATAGAAATACAGTAAGGATATAGAATACCTGAACAGCATTCTCAATCAACTTGACCTTATTGAACATCTTGCCCAAAACATCAGAATACATATTCTTTTCAAGGACACATGAAACATTCACCAGAACAGACCGTATTCTGAACAATAAAACAAACCTCAATTAAAAAGATTTGAAATCATACAGAGTGTGTTCTCTGACCATAATGGAATTAAACTAGAAATCAATAACAAAAAGACACCTGGACAATCTGAAATGTTTGGAAAGTTAACAAAATGCCTCTAAATAATTCATGGGTCAAAGAAGAAGTCTCTGAATATTCTGAATTGAACAAATGAGAATGCACAACATATCATAATCTGTGGGAGGCAGCTAAAGCAGGGCTTAGAGGGAAATATAAGTTATACATTTATATTTGAAAAGAAGAATGGTGTTAAAGATTTAAGCTTTCACCTCATGAAACTAGAAAAAGAAGAGCAAATTAAACCCAAAGCAAACACAGAAGAAAATAATGATGGTAAGAGCAGAAAACAATGGACTTGTAAATTAAAAAAAAGTAGAAAAAAATTAATAAAACCAAAAGTTTGCTCTTTGAAAACATAAATAAAATTAATAAAACTAACTGATGAAGAACAATACTCAAAGTTATTTCAGGTTGAGCTTTCTCTTGTGTGCATAACAGTAATATAATTTCAATCATTTGTTCATTTAACAAATATTTATTTATCACTTACTATATGCCAAGCACTATTTTAAATGCTTGGGATACATTAGTGTTCAAAACAACAACAACAAAATTTCTGCTGACAGCCCAGTCAACAAGGTTTAATTAGAGGCTACTTTAAGAGAAGCTATACAGAAGCCGTGATTTTCGTAGAGTTCTTTTGGAAGTTGCTAGACTAACAGGGGATTAAATGCAAATAATAGTTACATCCTGGTTTCAAAGTGTTTTGTACTGTACACACCCTGTTGTCAATTTTACTTTTGTAGTAACTGGGTTTATAAGACTCCCAAAAGACAGAAACATTGACAATATTCTCCCTATACACACACACACACATACACTTGCACAAGTCCCTTCTGATGTTAGAAAACAATTTGAGTCTAAGGTGAGGTCTAAAAGCCCATTAGGGTTATCTATTTGCTATTAATCTCTTTGCATTTCAGTTTGGGAGGTTTCTATTGACATATCTTCAAGCTCACTGATTCTCTCTTCAGTGGTGTCCAGTCTACTGATATCCTATTAAAGGCGTTCCTCATTTGTTAGTGTTTTTGATTTCTAGAATTTCCTTTGGATTCTTCCATTTCCATGTCTCTGCTTAAATTACTCTTCTGTTCTGGTATGTGGTCCACACTGTCTGTCAGATCCCTTAGCATATTAATCATAGTTATTTTAAATTCCTGTTTAATTCCAAATGTGTGTGAGAGCTGAGTCTAGTTCTGATGCTTACTTTACTTTTCAGACTGTGCTTTCCCTTGCCTCTTAATCTGCCTTTAGCCTTGTAATTTGTTGTTGAAAGGTGGACACAGTATATTGGGTAATGGGAACTGAGGTAAACAGGGCTTTAGTGTGAAGTTTTTTTATTATATGGCTAGGAGTTAAGCTGTGTTTAATGTTTGCTGTAGCTGTAGGTTCCAGAGGCTTCAGATTCCTCTGTTTTTTTGTCTCCTGTTGTCTTTGGATTCCCTAAGTAATTCCTTGTTAGAGTGTGTGTTTAGAAGGACTTCCAGCTGTAATCAACTGTTATTACACTGGAGTATTGTTGGTGTGGTGATAAAGTGTGGGAAAGGGGAAGCATTTTATGGTTTTATGGTTAAGTCTTTTGGTAGAGCTGTGTCCCTGGGCTGTGACCTTCACGAATATTCCTTAGATCCCCTTTGTCCACTTAAGTGAGACAGGAAGGCTGGAGGCAGAGAAATGTCCTTGCACCAGGTAGAATAAGGCTCTGGTAAAATCTTTTCCTCTGTAAAGTAGGCCTTTATTGTGGAGAAGGCTCTGGACATATTTCACAATGATTCTTCTTCTCAGCCTCCTGCCAGGACCATGGGAGATCTTTTTCGGTTCTTCATTGCGAGAACCTGGTGAGATTCCTGGAGACAAAGCCCAGAGCAGTGTGGAGGCCTCCCTAACACGGCAGTCCCCACTAGTTTCACTGATTCTAGTCCATACTCAGTCTCCAGCAATCCATCAAAACTACCATTTAATTATTCCTAATTCATGGCTTCAGGGGCTGTTGCTCCATGTAAGGAGGTCTTGACTGTGAATCTCTGGATTTACCTCTCCCCACATTTCAGGGTGATGGGTTGCCCTGTGACCTCAGTTTTATGATGAATGCAAGAAGAGTCATTGGTTTCGAGTTTATCCAGCTTTATCTGGTAGTAAGGAAGGAAGTGATAACTTCCAAGTTTTTTATATTTTGGAGCTGAAACCATAAGTTCTATTTTTAATTAATCTTTAAGCAGACATATGGCTACACAAGATGAACTTCAAATTGGCCCAAACTAAGCCAAGTTCACATGCTAACTACCTTAAAAAATTTTTTTTTTCAGTTTGGACAAGATTTCTCTAAATATGTCATCTCTAAAATCAATATATTTGACTAATTTCTCTGACCCATTCCTGTTCTTAAGTTCTTCCACTTAAAATGGACTTCAGTGTGTAACTTGCCAATATAATAAACCTAACCAAAATCCTGCCATCATCTGTCCTCTCTCTCATTGGTACCTGGACCTTGTATTACATAGAATAAGATCCACGTGGCCCATATATTTTATTCCCCCAATTTACCAACAGCTTCTGTGGGTCCCCCACAGTGCACAGTTACTCAGCAAGGGAGACCGTGACCGTGCCTCCCACTGCCGAGGACGAATGCCGTCATCAACCCTGCAGAACCTGCGTTGAGGCTGCAGTATGTTCTGTGCACGGAAAGTGACTTTGGCCTCATGTCTTAGACAGGAGTTTGCCATATTTCTCTGTAAACAGTTTCCACACCTCAACTTGGCTCCCAACTCCACCAAACCGACAGATAGTTGCTTGAGGGAAATCTTGGCTCCTAACAGACTGCAAAGGGCTTGCCTCAGGACACATTTGGACTCCCCCCCCCCCCCACCCCGTCTCCTTAAAATTTATGGAAAAACAAAAACAAAAACAAAAAACTTACGGAAGTAGCCGCCCTGCCACGCCTCCCAAGAAGCTCAGCGCTCATTGGATAGGGCTGCGCCCAATGGGAGGCGGCGGTCTTCGCGAGTGGCTGGCGCGCTGCGGCGGCAGTTGCCGGGAGACCATATCGAAACCGGAGAGCTCTGCTGGCGTCTTGGTTTACCGCTTGAGTTGGTGGCCGCCAGAGCGGGAGAGGGGGAGTTTCGTCGGCCGAGATGGTGAGCCTGTCGGGGGGTCTCAAAACTAGTTGGTTGTCTATTGATTTAATTCTAGTTTAGAGCCAGCCTGCTTCTAAAAAAGGATTTGAAGTGCCCAATCTGAGAATAAAGTGGGAAACTCGTATTTGCTTTCAGAGACCTCAGGTGCTATTATTTAAGGGACGCTCCTGGTGGCTTCCAGCCTTTTTTCGCATTTCTCCACAGTATATTAAATCCGCCCGGTAAAAATCTTGCTTCCCACACATCTGGAAATTTGGGAAATGTTTAAGAACCGCTGAACAAATGAGTGGAAATGAAGGTCCAGGAGAGAGCGAATGAATAAATAGCAGCGGGTTGACCTATTAAATGTATATTAGAAAAACGTGACCTTTTTTAAAAACATCTTTATTGGAGTATAATCGCTTTACAGTGTTGTGTTAGTTTCTGCTGTATAACAAAGTGAATCAGCTATATGTATACATATATCCCCATATCCCCTCCCTCTTGCATCTCCCTCCCACCCTCCCTATCCCCCCCCCTCCAGGTGGTCAGAAAGCACCGAGCTGATCTCCCTGTGCTATGCAGCTGCTTCCCACTAGCTATCTATTTTACATTTGGTAGTGTATATAAGTCCATGCCACTCTCTCACTTCGTCCCATCTTACCCTTCCCACTCCCCGTGTCCTCAAGTCCATTCTCTACGTCTGCATCTTTATTCCTGTCCTGCCCCTAGGTTCTTCAGAACCTTTTTTTTTTTTTT
Organism: Eubalaena glacialis; assembly: GCF_028564815.1. Taxonomy (NCBI): domain Eukaryota; kingdom Metazoa; phylum Chordata; class Mammalia; order Artiodactyla; family Balaenidae; genus Eubalaena; species Eubalaena glacialis. The sequence goes on from NC_083717.1 coordinate 79,055,197, forward strand.
AAGATTCCATATATATGTGTTAGCATATGGTATTTGTTTTTCTCTTTCTGACTTACTTCACTCTGTATGACAGACTCTAGGTTCATCCACCTCACTACAAATAACTTAATTTCATTTCTTTTAATGGCAGAGTAATATTCAGTTGTATATGCGTGCCACATCTTCTTTATCCATTCATCTGTCGATGGACACTTAGGTTGCTTCCATATCCTGGCTATTGTAAATAGAGCTGCTATGAACATTGTGGTACATGAACTCTTTTTGAATTATGGTTTTCTCAGGGTATATGCCCAGTAGTGGGATTGCTGGGTCGTATGGTAGTTCTGTTTTTAGTTTTTTAAGGAACCTCCATATTGTTCTCCATAGTGGCTGTATCAATTTACATTCCCACCAACAGTGCAAGAGGGTTCCCTTTTCTCCACACCCTCTCCAGCATTTATTGTTTGTAGATTTTTTGATGATGGCCGTTCTGACTGGTGTGAGGTGATACCTCATTGTAGTTTTGATTTGCATTTCTCTAATGATTAGTGATGTTGAGCGTCCTTTCATGTGTTTGTTGGCAATCTGTATATCTTCTTTGGAGAAATGTCTATTTAGGTCTTCTGCCCATTTTTGGATTGGGTTGTTTGTTTTTTAAATATTGAGCTGCATGAGCTGTTTATATATTTTGGAGATTAATGCTTTGTCCGTTGATTCTTTTGCAAACAATTTCTCCCATTCTGAGGGTTGTCTTTTGGTCTTGTTTATGGTTTCCTTTGCTCTGCAAAAGCTTTTAAGTTTCATTAGGTCCCATTTATTTTTGTTTTTATTTCCATTACTCTAGTAGGTGAGTCAAAAAAGATCTTGCTGTGATTTATGTCAAAGAGTGTTCTTCCTATGTTTTCCTCTAAGAATTTTATAGTGTCCGGTCTTACATTTAGGTCTTTAATCCATTTTGAGTTTGTTTTTGTGTATAGTGTTAGGGAGCGTTCTAATTTCATCCTTTTACATGTAGCTGTCCAGTTTTCCCAGCACCACTTATTGAAGACTGTCTTTTCTCCATTGTATATCCTTGCCTCCTTTTTCATAGATTAGTTGACCATAGGTGCGTGGGTTTATCTCTGGGCTTTCTATCCTGTTCCATTGATCTATATTTCTGTTTTTGTGCCAGTATCATATTGTCTTGATTACTGTAGCTTCGTGGTATAGTCTGAAGTCAGGGAGTCTGATTCCTCCAGCTCCGTTTTTCTTTCTCAAGATTGCTTTGGCTATTCGGGGTCTTTTGTGTCTCCAAACAAATTTTAAGACTTTTTGTTCTAGTTCTGTAAAAAATGCCATTGGTAATTTGATGGGGATTGCATTGAATCTATAGATTGCTGTGGATAATATAGTCATTTTCACATTATTGATTCTTCCAATCCAAGAACATGGTATATCTCTCCATCTGTTTGTATCATCTTTAATTTCTTTCATCAGTGTCTTATAGTTTGCTGCATACAGGTCTTTTGTCTCCTTAGGTAGGTTTATTCCTAGGTATTTTATTCTTTTTGTTGCAGTGGTAAATGGGAGTGTTTCCTTAATTTCTCTTTCAGATTTTTCATCATTAGTGTATAGGAATGCAAGAGATTTCTGTGCATTAATTTTGTATCCTGCTCCTTTACCAAATTGATTGATTAGCTCTAGTAGTTTTCTGGTGGCATCTTTAGGATTCTCTATGTATAGTATCATGTCATCTGCAAACAGTGACAGTTTTACTTCTTTTCTGATTTGGATTCCTTTTATTTCTGTTTCTTCTCTGATTGCTGTGGCTAAAACTTCCAAAACTATGTTGAATAATAGCAGTGAGAGTGGGCAACCTTGTCCTGTTCCTGATCTTAGTGGAAATGTTTTCAGTTTTTCACCATTGAGAATGATGTTGGCTATGGGTTTGTCATATATGGCCTTTATTATGTTGAGGTAAGTTCCCTCTATGCCTACTTTCTGGAGGGTTTTTATGATAAATGGGTGTTGAATTTTGTCGAAAGATTTTTCTGCATCTTTTGAGATTACCATATGGTTTTCCTCCTTCAATTTGTTAATATGGTTTATCACATTGATTGATTTGCGTATATTGAAGAATTCTTGCATTCCTGGGATAAACACCACTTGATCATGGTGTATGATCCTTTTAAAGTGCTGTTGGATTCTGTTTGCTAGTATTTTGTTGAGGATTTTTGCACCTATGTTCATCAGTGATATTGGCCTGTAGTTTTCTTTTTTTGTGACATCTTTGTGTGGTTTTGGTATCAGGGTGATGGTGGCCTCCTAGAATGAGTTTGGGAGTGTTCCTCCCTCTGCTATATTTTGGAAGAGTTTGAGAAGGACAGGTGTTGGCTATTCTTTAAATGTTTAATAGAATTCACCTGTGATGCCATCCGGTCCTGGGCTTTTGTTTGTTGGAAGATTTTTAATCACAGTCTCAATTTCAGTGCTTGTGATTGGTCTGTTTATATTTTCTATTTCTTCTTGGTTCAGTCTCGGAAGGTTGTGCTTTTCTAAGAATTTGTCCATTTCTTCCAGGTTGACATGACCAGCTTTTGAACCTCACTTTACAGCCAAGGGGGAAGGGGTAGAAGTTGGAATGAGGAGGAATTCCCTGCATAGTGGTAAAGAGCTGGGTCTATAGAGCTCAGCTGCACGTCTTTGAATTCTGGTATGGCTGTTTATTAGCTGAGGAAACTTGGGTCAAGTTGCTTTAACTTTTCATGCCTCATATATAAGATGGGGAACACTAATAGTACCTGCTTCATTGATATATCATGTATTTACCTACCACATTTGCTTTTTTATTATGATATATTTCTCTGAATTTAGGAAGGAAGCCAAAAGCCTTTCATTTTTTACTGTTAGCTATCTTCATTTCATTTGTTTCTGGGGGCTACATCAATATATTTTAAAAAATTAGATCCTGGAACACCAAAGTATGCTTTTTTTCCCCCCCCTCATTTTAGGCTTCCAAAAGGAGAACTCTGAGCTTTAGTGAAAGGCATCAGAAATTAGTAGATGTAAACTATTGCAAAAAATTGCATGTCGAGGCACTACAAAGGCTACAGAATCAAATCAGGGACCAAATGGTGCAGAATGAGAATGATGACCGGGCTGAGCGCAAAAGGTTCCTCAGATTATTACGGAATGAACAATTTGAGTTGGATATGGAAGAGGCCATTCAAAAGGTAAGTTTTACTATTCATTTTTACATCATTTTTTTCCTTCATTTTCTCTTTGGAAACAATGAAAGCCAACTGGAATTGAATAGAGAGACTAAGCATCAGGCAAAGGATGCCTCCCAGTGAGTCAGCCCAGTGCAGTGGTAAAGAGCTGGTGTTTTGGAGCTGGACTGTGTATCTTTGAGTCCTAGTACTACTATATGTTAGCTGTGGAACCTTGGGTAGTTTTCTTTTACTTTCTCTGCCCTATCTAGAAAGTGAGAAGAATAATAGTACCTACTTCATGGGATTGTTTTAGTAATTAATCAGTAAATACAGGCAAAGCCCTTAGAATAGTGCCTGGAAGAGTAAGCACTCAGGTTTTTTTTTTCATAAATATGAAATCCATAATTACTAACTTCCACAGTTTTGTTCACATAAGTGTAATTCTGTTGCTTTCCCTAAAATTCTAAAGACAAAAATTTAAGAATACCTTTTTTGAATTTATTGAGATTAAACATGTACATTAAGTGGTAGAAAATGAACACTTATTTATTAGCTATGAATTTACTTGGTATTTTTGATTTTTGAAATACTGCCTTGAAAAATTCAGGTATAATATGTAGGTATGTAACTACTAAAGTGTGGAGACAGTTTTTCAGTGCATATTTTAAGGGATGAGGGAGGTAGAAAAAGGGAAACCAACAAGAAACGAAATGAGTTCTCATAAATGTGAAAAAGATGTCCTGATATTTCAGTGTTTTTTGAGTGTGTGCTATATGTTCAACATTTTGTAAGATATTTTGGGGAATGGCAAAACCAAGTTTTAAAAGTGGTATTCATCCTTCTGAGTTTCAAATTCCAGAAGCTTAGACATGACTTTTTAACCCTGAGCAAGAAGATCCTTGGGGATTAGATTTTTTTGCCTATTCTTTTTATTCTTATTTTTTCTTTAATTTTAAAGAAAATCCCAGATATCATATCAACTCTCTCTGGTATACTTCAGTATACATCTTACAAAATATGGATTTATTTTTATATAGCAGCAGCATAATGCCATTATCTTACCTGATAGAATTATCAATAAATAAATTCAAGGTATCATTTAATACCATTCCATAATCAAATTTCTGTGATTGTGTCAGAAGACTGCTTTTACAGTTGGTTTGTTTTAATCAGATCCAAACAAGGTTTATCCAGTGTATTTGGTTATGTCAGGTCCCTTTTAATCTAAAACAACCCTTCCCTGTGCTTTTTTTTTTTTTTTACTTCATGTTTTTAACTTGTTAAAGAAGCTAGGCCAGTTGTTTAATAGGGTATCCCACTTTCTGAATTTATCTATTTGCTTCCTCAGTGGTTCCTTTACTTTGTTCCCCTATCTCTTATATTTCCTCTGAATTAAAGTTAGCCCTAAGGGCATGATTAGATTTAGGTACAACTCTTTTGGCAGTGACTCCATGGCAATGCTATCCTCGATATTTTATCCCACCAGCAGGCACATACTGGTGCTGATGTTGATGCTAATGTTGATTAGTGGGTTTAATGAGACAGCCTGGTTCGTCCATTGTAAAGATCCCCATCAAACATTAATCTTTGGTTTCACCAATGAATCTTTTTCATTATTAGGGGTTGCAAAACACTGATTTTCTAATTTTGTTGTTCCTTTCACATTTAATTAGCTGCAATTCCTCTGTAAAGAACTTTCCCTCATCAACTAGCGTAATTTGGTACCCTGAGATATAGTTTTTGCTGGAAAGGGAGAGAAATAATTTTCAGAGTAAGAATTGGTGCCCTAGTCACTTCCATTGGTGTATGCCTATGTTGCTTTTTAAAATGTTGTTTTCTTGAGCTTTGGACTTTTTATCTTTTTATTTTTTTTGGAGTCATGGGCCTTTATATACTTGAATTAATTGTATTTATTATTCTTTTTCATGCTCAGATTGTCCTACATTTGGCCAATGGATGCCCTTTTATTGCTTCTGTGTTCTTTTGACAGGACTCCCTTAATTTGTGGTAGCTTCCTTGCTTTTTGTCAGAATACAGTGTTACAGGCTAGGGATGGTTAATTTTACGTGTCAGCTTGACTGGGCCATGGGGTGCCCAGATATTTGGTCAGCCATTATTTTGGGTGTTTTTGGATGAGATTAACATTTAAATTAATAGACTGAGTAAAGCAGATTTTGAACTGAAACAGCTCTTACTGAGTCTCAAGCCTGCCAGCCTTCAGACAGGAACTACACCAGTGGCTCTCAGGCCTTTGACCTTAGACTGGAACTAAACTGTTGGCTGGCTTCTGTCTCCAACTTTCCAACTCACCCTGCAGATCTTGGGACTTGCCTGCTTCCATAATTGCTTGAGCTGATTCCTTATTATATTGTTTCTGTTTCTCTGGAAAACCCTAATACAAGGTTCATCTTATAAATTTCTTGCTTCATACCTGGAATTGGCCATTGTACCAAGAAGTTCTATTATCATTTAGTGGAAATAATATTTAGAGACAATTTTGGGTTTAGATATGCTTATTGCTCTTGGGTGTTAGATATGCTTATTATATTGGTTCCAGGTCTTTTCAGCAGATAGAACTTGGACATATGCATATTTTTAACTTTTTGAGATAAGTTTAGTTTTACAGAATAGTTGCAAAAATAATACCCTTGAGCTGACTTCCCTTTATGTTACCGTCTAACATAGTCATAGAACAATTATCAAAATGAAGAAATTAGCCTTACCACAATACTATTAACTAAACTGTGAGATTTATTCAGATTTCATCAGTTTTTCCACTAACAACTTTTTGTTGTTGTTGTTGTTCCAGTATCACAAATTGCATTTAGTTGTCAGGTGTCCTTAGTCTCCTCTAAGTCTCCTCCATTCTGTGAGTTCCTCCCTTTTTTTCTGTCTTTCATGACCTTGACAGTTTTGAAGACTATAGTTCATTTGTTATATTAGTTTTCTGTTGCTGTGTAACAAACTTCCACAAACTTAGTGGCTTAAAACAATATCCATTTATTACCTCACAATTTCTGTAGGTCAGAAGTCCAGGCATGGTGTAGCTGGATTGTCTGCTTGGTCTCACAAGGCTGAAATCAAGGTGTTGCCTGGGATGCATTCTCATCTGGATCTTGGGGCCTCTTCTCTGCCTGTTTAAGTTGTCAGCAGAGTTCATGTTCTTGTAGTTGTAAGCCTGAAGTTTTCATCTCCCGGAGGTTGCTGACATTCCCTGCCACGTGACCCTCTCTACACATGCAATTTACTTACTTTCTGGCACCACAAGATGTTCCAGGCTCAGCTTATTCTTCCCTTGCCTTGGAATCAACCAGTTCTCTAAGAAGACTTGGTTCCTTTTATTGGAAAATGGTATTTAGAAACCAAGGTCTGAATGATAGACGTGTTCATTATTACTGGGGTTTTACTGCTCTACTCCCTCTAGGTGGAAAGAACTAGAAAACAAACTAGAAAATAACCGTACACACACATCTGTGTTTACATTTGTGTGTCTATCTGCATGTATTTATTAATAAAAAAAACCATGAGCCTGAGTTGGTACTGCTGACTCCAATCTGCCACCACAGGGGTCATTTTAGTCTTTCCCCTTTCCTTATTTGTAATTGCATTCTCCCAACAAAAAGAAAGCTGGCTCTCATTATCTACAATATATTTATTTATTCTTTCAACCCTAGAATACAAATAGTTTCAGAATTGCTAACCTGCACCCTTGTGAACCACAAATTTACTTACTACAATACAGACTTGGGTACAGTTCTTTGTGTCTTTAGCCTTGCAATATCTAGTCAAACTTTTTTCCAAAGTTACTTATGTCCACTCCTACCTATCTCCTCCATTGTGGTTATTTGATTGATTTTTGTTTGGTTGGTTTTTTTGTGATTGATTTTTAATACAGGTAATTTGTTATAGTCTGCATTCCATTGTCCTCCCCACATCTGATTGATTTCTTTTTTTTTTTTAATGTTGAAATAATTACATATCCTTGGGAAGGTGCAAAGATAGTGCAGAGAGGTCCACTGTGCCCTTGGGCAGTTTCTCCCAATGGTTACATCTTACACAACTGTAATATGATATCCACCCTGTAAAATGACATTGCTATGTTATGCGTATATATTTCTATGTCATTTTATTACATGTGTAGGTTTATGCAACCACCACCTCATTCAAGATACAGAACTATTCCATCACCACCAAGACCTCTTTCATGCTACCCCATTATTGTCACACACTCTCTTCAAACCCCACTATGCCTGGCAATCACTAATTTGTTCTCCATCTCTATAATTTTGTTATTTCAAGAATCTTATTTTTAAAAGAGGATGTTATATAAACAGTCCTGCATGTGATTCCATACATATGTGGAATCATACATCTATAACCTTTATTTATTTATTTTTTTAAACATCTTTATTGGAGTATAATTGCTTTACAATTGCTTTACAATGGTGTGTTAGTTTCTGCTTTATAACAAAGTGAATCAGCTATACATATACATATATCCCCATATCTCCCTCTCTTGCGTCTCCCTCCCACCCTCCCTATCCCACCCCTCTAGGTGGTCACAAAGCACTGAGCTGATCACCCTGTGCTATGTGGCTGCTTCCCACTAGCTAGCTATTTTACATTTGGTAGTGTATATATGTCCATGCTACTCTCTCACTTCGCCCCAGCTTACCCTTCCCCCTCCCCGTGTCCTCAAGTACCTTCTCTACATCTGCGTCTTTATTCCTGTCCTGCCCCTAGGTTCTTCAGAACCTTTTTTTTTTTTGTCTGTAACCTTTAGAATAGGCTTTTTTCAGTCCACATAAGGCTCTTGAGATTCATCCATGTTGTTGGATGTGTCAACAGTTGATTCCTTTTTATTATTAAGTAGTAGTACATAGTATGGATGTACTAGTTGATTTCATTTTAAATTTGCATATTATAAAATTCATTCTTTGTTATGTACAGTTCTATGGATTTTGGCAAATGCATAGGTTACTGTTTCCACCATCACAATGTCATACAAAGCAGTCCATCACACCAAAAGTCCCCTCATGCTTCCCCTTTATAGTCAACCACTCACACCACCCCCCAATCCCTGGAAACCATTGATTTCTTTTTTGTCCAATAGGTTTATCTTTTCTATAGTATCATATAAATGGAATTATGTAATATGTCACCTTTTGGGTCTGACTTCTTTCACTTAGCAAAACAAATTTAAGATTTTGTGTTGTTGCATGAATCATTCATTTTAATTGCTGAATGGTATAGTAGTATTCTGTTATATGGATGTACCACAGTTTGTTTATCCATTCACAGTATGAAGTAAATTTGAGTTGTTTCCAGTTTTGGGCAAATGTGAATAAAACTGAATACAAACTTTTGTATGAACATAAATTTTCATTTCTCTGGGATAGATATCTGATAGTAGGATGGTTGGGTCATATGGTATGTGTAAGTTTCATTTTATAAGAAACTGCCAAATCATTTTCCAGAGTTACTGCACTACTTTGCATTTCCTCAAGTAATGTATAAGAATTCCAATGGCTTTGTGTCCACACCAGTACTTGCTGTTGCTTTTTGTTCATTGAAATTTTTATTGAGATAATTATAGATTCATATGAAGTTGTAAGAAAAATACATAAAGTTCCTATATATCCTGTACCCAATTTCTCCCAATGGTACATCTTGCAAAAGTATAGTACAATATCACAAACAAGATATCAACAATGATGCAATCCACCAGTCTTGTTCAGATTTCCCCAGTTTTACTTGTGTGTGTGTGTGTGTTTAGTTCTGTACAATTTATAACGTGTAGCTTTGTATATATAATACCATAGCCAAGATCCAGAAGAGTTCCATGATCACAAGGATCCCACATTTTGTCCTTTTATAAGCATACCCTTCTCTTTCTTGTCCGTCCCTACCTCATCCCTAACTCTAGCAATCACTAATATGTTCTCCATTTATATAATTTTGTTACTTAAAGAACATTACATGTACAACTCATCAGTAAAAAGAAAAAAAAATTTTTAATGAGCAAAGGATTTCAATAGCCGTTTCCCCAAAGAAGATATGCAAGTGAGCAATAAGCACAAAAAATGATGCTCAACATCATTAGTCATTAGAGAGATGCAAATCAAAACCACAGTGAGATACCACTTCAGACCCACAAGGACTGCTGCAATTGGAGGAAAAAAAAAAAGGAAAATAAGTGTTGGAACCCTTGTACATTGCTGCTGGAAATGTAAAATGGTGTAGTGGCTGTGCAGAACTGTTTGGTAGTTCCTCAAAAAGTTAAGCATAGGGGCTTCCCTGGTGGCGCAGTGGTTGAGAGTCTGCCTGCCGGTGCAGGGGACACGGGTTCGAGCCCTGGTCTGGGAGGATCCCACGTGCCGTGCCGCGGAGCAGCTGGGCCCGTGAGCCACGGCTACTGAGCCTGCGTGTCTGGAGCCTGTGCTCCGCAACAAGGGAGGCCGCGATAGTGGGAGGCCGCGATAGTGAGAGGCCCACGCACCGCGATGAAGAACATAGCCAAAAAAAAAAAAAAAAAAAAGTTACTATATTACACAGCAGTTACATTCCTAAGCATATGACCAAGATAATTGAAAATCTATGTCCACACAAAAACTTTTACACAAATGTTCATAGCAGCATTAATCATGATAGCCAGATAAGTGGAAACAACCCAAATGCCCATCAGCTTGTGAATGGATAAACAAAATATGTTAATATCTATACAATTGTATATTATGCAGCCATAAAAATGTATGCATTACTGATACGTACTGCGACATAGGTGGACGTTGAAAGCATTATGCTAAATGAAAGAAGCCAAACACAAAAAGGCCACATATTGTATGATTTCTTTTAAATGAAATATCTGGAATAGGCAAATTCACACAGATAGGAAGTAGATTAGTGGTTGAGGGGTAAGTGGAATGGTGAGTGACTGCTAACAGGTATGGGGTTTCTTTTTCGGGTGATAAAAATTTTCTGTAACGTTGAAAACTTACATCGACACAAAAAACTGCACATGGATGTTTATGGCAGCTTTATTCATAATTGCCAAAACTTGTAAGCAACTAAGATGTCCTTCAGTAGGTGAATGGATAAATAATCCAGAAAATAGAATATTATTCAGTGCTAAAATAAATGAGCTATCAAGCCATGAAAAGACATGAAAGTGAAAGAAGCCAATCTGAAAAAGCTACATAATGTATGATTTCAACTATATGACATTCTGGAAAAGGCAAAACAATGGGGATAGTGAAAAGATCAGTGGTTTCTAGGGGTTTTGGAGAGGGTGGGATGAATAAGCAGAGCAAAGAGGATTTTTAGGGCAGTGAAACTACTCTGTATGATATTGTAATGGTAGGTATATATGTCATCATACAGTTGTTTAAACCCATAGAATGTATAACACCAAGAATGAACAGTAAGGTAAACTATGAACTTTGGGTGTTAATGATGTGTCAGTGTAGGTTTATTGATTGTAACAAATGTCCCCTCTGGTGTGGGAATGTTGATAGTGAGGGGGCTGTGCATGTGTGTGGGCAGAGTGTTTATTGGGAACTCTGTTCTTGTCAGTTTTGCTGTAAACCCAATACTGCTCCAAATAATAGTCTATTAAAAAAAAAAATGTTCTGGAACTAGGTAGTGGTGTTGGTTGCACAACATTGTGAATGTACTAAAAAACTGCTGAGTCGTGAATTGTGAAATGTGAATTTTATGCTGTGTGAATTATGTTTCAGCTTTAAAATAGAACATGTTCCAAGAACATTATATAAATAGGATCAAACAGTATGTAACCTTTTGGGACTGGAGTTTTTCACTCAGCATAATTCCTGGAGATTCATCCAGATTGTCGTTTGTATGAATACTCATTCTTTTTTGTTGCTCAGTGGTGTTCCACAGTATGGATATACCACAGTTTATTTGACCATTCACCTGTTGAAGGATGTCTGGGTATTTTCAGTTGGGTATTTTGAATAAATTGCTGTAAACATTTGGGTACAGGTTTTATAATAAACATAAATTTTCATTTCTCTGGGAGAAATGCTTAAGAGTACAACTGTTGAGTTGTATCGTAAAAACTATTTTCCAGAGTAGCTATACCATTTTACATTCCCACCCAGTGAATAATGCTGTTTCTCACCAGCATTTGGTTTTGCTGCTACTTTTTGTTTTAGCCATTCCAGTAGGTATGTAGTGATATATCATTGTAGTTTTAACTTGAATTTCCTGATGTCTAATGATATTGAACATCTTTTCATGTGCATATTCTTTCCTAAATACAGAATTTAATCAAGTCTCTAGATCTTTCTACCATTTTATAGGAAATACAAAAGAGAAACAAGATATCCTGGTGAAGCAATCGGTCGAATTCAGAATGTGGGACATTCTGTGGGACATATGTCCTAATTTCCACAACAAATCAGTGCGCTGGCGGGGGGTAGTGTGTGAGGAGACTGTTAAAAAATAAAAGAGACTTAAGAGAAATCATAACTAGATACAATATATGGACCTTGTTTGGATTTTGATTTGAACAAACCAAAAAAAAAAAAGGATCTTCAAGACAGCTGGGGAAATCTGAATATGGAAAAGTTATTGGACCTTACTAAGGAATTATTGTTAATTTATTTCAGTTTATTACTTGTATGGTTATATAAGAAGAAATTCTTGTCAGGTAGAGATCAATATTGAATTATTTACATGGTAATGATATATCTAGGATTTGTTTTTAAATACTCTAGCAAAAAAAAAAAATATAGGAAAAAGTGGGAGTGGAGTGGAAGAGTAGAGAAAAAAGATTGGCAAAATACTGATAATTGTTGAAGATGAGTGATGGCTACCTGAGGGTGTGTTTCAATCTTCTTCTTACTTTTGGTGATGTTTGAAATTTTCCATGAAAAAATGTTCAGAAAAAAAAAAAATTCAGATAAAATGTTCAGAAATTTTCCATGATAAAATGTTCAGAAAAATGTTCAGAACATTTTCCAGATAAAATGTTCAGAAAAAGTATTTATTGAAATTATATTTTGTATTTTAAAATAAAACATGAACAGTTGACTTCTCAGAAGGTACTTGTAGTCTTTTGCTATAAAACAAGTTCAACCTTAATGAAAAAAATCTGGTTCTGGGGGACAAATGACTAAAGTTATTTATTTTTTTATTTAGGCAGAAGAAAACAAAAGATTGAGGGAGCTCCAGCTTGAACAAGATGAAAAATTGGCTATGGAATTGGCAAAACTTAAACATGAAAGTCTAAAGGATGAAAAGATGAGGCAACAAGTAAGAGAAAACAGGTAACTTGGCTTCCAAAAATTTCATTTATTTAGTCTTTTTGGCCACTTGAAAAAAATTTTTTTTTTTTTTGCATTAGTTCCTTGGTTATCTATTTTAAATATAGCAGTGTGTACATGTCAATTCCAAACTCCCAATCTACACCTCCCCTCTACCATTCCCCCCTGGTAATCATAAGCTAATTCTCTAAGTCTGTGAGTCTGTTTCTGTTTTGTAAATAAGTTCATTTGTATCATTTTTTTTTAGATTCTGCATATAAGTGATATCATATGATATTTGTCCTTCTCTGTCTGACTTACTTCACTTATCTTTAAACTTTTATGTAATGCTTAGCACCTGAGAGTGAGATTTCTTTCTTTATGTCATTGTACTTAGTTAATATTTTGACTAGAAATACTGCTTTAAATCCTATATATATGTTCATTTGAGAAAAGAGGTCATATTCCTAGAAATAAAGTGTTAATATTTAAGGTGAAAATCAATATCAATTCCCTCTTCTCTAAAGAAAAATTTTAAAATGACCTCTTATAAAAAATAGACTCATGAATTCTACTCATAAGAAAAATCTTAGGTGATACCTAATTTAATTTTATGCCCCTACATAAATTTCCTACAGTATTTCTGGAAGGTGGCTGGTCAGCTGTGGTTTAGCACGTCTAGTGACTGCGATAGGAACTTTTTCAATCAGCCCTATCTTTGAATAATCCTTTTTTCCCTATTGTTTCAAAATTAATTGCCCTGTAATATCCAGGCATTTATCTTAGTTCTGCTATCTGATTGAAAAAGAAATAAATTGAGTTTTTCTTTAGGACATCCCTTCATATTTATGAATCCACTAAACATTTCCTTCTGTAAGTTAAATGTCCATTATTCCTTCATTTGTTCCTTAGATAACATGATTTCAAGCTTCTTTACCATCCTGGTTCTCTTCTGTAGATGTAATTTAGATTTTTAGTGTTCCTTAACAAAATATTGCCTCCACAATTATGTGTAATACTCTAGGGTACTGTTTATTTTATTTTTTAAAAAATATTTATTTATTTGGTTGCACCGGGTCTTAATTGTGGCAGGCAGGCTCCTTAGCTGCGGAGCGCTGGCTCCTTAGTTGCAGCATGTTGTCTTCTTAATTGTGGCACGTGGGCTTCTTAGTTGTGGCACGTGGGCTTCTTAGTTGTGGCATGCGTGTGGGATCTAGTTCCCTGACCAAGGATTGAACCCGGGCCCCCTGCATTGGGAGCACGGAGTCTTATCCACTGTACCACCAGGGAAGTCCCTAGGGTACTGTTTAGTACTCCTAATAGTGAGACTATTAACCACATTGTTCTAGAATATGTTTCTTAATGTTGTCTAAGATCGAATTACTTTTCAGTGGCAGCCTATCACACTGTTGATTAAAACTCAGACTAAGTAAATGCCCATTCTGTACTTATGTAGTTGAATATATTAGGAATTTACTTTGATAGTTGTTACATTTTATCTTAACTGAGCAAGGCTTCTATAGAATATTATATGACCCATGGATGAGCTCCAGAGGTTTTGAGCCCATTAAATTATATATGTATGTTTGGCAAATGTACCCATGTGTATTTTTCTGTGTCCACAACTTTTATCACATTCTCTAAGGGATTACTAATTCTTAGGAAAAAAAAAAAAAAGATTTAAAATTGCTGCTAATGTCTTCGTATTCCTCTAGTCTCAAACTGTTTTTTTTGATCTTAATTCTCCAATTATTGTTAGCTATCACTCACACTTTTATGTTATCTGAAGATGAAATAAATGTTTCATATGTCTTTGTCTAATTCACTGATAAAAGAATTAAATACAGGACCTTTTTAGCAATTGAAGACTAGGTGATTCAGATAAAAGCTCCCTCTCAGAGCAGACTGTCTGGAGAAAGTATAATAATAAGATATGGGAGAGGAAGGAAACCAGAATGATGAGCCTGGCATTTGTAGCTGCATTTCTCCTGGAAGTCTCTGCAGATGGCAAAAGTATGGCTGAGAGTTAACAAGTGAAGCAGAGCTTGGCCAGTAAGCATATAGTAAGGTGTTCAACATCATTCTACACACTGTATGCTTAAGAGTTGTGTACTTTAGTGTATGTTTTACTTTAATAATCCAGAATTTAATTAGATTTTATTAGATAGAAACAGATGAAGAGATAATGTGCAGTTTAGTGGAAAATATCCAGAATAAGCATAGAGAGACAAAAGGGTAGAAAAATACAAAAGAGAATTTAAAGGAGATAAGGGCTGTGCTGGAAAGTTCTACCACAGGGGTCCCCAACCCCCTGGGCTGTGGACCAGTACTGGCCCACTCCCCGTTCGGAACCAGGCCACACAGCGGGAGGTACTGCCTGAACCATCGCTCACATTACCGCCTCAACCATTCCCCCCACCCCTCACCGTCCATGGAAAAATTGTCTTCCACAAAACCAACTGGTCCCTGGTGCCAAAAAGTTTGGGGACCGCTGTTCTACCAGATGTATAATTTTAATTCTGGTAGTAGAAATGAAAGTGGATGATGCAGAAGCAGCATTCAAAGAGATACAGGCTGAGAATTTCCAAAAATGATAAAAGGCATAAAGCCACAAAGACACAGTAAATAATTAAAAATACATCTATGCTCATCCTAGTCAAACTTTAGAAATCTAACAATAAAGAAAATCATAAAAATCACAAAAGTAGCCACACAAAAACGACTACTGCCTTCAAAGGAGCAACAGTGAGAAGTATGACTGAATTTTGAGCAGCAACGTTAGAAACTAGAAGACTGGATTTAAAGGACTGAAAGAAAATTTAGTATTCTATACATTGTGGAAAGTTTCTTCAAACATAAGGCAAAAGTCATTCGTTGAGTATTCTTTCAAATAGAGTATGGTTCCTCTCAGCAGTGTCAAAACTGCTAAGAGTTTTTAATTTTGTGCATAAGCTGTGGTAAAATTTTGACTGACATGCAGAAATGGACCATTTTCTGATCAGTGTATTCATCTGGAAATTGGCAGGTCTAAATTGAAGGAAATGTTTGCTGTGGTGCTTGAAATGTATCCAAAGTAATTAAAAATCACCTATATCATGATTAGGCTCTTTAAACTTAAAAGAAATTAATTTTTAAAACCCAGGGTAAATTTTTAAAAATCAGTGAAATTTATTTTGAAAATAATTGTTCAAGTTCAGAAGTCATGAGACTCTTTTACATTATTTAGGACACCTGACATTTTTTAATCCAAGAAAATATTTAAAAGACAATCTAATTTTATTATAGCTTTTAACTGGAGTTGAGAAACTCACTGTCTAGTTTTATTTAATTAATTTATTTATTTTTTATTGGAGTAAAATTGCTTTACAATGTTGTGTTAGTTTCTGCTGTACAATGAAGTGAATCAGCTATATGTATCCCTATATCCCCTCCCTCTTGGGACTCCCTCCCACACCCCACCACCACCCATCTAGGTCATCACAGGGCACCGAGCTGACCTCCCTGTGCTATACAGCAGCTTCCCACTAGCTCTCTATTTTACACATGGTAGTGTATTTATGTCAAACCTAGTCTTCCAATTCGTCCCACCCTCCCCTTCCCCCCCATGTCCACATGTCCGTTCTCTACGTCTACGTCTCTATTCCTGCCCTACAAATAGGTTCATCTGTGCCATTTTTCTAGATTCCACATATATGTGTTAATATACGATTTTTTTTTTCTCTTTCTGGCTTACTTCACTCTGTATGACAGACTCTAGGTCCGTCCACATCTCTACAAGTGACCCAATTTCATTCATTTTTATAGCTGAGTAATATTCCATTGTATATATGTACCACATCTTCTTTATCCATTCATCTATCGTTGGACATTTAGGTTGTTTCCATGTCCTGGCTATTGTAAATAGTGCTGCAGTGAACATTGGGGTACATGTGTCCTTTTGAATTACGGTTTTCTCAGGGTATATGCCCAGTAGTGGGATAGCTGGATCATATGCAGTTCTATTTTTAGATTTTTATGGAACCTCCATACTGTTCTCCATAGTGGCTGTATCAATTTACATTCCCACCAACAGTGCAAAAGGGTTCCCTTTTCTCCACACCCTCTCCAGCATTTATTGTTTGTAGATTTTTTGATGATGGCCATTCTGACTGGCGTAAGGTGATACCTCATTGTAGTTTTGATTTGCATTTCTCTAATAATTAGTGATGTTGAGCAGCTTTTCATGTGCCTCTTGGCCATCTGTATGTCTTCTTTGGTGAAATGTCTATTTAGGTCTTCTGCCCGTTTTTTAATTGGGTTGTTTGTTTTTTTGATATTGAGCTCCATGAGCTGTTTGTATATTTTGGAGATTAATCCTTTGTCAGTTGCTTCATTTGCAAATATCTTCTCCCATTCTGAGGGTTGTCTTTCTGTCTTGCTTATGGTTTCCTTTGCTGTGCGAAAGCTTTTAAGTTTCATTAGGTCCCATTTGTTTAGTTTTGTTTTTATTGCCATTTCTCTAGGAGGTGGGTCAAAAAACATCTTGCAGTGGTTTATGTCAAAGAGTGTTTTCCCCTAAGAGTTTTATAGTGTCTGGTCTTACATTTAGGTCTTTAATCCATTTTGAGTTTGCTTTTGTCTATGGTGTTAGGAAGTGTTCTAATTTCATTCTTTTACATGTAGCTGTCCAGTTTTCCCAGCACCACTTATTGAAGAGGCTGTATTTTCTCCATTGTATGTTCTTGCCTCCTTTGTCATAAATTAGGTGACCATATGTGCATGGGTTTATCTCCAGGCTTTCTATCCTGTACGATTGATCTATATTTCTGTTTTTGTGCCAATACCATACTGTCTTGATTACTGTAGCTTTGTAGTATAGTTTGAAGTCAGGGAGCCTGATTCCTCCAGCTCCGTTTTTCTTTCGCAAGATTGCTTTGGCTATTCGGGGTCTTTTGTGTTTCCATACAAATTGTAAAATTTTTTGTTCTAATTCTGTGAAGAATGCCATTGGTAGTTTGATAGGGATTGCATTGAATCTGTACATTGCTTTGGGTAGTATAGTCATTTTCACAGTATTGATTCTTCCAATCCAGTAACATGGTATATTTTTCCATCTGTTTATGTCATCTTTGATTTCTTTCATCAGTGTTTTATAATTTTCTGAGTACAAGTATTTTGCCTCCTTAGGTAGGTTTATTCCTAGACATTTTATTCTTTTTGTTGCAATGGTAAATTGATTGTTTCCTTAATTTCTCATTCTGATTTTTCTTTGTTAGTGTGTAGGAATGCCAGAGATTTCTCTGCATTAATTTTGTATCCTGCTACTTTACCAAATTCATTGATGAATTCTAGTAGTTTTCTAGTGGCATCTTTAGGATTTTCTATGTATAGTATCATGTCATCTGCAAACAATGACAGTTTTACTTCTTCTTTTCCAATTTGTATTCCTTTTATTTCTTTTTCTTCTCTGATTAGCGTGACCAGGACTTCCGAAACTATGTTGAATAAGAGTGGCAAGAGTTGACATCCTGTCTTATTCCTGATCTTAGAGGACATGCTTTCAGTTTTTCACCATTGAGTATGATGTTTGCTGTGGGTTGGTCACACATGGCCTTTACTATGTTGAAGTAGGTTCCCTCTATGCCCACTTTCTGGAGAGTTTTTATCATAAATTGGTGTTGAATTTTGTCAAAAGCTTTTTCTGCATCTATTGAGATGATCATATGGTTTTTATTTTTTAATTTGTTAATATGGTGTATCACATTGATTTGCATATATTGAAGAATCCTTGTATTCCTGGGATAAATCCCATTTGATCATGGTGTATGATCCTTTTAATGTGTTGTTGGATTCTGTTTGCTAGTATTTTGTTGAGGATTTTTGCATCTATGTTCATCAGTGATATTGGTCTGTAATTTTCTTTTTTTGTAGTATCTTTGTCTGGTTTTAGTGTCAGGGTGATGGTGGCTTTGTAGAAAGAATTTGGGAATGATCCTCCCTCTGCAATTTTTTTGGAAGAGTTTGAGAAGGATAGGTGTTAGCTCTTCTCTAAATGTTTGATAGAATTTGCCTGTGAAGCCATCTGGTCCTGGACTTTTGTTTGTTGGAAGATTTTTAATTACAGTTTCATTACTTGTGATAGGTCTGTTTATATTTTCTAATTCTTCCAGGTTCAGTCTTGGAAAATTGTACCTTTCCAAGAATTTGTCCATTTCTTCGTGGTTGTCCATTTTATTGGCATATAGTTGTTTGTAGTAGTCTCTAAGAATCCTTTCTATTTCTGTGGTGTCAGTTGTGATTTCTCCTTTTTCATTTCTAATTTTATTGATTTGCATCCTCTCCCTTTTTTTCTTGATTAGTCTGGCTAAAGGTTTATCAATTTTGTTTATCTTCTCAAAGAACCAACTTTTAGTTTTATTGATCTTTGCTATGTTTTTTTATTTCTATTTCATTTATTTCTGCTCTGATGTTTATGATTTCTTTCCTTCTGCTGAGTTTGGGTTTTCTTTGTTCTTTTTTCTCTAGTTTCTTTAGGTGTAAGTTAGATTGTTTATTTGAGATTTTTCTTGTTTCTTGAGGTGAGATTGAATTGCTATAAACTTCCCTCTTAGAACTGCTTTTGCTGTGTCCCATAGGTTTGGGGTTGTGTGCTTTCATTGTCATTTGTTTCTATGTATTTTTTAAATTTCTTCTTTGATTTCTTCAGTGATCTCTTGGTTGTTTAGCAGTGCACTGTTTAGCCTCCATGTATTTGTGTTTTTTACAGTTTTTTTCCTGTAATTGATTTTCAGTCTCATAGCATTGTGGTCAGAAAAGATGCTTGATACGATTTCAATTTTCTTACATTTTCTGAGGCTTGATTTGTGACCCAAGATGTGATCTATCCTGGAGAATGTTCCGTGTGCACTTGAGAAGAAAGTGTATTCCGCCACTTTTGGGTGGAATGTCCTATAAATATCAATTAAATCTATCCAGTCTATTGTGTCATGTAAAGCTTCTGTTTCCTTATTTTCTGTTTGGATGATCTGTACATTGGTTAAGTGGGGTGTAAAGTCCCCTACTATTATTGTGTTACTGTCGATTTCCCCTTTTATGGTTGTTAGCATTTACCTTATGTATTGAGGTGCTCCTATATTGGGTGCATAAATATTTATAATTGTTATATCTTCTTCTTGGATTGATTCCTTGATCATTATGTAGTGTCCTTTCTTGTCTCTTGTAACAGTCTTTATTTTAAAGTCTATTTTATCTGATACGAGTATTGCTACTCCAGCTTTCTTTTGATTTCCATTTGCATGGATTATCTTTTTCCATCCCTTCCCTTTCAGTCTGTATGTGTCCCTAGGTCTGAAGTGGGTCTGTTGTAGACAGCATATATGGGTCTTGTTCTTGTATCCATACAGCCGGCCTGTGTCTTTATTTGGAGCATTTAATCCATTTACTTTCAAGGTTGTTACTGATATGTATGTTCCTATTACCATTTTCTTAATTGTTTTCGTTTTGTTTTTGTGGGTCCTTTTCTTCTCTTGTGCTTCCCACCTAGAGAAGTTCCTTTAGCATTTGTTGTAAAGCTGGTGTGGTAGTGCTGAATTTTCTTAGCTTTTGCTTGTCTGAAAAGCTTTTGATTTCTCTGTCGAATCTGAATGAGATCCTTGCTGGGTAGAGTAATCTTGGTTGTAGGTTTTTCTCTTTCATCACTTTAAGTATATACTGCCACTCCCTCCGGCCTGCAGAGTTTCTGCTGAAAAATCAGCTGATAACCTTATGGGGATTCCTTTGTATGTTATTTTTTGCATTTCCCTTGCTGCTTTTAATATTTTTTCTTTGAATTTAATTTTTGTTAGTTTGATTAATGTGTGTCTTGGTGTGTTTCTCCTAGGGGTTATCCTGTATGGAACTCTCTGCACTTTCTGGACTTGGGTGACTATTTCCTTTCCCATGTTAGGGAAGTTTTCCACTATAATCTCTTCAAATATCTTCTCAGACCCTTCCTTTTTCTCTTCTTCTTCTGGGACCCCTATAATTCGAATGTTGGTGCATTTAATGTTGTCCCAAAGGTCTCTGTGATTGTCTTCAGTTCTTTTCATTCTTTTTTCTTTGTTCTGTTCCTCGGCAGTTATTTCCGCCATTCTGTCTTCCAGCTCACTTATTTGTTCTTCTGCCTCAGTTTTCTGTTATTGATTCTTTCTAGTGTATTTTTCATTTCAGTTATTATGTTGTTCATCTATGTTTGTTTGTTCTTTAGTTCTTCTAGATCTTTGTTAAACATTTCTTATATTTTCTCAATCCGTGCCTCCATTCTATTTCTGAGATTCTGGATCATCTTTACTATCATTACTCTGAATTCTTTTTCAGGTAGCTTACCTATTTCCTCTTCACTTATTTGGTCTTACAGGTTTTTACCTTGCTCCCTCATCTGTGACATTTTTTTGTCGTCTCATTTTTTTGTTTGTTTTTTGATGGGTGGGATTGTGTTCCTGTCTTACTGGTTGTTTGGCCTGAGGCTTCCAGCACTGGAGTTTGTAGGCTGTTGGGTAGAGCTGGGTCTTGGTGCCGAGATGAGGACCTCAGGGTGACCTCGCTCCGATGAATATTCCCTGGGGTCTGAGATTCTCTGTTAGTCCAGTGGTTTGGACTCAGAGCTCCCACCGCAGGAGCTCTGGCCTGACCCTCTGCTCGTGAACCAAGATCCCGCAACCCACGTGGGGCGGCAAAAAAAAAAAAAAAAATAGAAGAAGAAAAAAAGGAGCAGAACAATAACAGAGTAAAAAATAAGATTAGAAAACTAACAGATATGTTAGAAAGAATAAAAAAATAAAAATATAGATGAAACAACAACCAGAAGGTAAAAAAGAACCACAGTAGTAAAAAAGAGGAAAAAAAAAAAAAAAGCCAGAAAAGGCCTTGGTTGTGGGGGGTGGGGCTTAGGCAGGGCGGGGTTTATGTGGTGGGCGGGGCCTATGCTTAGGACCCACAGGTCCGGAAAAGGCCCTGGGTGGGGTGTGGGGCTTAGGCTCAAGGCAGCAGGGGGGACCCAGGAGTGCCTCTGGCCTTGGAGGTCAGAGCACCAGGTCCAGGACCCCAGCAGGCTCACTGGGCCCAAGTGAGTGGGGGGAATGCAGGGTGCTTCCCCCCCCATCTTCGGATCCTAGAGGTCCCCTCCCTGTTGGCCTCTCTTCTTCTTCCCCCCCACCTCCCTCCTATGCCCCTAGGAGCCACATGGCCAGAGGGAGCCCCAGAAGGCAGGGGACCAGACCTGGAAGCCCAGCAGGCTTCCTGAGGCCTAGTGGGTGGGGGAAATGCCCTCCACCCCTCCCCTGATCCTCCAATCCCAGAGGGCCCTCCCATCTGCATCTCCTCCTCTTCCTCCCTTCTCCCTCCATCCTACGGCCCTAAGACCCCCGCAGCCTGACAGGGTCCGGGAGAATGGAGGACCAGGCCTGGGAGCCCAGCAGGCTTCCTGGGCCGTAATGAGCAGGGGAAACTCCCTCCATGCCTTCCCTGATCCTCTGATCTTGGAGGGCCCCTCCCCGTCCACCACTCCTCTGCTCAGCCCCGCCCCCCATCTCCCTCCTACATCCCTAGGACCAACGCGGCCCGGAGGGGGCCTTGGAAGGCTGAGGACCTGGCTAGGGAGCCCCGCAGGCTTCCTGGGGCCCGATTAAGCAGGTGAAACGCTAGGCATGCTCCCACTGATCATCCGAGCCCCTGAGGGTCCCTCCAGGAGTGGGAACCCCTCCCCCCTCCCAGCCACCACTTCTCCTCCCCCCTCACTCCCCCCATGTCCTACCCATCGCTCAGGGGGTTCCTCCCATCTCCTTGGGCATCTAGGTCCCCCACCAGCGTCTGGCAGGCGCCCTAGTTGTGGGGAGACGTGAACTCTGCGTCTTCCTACACCGCCATCTTGACTCTGCCCCCCCCATTGTCTAGTTTTAGAAATCCTATTTTAATTGTAGCATTAATCAATAATTATAATTAGTTATACAATTAGTTATAATTATTTACAGTTATTACAACTAATTGTATAATTATGACAATTTATAATTATTAAATAATGAGCAATTATATATTTATTATATAGCTAACACATAGCTTTATGAAAGAAAAAATAAGTACCTTGTTTATAACTTGTATTTAAGTTCAGCAAAAACTATCTCAAAGACGAGACAGAGATGGTCTTCCCTTATTAAATGTACAACAAGTTCCTTGCTGATGCCAGTACTATTATATTCCTGACTGATAATCAATATGTTAATTATTAAAATAAATAAGATGGATTAAAAAAATAACATTTTCAGTCAAAACAGAGAATCAATCACGATAACCCTGCATTAAAGGAAATACTAGCAGTTGTTCTTCAGGTAGAAGAATAAAAATGATCCCAACATTAATCTCAAAACTTCAGGGAGGCAAATGCATAGTAAATCTAGGTGAAATATGAATCTGTATATCACTTATCATAATGGGATTTAAAATATATAAAGAGTTAAAAATGTAACAAACCGTAACAAAAGTGAGGTAGGAAGTACATACATGGAGTTAAAGTGGTCAAGAATCTTTCATTGTTTAGTAAAAAATAATGGACAAATTTTATCAGACTTGAAACAAACATGTAATCTCTGTAATACAAATTTGGAAAAGAATATACAATTAACAAATTAATAGAGGGGAGAATGTGATAATAAGGAATGATGAGGCTGTGCAGAAAAGAGTTGACATAGCACCCTTGAGGCTAATTTCCTCAGATAGGCCTGCTTTGCAAGTTTGGTCCTTGGCTGGCATCTGGAAACTTGGATTTCAAGAAGATTCCCACCACTCTATGATAAGAGTGCCTAATTGTTTGGAAAAACAGTATGGTTCATGGTGAACTCTGTTCCTTCTGGTAGTCGTAATTTTGGTACTTGGTAGGCAGAGGGTACGTGCATGACCAGCCCCTAATGAAAATCTCGGGCCCTAAGTCTCTAGCGATGTTTCCTGGTAGACAATTCTCACATGTTGTCACAACTCATTGCTGGGAGAATTAAGCATCTCCTGTGTGACTCCACTGGGAGAGGACTTTTGGAAACTTGCAGCTGATTTCCTCCAGACTTTGCTGACATGCTTTTTTTCCTTGTCGATTTTGCTCTGTATTTCACTGTGATAAATCATATCCATGAGTATGACTATATACTAAGTCCTGTGAGTCCTCCGAGTGAGTGATGGAACCCGGTGTGGGGGGTGGTCTTGGGGACTCCAAACATAGAGACAAAAAGAAGAGAAGAGAGAACACAGAACAGGTAAGACAAATAGAAAGAATATATTAAGATTGTAAATGTAACCCAACTATATTAGTAGTTATAATAAACATGTTTGAACCATTTATGAAAACAGACCATTTGTTATGCCAGAACAAATACAACAGATTTTTAACACATTTATTTCATACATAGTATGTTCTCTGACCACAGTGGAGTTAAACTAGATATACAGTAACAAAAAAACCCCCCAAAAACTAGACAATCTTTGTATGTTTAGATATTTTAAAATGTATGTCTAAGTAACCCCAGGCCAAAGAAGCAATCAGAATTGAAATTAGGAAGTATTTTTAACTGAATGAGAATGAAAATGCCACATAGTAATGGTTGTAAGATTGGAGTGACATCTGAGAAATGGTGTAGTAGGCAGCTCCAAGTTCCTGTCCTCCCAGTCAAACTAGCAGAAACTGTCAGAATCAACTTTGTAAGAACTCTGAACAACAAAGTTTTATAGCAACCAACTGCATGCCCAAACAAGAAAAAGGCAACTTAGCAATGGAAGCAAAGTCTGTAGTGTTTTTACTTTTCCTTGCTCCATCCCCTCCCAGCTCTGAGGCAGTCTTGAGGACAGCAGCCCATAGAGTACCAGGCCCTGGTTCTGGAGGACGAAGAGCAGATCTTATTTGCAAATTATTGTGTCTGTATATTCTAACCTACCTGGGAGCTACCTGAAGGACTGACACAATGTGCTTATCTGTGTTTCTCCTAATTCAGAACTCAGGCCAGAAAAGCAAATTGTATCTCTGGTTAAGATTTAATTTCCATAATATATAAAGGCTGCCTACAGTTCAACAAAAGACAAACAACCCAATTCAAAAATGGGCCTGGTACTTAAAGATTTCTCCGAAGCAGACAGACAGTGGGCAATAGCACATGAAAAAGTACTCAACATTTGTTATTAGGGAAATGCAAATCAAAACCACAAGGAGATACCATTTCACACCTGGTAGGATAGCTGTAATAAAAACAATGGAAAATAAGTGTTGGTGAAGATGTGGACAAATTGGAAACTTCAGACATTGTTGGTAGGAATGTAAAATGGTGCACTGTGGAAGACAGTTTGGTAGTTCCTCAAAAAGTTAAACATAGAATTACCATATGGTCCAGCAATTCCACCCTTAGGTATACACTCAAAAGAATTGAAAACAGAGACTCAATCAGATACTTGTACGCCAATGTTCAATGCAACATTATTCACAATAGCCAAAAGGTAGAAGCCACCTAAGTGTCTATCAACAGATGAGTAGATAAACAAATCGTGGTATATACATACAATGGAATATTATTCAGGTGTAAAAGGGAATGAAGCTCTCATACATGCTGCAATACGGTTGAACCTCGAAAAGCATTATCCTAAGTGAAGTAAGCCAGAAACAAAAGGATAAAGACTGTATAATTCCACTTACATGAAATATCTAGGGACAGATTTGCAGAGACAAAAAGTAAATTAGCAGGGAAGGGAGGAATGGGGAGTTATTGCTTACATGGGTACAGCATTTCTTTTTGGAAAAAAAGTTTGGAAATAGTGTTGATAGTTGCCGAGTATTATGAATGTAATTAACACCACTGAATTGTACACTTTAAAATGGTTAAAATGACAAATTTTTGTTATATATATTTTACCACAAGAAAAAAATTCTAGGATTAAAAAAACCCCAAAACTTGTCCCCATAAGTAGCTAAAGCTATTCGTTGAGGATAGCTTATAATCTAAAATGACTATTAGAAAAGGAGATTCCATCTGGAATTATTTGAAAACAAAGAGAAAATTCCCATCTGGAGTGATTAAAAAATAACGTAAGATAAAGATAAGGGCAGAAATGAGCAATTTAGAATGTAGACATAAAGTAGAATCAACAAAGCCAAAAATTGTGCCTTTAAAAAGGCCAATAAAATTGACAGTCCCTGGCAGGAATATATAACTGTAAAAGAGAATGCACAAATAACCAATTCTAGGAATGGATAGTGCGATATAACTGTAGATCGTACAAATGGGAGATCACTGTAGATCATAGCAGGATATTGTGAACAATTTTATGCAAATTTGAAAATTTAGGTAAATTACTAAATAGCACATTTACCAAACTGACTAGCAGTAGTAGAAAGGGAAACTCGCTCTGCAGTGCCAGTTTTGTCATAAAATAAGTGTGCATATGTGCATGCATCTGTTTTTGCATTTTTCTATCCCATCCTTCCTCAACTGGGGTTCCATAACAGAACCAAGTGTCACAGAAAGTTGAGTGATTGTATTTTTAATTTTCTCAAAGACAGTATATAGCTGGTATTATTTTAGATCCAGAGGAACTAAGTTAATTCACTGCACATAATAGATGCTTAAGGGCATTAGGGCTTAAAACTTGTAGTTGAGAAGAGCTGCTCTAGTCTATTCCATTGATCCATTTGTTCATCCTGTGCTAAAACCACACTATCTTAAATATTGTGGCTTTATAATAAGTATTCATATCCTGAAGAAGTCTCCAATTTTGGTCTTCTTAAAGATTGTTTTAGCCACTCCTACTTCGCATTTCCATATACATTTTAGAATCACTGCAGGGCATTCAGAAATAGACATTTTTTAAAAATGATACTGTATCAATTAGATATCCATATGGAAGAAAATGAACTTGATTTCTACCTCACACCACACATAAAAATTCCTGGAGGATTATAGTCTAAAAGTTAATGGTGAAATAACAAAGCTTTGAGAGACTAATACAAGAAAATATATTTATGTCTGTGGGGTGGGCAACATTTCTTAAAACATGACACAAAAGTCACTGACAATGAAGAAGAAGATTGGTGGATTAGAATACTCTTCATCTGAAGAAACCACTGTGAGAGTAACTACAGACTGGAAGGAGGTATTTGCAATGCATATAACCAACAAGAGACTTGTATACGGAATATATAAAGAACTTTTGGGCTTCCCTGGTGGTACAGTGGTTGGGAATCCGCCTGCAAATGCAGGGGACACGGGTTTGACCCTGGTCCAGGAAGATCCCACATGCCATGGAGCAGCTAAGCCCGTGCGCCACAACTACTGAGCCTGTGCTCTAGAGCCCGCGAGCCACAGCTACTGAGCCCGCATGCACAACTGCTGAAGCCTGCGTGCACAACTACTGAAGGCTGTGCGCCTAGAGCCTGTGCTCCACAACAAGAGAAGCCACCGCAATGAGAAGCCCGTGCACTGTAACGAAGAGTAGCCCCCGCTCGCCACAACTAGAGAAAGCCGGCGTGCAGCAACGAAGACCCAATGCAGCCAAAAATAATAAATAAATAAATTAATTTTAAAAAAAAGAACTTTTATGCAACAATAAGTAGACAAACCAGTATAAAAATGAAAAAAAATTTTTTTAAATATTGAACAAGAACTTCACAGAAGTTATACAAATGAGTCAACATATGAAGAGGTCTCAGTTCCATTAGTAGTTGGGAAACATAAATTAAAACCCCAGTGATAAATTACATGCCCCAAAAGAATGGTTAAAATCTATGACAAGACGAAAGTGTTGTTGAGGGTGTGGAGTGGTGCGAGTGCTTAGACACTGTTTATGAGAGTGTAGATCTGACAAAGCTTTGGAAAACTGCCATTATCTACTCAATTTGAACACAGCCTACCCTGTGACTCAGAAATTTCACTTCTAGGTGTATATACAATGGGTATGGGTGCCCTTGTCCTTCAAATGAAGGTCGTTTATTTGAATGTTGGTTGTTTGCAATTTAATGCACGTTTTTTTGTAGAGACAATATTATAAATTGATTGGGTTTGTATATTGGTGCATAATCATTAGTACCCAACTCTAACAAAAATCTTTGTAAATGTATCTCAAACTCTTAGTGGAATAAAATATGTAGACTAACCTAGAAACTTAATCCTCGTTTCTAACACTATTTTTATGTAAGAAGGTAATCCTGTGTCATATACATTTGCACCTACAATGGTAAGGGCAAGAAGGACCCATGCCATAATACCAGGAATATCTCTCTTCCCTTACCCCTTATGACTGTTTCTTTGTGTAGGTAGGGGGTACTTGTAAGTTGAGTTTATAGGTAGGTGAGTGCCCTCTTTGTTCCAGTAAGAATTAACATGTACATCTTGGTGACATCTCAGGGCCTTTCCAACTCAGAATTCTCATATTCTGTCATATTCAGAATTATGACTGGCACAGTAAAATAAAAATTTTTGTATGGCATATTGTTTTCATTAAATTTAGGAGAGTGATAGATTAAAAAGTAATTCAGAGATTATCTGAGGCCAATCCCCATTTTTTTTTAACAGATAAGTAAACAAGCCCCGAGAAGTGATGTAAACTTGCCCATGTTACTCCCTCTTCATCATCATCAAAAAATAGTTACCATATGTAGTAGAGTGTCTACTGTTATACACATTAACTTATTTAATTGCCAAAACTACCCCTTCTTACAGATAGCAAAACCAAGGTACAAAATTTAAGTAACTTGTATAGGTTTAAACCTCTCCACTATAGTTATTCTTTTAGCCTAATAGTACTGGTAACTGGACAGAAATTTTAACCTATATTGATATAGCACATTTTCTGAGCCAGGCACTGGCAGAAAGATTTTTAGTGATGATTATTGAAAATAAAAGGGTTGTTTTGTCTAGAAAAATTAATTACAATGTCTCTTTTTACATGCATTCTGATTTTTCTTGGGATGAATGGAGAAAGGGGTATTTTTTCAAAATATTTAAAAAATAACGTAAATATCTTTTATACATTTAGAAAAAAATTCATTTAAATTGCAGATACATATTATTTTTAAAATAGTAAGAGATATATGGTCCTCGAATTTAAATTTCTGTCTTTTTTAAAACAGTATTGAGCTCAGAGAATTGGAGAAGAAATTAAAAGCAGCTTACATGAGTAAAGAAAGAGCAGCTCAGATTGCTGAAAAGGATGCCATTAAATATGAGCAAATGGTAATTATGTTTCTGGTCATTATGTTTTCCATATTTTTAGCTTCATTTAGAAAACCAAAAATAGACCAATTTTTGGAAAATTGTTACATTCTATAAAGAATTTACACTGTTAGATTTCTCAAATACTTTTATACTTTTCAGATCCTTAAGGTATAAGAAATTATGGATATTGAGCTTTGTGTAATTTAATATTAGAACCTTTCAGAGACACAAGGAATTAGGTTGCTGCTTAGAATGAACAGCTATATTCAGTAACTCCCAGCATTCTTAATGGTCTCTAACTGATTATTCTTTGACAAACCAATACAAGTTGTTAGCATAATCAGTGTATTTTAGAATGTTACTAAGCTTTTAATTTTTAAAATGTTTAAAAAAATAAACTATAACTTTAAGTAGGAAACTTTTCTGTTTCATAAACAGCAATCTTTTCTTCTCATGTTTTCCTCTATTTTTATCCTCTTTTATTACTCCTGACCTACTGCGCATTACTGGTAATAGTTACTCTTGGGCAAAGGAGTTTCAGACACACACAGCAGTAGTGTTACACAGTATAATATAAAATAGGGTTTATTAACACTTAAAAGCAGGGTGTACATCATCACTTGAACTCTCGTTGTCACTCATAAAGGCTAGACATAGATGAAAAGGTCTGATTGCAATATTACACAGTCTTTTAAGTTCCCTTCTCTCATTTCTCTATTACTTTGTAGAGCATTCTGATAGCAGAGTTCCCTCTCTCCTAGATCCCTTTCAAAGATGTTATACAGCTATTAAAGAGAAAGAGGTAAAGGGAAATAGTTTGGCTTTTAAAGTTGGCCAGAATATATTATATGTTAAAAGGAAAAAAAGCAAGTTGCAAAAAAAATTGGAGAATAATACATTTCACAGTCCATTTTCATTTTTAAAAACTTGTACATGTATGTATGTGTCTATCAACATCTGTGTGCATTATATACACACATGTGTTCTGTATATCAACACACATGTTCACACACACATTAGAATTCTATAGAATTCTAATTCTATAGAATTAGAGGGGTGATATCAAAATACTTGACCAGTGCATTGTTATATAGGCATCAAATAAGAACAGATGCTGGCCGTAGTGAAATGTGTGTGTGCATGTGTGTTAGTATAGAAAAAGTCTGGAGGATTGTACAGCATGCTGTTAACAATGATAGCCTTTGGTGTGGCAGGTGGTAGGAGAGGGTAAGGAGACTTCACTTCATGAGCCATATTCTACCCTTTAAAAAATAAAGTAGAACATAAGCAATGTACTATTTGACCAGTAGATTGCAGTTTTAATTATTTTGATAATTGAGATTATTCGAGGCAGTTGTAGATATTTATTCTGGCTGTTGAAAGAATTGCTGTTATTTTCTAAATAAAATTGATCCACAAAAATTAAAGTCAAATACTCCTGGGACTTGACTAGGTGTCAGGATATTTAGGTGCTAGTTTTGGCTCTCTCTCTCAGCCTTAGTTTTCTTATCTGTGAAATGAGAACATTGTACTTCTATAAGTGTGTGATAATTTGTACATACATGTTTTTGTCATGTCATATTTTTTCTATAGAGCCTAGTGCAACATGTGCTAAGAAAAGAGAAGGAAAGAAAGAATTTTGGTCAAGTCATATTAACAGTGTATATGTTAAAGGCATCAATTAGATCAGGAATGGCATTAGCATTCATATTTTAATCTGTTTCTTCTTTTATGTTTGATGCTGCTAAACATTCTAGCATTTGGGATGTGATCATAATGGTAAAGGATGATTTTTTAAAGTGCCCTAATATATTTACTTTAAAACATTTTGTTAAATGATTTCAAAATGCTCAAAACAAGTAAGGAGTTTAACCCATTCAAGAAGCAGGAATGTGTCTAACTCAGAAGGAATGGTCTTGAATGAGTGAATTAAAACCTAAGAAAACAGGCACAGTGACATATGTGACCCTTTTATTAAATTAAAGTGATTACCAGGGGCCTTTAATAAATGAGAAAGAAGAGACTTCAAAGGCCAGTGGCAGGAAAGAAAATTTAGGCTGAGAGAAACTCAAGAGCTGCTCAGAGCTATTTAATAGCAGACCTGTATAAAAAAGATAGTACCATCCTTACTCTAAATAGCAGCCAATACCCAGTGGAGCTAAAATTTGTGAAAATTGCCTACATCAACTTTTAAATAGATGAAAAAGATGACTACTGCTTTGGCAGTTAACATAGTTGTTAACAAAGCACTTCTAATTTTACTTACTGTTTTTCAAATGTGGAGTTATTCTCCTTATTGCCCTAAGAGAGCTACTTGAAGGAATAGGAAAGCTTCTTTAGGGTTTAACTCATCATTCAAACCCTTCAGGTGACAGTGACTTACCTTTGCTTTTTACCTACACAGTTACATAATATTTTATATAACAGGCTTTATAGTATTCAATTCCATCTGCTAAAAGTATTCTATCCTATTGTGCTCAGATTTGAAAGTGGAAAGATGAATTTTGTTTTAATAACAGAAACGTGATGCTGAAATAGCCAAAACTATGATGGAAGAACACGAGAGATTAATAAAGGAAGAGAATGCTGCAGAGGAAAAACGAAACAAAGTAAAAGCACAGTACAATCGTGACTTAGAGAAACAACGTGAAGAACAAGGAAAGAAGAAGCAGGAAGCTTATGAGCAACTGCTGAAAGAGAAACTCATGATTGATGAAATTGTTAGGAAAATCTATGAAGAAGATCAATTGTAAGTTTATCCCAACTTTCTTACATGCCTAAACATTTACACTAGATTTATCTCAGGCTTGTCATGAAGAGTAAATCACCTAAACAGTGCCTAATACATGGTAAGTCCCAGTAAATGTTATCACATAAACTGAGACCAAGTCTTCTCTTTTTTTTTTTTTTATAAATTTCTTTCTTTCTTTCTTTCTTTATGGCTGCATTGGGTCTTTGTTGCTGTGTGCCGGCTTCTTCTAGCTGCGGCGAGCCGGGGCTACTCTTTGTTGTGGTGTGCGGGATTCTCATTGCAGTGGCTTCTCTTGTTGCGGAGCACAGGCTCTAGGTGCGCGGGCTTTAGTAGTTGTGGCTCGCGGGCTCTAGAGCGCAGGCTCAGTAGTTGTGGCACATGGGTCTAGTTGCTCCGCGACATGTGCAGTCTTCCTGGACCAGGGCTCGAACACGTGTCCCCCACATTGGCAGGTGGACTCTCAACCACTGCACCACCAGGGAAGTCCCCAAGTCTTACTTATCTTTGTTAGCATGATAATTAATTGTCTGATAGTTAAGAAATACTTATTAAGTGACAATGGCTAAACCTTTGTTTTTCTTAAATAAGCCCATATCAAGAGAACTTGTTTTCTGTTCAGTTTCCCTGGTAGACAGCTGAAGTGTAGAGTGCTGTGAAACATATATAAACAGGTTGTGGCCTTTCTGAAGTGAGATGCATAAAACATCATCATAGGTTAGAGAAGAGGCATAGTAGTAGTTTACTCAGAGAAAATTCATACCTGTTATTATATTTAGTGGCACATAGTAAACACTCAAAATGTTTGTTGCATGAAAGAATGAAAAAATTGTAAATAGGGAAGCCATTTTTCTCCACATCATTATCAACTGAAGGAAATGATACTTATATTTTTTGATATTTTATTACTATTTCTGTTACTATACAACTGCATTCACTATTGCTTTTTAGGGAAAGACAACAAAAGTTAGAAAAAGTGAATACAATTCGAAGGTATATAGAAGAGTTTAAGAAAGAGCAGGCTCTCTGGAGAAAAAAGAAACATGAGGAAATGGAAGAAGAAAATAGAAAAATCATAGAGTTTGCCAAGATGCAGCAACAAAGGGAAGAAGATCGGATGGCAAAAGTTCAAGAAAGTGAAGAAAAAAGGCTACAGCTTCAGAATATGGTATTAAAATAACCATTTCTTTAACACTGGAGAAATTCTGAAATATTTGTCATAGAATTTGATTCCTTTACATGTTTGTGTGTTTTTTTTAAATTTAATAGCTGACTCAGAGATTGGAAGAAATGCTGCGGCAACGTGAAGATTTAGAACAAGTGCAACAGGAATTATACCAGGAAGAACAAGCAGAAATACATAAGAAGAAACTAAAAGTAAGTTTTGGAAATTGAAGGAATGATTAACATAGAGAAGAGTATCATTTTGAGATGAAGCAGTAGAAAGATAATAGATTTAAACCTAACCATATTGATAATTACATTGTATGTAAATGGTATAAACACTACAGTTAAAAGAGATTTTCAGGCTGGGTAAAAAAGCTAGACCCAGGCAGCAGTTCACAAACTGCATCAAAAGCATGATGCAACTATATTATCTACAAAGGAACATAATTTAAATATGAAGACACATGGTTTAAAAGCAAAAGGATGGAGAAAGATATACCATACCAACACCAACCAAGAGCATGTTAGAGTAGAAATCATGATGAATAGGCTAAATTCATCTAGAGGATGTTAATAGCCCTAAAGGTGTATGAACCTAAGTAAAACTTCAAAATACATGTAGCAAAACTGGAAAAACTGAAAGGAGAAATATATCCATAATTATATTTGAATGTTTCAATACTCCTCGTTAATATATAAAATAAGTAGTCAGAAAACCATGGAATATAGTGTTGAACAATAATATCAACAAATCAAGAAGATTTGTCAATTTTCTAATTGGGTGTTCTTTGTTCATTTATTGTAGAATTTTAAGAGTTCTTTATGTATTCTAGGCACTAGTCCTTTGTCAGGTGTGTGGTTTACAAATATTTTCACTCAGTCTATAGCTTGTCTTTTCATCCTCTTAACAAAGCCGTTTTCCAAGGAAATGTTTTCAATTTCTGTGAAGTCCAATTTATCAGTTTCTGTTTTTATGGATCATACTTCGAAATCAATTCTAGGAAGTCTTTGCCTACATCCTGAAGAATTTCTCCTTTTTTTCCGTAAAATGTTTCATTTTCAGTTAATTTTTGTTTACAAGGTATGAGACTTAGGTCAGGTTTCATTTTTGCTTCTCTGTGTCCAGTTGTTCCACACTATTTGTTGAAAAGGTTTTCTCTCTCACGTTGAGTTGCTTTTGCACCTTTGTTTAAAACACAGTTGAGCATATTTGTGTGTATATTCCTGGGATCTCTATTTTGTCTGTTGATCTATGTGTCTATCCCTTCAGCAGTACCACACAGTTTTGATTACTGTAGCTATATAGTTGAAGTCTTCAAAATTGTTTCAGCTATTCTAATTCCTTTGCCGTTCCATATAAAGTTTAGAATAATCTTGTCTGTATCTACAATAGTCATTGGGGAATTTGATAGGAATTACATTAAGTCTGAATATCAATTTGGGGAAAACTGACATATTCATTATATTGAGTCTTCCAGTCCATGAACACGGAATGACTCTCCATTTACAGTGGCCCCTTGAACAATACGGGTTTGAATTGTGTGAGTCCACTTATATTCAGATATTTTTCAGTAGTAAATACTACTATTAACACAGTCCATGGTTGGTTGATTCCACAGATATAGAGCAACTGTGGATACGAAGAGC
Source organism: Eubalaena glacialis (assembly GCF_028564815.1). NCBI lineage: Eukaryota > Metazoa > Chordata > Mammalia > Artiodactyla > Balaenidae > Eubalaena > Eubalaena glacialis. Next base: position 79,089,389 of record NC_083717.1, read on the forward strand.
TGACTAAATTTTGTGGATTAACCCCCATGTTGTTCAAGAGTCAAGTCTATTTAGATCATCTTTGAATTTTTCCATCAGTGTTTTATAGTTTTCAGCTTACAAATCCTGTACATGTTTTGTTAGATTTACATCTAAGTATTTCATTTTTTTGAGTGATTGTAAATGGAATTTAAGTTTTAATTTCATTGTCTACATACTCATTGCTAGTGAATTGACTTTTTTAATGTTTATCTTGCGTCTCATGACCTTGCTGAATTCACTTAGTAGCTGTAGGAGTTGGTTGGTTTGTTTTTCCATACATAGTCATGTCTTCTGCAAACAGGGGCAGTTTTATTTCTTGCTTTCTTATCTATATACCTTTTATTTACTTTTTTTGCCTTATTGTACTGGCTAAAACTCAGCACTGGCTAGCACTATGTTGAATAAAAGTGATGAGAGTAGACATCACCTTTCTTTGTTATCTATCAGGGGAAAAGCATTCTGTTAATTGTAGTTTTTTTTGTAGATGCTCTTTATAAAGTTGAGGACTTTTTCTCCTATCACTGTTTTTCTGAAGATTTTTGTCATGAAGGGTGTTGAATTTTGTCAAATGCTTTTTCTACATCTATTGATATGACCATGTACTTTTTCTTCTTTAGCCTGGTTGATTGCATTGATTGATTTTGGGGGTTACTGAACAACCTTGCATCACTGGAATAAATCTCACTTGGTCATGGTGTATACTTCTTATAATATATGACTGGATTTTAGTTTTCTAATAATGTGTTAAGGATTTTTGCATCCATATTCATGAGGAATATTGGTTTTTAGTTTTCATTTTTTATACTGGTGTCAGGGTAGTACTGTCTTCATAAAATGAATGGAGAAGTATTTCCTTCTATTTTCTAGAAGAGATTGTTCAGAAGTGGTGTTAATTCTTTAAACATTTGGTGGAATTTTCCAGTGAAACTATCTAGGCTAGGAGTTTTATTTTTTGAGAGTTTTAAAATATTAATTCAATATTTTATTGTATATTTATTTATTTTAAAGTTTTTATTTTATATTGGAGTATAGTGGATTTATAATATTGTGTTACTTTCAGGTGTACAGCAAAGTGATTCAGTTATACATATACATATATCCATTCTTTTCCTGATTCTTTTACCATATAGGTTATTATAGAATATTGAGGAGAGTTCCCTGTGCTATACAGTAGGTCCTTGTTGATTATCTATTTTATATATAGTGGTGTGTGTATGTTAATCCCAAATGCCTAATTTATCCCTCCCCCCCACCTTTCCCCTTTGGTAACCATAGATTTGTTTTCGAAGGCTGTGAGTCTCTGTTTTGTAAATAAGTTCATTTGTATTGTTCTTTAGATTCCACATATAATTGATATCATATGATATTTATCTTTCTCTGTCTGACTTACTTCATTTAGTATGATAATATCTAGGTCCATCCATGTTGCTGCAAATGGCATTATTTCATTCTTTTTTATGGCTGAGTAATATTCCATTGTATATATGTACCACATCTTCTTTATCCATTCCTCTGTTGATGGACATTTAGGTTGCTTCCATGTTTTGGCTACTGTAAATAGTGCTGTAATGAACATTGGGCTGCATGTATCTTTTCGAATTATGGTTTTCTCTGGATATATGCCCAGGAGTGGGATTGCTGAGCCAAATGGCAGTTCTATTTTTAGTTTTTTAGAGAACCTCCATACCGTTCTCCATAGTGGTTGTACCAATTTACATTCCCACCAACAGTGTAGGAGGGTTCCCTTTTCTCCACACCCACTCCGGCATTTATTGTAGACTTTTTGATGATGGCCCTTCTGACCGACGTGGTGTGATACCTCATTGTAGTTTTAGTGATGTTGAGCATGTTTTTGTGTGCTTTTTGGCCGTCTGTATGTCTTCTTTGGAGAAATGTCTCTTTAGATCTTCTGCCAATTTTTTGATTGGGTTGTTTGTTTTTTTTTGATATTGAACTGTATGAGCTGTTTGTATACTTTAGAGAGTAAGCCCTTGTCAGTTGCATTGTTTCCAAATATATTCTCCCATTCTGTGGGTTGTCTTTTCATTTTGTTTATGGCTTCCTTTGCTGTTCAAAAGCTTTTAAGTTTCATTAGGCCTCATTTGTTTAGTTTTGTTTTCATTTCCATTACTCTAAGAGGTAGATCAAAAAAGATATTGCTACGATTTATGTCAAAGAGTGTTCTGCCTATGTTTTCCTTTTAAGAGTTTTATAGTATCTGGTCTTACATTTAGGTCTTTAATCCATTTTGAGTTTATTTTTGTGTATGGTATTAGAGAATGTTCTAATTTCATTCTTTTACTTGTAGCTGTCCAGTTTTCCCACCACCACTTATTGAAGAGACTGTCTTTTCTCCATTGTATATTCTTGCCTCCTTTGTCATAGATTAATTGACCATAGGTGCATGGGTTTATTTCTGGGCTTTCTATCCTATTCCATTGATCTATATTTCTGTTTTTGTGCAAGTACCATACTGGTTTTTTTTGGTTTGTTTTTTTATTTTTGGCTGCATTAGGTCTTCATTGCTGCACGTGAGCTTTCTCTAGTTGTGGCGAGCAGGGGCTACTCTTCGTTGTGGTGCGCGGGCTTCTCACTGCGGTGGCTTCTCTAGTTGCAGAGCATGGGCTCTAGGCACGCGGGCTTCAGTAGTTGTGGCACATGCGCTCTAGAGCGCAGGGTCAGTGGTTGTGGCGCATGGACTTAGTTGCTCACGGCATGTGGGATCTTCCCAGACCAGGGCTCGAATCTGTGTCCCCTGCATTGGAAGGCAGATTCTTAACCACTGCGCCACCAGGGAAGCCCTACCATACTGTTTTCATGACTGAGGCTTTATAGTATAATCTGAAGTCAGGGAGCATGATTCCTCCAGCTCTGTTTTTCTTTCTCAGGATTGCTTTGGCTATTTGGGGTCTTTTGTGTTTCCATACAAATTGTGAAATTTTTTGTTCTATGAAAAATGCCATTGGTAATTTGACAGGGATTGCATTGAATCTGTAGGTTGCCTTTGGTAGTATAATCATTTTAACAATATTGATTCTTCCAATCCAAGAGCATGGTATATCTCTCCATCTGTTTGTGTCATCTTTGATTTCTTTCATCAGTACCTTATACTCTTCAGAGTAAAGGTCTTTTGCCTCCTTAGGTGGGTTTATTCCTAGGTATTTTATTCTTTTTGATGCAATGGTAAATGGAATAGTTTTCTTAATTTCTCTATCTGATCTTTCATTGTTATTGTATAGAAATGCAAGAGAGTTCTGTGTGTTAACTTTGTATCCTGCAACTTTACCGAATTCATTGTTGAGCTCTAGTAGTTTTCTGGTAGCATCTTTAGGATTTTCTATGTATAGTATCATGTCATCTGCAAACAGTGACAGTTTTACTTCATTTTTTCCAATTTGGATTCCTTCTATTTCTTTTTCTTCTCTGATTGCATGTTAGTACTTCCAAAAATACGTTGCATTATAGTGACGAGAGTGCACATCCTTGTCTTGTTCCTGATCTTAGAGAAAATGCTTTCAGCTTTTCACTGTTGAGAAGGATGTTTGCTGTGGGTTTGTCATATATGGCCTTTATTATGTTGAGGTATGTTCCCTCTATTCCCACTTTCTGAAGAGTTTTTATCATGAAAGGGTTTTGAATATTTTCAAAAGCTTTTTCTGCAACTATTGAGATGGTCATATAGTTTTTATTCTTCAATTTGTTAATGTGGTGTATCACACTGATTGATTTGCGGATATTGAAGAATCCTTGCATCTCTGGGATAAATCCCACTGGATCATGGTGTATGATCCTTTCAATGTATTGTTGGATTTAGCTTGCTAGTATTTTGTTGAGGATGTTTGCATCTGTGTTCATCAGAGATATTGGACTGTAATTTTCTTTTTTGTGGTATCTTTGTCTGGTTTTGGTATCAGGGTGATGGTGGCCTCATAGAATGAGTTTGGGAGTGTTTCCTGCCTCTGCAATTTTTGGAAGAGTTTCAGAAGGATAGGTGTTATCTCTTCTCTAAATGTTTGCTGGAATTCACCTGTGTTTGCTAGAGTTCTGGTCCTGGGCTTTTGTTTGTTGGAAGATTTTTAATCACAGTTTCAATTTCAGTACTTGTGATAGGTCTATTCGTATTGGGTTGGCCAAAAGGTTCATTTGGGTTTTTCTGTGAAATGTTACAGGAAAACATGAACGAACTTTTTGGCCAACCCGATATTTTCTATTTCTTCCTGTTTCAGTCTTGGAAAGTTGTACATTTCTAAGAATTTGTCCATTTTTTCTAGGTTGTCCATTTTATTGGTGTGTAGTTGCTTGTAGTAGTCTCTTATGATCCTTTGTATTTCTGTGGTGTCCATTGTAACTTTTCCGTTTTCATTTCTAATTTTATTGATTTGAGCCCTCTCCCTTTTTTTCTTGATGAGTCTGGCTAAAGGTTTATCAATTTTGTTTATCTTTTCAAAGAACCAGCTTTTAGTTTCATTGACCTTTTCTATTGTTTCCTTCATCCCTGTTTCATTTATTTCTCTTCTGATGTTTATGATTTCTTTCCTTCTACTAACTTTGGGTGTTGTCTGTTCTTCTTTCTCTAGTTGCTTTAGGTGTAATGGTAGGTGGTTTATTTGGGATTTTTCTTGTTTCGTGAGGTAAGATTGTGTTGCTGTAAACTTCCCTCTTAGAACTGCTTTTGCTGCATCCCATAGGTTTTGGATCATTGAGGTTTCATTTTCATTTGTTTCTAGGTATGTTTTGATTTCCTCTTTGATTTCTTCAGTGATCCATCAGTTGTTCAGTAATACATAGTTTAGCCTCCGTATGTTTGTGTTTTTTACAGTTTTTTTCTTGTAGTTGATTTCTTCTTTTTTTATTTATAAATTTTTAAATTTATTTTTGTCTGCATTGGGTCTTTGTTGCTAAGCACGGGCTTTCTGTAGTTGTGGCAAGCAGGGGTTACTATTCAATGTGGTACACAGGCTTCTCATTGCAGTGGCTTCTCTTTGTTGTGGAGCATGGGCTCTAGGCGTTCAGGCTTCAGTAGTTGTGGCACGTGGGCTCAGTAGTTGTGGCACATGGGCTTAGTTGCTCCATGGCATGTGGGATCTTCCCAGACCAGGGCTCTAACCCGTGTCCCCTGCATTGTCAGGTGGATTCTTAACCAATGTGCCGCCAGGGAAGTCCTTGTAGTTGATTTCTAATCTGATAGCACTGTGGTCAGAAAAGATGCTTGATAATGATTTCAATTTACTTAAATTGACTGAGGCTTCCTTTGTGGCTTAGCTTGTGATCTATCCTGGAGAATGTTCCATGTACACTTGTCCCTCCTCCCAATGCCAGACCCTCAGGCTGGGGAGCCTGACGTGGGGCTCAGAACTCTCACTCCTGTGGGAGAACCTCTGCGATATAATTATTTTCCAGTTTGCATGTCACCCACCTGGCAGGTATGGGATTTGATTATATCGTGAAAGCACTCTCTGTACCATCTAGTTGTGGCGGCTTCTTTGTCTTTAGATGTAGAACATCTTATATGGTAAGTTCCAGTCTTTTTTGTCGATGGTTGTTCAGCAGTTAGTTGTGATTTTGGTATTTTCATGAGAGGAGGTGAGCTCAAGTCCTTCTACCCCACCATCTTGTCTCATCCCCTCAATATTCTTATTAGTTACTGAATAGAGTTATTCAAATTATCTTATTTCATATTCGGTGAGTTTTGGTGACTTGTGTTTTTCAAAGAAGTGATCCATTTTGTCTAAATTGTCAAACTTAGGTGTGTAGAATAGTTTGTACTATTATCCTTTTAATGTCTGCAGAGTCTCTAGTGTTTCATTTCTGGTACTGATAGTTTGTTTCTTCATTTATTTGGTCACTCTTACATTAGGATTTAATTTTATCTGATTTTTCTTTAAATTTCAGCTTTCTTGAGGTATAATTGCCACATAAAATTGTAAGATATTTAAAGTGTACACTGTGGTGATTTGATAAACATTTACATTGTAAAAAGATTCTCCCATCTAGTTAATTACACATCTATCACTTAACAGATTTGTTTTTTTATATGTGAGAATATTTTAAGTTCTACTCTCTTTGGAAATTTCATTTATACAATAAAGTGTTATCAACTATAGTCACCATGTTTTACATTAGATTCTCAGACCTTATTTGTTTTAGAGCCAGAAATTTGTACTGTTTTACCAATCTCTTCCTATTTCCCCCACCTGCCAGCCTCTGGCAACCACTTTTCAACTTTGTTTCAATGAGTTTGACATTTTTTTTTTCTTTTCTGATTCCACACATAAGTGTTACCATGCAATATTTGTCTTTCTTTGTCCAGCTCATTTCACTTAGCATAAAGCCCTCAGGGTCCATCCATGTTATCAAAAATAGCAGGATTTCATTCTTTTTTATCACTGAATAATATTCCATTTTATATAGATATACCACATTTTTTTATCCATTCATATGTTGATGGACAATTAGGTTGTTTCCACATTTTTGCTATTGTAATACTGCAATGAACATGGGAGTGCATATACCTTGTTAAGATCCTGTTTTCATTTCCTTTGGATATATACCTGGAAGTGGGATTGCTGGATCATGTGATAGTTCTATCTTTAATTTTTTGAGGAACCTCTATACTGGCTACCAATTTACATTTCCACCCACAGTGATAAGGGTTCCCTTTTTTCCACATACGCACCCAACTCTTATTATCTCTCGGTTTTTTTTGTTTTTTTTAATTGATGATAGCCATTCTAACAGGTATCTCATTGTGATCTTGATTTGCATTTCCCTGATGTTTAGTGATGTTGAGTACCTTTTCATGTACCTGTTGGCCATTTGTATATCTTCTTTGGAAAAAAAATCTGTTCATATACTCTGCCCATTTTTTAATTGGGTTTTTTTGTTCTTTTCTGTTAAATTTTATGTCTTCTTTATGTATTTTGGACATTAAATCCTATCAGATACAGGATTTGCAAATGTTTTCTCCCATTCCATAGGTTGCCTTTTCATTTTGTTGATGATTTCCTTGGCTGTGCAGAAGCTTTTTAGTTTGATGTAATCCCACTTGTTTATTTTGCTTTTGGTGTCAAATCCAAAAAATTATTGCCGAGACTGATATAGAGGAACTTACCCCCTGTGTTTTCTTCTAGGAGTTTCATGGTTTCAATTTCATTGATATTTTAAAGAGAGCCAGCCTTTTGCCTAATTGATATTGTCTATTGGTTTTCTATTTTCAATTCCGTTGATTTCTGCTCTTCATTTACTTCCTTTTTATGGGTTCCTGAGTTGTAGTAGCTTAGATTATTATTATTTTTTAAATTCTTTTTCAGACTCTTTTTCCTTATAGGTTATTACAAGATATTGAAAATAGTTCCCTGTGCTATACAGTAGGTCCTTGTTGGTTAGGATGTAGTTTTTTTGTTTGTTTTGTTTTGTTTTTAGCTTAGATTATTGATTTGAGACATTTCCTACATGCATGCCCTTAATGCTATAAATGCATTTTACTAAATGTATGCATTTGGTGCTATAAATTTCCCTCAAAACTGTTTCAGTTGCATCTTACAAGTTTTGATGTCTTGTTTTCATTTTCATTAACTCTGATGTATTTATTTTCTTGAGACTTCCTCTTTAACCAATGGATTACTTAAAAGTGTATTACTTAGTGCCCAAATGTCCAGAAATTTTTGTGTTTTTTTAAAATTATTGATTTCTAGTTTGATTCCATTGTGATCAGAGAACACACTCAATATGATTTTATTTCCTTTAAATTTATTCTGTGAACATTTGAAAAGAATATGTATTCTGCTATTTTGGGTGAAATGTTGTATAAATGTCAATTAGATCCTACTGATTGATAGTTTTGTTGAGTTCTTCTATATCCTTGCTGATTTTCTGTCTAGTTGTTATATCAGTTGTGGAGAGAGGATTGCTGATGACTCTTAACCACATATTTGTGGATTTGTGTGTTTCTCCTTAAAGAGTTTTTTTTTAATTGAGGTAAAATTCATGTAACATAAAATTGACTACTTTAACTGTTTTAAAGCAGCATTTAGTACATTCACAATATTGTGCAACCATCATCTCTGTCTAGTTCCAAAACATTTTCATTACCCCAAAAGGATACCTGCATTAAGCAGTCACTGCCCTTTCTGTGCTCTCCTAGACCCTGGCAACTACTAATCTGCTTTCTGTCTTTATGAATTTGGCTATTCTGGGTATATCATGTAAGTGGGATCATACAATATGTGATCTTTTGTGTTGGGATTTTTTTCCCTTAGAATAATATTTTGGAGGTTTATCCATTTTGTAGCAGGTATCAGTATTTCAGTCCTTTTTTTTTTGGCTGAATACTAGTCCACTGCATGGATATGTAACATTTTGTTATCCATTCGATAGTTTATGGATATTTGGTTTGTTTACACCTTTTTTTTGACTGTCGTGAATGTTACTGCTATGAACATTTGTGTACAAGTTTTTGTTTGAATATCTTTTTCAAATTCTTTTGGGTAAATACCTAGCAGTGGTATTGCTGGGTCATATGGTAATTCTGTGTTTAATTTTTTGAGGAAGTGCCCAACTGTTTTCCACAAAGGCTGCACCATTGTACATTACTACTACCAATGTAGGAGGGTTCCAATTTCTCCACATCCTTGCCAATACTTGTTATATTCTATCATGCTATAACACAAAAAAGCTGAAACTAAAAAATTTCTAGAAAAAAACATAAGAGAAGGTTGTTATAAACTTGAGAATGGCAAAAACTTTTTTAGAAGGATAAAAAAGTCATGAGCCATAAAAAAAGTTTATAAACTGGCTACATTGAAATTAATAATTTCCGGACTTCCCTGATGGTGCAGTGGTTAAGAATCTGCCTGCCAAGGCAGGGGACACGGGCTCGATCCCTGGTCCGGGAAGATTCCACATGCCATGGAGCAGCTAAGCCCATGCGCCACAATTACTGAGCCTGTGTGCCTACAGCCTGTGAGCCACAACTACTGAAGCCTGCGTGCCTAGAGCCCATGATCTGCAACAAGAGAAGCCAGCACAATGAGAAGCCCGCGCACCGCTAAGAAGAGTAGCCCCGCTCGCCGCAACTAGAGAAAGCCCACATGCAGCAACGAAGACCAAACGCAGCCAAAAAGTAAATAGATAAATAAATTTTTTTTAAAAATTAATAATTTCTTAACATTGTTAGGAAAATGAAAATGCAAGCCACAGTTTGGGAGAAAATATTCCCTATATGTATATCTTACAAATAACCTTTATCCAGAATATATAAAGAACACTCAGAACTTGATAAAAGAATATAAAAAACCCATTTTAAAAATAATTAATTAATTAATTAATTTTTGGCTGCATTGGGTCTTCGTTGCTGTGCGCGGGCTTTCTTTTTAGTTGCGGCGAGCAGGGGCCACTCTTCGCTGCAGTGCGTGGGCCTCTTACTGCGGTGGCTTCTCTTGTTGCGGAGCACAGGCTCCAGGTGTGCGGGCTTCAGTAGTTGTGGCTCACGGGCTCCAGAGCGCAGGCTCGGCAGTTGTGGTGCACGGGCTCAGCTGCTCCACGGCATGTGGGATCTTCCCAGACCAGGGCTCGAACCCGTGTCCCCTGCATCGGCAGGTGGATTCCCAACCACTGTGCCACCAGGGAAGCCCCCCAGTTTTTTTAAATGAGCCAAAAGTTTGAACACCTTGTTTGTTTGTTTGTTTGTTCTGGCCACACTGCACGGCTTGCAGGATTTTAGTTCCTTGACCAGGGATTGAACCCATGCCCTCAGCAGTGACAGTGTGGAGTCCTAACCACTGGACCACCAGGGAATTCCCAAAAGTTTGAACAGTTTGTAAAACAAGATATATGAATAGCCAAGTACACTAATAGCTATAATAAATTATAGCTATTAGTACTATTATTTGTAATATTATCAGCTATATAAAAATGGAACATTATTTTAGATAGTTTCATTAACAAGGAGGAAATAGATACCATGTAAAATATCAAAACATTTCATGTAAATCCTTAATTAACTGCATGTAAGAATATAAAATGTGTCCAGTTTTTTTAAAAAAACATCTTAATGTAATCCACTTATAGATACCTAATGTCAAATAAACCCAAAAGCATTAAGAATAAAATGATGGAGGAAGGCATAACAGGCATATATGACCAAATGGGAAGCAGGTAGGCAGGGTTATCACTAGGTAAGTGGAACATCAAATGAATCCCAGATACCACAGATAAAAGGTATAATCCCCAAGGGAGGTATAACAGAATGAACATTTAATCTTCCACGTAACATTGTATTGAAGTATGTAACTTTAAAAGGTGTTAGGTCACCAAAGAAAATTTACTGGAATAATACAAGGGGAAAGGGTATTTAAACATCACTAGAAATTAATAACAAATATTTTAAACTACTAACTGAAAATCTAAAAACATTCTTTTCAATTATTATTGGTTGAAGAGGGTATTTGCAGAAAATTCAGAGGATGAGATTATGACCTATCAAAATCTATCAGGCAATTAATTATTAAATGAGAAATATTGGAAAAAACTGTGTAGGCAACCAACTCAATAACTGAGAAAACAATATAAATTCAAGTATGAGGCAAGAATATGGAAGGAAATAATAAAGATATAAGTAGAAATAAACCAAAAATCAGGAGAACACATTAGCATTTATTAATCCAGTTGCTTAATATTGGGGGGAAAAAGATTTTACTCTGGCAAAACATAACAAAGAAAAAAAGGTGAAAACAAAATTTGAAGGAATAAAGGGTCTATAAAGAGAGTAGATTAGAAAAATAGTGAAAAGTTATTCAATTATCTACTAATAAAATGAAAATCTCAATGGCACAATTTTCTGCATTAAAAATACAGTGATTTCAAAAAATGTAGAAAAACTAGACAAAATAAGATTATTAAGGATATTTCCTCTATCACAAGACTTTTGTGCCCTGCCTCACATCTTCTCAGTCTCACCTCTGATTTCAGTGACAGCTGTGGGGAACAGTTGTGAGGGCTTAGACGGACTCTGTGCTGATGGCTTCCTAAAGTGTAGGGGTGTGTGGGGGGGCAGGGAGGTAACATCCTCTGGGGCATCCCTCAACCCACAGTGGACAGAAATTGAGGGATAGATTCTTCTCTGCCTGGCGGCCTTTGGGAAGGTCCTAAAAGGTGCTCCATGCATTCCTCACAGGGTCCTGGCAGGATTAAGCCTCAGTTGTCTGAGGTGGTAACCAGCTCAGTGATGTACCCTTGCGTTGGCTTTTCTTCCTTCCTTGTTTTACTCTGTCCCTCACCACTGAGATTCCCTCCCTGGTAAAATATCTATATATAAGTCCTTGTTTAAGGCTCTGCTTTCAGAGGAGAACCCAGACTAAGATATCTCTAAAAAGTTTCCAGCTTCAGAGTAGTTTTACAGCAAATTACTTCAAACCTTCAGTGAACAGCTATTCCTCAAACCACATAATGGGTTTTAGAACACAGAAAAGGATGGAAAATTATACAGTTCATATTATGTAACTACATAATCCTGATCCAGATACATCAGAGTACATGAACACTTTTCCAGTTGAAAAAACATAATAAATGGTGTGTTGTTTTGCCAAACTCTTCCCTGTTCTTTAGCCAGATGTCTTCACCATTGGATTAAACTAAAATTTGTATGGGAGATGGTTGCCAGGCAATGTCAACAGTTCATTTAGTTCAATATGTACTGAATTTCTCTGTGCAAAGTATTATGATAAGCTCTGGAGGAATTCAAAGCTAACTGACACAGCATCTCTGCCTTAAGTGAGCCTTTGACTTCTATGAAATATATGGCAAATAAACACAAACTGTATATTATAAAATCACTATGTGCCCAGCATCCCAAAGGAAAATAAGATATGCCATCTATGAATTTATTTTTAGTGAGGAGATGAGGCATGTATATATGGAATAAAATTAAATGATGGAACATTAAATGGTATAAGAGCTCACAGAGAGAAGTTTGAGTTAGAGTGATTAGAGAAGACTATGGAGGAGGTAGGATTTGAAAAGAGGATTAGATAGGGATAAATGAAGAAAAAGAGGCTGAATGATCAATATAATGAACAAAGTTGCTGTAACTGATACTGCAGATTGGCTCACTTAAAACCCACTCCTATTCCTACCACATCCTACCCCGTTTTAAATTCGTTTGTCTTTATTATAAAGACTATAAAGTTAAAACTATATTTCTCTTCTTTTAGCTAGAATTCTTCATATGAACCATGTTATATCCAACAGTCATCATCCCCACTTCAAGGTGTGAAGATGGAAGTGAGCAAAATGAGATAGCAGTCAGAGTTACCATAGGCAGAGTTACCATATTAGGACTTGAGCAGTGGGAGGGCAGCTTGGTTCCCTGGCCTTCCTGGAAGTTCTGTATGCCACCTGATGGCCTATAATAAATCCCTTATAGTTTGTGTTATCTGTAGGTAAGAACCTTGGCCATCTGGGTGTTGTTAAGGCAATATTTTGAATGCTTAGAAGATTCTGGCCTACCTGGAGCTTGTATTAGAATTGAGCAAAGTTGGTTAGATTAGCAAATGATGTAAAATTTACATCGGTCCTAATTGAATAGATAGATGATAAAGCAAAAATGGGTGATGACTGTAAAATTCTTTGTATTTTTTTGAAATCTTTCATGATAAAATGTTGGGGAAATTAAACCTTATAGGAAAGGACTTTAACTGCTTCAGGTAAATTTGAATTTCCCTGAAATACTTCTGATTGTCATTGCTAGATTATTGTTCTGAAAAATATTTGTCAGTGATTTGAACGCAAGTTTCTAGAATGATTCATAGTTGGTACAAATTATACAGATGACAGATTTAATAAACTGAGATATGCAAAAAATTTTTATATCAGCTCTTTTCAAAGTTAATGCATTAATTCTGACTACAGAAACAAGGTGGTAAATATATATTAATTAAAATTTAAAATAAGTGATAGGAGGCAATCCAAGGGTAAATGTACTTTGTGTAACTATTAGCTTTTGTTTTTTTTTTTTTAATTTATTTTAATTTATTTATTTTTGGCTGTGTTGGGTCTTCGTTTCTGTTCGGGGGCTTTCTCTAGTTGCGGCAAGCGGGGGCCACTCTTCATCGCGGTGCGCGGGCCTCTCACTATCGCGGCCTCTCTTGCTGCGGAGCACAGGCTCCAGACGCGCAGGCTCAGTAATTGTGGCTCACGGGCCTAGTTGCTCCGCGGCATGTGGGATCTTCCCAGACCAGGGCTCGAACCCGTGTCCCCTGCATTAGCAGGCAGATTCTCAACCACTGCGCCACCAGGGAAGCCCAACTATTAGTTTTTAAAGGATGGGGCAAAGTGTTATCTTGAAAAGGCTTAATTTTTCAGTTTTATTTCATATTGTAACACTAAACTTAATCAAACTCTGTCCTACCCTATCTTTATAAATCTGCTGTAAAGAAATAGTTACTGAATTAACTTTTATATGTATTGTGATTTAGGAAGAAGCAGAAGAGAAATTGAGAAAGCAAAAGGAGTTGAAGCAAAATTTTATGGAACAAATGGCCTTGAAGGAACTAGTACTTCAGGCTGCAAAAGAGGAAGAGGAGATCTTTAGAAAAGCTATGCTGGCGAAATTTGCTGAGGATGATCGAATAGAATTAATGAATGCTCAGAAGCAAAGAATGAAGCAACTAGAACACAAGAGGGCTGTGGAAAAACTTATTGAAGAGCGTCGCAACCAGTTCCTTGCAGACAAAGTAAGGAAAAGTATTTTGGGTTTTTTTTTTGGTAATTATCATTGAATAGCAACCAGCTAATTGATTTATCCACTAAACATTTAACTGAGAACCGTTTATGTGCCAGATGTTAGATATCCATTTACTAATCATATGATATATAAATTTTCTGACCACTTGTTAATCAATGAATCTAGAAAATATTTATTGATGCTTTCTATGTGTTAGACATTGGTTGGTGTTGAGAACACAAAGATAAATATGACTAAGTCCATATCATCTATGAGTTTTTGGTGTTGGTTAAGAAAAACACATTAAAAACAATGATTATAAAGATATATCAGGTGCATGTGATGATAATTATACAGACATGGACATCTTGGTATGGCAGAGAGGAGACAGATCATGAATGCCCTGGCTGCTATTTTAATGGTGGACTTTATCCAGGGAGACCCACTGAAGAATTAAGAAAGCTACATGATAAGATCTGCACTTGGAAAGATGACTCAGGTAGCAGTGTTGAGGACAAATGTGAGGGGAGTAAGACCAGAGACAGGAAGATCAGTAAGGAAGTTATTATAGTTATCCCAGTGATAGGTGATGAAAACCCATGTGAACAGAGAAGGGATCCATCTGTGAGATGTTAGGAAGGTAGAGTTGATGGGGCTTGGTTACCAATTAGTTCTGGAGAGTTGAGAGAAGAATTAGGCTACTACTAATAAATAATGCTATTATGTACTTCCATCTTCAGTGAGTGGTGATGTGCTACAGAAAGAGTATGTACAAAGAAAAACAGATTTTGAGGGAGTATATAATTCCATTTTGTCCACATTGATTTTGAGGCCCAGGGGAAGATTTTTAGCTGGAAATGTGTATTTAAGAATTGGTGAGGAAACTAGGTTTGTGACTTTGGACACATTGATTTGTCTATTTGTGTTTCATCCGTAAAACTGAAATAATACTTTAAGAACCAAATAAGAAAATGTGTAAGTGTTTTGAAAAGATAAAGAGCTCTAAATATGAAAAGTACAGATTAGGCATATGGCAAATATTTTAAGTAGTAATAGAAGTGGTAGTAATAATAACTAACATTTATTGAGCATTTTCATATGTCATTCACTATTCTATACTCATTACAAGCAAAGTAATAACTTTTAACTTTCTATACTCATTACAAGCAAAGTAATAACTTTTAACTTTCAACCCTGTGAGTTAGGTACTATTACTACCCCCATTTTAAAGATGTGGAAACTAAGGCATAGAGAGATTATATGTATTGCCCAAGGTTTCACAGCAAGTAAGTGGCAGAGCTGGGATTATTAAATTAATATCATAATGCTGATCTTTCCTGCATGGGTAGACAAAAAGAAATCTCAAGATATTCTTATAATCAACAGATACTGATCTGCTAGGCATTCTGCTGAGTGTTGGTGAGGGAACCAAAACAAATAAAAGCTCATTCTAATCTAGCAAAAGAAAATAAGGTCTAGATACCCAAAAGACTCGACTATATATAGCACTGTATTAAGAATATATTTCTTAAATGTACAATGTAAACATTTGTAGAATGTGGTAGTGTGGGATTTACTAGTGTGCAATACCCTTACAACAGAACTATGTGGATTTATCTGGTAATACATACAAAATGAATAAAAGAAGACAGAGGAAGGCTATTCCAAGTTGGCAGCATATAGAATTATCAAATGGAGAAACCTGAATAATAGGCAGAGGAGTTTGGACATGATACAGTAGAAACTGGTTATCATAATATGGTCTTTAACAAGAGGAGAAAGTAGTAATTTAAGAGTGAAGAGAGGAGGACCTGGAATATAGGTTAACAGAGCAGTGGAAGGAGAGAGAAAGGGGAGAGTTTAAATATTTTTAAAGGAAGAATAGATGAGACTTGTATGATTTTTTTGGACCATATAAGGTAGAGTGGAGGAAGGAGTCAAAATAACTCTCAAAGTTTCAAACATGAGAAACTCAAGGAACACAAGTGCTGTTATGTTTTGAATTGGAGCAAAAAGATATAATGACTTCGTTTTTAGTCATACTGAGTTTGAAATAGAAACGCAAGTTGAAAAATCCTGAAGGCAGTTGAACAGAAGAAGAAAACTTAGGTCAAGTATTCTTAGACAAGCATTTCTGTCATTAAGTAGCACAGAGAGTTTCAAACTAAGATGATTCTTCCAAATAATATATTATAATGAGAAACAATCAGAGGGCCAGTGACTGAGACTTGGAGAACATTCTAGTTAGGAGGTGGAAGTAGTAGAAAAAATTGCCAAGACCAAGAAATGGTCAGAAAGATAAGAGAATCTGGAAGTCACAGAAAACCAAGAGAGATCAGCTCTTTTGACTGCTGCAATGACGTGTTGGGAGACTTGGGGTTCAATTTTTGGCTTTCCTCTATACTTAATCAACTCACGGTGTAGTTCTTTTTTTTTTTTAAAAAAATTATTTATTTATTTATTTTGGCCGTGTCAGGTCTTAGTTGCGGCACGCGGGATCTTTCGTTGTGGCGCGCAGGCTCTTCGTTGCGGCGCCTGGGCTCCTCTCTAGTTGTGGAGTGCAGGCTTCTCTCTAGTTGTGGCCCACGGGCTTAGTTGCCCCACAGCATGTGGGATCTTAGTTCCCGGACCAGGGATCGAACCCGCGTCCCCTGCATTGGAAGGCGGATTCTTAACCACTGGACCACCAGGAAAGTCCCCTCACGCCGTAGTTCTTTTGCCATATTTCCAAATGCCTAAAGGACACAGTTGGAAATCTTGTGAGTGCCTTAGAATTTAGGTTTCCAAAAGTGAATGTAGCAGACAAACCTTCTCCAATTTCTGTAGCCTCAGTCTTGGTTAAACACAGGCTTGGGTGACTGAGTGAATATGCTATCACCTTGGAATCATTCCTGGACTCTTCCCGTTTCTTACCTAATAATTTTTAGTCAGCCACCAAATCCTATTGATTCCACCTCAACAATCCTATTGATTCCACCTCAACAATTCTATTGATTCCACCTCATAAATTCAGTTTCTCTTCTTCATAACTTAATTTAGACATTCAGTATCATTCTGTGGACTACTGAAATTGACTTATAATTGGTCTCCTTGTGGCATCTGCTACCAGTTAGCAAGGTATAAAAAAAAATCTCATTATGTCCTCCTACTGCTTAAGTGGATTCCTACTGGATAAAACTTCAATTCTGTAGCTTTGATATAAACCAACC
This sequence comes from Eubalaena glacialis, assembly GCF_028564815.1. Lineage (NCBI taxonomy): Eukaryota > Metazoa > Chordata > Mammalia > Artiodactyla > Balaenidae > Eubalaena > Eubalaena glacialis. The sequence continues at coordinate 79,106,339 of NC_083717.1, forward strand.
ATGATCTACTGTAACCTTTAAGGGAGATAATTACCTATAAAGCACCTAGCATTTTGCCTGGTCAGAGCAAAGTGATCAAGGAGACTGAAAATTAAAAGGCTTTTGAAATTGACCAGAAAGCTTTGAATACTCCTTGTCTAGAAAGAGGTAGAACCAGTGACTGTGACTGTCCTATCTCATGGCTTACAGAGCTAATCTGAAAGCTTTTGGAAAAGTTAGCAAGACAGCTATAAATGGAAGAAATCTGAAAATATTACCTAAAGCATAAATACTTTTACAAAATTTTATATCTTAATTTTTTTTTTAATTGTAAATGTTCCCAATATGAAGCTGTGGGCTTAATTTTAAGTATCTTATCTTTTAGATATCCCTATTCTGTTTTATCTACCTTTTTTTTCATCTTACACTGTAAGCTGCTTTCAGTACCTGGAGTATGGTAAGCACGCAATAAATATTTGTTGAATTAATTAGGAAATCATTTCTTTGAATCTTTTTTCCTTGGTAATGAAGATACTTGTCCTGAAAATATGTACTTGCCTCCCTAAAATCCCAGTCATAACTGGGATTTTTCTTGTAACTTTAAAGAAATAGTGACTGTAATATATACATATATATATATGTATATATGTGTGTGTATATATATATATATAAAATGTAAAAGATATATATTATCTAGTACCTACCAGTTTTATCTAATTTACTGCAAGAGTAAATTAGACAAATTTATTGGACAAATTCTTAGTTTAATGTGTTTTGTGAAAATAAAATAAATTTTATTTATATTGCCAGCAACGTGAACTGGAGGAATGGCAGTTGCAGCAAAGAAGGCAAGGATGTATTAATGAAATTATTGAAGAAGAAAGACTAAAACTTCTCAAAGAACATGCTACAAAATTACTAGGATATCTCCCTAAAGTAAGTAACATTTAACACATAACATCTAATAGTGGGGAAAAAAACATGGTATTAAGATTTTGGGGGGAAACTGAGGATGGCAGAGTAGAAGGACGTGCGTTCACTCCCTCTTGTGAGAGCACCAGAATCACAACCAACTGCTGAACAGTCATGGACAGGAAGACACTGGAACTCACCAAAAAAGATACCCCACATCCAAAGACAAAGGAGAAGCCACAATGAGATGGTAGGAGGGGTGCAATCACAATAAAATCAAATCCCATAACTGCTGGGTGGGTGACTCACAAACTGGAGAAAAATTATACCACAGAAGTCCACCCACTGGAGTGAAGGTTCTGAGTCCCACATCAGGCTTCCCAACCTGGGGGTTCGGCAACGGGAGGAGGAATTCCTAGAGAATCAGACTTTGAAGGCTAGCGGGATTTGATTGCAGGACTTCGACAGGACTGGGAGAAACAGAGACTCCACACTTGGAGGGCACACACAAAGTAGTGTGCGCACCAGGACCCAGGGGGAAGGAGCAGTGACCCCATAGGAGACTGAACCAGACCTACCTGCTAGTATTGGAGGGTCTCCTGCAGAGGTGTGTGTGTGTGGGGGCTGTGGCTCAGCGTGGGGACAAGGACACTGGCAGCAGAAGTTCTAGGAAGTACTCCTTGGCATGAGCCCTGCTGGAGTCCACCATTAGCCCTACCAAAGAGCCTGTACCCTCCAGTGCTGGGTTCCCTCAGGCCAAACAACCAACAGGGAGGGAACTCAGCCCCACCCATCAGCAGACAAGCAGATTAAAGTTTTACTAAGCTCTGCCCACCAAAGCAACACCCAGCTCTACCCACCACCAGTCCCTCCCATCAGGAATCTTGCACAAGCCTCTTAGACACCCTCATGCACCAGAGGGCAGACAGCAGAAGCAAGAATAACTACAATCCTGCAGCCTGTGGAAGGGAAACCACATTCACAGAAAGACAAACAAAATGAAAAGGCAGGGAACTATGTACCAGATGAAGGAACAAGATAAAACCCCAGAAAGACAACTAAATGAAGTGAAGATAGGCAACCTTCCAGAAAAAGGATTCAGAATAATGACAGTGAAGATGATCCAGGACCTTGGAAAAAGGATGGAGGCAAAGATTGAGAAGATGCAAGAAATGTTTAACAAAGACCTAGAAGAATTAACAAACACCTAGAAGAATTAAAGAACAAATAGAGATGAACAATACAATAACTGAAATGAAAAATACACTAGAAGGAATCAATAGCGGAATAACTGAGGCAGAAGAACGGATAAGTGACCTGGAAGACAGAATGGTAGAATTCACTGCCGCAGAACAGAATAAAGAAAAAAGAATGAAAAGAAATGAAGACAGCCTAAGAGACCTCTGGGACAACATTAAACATACTGACATTTGCATTGTAGGGGTCCCAGGAGGAGAAGAGAGAGAGAAAGGACCAGAGAAAATATCTGAAGAGATTACAGTTGAAAACTTCCCTAACATGGGAAAGGAAATAGCCGCCCAAGTCCAGGAAGCGCAGAGAGTCCCAGGCAGGATAAACCCAAGGAGAAACACGTCAAGACACCTAGTAATCAAATTGACAAAAATTGAAGGCAGAGAAAAATTATTAAAAGCAACAAGGGAAAAACGACAAATAACATACAAGGGAACTCCCATAAGGTTAACAGCTGATTTCTCAGCAGAAACTCTACAAGCCAGAAGGGAGTGGCATGATATATTTAAAGTGATGAAAGGGAAAAACCTCCAAGAATACTCTACCTGGCAAGGATCTCATTCAGATTCAATGGAGAAATCAAAAGCTTTACAGACAAGCAAAAGCTAAAAGAATTCAGCACCACCAAACCAGCTCTACAACAAATGCTAAAGAAACTTCTCTAAGTGGGAAACACCAGAGAAGGAAAGAACCTACAAAAACAACCCCAAAACAATTAAGAAAATGGTAATAGGAACATAAATATCAATAATTACCTTAAATGTGAATGGATTCAATGCTCCAACAAAAAGACACAGCTCGCTGAATGGATAAAAAACAAGACCCATATATATGCTGTCTACAAGAGACCCACTTCAGACCTAGGGACACATACAGACTGAAAGTGAGGGGATGGAAAAAGATATTCCATGCAAAGGGAAATCAAAAGAAAGCTGGAATAGCAATTCTCATATCAGATAAAATAGACTTTAAATTGAAGAATGTTACAAGAGACAAGGAAGGACACTACATAATGATCAAGGGATCAATCCAAGGAGAAGATATAACAATTATAAATATATATGCACCCAACATAGGAGCACCTCCATACAGAAGGCAAATGCTAAGAGCTCTAAAGGAGGAAATCAACAGTAACACAATAATAGTGGGGGGACCTTAACCACCTCATTTACACCAATGGACAGATTATGCAGACAGAAAATTAATAAGGAAACAGAAGCTTTAAATGACACAATAGACCAGATAGATTTAATTGATATTTATAGGACATTCCACCTGAAAACAGCAGATTACACTTTCTTCTGAAGTGCACATGGAACATTCTCCAGGATAGATCACATCTTGGGTCACAAATCAAGCCTCTGTAAATTTAAGAAAACTGCAATCATATCAAGTATCTTTTCCAACCACGACGCTATGAGATTAGGGATCAATTCCAGAGGAAAAAATGTAAAAAACACAAACACATGGAGGCTAAACAATATGTTACTAAATAACCAAGAGATCACTGAAGAAATCAGAGGAAATCAAAAAATACGTAGAGACAAATGACAACGAAAACATAATGATCCAAAACCTATGGGATGCAGCAAAAGCAATTCTAAGAGGGAAGTTTATAGCAATAGAATCCTACCTCAAGAAACAAGAAAAATCTCAAATAAACAACCTAACCTTACACCTAAAGGAACTAGAGAAAGAGGAACAAACAAAACCCAAAGTTAGTAGAAGGAAAGAAATAATAAAGGTCAGAGCAGAAATAAATGAAACAGAAACAAAGAAAACAATAGCAAAGATCAATAAAACTAAAAGCTGGTTCTTTGAGAAGATAAACAAAATTGATAAACCTTTAGCCAGACTCATCAAGAAAAAGGGAGAGGACTCAAATCAATAAAATTGGAAATGAAAAATGAGAAGTGACAACGGACACCACAGAAATACAAAGCATCCTAAGAGACTACTACAAGCAACTCCATGCCAATAAAATGGACTACCTGGAAGAAATGGACAAATTCTTAGAAAGGTATAACCTTCCAAGACTGAACCAGGAAGAAATAGAAAATATGAACAGACCAATCACAAGTAATGAAATTGAAACTGTGATTAAAAATCTTCCAACAAACAGAAGTCCAGGACCAGATGGCTTCACAGGTGAATTCTATCAAACATTTAGAGAAGAGCTAACACACATCCTTCTCAAATTTTCTAAAAAATTGAAGGGGAATGAATGCTCTAAACTCATTCTACGAGGCCACCATCACACTGATACCAAAACCTGACAAAGATACTACCAAAAAAGAAAATTACAGACCAATATCACTGATGAATATGGATGCCAAAATCCTCAACAAAATACTAGCAAACAGAATCCAACAACACATTAAAAGGATCATACACCATGATCAGATGGGATTTATTCCAGGAATGCAAGGATTCTTCAATCAATGTGATACACCATATTAACAAATTAAAAAATAAAAACCATATGATCATCTCAATAGATGCAGAAAAGCTTTTGACAAAATTCAACACCCATTTATGATAAAGACTCTCCAGAAAGTGGGCATAGAGGGAACCTACCTCAACATAGTAAAGACCATATATGACAAACGCACAGCAAACATCATTCTCAATGGTGAAAAACTGAAACCATTTCCACTAAGATCAGGAACAAGACAAGGATGTCCACTCTCGCCACTATCGTTCAACATAATTTTGGAATTCCTAGCCACGGCAATCAGAGAAGAAAAAGAAATAAAAGGAATACAAATTGGAAAAAAGAAGTAAAACTGTCACTGTTTGCAGATGACATGATACTACACATAGATAATCCTTAAGATGCCACCAGAAAACTACTAGAGCTAATCAATGAATTTGGTAAAGTTGCAGGATACAAAATTAATGCACAGAAATCTCTTGCATTCCTATATACTAACAATGAAAGATCAGAAAGAGAAATTAAGGAAACATTCCCATTTAGCATTGCAGCAAAAAGAATAAAATACCTAGGAATAAACCTACCCAAGGAGACAAAAGACCTGTACTCTGAAAACTATGAGATGCTGATGAAGGAAATAAAAGATGAGACAAACAGATGGAGAGATATACCATGTTCTTGGATTGGAAGAATCAATATTTTAAAAATGACTGTACTACCCAAAGCAATCTACAGATTCAATGCAACCCCTATCAAAGTACCAATGGCATTTTTTACAGAACTAGAACAAAAAATCTTAAAATTTGTATGGAAACACAAAAGACCCCGAATAGCCAAAGCAATCTTGAGGGAAAAAAATGGAGCTGGTGGAATCAGACTCCCTGACTTCAGACTATACTACAAAGCTACAGTAATCAAGACAATATAGTACTGGCACAAAAACAAATATAGATCAATGGAACAGGATAGAAAGCCCAGAGATAAACCCACACACCTATGGTCAACTAATCTATGACAAAGGAGGCAAGGATATACAATGGGGAAAAGACAGTCTCTTCAATAAGTGGTGCTGGGAAAACTGGACAGCTACATGTAAAAGAAAGAAATTAGAACACTCCCTAACACCATACACAAAAATAAACTCAAAATGGATTAAAGACCTAAATGTAAGGCCAGACACTATAAAACTCTTAGAGGAAAACATAGGCAGAACACTCTTTGACATAAATCACAGCAAGATATTTTTTGACTCATCTCCTAGAGTAATGGAAATAAAAAGAAAAATAAACAAATGGGACCTAATGAAACTTAAAAGCTTTTGCACAGCATAGGAAACTATAAACACGATGAAAAGACAACCCTCAGAATGGGAGAAAATGTTTTCAAATGAATCAGTGGACAAAGGATTAATCTCCAAAATATATAAACAGCTTATGCAGCTCAATATTAAAAAAACAATCCAATGAAAAAATGGGCAGAAGACATAAATAGACATTTCTCCAAAGAAGACATACAGATGGCCAAGAGGCACATGAAGAGCTGCTCAACATCACTAATTATTAGAGAAATGCAAATCAAAACTACAATGAGGTATCACCCACACTGGTCAGAATGGCCATCATTGAAAAGTCTACAAACAATAAATGCTGGAGAGGGTGTGGAGAAAAGGGAACCCTTTTGCACTGTTGGTGGGAATGTAAATTGATACAGCCACTATGGAGAACAGTATGGAGGTTCCTTAAAAAACTAAAAATAGAAATACCATATGACCCAGCAATCCCACTACTGGGCATATACCCAGAGAAAACCGTAATTCAAAAAGACATATGCACCCCAGTGTTCATTGCAGCACTATTTACAATAGCCAGGTCATGGAAGCAACCTAAATGCCCATTGACAGACGAATGGATAAAGAAGATGTGGTATATACATATAATGGAATATTACTCAGCCATAAAAAGGAAGGAAATTGGGTTATTTGTAGAGACATGGATGGACCTAGAGACTGTCATACAGAGTGAAGTAAGTCAGAAAAAGAGAAACAAATATTGTATATTAATGCATATATGTGGAATCTAGAAAAATGGTACAGAAGAACCAGTTTGCAAGGCAGAAATAGAGACACAGATGTAGAGAACAAACATATGGATGGCAAGGGGGGAAAGTGGGGAGGGGGGGTTGTGGTAGTGGGATGATCTGGGAGATTGGGATTGACATATATACACTAATATGTATAAAATAGATAACTAACAAGAACCTGCCATGTAAAAAAATATTTCGGAGGGCCTGGGTTTCACTCACTTCTTACTGTTACAAATTAACAGTATATGTTAATATATATAGTGTGATATGAGCCAGTAATTGAACATCTCCAAAATGAGAGAGTTGGTCTTGGCACATTCTATTAAATATGAGCTGGAATTATTGAATTTAAATTTTAGAGGTTCTTTTCTCCTCTTTCAGTGTAGGAAGTCTACAACTATAGCAGTTCTGATACTCTGGTGATATACAGGAAAACCTTGTAATTGGTATCAGTAGTCACAGATACATGCTTGAACTGAGTCTGAGACAGATCTGCTGTATAGCAGGAGGTTACATTATAACTAGGTAACCCTGGTTTTTAAAAGTACTTCCAGAAGATAGCAAATTTTCATGTATGTCTGAAATATGTTGACTATAAAAATAACTGAGTTTCCTAGGCCACATAAACATCTGGACTCATGTAAATAAAATTTCCATCCTTCAAATATAGAAATTATGCCATTTGATACTGTATTCAATCAAAAGAATCAAATGTATATTTTGCTTAGTCAGTACAAAGGAAGGAGAAAGAGAAATGTGAACACTTATTACCTGTCTATAGGACCTTATAGTAATAGACAGGATTAATGAATACAAAATGATACATTAATGACAAAAGCCATATGGAATTGATAAATTTCATAAACTAGACTATAAATTCTGGGAGAGTCTTAGGGTTTATATATTTGTGTAGCAAAGTAATTGTGGAAATGGGAGAGACTGATGATAACCTAAAATGATTTTATCCTAGATCCTAGTGGCTCCAAATGACCTAAATTATTCTCTGGATTCTTAGGATAAGTAAATATTCAAGTTTAATTTTGTTTTAAAGGGATTAAGATTAGTTGGCTTAACTCCACACCTGGATTCTTTCCTGCAAGATTGAATGTTTGTTTGCTGATTAGACACAGAACTGAGGCAAGAGCCAATCCCATGCATGAATCTGGCGAAGCTCAATCTCTTCACCCTGACCTCCCTCATATCATACTGTAGGGCTGTTTCAAAACAAGGGTGGAGGGTATGGTATGGATTAAATTAATTCCTATTCAGCCCATCAAAGCAGTAGTACTTGTAGTAATAAAGCAGAAGAGCCCAGATTCCTGACAAGGTCTAACACAGGATCTGGTAAATCAGGAAATCAGGTCAGGCTAAGAATATTTCGTATATATCAAGTCATAATTTCAGAAAAATTTTTTTCATAAATGTATTAAATAGATTTTGTTATCTTGGAAATAACTTTACAAATTTCATGTCTGTATATCTGTTAGCCTTAACGAACATTTAGTGAATTATTCTAGCATTCATAGTAACCCACAAAATATTTTTCTTGTAGGGAGTATTCAAAAAAGAGGATGATATTGATATGCTTGGTGAAGAGTTTAGAAAAGCATATCACAAAAGGAGTGAAATTTGTGAAGAGAAGTGATATCATCAAAGTTTGGTAAACCTGGATTCTTTTGTATGTTACCACTAGATGTCAGTGTAACTTCTGTTTTACAGTTCAGTGAGGGTAGGAATCCATTGTCTTTGGATTTTCTAAAACATCTCTATTTCATCATTTATAAACAATTATTTGTAAGAAAACATTTGTTTTTGATAAAAATTAATTACTGAGTATTTTTTCACTGCAAAATTAATGGCAAAGTTAATTGCTTTTAATCAAACTATTGTTTTTGTACTAATAATTTGAAGATCTGAATTCTACACCACACTCCATATAGAGAAATATATATATATATAAAATCAAACAACCCAGGAGACTAACCTCTCCATACCACTTCTATCTATGTTAGTGTCTTGGAACTTTACTTCCCTGATTTGGCCAGGGAAAACTTTACTTTTCTCCTCTCACAGTAGACAGGAAAAGAGTGAGGAATTTCAACGTGCTTTACTAGCGAATGCACTTAATTGTCAATAAGAACACAGAAACAGTTTCTCTTGTATAAACATCATTTACAAACTAGAGTTACATCTCTAGAACATAAAATATTTTCTATTCAAATGCAGTTGAAAAAGGGCTAGATGGTCATAAGAAAGATAACAATTAAAAGTTAAATTCCTATTGCTTTATTTTATAAAATATTTCCATTTTGTAATAATTAGATATCAATTTTACATCCCCAGATCTACACAGGGAATTTGGAATTATTTTGATTTCATTATCAAGTATCTTCATTTCCTAGAGTAAAAATAATTCAAACCATTACAACTTAAGTTAAATAAAGGGTATATCCACCATGCACTATAGGTTAAAAAGTAGATCACTTATTAATTTCCCCATTCGAGTGCCTTCATAAATTCCTCTTCAGTGAAAGACAACATCTTGGCAGCTTCAATATGCATCTGTGTTTAAAAACAAATATTATCTAATTTAGTGTTAAGAGTAGACCACAGAACAACAGGAAATTTATAAAAATGTGTGTATAATATGCTATCCAATTAAGTTTTGTTGTAGGAATGTGTAATTCTAATTACAATAAATGTGACATTTGAAATGGTCAGCCTCTAAAAACCTTCGTTCACTGCTGGTATTGTACCAACCTGTTGAGAGAACAATAATATTGTAATACCTAACCTTTGCAAAAAGGGACAGTGGCAAAGCCATGAATTCATATCCTCTTACCACTAGGTTAACTCGTGTAGTGAACAGAACAAAAGTGGTTTGGAATCAGTTTTCACTCTTCAAGAGGCAAACTGATCCCCTAAGTTATTTTTATGTATGGTATTTTCTTTAGTTAGGGAGTATCCATATTGTATTTACTAGTCCTATTTCCACATTTCTAATTTACTTGCATTGATGTATAGATAAAATTTTGTGACTAAGCATGTCAAGATAAACATATCTAAAGTAGAAATACTAAATATCTTAGTAGAAAGAGCCAAATAACATGTATGATTTATTTTAACTTTGTTTTTTAGGATAAACTCACCTTCTGCCTTTTTAAAACATCAATTAATTTTAATTGTTTCTTGAACCCTATCATTAATTCTCCTTTTTGTCTTTCTAGCTTCTTGTTTTCTGATTTTAACACTTCAATTTTTTTGTGTTCTTCATTTGCTATATCCTGCAAAGGGAAAAAAAAATCCCATTTATTCTTTGCAGTATTTGAATGGAAAAAATGGTATCAGCAATAAAAGCTATTTTTAGTTTTTGCATTACTAAATTACTGTAACTTTGATAACTTTTAATGATGCTCACACCTCTAGCATTTTAAAAAATGTTTTTAAATAACAACTCAGTTCTAATTCCAATAATGCCAATGTAGCTTATATTTGAAGGCAGAGATGAGTAATCAGTAGTAAGCAGAAACTGGAGATGGTTATGATGCTTGAAAAAATGGAAGCATACTGGTTGAGATCCACATTCAGCTGGTTTCTGAGAGCACTTTTCAGTTCATCAGTTCACAGGGGACAGACCTAAAGCAAAAAGTATCAGTCTTATTGGGCTAAGGAATTGGACAGCAGGGCTGCCACGATGGTAGAAATTTCCAGGTGGGAAATCCCTCAAAATTTGCGTACACAGTTCCCTCAAATCCTTGGCACCTAAATAACATGTGCAGGGTGAGACTCCTAGGAACCCATGAAAGGTAAAAGTTGTGGTCTAAAGAGCTGAGCAGAGAATTCAGCCACTGCCCATGATAAGGAAGACCAAGTTTGTTATCTTGGTAAAAATTAATTGGATGAGCTCTGCAGCAATTTGGACAATGGAGAAAAAGGACCAGTGAACTTTAAGTAAGTAGAAACTATTAAGTAGAGGAAGATCTGGTACTTGGAAAAAATGTGAAAGGATGTCTTTCATGCAAAAAGGGAAATGATACCAGAAGGAAATCTGAATCTACATACACACACATTAAAAAAAAAAGTATCAGAAATAGTAACATGTGGTAAATATTAGAGTTTTTCATTAAAAACTTCTCTTTAAAAGATAATTGACAGTGGGTTAGATTTTGTTGCCAAGATGGCAGAGTAAAACCCTGAGCTCAACTCCTCCCATGGGCACACCAAAATTACAACTATTTACAGAACAACTATTGATGAGAAAGACCTGAATCTAACAGAAAAGATCTTCTCCAACCAAGAATATAAAAAAAGAACCACAACAAGATAGGTAGAAGGAGTGGAAGTGCAGTATTGTCAAGACCCATACCCCAGATGGGCAACCCACAAACGGGAGGATAATTACAATTACAGAGGTTCTCCCTAAGGAGCAATGGGTCTAACCCCCACATTGGGCTCCCCGGCCTGGGGGTCTTGTACTGGGAAGACAAGCCCCAGAATGTCTGGCTTTGAAGGCCAGTGGAGCTTACTTTCAGGAGACCCAGAGGGCTGTGGGAAATAGACAGTCCACTCTTAAAGGGTGTACACAAAATCTCACATGCTGCAGGACCCAGAGAAGAAGCAGTAATTTTTGAAAGGAGCCTGGGTCAGACCCACCTGCTAATCACCAAGAGGTAAGAGGCAACTGAAGCTCATCCTTGGGACATAGGCATTGGCAGCAGTCATTTGTGGGAGCCCATTCTATCACGTGGACACTGATGCTGGGAAGCACCACTTCAGAATCCTCCTCTAGCTTATTAGCACTGGGACATGGCTCCACCCACCAGCCTGTCAGCACCAGTACTGGGAAGCCTCAGGCCAAGCAACTAGCTTGGGGGGGACAAAGCCCCACTCACCACCAGCAGGCAGGCTACCTTAAGACCCCCTGAGCCTACAGCCACCTGGAACACAGCACAGCCCTGCCCACCAGAGGGCCCAGGACCCTGCCCCACACACAAGAGCAGAGGCACTAACCCCAGGATCCCCAGGCCTTGCAGCCAGAGACCCTGGGACCCAGCTCCACCCACCAGTGGGCCGACACCAGCCCAGGACCACCACAGCCTGCCATGGCAGGACCCAGCCCAGCCACCAGCACTGGGTGCCTCCCCACTGCTAGACCCTGGCCCCACCCACCAGCAGTCCAACACCACCTCTGAGACACCTTGGGACCCTTGGCAAGATTCAACACACTTTCATGATAAAAAACACTTAAAAAACAAGGAACAGAAGGATTCTACTTCAACATGATAAAAGCCATATATTGACAAGCCCACAGCTAACATCAAACTCAATGGTACAAGACTGAAAGCTTTCCCTCTAGGATCGTAGACAAGACAAGGATGTTCACTTTTGTCACTTTTATCCAACACAGTACTGCAAGTTCTGGTCAGAGCAGCTAGGGAATAAAAATAAAAGGCACCCAAATCAAAAAGAAGAAAGATTATCTCTGTTCACAGATGACATTGTCTTGTATGTAGAAAACCTTACAGATTCCACAATTTATCCATCCGAATAAATTAATTTGGCAAAGTTGCATGACAGAGAATCAACACACACACAAAACCAGTTGTGTTTCTATATACTACTAATGAACATTCCTAAAAAGAAATTAAGAAAACAATTAGAAATATAATACCATCAAAAAGAATAAAGTACTTAGGAATAAAAGTAACCAAGGAGGTGAAATGCTTTTACACTGAAAACTTCAAAACACTGCTGAAAGACATTTGAAGACAAACGAATGGAAGGATATTCTGTGGTCATAGATTGTAAGATGTCAATACTACCCAAAGAGATCTACAGATTCAGTATGATCTTTATCAAAACCCCAATGGCATTTTTACAGAAATAGATCCATGCTAGCTAATATTTATATGGAATCTCAAGGGAACACGAATAGTCAAACACTTCTAATGAATAACACAAGTTGAAGGTCTCACACTCCCCAATTTCAAAACTTATTACAAATCTATGGTAATCAAAATAGTGTAATATGGACATAAAGAAATATTTACCAATGTAATAAAGAGCCCCCAAATAAACCCTTGCATATAAAGTCTAATGATTTTTGACAAGGATGCCAAGACCATTCACTAGGAAAAGATGGCCTCTTTAACAAATTGAGCTGGGAAGCTAGATATCTCCATGCATAACAATGAAGCTGTACACCTACTTCATATCATATACAAAAATTAACTCAAATTTGGTCAAAGACCTACATGTAAACCCTAAAACTATAAACTATTAGAAGAAAATGTAGGGGAAATGATCATGACCCTGGATTTGGTTGTGGATTCTTGGATATGAAACCAAAAGTACAGACAAACAAGGACATGGAAGCAACCTAAGTGTCCATCATCAGATGAATGGATAAAGATGTGGCACATATATACAATGGAATATTACTCAGCCATAAAAAGGAACGAAATTGAGTTATTTGTAGTGAGGTGGATGGACCTAGAGACTATCATACAGAGTGAAGTAAGTCAGAAAGAGAAAAACAAATACAGTATGCTAATACATATATATGGAATCTAAGGAAAAAAAAAAAAGTCATGAAGAACCTAGTGGTAAGATGGGAAAAAAGACACAGACCTACTAGAGAATGGACTTGAGGATATGGGGAGGGGGAAGGGTAAGCTGTGACAAAGTGAGAGAGTGGCATGGACATATATACACTACCAAACGTAAAATAGATAGCTAGTGGGAAGCAACCGCGTAGCACAGGGAGATCAGCTCGGTGCTTTGTGACCACCTAGAGGGGTGGGATAGGGAGGGTGGGAGGGAGGGAGATGCAAGAGGGAAGAGATATGGGAACATATGTATATGTATAGCTGATTCACTTTGTTATAAAGCAGAAACTAACACACCATTGTAAAGCAATTATACTCCAATAAAGATGTTAAAAAAAAAAAAGTACAGGCAAACAAAAGAAAAAAATAGATAAATTGGATTACATCAAAGGACACAATCAACAGAGTGAAAAAGAAACCTACAGAAAATATTTGCATATCATATACCTGATAAAGAGTTAATATCCAGAATACAGAAATAACTCCTACAAATCAATAACAAAAACACAATCAATTAATAAATGGGCAAAGGACTTGAATAGATAATTCTCCAGAAAAGATATACAGATGGCTAACAAGCACATGAAAAGGTGGTCAACATCACTAATATTTAGGGAGATTCAAATCAAAACCACAATGAGATACCACCTAATAAACATAAGGATGACTACTATTAAAAAAAAAAGCAACACAAAATAACAAGTTGGCAAGGATATGGAAAAATTGGAACCCTTGTGTACTGTTGGTATGGATGTAAAATGGTGCAGCCACTATGGAAAAACAGTATGGTGGTTCCTCAGAAAGTTAAAAATAGAATTACCATATGATCCAGCAATACCGCATCTAGGCAAATATCCAAAATAATTGAAAGCGGAGTCTTTAAGAGATACCCGTACACCCAAGTTCATATCAGCATTATTCACGATAGCCAAAAGGTGGAAGCAACCCAGGTTGCTTTATCCAATGAATGGATAAACAAAACCTGTTACATACATACAATGGAATATTCAGCCTTAAAAAGGAATGAAATTCTGATACATGCTACAACATGGATGAACCTTGAGAACATTATGCTAAGTGAAATAAGCCAGTCACAAAAAGACAAATAGTATATGATTCCACTTACATTAGGTACCTAGAGTAGTCAAAATCATAAAGATAGAAAGTAGAATTGTGGTTGCCAAGGATCAGGGAGAGGGGGATGGGGAATTATTTTTTAATGGACATAGGTTTTCAGTTTTTGCAAGATGAACAAGGAGTTCTGGAGTTTGGATACACAACAGTGTGAATGTATGTAACACTAGTGAACTGTACACTTTCAAAAATCAGGGTAAATTTTATGTGTAGTGTAATACAAAGGTTTTTTTTTTTTTAATTCAGAAAGTTCATTAACTCCTCAAAGCAAAAAAGTAACAATGTAGTGTGGAGTTTGTGTATAATAAATAAAATGTATGACAACAACAAAAAGGGGAGGAGAGAAGTATACTGCTGAAAGGTTCTTACATTATTCATAAAATGCTGTTACTTGAAGGTAGACAATGATAAGTTAAAGGTGTATCTGATAAATGATAAAATGTCCATAAAAAGAAGTGGAGATAATAAGCCAGTAAAAGAGATAAAATGAAATTGTTAAAAAATATTCAAAAGGAGAAAAATAAGAAACAGGAAGAAAGAGCATGAACATACAGCAAGTTAATAGAATAGAACAAAGAGAACAAATAGCAAGTTAATAGAATAAAATCCAACCATTATTAAAAATCATATTGAATGTAATGGTCTAAGCCTCCTAATTTAAAAGTCAGAGATTGTCAGATTGGATTAAAACAATAGGAAAACAACTATGTGTTGCCTACAAGAACATACAAAGGAGTTACAATGAAGGGATGGAAAGGACAACACTAATGTCAAGACTAATTAAAAGAAATTACATGATTTCAGGATTTATTATAAAGGTATAATAAGACAATGTATTAACATGAAGACATACAGATCAATGGAACAAAACAGATTCCAGCAACAAATCCACACATATCTGGGCAACTGATTTTCAACAAAGGTACCAGGGCAATTTAATAGTGAAAGGATAATCTTCTCAACAAATAGCGCTGCACATATTCCAATAATGAACCCTGACCCCTTATATCATGCACAAGAACTCACCAAAACATAAAAGCTCAAGCTATGCAACTTCTATAAGAAAACCTAAGAGCAAATCTTAGTGGCCCCTTTAGGTTTAGTAAAGAATTCTTAAATAGGACACAAGAAGCATAAATTATAAAAGAAAAAAACAACAGATTGGACTTCATCAAAATTTTAAACATTGCTCTTCAAAAAAACTGTTACAGAAATAAAAGGCAAGAGATATTTGCAAAGCAGGTATCTGACAAAAGACTTGTAGTTAGGATATATAAAGAACTCTTAAAACTCAATTATAAAACAAGTCAACTCAATTCTTTAAAATGAACCAAAGAGATAAAAACTAAGGAAATATGAATAAAGTATGGTCTTTAGTTAATAATAGTGAATCATAATAATATTGATTCATTCATTAACGGTAACAAATGTACCACACTAATGTATATATTAGTTGCAGAGGAAACTGTGTAGAGATTATAGAAATTCTCTGTACTAATTTCCCAATTTTTATGTAAATCTAAAACTGTTCCAAAAATTAAAGTGTATTTAACAATTTTTTAAAAGAAGAAAAGACTTATACAGACACTTCACCAAAGAAGATACCAAGACTCTCCTGAACAACCAATGGATGAAAGAAATCAAAGAGGAAAAAAAAAATGATCTTGAAACAAATGAAAAAGGAGACACAACATACCAAAACTTATGGGATGTAGTAAGAGCAGTTCAAAGAGGGAAGTTCATAGCAACAAACGCCTACATTAAGAAAGATCTCTGGGCTTCCCTGGTGGCACAGTGGTTGAGAATCTGCCTGCCAATGCAAGGGACACAGGTTCGAGCCCTGGTCTGGGAAGATCTCACATGCCATGGAGCAGCTGGGCCCGTGAGCCACAACTACTGAGCCTGCGCATCTGGAGCCTGTGCTCCGCAACAAGAGAGGCTGCAACAGTGAGAGGCCCGTGCACCGCGATGAAGAGTGGCCCCCACTCGCCACAACTAGAGAAAGCCCTCGCACAGAAATGAAGACCCAACACAGCCATAAATAAATAAATAAATTAATTTAAAAAAAAAAGAGAGAGATTGGATATGTAAATTCTATGGCACACATTTAAATTCCTTGCTACCCCAGAATGTCTTTCGCATGCCTTGACCTGAGAGGTCCATTTCATTCCAATAAGATTGAAATATAGTATCTCAATAAGGGAAAATCTCCAGTGTGCTACATCCTTTGCAAAAAAAAAAAAAAGAAAGATCTCTGCATTTTTACTCCTCCCTGCATGTTTAATGTTTTTGACATCATATTTTACATCTTTTTGTTTTGTGTATCCCTTAACTACTTACTGTGACTATAGATGATTTTACTACTTTTGTCTTTTAACCTTCCTAGTAGCTTTATAACGGCTGATCTACTACCTTTATTATATGTTTGTGTTTACCAATGAGATTTTTCCTTTTGTAATTTCCATATTTCTAGCTGTGGTCTTTTCTTTTTCACTTACAGAAGTCCATTTAACATTTCTTGGGAAGCTGGTTTAGTGGGGCTGAATTCTTTTAGCTTTTGCTTGTCTGTAAAACTCCTTATCTCTCCTTCAAATGTGAATGACAGCCTTGCTGGATAGAGTATTCTTGGCTGCAGGTTTTTTCCTTTCATCACGTTAAATATATTGTGCCACTCTCTTCTGGCCAGCAAAGTTTCTGCTGAAAGTCTGTGGACAATCTTATGGGAGTTCCCTTATACATAACTAGTTGCTTTACCCTTGATGCTCTTAATATTCTCTCTTTATCTTTAATTTTTGCCATTTTAATCATAATGTATCTTGGTGTGGATCTCTTTGGGTTGATCTTTTTGGGGACTCTCTGTTCTTTCTGGACCTGGATGTCTGTTTCCTTTCTCGTGTTAGGTATGTTTTTAGCTACAATTGCTTCAAATAAGTTCTCTGTCCCTATCTGTCTCTCTTCTCCTTCTGGGACCCCTATAATGTGAATATTAGTATGCTTGATGTTTTCCAAGAGGTCTCCTAAACTGTCTTCATTTTTTAAAATTCTTTTTTCTTTTTTTTGTTCAACTTGGGTGATTTCCACTACTCTGTCTTCCAGTTTACTGATCCATTCCTCTGTATTACCCAATCTAATGTTGATTCCTTCTACTGTATTTTTTATTTCAGTTACTGTATTTTTCAGCTTTGTTTGGTTCTTCTTTATATTTTCTAACTCCTTCTTAAAATTCTCACTGTGTTCACCCATTCTTCTTCCTAGTACATTGAGCATTTTTATGGTCATTACCACGAACACTTTATTGGGTAGACTGCTCATCTCCAGGGTTGTTAGAATGTGTTCAAACTTAAGACATCTTCAACTTTCAATATTCACCTGTGTATGTTGCTATATATAAACCTCATGGTAACCACAAACCAAAAAAATCTATAATAGATACACAAAAAAAGATAAAGGAATACAAATATAACACTAAGATAGTCATCAAATCACAAGTGAAGGGAGGAAAAGAAGAAAGGATGAAATAAGAACTACAAGGACAACCCCCAATCAATTAACAAAATGGCAATAAGTACGTACCTATCAATAATTACTTTAAATGTAAATATACTAAATGTTCCAATCAAAAGACACAGTGGCTGAACAGATACAAAAACAAGATACACACACACACACACACACACACACACACACATGCTGCCTATAAGAGATTCACTTCAGATCGAAATACACACACAGACTGAAAGTGAGGGGATGGAAAAACAAAGTCTGTAACAAGAGACAAAGAAGGACATTACGTAATGAACAAGAATACATAACACTTGTAAATATTTATGCACACAAACTGGAGCATTTAAATGCATATAGCAAATAATTCCAAATATAAAGAGAAAGATATTGACAGTAACACAATAATAGCCAGGGCCTTTAATACTCCACTTACATCAATGAACAGATCATCCAGACAGAAAATCAATAAGGAAACACAGGCCTTAAACAACACATTAGATCAGATGAACCTAATAGATATATATATAAAACATCCCATCCAAAAGCAGCAGAATACACAGCCTTTTCAAGTGCACATGGAACATTCTCAGGATAGATAACATGCTAGGTCACAAAACAAGTTTTAATAAATTTTAAGACTGAAGTCATACCAAGCCTATTCTCTGACCACAACACTATGAGACTATAAATCAACTATTTAAAAAACCCAAAACACATGGAGGCTAAACAATATGCTACTGAACAACCAATGAGTCACTGAAGAAATCAAAAAGGAAATAAAAAAATACATGGAGACAGAAACAAAGACACAATGATCCAGAATCTATGGGATGCAGCAAAAGCAGTTCCCAGAGGGAAGTTTATAGTGATACAAGCTGACATCAGGAAACAAGAAAATCCTCAAAAACCCTAACCTTACACCCAAATGAATTAGAAAGAACAAACAAAACCTAAAGTTAGTAGAAGGAGAGATCAGAGCAGAAATAAATGAAATAGAGATGAAAGACTGAAAAAGAGAGAAAACAAGAAACAATCAAAGAAATTAAGGGCTGGTTCTTTGAAAAAATAAAATCGATAAAGTTTTAGCCAGACACATTAAGAAAAAAAAGAGAGTGGGCCCAAATAATTAAAATCAGAAATGAAGTTACAGTTGACACCACAGAAATACAAAGGATCATAAGAGATTACTCTGAATAATTACACACCAATAAAATGGACGACCTAGAAGAAGTGGACTAATTCCTAGAAATATACAGTCTCCCAAGACTGAATGAGGAAGAAACACAAAATATGAACAGACCCCAATTGACACTAATTAGATCAGTAATAAAAAAATACTCCCAACAAACAGAAGTCCAAGACCAGATGGCTTCACAAATGAATTACGCCAAACATTTAAAGAAGACTTAATTCTTATCCTTCTCAAACTATTCCAAAAAATTGAAGAGAAGGGGATGCTTCCAAAGTCATTCTTTGAGGCCATCATCACCCTGATACCAAAATCAGATAAAGATACCACAAAAATAAGAAAATTACAGACCAATAACACTGGTGAACATAGATGCAAAAATCCTCAACAATATTAGCAAACTGAATTGAACAATACATTAAAAGGATCATACACCATGATCAAATGGGATTTATCCCAGGGAGGCAAGAATAGTTCAATATCTGCAAATCAATGTCATACATCACATTAATAGGATGAAAGAAAAAAATCACATGATCATGTCAATAGACACAGACAAAGCATCTGACAAAATTCAACATCCATTCATGATAAAGACTTAACAAATCAGGTTTAGAAGGAATTTACCTCAATGAAAAACAGGCCATATAATGACAAGCCCACAGCTAAAATCATACTCAATGGTGAAATGTTGAAAGCTTTTCCTCTAAGGTCAGGAACAAGACAAGTGCTCACTCTCACCACTCCTACTTAACGTAGTACTAGAATTCTAGCCAGAGAAATTAAGCAAGAAAAATAAGTATCAGAACTGGAAAAGAAGAAGTAAAATTGCCTCTATTTGCAGTTGATATGATTTTATATATAGAAAAGTCTTATAGACTCCACCAAAAAACTGTTAGATCTCATCAACAAATTCAGTAAAGTTGTAGGATATAAAATTAACATTAAAAAATTAGTAGTTTCTATATACTAACAAATTATCTGAAAAAGAAAGAAAACAGTCCCATTTATAATTACATCAAGAAGAATAAAATACTTAGAAATAATTTAACCAAGGATGTGAAAGATCTATACACTGAAAACTTTAAGAAATTGATGAAAGAGATCAGAGAAGGCACAAATAAGTTGAAAGGTATCCTGTGTTCATGGATTGGAAGAATTAATATTTTTTAAATGTCAATACTACCAAAGCCACCTATAGATTCAATGCAATCCCCATCAAGATTCTGAAGAAATTTTAAACAGAATTAGGAAAAAAAAATCCTGAATTTATATGGAATCACAAAAGGCCCCAGTAGCCAAAGTAATCCTGAGAAACAACAAAGCAAGAGGCATCACACTTCCTGATTTCAAGCTACATTATAAAGCTGTAGTAATCAAAATTTGTATGGTACTAGCATAAAATCAGAAACATAGACCACTGGAACAGAATCAAGAGCCCAGAAACAAACCCCAGCATGTACAGTCAACTAATATTTGACAAAGGAGCCAAGAATACTCAGTGGGGAAAGGATAGTCTCTTCAGTAAATGGTGCTGGGAAAATTTGATATTCACATGTAAAAAGAATGAAACTAGTTCTATATTACACCACTCAATGAACTGAACTGAACTGAAATGGAAAATGAAAATGGAAAAACAAAAATGAAAATGGAAAAACAAAAATGAACTGAAAATGGAATAGAAACTTATATGTAAGACTAGAAACCATAAAACTCCTAGAAGAAAACACAGGATAAAGCTCCTTGACATTGGTCCTGGTGATGATTTTTTTGGATGTGATACCTAAATCAGAAGTTACAAAATGAAAAATAAACAGGTGGGACTATGTCAAAGTAAAAAGCTTCTGCACAGCAAAAAAAAATGATCAACAAAATGAAAAGGCAACCTACAGAATGGGAAAAATATTGTAAACCATATATCTGAAGAGGTTAATATTCAAAACATATAAAGAATTCATACAATTCAACACACAAAAAATCAAATTATCCAATTTAAAAAATGAGCAAAGGACATGAATATACAATTTTCCAAATGGCCAACAGGTGCATGAAAAGGTGCTCAACATCTCTAATCATTCGGGAAATGCAAAATAAAACCACAATGAGGGGGCTTCCCTGGTGGCACAGTGGTTAAGAATCCACCTGCCAATGCAGGGGACATGGGTTTAAGCCCTGGTCCGGGAAGATCCCACATGCTACAGAGCAACTAAGCCCGTGCACCACAACTACTGAGCCTGCAAGCCACGACTACTGAGCTCGTGTGCCACAACTACTGAAGCCTGTGCACCTAGAGCCTGTGCTCTGCAAAGAGAAGCCACCTCAATGAGAAGCCCATGCACTGCAATGAAGAGTAGCCCCCGCTCGCCGCAACTGGAGACAGCCCGCGCGCAGCAACGGAGACCCAATGCAGCAAAAATTTTAAAAAATAAATAAGTTAAAAAAAAAAAACCACAATGAGGTATCACCTCATGACTGTTTGAATGGCTATCATAAAAAACAAATGAGATAACACATGATGGTGACGATGTGGAGAAAAAGGAACACTTGTGCACTGTTGATAAGATTGTACATTATATTCCAATCACTATGGAAAACAGTTTAGAGGTTCCTCAGAATATTAAAAATAGAACTACCATATATCCAGCAATTCCACCATTGAGAATATATCCAAAGGAAACAAAAATACTATGTCAAATAAATATCTGCACCCCAATGTTCACAGCAGCATTATTTACAATAGCCAAGACACAGAAACAACCTAAGTGTCCAGTGACAGATGAATGGATAGATAAGTTGTGGGATATATACACAATGGAATATTATTTAGCTATAAAAAAGAAGGAAATCCTGCCATTAGCAACATCATGGATGGGCCTTTGAAGGCATTATCTAAGTGAAATAAGTCAGAGAAAGTCAAATACTGTATGATCTCACTTATGTGTAGAATCTAAAACAACAACAAAAACAAAAAAATAAACTCACAGAAAAAGAGATAAGATTTGTGGTAACCAGAGGCAGAGGGTGGTGGGAGGGTGGGATTGGATGACGGTGGTCGAAATGTATAAACTTCCTGCTATAAGACAAAAAGTACTAGGTATGTAATATACAACTTGATGACTAGAGTTAACACTGCTCTATGGTATATTTAAAAGTTGTTAAGAGAGTAGATCCTAAGAGTTCTCATCAGAAAAAAAACATTTTTTTCTTTTTCTTTTTGTATACATATGAGATGATGGATATTAACTAAACATTATGGTAATCATTTCACAAAATATGTAAGTCAAATCATCATGTTATATACCTTAAACTTATAGAATGTTATATGTGAATTATATCTCAATAAAACTGGAAAAAAAGATGTCAAGATGGCAAATAAGCACATGAATATGCTCAACATCACTAGTCATTAGGGAAATACAAATTAAAATCATAATATGAAATACCACTAGGCACTTATTAGAACAGCTAAAATATAAAAAACTGACCACAGTAAGTGTTGGTGAAGGTATGGAACAGCTGCAACTTTCATACAGTGCTGTTGAGAATGTAAATTGGTACAACCATTTTAGAAAACAGTTTGGCAGCTGAACGTACATGTAAAATACAACCCAGATAATTGACTCCTAGGTGTTTACGCAAGAGAAATGAAAACACATGTCCACACAAAGACTTACACGTGAATGTTCATGTAGGCTTTACTTGTAATAGCCAAAAAGTGGAAACAACCCTAATGTCCATCAAAAGGTGGTATAATTTGGTAGATTTACACCATGTGTAAAATTATTAAAAGTGAACTACTGTCACATGCAGTAATGTGGATGAATCTCAAAATATTTTTACTGAGTGAAAGAAGTTACACTTTTAAAAAGAGTATGAAATTCTAGAAAATGTAAATGAGTTATCTGAAGAGAGGGGTTGGGAGAAGGGCATGATTATAAAGGGTCACAAGGAAACTTTTGGGAGTGATAGGTATATTTATTATCTCTATTGTGGTGATTTATCATAGGTATACACATAGTCACAAATCATCAAATTTTACACACTTTAAATATGTGCAGGTTTATTATATGTCAATTGTACCACAATAAATGTGATAAAATAAAAATACATACACTTAAAGATAGGCAAATAAAAAATTGTGAGACACAGCTAAAGTATCATTTTGAGGAAAACTTTAGTTTTAAATGCTGTGTTGGAAAAGAAGGTTGAAATATCAATGATCTAAGTCTTCAGTTTAAGAAACTGAAAAGATTGCAAATTAAAAAGCAAAGCAGGGCTTCCCTGGTGGCGCAGTGGTTGGGAATCTGCCTGCCAGTGCAGGGGACACGGGTTTGAGCCCTGGTCCAGAAGATCCCACATGCCATGGAGCAACTAAGCCCGTGAGCCACAACTACTGAGCCTGTGTTCTAGAGCCCATGAGTCACCACTACTGAGCCCACGCACTGCTCTAACTGAAGCCCATGCACCCGTGAGCCCGTGCTCTGCAATGAGAAGCCACCGCAATAAGAAGCACACGCACCACAACGAAGAGTAGCCCCCGCTCGCTGCAACTAGAGAAAGCCTGCCTGCAGCAACGAAGACCCAACACAGCCAAAAATAATAAATATATAACAATAAATAAATTTATTAAAAAATACTAATATCAATAAAAATAATATATATTAAAAAAAGCCAAGTAGACAAAATTGTATAAGGAGAATTCAGTGAAAATAGAAAACAGACAATAGAAAAAATTAAAACAAAAGTTGAAAAGATTAACTGATAACTGGTTAGCAAGACTGATCAAGGAAAAAAAAACCTGACAACATGGATCAATCTCAACATTACTGTGTAGTGAAGGAAGCCAGTCCCAAAAGAGTACATTCTATGCAGTTCCATTTATATGGAAGTCAAGAACAAGAATATCAGAACATCCTCCACTTAGGAGGATGGAGTACTTGAAAAGAGAATACAAGGGAACTTTCTGGGGGTGATGAAAATATTCTATCTATTGACTGACGTGGTGGTTACACAGATGTATGAGCCCAAACTCACTAAATTATAGATGTATTGGGTTGGCCAAAAAGTTCGTTCGGTTTTTTCCATAGGATGGCTCGAATAACACTTAGTTGTCTTTAACTTCATTCAAAACAATTTTGTTAGATTGTGACAGCTGTCATATCAGCGTGCGTTTAAAGAAAGACATCAAAATTGGTAAATATTTATGTCGCCATTTTAATATTGAAGATGGAAGAAAAACAACATTTTCGGCCTATTATGCTTTATTATTTCAAGAAAGGTAAAAATGCAACTGAAACACAGAAAACGATTTGTGCAGTGTATGGAGAAGGTGCTGTGACTGATTGAACGTGTCAAAAGTGGTTTGCGAAGTTTGGTGCTGGAGATTTCTCACTGGACAATGCTCCACGGTTGGGTAGACCAGTTGAAGTTGATAGCGATCAAATTGAGATATTAATTGAGAACAATGAACATTATACCACACAGAAGATAGCCAACATACTCAAAATACCGAAATCAAGCAATGAAAATCATTTGCACCAGCTTGGTTATGTTAATCGCTTTGATGTTTGGGTTCCACATAAATTAAGTGAAAAAAAACCTTCTTGACCATATTTCAGCATGTGATTCTCTATTTAAACATAATGAAAATGTTCCATTTTTAAAATAAATTGTGACAGGAGATGAAAAGTGGATACTGTACAATAATGTGGAAGGGAAGAGATCTTGGGGCAAGCGAAATGAACCACCACCAACCACACCAAAGGCCGGTCTTCATCCAAAGAAGGTGATGTTGTGTATATGGTGGGATTGGAAGGGAGTCCTCTGTTATGAACTCCTTCCGGAAAACCAAACAATTGATTCCAACAAGTACTGCTCCCAATTAGACCAACTGAAAGTGGCACTCGATGAAAGCGTCCAGAATTAGTCAACAGAAAATGCAGAATCTTCCATCAGGATAATGCAAGACCGCGTATTTCTTTGATGACTGGGCAAAAACTATTACAGCTTGGCTGGGAAGTTCTCATTCATCCGCCGTATTCATCAGACATTGCACCTTCGGATTTCCATTTATTTCAGTCTTTACAAAATTCTCTTAATGGAAAAAATGTCAATTCCCTGGAAGACTGTAAAAGGTACCTGGAACAGTTCTTTGCTCAAAAAGATAAAAAATTTTGGGAAGATGGAATTATGAAGTTGCTTGAAAAATGGCATAAGGTAGTGGAACAAAAGGGTGAATATTTTGTTTAATAAAGTCCTTGGTGAAAATGAAAAATGTGTCTTTTATTTTTACTTAAAAACAGAAGGCACTTTTTGGCCAACCCAATAAAATCTGTGCATTTTATTGTATGTAAATTCATTCAATTAAAAAAATCCACCCAACTTTCTTATGTCCCTCCAGCTCTAAGCTTCTTGAAAGAATTACACACATCCACTTCTCCATCTCCTCACCTGCATTCATTTTTCATCCACCTTAAATTTAGCTTCTTCCCTATCACTCTACCAAAACATTTCTGACCAAGGTCACTTCTGTGCTGTTAAATCCAGCAAAGTTTTTTCAGTTCCCCCAAGAAACTTGACCTCTCAGGAGTATTCAACATTGTTGACCACTTGTGAAATGCTGGAATTCTTCAAGGCTCAGCTCTTGGCCCTGGCATCTCTCCTTCTCTCACTCTATCCTTTCTTCCTAGTGAACACTAATGGCTTCTTCTACTGTCTCTGTGCAGACTTCTCTCCTAGATCTTGACATCTCCCTTTGGATTTCTCAGAATATCTCCAAACTTAACATGTTCTAAAACAACTCAATCTTCTTCTCCAAACATATTCCACTGTTTCTTATTTCAGTGAATGGCACTCTATCTAGTTCGGAAAACTAGAAGTCAAAATATCCTTCCTTAAGCTTTCCTTTCTTACAATCCTATATCCAGTCCATCACCACATCCTAGTGATACTTCTCTCCTAGATGTATTTTTTGATACTTGGTTTCTCCCCCTTTCTACCACACTCAGTTTAGTCCAAGCTACCTCATTATCTCTCACTTACACTGCTACTCTCAAGCAGTCTACTGTATCCATTCTGGCCCCCTTCCAATCAATTCTCCACAAAGAAAGAAATACAAACAAATACAGCTGCCCTCCGCATCCCCAGGTTCCACATCCATGGGTTCAATCGACTGCCAATGGAAAATATTCTGGGGAAAAAATTTCCACAAAGTTCCAAAAAGCAAAACTTGAATTTGCCATGTGCCATCAACTACTTACACAGCATTTACACTGTATTAGGAATTATATGTAATCTAGAGATGATTTGAAGTAAACAGGAGAATATGTGTAGGTTATATGCAAATACTGCACCATTTTATATAAGAGACTTGAGCACCCGTGGACACTGAGAGACGACTGTACTTCCAGATGCATGTCTGATCATGGCATCATCTCCTGTCATCTTTTTCAAAATAACAGTGCAGTGGCTTTACACTGCCCTTTGGATAAAATCCATAATACTTAACATGGCCTAAAGGCCTAGATGGTTTGGCCTCTCCCTGTGTTTGAAGCCTCCCTTTGCAACATTCCCTTCACATCCATCCCTGCCTTTCATTACCTTGTCTTCTTTCTTGCTGCAGAGCCATTTTTTTACATCCTATTCCTTCTGCCCACAATCTCTCCCCTGGTACATAACTCCTGTATGTTTTTCAGATCTTAGCTTAGGATTACATTTTTTAAAATTCACTCACTGATCTGGTTACCTGCTCAAAGCACCATGTACCCTCCTTCATGGCATTCATCACAGTTGCACCTTAATTTTGCTTGATGTTTTGTCTAAATAACATCCAACTTCTCCACTGTAAGGTGCATGACTACAAGGACCATATTTATTTTTTATCACCTTTATATCTCCAGCCTCTAGTAAAGATCTGACAGGTACATAGCAGGTCCTCATAAATATTTATAAATGAATTAATGAAGAATTAGAAATTATCTGTTCCTAAATGAAGTAACATGTACTTGGTGACATATTTTAAATGAACTTCGAGCAACCATCTAATCAAATGTGCAGTTGAACCATCACATAGTTGTCTTTCATCATTCCTCCCTTCAGTGTGTTGCAGAGGCAATTATTATGTTCCAGGCACTGAGGCATAGGATTGAAAGAGACAGGGTTCCTGCACTAATGCAGCATCTGGTTTAAGTTGACTGACTTTTCAAAAGTTACTCTAAACCAGTTTACTTGTTTCCTAAGCTCTGTGCAGAATGAGTTTATCATTATTTTTTAAATAAATCTTTAACTTTCTGATGACTATGAGGCAATATTGTTCTATTTTATGGAAATCTTACTACTTCTTACACATATAAACCTGAATAATTTTACTTGCCTACCTAACTATAATAATATGTCTAATCAGAAAGAGAAGCAAGGTACAAAGAATTAAAATGGAAAAAAATATAACTACTCACAAAAGAAAAACCTATATACAGATTAGACTCCAAGGAAAATCTTACTGCGTATCTTGAAAACACCCCTCAAAGTTAGAAACAAGGCAAAATAATTTAAAAGTCAAAAACTTAAGACACATACACATATTTTTTCAGAAATCTGAAACAATATACATGTAACAAGTACATTTAAGAACTCTGATCTCAAAGTGTCTACTTGATAGTAAACACTTAAGTAATATATACAACAAAATGTCATCCCACTATGTTTAAATCGATCACCATAATGCAGACCTAGGGTCAGAAGTTTGTCTTGAACACATCTAAGTTGTTTTTATAGTGTTGATGGTTTTGAACTGAGTTGTTCACATACCAAGTCCTGATTACTTGAATTTGCAAAATGGCTGGCTAGAATAGGAGAGTCATCTGTTGTCATGGAAACAAGTTTTTCTTTCTACTTCTCTAATGTATGTGCTAAAATAGAGCTCAAATCTGAAACCAGAATTAGCAAATACTGACATTTACATGATTATTCCATTTTATTTTCTTCAAAATCCATTTAGAATACACCAAAATTAGAAATAATACTCCAATAACATGATAATTACTGGCAAGTCTGTAAAGCTGACTTCCTAACTTGTTCATTAAATACATTCTATTAATAAATCCCAGTCATCATACCATCGATGGCTCTTGAATGTGAACACAGTCTGATCATACAGCATAAACTATCACACAGACGGTATCTTAAAACTCTGTAGTCACTGTAATATATTTGCTTCTGTTAAAAAATATTGGACTTACCAAGATTGATTTAGTTCTATGTCCTGTTAAGTGTTACTAATTTAATCCAAAATGTATCATCTGTGCATGTAAGGAGGGTGACTCCTAAATTCATCATCCAAGGCATTGTTAAATAACTAACTATTGTCCTAAGGGAGAGACTCCAATGGAGTATCACTTTCAGGTTGACACAAAACCAAAAACTAATAGCCAGTATTTATAGAGTGTACAAAAGGCTTTCACATCCATTGATATTTGAGTCTTCATTTATTCAACAGATATTTCAGGAACTGAGTGTTAATTCTACACCAATCATTGGCTAGATGCTAGAGACACAATGGTGATCCTTACAATAACCCTATAACAGTGGTTATCAAAATGTCATCTCAGAATCACTAGCATCAGCATCAGCTGGTAACTTGTTAAACCTGCACATTTGGACTTTCCGAGATGGTGGAGGAATAGGAGGACGTGGAGTTCATCTCTCCCCACAAATGCATCAAGAATACATTTAGAAATAGAAAAATTCTCACAGGGCACCTGCTGAACACTAGCAGAGGACCTCAGACACCTAAAAGGACAAGAAAGATCCCCATATAACTGGGTAGGACAAAAGAAAGAAGAAAGAAGGAAGAAGGAAGAGGAGAGGAAGCAGGACGGGAAGCTCTGTGCCACAGCCCTGTGCACCTCAGCCTGAGACAGGTGTCTGCTGGTGGCTGGGGGTTGGGGGCTGGAATGTGGGGCTTGGAGAGCAAACCTGGGGAGGGGACTGCTGTTGGGCGTGAGAAGACAGCCAGAGGGGACGGGAGTAAGGAGCTCCACAACCAGGAATGCTCGTGGAGGAAGCCTGGACCTCCACAGAGGCAAAGAGCCATTGTTGAGTGATGCACAAAGGGCGGGGCGGCCATTACAGCCTCTCCCCTCACGCACCAGCCCCTGCATCCATGGGCACTAAGGGGGGCTCCCGTTGGAGCTGGCGCTCATGGCTCTGCTATTGCCTCCTCCGCCCCTTCCCTCAGCCTGGGGGACCCACTCACCTGATTGCTGCCTGATGGGCTCGCATGTTCCAATCCCTACCCCAGCACCCTCCCGCCTGGAGAGCCTGCTCACCCCGATCACCACCATGGTTCCGTCCTGCCTGATGGGCTCTTGTGCTCCAACAACCTCTGGAGCAGACTCTGGTGGGAGGAACACACAGAGGTGGGGCTGAAACCACAGCTGAACCCCAGGGGCCGTGTGACTAAGGAAGAAGAGCTGAAATCTCTCCTCACGGCTGCGTGAACTGCGGAGTTACACCTCCACTGACGGCTTCCTAAATTCAGTGCCTGCAAAACATCTGAAAGGACAAGTGCTCCAGCAGGTGGGACGAGTCTGGCTTTAGCAGCTGTGGGCTTTGTGGGAACATACATGCAGAGGTTGGGCCAGGCCAGTCTGAGCTGCTTCCATAGCTCCACAGCAGGTCCAGGTGCACGACTACTGTAGTCCTGGGACCTGACTTCAGTGGAGCTGTGCCAGTGGCCTGGTGAAAACAACACCTGAGAGTCACCAGAGCCAACTGCCGGCATACCCACAGTTAAGGTGGGACCGAGAGCAGTGCCAACAACAGTGTACTTTGTGAGCCCGCACAATGGGCGAAAGGGGACAGAACAGAGCACATTCACGGTGAACAGCTCCAGAGGAGGAATACTCAGTGGCTTATCTCCCAGTGGGAGTGCTCCATTCCCACCTACCTCACACCGCAGTACAGAAACACAGCTAAGAAACAGATCTGGGGCCTCTACTCCAACAACCAGGGAGCAGACCCCACTCCTGACAGGACAGTGACAACCAGAGAGCAAAGGGAGGCCCCACTCAATATCCAGGGCAGGCTCTGGTCACCACAACACCAGTCAAACCTCCTATCAAGGGGATAATGGCACAAGCCTCTGGACAAACCTCACCCACTAGGGGGCAGACACCAGAAGCAAGAGGAACTACAATCCTGCAGCCTGTGGAAAGGAAACCACACACACAGTAAGTTAGACAAAATGAAAAGGCAAAGAAATATGTTGCAGATGAAGGAGGAAGATAGAAACCTACAAGAACAATTGAATAAAGAGGAAATAATCTACCTAAAGAAAAATTCAGAGTAATGATAGTAAAGATGATCCAAGATCTTGGAAAAAGAATGGAGGCACAGATCGAGAAGATACAAGAAATGTTTAACAAAGACCTAGAAGAACTAAAGAACAAAAAAGCAGAGATGAACAGTACAATAATTGAAATGAAAATAGACTAGAAGGAATCAATAGCAGAATAACTGAGGCAGAAGAACAAATAAGTAACCTGGAAGACAGAATGGTGGAAATCTCTGCTGCAGAACAGAATAAAGAAAAAGAATGGAAAGAAATGAGGACAGTCTCAGAGACCTCTGGGACAACATTAAATGCACCAACATTCTAATTATAGGAGTCCCAGAGGAAGAAGAAAAAGAGAAAGGGCCTGAGAAAATATTTGAAGAGATTATAGTGGAAAACTTCCCTAACATGGGAAAGGAAATAGTCACCCAAGTCCAGGAAACGCAGAGAGTCCCATACAGGATAAACCCAAGGAGGAACACGCTGAGACACAAATTAATCAAGCTAACAAAAATTAAATACAAAGAAAAAATATTAAAAGAAACAAGGGAAAAGCAACAAATAACAAACAAGGGAATCCCCATAAGGTTATCAGCTGATTTTTCAGCAGAAACTCTGCAGGCCAGAAGGGAGTGGCAGGATATACTTAAAGTGATGAAAGAGAAAAACCTACAACCAAGAATACACTACCCAGCAAGGTTCTCATTCAGATTCGACAGAGAAATCAAAAGCTTTACAGACAAGCAAAAGCTAAGAGAATTCAGTACCACCAAACCAGCTTTACAACAAATGAACTTCTAAACTCCTAAAAGAACTTCTCTAGGCAGGGGGGTGGGGATGGGGGAAAAGACCACAACTAGAAACAAGAAAATCACAAATGTGAAAGCTCACTGGTAAAGCCAAACATACAGTAAAGGCAGGAAATCATCCATACACAAATATGATATCAAATCCAGCAACCGTGAGAAGAGGAAAGTACAAATGCAGAAAATGGGAACAGCGTTTGAAATTAAGAGACCAGCAACTTAAAACAACCTTGTATATATAAAGACTGCTTTATCAAAGCCTCATAGGACATGCAAACCTGAAAATTACAATAGATAAACACACAAAAAAGAAAAAGCAACACAACACAACACTAAAGATGGTCATCAAACCACAAAAGAAAAGAACAAAAGAGTAAGGGAAGAAAAAAGACCCACAAAAACAAACCCATGACAATTAAGGAAATGGCAATAGGAACATACATATCGATAATTACCTTAAGTGTAAATAGATTAAATGCTCCAACCAAAACACACAGACTGGGTGAATGGATACAAAAACAAGACCCATATATGTGCTGTCTACAAGAGACCCACCTCAGACCTAGGGATACTTACAGACTGAAAGTGAGGGGATGGAAAAAGATACTGCATGCGAATGGAAATCAAAACAAAGCTGCAACAGCAATACTTATATCAGACAAAATAGACTTTATATAAAGACTGTTACAAGACAAGGAAGGACATTACATAATGATCAAGGGATCAATCCAAGAAGAATTTACAATTGCATATTTAAGTACACAATTGTAAATATATATGCACCCAAAATAGGAGCACCTCAATATATAAGGCAAATGCTAACAGCCATAAAAGGGGAAACTGATAGTAACACAACCATAGTGGGGGACTTTAACACCTCTCTTACACCATGGACAGATCACCGAGACAGAAAATTAATAAGGAAACAGAAGTCTTAAATGACACATTAGACCAGATAGACCTAGTTGATATTTATAGGACATCCCAACCGAAAGCAGCAGAATACACTTTCTTCTCAAATGCACATGGTACATTCTCCAGGATAGATCACATCTTGGGTCACAAATCAAGCCTCGGTAAATTTAAGAAAACTGAAATCATATCAAGCATCTTTTCCAACCACAAAGCTATGAGATTAGAAATAAATTACAGGCAAAAAAAACCTGTAAAAAACACAAACACATGGAAGCTAAACAATATGTTACTAAATAACCAATGGATCACTAAAAAAACAAAAAGGAAATAAAAAAATACCTAGAGACAAATGACAAAAAGACGAGAATGCATAACCTATTGGATGCAGCAAAAGCAGTTCTAAGAGGGAAGTTTATAGCAATACACTCCTACCTCAAGAAACAAGAAAAATCTCAAATAAACAACCAAACCTTATGCCTAAAGCAACTAGAGAAAGAAGAACAAACAAAACCTAAAGTTAATAGAAGGAAAGAAATCATAAACATCAGAGCACAAATAAATGAAATAGAGATGAAGAAAACAAGAGCAAAGATCAACGAAACTAAAAGCTGGTTCCTTGAGAAGATAAAATTGATAAACCTTTAGCCAGACCCATCAAGAAAAAAAGGGAGGGCTCAAATCAATAAAATTAGATATGAAAATGGAGAAGTTACAATGTACACCACAGAAATACAAAGGATCGTAAGAGACTACTACAAGCAACTATATGCCAATAAAATGGACAACCTAGAAGAAATGGACAAATTCTTAGAAAGGTACAACCTTCCAAGACTGAACCAGGAAGAAATAGAAAATATGAACAGACCAATCACAAGTACTGAAATTGAAACTGTGATTAAAAATCTTCCAACAAACAAAAGTCCAGGACCAGATGGCTTCACAGCAAATTCTATCAAACGTTTAGAGAAGAGTTAATACCTATCCTTCTGAAACAATTCCAAAAATTGCAGAGGAAGGAAACACTCTCAAGCTCATTCTATGAGGGCACCATCACCCTGATACCAAAACCAGACAATGGTATCAGAAAAAAAGAAAATTACAGGCGAATATCACTGATGAAAATAAATGCAAAAATCCTCAACAAAATACTAGCAAACTGAATCCAACAACACATTAAAAGGATCATACACCATGATCAAGTGGGATTTATCCCAGGGATGCAAGGATTTTGCAATAACACAAATCAAACAATCTGATACATCACATCAACAAAATGAATAGGGACTTCCCTGGCAGTCCAGTGAAGACTAGTTAAGCATGGTTAAGACTCCTTGCTCCCAATGCAGGCGGCTGGGTTCAATCCCTGGTCAGGGAACTAGATCCTGCATGCCGCAACTAAGGATCCCGCATGTCGCCACAGATGCCACATACGGCAACAAAGATCCTGCATGCTGCAACTAAGAGCCAGCACAGCCAAATAAATAGATTAATATTAAAGAAAAAACAAATTGAAGAATAAAACCACATGATCATCTCAATAGATGCAGAAAAAGCTTTTGTCAAAATTCAACACCCATTTATGATAAAGAATCTCCAGAAAGCGGGCATAGAGGAACCTACCTCAACATCATAAAGGCCATACATGACAAACCCACAGCAAACATCATTCTCAATGGTAAAAAACTGAAAGCAGTTCCTCTAAGATCAGGAACAAAACAAGGATGTTTACTCTCACTACTATAATTCAAAATAGTTTTGGAAGTCCTAGCCACGCAACCAGAGAAGAAAAAGGAATAGAAGGAATCCAAACTGGAAAAGAAGAAGTAAAACTGTCACTGTTTGCAGATGACATGATACTACACATAGAAAATGCTAAAGATGCTACCAGAAAACTACTAGAGCTCATCAATGCGTCGGTAAAATTGCAGGATAGAAAATTAATACACAGGAATCTCTTGCATTCCTATACAATAACAATGAAAGATTAGAAACAGAAATCAAGGAAACAATCCCATTTACCATGGCATCAAAAAGAATAAAATACCTAGGAAAAAACCTACCCAAGGAGACAAAAGACCTGTACTCCAAAAACTATGAGATGCTGATGAAAGAAATAAAAGATGACACAAACAGATG
Organism: Eubalaena glacialis; assembly: GCF_028564815.1. Lineage (NCBI taxonomy): Eukaryota > Metazoa > Chordata > Mammalia > Artiodactyla > Balaenidae > Eubalaena > Eubalaena glacialis. The sequence continues at coordinate 79,140,621 of NC_083717.1, forward strand.
GAGAGATATACCATATTGTTGGATTGGAAGAATCAATATTTTAAAAATGACTGTACTACCCAAAGCAATCTACAGATTCCATGCAATCCCTACCAAGTTACCAATGGCATTTTTCAAAGAACTAGAGCAAAATATTTTACAATTTTTATGGAAACACAAAAGACCACAAAGACCCAAAGCAATCTTGAGAAAGAAAAACGGAGCTGGAGGAATCAGGCTCCCTGACTTGAGACTATACTACCAAGCCACAGTAATCAAAACAGTATGGTACCGGCACAAAAATAGAAATATAGATCAATGGACCAGGATAGAAAGTCAAGAGACAAACCCACACACCTATGGTCACCCAATCTATGACAAAGAAGGCAAGAATATACAATGGAGTAAAGACAGTCTCTTAAGTAAGTGGTGCTGGTAAAACTGGACAGGTACATGTTAAAGAATGAAATTAGAACACTCCCTAATACCATACACAAAAATAAACTCAAAATGGATTAAAGACATAAATGTAAGGCAGATACTATAAAAACTCTTAGAGGAAAACACAGGCAGAACACTCTCTGACATAAATCGTAGCAAGATCTTTTCCAATCCACCTCCAAGAGTAATGAAAATAAAAACAAAAATAAATAAATGGGACCTAGTTAAACTTAAAAGCTTTTGCACAGCAAAGGAAACCATAAACAAAACAAAAAGACAACCCTCAGAATGGGAGAAAATATTTGCCAATGAAGCAACTGACAAGGGATTAATCTCCCAAATATACAAACAGCTCATGTAGCTCAATATCAAAAAACCAAACAACCCAATCAAAAAATGGGTGGAAGATCTAAATAGACATTTCTCCAAAGAAGACATACAGATGGCCCAGAGGCACGTGAAAAGATGCTCAACATCACTAATTATTAGAGAAATGCAAATCAAAACTACAATGAGGTATCACCTCACACCAGTCAGAATGGCCATCATCAAAAAGTCTACAAACAATAAATGTTGGGATTTGAGAAGATGGCAGAAGAGTAAGACGTGGAGATCACCTTCCTCCCCACAGATACATCAGAAATACATCTACACATGGAACTGCTCCTATAGAGCACCCACTGAACGCTGGCAGAAGAACTCAGACCTCCCAAAAGGCAAGAAACTCCCCACGCACCTGGGTAGGGCAAAAGAAAAAAAAAAAACAGAGACAAAAGAATAGGGACGGGACCTGCACCAGTGGGAGGGAGCTGTGAAGGAGGAAAGGTTTCCACAGACTAGGAAGCCCCTTCGCGGGCGGAGACTGTGGGTGGCGGAGGGGGGAAGCTTCGGAGCCACGGAGGAGAGCGCAGCCACAGGGGTGCGGAGGGCAAAGCAGAGAGATTCCCGCACAGAGGATCGGTGCCGACCAGCACTCACCAGCCCGAGAGGCTTGTCTGCTCACCTGCCGGGGCGGACGGGGGCTGGGAGCTGAGGCTTGGGCTTCGTTCGGATCGCAGGGAGAGGCCTGGGGTTGGCGGTGTGAACACAGCCTGAAGGCGGCTAGTGCACCACAGCTAGCCGGGAGGGAGTCCAGGAAAAAGTCGACCTGCCGAAGAGGCAAGAGACTTTTTCTTGCCTCTTTGTTTCCTGGTGCGCGAGGAGAGGGGATTCAGAGCGCTGCTTAAAGGAGCTCCAGAGACGCGCATGAGCCGCGGCTATCAGTGCGTACCCCAGAGACGGGCATGAGACGTTAAGGCTGCTGCTGCAGCCACCAAGAAGCCTGTGTGCAAGCACAGGTCACTATACACACCTCCCCTCCCGGGAGCCTGTGCAGCCCGCCACTGCCAGGGTCCCGCGATCCAGGGACAACTTCCCCGGGAGAACGCACAGCGCGCATCAGGCTGGTGCAACGTCACGCCGGCCTCTGCGGCCGGAGGCTCGCCCTGCATCCGTACCCCTCCCTCCCCGCCGCCTGAGTGACCCAGAGCCGCCAAATCAGCTGCTCCTTTAACCCCGTCCTGTCTGGGAGGGGAACAGACAGCCTCAGGTGACCTACACGCAGAGGCGGGTCCAAATCCAAAGCTGAACCCTGAGAGCTGTGCGAACAAAGAAGAGAAAGGGAAATCTCTCCCAACAGCCTCAGGAGCAGCAGATTAAATCTCCACAATCAACTTGATGTACCCTGCACCTGTGGAACACTTGAATAGACAACGAATCATCCAAAATTGAGGAGGTGGACTCTGGGAGCAAGATATATTATTTTTTCCCCTTTTCCTCTTTTTGTGAGTGTGTATGTGTATGCTTCTGTGTGAGATTTTGTCTGTATAGCTTTGCTTTCACCATTTGTCCTAGGGTTCTGTCTGTCCGTTTTTTGTTTTTGTTTTTTTACTTAAAATTTTTTTTTCTTAATAATTATTCTTTATTTAATAACTTTATTTCATTTTATCTTACTTTATTTTATTTTATTTTATTTTACCCTCTTTCTTTCTTTCTTTCTATTTTTTCTCCCTTTTATTCTGAGCCGTGTGGATGAAAGGCTCTTGGTGCTCCAGCCAGGCATCAGGGCTGTGCCTCTGAGGTGGGAGAGCCAACTTCAGGACACTGGTCCACAAGAGACCTCCCAGCTCCACGTAATATCAAACGGCGAAAATCTCCCAGAGATCTCCATCTCAAAGCCAAGAACCAGCTTCACTCAACAACCAGCAAGCTACAGTGCTGGACACCCTATGCCAAACAACTAGCAAGACAGGAACACAGTCCCATCCATTAGCAGAGAGGCTGCCTAAAATCATAATAAGGCCACAGACACCCCCAAACACACCACCAGACGTGGACGTGCCCACCAGAAAGACAAGATCCAGCCTCATCCACCAGAACACAGGCACTAGTCCCCTCCACCAGGAAGCCTACACAACCCTCTGAGCCAACCTTAGCCACTGGGGAAAGACACCAAAAGAACAGGAACTATGAACCTGCAGGCTGCGAAAAGGAGACCCCAAACACAGTAAGATAAGCAAAATAAGACAGAAAAACACACAGCAGAGGAAGGAGCAAGGTAAAAACACACCAGATCTAACAAATGAAGAGGAAATAGGCAGTCTACCTGAAAAAGAATTCACAATAATGATAGTAAAGATCCAAAATCTTGGAAATAGAATAGACAAAATGCAAGAAACATTTAACAAGGACCTAGAAGAACTAAAGAGGAAACAAGCAACGATGAACAACACAATAAATGAAATTAAAAATGCTCTAGAAGGGATCAATAGCAGAATAACTGAGGCAGAAGAACGGATAAGTGATCTGGAAGATAAAATAGTGGAAATAACTACTGCAGAGCGGACTAAAGAAAAAAGAATGAAAAGAACTGAGGACAGTCTCAGAGACCTCTGGGACAACATTAAACACACCAACATTCGAATTATAGGGGTCCCAGAAGAAGAAGAGAAAAAGAAAGGGACTGAGAAAATATTTGAAGAGATTATAGTTGAAAACTTCCCTAATATGGGAAAGGAAATAGTTAATCAAGTCCTGGAAGCACAGAGAGTCCCATACAGGATAAATCCAAGGAGAAACATGCCAAGACACATATTAACCAAACTATCAAAAATTAAATATAAAGAAAACATATTAAAAGCAGCAAGGGAAAAACAACAAATAACACACAAGGGAATCCCCATAAGGTTAACAGCTGATCTTTCAGCAGCAACTCTGCAAACCAGAAGGGAGTGACAGGACATATTTAAAGTGATGAAGGAGAAAAACCTACAACCAAGATTACTCTACCCAGCAAGGATCTCATTCAGATTTGATGGAGAAATTAAAACATTTACAGACAAGCAAAAGCTGAGAGAGTTCAGCACCACCAAACCAGCTTTACAACAAATGCTAAAGGAACTTCTCTAGGCAAGAAACACAAGAGAAGGAAAACACCTACAATAACAAACGCAAAACATTTAAGAAAATGGGAACAGGAACATACTTATCGATAATTACCTTAAATGTAAATGGATTAAATGCTCCCACCAAAAGACACAGACTGGCTGAATGGATACAAAAACAAGACCCGTATATATGCTGTCTACAAGAGAGCCACTTCAGACCTAGGGACACATACAGACTGAAATTGAGGGGATGGAAAAAGATATTCCATGCAAATGGAAATCAAAAGAAAGCTGGAGTAGCAATTCTCATATCAGACAAAATAGATTTTAAAATAAAGACTATTACATGATACAAAGAAGGACACTACATAATGATCAAGGGATCGATCCAAGAAGAAGATATAAGAATTGTAAACATTTATGCACCCAACATAGGAGCACCTCAATACATAAGGCAAATACTAACATCCATAAAAGGGGAAATCGACAGTAACACAATCATAGTAGGGGACTTTAACACCCCACTTTCACCAATGGACAGGTCATCCAAAATGAAAATAAAGAAGGAAACACAAGCTTTAAATGATACATTAAACAAGATGGACTTAATTGATATTTATAGGACATTCCACCCAAAAACAACAGAATACACATTTTTCTCAAGTGCTCATGGAACACTCTCCAGGATAGATCATATCTTGGGTCACAAATCAAGCCTTGGTAAATTTAAGAAAATTGAAATCGTATCAAGTATCTTTTCCGACCACAACATTATGAGACTAGATATCAATTACAGGAAAAGATCTGTAAAAAATACAAACACAGGGAGGCTAAACAACACACTACTTAATAACCAAGTGATCACTGAAGAAATCAAAAAATACCTAGAAACAAATGACAATGGAGACACGACGACCCAAAACCTATGGGATGCAGCAAAAGCAGTTCTAAGAGGGAAGTTTATAGCAATACAATCCTATCTTAAGAAACAGGAAACATCTCAAATTAACAACCTAACCTTGCACCTAAAGCAATTAGAGAAAGAAGAACAAAAAATCCCCAAAGTTAGCAGAAGGAAAGAAATCATAAAGATTAGATCAGAAATAAATGAAAAAGAAATGAAGGAAACGATAGCAAAGATCAATAAAACTAAAAGCTGGTTCTTTGAGAAGATAAACAAAATTGATAAACCATTAGCGAGACTCATCAAGAAAAAAAGGGAGAAGACTCAAATCAATAGAATTAGAAATGAAAAAGTAGAAGTAACAACTGACATTGCAGAAATACAAAGGATCATGAGAGATTACTACAAGCAACTCTATGCCAATAAAATGGACAACCTGGAAGAAATGGACAAATTCTTAGAAATACACAACCTGCCGAGACTGAACCAGGAAGAAATAGAAAACATAAACAGACCAATCACAAGCACTGAAATTGAAACTGTGATTAAAAATCTTCCAACAAACAAAAGCCCAGGACCAGATGGCTTCACAGGCGAATTCTATCAAACATTTAGAGAAGAGCGAACACCTGTCCTTCTCAAACTTTCCCAAAATATAGCAGAGGGAGGAACACTCCCAAACTCATTCTACGAGGCCACCATCACCCTGATACCAAAACCAGTCAAAGAAAGAAAACTACAGGCCAATATCACTGATGAACATAGATGCAAAAATCCTCAACAAAATACTAGCAAACAGAATCCAACAGCACATTAAAAGGATCATACACCATGATCAAGTGGGGTTTATTCCAGGAATGCAAGGATTCTTCAATATACAAAAATCAATCAACGTGATACACCATATTAACAAATTGAAGGAGAAAAGCCATATGATCATCTCAATAGATGCAGAGAAAGCTTTCGACAAAATTCAACACCCATTTATGATAAAAATCCTGCAGAAAGTAGGCATAGAGGGAACTTTCCTCAACATAATAAAGGCCATATATGACAAACCCACAGCCAACATCGTCCTCAATGGTGAAAAACTGAAACCATTTCCACTAAGATCAGGAACAGGACAAGGTTGCCCACACTCACCACTATTATTCAACATAGTTTTGGAAGTTTTAGCCACAGCAATCAGAGAAGAAAAAGAAATAAAAGGAATCCAAATCGGAAAAGAAGAAGTAAAGCTGTCACTGTTTGCAGATGACATGATACTATACATAGAGAAGCCTAAAGATGCTACCAGAAAACTGCTAGAGCTAATCAATGAATTTGGTAAAGTAGCAGGATACAAAATTAATGCACAGAAATCTCTTGCATTCCTATACACTAATGATGAAAAATCTGAACGTCAAATTAAGAAAACACACCCATTTACCACTGCAACAAAAAGAATAAAATATCTAGGAATAAACCTACCTAAGGAGACAAAAGACCTGTAGGCCGAAAATTATAAGACACTGATGAAAGAAATTAAAGATGATACAAATAGATGGAGAGATATACCATGTTCTTGGATTGGAAGAATCAACATTGTGAAAATGACTCTACTACCCAAAGCAATCTACAGATTCAATGCAATCCCTATCAAACTACCACTGGCATTTTTCACAGAACTGGAACAAAAAATTTCACAATTTGTATGGAAACACAAAAGACCCCGAATAGCCAAAGCAATCTTGAGAAAGAAAAATGGAGCTGCAGGAATCAGGCTCCCTGATTTCAGACTATACTACAAAGCTACAGTAATCAAGACAGTATGGTACTGGCACAAAAACAGAAATATAGATCAATGGAACAGGATAGAAAGCCCAGAGATAAACCCACGCACATATGGTCACCTTATCTTTGATAAAGGAGTCAAGAATATACAGTGGAGAAAAGACAGCCTCTTCAATAAGTGGTGCTGGGAAAACTGGACAGGTACATGTAAAAGTATGAAATTAGAACACTCCCTAACACCATACACAAAAATAAACTCAAAATGGATTAAAGACCTAAATGTAAGGCCAAACACTATCAAAGTCTTAGAGGAAAACATAGGCAGAACACTCTATGACATAAATCACAGCAAGATCCTTTTTGACCCACCTCCTAGAGAAATGGAAATAAAAACAAATATTAACAAATGGGACCTAATGAAACTTCAAAGTTTTTGCATAGCAAAGGAAACCATAAACAAGACGATAAGACAACCTTCAGAATGGGAGAAAATATTTGCAAATGAAGCAACTGACAAAGGATTAATCTACAAAATTTACAAGCAGCTCATGGAGCTCAATAACAGAAAAACAAACAACCCAATTCAAAAATGGGCAGAAGACCTAAATAGACATTTCTCCAAAGAAGATATACAGATTGCCAACAAACACGTGAAAGAATGCTCAACATCATTAATCATTAGAGAAATGCAAATCAAAACTACAATGAGGTATCATCTCACACCCATCAGAATGGTCATCATCAAAAAATCTACAAACAATAAATGCTGGAGAGAGTGTGGAGAAAAGGGAACCCTCTTGCACTGTTGGTGGGAATGTAAATTGATATAGCCACTATGGAGAACAGTATGGAGGTTCCTTAAAAAAGTAAAAATAGAACTACCATATGACACAGCAATCCCACTACTGGGCATAGACCCTGAGAAAACCATAATTCAAAAAGAGTCATGTACCAAAATGTACACTGCACCTCTATTTACAATAGTCAGGACATGGAAGCAACCTAAGTGTCTATCGACAGATGAATGGATAAAGAAGATGTGGCACATATATACAATGGAATGTTACTCTGCCATAAAAAGAAACAAAATTGAGTTATTTGTAGTGAGGTGGATGGACCTAGAGTCTGTCATACAGAGTGAAGTAAGTCAGAAAGAGAAAAACAAATACCATATGCTAACACATATATATGGAATCTAAAGAAAAAAAAAAAAAAAGAAAATGGTCAGAAGAACCTAGGGGCAAGATGGGAATAAAGATGCAGACCCACCAGAGAATGGACTTGAGGATATGGGGAGGGGGAAGGGTAATCTGGGACAAAGTGAGAGAGTGGCATGGACATATATACACTACCAAACGTAAAATAGATAGCTAGTGGGAAGCAGCCACATAGCACAGGGAGGTCAGCTCGGTGGTTTGTGACCACGTAGAGGGGTGGGATAGGGAGGGTGGGAGGGAGGGAGATGCAAGAAGGAAGAGATATGGGAACATATGTATATGTATAACTGATTCACTTTGTTATAAAGCAGAAACTAACACACCACTGTAAAGCAATTATACTCCAATAAAGATGTTAAAAAACAACAACAACAACAATAAATGTTGGAGAGGGTGTGGAGAAAAGGGAACCCTCCTACATCATTAGTGGTAGTGTAAATTGGTACAGCCACTATGGAGAACAGTACGGAGGTTCCTTTAAAAACTAAAATTGAGGTACTATATGATCCAGCAATCCCACTCCTGGGCACATATCTGGAGAAAACCATATTTCGAAAAGATACATGCACCCCAATGTTCATTGCAGCACTATTTACAATAGCCAGGACATGGAAGCAACCTAAATGTCCATCAGCAGCGGAATGGATAAAGAAGATGTGGTGTGTATATATATATACGTGTACACACACACACACAACGGAATATTACTCAGCCATAAAAAAGAACAATATAGTGCCATTTGCAGCAACATGGATGGACCTAGAGATCATCATAGTGAGTGAAGTAAGTCAAACAGAGAAAGACAAATATCATATGATATTGCTTATATGTGGAATCTAAGAAAAGGGTACAAATGAACTTATCTACAAAACAGAAATAGAGTCACAGTTCTAGAAAACAAACATGGTTACTAGAGGGTAAGGGGGGAGGGATAAACTGGAAGATTGGAATTGACATACACACACTAGTGTACAGCACAGGGAACTCTACTCAATTCTCTGTAATGGCCTATATGGGAAGAGAATCTAAAAAAGAATGGATATATATATACATATAACTGATTCACTTCGCTGTACAGCAGAAACTAACACAACATTGTAAATCAACTACACTCCAATAAAAATTTTAAAAAACAAAAAACAAAAAAACCTGCACATTCTCACGTCTCACCCCAAATCTGTGGGTGGGACCCAGGAATCTATGTTTAAATAAACCCTCCAGGTGATTCTGATATGTGCTCAAGTTTGAGAACCACTGCCCTGTAAAATAGCCCCTTGCATTATATATTAGAAAACTGAGGCTCAGAGAGGGATAGAACAGACTTGAGATTCAAAACAGAGTTTTTTCCACCATTTATTTATTCCCAGAGATTAGAAAGGTGTCTGGCATATAAGATGGGCACACAATAAAGCTCTGTTGGATGAAAAAATGAATGAATTCTCCAGAGTTGTGCTATCACCCAAGTATGGCACTAGTCCAAGCAATATAATTCTAACTTATTGGAAATGTACCTATTGCTAATAAGGGTATTTCTTCTGAAAAGAGGTGTGTTCACTGTGACATCAAGAATTATAATTTAAAAACTATCACTTTTGAGTCTTGCATAAAAGAGAAAGATACCAAAGGTGATCACTACCCAAATTATTCAGTTTTTCCATACCTTGTTATTTTGCTTTAGTTTACTTAACTCCAGTTTATACTTTTCTGCTTCTTCTAGAGCTCTATTCAAGCGAACTTCCATGGCACTTTGACTAGCGGCAGCTTGTTTTTGTAGTCTTCTTTTATTCTCTAATTCCTGTACAGTAAGAGAGATATGTAGAACATTTATAAACATATCATAAGTTCCATTATTCTGAAACATTTTCCATTTCCATATTCCTTGCTTTCTCCTAAACTGTATACACACACACATGGCCAGAGACTGAACACTGAGTGACAGAGGTCTCAGGGAATTCTCACTCTGAATTGGTTTTAGGAAAATATATCCTTAAAGATGTAGTCACAAATTAGGCTTCCAAATTGCTTTTTGTTTGGAATTTTCTGCCTTTTTATTGATCCCAAGAGTCAGTATACATGTCTTCTACATTTACTTTATAAACAACATTTTATAATCATAGTTCTTCTCTTGGGAACCTCCCAAAACACCAATGTAAGACATAAATTCTCTCATAAATACTGTGTTTGTGTAAACCTGATGAAATATATCACTTAAAAAAATATTTGTTAAACACAGAGCATTCTGTTGTACATTAGCCATATAAGAAAATCCCAATTCTGAGCAAAAACAACAGATTCTATGGATATTTTCCATATCTTGGTGTGGGTTTAGACCTGCATTTCTGCAAATATTCTAAGAGTTGCTGTTGCAGAGTCTACAGGCCACACAGGAAGAAACATGAACATACAGGATAAGCTCCAAACTCCATCACAATCTGGTACTATAATCTCATCTCCTCCCACAAATGTTACCTTCAGCTATAAGAGCAGTACTTGCTTGGATCTCTCCCAAACAGCCATGATATTTCTTGCCTCCGACCCTTTGCTCATACTCTTCCTTCTGCCCTCATCTCTCCCTACCCCTCATTTTTACCTGGCTAACAGCTATTCATCCTTCAAGACTCAGGGCTGTACACTAGGGTTTTACCTTCTCCCAGAAGCCTTCCCTCACTGTCTTCCTCGTTATCCTCCCAGGTTGAATTAAGTACCCTTTCTTCAGAGCTTCTATAGCATCTTGATATACATATATCATAGAACCTGCTTGTGTGGAACCGAAACTATCCATTTACTTCATTTCCCCCACTATATTGTAAGCTCCTTAAGGATAGAACTACTTTAATTTCTATATTCCCAGCACTTCAGCAGCATATAAAAGGCACTAATGACATGTTTACTGAACTGAATTTATTTTTTAATACTTAACTCACTCTTCTTTGCATGTCCTACAATGCCTGGTACAGAGCATTATACAAAGCAGACACTCTCAGTAAATATCATGGAATTGAAATGATGCAGTTAACAACGTAGTTGTCTGTTTTCTTCTTTTACAATTTTTTCTCCTGGCTGTATCACTATGTTTTATTTGAACACTGATCTCCCTGGCTCTGAGTAATTAAGGGGAAAACAAAACAAAACAAAACACATGCTGCTCTTTATGCAGGTTTCTACACAAATCAAACTGTGCCTGGATACCATCTGCTCTCACCAGCCTTCTTCACAGCTTTGTGGGTGGTAGCTACACTAAGAGCAGCCTGATTTCTCTCACTGTTCACACGGAAGAGGCAGAGACTCTCATTAGCTACCAAGGCACAATTCTTGCTGCCTCATTTCAGCCTCTTATAAGAATATGGAAATGAATCTTTGCCCTTCTCTTTCCTGCTAGTGACTCTGTAACCTAATTCACAGAAAAACGAAAACCTTTCTTTACCACATGATGTTCCCCTACTGCTGAATCAATACTGCCCCACTTCTTGGGAAACGTGAAAAAGAAAAAGGATAGTCAGAAGAATACTAAAGTAGGAAATAAAATTTTCCTATACGAGAAAATCCATTAAGAAAGGGATAATCTTATCAAAAACTTGAAAACACTTCTGTTTTCAATCATACTTAAGTACTTTTTACAAAGTGCAGACAAGATACCAATATTGAGTGTTTTTAGGATGAAAACTCCTCCTAAAGCAAATCTATTATTACCTCCCAAATTAAGAAGTTTACAGGTTGCTGGAGAAAATTTTTATGAAAAATCTCAAATACTGAATTTCACATTAGTTTTAAAAGAAAAAGCTGGATAGCTTAAAGAAAATCAAGTCTAAGTTTAAAACTCAAATACTAAGAGATCTAAGAAGAAATAATTTGTCATTCTCCCATAATTTTCAAAGCATTCACAAGGTACTGGGACAGTGCAAGAAAGAGGCATGCATCAGTAACAGTACAAAATAAATGTAGCAAATGCTTAAAGAGTAACAAAAACAACCATAGTATTTCTGATGAGGAGAAATCAGATGAGGACAAATAAATGATCAGATAAGGTTCTAGAAACAAGTGGCTGAGGTTCAAAAAGCAATAAATTTGGAATCAAAAAACCTGCCAGCTGTGGTAGATTCAGTTTCTACATCTGAAATTGGGAGTAGTAAAATCTATGCCTAATAGGTTTTACTTATTCAACACATTTATCGAGCACTTACTACGTTGCCAGGTACTATGCTACATGATGGGCACATGACAATTAACCAAAGTTCTCCTCTGGTAAAGCTTGCACTCTAGAGGAAGAGACAGATGATAAACACATACATACATGCACACTCGTATGTAACATATGACAGTGATAAGGGCTATGAAGAAAAAGAAAGGGTACGAGAACTGAGTAGGGAATTCCCTGGTGGTCCAGTGGTTAGGACTCCGTGCTTCCACTGCTGGGCTTGGTTCGATCCTTAGTCAGGGAACTAAGATCCCAAAAGTCGTGCAGTGTAGCACCACCACCCACTCCAAAAAAAAGGAAGAAGGAAAAAAAAAGAGGACAGAGCAATGGGGGAGGGACATAATTATTTAAAATACAGTGGTTAGGGAAAGGCTTCCAAATGAGGGAATGATTCATGTATAGATCTGGAGGAACAAAGAAGACAAAGACCCTGAGGCTGGAATGCATTTAATATATTCAAAGATCACCTATGTGGTCAGTGTGGCTTCAGCTCAGTGACACAGGCAGTGTTAGGTCTCGAGATTGCAGAAACACCCAGGGTGACCTTAGGTGGACCTTGTAAACCCTGCCTCATAGTTTGGATTTTATTCTGAATGACATGGGAAGTCTTTGGAGGGTTTTTAGTCGGGGTGTGTGTATGTGTGTGTGTGTGTGTGTGTGTGTGTGTTATCCTAAGTTTTTTTAAGGATTGCAGTTGAGCCAACATAGGTGTCAACTATGTGGGTCCACTTACATGCAGAAATTTTTCAATAGTAAATACTACAGTAATACACGATCCACAGTTGGTTGAATCTGCAGATGTGGAACCACAGGTACATAGGAACTGAGGATACAGAGGGCCGACTATAAATTATATGGGGATTTTAGATTGTTCAGAGGATCGGCGCCCCTAGACCCCAAGCTGTTCAAGGGTCAACTGTACTCTAGCTACTGTGGTATTGCTACTGAGTGTAGGAAATCTAGGAGGTCATTACAATAGTATAAATGAAACACAGTAGCTTGGGCTTGGGTAGGAGTAATGAGTTTTTGACAAGTAGTTAATTCCATGTATTTTGAAGATAGAATTGGCAGGACTTGTTGATGGATTGGATGATGGTGTGAGGAAAGAAAAGGATCAAGATGACTCTTGGATTTTGGCCTAAATAACTCAATGTTTTTACTGAGAGGGAGAAAAGGAGAAGGTCTGCAGAGAGCAGGGAAGCAAGAGCTCCCCCTTTAGGACACAGGATGTTTAACATACCAAGTACTGATATCAAGTGGGAAGCAAGATGTTAATAAGAGTCTGGAGCTCAAAGAAAGATCCGAGCAAGAAGTAGAAATGTAAGAGTGATCAACATATTGATGGTACGTAAAACCATGGAAATGAATGAGTGCACCTCAGAATTGGATGTAGACAGAAGAGAGCCAAGGACTGAGCCTTGGACACTCCAACATAGAAAGGTCAGGAAAACAAGGAAGAAAATTACGAGTGTGATGCTCCAGAAGCCAAATCAAGTGTTTCAAGGAGGGAGAAATCAACTATGTCAAATATTGCTGAGATATAAATTACTATGAGGAATAATAACTGACTAGAACTGGCAATGTGGATTACTAGTGACCTTGTTAAGAATGGTTTCAGAGGCAGAGTAGAGACAGAAGCCTAAATGTTGTAGTTTCAAGAGAATGGCAAATGAGGCATAGAAAAATTGAGTAGAGGCAACTATTTTAAGAAGCTTTGCTATAAAGGACAGTAATGATACAGGGCCAGAGGTACATATGAGATCTACGGAGGTTTTAAAATACATATATTGGAGATCCTATGGCATGTTTGTATGCTATTGCAAATAATTTCATAGATAGAGTAAATTTGATTTTTGCAAGAGAATGGAAAACAGGATAATTGTAGGAGCAAAGTCCTTGAGTAAGACAGACTACGGGATCCAGTGCACAGTGAGGTGATCAGCTTTAGACAGAAGAGATAGTAATCCATGGTAATGAGGGGGAAAGAAGAGTAGATGGGTACAAAGGCCAAGAGACTGATGTAAAATTTACTGTTTTCTTAGTAAAATAAGGGGAAGTTGTGAACTGAGAATGGTGATGTTGGAAGAGGTATTGGAAACATGAGGAGAAAAAATAACCTGTTTAATAATCACCTCTGAAAGTGGGAGAGGGGACTACCTTCTCAGAAAGTACGAGAGGAAAATAACATTACACTTGATATTTGTAAATAAGTTAAAGTAGGACCAATCCACTTGGCTGTGTATTTTTGTCCAGCCATATAGACAAGCAGTATGGGGGAAATTACGTTGGGTTTTGCCACACACTACATTGGCAGGGAAATTAAGAATATATTCAATGGATAATTAAGTTGTGTACCATGGAACCTAAGCTGGAGAAGGAAATAAAGAATATGGGGGAAGGGGTAGAGCTATGTAATAAAATATATAAAAATGAGAATATACCACTGTTATATGTATATGATAGATATACAATATTAAACAAAGATAAGGTACATTCATATCATGATTTTGCAGGATAAATACAGGCAAAAATGAAAAAAGCTTTCTTTACAATGTAAGGAAATGAAGAAGGTGAGAAAATGCTTTTGAAGAGTTTTTACTATGAAAGCAGAAAAGAACAAAGCAGCTTTAGGAAATGACACAGAGATCAATTTTACCTGGAGCAAGATAACAAAAGGGCAGACATTTTTTAAAAAAAGGTGAGTTACTGATGTTAATAAGAGTGTTAATATGACAAATCCATGGTCAGAGAAACTTGTGGAGTGCAGCAATAACTTTAACTTAACCAAAAAACAAAACAAAAGTGAGATTAAGTCTTCCAGCCATGAAGAAATAATAAACACGTAACACAAAAATGCACTGTAAACAACTAGAAAAAATGATTAAGATATGTTTAATAACTGTTTAGAAATACTGGAAAACAGTAGGGTTGTGATTCCTGAGAAAAGGGAAACAAATAAGTCCTATAATCACCCCAGCATTCTTCTGGGAGGCAATATCCACACTGAGGCTACAGGGAAGAGAAAATACAAACAGAGCCCAGAGGTCCACTGAGTTGAGGAAACAGAACACAGCTGGAGGAGACAGAGGCAGCTGGAAATTTGTGTGAAGGTTCAAGTAAGGAGGAACTACACTAGGAGAGAGCTTCACGAATCTACACAGGAAATCCCTTGAGTCTATTAGGCTACATCTAAATACATGAAAATTCAAGAAGGCCAGACAAAGCACAATTAGGGAGCTGTAAATAGAACAATTCCCATAGCTCACACAGGGCAGGAAGACATCTGAGGTCTAATCACCCAGAATGACAATCCTCAGTGATCATCAGGGACATTCGGTGGAGATCCTGAAAGGTCTCTTTAGGGGAAGACTTAAGGGTAGAGCTGAACTATTCCTGAAGGCTGCTCTAGACACACTCTAGCAAAACTTAAAAACAGGTCTCAAAGTGATTAAACTGGCAAATAACTACCTGTCAAAATCCTACACTGTCTTCAAAAAGCACACTAAAGAGAAACGCTCAACAATATAATATTCACAGTGTCTAGCATCTGGTAACAAATCACTAACCAAGCCAAGAAGCAGGAAAATGTAACCGATATCCAGGAGAAAAAGAATCAGTCAACAGAAACAAACCCATAAATGAGAAATATAATGGGTACAGTGAACAAGGCTGTCAAAACAGCTATTTTAATTATACATAAGTGATTAAAGCAAAACATTAATATAATGAGAAAATAAGCTGAAGCTATAAAGGAGAATCAAATGGAACTTCTATAGATGTATAATATATCAAAATGAACATCTCTCTGCTTAAGAATAGGGGCATACTAGACACTACAAAGAAAAGATCAGTAACCTACTGAAGACATAGCAATAGAATCTATCCAAATAAAGAACATAAGAAAAAAGGCTGAAAAGAGCTCATCAGTAACCTAATATCACTGATATTATCAATGTGAAAATATCAAGTAGTCTAACAGAAGTATAATTGGACTCTCAGGTAGGGGAGGGAGATAGGGAGTACAGGAAAAATATTTGAAGAAATAATGACCAAAATTTTCCAAATTTGATGAAAACGATAAACCCACAGATTCAAAAAGCTCAACAAACTTCAGGCAGAATAAATATACTCCCCACACAAAACTGAGAAAGCACATCATTATGAAATTGCTGAAAACCATTAACAAAGAGAATGTCTTAAAAGCAGAGAAAAAAGACACATTACATACAAAAGTAGAAAGAGAAGAATTACTGTGGACTTTTAGTCAGAAACTATACAACACAGACGACAAAGGGAGGACATCTTTAAACTAACAAAAGAAAACAAAAAGCAAAAACAGTCAATTGACAATTCTATACCTAGTGAAAAATACCCTTCAAAAATTAAAGGACTCAAAAACACATGAGTGCATACAAAACTGGTGAAATCTGAATAATGTCTGTGGATTGTACCAATATCAGTTTCCTGGTTTTAATACTAGACTATAGTTATGTTAGATGTTACCATTGAGGGAAACCGAAGGATACACAGGACCTCTCTAGAGGTACTATTTTTGCAACTTCATGTGAACTGATAATCATTTCAAAATGAAAAGGTTTTTTTAAGTAAGGAAAATACTCTTTTTCAGAGAAACAAAAACAGAGAATTAGTGACTAGCAAACTGGTACCACAAAAATTGAAAGGGTAGTTATATCAAGCAGAAGTATGGAAAACAGATCTAAAGAATGAAGAATACAAGAAATGACAAATATCTTCATCTCTTTAAAATATAACTGTTTAAAGAAAAAAATACTGTGTGATGTATGACCTTTAAAAATAAAGGTATGACCACAAAAGAAGCAGATGGAGTATGAGAGTGTTATATTATACATGAAATAGAATAACATGATTTGAAGGTAGACTGTGATATGTTAAATATGTATATTGTAAACCTTAAATCTAAGACTAGATACAGCTAATAGTGGAGGGAAAAAATGGAATACTAAAAAATATTCAACTCAAAGGAGGAAAAAGTAACAAAGTTAACAGTTGGGAAAAATAGAAAACAAATAGGAAGATAGTAGGTTTAAATCCAAACATCAAAAACTGCATTAATGTAAATGGACTGAACATTCCAGTAAGAGACAAAGACTGTCAGAGTGGATAGAGAAGCAAAAACCAATTATATGGGTTCTATAACAAACCCATTTTCAGTATAGAGACAGATTAAAAGTAAAAAGATGACAAAAGAGAGTCAAGATGATGGAGGAGTAGGAGGACGTGGAGTTCATCTATCCCCACAAATGCATCAAGAATACATTTACAAATGGAATGATTCTCACCGAGCACCAGCTGAACACTAGCAGAAGAGCTCGGACACCTAAAAGGACAAGAAAGATCCCCATATAACCAGGTAGGATGAAAGAAAGAAGAAGAGAAAAGGAAGAGGAGAGGAAGTGGGACAGGACCTGTGCCCCTGAGAGGGGGGGTGCTGAAGGAAAGGAGAGGTTATCACATCCAGGGAAGCCTCCTCACTGGCGAGGAGACCAGAAGGGGAGCCTTGGGGGCTATCAGAGGAGAGCGCAGCAAGCGATCTGTGGCAGGCAGGACAGAGTGAGACCTACACAGAGGGTCCATGCCACAGCCCTGCATGCCCTGCCTGAGACATGTGTCCACTGGTGTGGACAGGGGTTGGGTGCTGGAATGTGGGGTTTGAAAAGCAAACTTGGGGAGAGGACTGCTGTTGGCTGCGAGGAGGCAGCCTGAGAGGACAGGAGTGAGGAAATCCACAACTGGGAATGTTTGTGGAAGAAATGCAGACCGCCACAGAAGCAAAGAGCCACTGTTGAGTGACACACGAGGGGCGGGGCCATTTGCAGCCTTTCTCCCCACGTGCCAGCTCCTGCCTCCCCATGCACTAGGAAGGGCCCCTGCTGGGGCTGGCTCTCTTGAGCCTGCAGCCGCCAGATCTCCTGTGTGCCCCGTCCCCACCAGGGCTCCAGTGACCCCGGCCGCCACCACCTCCATGCCCCTCCTCACCAGGGCGGACTCGTGTACTCCGGGGCAGCCTCGGAAACAGACCCCTGTGGGTGGCCCACATGCAGAGGTGGGGCTGAAACCACAGCTGAGCCCCAGGGGCCATGCAACTAAGGAAGAAAAGTTGAAATCTCTCCTCACAGCTGGGCAAACCATAAATTGACACCACTGTGACTGATTTTGTAAACTCAGTGGCTACAGAACATCTAAATGGACGACGAGTGCTCCCGCAGCCAAGACGGGTCTGCCTTTAGCAGCCGTAGACTATGCAGGCACATACCCATGGGGGTTGGGCAGGCCAGAGTCTGAGTTGTCCCCATAGCACTCACAGAGGGTCCAGATCCATGATTACTGCAATCCTGGGACCTGACTTCAGTGGATCTACACTGGTGGCCTGGTGAAAACGTCTGAGAGACACCAGGCCAATTGCCGGCATACCCACAGTTAAGGTGGAGCCGAGAGCAGTGCCAACAACAGTGTAATATGACAGCTTGAACAACAGGTGAAAGGTGACATAACAGAGCACACCACAGGTGAATAGCTCCAGAGGAGGAATACTCAGTGGCTTCCCTCCCAATGTGAGTGCTCCAATCCCTCCAACTTCACACCACAGACCAGAAACACAGTTAAGAAACAGATCTGGGGTCTCTAATCCAACAACTACGGAGCAGACCCCACTTCTGACACGGCAGTGACAACCACAGAGCAAAGGGGGACACTGCTCAATATCCAGTGAAGGCTCTGGTCACCACAACATCAGTCACACCTCCTATAAAGGAGACAATGGCCAACATACAATGAGGAAAGAGGTGGCAGACATCCATACTAAAAACAGCCCTCACACCAAAAAATATTAAACCACGCAGGCTACACAGGGACGTTCCCACATAAAATGGCCCTACAAGATAGTCTGAGGGTCTAGCATTTGGCAGAAGAACCGCCCAGAGCATTTAGGCTTCAACGCCAGCAGTGCTTGAGCGCAGGAGCTCCACAGGGCTGGGGGAAACAGAGATTCCACTCTTGGAGGGTGCACACAAGGTCTCACATGCACTGGGACCCAGCATAAAGCAGTGTCTCCAGAAGAACATGGCTACACCTAGCTAGGGGTCTTTGAGGGTCTCCTTGGAGGGGCAAAGGTCAACTATAGCTCACTGTGAGGGCAAGGACACTGGCAGCAGAAGCCGCAGGGATACTGATCAGAGTGAGCTCTCCTGAAGGTCCACGTTTCGGCGCCATGACCCAGCCCTACCTCACAACCTGCAGGCTCCAGTGCTGGGAAGCCTCAGGCCAAACAACCACCAAGACAGGAACACAGCCCCACCCATCAGAAGAAAGGCTGCCTAAAGTCATACTGAGCTCACAGCCACCTCAAAACACACCCCTTGGGCTTCCCTGGTGTCGCAGTGGTTGAGAATCTGCCTGCCAATGCAGGGGACACGGGTTCGAGCCCTGGTCCGGGAAGATCCCACATGCCGCGGAGCAACTAGGCCCGTGAGCCACAACTACAGAGCCTGCGTGTCTAGAACCTGTGCTCTGCAACAAGAGAGGCCGCGATAGTGAGAGGCCTGCGCACCGCGATGAAGAGTGGCCCCCGCTTGCCGCAACTAGAGAAAGCCCTCGCACAGAAACGAAGACCCAACACAGCCAAAAATAAATAAATAAATAAATAAATAAACAAAACAAAACAAAAAACACACCCCCTGACATGGTCCTGCACACCAGAGAGAAAAGACCTAGCTCCACCCATCAAACGGCAGGCACCAGTCCCTCCCACCAGGAAGCTTGCACAAGCCCCTGGGCCAACCTCACCCACCAGGGGGCAGACACCAAAAGCAAGCAGAAATATGATCCTGCAGCCTGTGGAAAGGAGACCCCAAACACAGAAAGTTAGAACATGAAATGACAGAGAAATATGTTGCAAACGAAGGAACAAGATAAAAACCCACAAGAACAACTAAATGAGGAGGAGATAGGCAATCTACCTGAAAAAGAATTCAGAGTAATGATAGTAAGGACGATCCAAAATCTCGGAAAAAGAATGGAGGCACAGATCAAAAATATACAAGAAATGTTTAACAAAGAGCTAGAAGAGTTAAAGAACAAACAGACATGAACAATACAATAACTGAAATAAAAAATACACTAGAAGGAATCAACAGGAGAATAATTGAGGAAGAAGAATGAATAAGTGACCTGGAAGACAGAATGGTGGAAATCACTGCCACAGAACAAAGAAAAAAGAATGAAAAGAAACGAGGACAGTATCAGAGACCTCAGGGACAATATTAAATGCACCAACATTCACATTATAGGATCCCAAAAGGAGAAGAGAAAGAGAAAGGGTCTAAGAAAATATCTGAAGATATTATAGCTGAAACTTCCCTAACATGAGAATGTAAACACTCATTCAACGCCAGGAAGTGCAGATAATCACATACAAGATGAACCCAAGGAGGAACATGCTGAGACACATATTACTCAAACTGACAAAAATTAAAGACAAAGAAAAAATATCGAAAGCAACAAGAGAAAAGCAACATTTAACATACAAGAGAATCCCCATAAGATAACATCTGATTTTTCAGCAGAAACTGTGCAGGTCTGAAGGGAGTGGCACAATATACTTAAAGCGATGAAAGGGAAAAACCTACAACCAAGAATACACTACCCAGCAAGGTTCTCATTCAGATTCGACAGAGAAATCAAAAGCTTTACAGACAAGCCAAAGCTAAGAGAATTCAGCACCACCAAACCAGCTTTACAATAAATGCTAAAGGAACTTCTCTAGGGGGGAAAGAGACCAGCAACTTAAAACAACCTTGTACACATATAGACTGCTATATCAAAACCTCATGGGAACAGCAAACCCAAAACTCCAATAGATAGACACACAAAAAAGGAACAGAAACGTAAACACAACACTAAAGATGGTCATCAAACCACAAGAGAAAAGAACAAAAGAGGAAAGGAAGAAAAAAAGACCTACAAAAACAAACCCACAACAATTAAGAAACTGGCAATAGGAACATACATATTGATAACTACCTTAAATGTAAATGGATTAAATGCTCCAACCAAAAGACACAGACTAGCTGAATGGATACAAAAACAAGACCTGTAAATATGCTGTCTGTAAGAGACCCACTTCAACTCTAGGGAAACATGCAGACTGAAAGTAAGGGGATGGAAAAAAGATATTCCAAGCAAATGGAAATCAAAAGAAAGCTGAAGTAGCAATACTCATATCAGACAAAATAGACTTTAAATTAAAGACTGTTACAAGAGATAAGGAAGGACACTACATAATGACCAAAGGATCAATCCAGGAAGAAGATATAACAATTGTAAATATCTATGCATTCAACATAGGAGCACCTCAATATACAAGGCAAATGCTAACAGCCTTAGAAGGGGAAATCGACAGTAACACAATCACAGTGGGGGACTTTAACACACCAGTTATACAAGTGGACAGATCATCCAGACAGAAAATTAATAAGGAAAACACAAGCCTTAAGTGACACATTAGACCAGATAGATTTAATTGATATTTATAGGTCATTCCATCCGAAAGCAGCAGAATACACTTTCTTCTCAAGTACACATGGAACATTATCCAGGATAGAGCACATCATGGGCCACAAATCAAGCCTCAGTAAATTTAAGAAAACCGAAATCATATCAGGCATCTTTTCCGACCACAATGCTTTGAGATTAGAAATCAATTAGAGGAAAAAAAACTGCAAAAAACACAAACACATGGATGCTAAACAATATGTTACTAAACAACCAATGGATCACTGAAAAAATCAAAAAGGAAATAAAAAATATCTAGAGGCAATGACAACGAAAACACAACAATCCAAAACCTATGGGACACAGCAAAAGCAGTTCTAAGAGGGAAGTTTATCACAATACAATCCTACCTCAGGAAGCAAGAAAAATCTCAAATAAACAACCTAACGTTACACCTAAAGCAACTAGAGAAAGAAGAACAAACAAAACCTAAAGTTAGTAAAAGGAAAATCAGAAAGATCAGAGCAGAAATCAATGAAGTAGAAAGGAAAAAAAAATAGCAAAGATCAATGAAACTAAAAGCTGGTTCTTTGAGAAGATAAACAAAATTGATAAACCTTTAGCCAGACTCATTAAGAAAAAAAGGGAGAGGACCCAAATCAAAAAAATTAGAATAAAAAAGAAGTTACAGGGCTTCCCTGGTGGCGCAGTGGTTGAGAATCTGCCTGCCGATGCAGGGGACACGGGTTCGTGCCCTGGTCTGGGAAGATCCCATATGCCGCAGAGCAACTAGGCCCGTGAGCCGCAATTACTGAGCCTGCGCGTCTGGAGCCTGTGCTCCACAACAAGAGAGGCCGCAATAGTGAGAGGCCCGCGCACCGCGATGAAGAGTGGCCCCCGCTTGCCACAACTAGAGAAAGCCCTCGCACAGAAACGAAGACCCAACACAGCCATAAGTAAATAAAAATTAAAATTAAAATTAAAAAAAAAAAGAAGTTACAACGGACACGATAGAAATACAAAGGATCACAAGAGACTACTACAAGCAACTATATGCCAATAAAATGGACAACCTAGAAGAAATGGAAAATTCTTAGAAGGTACAACCTTCCAAGACTGAACCTGGAAGAAATAGAAAATATAAACAAATCAATCACAAGTACTGAAATTGAAACTGTGATTAAAAATCTTCCAACAAACAAAAGTCCAGGACCAGATGGCTTCACAGGCGAACTCTATCAAACATTTAGAGAAGAGTTAACACCTATCCTTCTGAAACTCTTCCAAAAAATGGCAGAGGAAGAAACATTCTCAAGCTCATTCTACGAGGCCACCATCACCCTGATACCAAAACCAGACAAAGATACCACCAAAAAAGAAAATTATAGGCCAATATCAGTGACGAACATAGACGCGAAAATCCTCAACAAAATACTAGCAAACCAAATCCAACAACACATTAAAAAGATCATACACCATGATCAAGTGGGATTTATTCCAGGGATGCAAGGATTCGTCAGCATATGTAAATCAATCAATGTGATATACCACGTTAACAAACTGAATAAAAACAATATGATCATCTCAATAGATGCAGAAAAAGCTTTTGACAAAATTCAACACACATTTATGACAAAAACTCTCCAGAATGTGGGCACAGAGGGAACCTACCTCAACATAATAAAGGCCGTATATGACAAAGCCACGCAAACATCATTCTTAACAGTGAAAATCTGAAAGCATTTCCTCTAAGATCAGGAAAAAGAAAAGGATGTCCACTCTCACCACTTTTATTCAACAAGATCAGGAACAAGACAAGGATGTCCACTTTCAACCACTTTTATTCCAATTTTGGAAGTCCTAGCCATGGCAATCAGAGAAGAAGAAGAAATAAAAGGAATACAAATTGGAAAAGAAGAAGTAAAACTGTCACTGTTTGCAGATGACATATTATACATAGAAAATCCTAAAGATGCTACCAGAAAACTACTAGAGCCCATCAATGAATTCGGTAAAGTTGCAGGATACAAAATTAATACACAGAAATCTCTTGCACTCCTATACACTAACAACGAAATTTCAGAAAGAGAAATTAAAGAAAAAAATCGCATTTACCACGGCATCCAAAAGAATAAAATACCTAGGAATAAACCTACCTAAGGAGGCAAAAGACCTGTACTCTGAAAACTATAAGATACTGATGAAAGAAATCAAAGATAACACAAACAGATGGAGAGATATACCATGTTCTTGGATTGGAAGAATCAACATTGTCATTGATTCTTTACAGAGCATTTTTTACAGAATTAGAACAAATAATTTTACAATTTGTATGGAAACACAAAAGACACCGAATAGCCAAAGCAATGTTGAAAAAGGGAAACGGGGCTGTAGGAAACAGGCTCCCTGACTTGAGACTATACTACAAAGCCACAGTAATCAAAACAGTATGGTACTAGCACAAAAACAGGAATATAGATCAAGGGACCATTGTTGCGTTCCTGGGAACACCCCATGCAGAGGGTTGGCCTAAGGAGTACCCTTGGGTTGAGCAACAGGTTGGGGGAACTTGTCCAACAGATCAAGGTCAGTGCGCAAAAGCATCGTTTATCCATGACATGATGGAGATAAGCGAGTGAGCCTGCAGACTTATGTCTCCAACTATGGGTGAATGGATCGCTCTGGGTTGGGTACTTTCACCTGCATTTACCTGGTCTGAGTTGTATCAAGAGACCAAGTTCTAGTTTCTTCCTAAGAATGGTAGGTCAGGACAGGTTGTTTTTCTAGATAATAGATCCTCTTTTCTTCTTTGGGGACCCAAACCTTAGCCACTCTCAGTCCATGTGACTTGGAGGGATGGACTTCATTTCCCACCCACCTCTGTTCCCATGTCCAGAGCTCAACACCCGACCAAAGCTTGTCCAGTGCTGAGTCCGCAGAGCTAAAGTAACTGGTTTGGGGACAAACTAATGGGAATCAACCTCAAGACTCCTGCTGGAGATGTGGGGAAGCAGGGGCTCTCTTTGCTGGGGTTGTGATAGAAAGTCCAGAGATAAAGCCACGCATCTATGTTCTCCTAATCTATAACAAAGGAGGCAAAAATATACAATGGACAAAAGACAGTCTCTTCAATAAGTGGTGCTGGGGAAACTGGACAGCTACATGTAAAAGAATGAAATTAGAACATTCTCTAACACCATATACAAAAATAAACTCAAAATGGATTAAAGATCTAAATGTAAGACTGGATACCATAAAACTCTTAGAGGAAAACATAGGAAGAACACCCTTTGACATAAATCATAGCAAGATCTTTTTTGATTCACCTCCTAGAGTAATGAAAATAAAACCAAAAATAAACAAATGGGACCTAATTAAACTTAAAAGCTTTTGCACAGCAAAGGAAACCATAAACAAAATGAAAAGACAACCCACAGAATGGGAGAAAATAGATGCAAATGAAGTGATGGACAAGGGATTAATCTCCAAAATAAACAAACAGCCCATGCAGCTCATTATCAAAAAAACAAACAACCCAATCAGAAAATGGGCAGATCTAAACAGACATTTCACCAAGGAAGACATACAGATGGCCAAGAGGTACATGAAAAGATGCTCAACATCACTAATTACTAGAGAAATGCAAATCAAAAATACAGTGAGGTATCACTTCACATCAGTCAGTATGGCCATCAACAAAAAATGTACAAAAATAAATGCTGGGGAGGGTATGGTGAAAAGGGAACCCTCCTACACTGTTGGTGGGAAGGTAAATTAGTACATCCACTATGGAGAACAGTATGGAGGTTCCTTAAAAAATTAAAAATAGAGTTACTATATGATCTAGCAATCCCACTCTTGAGCATATATCCAGAGAAAACCATAATTTGAAAAGATATACATGTACCCCAGTGTTCACTGCAGCACCATTTACAGCAGCCAGGACATGGCTAACTGTCTGTCGAAGGAGGAATGGATAAAGAAGATGTAATATACATATACAATGGAATATTACTCAGCCATAAGAAAGAACGAAATAATGCCATTTGCAGCAACATGGATGGACCCAGAGATTGTCACACTGAGTGAAGTAAGTCAGACAGAGAAAGACAAATATCATATGATATCGCTTACATATGGAATCTTAAAAAATGGTACAAATGAACCTATTTACAAAACAGAAATAGACTCACAGATGTAGAAAACAAACTTATGGTTCCCAAGGGGGAGAGGGGGCAGGACAGATAAACTGGGAGATTGGGATTGACATATACACACTAATATATATAAAATAGATAAGTAAGAAGAACCCACCATATAGCCCGGGGAACTCTACTCAATACTTTGTAATGACCTATATGGAATAGAATCTAAAAAAGAATGGATTTATGTATATGTATAACTGATTCACTTTGCTGTACAGTAGAAACTAACACAACACTGTAAATCAACTATAATCCACTAAAAATTAATTTAAAAAAAAGATATACCACACAAACACTGAGAACAAAACTGCAATTACTACACTAATGTTAGACAAAGTAGACTTTGGAACAAAGAGTATTATCAGAGATTTTTTAAAATAGTGTTTCACCATAAATGAGACGAAAAGACAACCCTCAGAAGGGAGAAAATATTTGCAAATGAAGCAACTGACAAAGGATTAATCTAGAAAATTTGCAAGCAGCTCATGCAGCTCAATATCAAAAAAACAAACAACCCAATGCAAAAATGGGCAGAAGACCTAAATTGACATTTCTCCAAAGAACATATACAGATTGCCAACAAACACATGAAAGAATGCTCAACATCACTAATCATTAGAGAAATGCAAATCAAAACTACAATGAGGTATCACCTCACACCAGTTAGAATGGCCATCATCAAAAAAATCTACAAACAATAAATGCTGGAGAGGGTGTGGAGAAAAGGGAAACCTCCTGCACTGTTGGTGGGAATGTAAATTGATACAGCCACTATGGAGAATAGTATGGAGGTTCCTTAAAAACTAAAAACAGAACTACCATATGACCCAGCAATCCCACTACTGGGCATATACCCTGAGAAAACCATAATTCAAAAAGAGTTCACCTACCACAATGTTCATTGCAGCACTATTTACAATAGCCAGGACATGGAAGCAACCTAAGTGTCCATCGACAGATGAATGGATAAAGAAGATGTGGCACATATATACAATAGAATATTACTCAGCCATAAAAAGAAATGAAATTGAGTTTTTTGTAGAGAGGTGGATGGACCTAGAGTCTGTCATAGAGTGAAGTAACCATATGCTAACACGTATATATGGAATCCAAAAAAAAAAAAAAAAGGTTCTGATGAACCTAGGGGCAGGACAGAAATAAAGACGCAGACGTAGAGAATGGACTTGAGGACACGGGGAGGGGGAAGGGTAAGCTGGGATGAAGTGTGAGAGTAGCACTGACATATATACACTACCAAATGTAAAAGAGATAGCTAGTGGGAAGCAGCTGCATAGCACAGGGAGATCAGCTCGGTGCTTTGTGACCACCTAGAGGGGTGGGATGGGGGGGTGGGAGGGAGACGCAAGAGGGAGGGGATATGGGGATATATGTATACATAGAGCTGATTCACTTTGTTATATGGCAGAAACTAACACAACATTGTAAAGCAATTATACTCCAATAAAGATGTTAAATTAAAAAAAAGAAATATCAGGAAGGAAATTAGAAAATACTTTGAACTTAATGAAAATAAAAAGACAGTCTCAAATTTTGTGGGATGCAGATAAAGCAGCACTTAGAAGAAAATTTATAGCTTTAAATGCTTAAGTGAGAAAAGAAGTAGAAAATCAATTATCTAAACTTCTGCTTTAAGAATCCTGAAAAATAAGAGCAAATTAAGCCCAAATAAGTATGAAGGAAATGCTAAAGATGAGGTTAGAAATCAATAAACAGAAAACTGACAAACAGTACAGAAAAACTAATGAAGTCAAATGCTGAATCATTGAAAAGTTCAATGAAATTGATAAAAAACTGACAAACAGTACAGAAAAACTAACAAAGTCAAATGCTGAATCATTGAAATGTTCAATGAAATTGATAAGTATGTAACTAGACTGATTAAGAATAAAACAGAGAAGAGACAAATGATTAACATCAAGACTGAAATGGGGTCATTACCACAGATATTAAAAATATAAATAAAAATATAATAAATGAATATTATGGTCAAATTTATGCCAATAAATTTGACTACTTAGATGAGTTGGAAAAATTTCTTGAAAAACATAAATTACCAAAACTGACTCAAAAAGTAATGGAAGACCATTTGTGGGGCAGAGTAGAAAATGGCGGAAGAGTAAGATGCGGAGATTACCTTCCTCCCCACAGATACATCAGAAATACATCTACACGTGGAACTTCTCCTATAGAACACCCACTGAATGCTGGCAGAAGACGTCAGACCTCCCAAAAGGCAAGAAACTCCCCACGCACCTGGGTAGGGCAAAAGAAAAAAGAAACAACAGAGACAAAAGAATAGGGACGGGACCTGCACCAGTGGGAGGGAGCTGTGAAGGAGGAAAGGTTTCCACAGACTAGGAAGCCCCTTCGCGGGCGGAGACTGCGGGTGGCAGAGGGGAGAAGCTTTAGAGCCACAGAGGAGAGTGCAGCAACAGGGGTGCGGAGGGCAAAGCGGAGAGATTCCCACACAGAGGATCGGTGCCGACCAGCACTCACCAGCCCGAGAGGCTTGTCTGCTCACCCGCCGGGTCGGGCGGGGGCTGGGAGCTGAGGCTCGGGCTTCGGTCGGATCCCAGGGAGAGGACTGGGGTTGGCTGCGTGAACACAGCCTGAAGGGGTTAGCGCACCACAGCTAGCCGGGAGGGAGTCCGGGAAAAGGTCTGGAGCTGCCAAACAGGCAAGAGACTTTTTCTTGCCTCTTTGTTTCCTGGTGCGCGAGGAGAGGGGATTCAGAGCGCCGCCTAAACGAGCCACAGAGACGGGTGCAAGCCGCGGCTATCAGAGCGGACTCCAGAGACGGGCCTGGGACGCTAAGGCTGCTGCTGCAGCCACCAAGAAGCCTGTGTGCAAGCACAGGTCACTATCCACACCGACCCTCCCGGGAGCCGGTGCAGCCCGCCACGGCCAGGCTCCCGTGATCTGGGGACAACTTCCCCGGGAGAACGCACGGCGCACCTCAGGCTGGTGCAACGTCATGCAGGCCTCTGCCGCCGCAGGCTCGCCCCGCATCCGTACCCTTCCCTCCCCCTGGCCTGAGTGAGCCAGAGCCCCCGAAGCAGCTGCTCCTTTAACCCCGTCCTGTCTGAGTTAAGAACAGACGCCCTCAGGCGACCTACACACAGAGGAGGGTCCAAATCCAAAGCTGAAACCCGGGAGCTGTGCGAACAAAGAAGAGAAAGGGAAATTTCTCCCAGCAGCCTCAGAAGCTGGGAGAATTAAATTAAATTAAATTAAATTAAATTAAATTAAATTAAATTAATTAAATTAAAGTGCCACAAACAACTTGATGTACCTGCATCTGTGGAAGACCTGAATAGACAACGAATCATCCCAAATTGAGGAGGTGGACTTTGGGATCAAGATATATTATTTTCTCCCCTTTTCCTCTTTTTGTGAGTGTGTATGTGTATGCTTCTGTGTGAGATTATGTCTGTATAGCTTTGCTTTCACCATTTGTCCTAGGGTTCTGTCCGTCCGTTATTTTTTTTACTTTAAAAATTTTTTTTCTTTTTTTCTTAATAATTATATCTTATTTTTTTATTTTAATAACTTTATTTTATTTTACCTTACTTTATTTTATTTTATCCTCTTTCTTTCTTTCTTTCTATTTTTTCTCCCTTTTATTCTGAGCCGTGTGGATGAAAGGCTCTTGGTGCTCCAGCCAGGCGTCAGGGCTGTGCCTCTGAGGTGGGACGGCCAACTTCAGGACACTGGTCCACAAGAGACCTCCCAGCTCCATGTAATACCAAACGATGAAAATCTCCCAGAGAAGTCCATCTCAACAGCAAGACCCAGCTTCACTCAACGACCAGCAAGCTACAGTGCGGGACACCCTATGACAAACAACTAGCAAGACAGGAACACAGTCCCATCCATTAGCAGAGAGGCTGCCTAAAATCATAATAAGGCCACAGACACCCCAAAACACACCACCAGACATGGACGTGCCCACCAGAAAGACAAGATCCAGCCTCATCCACCAGAACACAGGCACTAGTCCCCTCCACCAGGAAGCCTACACAACCCACTGAACCAACCTTAGCCACTGGGGACAGATACCAAAAACAACAGGAACTACGAACCTGTAGCCTGCAAAATGGAGACCCCAAACACAGTAAGATAAGCAAAATGAGAAGACAGAAAAACACATAGCAGATGAAGGAGCAAGGTAAAAACACACCAGACCTAACAAATGAAGAGGAAATAGGCAGTCTACCTGAAAAAGAATTCACAATAATGATAGTAAAGATCCAAAATCTTGGAAATAGAATAGACAAAATGCAAGAAACATTTAACAAGGACCTAGAAGAACTAAAGAGGAAACAAGCAACGATGAACAACACAATAAATGAAATTAAAAATGCTCTAGAAGGGATCAATAGCAGAATAACTGAGGAAGAAGAACGGATAAGTGACCTGGAAGATAAAATAGTGGAAATAACTACTGCAGAGTGGACTAAAGAAAAAACAAGGAAAAGAACTGAGGACAGCCTCAGAGACCTCTGGGACAACATTAAACACACCAACATTCGAATTATAGGGGTTCCAGAAGAAGAAGAGAAAAAGAAACGGACTGAGAAAATAGTCGAAGAGATTATGGTTGAAAACTTCCCTAATATGGGAAAGGAAATAGTTAATCAAGTCCTGGAAGCACAGAGAGTCCCATACAGGATAAATCCAAGGAGAAACACGCCAAGACACATATTAATCAAACTATCAAAAATTAAATATAAAGAAAACACATTAAAAGCAGCAAGGGAAAAACAACAAATAACACACAAGGGAATCCCCATCAGGTTAACAGCTGATCTTTCAGCAGAAACTCTGCAAGCCAGAAGGGAGTGGCAGAACATACTTAAAGTGATGAAGGAGAAAAACCTACAACCAAGATTACTCTACCCAGCAAGGATCTCATTCAGATTCGATGGAGAAATTAAAACCTTTACAGACAAGCAAAAGCTAAGAGAATTCAGCACTACAACAAATGCTAAAGGAACTTCTTTAGGCAGGAAACACAAGAGAAGGAAAAGACCTACAATAACAAACCCAAAACAATTAAGAAAATGGTAACTGGAACATACATATTGATAATTACCTTAAATGTAAATGGATTAAATGCTCCAACCCAAAGACACAGACTGGCTGAATGGATAAAAAAACAAGACCCATATATATGCTGTCTACAAGAGACCCACTTCAGACCTAGGGACACATACAGACTGAAAATGAGGGGATGGAAAAAGATATTCCATGCAAATGGAAATCAAAAGAAAACTGGAGTAGCAATTCTCATATCAGACAAAATAGACTTTAAAATAAAGACTATTATTACAAGAGACAAAGAAGGACACTACATAATGATCAAGGGATCGATTCAAGAAGAAGATATAACAATTGTAAATATTTATGCACCCAACATAGGAGCACCTCAATACATAAGGCAAATACTAACAGCCATAAAAGGGGAAATCGACAGTAACACAATCATCGTAGGGGACTTTAACACCCCACTTTCACCAATGGACAGATCATCCAAAAAGAAAATAAAGAAGGAAACACAAGCTTTAAATGATACATTAAACAAGATGGACTTAATTGATATTTATAGGACATTCCACCCAAAAACAACAGAATACACATTTTTCTCAAGTGCTCATGGAACATTCTCCAGGATAGATCATATCTTAGGTCTCAAATCAAGCCTTGGTAAATTTAAGAAAATTGAAATCGTATCAAGTATCTTTTCCTACCACAACGCTATGAGACTTGATATCAATTACAGGAAAAGATCTGTAAAAAATACAAACACATGGAGGCTACACAATACACTACTTAAAAATGAAGTGATCATTGAAGAAATCAAAAAATACCTAGAAACAAATGACAATGGAGACACGACGACCCAAAACCTATGGGATGCAGCAAAAGCAGTTCTAAGAGGGAAGTTTATAGCAATACAAGCCTACCTCAAGAAACAAGAAACATCTCGAATAAACAACCTAACCTTGCACCTAAAGCAATTAGAGAAAGAAGAACAAAAAAACCCCAAAGTTAGCAGAAGGAAAGAAATCATAAAGATCAGATCAGAAATAAATGAAAAAGAAATGAAGGAAACGATAGCAAAGATCAACAAAACTAAAAGCTGGTTCTTTGAGAAGGTAAACAAAATTGATAAACCATTAGCCAGACTCATCAAGAAAAAAAGGGAGAAGACTCAAATCAATAGAATTAGAAATGAAAAAGTAGAAGTAACAACTGACATTGCAGAAATACAAAGGATCATGAGAGATTACTACAAGCAACTCTATGCCAATAAAATGGACAACCTGGAAGAAATGGACAAATTCTTAGAAATGCACAACCTGCCGAGACTGAACCAGGAAGAAATAGAAAACATAAACAGACCAATCACAAGCACTGAAATTGAAACTGTGATTAAAAATCTTCCAACAAACAAAAGCCCAGGACCAGATGGCTTCACAGGCGAATTCTATCAAACATTTAGAGAAGAGCTAACACCTGTCCTTCTCAAACTCTTCCAAAATATTGCAGAGGGAGGAACACTCCCCAACTCATTCTACGAGGCCACCATTACCCTGATACCAAAACCAGACAAAGATGTCACAAAGAAAGAAAACTACAGGCCAATATCACTGATGAACATAGATGCAAAAATCCTCAACAAAATACTAGCAAACAGAATCCAACAGCACATTAAAAGGATCATACACCATGATCAAGTGGGGTTTATTCCAGGAATGCAAGGATTCTTCAATACACACAAATCAATCAATGTGATACACCAATATTAACAAAGTGAAGGAGAAAAACCATATGATCATCTCAATAGATGCAGAGAAAGCTTTCGACAAAATTCAACACCCATTTATGATAAAAGCCCTGCAGAAAGTAGGCATAGAGGCAACTTTCCTCAACATAATAAAGGCCATATATGACAAACCCACAGCCAACATCGTCCTCAATGGTGAAAAACTGAAACCATTTCCACTAAGATCAGGAACAGGACAAGGTTGCCCACTCTCACCACTATTATTCAACGTAGTTTTGGAAGTTTTAGCCACAGCAATCAGAGAAGAAAAAGAAATAAAAGGAATTCAAATCGGAAAAGAAGAAGTAAAGCTGTCACTGTTTGCAGATGACATGATACTATACATAGAGAAGCCTAAAGATGCTACCAGAAAACTACTAGAGCTAATCAATGAATTTGGTAAAGTAGCAGGATACAAAATTAATGCACAGAAATCTCTTGCATTCCTATACACTAATGATGAAAAATCTGAAAGTGAAATTAAGAAAACACTCCCATTTACCATTGCAACAAAAAGAATAAAATATCTAGGAATAAACCTACCTAAGGAGACAAAAGACCTGTAGGCCGAAAATTATAAGACACTGATGAAAGAAATTAAAGATGATACAAATAGATGGAGAGATATACCATGTTCTTGGATTGGAAGAATCAACATTGTGAAAATGACTCTACTACCCAAAGCAATCTACAGATTCAATGCAATCCCTATCAAACTACCACTGGCATTTTTCACAGAACTAGAACAAAAAATTTCACAATTTGTATGGAAACACAAAAGACCCCGAATAGCCAAAGCAATCTTGAGAACGAAAAATGGAGCTGGAAGAATCAGGCTCCCTGACTTCAGACTACACTACAAAGCTACAGTAATCAAGACAGTATGGTACTGGCACAAAAAGAGAAATATAGATCAGTGGAACAGGATAGAAAGCCCAGAGATAAACCCACGCACATATGGTCACCTTATCTTTGATAAAGGAGTCAAGAATATACAGTGGAGAAAAGACAGCCTCTTCAATAAGTGGTGCTGGGAAAACTGGACAGGTACATGTAAAAGTATGAAATTAGAACACTCCCTAACACCATACACAAAAATAAACTCAAAAAGGATTAAAGACCTAAATGTAAGGCCAGACACTATCAAACTCTTAGAGGAAAACATAGGCAGAACACTGTATGACATAAATCACAGCAAGATCCTTTTTGACCCACCTCCTAGAGAAATAGAGATAAAAACAAAAATAAACAAATGGGACCTAATGAAACTTAAAAGCTTTTGCACAGTGAAGGAAACAATAAACAAGACCAAAAGACAACCCTCAGAATGGGAGAAAATATTGGTAAATGAAGCAATTGACGAAGGATTAATCTCCAAGATTTACAAGCAACTCATGCAGCTCAATAACAAAAAAACAAACAACCCAATCCAAAAATGGGCAGAAGACCTAAATAGACATTTCTCCAAAGAAGATATACAGATTACCAACAAACACATAAAAGAATGCTCAACATCATTAATCATTAGAGAAATGCAAATCAAAACTACAATGAGATATCATCTCACACCGGTCAGAATGGCCATCATCAAAAAATCTAGAAACAATAAATGCTGGAGAGGGCGTGGAGAAAAGGGAACCCTCTTGCACTGTTGGTGGGAATGTAAATTGATACAGCCACTATGGAGAATAGTATGGAGGTTCCTTAACAAATTAAAAATAGAACTACCATACGACCCAGCAATCCCACTACTGCGCATATACCCTGAGAAAACCATAATTCAAAAAGAGTCATGTACCAAAATGTTCATTGCAGCTCTATTTACAATAGCCAGGACATGGAAGCAACCTAAATGTCCATCATCGGATGAATGGATAAAGAAGATGTGGCACATATATACAATGGAATATTACTCTGCCATAAAAAGAAACGAAATGGAGTTATTTGTAGTGAGGTGGATGGACTTAGAGTTTGTCATGCAGAGTGAAGTAAGTCAGAAAGAGAAAAACAAATACAGTATGCTAACACATATATATGGAATCCAAGGGGGAAAAAAAAAGGTCATGAAGAACCTAGTGGTAAGACGGGAATAAAGACACAGACCTACTAGAGAATGGACTTGAGGATATGGGGAGGGGGAAGGGTAAGCTGTGACAAAGTGAGAGAGTGGCATAGACATATATACACTACCAAACGTAAAATAGATAGCTAGTGGGAAGCAACCGCGTAGCACAGGGAGATCAGCTCGGTGCTTTGTGACCACCTAGAGGGGTGGGATAGGGAGGGTGGGAGGGAGGGAGATGCAAGAGGGAAGAGATATGGGAACATATGTATATGTATAACTGATTCACTTTGTTATAAAGCAGAAACTAACACACCATTGTAAAGCATTTATACTCCAATAAAGATGTTATTAAAAAAAAACCATTTGTAATATTAAAAAACTAGGAGCAACCTAAATGCTTAACAATATGGGAATGAGTAAGTAAATTATAGTAAATTTAATTAGTGGATTATGCAATTATTAAAAATTATAAATATAAAGATTATATCACAAATTTTAAAATATAAATGATGTAAGGTTTCAAAATTTATCCATGCAAACATTTATGTACACAATGACTATAAGCATGTAAAAATATGCACAAGAGAAAATAATGGGAGGCAATGTACAGAAGTAATTATAGAATTTGTATTTGTGTGGTGAAATTACAGATTTTTCCAAGTCTCACGTAATGTTTTAAATTCTATCTATAATTTCTGAAAATTAATTTCTACTTTTAATGACCTATAATATGCTGGGAAATATACATTACATGAAACTGCCAATTTTCAATCATTTTTGACTTAATAAAAATTGCAATATTTGGTTCAACCTAAAAAAAAAAAAAAAGTAATGGAAAATCCAAATAGACTTATATACACTAATAAAATTTGTGGGCAAAGACTTCTCAAATAGGATGAAAAAAGCACAAAACCACACACTGTGTGGTTTTGAAAGACACTGTTAAGAAAATTTAAAAGCCAGTTCAGATTGGGAGAAACTATTCACAACACATATTCTTTCTAGCCAAGAAACTATATAAGGAAGCATAAAGAACTCTTACTACAACCCAATGTTTTTAAATTGGGCAAAAAATTTGAACATACACATAACAAAAGAAGATATATGAACAGCCAATAAGCATATGAAAACATGCTCGAGATCAATAGTTATCAAGGAAAAACAAATAAGCCTACACTGAGATACTACTTCTACCCCTCTAGAGTGGCTAATACTAAAAAGACTGACAATATCAAGTGTTAAGTGAGGATATAGAGTAACTGGAACTCTCATACATTGCTATTGGGAATGAAAAATGGTACAATCACTTTAGAACACAGTTTGACAGTTTCTTAAAAAGTTAAACATATACTCTCCATAATACTCAGAAGTTCTACTACTAGGTATTTAATCAACATCATGAATGATACTGAATGTGTCTACACAAAAACATGTATCTACACAAAAACTTGTACATGAAAATTCATAGTGGCTTTATTTTTTATAGTCCAAAGCTGGAAACAACTCAAATTCCCATCAACTGGTGAACAGATGAAATGTGTAAATCCATAAATAAATACCACTCAGCAATACAAGGGAATGAATCACAAAACAAGCAACAACACTGATGAATGTCAACAACATTATGCTGAAGAAGACAGATGCAAAGAAGTACATACTTAGGATTCCATCTATATGAAATTTTATAACAAGGAAAACAAATCTGTAGTAAAAGAATGCAAATCAGTGGCTTCCTGGGGCTATGATTAGAGACTGGGGATTTATGAGGTAGAGACACAAAGGAAATTTGGGGGAGTGATAGAAATTTTATCTTGATCATGGTGGTGGTTACAAGGATGTATTAATATGTTAAAACTCAATGAATTGTACAATTAAGACAAGTATATTGTGTTGTATTTAAGTTATTCCTCAGTAAAGTTGATTTGTAAACAGAGATCAGTAATAGAAAAATAAAATCCAAAGCTGGAGTAAAATGCTTTCTGTTTTTATATTTTAAAAATGACTCCATCTGTTAGAATCAGCAACTAAAATAATATACATAACAATGTTTTAATAGTTGGTTTTTGCAGGTTTACAGAAGCAGCTACTTAAGCTCTGTTTTGCATTTCTGTGAACTGTACACTAGATTTGTTTCTAGAGATATAAAAAATGAATTAGCAAGAAAGATTCCATCTTGAGTTTCACATAATCCAGGAGAGTTATGTTATGCCTCTCTGGCTGGTAGGTAGATAGGAATTCAAGCTGAGAAGCTCAGAGCCAGTGCAAATTTTCATAAAAATCTTCAGCTAGTCAATGTATCATAATGTCTTAGTACATTCACTGTGAACTAAAAGTTTCAAATATTAATTCTAAATAACGAGATTTTAGAACAGCTGTGTGTTTAAGTCTATTTAATTCCGGGGAGTTGGAGAAAGAGTCTACATGATTTATAGAGTCAGATAAACATAGTTTGAATCCTGCTCTGCCATTCCTGTTTGACCTTAGGCAATTTGCTTATCCTCTCAGACTCAGTTTCCCTTTTGTAAAATGTGTTTTACCTGGCAGGTAACACTCAAAAAATGTTAGTTCCTTTTCTGCCCCAAAAAAAGTAGAGTTATAATCAATGTGGTCCTTTGAGAATATTAATCTTTTGACAGGGTACAGGATACCGTGGATAAGAAAAAGAGAAAGGACATAAAATAACTAGTGAGAAGGATTCAGAAGTAAGATAATAATAGCCTGAACCAAGAAGTGGCAATGGGAATTGGAAAGAAGAGATGAATGAAAACATTTAGAAGAAAGAAAACACAGGATTGGGTATGAGAGCCAAGAACAAGAAAAGAATCAAAGATGCAGGCAAGTTACGTGGACTACAGCAGTGACATGACCACAGCTTGGATGGATGATGACAAATGGTAAAGTGACAAATTAAAACATTTGTTTCCCAGATATAACAGCTTGTTTTTTCTTAGACCACTTGCCTTTATTTCTTAGAGCACTAACATAGTATGAACTATGTACGTAATTTTAAATTTCCTAGCAGTCACTTTAAGAAGAAATACGTAAAATACATTTTATTACTATATTTCACTTATCCCAGTATATCTAAAATATTATCATTTCAACATGTAACCATTAAAATATTAATGAGATTTTGCATCGTTTATTGTATTTAATCTTCAAAATTTGATGTTGATTTACACTTACAGCACGTCACAAGTTAGACTAGCCACATATGAGTGGCTACCGTTTTCGACAGCACAGGCTTAGACTATTAGATACTATAATTAATTTTTCTTTCCAGATGAGAAGGTCAACAAAATGTGGAATATCCATTCAATGTTACAGTCAACAATAAAAAGAAACAGACTACAACATGGATGAATCGCAAATGCATTATGCTAAGTGATCGGACTCAAGAAGCTACTGTGTAATTCTATTTATATGACATTCTGGAAAAGGCCAAAATATAAGAATCAAAAACAGATCAGTGGTTGCCTGAGGTTGGGAGTAGGGAGAGGACTTGACTAAATTCACAGAGAAGTTTTTTGGTATGATGAAAGTGTTCTGTATCTCAATTATGGTGATGGCTATGTGACTATGCATTTGTCAAAATTCATAATAGAACTGTATACAGTCATCCCTCAGTATCCAGAGGGGATTGGTACCAC
The DNA here is from genome assembly GCF_028564815.1 of Eubalaena glacialis. Classification (NCBI taxonomy): domain Eukaryota; kingdom Metazoa; phylum Chordata; class Mammalia; order Artiodactyla; family Balaenidae; genus Eubalaena; species Eubalaena glacialis. The sequence continues at coordinate 79,178,856 of NC_083717.1, forward strand.
CAATCTAACGTGTGTTGGTAGAATGTGGAGAAATTGGAACCCTTATATACTGCTGGTAGAAATGTAAAAATGGTATAGCTGGTTTGGAAAACAGCCTGCAGTTCCTCAAAAGGTTAAATGTAAGGTTATAATTTACCAATTCTACTCCTAGGTATATACCCAAGAAAAACAAAAACATATATCTACACAAAAACTTGAACATGAATGTTCACAGCAGCATTATCCAAAACAGCCCAAAAGTAGAAACAACCCAAATGTCCATCAACTGATAAACAAATAAATAAAATGTATTACATCCATATACTCTATAAAAAAGAATATTACTCTATAAAAAGCAATGGAGTGCTGATACACACTACAATGTTGATGAACCCTAAAAACAATAAAGTGAAAAATGTTGGTTACTAAGTATCACATACTGTATGATTCTACATATCCAGAAATGTCCAGAATAGGCAAATCTATCAAGACAGAAAATAAATGAAAAGTTGCCTAGGGCTGGAGGAGATTAGGGGAAGAGGGTAGAGGTACTAAGGCTACAGGGTATGGGGTGACTTTTTGGGTGATGAAAATATTCTAAACTTGATAGTGGTGATGGTTGCACAACTCTGTGAATACACTAAAAGCTACCAAATTGTATAAAGGGTGAGATGTATTGTTTGTGAATTATATCTCAATAAAGCTGTTAAAAAATACTCTCCTAATAATGGGGGAAGAGTTTTTAGTATACACTAACAAAATAACTAAACAATGAAAAGTGGTATCTATGCAAACATGTAACCTATATGTTTTTATGCATCCTTGGCATTAGATTAGGAAAAAATAGCAAAATTATTACCCTTTCTACTGAAGACAACTGTTGCTGTAATCCATCACATTTTTTGCTTGCTTCTTCAAAAAGAGTTTTATACTTTTCTGTTTGAGACTGTTGCAAATTAATTGTCCGCTGCTGTCTCATACAATCTCCTTCAGAATTTTTCAGTTGAGACTTTAAATCCTGAATTTCATCCTCCTATAGTTATGAAATTATAGATTATATGGAAAAACATACATGATTTGGTATCAAAACATAAAGCAGAAAACATAAAGGAGCTTCGTATGATCTTTGATGAGATATTTATACCCATTTCACTAAGAAAAATGAATTACATTCTATTTTCATCCTCAAAATGGAAGTCAGATGTTTTATTTGCACTTAATAGCTTACACTTGTAAGTCTAATACAGAGCATTCTAATTGCTAGCAAGTATTTAAAATTCTTCAGCTCTGTGAAAATTCAACATCTCAGAATAAAGTTCAGTATTTAAATTTCTGAATTTAAAAGTTAACTGTGAATTATACTTCAATGAAGCTATTTTTAAAATAAAATTGAAAACTGCTCCTAAAATGACTTTGAATATTACAGCATTTATTCTGAAAGGTTTTAAAAACTTACCTTTTTATTGCATTCACATACAACATTATCCAATTCCTCCTGCATAACATGGAGTTTGGCCTTCAGAAATCTGATCTGTGCTTCTGTGTCAATTTAATAATAATATTTATTGTCTTTCACTGAATCTAAGATGCCATCAATTGTAAGACAGACTATTATTTTATGAGGGAAAAAAAGGCTCAAGATGGGGAGTCTAATGGGAGACCCCTGTTTGGGAACACTCAAGACACTACATACCCCTAATGTAGAGGTAAATGAAAAATCCATCCAACAGAAAGCAACTGTTACACTGGAACCAAGTAAAGAAAGAGGAAAAAAACAAAAACTTTTCCTGAGAATCGGAACCACAAGCCAAGTACTCACATAAGTTTGCAGACTGAATTCATACTTACCCAGGTGGTTCGAAACACCTCAAACAGAACTTAAAGTGGTCTCAGATCGGTAATGCCCCCAGGTGTTTGGCAGAAGCAAACACAGATCCTCTCTAGCAAAACTCAACTTCAATCCCAGCCATTGTAATTATAAAATGCCACTGACTGTAATACACATCCCAATTTCACAGATGTTAAAATGTAGTGACGTGTCTGAGAAGCAAAAAAATGCACTAACACCTTACTGCCGAAGCTTTCTCCCACAAACCCCTCACGAAGATCTACCTTTGGTATTTCATTGCTATCAAAAGTTCTTTATTCAATAATATCAGTAAATCTCTGAGGGTTTTAGGCCTATAAAAGTAAATAAAGTAAAAACTGAACTTAGAACTCACTCATAATTCATTCAATCATTCATTAAAAAGATATACATCAGGACTTCCCTGGTGGCACAGTGGTTAAGAATCCGCCTGCCGATGCAGGGGACACGGGTTCGAGCCCTGGAAGATCTTCCCTGGTCCGGGAAGATCCCACATGCCGCGGAGCAACTAAGCCCGTGCGCCACAACTACTGAGCCTGTGTTCTAGAGCCTGCGAACCACAACTACTGAGCCCACGTGCCACAACTACTGAAGGCCACGTGCCTAGAGCCCGTGCTCCACAACGAGAGAAGCCACTGCAATGAGAAGCCCGCGCACACAACGAAGAGTAGCCCCCACTCGTCGCAACTAGAGAAAGCCCGCACCCAGAGGCAAAGACTGAATGCAGCCAAAAATAAATAAATTAAAAAAAAAAAAGATATACATCAAGTCTCTACTATGTTCCAGGCATAATACGGATATTATAAGACAAGGTTTGCCCCCATGGAACTTATCTTGAGTAAACACTCTGAATAGCCTCTGAAAGTCATTAGGACAAATTCTGCAGAGCACAATAAATCTCCACACATACTTCCTGTTTCAAAGCTCTTCTTATGAAGTGTCCCCAGTGTTACATGGAGCCAGTGAACAATGGTTGGCTCTAACTCCACCTAGCTTTTTCCAGCCTCAACTCTCCTTCTAGCTTCTCATGTAACTCCAGGTTAGCAGAGGACAGAAGGGAAATGATAAACTTAGAAGTGTGAAGTTTGCAGTAGTTGGTCTCTAGGGGGAAAGAAGGAAGAAGCAATGGGAGACCATGACTTTTCTCATCTCTTTTTCTCCCCAACTCTAACCTCGGTAGTATCATCAAGGATTTGAGTGCTCTGTCTCTGTTGGTCCACAGCATTAACCTCCCCACCCATCCCACTCCAACTTTAGCCTTATAAAGCAGTCTGTGCTCCTAAACTACTTTTTTATTGTTTCCTCCCACACATAACCCAGCCATTCTAGGCAATCATGTGGAATAAGTGAAAACTCCCCTAAAAGGGGAGACACCTTGGCCAAAGATTCTGAAAAGGGAAGACAGGGATGCAAAGTGGCAGAGAGGTCATTCAGCAATAAGAAAAAAAGCAGTAATTTAAGGTAGTCTGTGCTGGTTCCCATACTGGGAGGAGGACCTTTGTTAACAAGGCTACCGGTGACTGAAAACTGAGGAACAGCCAACATCTGACCATTGCATCCCTGAAGGTATCTTAACAGAGGCATGAAGGTTAACTCTTTGCTTCACTTACCTTCGTTGCTAACAATTAGCCCCAGAAAGCTTGGATAGGTCAGTAAATGTAATAAACGCATAAATGAATTAATCTGCATTTATGACTAACTACCATGTAGCACAATAATCATTATACATGTAAATCGTTGTGATTTTCACAGAATCAGAGAATTTTAAGGGTAGACTTCATGATCATCTAATACAAACTGCTACATTTTCAAGTGAAGAAATTGCTATTACAGAGAGGCTAAAGCGGTTTGCCTGAACCTACGATTAATTATAGTTCAGCATTAACTATGTTCATATACACTCGACTCGACTGTCTTTTTTTAAATTTATAATAGCATAGGTGGCTCCTCATAAATTCAACAATTTTAGAGGCACTACTGGTAACTAACATGTTTTTGATGATCTAGACTAAGTATTATTTTTCTAGTGGTATGCGGAGAATGAATTTATAAGAAAGAAAATAATATTCATTAGAAAATTCATTATTTTACCTGATGCTACATCAATAATTCATTTATCCTTTAACATGTGTTGATTTAACACACAATAAAGAGAATTCAGTAACATTAAATGGAAGGAATTCAAAGAAATATGGTTTTTAAAAATTTATTTCAATGTTTTAATGCTAAGCTATGGGGTATTTAACTTGTTTGAAAAGTGGTCAATGAAACCAATACCTGATAGTTCTTTTTTTTTTTTCTTTTCTCTCTCTCTCTCTTTTTTTTTTTTTTAGCCACACCACACGGCTTGTGGGATCTTAGTTCCCCGACCTGGGATTGAACCCAAGGCCACATCAGTAAAAGCACCAAGTCCTAACCACTGGACCACAAGGGAACTCCCCAGATAGTTCTTTTTAATTTTACTTTTTATAATGGAAAACATCAAACATATACAACAGTAGTGAGATGAGTTCAATGAAACCCTACTCACCCATCATCCATTTTCAACAATTATTGACCCAAAACTAATTTTATTTCATTAAACAAATGCAAGACATCACTACATTTTCTAAATAATTGTGATATAAGATAAAAATAAACAAAAAACAACCTACCTGTTCCAATGTCTTCACTAACACCACAAAAAATACCATCATCTATATAATCAGGTAAGCCTTCTTCTTCCAGTTGCCCTTCAATTTTGCTAATTGTTTTTGCAAGAGAAAAGTCTGAGAAATCCTCTGGAATGGCAACATCATTGGCAGTTTGTACATCAGAGTATTTCAATTTTACTCTAAAAAAAAAACACATATAGGCACATTATATATTATATACATATAATATAAAAAGGAGATATGACTCCCAGATATGACTTTTATCCAAATAAAAAAGCAGATCAAAATTATTATAAATTTTAAATTTATGATGAAATCTACAATTGATACTTTCAAGGACTATATTACAAGAGACTTAGTAGACTTTCAATCTTTATGAATCACACAACCCCTGAGCTAGAGGAGGCTTTATGAGGCCACTTAGACATGGCCAGTGTAAAAAATTAATAAACAGAAGCCTCAATTAAACAGTCAGCGGACCAGAAGGGGGAGCTCTCACACCCTAAGACAACAGCAGAGCCCCGCGGTGTGAAGGAAGGCTCCTCTTCACTCCTGGCAACAAGTCAGGTAATGAAAAGCCTTTGTTTACTCTAGCCCTCCCAACTTCCTTTTTCCCTCCATAAAAGAGTTCTCCTTGCCTTGCTGTGTAGGGACTTGCACGTGGCTCGCCATCGCTGCCGACCCTGAAGTGCAATATTCTGCTGATCCCGAATAAACCCATTTTTTTGCTGGAGAATTATTTGTTCTAGGTCAACACTCCCAAACAAGTGAACATCAAAACTAAGAGTACTGAACTTGGCCTCCTAGGTGAAATCCAGCCTGTGGCTTTTAATTTTACATGCTGCTGGAGTAGAACTGTACAATTTGATATCACTCTAGTCATAATTCTGCAAACACTGAAGAATAATACCTCTTAAGAAAGAATTACAGAGTGAACAGTTCTTAGCTCAAACTCTTTTTTCCACCTAAAAAAACATATTTTAAGCAGGATCAAAGTTTACCAAAAAGTTGATTTTTTTTTTTCTTTAATGAAGTAAGGGGAGAAATATGAAATGAAAGCCACTTCTAAAGGCGTTGAGGAATGGGCCAGGCCTAACCCATCAAGTTTGCTTCCGAAAGCCTTACTTTTAACTTTTTACTTACTTTAAAGCCTAACTTACTTTTAACACAGAAGCAAATGCTTTAGAATTCTTTTGGAAAAAGAACATTTTATTTAAAAAGTAAACTTGAAGTCTGAAAATAAGATAACCCTTTCCAGTTATGTATATATGTACAGTACTTATGTATGTACAGTATTTATGTATGTAACATATGTTCTCTTTTCTTCCATCAATTTGTTTTTTTCTTCCTTATCCTTTCACCCTATTTTTTTTGTCTCTTTTGTTCAAAAACAAAAACTTTACTTAGCCAATTAAAAGACACAAGGATTAACAAAGATTTTTCTAAAATTACAATGCAATTATCAGTTTGGGTAAGCAATAGACATAAATTTAACAATTTACTGTGAATTAGAAGCTGGTTGGTACTATCCACTGCAGGTGTGACCCTCCTTTTCTAGAAGGTCTACTATCCTAAAGAACCTCTTGGGTCCCCTTTTTATGCTTAAAGTACTAAAAACAGTCTTGAATTCTTTCTCACCAAAAACAATAGAATGTAAATTATAACTATACTATAGTTTTATTGAGAGCATGCCAAAATCATTCTGTATCTCAATATATACAATAATGCATGGTGTTCAAAAAGTATAAGTCTATTTGAGAGAACTAGGCAGAGAAAGACATCTAGGTTCTAGTTTCTGATCTAAGAAAATATCTAGCTAAAAATAACATTTAAAAAATTTGAAATGTGGCAATTTTGCTTAAGAGAACAATACAAAATGTTCATTAACTGTTGCAAGACATTTCTGATTAGAAGATGTTTTAAATTATTAAATGTGGAGAAGAAATACAGAGTACAATTTTGTATATTTTGGGTATAAAAAGATCTGGAGAAACAGAACTTATTAAGAACAATGATAGTATAAATTATAAAATTTAAAAAAAGTAATACTTTAAAAACTGTACTATACCTTGAATTTGATTTCCTTCCTTTACTTGCAGAGTGTAATTTGTTTTGAACTTTGCTTATTGGATCAACATTTTTGGTCTTTGGCTAAATGAAAAGAATTTAAACGATTAATTAATTAGACTCTAATCACTTGCCAAGGAAGGCAACTGTGTAATACACAGAACTGCTAGATTGCTACACAGAAGAATTCCTATTTTCAGAGAATTAATCAAGTTATATTTTAAGGAATCCAAAATTGTATACCTGGAAAAGACCTAGTTATTACTAGGACCAAGAGATTTAAAGATAAGAAAATGAGTCCCAAAGATTCAAGGATATTCAACTAGTTAGCGGAATGTTAAACTGGATGTTCAGATTCACAGAATTTAATTCTCCTCACCGATTATTCTTCAGATAGGCCTCCATGTATACTATTCCTTAGGTCTAGATTCCCATGGATAGGGAATTTGTACATCCCAGTGTGCCCAGCACCTGGAATAGTGATCTCTACACACTGTAAATATTTAAATGAATGAATAAACCTTCCCAATCACCTTCTTTGTATATGAATACTTTTCTTTTTCAGATTTTCTATCTAGTAAATTTGGGCTTTGGAGAGAAAACTTAATTTCACTTAGAATTTTTCCAATGTATCTCCAAATTGTTCAGTGAAATTATGAGACAAAAAAGGATTCAATTCATTTTACGAGCAACATTTCATAAAGACATCCCTTCTGAATATCAAGGCTAATATTCTATTTCTAGCTGTTACTGGAAGGCGTGCTGCAGGCCCTGGGATCTGCTCCCTTCAAGCTAGTGGGAGGCTGGTGGGACTGGTTGCCTCTACCCCCTAGGCCAGTGCACTGTCACAGGGTAGAGGCGACCAGTGGTGGGGGAAGGGTGCCCAGCCAGAATCAGCTGGAGTGCACCGGGTGAGCATCCGGGGTCTTGTAGACAACAGGCAAGCCTGGCAAATATGAAAGCATCTTCCAGGGCAGTGCAGGAAGCAGGCAGGTTGGGGTTGAAGTGCCCACAAGGGGACCACGGAGAAGCCCAAGGAAAGGGGGTAGGAAGGAGGGAGAGGAGGCCGCTTGTGGGGTAGTGGGGATGCACACCCAGCTTCGTGAGCCCAAGGGGTGGGGTGCTTCTGGGGTTTGTTTCTTTTTCAGAGGGGCTGAGGCCAGCAGAGCTGGCCTGGGGAGCTCTTTGAGCGAGGGCCTGCCTGCCCACCTCATCCTTCTTTCCAGAAATGTTGCAGGAGTGACATGTGCCAGCTGCCTACTCACAGGCAGGGGCCCTGGAGTTCTTGTGGCTCAGGAAAAGCATTTTAAAGAAAACACCCCCTACCCTACCCGCAATAAACACAATAAAAGTGAGAATAATAAATACAAAAAAAAAAGAAAAGAAAAATCTAAAAAACCACCTAAATTCTACAGAATATAATCACATTCACAAAAAGTTTGATTTCATACCTTAGTTTCTGAACGTAAATGAACTGTCCCTTCAGACAATAATGGACGTCTACAGATAAAAAGTAAACACCATATATTAATAATAAATGATACTAAACTGAGACATATTAAAATTAATTGTTAATTAATTAATTGTAGTTTGGATCTCAGTGAAATTACATACCATCTGTAGGTGCTTAGGCAATCTACTGAACTTCTCTAAGCTTCAGTTTCCTCATTTTTAAAATGAGGACAGTAATATTTATTTCAAAATAATACTTTGAGAATTAAATGAGATAAAATAGGTAAAAGGTTTACATTGTGTTTGACTGGTATAAGCCCCCAATTATTAGTATTTTATAACTTACCTTATTCTTCAAATTATAGATTTCTAATACTTACATGCAAAAAGATATTATAATAATAACAGATCCACATACACTATCCAAGAAAAACGGCATTCTCCCGATTTCAAGCTATTATACAAAGCTATAGTAATCAAAACAGTATGGTATTGGCATGAACACAGACACATAGATCAATGGAGCAGAATACAGAGCCCAGAAACAAACTCACTCATATAAGCTCAATTAGTTTATGACAAAGGAGCCAAGAATATACAATGGGGAAAGGATAGTTTCTTCAATAAATGGTGCTGGGAAAAATGGACAGCCACATGTAAAAAAAAGAAAATGGACTGTTATCTTACATCATACACAAAAATAAACTCAAATGGATTAAACATTTGAATGTAAAACCTGAAACCATAAAGCTCCTACAAGAAAAATATAGGTGGCTAGCTCCTCGACATCAGTCTTAGTGATTATTTTTTTGGATTTGATACCAAAACCAAAGGCAACAAAAGCAAAAATAAACACATGGGACTACATCAAACTAAAAAGCTTCTGCACAGCAAAGGAAAGAATCAACAAGACTAAAGGTAATTTACTGAATGGGACAAAATATTTGCAAATCATGTATCTGATAAAGGGTTACTATCAAAAATATATTTTAAAAATCTCATAAGTCAATTAAAAAAAACCCCAACCAACAATTGGATTTAAAAATGGGCAAAAGTAGAACAAAGAGGACAAATAGATTGCCAACAGATGCATGAGAAGAAGCTCAACATCACTAATCATCAGGGAAATGTAAATCAAAACCACAATGAGCTATCACCTCACACCTGTAAGAATGGCTATCATCAAAAGATAAGAGATAACAAATGCTGGCAAGGCTGTGGAGAAAAGGGAACCCTTGTACACTGTTGGCGGGAACATAATTTGGTACACCCTCTATGGAAAACAGTATGGAGGTTCCTCAAAAATTAAAAACAGAGGTGGGAGGAGTCAAGATGGCAGTGTGGGAAGATGCAAAGTTAGTGTCTCCCCACAACTAGGGCACCTGCTGGCTGCTGGTGGGGGACTCTGACCCCCGAGGAGATGGGAGGAACTCCAGAGTGAACCAGTAGGACGTAGAGGGACCGAGGGGGGAGGAGAAATGGAGGCCAGACAAGATCAGTGCCCCTGAGGCCAGGGAGATCACGAGAGGCAGGTGGGAGGGACTCTCCAGGAAGAGGAAGAGGAAGAGCAGGAGAGGAGTGGAGGGCGATCACCTGGCCCACTCAGGCCAGGGAGCCTGCTGAGCTCCCAGGCCAATCCCCTGCCCTCCAAGCCCCCTCCAGGCTGCGTGGGTCCTTGTGGGCATAGGAGGAAGGCCAGGGAGATCAGGAGAGGCAGGTGGGAGGGGTCCTGCAGGAGGCACCCTGCAGGAGGAGCAGGAGAGGAGCCGATGGCGTTTGCCCCACCCACTTGGGCCCAGGACGCCTGCTGAGCTCCCAGGCCAATCCTCTGCCCTCCAAAGCCCCCCTCCAGGTCACGTGGGTCCTTAGGGGCATAGGAAGGAGGCCAAGGGGAGAACAAGAGAGGCAGGTGGGAGGGGCCCTCCAGGAAGAGTGGAGGGCAACTGCACCGTCTGCTCGGACGTGGGAAGCCTGCTGAGATCCCAGGCCGGTCCCCTGCCCTCCAAGGCTCCCCCTTCCCCGCCTGGCCACATTGGTCCTGAGGGCATAGGAGGGAGGCTGGGGACATCAGGAGAGGCAGGCAGGAGGGGCCCTCCCAGACCCCAGACCGGAGGAGCAGGAGAGGAGAGGAGTGTGTATGGCCTGCTCAATCGAGCCCAGGAAGCCTGCTGGGCTCCCAGATGAGGTCCCCTGCCCTGTGAGACCAGGGGTGGGGGTCATGCCTGGGCCCCTTCTGTTCCTTGAACCTAAGCCCCACCCACCCCCCCCTGGGGCCCCCGGGGCCTTTTCCAGCCCTGTAGGTCCTGAGCATTGGCCCCGCCCACTGCCCAAACCTCACCCTTGCTTAGGCCCTGCTCTCCACAGCCAAGGCCTTCCCCCCAACCTTTTTTTTTTTTTTTTTTCTTTTCTCTCCTCCTCTTTTTACTATTGTGGTACTGATGTACCTTCTGGTTGTTGATTCATCTATATATATTTTTTTATATTCTTCCTAACATATCTGTTAGTTTCCTAGTCTGATTTTATTTTTTACTTTGTTATTGTTCTCTTCTTTTCTGCCCCAGGTGGCTGGCGGGATCTTGGTTCATTAACCTGGGGTCAGGCCGAAGCTCCTGCGGTGGAACCTCTGAGTCCAAAACACTGCACACTAACAGAGAACCTCAGACCCCAGGGAACATTGATCCGAGAGAGGTCTCTTGGAGTCCCTCATGTCAGCATCAAGACCCAGCTTTACCCAACAGTCTACAAACTCCAGTGCTGGAAGCCTCAGACCAAACAACCAGTAAGACAGGAACACAATCCCACTCATAAAAAAAAAAAAAAAAAAAGAGACAGCAAAAAATATCACACAGATGAAGGAGCAAGGTAAAAACCTACAAGACCAAATAAATGAAAAGGAAATAGTCAATCTACATGAAAAAGAATTCAGAGTAATGATGGTAAAGATGATCCAGAATCTCGGAAATAGAATGGAGGCATGGCCTGAGAAAATACAAGAAATGTTTAACAAAGATCCAGAAGAACTAAAGAACAAACAAAGAGAGATGAACAACACGATAACTGAAATGAAAAATACACTAGAAGGAATCAATAACAGAATAACTGAGGCAGAAGAATGAATAAGTGAGCTGGAAGACAAAATGGTGGAAATAACTGCCGAGGAGCAGAATAAAGAAATAAGAATGAAAAGAATGGAAGACAATCTCAGAGACCTCTGGGACAACACTACACACACCAATATCTGAATTATAGTGGTCCCAGAAGAGGAAGAGAAAAAGAAAGGGACTGAGAAAATATTTGAAGAGATTATAGTTGAAAAATTCCCAAACATGGGAAAGGAAATAGCCACCCAAGTCCAGGAAGCACAGAGAGTCCCATGCAGGATAAACCCTAGGAAAAACACATCAAGGCACATATTAATCAAACTAACAAATATTAAATTCAACAAAAAATATTAAAAGCAACAAGGGAAAAACAAAAAATAACATACAAAGGAATCCCCATAAGGTTTTGAGCTGATTTTTTCAGCGGAAACTCTGCAGGCCAGAAGGGAGTGGCAGGATATACTTAAAGTGATGAAAGAGAAAAACCTACAACCAAGATTACTCTACCCAGCAAGGATCTCATTCAGATTCGATGGAAAAGTCAAAAGCTTTTCAGACAAGCAAAAGCTAAGAGAATTCAGCACCACCAAACCAGCTTTACAACAAATGCTAAAGAAACTTCTCTAAGCGAGAACACAAGAGAAGAAAAAGACCAACAAAAACAAACCCAAAACAGTTAAGAAAATGGTAACAGGAACATACATATTGATAATAACCCTGAATGTAAATGGATTAAATGCCCCAACCAAAAGACAGAGACTGGCTGAATGGATGCAAAAACAAGACCCATATATATGCTGTCTACAAGAGACCTACTTCAGACCTAGGGACACAGACTGAAAGTGAGGGGGTGGAAAAAGATATTTCATGCAAATGGAAATCAAAAGAAAGTTGGAGTAGCAATTCTCTTATCAGACAAAATGGACTTTAAAATAAAGATTATTACAAGAGACAAAGAAGGACACTACATAATGATCAAGGGATCAATCCAAGAAGAAGATACAATAATTGTAAATGTTTATGCACCCAACTTAGGAGCACCTCAAAACATAAGGCAAATGCTAACAACCATGAAAGGAGAAATTGACAGTAACATAATAATAGTAGGGGATTTTACACCCACGTATACCAATGGACAGATCATCCAAACAGAAAATAAATAAGGAAACACAAGCTTTAAATGACACAACAGACCAGATAAGATCTAAATGATATTTATAGAACATTCCACACAAAAACAACAGAATACACTTTCTTCTCAAGTGCAAATGGAACACTCTCCAGGATAGATCACATCTTGGGTCACAAATCAAGCCTTGGAAAATTTAAGAAAACTGAAATTGTATCAAGCATCTTTTCTGACCACAATGCTATGAGATTGGAAATCAGTTACAGGAATAAAACTATAAAAAACACAAATACGGGCTTCCCTGGTGGCGCAGTGGTTAAGAATCCGCCTGCCAATGCAGGGGACACGGGTTCGTACCCCGGTCCAGGAAGATCCCACATGCCGCAGAGCGGCTAGGCCCGTGAGCCACAACTACTGAGCCTGCGCGTCTGGAGCCCATGCTCCGCAACAAGAGAGGCCACGACAGTGAGAGGCCCGCGCACCGCGATGAAGAGTGGCCCCCGCTTGCCGCAACTGGAGAAAGCCCTCGCACAGAAACGAAGACCCAACACAGCCAAAAATAAATAAATAAATAAATAAATTTAAAAAAACAAACAAACAAACAAAAAAAACACAAATACATGGAAGCTAAGCAGTGTGCTACTAAATAACCAAGAGATTACTGAAGAAATCAAAGAAGAAATAAAAAATACATAGAAACAAATGACAACAAAAACATGACGGCCCAAAACCTATGGGATGCAGCAAAAGCAGTTCTAAGAAGGACGTTGAGAGCAATTCAATCTCACCTCAAGAAACAAGAAAAATCTCAAATGAACAATCTAACCCTACACTTCAAACAACTAGAGAAAGAAGAACAAAGAAAACCTAAAGTCAGTAAAAGGAAAGAAATCATAAAGATCAGAGTAGAAATAAATGAAATAGAAATAAAGAAAATAGCAAAGATGAATAAAACTAAAAGCTGGTTCTTTGAAAAGGTAAACAAAATTGAGAAACCCCTAGCCAGACTCATCAAGAAAAAAAGGGAGAGGATGCAAATCAATAAAATTAGAAATGAAAAAGGAGAAATCACAACTGACACTGCAGAAATACAAAGGATTATAAGAGACTACTACAAACAACTATATGCCAATAAAATGGACAACCACAAAGAAACAGACAAAATCTTGGAATGGTACAATTTCCCAAGACTGAACCAGGAAGAATTAAACAGACCTATCACAAGTAATGAAATTGAAACTGTAATTAAAAATCTTCCAACAAACAAAAGTCCAGGACCAGATGGATTCACAGGTGAATTCTATCAAACATTTAGAGAAGGGCTAACACCCATCCTTCTCAAACTCTTCCAAAAAATTGCAGAGGAAGGAACACTCCCAAACTCATTCTACGAGGCCACCATCACCCTGATACCAAAACCAGACAAAGATACTACAATAAAGAAAATTACAGACCAATATCACTGATGAACATAGATGCAAAAATCCTCAACAGAATACTAGCAAACAGAATCCAACAACACATTAAAAGGATCATACACCATGACCAAGTGGGATTTATCCCAGGGATGCAAGGATTCTTCACTATACGCAAATCAATCAATGTGATACACTATATTAACAAATTAAAGAATAAAAACCATATGATCATCTCAATAGATGCAGAAAAAGCTTTTGACAAAATTCAACACCCATTTATTATAAAAACTCTCCAGAAAGTGGGCATAGAGGGAACCTACCTCAACATAATAAAGGCCATATATGACAAACCCAGAGCAAACATCATTCTCAATGGTGAAAAACTAAAAGCATTTCCTCTAAGATCAGGAACAAGACAAGGATGCCCACTCTCGCCACTATTATTCAACATAGTTTTGGAAGTCCTAGCCACAGCAATCAGAGAAGAAAAAGAAATAAAAGGAATACAAATTGGAAAAGAAGAAGTAAAACTGTCACTATTTTTTGATGACACGATACTGTACATAGAAAATCCTAAAGATGTCACCAGAAAACTACTAGAACTAATCAATGAATTTGGTAAGGTTTCAGGATACAAAATTAATACACAGAAATCTCTGGCATTCCTATACACCAACAACAAAAAATCAGAAAGAGAAATTAAGGAAACTCTCCCATTTACCATTGCAACAAAAAGAATAAAATAGCGAGGAATAAACCTGTCTAAAGAGGCAAAAGACTTGTACTCAGAAAGCTATAAAACACTGATGAAAGAAATCAAAGATGACATAAACAGATGGAGAAATATACCATGTTCTTGGATTGGAAGAATCAACATTGTGAAAATGACTCTACTACCCAAAGCAATCTACAGATTCAATGCAATCCCTATCAAACTACCAATAGCATTCTTCACAGAATTAGAACAAAAAATCTTACAATTTGTATGGAAACACAAAAGACCCCGAATAGCCAAAGCAATCTTGAGAAAGAAAAACGGAGTTGGAGGAATCAGGCTCCCCAACTTCAAACTATACTACAAAGCTACAGTAATCAAGACAGTATGGTACTGGCAGAGAAACAGAAATACAGATCAATGGTACAGGCTAGAATGCCCAGAGATAAATCCACGCACATATGGGCACCTAATTTACGACAAAGGAGGCACGAACATACAATGGAGAAAAGACAGCCTCTTCAATAAGTGGTGCTGGGAAAACTGGACAGCTACATGTAAAAGAATGAAATTAGAACACTACCTAACACCATACATAAAAATAAACTCCAAACGGATTAAAGACTTAAATATAAGACCAGACACTATAAAACTTTTAGAGCAAAACGTAGGAAAAACACTCTTTGACATAAACCACAGCAAGATCTCTTTTGACCCACCTCCTAGAGTAACAGAAATAAAAATCAACAAATGGGACTTAATTAAACTTAAAAGCTTTTGAACAGCAAAGGAAACCATAAACAAAAAGACAACCCTCAGAATGGGAGAAAATATTTGCAAATGAAACAACAAAGGATTAATCTCCAAAATATACAAACAGCTCATGGAGCTCAATATCAAAAAAACAAACAATCCAGTTAAAAAATGGGCAGAAGACCTAAATAGACATTTCATCAAGGAAGACATACAGATGGCCAAGAGGCACATGAAAGATGCTCAACATCACTAATTATTAGAAAAATGCAAATGAAAACTACAATGAGGTATTGCCTCACGCTGGTCAGAATGGCCATTATCAAACAAGCTAGAAACAATAAATGCTGGAAAGGGTGTGGTGAAAATGGAACCCTCCTACACTGTTGGTGGGAATGTAAATTGATACAACCGCTATGGAAAACAGTATGGAGGTTCCTTAAAAAACTAAAAATAGAACTACCATATGACCCAGCAATCCCACTGCTGGGTATAAACCCTGAGAACACCATAATTCAAAAAGAGACATGCAGCACAATGTTCACTGCAGCACTATTTACCATAGCCAGGACATGGAAACAACCTAAGTGTCCATCGACAGATGGATGGATAAAGAAGATGTGGCACATATATACAATGGAATATTACTCAGCCATAAAAAGAAATGAAATTGAGTTATTTGTAGTGAGGTGTATGGACCTAGAGTCTGTCATACAGAGTGAAGTAAGTCAGAAAGAGAAAAACAAATATCAAATACGGTATGCTAACGCATACATATGGAATCTAAAAAAAAAAAAAAAAATGGTACTGATGAACCTAGTTGCAGGGCAGAAATAAAGAGCTAGACATAGAGAATGGACTTGATGACATGGGGTGGGAGGGCGAAGCTGGGGTGAAGTGAGAGTGGCATCGACATATATACACTACCGAATGTAAAACAGTTGGCTGGTGGGAAGCAGCAACATAGCACAGGGAGATGGGCTCGGTGCTATGTGATGACCTAGAGGGGGTGCGATAGGGAGGATGAGAGGGAGGCTCAAGAGGGAGGGGATATGGGGACATGTGTATGCATATGGCTGATTTGCTTTGTTGTGCAACAGAAACGAACACGGTATTGTGAAGCAATTATACTCCAATAAAGATCTATTAAAAAAAAAAAAGAAAAAAGAAAAAACAAATTAAAAACAGAACTGTCACATGATCCTGCAATCCCACTTCTGGGTATTTATCTGAAGAAAATGAAAACACTAATGTTTTTATATATATGCACCTCCATGTTCATTGCAACATTATTTACAATAGCCCAGATATGGAAACAACCTAAATGCCCATCAATGGATGAATGAGAAAAGAACATGTGCTTTTATATTTATATATATATATATATATATGCATATGTTAAAATATAAAATAATATTTATATATATATAACTATTATTCAGCCATTAAAAAAATGAAATCTTGCCATTTTGACAACATAGACGGACCTCGAGAGCATTATACTAAGTGAAATAAGTCAGAGAAAGACAAAGACAAATAAGTGATCTCACTTGTATGCGGAATCTAAAAACAAACAAATAAAAACAAGCCTGTAGATACAGAGAACAGATTGATGGTTGCCAGAGGCTGGTTGGTTGGGAGCAGGTGAAATAGGTGAAAGGAGTCAAAGGATACAAATTTCCAATTATAAAATAAGTAAGTCATGGGGATGTAATGTACAGCATGGAGACTATACTTAATAATACTAATGGTATATTTGAAAGCTGCTAAAAAAGTAGATCTTAAAAGTTTTCATCACAGGGAAAAAAGATTCTGTAACTATGTGTGGTAACGGATATTCACTATACTTACTGTGGTGATCATTTCACAATATATACAAATACTGAATCGTTGTGTTGTACACCTAAAACCAATATAATGTTGTATGTCAAATATACCTTAATTTAAAAAAAACAACAGAAAACAATCTTAAGGCACTTACCCAGTAAAAAGAAAATTTTTTAAAGGTGTTTGGGAATTTAAGTCTTACCTTAAACTGTAATCATCTTCCTCTTCATATGATTTAATTTGTGTTGAAATAGACTGAGATCGTACTTCTTGCTGATCTCTCTAGTTAAATAAAACAAAGTCATATAGGAAAATAATGCACAAAACTAGGATATATTCAAGTGCCTTTCTGATCATTAATTATTTCAGAGTTGTCCACAATTTCTATAAAATCAAAGCACAGAATTCTAAAAGCTATGGTATCAAAATAAGATCTGTAACAATGTATTTTCACCTTTTCATTCATTCTTGGTTAAAAGAGTCAATTCTAAGGCAAAATTGTAAGAAGGCCAATGCCTTTATATGATCTTAGCTGACTTCTGCTTCCCAACTACATTAGAGCTTCCATCTTCTGCAACATGCAAAGGAAATAAGGTTCATAAGAAGTGGAAACATAAATCCATTTAATGGATAGAAAAACTTGTCTCAAATCAGAAAAACTTCAATGTTAAGACGACCACATAGAAATGAAAGTGCTAAAAATGAAGCACTAAGAGTGAAAGCTTTTGGAGAAGATGTATTAATATGAAAGTGAAAAAACAAAAATTCAATGCGGCAAAAGTTACATCTATTAGAGGACTTTGATCAGAATACATAATGAATCCCTCACTCTACTATAATGTTGAGTTTCTGAACATTATTTTCAGAAAAATTATTTTTCTGCTCTTAAGACACTGACAAAAACTAAAAGGTACAATGTTTATTTTTTAGTAAAATATTTAATTACAAATGCAACTAGTAAATCTGTAACCATTATCTAAATATTACTTGAAATGTTATATGTTTCTCATTCCTAAACTAACAAATAATGATGGATCTAAGACATTAAAATATTGCCTATTCTTTCCTGCCTCCATCAACTCCAAAGTGGGGTGGGGGTGGGATTTAAATGAAAGAGAATTATAAATGAATTAGAATAAAAAATTTAAAAAGTTTGAAAGCAGCTACTTTATTCCTCTAAGGAATATTACTATATCCTATCAACTAATATTGGGAATGCTGATACTTAGGGAGGGATGCTTAAAGTAGGAATAACCAATTTGGTAGCCAGAATGGGGCAAATATGCTTACATTGTCTAGTGATGTAACCTCACTACATTTTTCCTGACTATAAATCTGATTATGGTCTAGCCCTAAGAATCTGAGTTACATCCAACTGCAGAGTTTAAGAAAAAGATTACCATCTGAGCATTAAGGGTAGTTGTTAACCTTTATTCAGCTTCTGTCCAGAGACCATTTTATTTCTATCCTTACTGAATTACCAGTACTAATTCTATATAGCTACTTGCAAACATTAATCTTAAAATAGTGGGAAATACTATTAATGTTCCTATTAATTAGATGATTGGAATATCTAAATGGAAAACACTTTTTCAGTGGCTTTCAGAAAACGTGTGCTGGGCTTCCCTGGTGGCACAGTGGTTAAGAATCCGCCTGCCAATGCAGGGGACACAGGTTCGAGCCCTGGTCTAGGAAGATCGCACATGCCGCGGAGCAACTAAGCCCATGCGCCACAACTACTGAGCCTATGCTCTAGAGCCCGTGCTCTGCAACAAGAGAAGCCACTGCAATGAGAAGCCCACGCACCGCAGCGAAGACCCAATGCAGCCAAAAATAAATAAAATAAATAAATTTTAAAAAAATAGTGTGCTTATCAAAAACATATACATGCATGTATACACATACTTATGCATACATTGATGTTCAATTTATGATAATTCATTGAGCTGAAAATTTATGCTTTGGGCACTTTTTTGTATGTATGTTACACATCAAATTAAAAAGTTAAAAAACTAGCACTTACATGGAATTACTATTAATTGTACATTCACTTACTATTACTTCCTCAGCTTGTCGAACCAGATCAGCCGTTTTTGCCTCTAATTCTGCATTTAAACGCCTAAAAGCAGAAAATAATAATTGTGACAGACTGAAGATTGTAACACAAAAATAAAAGTAATTAAATTTCAATAACTACAATTTAGCTAATCAAGAAATGCCAAAACATACACATGACATTTTTATTTGAAAATTAACACAATTATTACAAAGCTTATCTCCAAATCCCCATGATCCTTCTTCTTTCTGGTGGAAGTTCAAACCATGTAACTCCTAGCCTCTCCCTGGCTATTACTTCAGGTGGAATGATTTATTTGGGAAGAATAAACTGGGTGGGTTCAACTCAGTTCCACTCTCCATGTCCTTGGGATCAACTCCAATGGGGAACAGGAGCGGGGTGGGGTGTGGAGGGGGCTGATTTCATCAGGGGTGTTCAGGTGACTGGGGAGGTATATCTGGGGTTTAGTGAGCAGACCTGAGGTGGCTCATACCTCAGCTACATACTTCAATATCAGCTTCATCAGGAATACGGGTGATTACTTTGACCTACACCTGCCACTCCTTTTTTTTTTTTTCAATCTATTTGGAATCTAGCAAAGAATAGGAATACTATTTAGTCCCATTAAGACTGTAAGAATAGCAATGCCATTGAGGGAAACCGTTTTTAAAGAAAAAATTGCTCATCATCCTACCACCATCATCCAATCATTTTTAAAATTCCCTTCTAATTTTCATCTGTAAGCACACACACAATTTTGTACTGTTCTGCCATAACAATACAGATGGAATATATTTATCTCTATATAATTTTTATAATTAGTGCCTTAAATGGCTATGAAATATTCTAGAGTTGAAGTTAACATAATGTACTAAACCATTCCCCCTGTTAGTTGAAGTCCCCTTCTCAGTTTTAAAGGTTAACATTATAATAAACATCTTCAAAAGCATGTAACTTTTAAATTCTGTTCATAGGTCACATTTCTAGGCTATCTAGGCTCTTCTGAAGTTTTATGAAGAAAATATGCAGAGCAATTTTTAAAATGAGATACCTTGTTTTTTCAGATATGTGATTCAGAAGTACCACAAACCAGTGATGACTCCCACCCCCGGGAAGAAAAAAAGCAGTATCATATCCCTTCTTAAAAAAGTCTGATGTTTTAAGAAATATTTTTATATATTAGGATGAGTTAATCAAAATAAAAATATCTAATAAAGACTTAAAGTTGTATTCAAGATGGCTTTACCTGATTTTTCACATTTCCTTAACAAGAACCATTAGAGGTTTCTGGTCAATATAGCAGGCTGAGATAAATCAAAAGGCTATTCTGCTCCAAAACCCATAGAAATCCTGGATAAAATGTAACGAAGGAAATATTGCTAAACTTAAACTCAGGCAAGGAAAATACCCTGGCACTAAAAATAAAGCAGCAACTCAAAATGAGAGCAGTAAACAGGAACAGAAGCCAGAACAGCTTAACACCTAGAAACTGATGCACATGACAGAGTCACAAAGGGCTACACCTGTGAACCACAGACCACAAAAACACTACCCATAACCTTAGGTGAATGGAAATGAAACTAGAGCCATGTGTGGAAAAGATTCTCTTGTGAGTAATCAGAGCACATAGGAGTGTAGTCCAAGTTCATCTTACCCAGATGGTACAGGGACACTATGCCAAAACTTTAATATAGAAAGTTGGCTTAGAACCAGTGAAAACTCTGATAAGCTAATAAAGTTAAATGCAAAACCACCCTTAGGGATTTGCTCATCTAGAACACATGCAACTCTCTCAGAAAGCAAACCCTACTAAAGATGTCTTCACAAAGGTAACAAATTGCATTAAGAAACAAGTGCCCAGGAGGGACAATCAACAGATTGTTATTTCTTTCCTTCTACTAACTTTGGGTTTTGTTTGTTCTTCTATTTCTAATTCCTTTAGGTGTAAGGTTAGGTTGTTTATTTGAGATTTTTCTTGTTTCCTGAGGCAGGCTTGTATCGCTATAAACTTCTGTCTCAGAACTGCTTTTGCTGCATCGCATACAATTTGGATTGCTGTGTTTTCATCTTCATTTGTCTCCAGGAATTTTCTGATTTCCTCCTTGATTTCTGCAGTGATCCATTGGTTTAGTAGCATATTTTTTAGCCTCCACATGTTTGTGTTTTTGCAGTTTTTTTCCTGTAGGTGATTTCTAATCTCATAGTACTGTAGTTGGAAAAGATGCTTGATATGATTTCAATTTTCTTAAATTTACCGACACTTGTTTCGTGGGCTAGCATGTGATCTTGAAAAGAATGTGTATTCTGCTGCCTTTGAATAGAATACTATGTATTCTGTTTGGTCTAACGTGTCATTTAAGGCCAGTGTTTCCTCATTGATTTTTCTGTCTGAATGATCTGTCCTTGATGTAAGTGGGGTGTTAAAGTTCCCTACTATTATTGCGTTACTGTCCTTCATGTCTGTTGTCATTTGCATTATGTATTTAGATACTCCTATGTTGGGTGCATATATATTTACAATTGTTATATATTCTTCTTGGATTAATCCATAATCATTATACTACAAAGCTACAGTAGCCAAAACAGTATGGTACTGGAACAAAAGCAGACACAGAGATCAATGGAACAGAATAGTGAACCCAGAAACAAACCGATGCTTATATGGGCAATTAATCTATGACAAAGGAAGCAAAAATATACAATGAGGAAAAGACAGTCTTTCAATAAGTGGTGCTGAGAAGACTGGACTGCTACATGTAAAAGAATGAAATTAGAACATTTTTTCACACCATATTCAAAAATAAACTCAAAATAGATTAAAGACTTAAATGTAAGACCATAAACCATAAAACTCCAGAAGAAAACAGAGGCAGAACACTCTGACATAAACCACAGCAGTATTTTTTGGATCTGTCTCCTAAGGCAGAGGAAACTAAATAAATAAATAAATAATAGGACCTAATTAAATTTAAAAGGAAAGGAAAGGAAAAGAAAGCATTGACAAAATGAAAAGACAATCTACTGAATGGGAGAAAATATTTGCAAATGATATGACCAACAAGGGTTTAATGCCCAAACTATATAAATAGCACATACTACTCAATATCAAAAAAACAAATAACCTGGTTAAAAAATGGGCAGAAGACGTGAATAGACATTTTCCCAAAGAAGAATACAGATGGCCAACTGGCACATGAAATGCTCAACACTGTTAATCATCAGAGAAATGCAAAGCAAAACTACAATAAGATATCACCTCACACCTGTCAGAATGGCTATCATCAAAAAGACCACAAATAACAAATGTTGGCAAGGATGTGAAGAAAAGGGAACCCTTGTGCACTGTTGGTGGGAACGTAAATTGGTGCAGCCACTGTGGAAAACAGTATGGCAGTTTCTCAAAAACTTAAAGATATAACTACCATATGACCCAGTAATTCCACTCCTGGATATATATCCAAAGAAAATGAAAACACTACTCTGAAGAGATATATGCACCCCAATGTTCATAGCAGCATTATTTACAATAGCCAAGATATGGAAGCAACCTCCATGTTCATCAACAGATGAATGGATAAAGAAGATGTGAGATATATATAGATATATATCTATATATATCTATATATATCTGCATACATATCATGGAATACTATTCAGTTATAATAAAGAATGAAATTTTGCCATTTGCAACAACATGAATGGACCTGGAGGGTATTATGCTTAGTGAAATAAGTTAGAGAAAGACAAATACTGTGTGTTATCACTTATGTGTGGAATCTGAAAAATGAAGCAAATAATGAATATAACAAAACAGAAACAGACCCATATATGTAGAGAACAAACAAGTGGTTACCAATGGAGAGAGGGAAGGGGGGAGGAGTACAATAGGGGTAAAGGATTAAGAGATACAAACTACTATGTATAAAATAAATAAGATACAAGGATATATTGTACAGCACAGGAAATATAGCCATTATTTTATAATAACTTTAAATGGAGTATAATCTATAAAAGTTTTGAATCACTATGCTGTATACCTGAAAATAGTATAATATTGTAAATCAAGTATACTGCAACAAAACAAAAAGAAAAATGACAAAAATTTGAAACTTGAAGAATATAGCGAGAAACATAAAACAGACAATACTTTTTTTAAAAAAGAGATAATGCTGAGAATGTTCCAGAAATGAATAAATATAGGGACCTCAAGCAGAATTAAGAAAACAAATCCACACCTGTACACATCATAATGAAACTGCAGAACTTCAAAGACAAGGAGAATGTTCTTTAAATTACAAAGCAAATATTTAAAAAGAAGAGAGAAAAATAGTCTACCAGCATGACTATCTTAAAAGCTGGCAGTAGATGCCTTATCAATATCTCTAGATTCCAATGGACAATGAAATGGTATCTTTAATGGACCATCGGGAGGTGGGGGGGCAGGGACTAGCCATTTCGAGTTCTATATTCAGCTAAACAATCTGTGAAGAATAAGTGCAAAGTAACAAAATTTTCAGGTAAGACTGGAGAATTTAAGACTCCGATTTTCATACAGAGAAGTAATGAATGGTCTATGCTTCAGAAAAGAGGAAATTGAACCCAGAAAAAAAATGCAAAGAAATGAGAAAACATGATGATAAATCTAAATTAGTACAGAATATGAAAATGACAGGTAAGGGTATTCAAAGCAAAGGGGAAATAAGTATTATATAACTTGACAAATGAGGGAAACCAAGTTAAAGCATTCTAAGGTCTTTCCAAACCAGCAAAGGAAAAATAAAGACATAATGAAAACTCATTCAACCAACAAAAGACAGAAAAAAAACCAAAGAAAAGGCATAAATAGAAAATAAAAATAAGACGGCCCAAACAACTTCAAATTAATAAACAAAATAATGTAAATAAATTCACTCATTAGAAGGCAGAAATTACCAGAGAATATAAAAGAAATGCTCTTCATAAAGCTAAATGACATAAAAAGTTTGAGAATAAAGGAATGAAAAAGATATAACAGACACTACATAATAACGAAAGGAATTATTCATCAAGAGGATTTAAATAAATCAAACAATATAGCCCCCACACAAAATTGGACACAATTATAAGGAGAAATTTTAAAATCATAATTATAGCTGATTTCAGTACATCTCTAACAGAAACCAATACAGCTACTAGAAAAAAAAAATGGTGATGATACTGATGTTATGGACAGCAACATTAATTAGCTTGATCTAAGATATGAGTCAACAAATAGTGAATACACTTTCTATCAAAGAACACACAGAATATTTACAAAAATTCAACATGTACCTGGTCACAACTAAGTTTCAAACATTTTTGAAAATCAATATTATATACATTCTCTGACCACAGTACAATTAAAAATAAATTATAAAATAACAAAAATAAAACAAACAAGCAAACAAACAGATGCTTGGGAACTACAAAAACACACTCCTAAAATCATCACTATGAAAAATCATAAAATATTTAAAACTAAATAACCACAAAAGAAATATATATATCAAAACAGATACTGAAAAACCGATAAGCTGTGGTTGGAGAGAAATATACAGAAATTAAATGTATGTATTAAAAAATAATAAAAACTAAACTAAAAAAAGAAACTAAAAAAAGAAGAAATAAATCCACCATTAGAAGAGAGAGAAATAATAGAGATAAGACTAATCAAAAAAAAATTTAAATCACATAGATTAGCAATAAAACCAAAAGCTAATTCTGTGAAAAGACCAATAAAACATATACACCTCCCAGCAAGACTGACAGAAAAGTCCCCAAAAGAAGGTGTGTATAAGGTTACAGATACAGTCAAGACTTAAAACATAAGAGCATAATTAGAATAAATGTATGTTAATACATTTTAAAACATACATGAAGTGGACACTTTTCCAGAAAACTAGCAAATAACCAAAATTTATTCTGGATGCAAAAATTATTAAAGAAACTGCATTCACAGGCAAAAAAAAACACCCACACTAGACTCAGTTTCACAATTTTAATCAAAGGGCAGATGATCTCTGATTACAAGAAGCTTCCAAGAACAGACTAAAACGAAAAAGGAAAACTATTCAGCTTATTTTATGTGGCTAGGATAATAATCACATCAAAATCAGAAAGGCAAAGAACTAGAAAAAAGTGCAAGACCAATTTCATTTCTGTTTATAGATGAAAAAAAACCTCCATAAAATTAAAGCAATCTAATCCAGGGGACTTTAAAAGAAAACAAGAAATCTGCCTTTGTAGTTCAGTATGTTAAAACATTAAACGAGGGGGTGAAAAAAATTTCATCGCCTAAATAAATTTGGGGGGGAAAAAGCTTTGTTAAAATTTAACATTCATTCAAAATACAAATTAAGGGTATAATACTGCGTATCAGCTATCCTTGATTAAAAAATAAAGAATTAAGGGAAACAGCGTCCTTAAGCCTGATAAAAAAAATACCAAAACGCTACAGCAAACCTCAAATGTAGTGATAAATTATTAAAAGTGGGCTCCTGAAAATCATAACTAAGATAAAAATGCTTACCATTACTTTTTCTATTTCATATTGCACTGGAAGTTCTAACCAGATCAAGAAAAAGGATGCAGAAGAAACTGTAAAGGGACAAAACTATCACAATTTGCATATGATATAACTGTCTTTATAAAAAACTCAACGGACTCTGTAGAATAAGACAGTTCAGCAGAGCTGACAATCTATATAAATATAGGTCTAGGATCAACATACAAAAATCAGTAATGTTTCTATACATATAACCAATTAGAAAATGTAGTAGAAAAAGAGCCATTCATTATAGCAAGGAAAAACTATAAGGTCCCTTGAAAAAATTGTACATGCAAGACTCTTATGTAGTAATATGATAAAATATTATTAATGGATACCCAAAACACCCACATGTAAATAGAGATATATCACATTCGTGGAAGGGCAGATTCAACAGCATAAAGATGTCAGTTCTCTGCAAATTAATCTATAAATCCAATGTAATTGGCATTTATGGGCAAGAAGTTTGGGGGAAGGCTTGCCCTTCCAGTTATCAAGATCAATTAAACCAGATGTCACGTAATCTTATTGTTTAGCTCTCTGGTTTTATGATATACGCACAAGGCTTGGAATATCTATTGACTTGAGTGATCAGCATATTCCTTGGTTTACTGTCTCATATAGTGATTATTTCCTCCAACTATTTGACAAGAGCTGATTGTAAAAGATTCTGGATTGGGATCCCTGGAAAGTGCTGTGTTCATTTGATTAAAACAACATCCCCATATGCTTACCACCAAGACAACACGTGGCAAAACACTCTGTTATGAACTCATATTCTTGCCTATAAGGATGGCCAGACATTTCACCCTTACGCATAGTGCTGAGTGATCACAAATTTCAAGCAGTGCCTGGGAGCTACTCTGTTCAAACGCCTCAGATTTGCACACCTCAGAGTGCATATAACAGAACAAGTAACAACTGGGAGTCTTTACCACAAAACTTTTGCTAAAATAGAATAGTTCCTATAGATGCCTGACTTTGATCAGGACCATATCCTTAATGAAGGGCCAGATGCAAATAGATCCTTAAATAACCAAATGAATTAACCTAATCAGTGCATGTATTTAGCGCTATCTGGTGCATGGTAAAGAAAACAAATGTTTTGGGTTGAAAACAGCTGATTCAGAGCTGTATATGAACAACAGATCCATTGATTAAGTACACTCATACTTGAATAATAGGCCCATTTCATCAAGCAGTGGAAGATCACTGTTTCTACATGCAAGCTGACACGTGTCTAGTTTATCTAAAGAAAGTACACTTCAGTTTTAACTCTAAACATGCTTTAATTTTAAGTACAGATCATTTGGTAACTCTATGTTAAACCATTTGAGGAACTGCCAGAATGTTTCCCAAGTTTTAAATTAAATTACTTTAAGTTAAAAAGGTGAATTTTTAAAATATAATTTTTTTGGTAAGGGTATATACGAGGGCAAATAAAAGACATGGTCTCTGACCTTGTGGAACTAACAGTCCAGTGGAGGAAACAGACAAAAAGTAAACTAACAAATGAATTTACTGTAACAAGTTATGCTAATTACAACGAAAATTTAATTACACAATTAAAAAAGAGTAATGGGGAGCCTACTTATCATAGTCAAGAAAGGCCATTCTGGTAGGCAAAAAGGAGAGAGGTCAAGATCACACAAGAGGTAGGAGCCAGGTGTGACAGAGCTTTTGAAGTGCAAGTGGAAACCACTGCAAAGTTTTAGACAAAGGAGTGACAAGATAAAATTAAAAGATTACTCTGACCGCTGCATGAAAACCGGGGGATGAAGAGTGGAGTGGTCCAAGAATGAAAGCACGTGTTGTCAGGATAGCTGTAATTACACTGACAGCAGATAAGGAAGGAAAATCCTCCCAACACCACCAAATGCGGATGAGAACGGTAATTCCAAATGCCCTGAGAAACATGCTTTCAGTTTAGAAACCAAACCTAAAAGAAATTTACATACGTAAACTCTAGGAACTTGAAATTAAGTGGAATTCCTTTAACTAGAAACTGAACTATTCGTGGCAATTCCTGCTATCCAAACTACTAGCGGTATCGTCTCGCTGACGAACAGGTTTACTCACTTGGGTTAAATTTTCGCCCACTTTCAACAGCTACGAGGTCGCAGCTCAAGTTAAAAAGATAAAGAAGGGCAAGCGAATGGGATGATAAACTGCTGGACAGTGAATGGTCCCAAAGATCCAGTCAGTCACCAGGAAAAGTATTTGTAAGCAGCCTCATTTAAGCGAAAGAAAGAAGGAAAAGCTGAACCGCCAAATTTCTTACTTATATTCTTCCTCCTTGGCGAGGAGGTCCCGACGAAGTGTGGAAGGTTGCTGAACGCGTGGTGGAAGCGGAGTCCCTGAAACGCCCCGTCTCTGTAAAAGAGACACTTTCAGACCCAAAGTTAAATGAATTCCAGTGTCCGCAGGACCGCCCGAAACCTAGCTGCTACCCAGCAGTGTAGAGTTGAACTAACCTTAAAACTTCGCCCCGCCATTTTTCGCGGCCGCGACGCCGTTACCGAGGCAACGACGCATCTTCCCGCGAGAGTTACGACAACACGGGCGGCCTCCAGCCCGGGGGGCGATTCTGTCCACGCCCCTACTGTTGGCAGAAAATAGCGCGAGGCTGCGGCGGGGCTGAGAATTGGGGAGTGGACTCTGCGGTTTTTCCGCCCTTCGCGGTAAGCGCTAACGTCTGTCCTGCTGCAAGAACAGAAGAAGCCGAAGTAGTGCGTTGATTTATAAATTCTTAAGTTGGCGATGGAGGGGTTTCAACCAAGGAAGACAGGTCCATTTCTAATACTCAGTAGGAAGCAAGCTAGTAAAGCTCCTCCTCTGTTGTGGTTTTTTCCAAACTAAGTGGCCAATTTGACCTCCAGCTGTTTTGTTTAAAATGAACTATTTAGTGGGATTCCAAGTTTTGACTTCTCACATTTATTTATAGCATGGTTAAAAGCTCAGGCTCTCAAGGCAGTCGTCTAAATTCATGTCCTGGGTCTGCCACTTACTAGCTTGGGCAAATCATTATCTTCGCTACTTCATCCGTGAAGTGGGGGTAAGAATAGTGCCCATCTCACAGCGTTACTAAGAGGGGTAAGTGCATTTGTGCTTAGGATTGTGCCTGGAACACAGTAAGCAGTCAAAAATTCCAGTTTTTTTGGAATTAACTTGGGAATCCAGAAATAAACTTCACATTTAAGGTCAACTGATCTTCAACGAAGGTAGCAAGACCATTCAATGGGGGAAAGAATAGTCTTTTTCAACAAGTGGTACTGGGATAAGTGGATGTCCACATGTAAAAGAATGAAGTTGGACCCTTATCTCACACCATGTACAAAAATCAACTCAGAATGGATCAAAGGCCTAACCTCAAGAGCTAAAACCATAAAGCTCTTTAAAGAAAACATAGGTATAAATATTCATGAATTAGTGATGATTTCTTAGAAATGATGCCAGAAACACAAGCAAAGAAAGAAAAATCAATAAACTAGACATCATCAAAATTAAAAACATTTCATTTTAAAGGATACCATAAATAAAGTGAAAAGACAAACCACAGAAAGGGACGTAAATTTTGCACATCTTTTATTTAATAAGAGACCTGTCTAGAATATATAAAAGAGCTATTTTTAAAATGGGTAAGTATCCTGAATAGGCATTCCTCCAAAGAAGATATACATATAGCCAAAAAGGAGATGAAAAGGTGTTCAAAATCATTAGTCTTCAGGGAAGTGCAAATCAAACCATAATGAGATACCACTTCACACCAGCTAAGATAACTATAATAAAAAAAGATGGACAATAACAAGGGTTGGAGAAAATGTGGAGAAATTCAAACCTTCAAACACTGTTGGTAGGAATACAAAATTGTGCAGCCACTGTGGAAAACAGTCTGGCAGTTTCTCAAAAGTTCACACATAAAGTTACCACATGATCCAGCAACCCACTCCTAGCTATATACCCAAGAGAAATGAAAACATATACCCTCACAAAAAGTTGTACACAAATGTTTATTGCAGAAAAGACAAAAAGTGGAAATGACTCAAATGATAATAAACTGATTAATAGGTAAATTAAAAGTAGTATATTCGTACAATGGAATATTATTCGGCACCAGAAAGGAATGAAGTACTGATGCATACCACAATATGGATGAACCTTGAAAATATGCTATATGAAAGAAGCAATTCACAAAAAAACCACATATCATATGATTCCATTCTAATAGGACCACATATTATATGAAATGTCCAGAATAGGCAAATCTATAGAGACAGAAAGTAGTTCAGTGGTTGCCTAGCCCCGGCAGATGATGGGGGGTTGACTAAAGGGTTGCAAGATTTTTTTGGTGGGGGAGGGGTAATAAAAATGTTCTAAAATTGATTGTGCTGATGGTTGCACAACTCTGTGACTATACTAGTACACTTTATATGGGTGAATGGTGAGCATGTGAAATACATCAAGCTGTTAAAACATTAAAAATAAATTATTAAAATTAAAAAGTGAAAAGATGTGAAAAGTTATGCCATACTAGCACTAATCAAAAGAAAGCTGGAGTAGCTACATTAATTTCAAACAAAGTGATTTCAGAACCAGAAAAACTGTCAGGGATAAAGAGGAGCACTACATATGATAAAGAGGTCAACTCTCCAAGGAGATATAACGATCCTTAATGTGTATGAACCAAAAAGTTGAGTGTCAGAATGCATGAGGCAAAAACTAATAGGAGTGCAAAAAGATACAGAAAAATGCACAAATACATTGGGAAACATCAACACCCCATTTTCAGTCACTGATAGTTCAGGCAGGCAGAAAATCAGTAAGGATATAATTGCCCTAAACAGCATTATCAATCTGATCTAATTGACATTTAGAGAATACTCCATCCAACAACAGCAGAATACACATCCTTCTCAAGGTCACACAGAACATTTACCAAGAGAGACTACATCCGGGCCACGAAATGCACATTAATAAATTTAAAAGTATAGAAATCATATTCGTTCCCTAGAATTGCTGTAAGAAAGTACCACAAACTGGGTGGCTTAAAACAAAAGAAATTTATTGTTTCACAGTCTGGAGACAGGAAGTCCAAAATCAGGGTGTTGGCAGGGCCATGCCCCCTTTGAAACCTGTAGGGGAGAATCCTTCCTTGCATCTTCCTAGCTTCTGGTGGTGGCTGTCACTCCTTGGCATTCCTTGGCTTGTAGCTGCATCATTCCACTCTCTGCCTCTGTAATCACATAGCATTCTCCCTGTGTGTGTCTGTCTTCACGTCGCATTTCTTCCAGTCATACTGGATTAGGACCCACCCTAATGACTTCATGCTAACTTGATTACATCTGTAAAGACCCAATTTCCAAATAAGGTCATATTCACAGGTTAAGGGGAGGGGTGTGTATGTGATGGGTTAGGACTTCAGCATGTCTTTTGGGGGACCACAATTCAACCTGTAACAGAAATTATATAAACTATCTTCTCTGAGGCCATGATGGAATTAATCTAGAAATAAATAACAGAAAAATAGCTGTGAAATCCCAAAATATTTGGAGATTAAATACACACTTTAAAATAATACATGGGTCAAAGAAGTCTAAAGAGAAATTTAAAAGTATTTTGAGCTCAATGAAAATGAAAATACAATTTATCAAAACCTGTAGGATACAATGAAAGCAGCACTTAGAATTTTAGCATTAAATGTATATATTAGAAAAGAAGGTAAATCTAAAATCAACAATCTAAGGTTCCACTTTGGGCAATGAGAGAAAGAAGAGCAATTTAAGCTTAAGGAGAGCAAAAGAAAAGAAATAATAAAAATTAGAACAGAAATCAATGGAATTGAAAAACAGGAAAACAACAGAGAAAATCACAGAAACCAAAATCTGGTTCTTTGAAAGGATCAATAAAATCAATAAACCTCTAGCCATACTAACCAAGGAAAAAAGCAAAGGCACAAAATTACCTGTTGTGTTCTTTTATGTGATGGTCAGTCAGGTCAGTCAGGTGCAACCACAAGAGAAGGTATAGAAGAGGCTCATGAAAACAAAGTTCATTATACTCACAGGTCCTAGAATTGGGAGGCACAGCATGCCATGCAGAGATATATGGAAAAGCCTCAGAGTAGTTAGGAGGCAGAAAACATGAGTGAAGGGAAAACCTAGACTACCCTATAGAAAAAGCAAGGCAGAGTGAACAGTTTAGGATTGGCTAGTTCGAATCATTTCAGCAGACTTTAAGCTTTAGGGTCTGTTCCTAGTTGCCTGGTATCTGGCCCTGGGATGATTAAACAGAGGAATATTGCCTCCTGAGGTGTACAGGCCAGATAGAGGAGGTATGACTCTGCATTGGTCAGTTGGTATATTTAAGGTACACTCCTGGCTGAGCCCTTTGCTATCTCCAAGAATTGGCTATGCCAAGGAATCTCTCCCCAGCCAGAAAGCCTTTTTAAGATGTAAAAACATAATAATATACAGAAAAAATGTTTAAATAAACAATACAATACCATTATCAGAAATGGAATAGGGATCATCTTTAATTATCCCATGAACACTAAAAGAAAAATAAAGGAATACTATCAGCAACTGTATACCCAGAAATTTGATAAATTAGATGAAATGAACCAATTCCTTGAAAGATGCAAACTATCAAAATTCACTCAAGGAGAAATAGATAATCTGAGTATCAAGGACTGAATCAATAACTTTCCAAGAAAGAAAGCACCAGGCCCAGATGGTTTCACTGATGAATTCAACCAACATTCAAGGATGAAATGATACCAATTCTCCACAATCTCTTCTAAAAAATGGAAATAAAGGGAACACTTCCTAACTTATTCTATGAGTCCAGCATTACCCTAATACCAAAAGCAGTTAAGGACATTATAAGAAGAAAAAACTATGGACTGATATCTCTCATGAACATAGATGTAAAAGTCTTTAACACATATTAGCAGATTGAATCCAACAATGTACAAAAAGAATTATACAACACAACCAAGTGGGATTTATTCTAGGTGAATAAGGACAGTTCAACATCCTAAAATCACTCAGTATAATTTAGTACATAAAGAGGATAAAGAAGAAAAATCATACAAGCATACAAATTGATGCAGCAAAAGCTTTTGAGACAATCCAACAACATTCCTGGTAAAAATTCTCAGCAAACTAGCAATAGAGAGGAACTTCCTCAACTTGATAAAGAGCATCTAAAAAATGCCTACATCCAGCATCATAGTTAATAGTGAGAAACTGAATGCTTTCCTCCAAAGATCAGGAACAAGACAAGGATATCCTCTCGCACCATTCTTATTTACTCTCACACCTAAAGTCCTAGCTAATAATAAGGCAAGAAAAGGAAATAAAAGGTATACAGATTGGAAATGAAGAAATAAAATACCTTCGTTTGCAGATGACATGAGTGTCTATGGAGAAATCCCAAGGAATCAACAAAAATCTCCTGGAACTTATAAGCAAGATTGATAAAACAAAATGTAGTATATACATACAATGAAATTTGGATACACATTATACGATGGATGAACCTTGAAAACATGCTAAGTGAAATAAGCCAGACACAAAAGAACAAATATTGTATGATTCTACTTATATGAGGTATCTAGAATAGACAAATTCAGAGACAGAAAATAGAATAGAGGTTACCAGGAGATGGGGAGAGAGGGGACTGACGTGTTATTTTTTTAAGGGGTACAGAGTTTCTGTTTGGGATGATCAAAAAGTTCTGGAAATGGACGATTGTGATCACTGAACAATGTTATGAATATATTTAATGCCACCAGATTGTAAACTTAAAAATAGTTACAATGGTAAATTTTATGTTATGTATATTTTTCTACAGTAAAAAAATTCCAATAGAGGGGCAGCCTACAAAATACCTGATCAGTACTCCTGAAAACTATCAAGGTCAGGCAAAGCAAGGAAAGTTTGAGAAACTGTCACAACCAAGAGGAGCCTAAGGAAACATGACAAGTTAATGTAAAGTGGTATCCTGGATCGAATCCAGGAGCGGAAAAAGACATTAGGTTTAAAGACCAAAGAAATCTGAATAAACTATGGACTTAGTTAATGACAGTGTATCAATAATGGTTCATTAATTCTAACAAATGTACTATACTAATGTAAGATGTTAATAATAAGGGAAATTGGGTGCAGGATATATGGGAACTCTGTACCCTATTCTCAGTTTTTCTGTAAATCTAATTCTGTTCTAAAAAATAAAGTCTATTTTTAAAAAAAATAAGCTGAAAGAGACTTCTTCTCCAAAAGAATTGTAAGCTAAATCATCTGGGGCATCCTTGTACTGCAAAACAACCAGATTCTATTAAAACAAACAAACCATCAAATGGACAAATATATATGCATTGCTGAAAACTTGAAGGAAGCAGAGAAAATTTCTATGTATCCTGCTGACATCACCCCCTCCAGCTCTTTGCTCCCTCAAATAAACAAAACTGATTCTGTGAATAGGCAATTAAAAATAAAGGGACTAATCTGAGAAAATGCCCATAAAAGAACTGTGCTCAGTCTGTGTTTAAGTCAACAGTAATATGAAGGAGCTGAACTTGAGACCCTTGCTCTAAGCTACTAAACTAAATGAAAAAGGCTAAAGTAGTTCCAGACTGGTAGTGCCCCCAGGCTCCCAGCAGAATCAAACACAAATCCTCTTCACAGAAAAACATCTCTAACTAAGCCCACCAGATTCTGGGATTAAGATCAAGAAAATGTGAGTTCACCATCAAAAATCACCAAGCATAAAGGAAACAAATCACCATTAGTGAAAAATGGGAAGAAATAATAAATATTTAGAACTCCCAAGAGAGAGATTAAAATTGTATCAGCTGTGAAATGTAGAATATCCATTTAGAAAATATTTAAAGAAATAAGGGATAGAATCATAATGATGAGCAAGCAACAAGAGACTATCAGGAATGACCAAGCAAATGTGACAAATACTCAAATTAAGCTTTCAGACATCAAATACACATTTGTTGAAATGAAAATATTCAGTGGATGGGTTGAATGGCAGATTACACACAGATGATTTGTAAAGCATAAAACATCTAAGAAAATTATCCAGAATGAACAGAGAATGATAAGGACATGGGAAATACAAAAGAAATGTTAAACAATTGCAGAAGTTAGACTGAGAAGGTCTGACATATAAATAAGCAGATTCCAAGGACAGATTTTTAGAATTGAGAAGCAATATTACAAAAGTTAATTACTTAGAATCTTCTAGGATTTAGGAAAGACATGAATGCACAGATTCAAGAAGCACAGAGTGTCACAAAGAGGATAAATTTAAAAATCTATTCTTATGCCTGTCATAAAATCCAAAACACCAAAGAAAAAGAAAAGATCTTTAAAGCAGCTAAAGAGAAAAAAGACAGACAACCTAGAAAGAAGCAATTAGACTGAAAGCAGATGTTTTAATAGCAGTACTGGAAGCTAGAAGACACTAAAATAATGAGTGAAATCCTAGGATAATAAGCCCCATTATAAATGAGAATTTGGGTCAAATATGATTGGTGATTAATCACCAATTAATCATTAATGATTGGCTGCCTTTTGCCTAGCCCCAAATTGGTTGGGATAAACTTTTATCTTCTGGGATAGGAATGTGGATGGGGTACAGGATATGGAGGAAAGGGTAAGGCTGGGTGAGAAAAAAGTAAGCACACTATCCCAGGAAACAGGGAGGCAGGGGCCCTTTATTGCCGTTATTCTTCTAGCTAAATCTCCTTTGATTAGACTGACTAAATGGGCTCCAGCTAAACAGGAGGTTACTATTAATGCTGCCACTGACCTGGAAGTTCCAGCCAGTGAGACAGGATCCAGAACTGGCACCACTGATGTTTATTTTGAAGCAGACAGCCACCACCAAGTGGTGCTAAACCACAACCAGGATGAGCAAAGATTTTAATTATAGAGCCAGACCACTAGAACTTCTAGCCAATCAGCTAGACAGACTCAGATGACTCATTTCTTTAATTTTCACAATAAGCCCACCCTTCTTTTTACACAATTGAAATTTTTCATCTTCATGAATCTTATTATGAGGGGGTTTTATTATACCCTCAAAGTGATCAAAGAAAATAACTTCAGTCTAGATCTGTGTACTCAGTCTCTAATATTATATTGCAAGAGAGAGGGAGAAATAAAGATACCTTCAGATAAATAAAACCTAAGAGAGTTACCACCCACATACTCATACTAAAGGAACTTCAAAATGATGTAATTCAGGAAGAAAGAAAATAATACCAGAGGAACATTTTGAGATGCCAGAAGAATGGTAATCAAATAAAATGGTAAATGTGCATGTAGGTCTAAATAAATAATTTCTCTAAAATTCCTATCAATAATAATGCCTACCATGTGGTGTTTTTTAAAGAAAAAAGTAAGACTAAAACATTGTATTCTCATCAAACTGGGAGTAGAAGGAAACCTCTTCAACCTGATAAAAAGCATCTCAAAAACAACTATATCTAACCTCATATTTAATGATAAAAAACCAAATGCTGTTCCCTAATATGAGGAACAAAACAGGAATTTCTACTCTCACTACTCCTATTCATAATCATACTGGACATTATGAATGATGGTTCTATCCTGTGCAATAAGGTAAGTTAATCAATCAAGCAATCTTGGAAAAGAGGAAGTAAAACTGTTTCTATTCACAGATGACATGATTGTCTATTTCGAAAATTCTGAAAAATCTACCCCCGAAAATCTATGGAGCTACTTACTAAGTTTAGCAAAGTTGTAAGATACAAGGTCAATATACAAAAACTAATTGTAATTCTATATACTAGCAATGAACAATCAGAAATTAAATTTTAAAATGCAGCACTATTTACAATAGGACCAAAAGAACATGAAGCGCTTAGGTAAAAATCTACCAAAATATGTGCAAAATCTATATGCTGAAAACTGCAAAGCATTGATGAAAGATTTCAAAGAAGAGCAAGTAAATGGAAAGATATTCCATGTTCCTGGTTTAGGAGACTCAATATTGTGAAGATGGCAGTTCCCTCCATTCAACATCCCAGCAAGATTTTTGTGGAAATCAACAAGCTGATTCTAAAATTTATGTGGAATGACAAAGGAACTAGGCTAGATAAAACAATTTTGAGAAAGAAGAGCAATGTTGGAGGACTCACAATACCTAATTTTAAGAGTACAGTAATGAAGACAGTGTAGTACTGACAAAAAATGTAGACACATAGGTCAATGGAAGAGAAGAGGGTCTAGAAGTAGACCCACACATTTTAATAAAGGTGCAAAGGCATTCAATGGAGCCAGAGAATAGGCTTTTAAACAAACGTTGCTAGAACAATTATAAATCCATATGAGAAAAAGTTAACCTTGATCCACACTTCACACCATATAAAAAACAATTTGGCAGTGTTTTATAAAGTTAGATATATGGTTACCACACAACGCAGCAATTTAGTTTGTAATTACCCAAGACAAATGAAAACATATATCAAAGACAAAAGGCTATATACTATATGATTCCACTAATACTAAATTCTGGAAAAGGCAAACCATAGTGACTGAAAGCAGATCGATGGTCACCTGGAACTGGAGGGGGGGAGGAAGGCCTTGACTGGAAAGGGCCACGAGGAATTTTTAGTTGTTGGAAATGTTCTATACCTTGATTGTGTTGGTGGATACCTGACTGCATATAAGTGTCAAAGCTCATTAAGCTATACACTTAAAATGGGTGAACTTTACTGTGTGTAAGTTATTCCTCAATAAAGCTGGAGAAAAACAGATTGGTTAAGACATTCCTAAAAATTCCTATACTCAGTCTGACTTGTTTGAATCGCTTTTCAACTGACTCAAGGATATCCATCCTTCTCCATATGATACTTTCTTCTGTATTATCAAGTTTAGTTGTGCAACTTTTATTGAGTGCGCTACTATTTTCTCCAGATTTTCTTCCATGCTTCTGACTCCATTTTGCAAGTTTTGGAGTGAATATTCAAGCAGTGATGATCACATTGTTTCTGCCACTTATCTGACTGTAACTATAAGATGCCTTCTGACTTCAGATATATTAAAATGTGAAGAAAAAAAAGGACATGTTAGAACTGAAATGTGGTAGAAGCAAATAATGTTTAAATCCTGGTGAAATTAACCTTTTATTATTATGTAATAATCTGTCTATCTCCAATAATGCTTTTTAGTTGGTCAATTATATATGCTATAAAAATAACTAACTTGGCATTCTTTTCATTGGTCATTTTCCTGGTCTATCTTTTCCCCATCTTTTTACTTTTGGACATAAGTCCTGCTTTGCCAATTCAAGGACTCTAAAAAGTCAATGCTGGTGTTCAGCAGAGTTTACAATGCCCAATGGGAGAGAGGTGGATATCTCACAGAGCAGTAGCAGTACCTTTAAGGTAAGATTTGTTTGTAACTACAAGACAGACACCTCTAGGGACTCCTAGTAATAACTGAAGGACACTGCAAAAGTGGGTAACGTCCTCTTTAAGCAGGTGGAGCAAAAGCCAGCCACATCTGAGTATTAACGTAAGAATGATTTCTACCCCTGACCCCAAGTGACCTAACTCAGGATACAAATGTGCAAAGTATATAAACATATTTAAAAGCCAGGAAAGATTCCACTAAAATGTCAGCCTTTGTTATTACATATGATTTTTTAAAATCTGTATGTTCTAATTTACTAAAAAGAGCACATATTACTTTTGTAATATTTATAATGCTAAAAATAAAATGAAACAAATATGAAGTTAACCATCTAAAATACAATGGAAAGACTGAGCAATAAGCAGACTGGGAAAAGTTCTCTGGATTTGGCAAGAAAGAAGCCACTGGCCTCAGGAAGGATATTTATAGTAAAGTAGAAGAATTAGAAGCCATGTTATACGGGAATGAGTGGAAGGCAATTACTATCAACTATATGTTTGAGGAATTTGGTGCCAAAAGATGGTTGCATAATTCTTTTGAATCTGTCCATATTCCAAAATCTGAAGCTTAGGCCTGACCAACTGAATTGCCTCTTGCCAATTTCTTTACATATGGCACTTTAAATTTTTACCACATCATCTCTTTTTGCTAGATTTTTTCCACTTTTTGTTACATTTTATTTTAAATAAGTCATTTAAAACTCGCAATTTTAATCATAGTCAAAAATTTCTTTTACTCATATTAATGTAACTTTAAAAGAAGCTAGTATTCACAATTCAGAAAGCTGTAGGTTACAATTTTCAAAAGTGCTCTCTATTAATTTAGAGTGCTAATATGGTTTTGTTTTTTTTCCCAGTGTTTTTATAGAGATATCAGAAATTCAGTAGTAATTGTTATTTTCATTTTTTTACTTAAAAACATCCAAAGCTGAACATTTCGTCGTGGCATCATTGGGAAGTGACTATTCATTTTTCAACATAGCTGTCCTGAAGGGAAACAGCAGAACCAAAAACAACAGCATATACATTAATTTAATTAAATTTAATTAAAACAAGCTTATAAAATCTGAGTATTTCTCAACAAATGCAAACAATATAATAAATCAAATATACTATACACCAAAATGCATAAAGTAGTTATAAATGGAAAACAAGTACAGTCCAGTCAGGGCAATATGAAAAGGACTATGGAACTCACTTAATTTATCTCTTCCTGGTCATAAGTTTAGTAGAAAAACTTTAAATGTGTTTTCCAGCTTCAGTTATCAAAGAACTTTGTGACAAAATTCATACAGGGAAAGTTCTCACTTTCTCTTCACCCACAGAAAAAGGTGCTGTTATTAATATATGGATTAGCTCTTCAATATTTTATGATAAGTGTAGATGCCTAAGTAAATCCTGTTTATTCAAATTACTTGCTTTCAAATTATTATGAGAAAAAATATTTCTTATAATATTAATTCAATACATGCACCCCAATCTTCATAGCAGCAATATTTACAATAGCCAAAATATGGAAGCAACCATAAGTGCCCATTGTCAGATGAATGGAATATTATTCAGCCATGAAAAAGAATTAAATTCTGCCATTAGCAACTACATGGATGGACCTAGAGAGTATTATGCTTAGTGAAATAAGTCAAAGACAAATATTATATGTTATCACTTATATATGGAATTTAAAAATAAAACGAATGTATATAACAAAACAGAAACAGACTCACAGATATAGAGAACAAACTGGTAGTTAGCAATGGGGAGAGGGAAGGGGGAGGGGTGAGAGAGGGGTATGGGATTAAGAGACACAAAATACTATGTATAAAATAAATAAGCAACAAGGAGATATTATACAGTACAGAGAAATATAGCCGTTATTTTGTAATTACTTTAAATGGAGTATAATCTATGAAAATACTGACTCACTCTACAGGTTGTACACCTAAAACTAATATAATATTGTAAGTCAACTATTCTTCAATAAAAAAAAAGTCAACCTCTTATAAGAGTCACACTGAATGAACAAAATGAATAGTCAAGAAAAATTTCTTTCCATCTCACCACTGTCCCTAACTAAGCATGTTTATATAATCTATTTGGGGAGGGAGAGATGATTTCTGGATGTTCTTCTTCCCCAGCAGATTGACAACTGGCAGCAAACAAGACACATTCACACACCCTGTTCTTTGTTATGTATTTTTCAGCAGCTGTTCCCTACCTTCAAACATTGTGTAATTAATGTCAGATGAGGTCAGAAAAGAGTGTGTGAAATCCGTAGCCCTTCTTGAGCAAAAGCTGAGCCTTAGCTTTAATTATTCAAAATTTTCTCTATGCCAATGTTTATGTGTAATAATTATTAGACCTGGTTGAAAAGCTGTACCATATTTTGATTTGTCATCCCCCAAATGACAGAGATCTCCTCAAGTCCTGCCCTGATAATACCAATCTTCTGGTGTCTTTCAGATAATACTTGTTACCTACAAAATGACTAAAAGACTCAGCTGTCAGTCAAGTTATGGAGGGCATGTATCATCTCTCACAATACCTCTCTTGAATAAGGAAGTACTCTGATAAACTTTTGAAACAGTGCTTTTGATTTCCTCCACTTTAAATGGAACTTGCCCATTCAAAACTAGTCTTTCATAATTCAATTCTGCAAATATTTGGAAAAAATTAGGAATGTTTGTAATTCTACGTAGTCACCACATGTATTTTGAAATAATGTTTTGGGGTGATGAGAATGTATAAAACAGAGCATTTAGCTATGGAAACATTGTGAAAACAAGCAGGAGTTCGAAGGATGTTGTGAATTCCAGACCTTTATCCAATAACGTTCATCACTTTGAGTGTGACACGAATAAACGTTTGCAGTTGATTCAATAATATGGAGCTAGAAACTAGAAACAGAAAAGGTTTATTGGGGGGCGGGTAGCTAATGAAAATTCAGCTCAAAATGTGCATGACACAAACACAGCTTGGTAATTTAAGTATCTAAGATATCCTTAACATTAACTAGAATGGAATCCCAACCTACTTAAAGTATTTTTAAAATTTCAGATGAAATTATACTATAGAATCATCATATTTTAGAGGAGTACAGTAATTGGCATAGGCCCTTCATTTTCAATAATTAGGAAATCAACCTCTAGAGAGATTTAAAAATTCATTCAAGGTTACATGGTTCATTAACAGTAACTTTGGGGTTAAAAGCCAGGTTTTTATGACCCCCAACCCCATTGTTTTTGACAAAATTTTAAATTAGAGTAATACTTTAATTTTATAACCAGTATAATAATTTATTTTTCTCTAAAGTGTTTCAAAATCAGAATTTAACCCTTAGACATGTTAAAAGTACAAAGTTTAAGAAAACAATCCTGTCCCGACATTGTGTCTACAGCCATCTATAAAATGTATAAAAATAAAACACATGCTATTTCAGAGGTATAAATTGGGCTAGATAGGAAAATCCATTGCATATAAAGCTGTATGTTAGCAGTTCATAAAATGTTTAAATGATGTTGGAGGAAATGAGACTGAAAAAATGTAAAAGTCAAGACAACAATATGATAGAATTTGTGATTCAGAAAGGGCTAAAACATGTAATAGATGTTATAGGAATTCAAGAAGGGAAAGCTCCTAAATGTCTTGAGAAATAAGGAAAAACTTCATGGGGAAGGAAAAAATACATTTGAAGGATTTGACCTGGGCCTTAAAGAATATGTAACATTTGGCAAACATTGGGAAACAAAAGAATCATTTTTATTTGGAGGGAAGGGAAGAGGAGACTGGGATGTCCCATACAGTGGTTAACAGTGGGTAGCAGGGAGTAATAAGGAGTGAAGGACAGTGAGAAAACATCGAAGGCTCCTTGAACTTTGGAGAAGTACTATATTTTTTTTTAATTTTTAAGGAAAATTCATCCAACAGCAGTAAGTAAAATGAATAGGAAGAGGACCTCTGTGTGCAGAGGTCCCAGCTAAGAAACTATTTTGGTAATTAGACATTTAAAGCATTTGAAAGAAACAAAATTATACTTTGAAAGACAATATAGTATTGTGCAAAGAACACCCACTTTAGACTCCGATCTGGGTTTGATTCCTGGTTCCACCACCTAACAGCTGTGCAAACTTGGGTAAGTAACTTACCTACCCTGAGCCTCAATTTCTATTTGTCAAATGGAGAAACCCATATTGTAGAGTTGTCATGACAATCAATAGGTGGTAAATATGATTATTTTTAAATCCTCTAATTCATAGTTTTTGCAAATTTAGAGTAGGCTTCACTGTAGTTAGGCCCTGCCTTTGGGAGGCCTCATAACCAGAGTTGTTTGCCAGTAGAATGGAAAGTCTTGTAGGGTAGTGTATTCTTCATCACTAATAAGCATTCACTCAGAGGCTGAATGAGACCACACATCATGGATACTGTAGAAAAAGATTCTGGCATTGGCTGAGACATTTGTTATGAACTGAATGTTTGTGTCCTCCCAAAATTCATGTTAAAACCCCACTCCCTAATGTGATGGTATAAGGAGGTGGAGCCTTTGGTAGGTAATTAGGATTACACGAGGTCATGAGGGTGGAGCCCTCTTGAACAGGATTAGTGCCCTTGTAAGAGTCACCAGAGAGCTCGCTTTCTCTCTCTGCTCTCTGCCATGTAAGAATACAATAAGTCAGCAGCCTGCAACCTAGAAGAGGGCTTCTCAAGAACCCAACCATGCTAGCACCCTCATCTCAGAATTCCAGCCTCCAGAACTGTGAGAAATAAATTTCTGTTGTTTATACACAATCCCATTCTATGGTATTTCTCATATACCATATGCCTGAACAGATAAGACAACACTGAAGGAGATGATTTCTCCAGTGCTAGAATTCTGTTGTTGAAGACTAAAATAATCTTTATAGATGTTACTTCCTAGTAGGAACTTATAGATCAATCAATCATTTAGCACGTAGCCCATCGAGGAGGTGTTATCTAAACCCTTGTTACTCAAAGTGCAATCCATGGCCATGGATTAACATCACCAGTATTACTTGGAAACGTATAAAATGCAGAATCACAGGCCACACCCCACAGCTACTGAATTAGAATCTGCATTTTAACAAGATCCCCAGGAGATTGGTATGCATGTTAAAATTTGAGAAGTACTGATCTGGGCTTTACAGGATTGTAAGGAACAGTCTCATGTTATTTCAGTTAATGAGTCTCTATTGTGGATATAGAGGAGGAGGTCATTGCAAGAAAAGGAAATAGTCTCAAAAGCCATATAGCCAGGCCATGGAGAACTGGGGTGTCATTAAGGAAACAACAGCACTTTAGCAATCTGCTTACTTCCTCATACAGACAACAGTAGACTTTCATTTCTCCCCATTCTAGTGCTCCAGGACTGCAGTCACTCTTGCTACTGCTCCGGGCAAGAACAATGAAATAACCCTTTCAAAGCAAGTGTCTCATTCAAACTCTCCAAGAGAAGTCTTTGTTGGTATTGGCCAGTTATGGGGCACCTGGGCACCACTCTTGGCCAAAGCTCTCATAATAGGCTCACTCATCTTCTTGCCAGGTCCTTTGCTACCTTTGGGTGTAATCAACTGTGGTTATGGTGCTGAGATCCTATAAACCTGAGCATGGCCACCTGTGCTTAAGGGCTGCTACTGGTCTATTTGTTCAGAAAGGGGCTGTGAGCAAGTCAGGCACCCAAAC
The DNA here is from genome assembly GCF_028564815.1 of Eubalaena glacialis. NCBI lineage: Eukaryota > Metazoa > Chordata > Mammalia > Artiodactyla > Balaenidae > Eubalaena > Eubalaena glacialis. Next base: position 79,222,584 of record NC_083717.1, read on the forward strand.
ATTAGGCCCTATATTACAAGGATCCAAATATTTGTTTATCAGTTTTGTATAAGAATATGAAAGAACTTACCTTAGGTAGGTTAGATAATGAGCTGAATTGGAGAGAAGATGGAGAGGGAAAAATAATGATTCAAAGATACTTAGAAATGTAGTTTTCAAGCACTCTCATCTAGTGTGAAATTATGTTACAGAGCTTAGTCTTTATTAACTGACTATCTTATTTCAGAGTTTGGGTGGAGTAACTAAAATTTTGTGCATGAAAAGCTTATTTTTAAATTTGTAAGTAACATATTTCTGATGTGATGGCAAACATGTTTCCTGCTATTCAGTAACCTGATATAAAAGCATCATATTACAGTAAGAATACTGAAAACAACAGAGATAATAAACAAGAAGTGCCATCAGCCACTGCCATTGTCAAGAGAAGTAAATAATTTAAATAGGTTTATACTAATGGAAGACACATGGCAGAGCTTGAAATAGAAATGCAGCAATTAACATCTCCACCTGCACCTCACACCTAACACCTCATCACTCAACACTTTCCAACCTACTCCTGTCTGGGAGTCCTTTTAAACCTGCACAAGCTAACTTCCCAGAATGAAGGTAATTCCCCAAAGTATCGAAGTTGCTTCTTTTTCAATCTTGTTCACCTTATAATAGCTTTAAGCTCACTTACAGGGATGGATACCTTCACACCAAGAGCTTCATTATGTACTTATCATGCATCCTCTCCCACTCATCTCAAGTACTAAGGAGAATGACAACAGTGTCTAAAGTGCCTCCTTAACAAAGTTAGGTACTAGGATTTAGAGAAATCAAGAGGAAGCATATTGTATACCTCAACTTGGTATTTTAGTTGAAATAACATTTTGAATGATTAAAGAAAAACACAGTGCCAGATAAAATAGCAGTTCTCTCTTTCACACATAACTCAATCTTTGTGACTACATTTAAAATGATTTTATGAAGCCAGAAATTTTTTGAGCTCAATATTTTGGCAACTGCTAAGTCTGACTGCTTAAGACATTTGCTGAATCTAGAGTTAATAACCTCTAGCTAGGCCTGATATTTTGCCTAGCTAAAAACCTAGAGATCAGTCAAGGATTATTCTGCTGTCCTTTCATTTTTCTCCGTTCAAAACAATATTACACAACATGCAAATACCACCACACTGGCTGCAGTCCAACCCTTGTGCAGTTTTAGTCCTCTGCTTGTGACATAATTTTTTTATGTTCAAGTGAAACTACACACTCTGACATTTTGGGGGCAAATCCAGAGGATTTTGCCTACAACAGATATGTTCTTCAAAGGAGGATGGAGTTCTAACCTTCTTATAATTGCTGTTTGGGCTGAAATGTTCAATAATGATGGTATCCTATCATAACTCCATTATCTCATTTGAGACAGTTTATTAGGCAGGTCTTTCTTTGTCCTTTACTGGAGACAATAAACAGAAACCTGGCATAAATTTCAAACAAAGTTACTTTGGATCCATGATTGCTATAATGTGAAATTTGTCTTTCATAGAAAGGTGCACAAAATCTGGGCAAGACCTACAAAACATGGTTAATAGCCACAAATTATTTTCATCTTTTTCTCAAGAGACAGGGAAAACATTGTATCCTAAGTGTCTGGGGTTTGATAGCCTATGAAGGGAAAATTGACAAGGATCTCCTGAAACAGTGACCTTCAATCAAGCTATGGAAAGGTTTTACAGTTGCCCTTCTTCCATCTTACCAACTCCACCGCCACACATGCTACAGACTCTTTAAACACTCATTATATGGCATATTCTTGCCTGGTCTTGGCCACAGCAAGCTATCAGTTAATTGATTATCTTCTAAACTGTTACCCCTCCCACAAATATTTTCACTTTAGTTAGGGACCTTATAAGGACCAATGCAAGCTCAAGGCCTAATGAAATGAATAAAAAAATCATGACATTTTTGGGACCACAACTGATATGTCCCCTAGTAAAAATAAACTAATCATTGAAGATCATCAGACTAAAGGTCAGACTCACCCAGTGCCAGACTAAGTGAGTAGAATCTGGAATTAGTTGCTCTGAATGGAATGAGAACCTTCAGACATCTGTAGGTCCACTATGTAGCTACCTTCTTCTCTGGCCCCCACCATCAGTGCTTACTCAACAGGACATAGATTCTACCTCAGTTCCTAGTTTGAATTGTCATTCCCACTGCTGGGTCTAAAACCCTTTCTAGGACCCCAAGCTACTTGACTGTCTCCATAACCATCCTACCCTACTAGGCCAAGATTTAGATTGAACCCTGTGATTTGACTATCTGGACACTAAACCCTTACACACTTACCAACAGGAAAAGAAGCATAAAAATCATAATAAAAAATCATAAAATTTTAAAATATATATAATTTTATGATATATATATATCATATCTCATGGCTTGTCAATACAGAATGTTCAACAGAACATTTAGCCTATGTACCAGATCTTGTACTAGACACTAGGGATCTAAAGATAAATAAATAAACTAGGGTCCCTGAGCTCAAATTGTTATAGTCAGTTGGAAAAAATACATACACAAAACTAATTTCACTAAAATATAACAAGTGCTATAAGCAGTTTGATACAGGGTCCTATGAAAGCCCAGAGGAACACTTAACTAGCTCTTAGGTAGCTAACTAACTTTCAACCTGAAGGAAGTGGGTGAAAGGGAAGGTTTCTCTGAGGAGATAATGTCTTAACTAATTCTTAACAAATGAATAGATGTTCTTTTGGTAAAAAAAGAGAGAGGAAAGGAGCTAAAATTCTTGTATGGCTGAGTAATCTGTTGGACCAACACATTTGTAGTTTATAACAACTATAAACTCTAAATACAATACAAAATAATCACCCGTAGGCACTGAAGGGTGACAAAAGCAGGCAATTTATGGAAGAAAAATTATACTTGGGTGAAGAGAATGGCATGGAGTTCATTTACCATTTTTATAGCTTTTAACCTGAGGGGAAGCTACAGTTGGAACAACATAGGGTGGCTAAAACTCTGATAGAAAATTCACAGTAATTCTGGCCTGAATAACCAGAGGACAGAGTTTGGAGCAACTGGAAAACAGGACCAGAGAGGAAGAGCCCAGAATTCTGTGTATAAATTCTACCCAAATCTCTAGCTGACCAATGAATTATTCATGCATGGGCAGGCTTCAAGCAACTCAGCTAATGATGGATATGAGATTTGCTGTATTTCCCAAAAGACAAAATTTTCAGATTGAGTCTGACAAACAATTTCCTGTTAAAATAACTCTTTGGAGGAATATAGTAGAATCCAGAGTCTCCATAACATTAGTATTCACATTGTCCAAGGTAAGACCCAAAGTTACTTGACATATGCAGTAATAGGAAAATGTGACTCATTATCAAAATAAAAAGCCATCAATGAAGGTTTTGTGATGATCCAAATGTTGGAATAAGCAAACAAGGAATTTAAAGCAGCTATTCTAACTATCAACAGTGAAATTTTGAAAAATTCATTAGGTGGGCTGAACAGCAGAATGGAGATGACAAAGGAACTTCAGAGAGCTTGAAGACAAATCACTAGAAATGATTCCATCTAAACAATAAAGAGAAAAAGGTTGAAAATACGAACAGAGACTCAGGGACCTATGGGAAAATATCAGTAGTTCTAATATATGTGATATATGAGTTATTGAGGTCACAGAAAGAGAGGAGATTTAGAATGGGACAAAAGAAATATTTTTTAAAATAATGGCTAAAAACTCTCCAAATTTGGTGAAAAAAATAAATTTACAGCTTCAAGAAGCTCAGTGACCACAACACATTATAAATATGAAGAAAATCATGCCTACACATGATCATCAAATCCTTGAGAACAGAAGATAATGAAAAAAACCTGAAAGCAGTCAAAGAAAATTGACACATAAAGGGCAACAATAATTTGAATTACTACTTACTTCTCTTCAGAAATAATGGAGGAGAATGGACAATGGGACATCTTTAAAGTGCTAAAAGGAAAAACCTTTAACCCAGAATTCTTTATCCAGCAAAAATATATGTCAATAATGAAAGCAAAATTAAGATATTTTCAAATAAAAGAAAAATATGCAAACTTGTCACTAGGAGACCTGTGCAAATTTATCATCAGGAGACCTGAACTATAAAAAATATTATAGAAGATTTTCAGGCAGAAATGAAATAATACCAGATGGATCTTCAAGAAAAAATAAAAAGCATCAGAAATGGCAAATATTGGAGTAAATATAAAATAGTAATTTTCTCTCTTAATGTCTTTTTAAAAGAAGGTAAAGTGCATTTCAAGCAAAGGAAACAGCATAAGCAAAGGCCTGAAGATGGGAAATAACATGGTGTGATAAGGAAGTACAAGCAGTTTATTTCTTGTAATGTTACGTGTGATCAGAAGATTGACAGGCATGCCCGCCATGCTGAGGAGCCTGGTCTTAATCTTTAGGTGAAGGTTCTCCAGCCAGAAGATGAAATTGTGAGGTCTGTATGTATGTAGATCACTCAGGCTACTCAGTGAAGGATAAATTTGAAGGGGCAGGAAACTCAAGCTATTGCAGTGATCAAAGAGAGATATTAAAGAAAGCACATCAAGAGAACATGATCTGGAGAAGTAATAGTATAGAAGTTTGAGAGAACAGTGTTAACAATTTTTTGGAGGTAAGATCTGTATGAATTAGAGGTTGTGAGTGAAGTAGAAAAAATATCACTTGGATCATTAAAAATTTGGGGGGAGTTTTCCCTCAATATAGACCAATTTACTGCCTAAATTTCTGGTAACATTGTATTGGGCACTAATTCCTGCTACCTGTCTCATTCATAGCCCCTACTTATTGCTCAAACCTCCTACTTAATACCAGGGTGACTGTGCCCCATCATCCCCTTGGCAACAGCTATTTTGACTAGGCTGCATGGTAAGGAGAGGAACTGAACAGTCAATGCATAAACCTAGCAAGATCCTATGACGTATCCAGTACCAAAAAATGAACTGAGCCAATCAGATTTTCTCTCTCATGAATTTGAACCAAGAAATCCCCAAAGAATAGGTCATTTAACAGTGGAAGCCAAGGCTAAAACTTCATGTCAAAGAGAGAGGCTAGATGCCTTATGAAATTCTAAGAACTGAATAAGAAATATGGAAAGAAGCAGGCACCCCACAAGAGAGTGACACTATAGTTCCAGAGAGAGGGAAAAAGAATAAGCTGATATGCTAGAACTTCCTTGGTTTCTGTGCCTGGCATATAATAAAGACTAAATAAACTTTTTGTTGTTGTATGGAGGAATAAATAAATGAACACACAAATTAAATGAATGAAGATGACTTTCTAGTGCCAGTTTTTATAAAGCAAAATTTCGTACAGCCTTGTTTTCTACTTCCTCAGAAATTCCTATCCTCCTTATTGTTCCATTTCTATTCCTACACTACACTCACCTCCACTGCATCACATTTCATGAAGTTCCTTGAACATCTGTATTCTTTTCAAACTAAAAAGCTGAGCTAAATGACTGCCAACTTTGTTGCAATTTTTTCAGTATCTCTGTTTCCCAAAAGGTCAGAAATTCTCAGTATGTACCCATACCAGTGGTGGATAAATTTTTGGACTCAAGATCAAACAGCCTTTACAAGTATTAACAGATGTATAGCCTGAAGACCTTCTGCAGTTTTGAATCACTCAAAATTTGGAGGCTGCACCCCTTCTAGAATCACTCTTGTTCTGAAACCATCTGTGTCCTCTGCACGTATCAAGTCTGTGAGGGCATCTTTGGGTAGATCTCCAGGCTGCTACTCTTTTATACTTTTCCTAGACCAGGTGTTTTGTTTGAATCAGAGCCTAAGTGGAGTGAGGAATGATGATAGTACCTGATCATCACTACAACAAGACTTCCTGTACTCCAGCTCTGAAACTTTGCCACATTTAGTTTAGAATAACACAGCAAAGTATCTGAGCCAGTGGCAGAGACCTCAAGCACAGAGACTCCAAACTACAGTAGAAAAGTATTTTGTACCGCCACAAATTCTAAAAAGTATTTGTATCCCCTTTTGCACCACTGAGTTGAATAGAGGAATAAAGAAAAGTTTTTTCTTTAAAAAAAACTTTTAAAAACTCTTAAAAAGAAAGGAGATGTTTTCTCACTTCTGCTCCTTAGAATTGCATACTGCTACACATTCTGCTTGAAGGAGGAAATTAGACAGATGAAGAAGGAAACAGAGGTGATTAGCCTGTCACTGGAAAGGAATATTAAAGGATGGGAAAACAGAACACATTTGTCAGTTCCTTACATAACCAGGTGAAATAATTACATTTAATTGTTTCTGAATTATTTAACTACGACATACCCGCAAATCCTTAAGAAAGCCACATTTGTCCCTGAGGAGAGTATTTCAGTCCAATGTA